>NC_133129.1:177046823-178296823 GCF_048418815.1 Hemitrygon akajei
AAAGCAATAAAAACTAAATTTAGTGATGTCGTGAAATAAAAGTAATTAGCATTTAAATTAGCGTAATTAAGCAAAGATTGTAGATCAACGTTCCAATTAGCGGTCAACAAAAAATATCACCCTGTGGCTCACTCCCTCTCACCTAGACTAACCTAACTAACTGAGACAAAGTGTGAATACGTAACTACTCATTTGCTTCCACCACGCCCCAACCCATGTGACAAATTGCCTATAATAGACGTGCAACACAAAATACAATATAGGCAGACAGGAGGTAGATACATGGCTACTGCAGGCTGAATCTCAAATACGAACGAGTCGGGATACTGGAAAGAGATAGAAAGCCTCGTGATACGGCGTCATGTTTTTTCCTCCTGCTAAAGGGTTTCAGCCTGAAACATCAACTGTACTCTTTTCCTAGACGCTGCCTGTCCTCCTGAGTTCCTCCAGCATTTTGTGTGTGGTGCACGAAGTGTATCTTCACGGTCTTCTGCTGATTTAGCCCATCTACTTCAGAGTATTCGGAGATGCTCTTCTGCACAGCGCTGTTGTAAGGCGTGGTAAATTGTTATCATTTCAGGGGATCAGTCCTGGGTCTAGCATGCAAGTGCCATTACAAAGAAAGCATGGTAGCACCTCTACTTCCTTAGAAGTTCGCGAAGATTTCTCATGACATCTAAAACCTTGACAAGCTCCTATAGAAGTGTGGTGGAGAGCACATTGACGGGCTGTATCATAGCCTGATATGGAAACTCCAAATCCCTTGTACAAAAAAGCCTATAAAAGATAGTGGATATGGCCCAGTCCATCATGGGTAATGCCCTCCCCACCACTGAGCACATCTACACAGAGCGCTATTGCAGGAAAGCAGCAAAAGTGCTCCATCATCAAAGAGCCCCACCATACAGGCCATGCTCCCTTCTGAGAGGGGAACTGGCCAAAATCAATTGGAAAAGAACACTGGCAAGGATGATGGCAGAGCAGCAAAGTCTGGAATTTCTGGGAACAATTCGGAAGGCACCGGATATACACATCTCAAAGAGAAAGAAGTATTCCAAAGGTGGGATAAAGCAACCGTGGCTGACAAGAGAAGTCAAAGCTAACATAAAAGCCAAAGAGAGGGCATATAATAGAGCAAAAATTAGTGGGAAGTCAGAGGATTGGAAAGCTTTTTTAAAACCAACAGAAGGCAACTAAAAATGTCATGAAGGAAAAGATGGAATATGGAAATAAACTAGCCAAATATATTAAAGAGGATACCAAAAGTGTCTTCAGATACATAATTTGTAAAAGAGAGGTGAGAGTGGATATTGGACCAGTGGAAAATGATGCTGAAGAGGTAGTAGTTGGGGACAAGGAAAAGGCAGAAGAACTGAATAAGTATTTTGCAACAGTCTTTAATGTGGAAGCCACAAGTAGTATGTCAGAAGTTCAAGAGAGTCGGGGGGAGAAGTGTGTGAAGTTGCCATTACTAGGTTCTTGGGAAGCTGAAAGGACTGAAGGTAAGTAAGTCATCTGGACTAGATGGTATACACCCCAGGGTTCTGAAAGAGACTGCTAAAGAATGGTGGGGGCTTTAGTAATGATCTTTCAAGAATGGAAAATTGCAAATTCCACACCACTCTTCAAGAAGGGAGAGAGGCAGAAGGAAGGAAACTATAGACCAGTTAGCCTGACCGCAGTGGTTTGGAAGATGTTGGCGTTGTTAAGGACTTGGTTTTGGGGTACTTGGAAGTACATGATAAAATAGGCCATAGTCAGCATGGTTTTCTCAAAGGAAAATCTTAACCATATAACAATTACAGCACGGAAACAGGCCATCTCGGCCCTTCTAGTCCATGCCGAACGCTTACTCTCACCTAGTCCCACTGACCCATACTCAGCCCATGACCCTCCATTCCTTTCCTGTCCATATACCTATCCAATTTTACTTTAAATGACAATATCGAACCTGCCTCTACCACTTCTACTGGAAGCTTGCTCCACACAGTTACCACTCTCTGAGTAAAGAAATTCACCCTCGTGTTACCCTTAAACTTTTGCCCCCTAACTCTCAACTCATGTCCTCTTGTTTGAACCTCCCCTACTCTCAATTTTAAAAGCCTACCCACATCAATTCTATCTATCCCCCTCATAACTTTGAATATCTTTATCAAGTTCCCCCTCAACCTTCTACACTCCAAAGAATAAAGACGTAACTTGTTCAATCTTTCCCTGTAACTTAGGTGCTGAAACCCAGGTAACATTCTAGTAAATCTTCTCTATACTCTCTCTATTTTGTTGACATCTTTCCTATAATTCGGTGACCAGAACTGTAAACAATACTCCAAATTCAGCCTTACCAATGCCTTGTACAATTTTAACATTATATCCCAACTCCTATACTCAATGCTTTGATTTATAAAGGCCAGCATACCAAAAGCTTTCATCACCACCCTATCCACATGAGATTCCACCTTCAGGGAACTATGCACCATTATTCCTAGATCACTTTGTTCTACTGCATTCTTCAATGCCCTACCATTTACCATGTATGTCCTATTTGAATTATTCCTACTAAAATGTAGCACCTCGCACTTATCAGCATTAAACTCCATCTGCCATCATTCAGCCCACTCTTCTAACTGGCCTAAATCTCTCGGCAAACTTTGAAAACATACTTCATTATCCACAAAGCCACCTACCTTAGTATCATCTGCATACTCACTAATCCAATTTACCACCTCATCATCCAGATCATTAATGTATATGACAATCAACATTGGACACAGTACAGATCCTTGAGGCACACCACTAGTCACCGGCCTCCAACCTGACAAACAGTTATCCACCACTACTCTCTGGCATCTCCCATTCAGCCACTGTTGAATCCATTTTACTACTTCAATATTAATACCTAACGATTGAACCTTCCTAACTAACCTTCCGTGCAGAACCTTGTCAAAGGCCTTACTGACGTCCATATAGACAACATCCACTGCTTTACCCTCATCAACTTTCCTCATAACCCCTTCAAAAAATTCAATAAGATTTGTCAAACATGACCTTCCACGCACAAATCCATGTTGACTGTTCTGAATCAGACCCTGTCTATCCAGATAATTATATATACCATCTCTAAGAATACTTACCATTAATTTACCCACCATTGACGTCAAACTGACAGGCCTATAATTGCTAGTTTTACTCTTAGAACCCTTTTTAAACAATGGAACCACATGAGCAATACGCCAATCCTCCAGCACCATCCCCATTTCTAATGACATTTGAAATATTTCTGTCAGAGCCCCTGCTATTTCTACACTGACCTCCCTCAAGGTCCTAGGGAATATCTTGTCAGGACCCGGAGATTTACCCACTTTTATATTCCTTAAAAGCACCAGTATTTCCTCCTCTTTAATCATCATAGTTTCCATAACTTCCCTACTTGTTTCCCTTACCTTACACAATTCAATATCCTTCTCCTTAGTGAATACCGAAGAAAAGAAATTGTTCAAAACCTCCCCCATCTCTTTCGGCTCCACACATAGCTGTCCACTCTGACTCTCTAAGGGACCAGTTTTATCTCTCACTATCCTTTTGCTATTAATATAACTGTAGAAACTCTTCAGAGTTACTTGCCAAAGCAACCTCGTATCTTCTTTCAGCTTTTCTAATTTCTTTCTTAAGATTCTTCTTACATTCTTTATATTCCTCGAGCACCTCATTTACTCCATGCTACCTATATTTATTGTAGATATCTCTCTTTTTCCTAATCAAGTTTCCAATATCCCTTGAAAACCATGGCTCTCTCAAACTTTTAACCTTTCCTTTCAACCTAACAGGAACGTAAAGATTCTGTACCCTCAAAATTTCACCTTTAAATGACCGCCATTTCTCTATTATATCCTTCCCATAAAACAAATTGTCCCAATCCACTCCTTCTAAATCTTTTCGCATCTCCTCAAAGTTAGCCTTTCTCCAATCAAAAATCTCAACCCTGGGTCCAGTTCTATCCTTCTCCATAATTATATTGAAAGTAATGGCATTGTGATCACTGGACCCGAAGTGCTCCCCAACACATACCTCCGTCACCTGACCTATTTCATTCCCTAACAGAAGATCCAACACCGCCCCTTCTCTAGTTGGTACCTCCATGTATTGCTGCAAAAAACTATCCCGCACACATTTTACAAACTCCAAACCATCCATCCCTTTTACAGTATGGGCTTCCCAGTCTATGTGTGGAAAATTAAAATCTCCCACAATCACAACCCTGTGCTTACTACAAATATCTGCTATCTCCTTGCAAATTTGCTCCTCCAATTCTTGCTCCCCATTAGGTGGTCTATAATATACCCCTATAAGTGTTACTACACCTTTCCCATTCCTCAATCCCACCCAAATAGCCTCTTTAGACAAGCCCTCTAATCTTACCTGACAAATCTGTTGTAATTCTTGGAGGAAATGAGAAGCAGAATAGACAAAGGAGAATCGGAGGATACTTGGTACTTGGATATTCAGAAGGCCTTTGACAAGATGCCACACATGAGACTGCATAACAAGTTAAGAGCCCTGGTATTACAAGAAAGATGCTGGTACGGATAGAGCACTG
Source organism: Hemitrygon akajei (assembly GCF_048418815.1). Lineage (NCBI taxonomy): Eukaryota > Metazoa > Chordata > Chondrichthyes > Myliobatiformes > Dasyatidae > Hemitrygon > Hemitrygon akajei. The sequence continues at coordinate 177,051,418 of NC_133129.1, forward strand.
GCTGACTGGCAGGAGGCAAACAGTGGGAATAAATGGATCCTCTTCTGGTTGGTTGCCAGGACTAATGGTGTGCCAATGGTGTTGGGACAGCTTTTGTTTTACATGGTATGTCACTGATTTGGATGATGAAATTGATAGCTTTGTGGTCACATTTGGAGACAATGCGAAGATAGCAGGAGAGGCATGTAGTTTTAATGAAGTAGAGAGCTACTGGAGGACTTAGGCAGATTAGGAGAATGGACAAAAAAGTGGCAGATGGAATACAGTGTTGGGAAGTGTACATCATGCACTTTGGTAGAAAAAAATAAAACCATGGACTATTTTCTAAATGGAGAGAAAATTCAAAAATCTGAGGCACAAAGGGACTTGGGAGTCCTTGTGCAGGATTTCCTAAAGGTTAATTTGTAGGTTGGGTCTGTGGTGAGGAAGTCAACTGTGATGTTGGCATTCATAGAATGTAGAACATAGAAATTTACAGCACATTACAGGCCCTTCAGCCCGCAATGTTGTGCTGACCATGTAACCTACTCTAGAGACTGCCTAGAATTTCCCTAGTGCATAGCCCTCTATTTTTCTAAGTTTCATCTAAGAGGCTCTTAAAAGACCCTATTGTATCCATTTCCACCACCGCCTCCGGCAATGCATCCCACGCACCCACCACTCTCTGTGTGAAAAACTTACCCCTGACATCCCCTTGATACCTATTTCCAAGCACCTTAAAACTATGCCCACTTGCGTTAGCCATTTCAGCCTCGGAAAAAATCTGCTGGCTATCCACATGAGCAGTGCCCCTCATTATCTTATATGCCTCTATCGCTCCAAAGATAAAGGTCAGGTACACTCAACCTATTCTCATAAGGTAAGCCTTCCAATCCAGGCAACATCCTTGTAAATCTCCACTGCACCTTCTCTATAGTATCTGCATAGTATCCATTCACTTTAAGAAGACTAGAATACAAAAGCAGGGATGTAGTGTTGAGACTATATAAACCAAGGCTGAGGCACCTTACCTTAGAAAGGATGTGCTGACATTGGAGAGGGTTCAAAGGATATTCATGAAAAATGATCCCCAGATTAAATAGCTTGTCACGTGAAGAGCATCCGAAAGCTCTGGACCTGTACTCACTGAAATTCAGAAAAATGAGGCGTGGCTTCATTGAAACCTATCGAATGGTGAAAGGCCTCAATGGAGTGGATATGGGGAGAATGTTTCCTCCAGTGGGAGAGTGTAATACTGGAGGACACAGCCTCAGAACAGAGGGGGTCCTGTTAGAATGGAGATGAGGAGGAGTTTCTTTAGCCAGAGGGTGGTGAATCAGTGGAATTCTTTGTCACGGGCAGCTGTGGAGGCCAAGTCATTGGGTATATTTAAGGTAAAGGTTGATATCTTCTTGATTAGTCTGGGCATGAAAGGATACAGGTCGAAGGCAGGAGATTGGGGCTGAGATGGATCAGCCATGATGAAATGGAGGAGCTGATTCAATGGGCTCCTATATCTTATGGTTTATTGATTTTATGATTTTCTCACTGCTGCCATCAGGAAGGAAGTGAAGGAGCCTCAGGTCCCACCCCACCAAGTTCAGGAACAGTTATTACCCCAGGCTCAAGAGCCAGAAGAGATAACTTCACTGAACTTCACACCCCCATCACTGTTCACACAAACTAGGGACACACTTTCTTTTTTAAAAAAAAAATTTGTAATTTTTTTTATTGAAGTTCATCATCAAACAAACACTTCCATAAGATGTATTTCAAACATTGTACATATATATCATATAATCACATACATCACAAATCTCCACAAAGTATTTATCTGAGGTATACACTTATAGAAAAGAGTGGAAAGAAAAAACAAGCAAAAGGAAAGAACTATGTACAAATAGGGAGTGATCATTTTTTACAACAGATTCATTGATTTGTGAGAATAAAATCAGGCCTATGAGGCATTATGTAGTTAAACCATTTTTCCCAGTATGAATCAAATTGTTCCAGCTTATGGTTAACAGATGCTGTTATCTTCTCCATTTTGTAAATGTCTATTGTAATTTCCATCCATGTATTTAAAGTTGGGCTCTCCTGTGATAACCATTTCCTAGTAAGAGTCTTTTTACCAGCCACCAACAGTATATTCATTAAATATTTATTTCTTTTCAACCATTCTTGAGGTATATACCCAAAATATATGGTCTTACTCTCTAAGGGTATTTCACATTTAAAGATGTCTTGTAGGGCCCCCTCCAATAGTTTTTGATAACAGGGCAGTCCCAAAAAATATGATAATGATTTGCATTTTGATTTCCACAATTTCTCCAGCAAACAGGGAGGTTACTATCATAATGGGATTTCTGAGAGGGTGTAATAAAATATCTTATCAAGTCTTTCCATCCAAACTCACTCCATTTCTGTGAACTGGTACACTTCCATTGATATCTCCACATTGTTGTCTATTCTTCCTCAGATATAATGATCCCTCCTTCCTTCTCCCATTTTGTTTTAATGTATGAGGTCGAATGTGTTTTAAGATTTGACAACCCCTTATACATGCTTGAAATGATTCTACTACCATTATCTGAATTATATGCTTTTCTAAAGAGCTCTATCAAGCATGTATTTGCCTTGGTTACATTTTTAAGTGTCTTATTAACATATTGTTGCATCTGTAAATACTGATAAAAATCTTGTTTTTCTAATAAGTGTTACTCTTTAAGCATTTCAAAACTGAACAGTGTTCCTTCTTTCATTATGTTGCAAAGAACTGTTATCCCTTTAGCTGTCCAGTCCTTAAATCTAGCATCCAATTTATTTGGTGTAAAATCCAAGTCATATGCACACCATTTAGAATTGCAATAGCTCCCTCTAGATTATATTCTTTTATAGTAGTTTTCCATATTTTAAGAGTCAATTTCACCCATGGGTTATCAATAGTATTTATTTACCTTTGCAGGTTGTTATCAGCCAAAATTGCTTGTACGGGGATGGGAAGTACCCACTCCTCAATGTTTTTCCATTGAGCATCATATGATGGGTTACACCAACATATCACAGCTCTCAACTGTGCTGCAAAATAATAATCTCTAAGAGAAGGTAGGCCCCATCCCCCCTTTTCCTTTGTTAATTGCAAAGTTTTGAGATGAACTCTAGGCCTTTTACCTTGCCAAATATATCTTGATAACATCTTGTTCCATTCATTGAATTGATTTTGATTAATCTCTATTGGTAGGGTCTGAAAGAGATATAACAGTCTGGGCAGTACATTCATTTTAATAGACTCAATCCTTGAACTGAGACTGAAAAAAGGAATCAGGTTCCATCTTGCCACATCTTCCTTAATTTTTTTATATAAAGGCTGATAATTACATTCTGATAATTTTGCCAAATCTTTTGGCATAATGATGCTCAAATATTTGAAAGACTCTGTGTGCCATGCCCAGGGGTATCGACTTTCAATTTCTCTTGGTGGGCTACAGTAATATGAAAGTAATTGGGTTTTATCTATGTTGATCTTGTATCCTGATAATTGACCATATTGTTCAAAGGATTGCATCAATTTAGGTAAAGAGTATGTTGGTTGCCCTAGATAGATCAAAATGTCATCCGCATAACAAGCCAATTTATGCTCTGTAGGGACATACTTTCAAGGACTCTTCATTTCATGTTCTTGATATTTATCACTTATTTATTATTATCATTTATTGTTTTCTCTTTCTTTTTGTATTTGCCCAGCTTTTTTAGGGTTTTTTTTTTGCACATTGGTTGCTGGTCGCCTTGTTGGGTGTGGTCTTTGATTGATTCTATTGTGTTTCTTGTATTTACTGTGATTACCCACAAGAAAAGGAATCTCAGATTGTACATGGTGACATACCTTTACTTCGATAATAATTTTAATGAATTTGAAGTTTGAACTTTGAACTTTGAGTTACTGTTATCTTCCTGTCAGCTTAAAACAGTCTGACCATTCTCTGCTGACCCCTCTCATTTAAAAGGTGTTTTTACCCACTGAACTGCCCCTGGATTTTTTTTTTTTTTTGTTTTTAGCTCCATTCTCTGTAAACTCTTAAAACCGCTGTGCATGAAAATCCCAGGAGATCAGCGGTTTCTAAGATACTCAAACCACCCTGTCTGGCACTGACAGTCATTCCATGGTCAAAGTCACTTAGATCACATTTATTCCCCATTCTGATGTTTGGGCTGAACAACTGAACCTCTTGGCCATGCCTGCATGCTTTTCTGCATTGAGTTGCTGCCACGTGATTAGCTGATTAGATATTTGTATTAACGAGCAGGTATACAGGTGCACCTAATAAAATGATCAGAGTGCATATCTCTCATTGCAATTTATAGTTTTGTTTTGTTTCATAATACTGCTTCGGACACCTGTTACAATATTGACTCAGCATTTCACTGGCTACAAGGTGACTGAGGCTGTGTAAGATGGTGTATCAATGCACCTTCTCCTTACGGTAGCCTGAGTTTCATCTTTGATTTTAGCATTATTAGAAGTAATATAAGTTCTCGGCTTTTGAATCTCTTTGCAACCACCTGCTGTGTGACAAGTTTTAAAATTACATTATTTAACCACCATCTGCCCCTCGAAATTCGTTTTGTGAACTAGACTTTAAATGTATATTACTGTCTGGATATCTGGGAATTAATGATTTCACATAATTTTAGTAGATCTATCCTGTATATGACATTACAATTATTTCATTTCAAAGAATGTTACGTTTATTTGTTTCTAAGCTGCATATTCACAAAGTTCATATATTTCCATATCATTTGCATACATTTTAGGAGAGTTGTTCCATTATCCTCATAAGCATCCATAAATCAGATAATCTGGTCATTATCAATTGCTATAGAGTCATAGAGTCACACAGCACACAAACAGGCACTTTGGTTCAACTAGTCCATGTCGACCGAGATGACCATCCAAGCAATTAACTTTTCATAAAATGTTTAACCCTTTCCTCTCTATGTACCTATCAGATGGTCTTTTGTTATTGTACTACAGCAGAAAGACAGAGGACTCTCTAATTTAATATACATATGCTTACGATTATATATATGTGATATATATGTGTGTATATACATATAAGTATTTATATGCAATGCCCTGGTTAAGATTTCTTCTGTAATGCTGTAGATATTTCATTTCAGTAGTTTTCTGCAAAAACAGTGTGTCCTGCTGGTAGAGTGTTTTGGTTCTGGCAACTTAGGAATGTAGCATCAGCCAATCAGGATGGCGGAATCTGGAGAAGGTTGTGGAGAGAGTGGGGTGGAGAGAGCTCTGAAGGACAGTGGTCTGTTTTGGGGTTTTTTTAGTGGGAGTTGCGGAGATGGACAGAAGGGAAGATCCTTTGGAAGCAGAGTCCCTGTTGCAGGAAGTCCTTTGTGCAGATGAATGGCTCCAAGGAAGAAGGGCAATACTCCTGAGAGAGAGAGAACCAGTTTTCTCAAGATGGTGCGGAAATGTGGCGGGTACTTGCACGCAGACCTTGGGTCCAGCGCATGAGTAAGAGATACACCCTTGAATGCTGCAGAATGAGCTCCAATGGTTTTGTGCAATTTGAACTGGTTTAAGTGTAATGGGCCCTTTTCTTTTATTTTTTTCTATTAGCTATTTGATAAAGCTGTACTCACTCTCAATAATTTTTCTTTTGGCTCCTCCCACTTTCTCCAGACATGAGGGATAGCCATGTGCACCTGCATGGGCTCCTCCTTTGCCTGCCACCTTGTTAGCTACATAGAACAGTCCATGTTCCAAGTCTTCCTTGGTACTGCTCCCCAAACTCTTCATCTGCTACATTGATGACTGCATTGGTGCTGCTTCATGCACCCACGCTGAGCTAAGCAATTTCATCAACTTTGCATCTAACTTCCATCCTACCCTTAAGTTCACTTGGTCCATTTCTGACATCTCAGGAGACAAACTGTCAGATGACATCTTTTAAACCTACTGATTCTCACAGTTATCCTGACTCTACCTCTTCCCACCCTGTCTCCTGTAAAAGTGCTATTTCCTTTTCTCAGTTCCTTCACCTCTGCTGCATCTGTTCTAAGGTTGAGGCTTTCCTTACCAGGACATCAGGGATGCTGTCCTTCTTCAAAGAATGGGGTTTCCCTTCCTCCACTATTGATGCTGCTCTCACTCGCATCTCCTTCATTTCCCAAACATCCACGCTCACCCCATCTCTTACCTCTTTAACAGTGATAGAGTTCCTCTTGTCCTTACTTACCACCCCGTGAGCCTCCACATCCAACACATCCTCCTCTGCAACTTCAGCCATCTCCATAGCGTTCCTACCACTGGACATATCTTAACCACCTTCTCTCTGTTTTCTGTAAGGATCACTTCCTCCATGATTCCCTTGTCCATGCATCACTCCCTCATTAATCTCCCTCCCAGCACTTAACCCTGCAAGTGGTCTAAGTGTTACACCTGCCCATTCAGCTCCTCCTTCACCTTCATTCACTGCTCCAAACAGTCATTCCAGGTGAGGCAACACTTCACCTGCAAATCTATTGCGGTTACTTATTGTGTCTAGCGCTCCAGATGAAGACTCCTCCACATTGGTGAGACCCATGATAAATTGGGAGAGCACCTCCGTTCCATCTGCCAAAACTTGAACTTCCTGGTAGCCAAACATTTTAATCCAGATTCCCATTCCCATTCTGACATATCAGTCCGTGGCCTCCTCTTGGGGCAAGATGAGGCCACCCTCAGAGTGGAGGAACGACATCTTATATTCCACCTTGCCAGCCTCCAGCCTGATGGCATAAATATCGATTTCTCCTTCTAATAAAAGAAAATCCCTCCCCCTTCCCTCTACTTACATTCCCTACTCTGGCCTTTTATGTCTTCTCACCAGCCTATTACCTCTTCCTGGGTCCCCTCCCCTTTCCCTTTCTCCTATGGTGCACTCTCCTCGGCTATCAGATTCCTTCCTCTCCAGCCCTTTATTCTTCCAACCCACCTGGCTTTCAAATTATCCTCCTTCTCTTCCCCCCACCTTTTTATTCTGGCTAGAATATTCCCCTTCCTTTCCAGTCCTGATGAAGGGTCTTGGCCCAAAACAGTGACTGTTCATTCATTTCCACAGATGCTGCCTGACCTGCTGAGCTCCTCCAGAGTTTTATGTGTGCTGCTGAGTTCCTGCAGTATTTTGTGTGTGCTGATTTGGATTTCCAGCATCTTCAGACTTTCTTGTGTTGAGTGTATCACTGTGCTTTCATTCTTGCTGGGTCTAAATCATGGAACTCCCAGTGCAACAGAACAGGTAGGATGGCAACAATTGAAGAATGTGGCTCACTGGTATCTTGTCAAGGGCAATTAGTATGGGCAATAAATGCAGGTCCTACCAACAACATCCAGTTCTGTCATAAGAATAAAACTGTGCACATTAACCCCATTAAAGATTCTAAATCACAAAGCACAATATAAAATCACCAGCTAAACTTATTATATACCATTTTAAGTTACTTATTTCTTGTTTAAAAATAGGTAGCATTGTCCAAAATGATAATTTTATATCAACCACTGGAAAATCGGTAGATTCTGGAAATTCAAAGCAAAACATACAAAATGCTAGAGGATCTCAGCGGGTCAGGCAGTATCTACAGAAAAGAGTAAACAGTCAATGTTATGGGCCAAGACCCTTCTTCAGGATAATTTTATTTGCTCATTTTTAATTATCTGGAATTTTTAAAAAGGAGTATTACAACATTTAATATGGTTGAGTACCGGTGACTATCTAGAGACTGTACAGAGCTCTGAGAGAATATTAATTTGATTAGTATTGTAGCTGGCATTACACGCTTCCGCAAAATTTTGTCTTGATGGAACAGACACATTTTCCTGCCTCACAAAAGCAATGACTTTCAGATTGCCGAAGCTCTCTGTGGGAAAAATAATATGTGCAGAGACCTCCAAAGATGAAGTCTTTCTTCTATAGAAAGATGACAAGTCTAAACACGACTTACTGAATCCATCATAATGAATCGTAATGAAATGCACAGCAGAACCAAGTACAATTCCATTTGTTATGCAGATGAAAGCCGCCAAGAGTCGCCTGTAAATCACATCAATTACTGCACATCCTCGGATTTAAATTCCAAGTGTGTGCTGGCCATAATAGATTATAAAAATGTTTAAAAGCATTTGCATAAGATGAAAAGAATGGGGAACTAATGGAGTTAAGTCGAATATATAGAGCAATAAAATAAAGATGAGTTGGGTCATTTGTGAAGTGCAAAATGTAAAATTCAAATCTTAACTGTTCCTCTTTGTCCAATCCAGAATTATTTGTCCTGTTAATGAAAGTGAGTGGCAGACATTAAATCCTCTGTACATTTTTATTATCATTTTGATACCCACTTGTTCAGAAAATTCATGTAGCTTCAGGGAGCTGACTTGCTTATTGAGTACACAGGCTGACACACATAGCATTCTGTGAGTGTGCGTGTCTGTACATGCAAGTGTGTGTGGCAGTGTGTGGGTACGTGTGTGTGTTTATGTGTGAGTGTTAGTGTATGTGTACTTGCCTGTGTGTGTGTGTATCTGTGTGAGTGCATGTACACTAGCATGAACATGTGCGTGTCTGTGTGCAAGCACACTTGTGTGTATGTGTGTGTGCATGTGTATGTGTGCACGAGTGTGTGCAAATATGTATGCATGTTCAGTAAATCAGTTAATATGGTTTGTGAGTGAGTGCGTGAGAGTGTCTGTGTTTCTGCATAGTGTATGTGTGCAAGAGTGTGCATACGAGCATAAGTACATGCAACTAATTGTGTGTGTCTTTGTGTAACCATGATTGTGAATTATGTAGGCATGCCTGTGCATCTGTATGTGTATGCGTGCACACGCATGCGCACGTTACGTAGTATCCTGCAGTTGTGTGACTATAGCGGTTTTTAATTCTAAGAATCAGGTTTTGGTTCTTATTATAACTGTGTAAATGTAAATAAGTTCAGGAAGCTCGCAATTTGCCTCCAGTTTTTTACTATAAATTTCAAGCAGTAAACTGAAGTTAAAAGCACAGGCTGCTTCACAGACTAAGAGATTGCGGATGCAAGAGGTAAATGTTAAGCCAGTGGGGCCGTGTTAATTGGCCTGCATCAAGCCTGGCAACAAGGCTGTTACTTGCACCATTGTGACTGAGTCCAAGCTGGCAGACCAGATTGATGTTCTCATTTAACATATCAAACATGGTCACAGGTATATGCAATCAATAGTTTTTGTGTACCGGATGTTTGTGTACTCAGAGACAACATTAATTTTGGGTGTCTGGGATTTCTACCCCTAGAAGCTTTTAGACTATTTCTGTAAGTTACTTTGTGACAAAGGTGTTTGAACATGCAGAGGTGTCTCCCACTGTAGGTACTGTATGTAATTCAAAGGAAGCATTGTCAACCCAAAAATTTGAAGAATGTCATGTCACAGTAACTATTGAAATTGTATTGTATCAGCTACTGTTACTTTTGATCTTAAGGGTATAAAGTAGACTGGTTGTAGACTCCAGCAGAGGGAAACCAGAGGTCCTTGAGCCAGTGATCATTGGTGGATCTGCCTTGGGTATATTTAAGGCAGATTGGTCAGGGCACGAAGGGATACAGGGAGAAAGCAGGAGATTGGGGTTGAGAGGAAAATTGGATCAGCCATGATGAAAAGGCAGAGCAGACTTGATGGGACAAATGGCCTAATTCTGCCCGTACATCTTGTGATCTTATTCAGGACTGAGCTGAGGAGAACCCTTCACATGAGATGATGGAGGCCAAGTCATTTAAGGAGATTGGGAGATCTCTGGGTACAGAAGGCAATGAGGGGTTTGTGGAGAGAGCAGGAGGAAGAGGGTCAGCTATGGTCACATTGAATAGGGGAGCAGGTGTTTGAAGGGCTGAATGGCCTAATTCTGCAACTAGTCTCCATGGTTCAATGTTCCTACAAATTCTAAACAAAAGGATAATTAGAAGTTGATACTATTCAATCACAAGAAAGCAGATTAGTGAAGTTAAACTTCTCGTGAAAATTTTAAAAATGAGAGATTCTGGAAATCTCATGAAAAAACAGGAAGTGTTGGAAAGACTCAGCAGGTTAGGCAGTATCTGTGGAGAGGACATCAATAATGTTTCAGGGTGAAGACCCTTCATTCTTGAAATTTTGAGTTTCCAGCAGGTTCTGTTTTTATTTAATTAAAATTGTTCATACCAGATTAGTTTTAATTTCTTGCTTTCTGCATATCTGCCAATGTCATAATTTTGGCAGGTCTTCAAGAGGTTCTTAGATAGACACATGAATGTACAGGAAATGGACATTATGTAGGCAAAAGGGATTAGTTTAGCTGGATATGTGATTACTAGTTTAACTAGTTTGGCACAACATAAGAAATTAGCCTTATTTGTCACACGTACTTCAAAATATACAGTGAAATACATCATTTGCATCAACAAATTGAGGGCCTGAGGGCAAGATTGCAGCATTGGAGGGAAATGAGAGATTGTTGTACTCTAAGTGTAATTGAGACATGGTTTACTTGCAGATATGGTGGTCAGACCCGAAGGCTTCTCAATTTACAAAATGGACTGAACTACTGATACAGAAAAGGCAAAAGCTGGAGGTGTGTGTTTCATGATAAACTCTCAGCGGAGCTCCAATGTGGCAGTTTGGTTGAGCTTGTGTTCCCCCAACCTTGAACACCTAACAGTAGAGTGCCGCCTGTTCTATTTACCTAGGCAATTCACTTCCGTAATCCTGACTGCAGCTTACATCCCATCAGCGGCCAACAATAATAAAGCGCTCGAGATACCACATGACGTCGTCTCCAAGCAAGAAGCAATCCATCCCATGCACTTCAAATCATAGACAATGACTTCAACCAGGCTTGTTTGAAGAAAACCCTGTTCAATTACCATCAGCACATAACCTACACTACCATTTGTCCCAACACACCAGACCATTGTTAGACTCAAATAAGGAATGCCAACTGCTCCATGCCCAGACATCATTTCGGTAAGTGTAATCACTTGGCTGGCCTTCTACCTACATATAGGCAGAGGCAAAAGAGCAAAGATCCAGAGATTAAGACAACAAAAAGGTGGTCACAGGAGACAGAGAAGTGGCTACGGGATTGCTTCAAGTTGACGGACTGGTTGGTGGATAGTTGCAAGACAGCTTGGATGCAATAATCTCCTACAAAGAAAAATCAAGTGGCATAGGTAACAAGAGGGTTTTGCTTCCAGATTAGCTTAATGTCTTTTATACTCACTTTGACCGTAAAAACATGGAGGAACCAACACAAACTCCCTCAGGACTCAGCTGTGGATCTGATTGAATACACCATTGTTGTCATGCACTTTATTAAAACAATTATCCCCACAAAGTCATTCGGAGTCTTCCCCAATCAGAAGCCCAGGATGAACCACGAGATCTGCAATCTGCTGAGGGTCAGATCAGAGGCAATCAAGTCTGGTGACCAAGGAAGTTACAAGAAGTCCAGGTACGATCTCCAGAAAACCACCTCAGGGTCCAAGTGACAATTCCAGACTAAACATGAATCAACAAAAGGTGCTCGATAGTTGCAAGATGGCTTGGATGCAATAACCTCCGACAAAGAAAAATCAGGTGGCATAGGTAACAAGAGGGCTTTGCTTCCAGATTAGCTTAATGTCTTTTATACTCACTTTGACCGTAAAAACATGGAGGAACCAACACAAACTCTCTCAGCCCCCAATGAACCTGTGATTTCAGTCTCCAAGACCAATGTGGGAACAGCCTTCAGGAGGGTGAAAACATGAAAATCATCCATCTCAGATGGGGTACCTGGCCAAGAACTAAAGACCTGTGCTGATTAACTGGCTGGAATTTTCACTGAGATCTGTAACCTCTCACCTTGGCAGTCTGGGGTGCCAACTGCTTCAAGCAGGCTTCAATTATGTGGTGCCTAAGAACATGGTAACCTGCCTCAATAATTATCATCCAGTAGCACTGACATCCACTGTGATAAAGTGCTTTGAGAGGTTGGTGATGCAACATATCAACTCATGTCTGAGAAATGACTTGGATCTGCTCCAGTTTGCTCACCAGAGCAACAGGTCCACAGCAGATGCCACTCAACCCTGGAATATCTGCACAGCAAAGATGCATCAGGATATTCTTTATTGATTACAGCTCAGCATTCAATACCATCATCCCCTCAAAACTTATCAATAATCTGCAAAACGTTGACCTCAATACCTCCTTGTGCAACTGGATCCTGGATTTCCTCACTTGCAGGTCCCAGTCAGTTCGGAGTGGCAACAACATCTCCCCCATAATCTCCATCAGCACAGGTGCACCACAGGGCTGTGTGTTGAGCTCCCAGCTCTACTCACTTTATACCTAAGACTGCGTGGCTAAACGCAGTTCCAATGCCATTTTCAAGTTTGCTGATGATGCTACTGTCGCAAAGGTGGTGATGAATCAGCATATAGGAGAAAGATTGAAAATCTGGCTGAATAGTGCCACGACAACCTCTCACTCAATGTCAGTAACACCAAGGAGCTGATTGTTGACATCAGGAGAGGGAAACCAGAGGTTTATGAGCCAGTCCTCATCGGAGGATCAGAGGTGGAGAGAGTCAGCAACTTTAAATTCCTCAGTGTTATTATTTTGGAGGATCTGTCCTGGGCCCAGCACTTACGAGTCATTACAAAGAAAGCATGGCAGCACCTCTACTTCCTTAGAAATTTGCGAAGATTAGGCTTGACACCTAAAATTTTGTCAAACTTCTATAGATGTGTGGTGTAGAGAATATTGAATATTTTACCTAATTGAAAAGTAGGCAGGTTATTCAGGAGTCTATTGATTTCAGCGATTCTCCATTTTGATGAGTCATTATATGCTCTCACTGCATGTTTGAATGATTTTTGCACATTGGCTGTTTGTCAGTCTTTGTATGTCGTTCTTCTTCTTTGTACTTACTGTGAATATCTGCAAGAAAATGAATCTCAAGGTAGTATATGGTGACATATACATACTTTAACAATAAATTTACTTGAGCGGAATAATAAAAGCTCCAGGAAGACAATGATGAAGAGCAGGTGAGTTCTCCTACAGACCCAAACAACATCCCCAGAACAGATCTATCTCATCTGACATTTGAGTGACCTTCACTGAACACACATAGGCTGCGGTATTCGTCCTCAAGGCAGCAGTGACTGATGATACACTGAAAATATTTCAGAATTTGTGTAAATGGAATTACTTGTTGGGGAAGGATGACTAGCTTGTCTTGGAGAAGTGAGCTGACATTTGTACTTTGTAGCGTTTACTTTAAAACAAACCAAAACTGCTGAGAGACTAAGCCAGGAGATAACACTATGTGACACGCCTCCACGGTAACGAAGATCCAAAATCCAGAAAGGTACTTTCAATCCTTTATTACGAAACCAAACGACCTTATAGTGATAAAAAACTATGAAACTCAATTAGCAATATAGCGATCTTAGCGTTCAAATCAGCATAACTAAGCGTTCTAATTAACAATATCAGAATTAGCATTCTATACAAATTTAAACATTCCAGTTAGTGTTCCAACAATATCGCAATTAGCAGTCAACAAAAAAAAATATTTGCCATGGGTCAGTCCGTCACATTATAGACTAAACCGGACAACTAACTAAGCACAAGCATGAATACGTAACTATACTCACTTGTTTCTACCACACCTCAACCCACGTGACAGATTACCATAATAAAAATGCCACAAAATACAATACAGACAGAAAGTAGTTACGTGGCTCCACCTGATAGAAAATGGATACATGGCTCCTACATACATTAAGTGAAGTGATATCATGTTGCCGGGTATTGTAATGAATGGAAACATAACACAAAATTCACAATGCAAACACGAGGAAATCTGCAGATGCTGGAAATTCAAGCAACGCACACAAAAATCTGGTGGAACGCAGCAGATCAGGCAGCATCTATAGGGAGAAGTGCGGTCGACATTTCGGGCCGAGATCCTTTGTCAGGAAAAAGGGTGTCGGCCTGAAATGTCGACAGCGCTTCTCCCTATAGATGCTGCCTGACCAGCTGTGTTCCACCAGCATTTTGAGTGTGTTACTTGACAAAATTCACAACCTCCACATTGTGTTGAGATTCCTTTTAAGAGGCTGGTCTGACTTGATGACACAATGACGTGGTTTTTTTACCATGCTCTATGTTCTGTGTTTGGAGGACAATAAATGAGTTGTTACGGTTGCCCTTGAATTAAAATGCTTTATTGACAAAACCTACAGTGCGATGTGATTGAGCTGATGTGCTGTCGACCAATGCCAGATTCAGGAGAAGCTGGAATTGGAATTGGTTTGTTATTGTCACATGTAGGAAACACGGTGAAAAATGTGTTTTGCATATTGTTCATCCAGATCAAATCATTACACAGTGCATTGAGGTAGAACTAGGTAAAACAATAACTGAACGCAGAATAAAGTGTAACTCGTACAGTGGATAGGCAGTTCAAGCAAGCAATCAGTTGCAAGCTCATGATAAGGTAGATGGTGAGGTCAAGAGCCCAACCTGTTGTATATGGGAGAAATTTGTCTTACCCTTCACCTAGGTGTGAAGTCCTGAGAATGAAATGGACCTGGAATGTTTTCATTTGGTAACAAGACAACAGTTGCTGTGGTATTGAGAACAGCATCAGCATGATTATAAAATAAGCAGGCAAGATGCTTTTGTTTATTCTTGCAATATTAATGGAAATATTAATGCAGTGTTAACACACGTTAATCAGCTTGTGGAGGTTCCTGGAATGGATCTAAAGGCTTCAGAGCTTTTCTGGTGTCAAAAGAAATCAGGGCTTATCTCTGCTCGTTCTCAATCATCTTACCTTATACTGTCTGAGTAAACTGAACGCTTACATCAGCAAACATATTACCTACACTGGGTAGCCACTTTGTTCAGTACCTCCTGTGTCTAATAAAAAGGCCACTGAGTACATGCTCATGGTCTTCTGCTGCTACAGCACGTCCACTTCAGGGCTCGACGTGCTGTGCGTTCAGAAATGCTCTTCTGCACACCACTGTTGTAGCTAGTGGCTATTTGAGTTACTGTCGCCTTCCTGTCAGTTTGAACCAGTCTGGCCATTCTCCCCGACTTCTCTCATTCACAAGGTGTTTTCACCCACAGAACTGACACTCACTGGATGTTTTCGTTTTATTTCACACCAGTTTCTATAAAGTCTACAGACTGAAACCACAGATACTCAAACCACCTCGACTGCCCCCCAGCAATCATTCCATGGTTAAGGTCACTTAGATCACATTTCTTCCACATTGCTAGCAACAACTGAACCGCTTCACCATGCCTGCATGCTTTTATACCTTCAGTTGCTGCCACATGTTTGGCAGATTAGTTTTTTGCATTAATAAGCGGGTTTATAGGTGTACCCAATAAAGTGGCCACCAAGTGTCTGAGCTTACTTTGGTAAGAAGCTCCTTTTTCCGCTGGAAGTGAAATCTGGTACCTAGAAGTTTGCTGCGATCTGCATGCAACACGGTTCCGAGTTCTTGAGCAGCACAAACAAAGTACTGGAGGAACTCAACGGGTCAGGCAGCATCTATGGAGGGGAATAAACATGTGATGTTTCGGATCGAGGCCCTTCCTTAGGAATGGAAAGGAAGGGGGGAAGAAGTTAAAACAAGAAGGTGGGCAAAGGGGTGGGAGTACAAGCTGGCAGCTGATAGGTGAGAGCAGGTGAGGAGGGACACTGTGGGAGGGAGGGTTGAAGCGATTAACTGGAAGGTGATAGGTCAAAAAGGTAAATGGCTGAAGAATAAAGAATCTGATAGGAGAGGAGAATGGATCATGGGAGAAAGGGAAGGAGGAGGTTGAGGGTTCAGCACCTGTCATTGTATAAAACATAGAACATAGTACAGCACAGGAACAAACTCTTCTGTGATGAATTTAATACCAATTTGAATTAAATCTCTGTTTTATCTGTACCTGATCCATCTCCCTCCATATTCCCATGACTGTATAAATGCAGCTTAAGTGCCACCTCCATCTCCCCTGGCACTGCATCCACCATTCTGTGCAAAAATCTTGACCCATACACCTCCATTAAACTTGCCCTCTCTCACTTTCAGCCTATGCTCTCCACTCTAGGAAAATGACTCTATCTGTCCTATCTATGCATCCCATAATTTTATAAATTTCCATTATCAGGTGTATTACATCCTGTAACTCCAAAATCCAATCGAAAGAAAAACACAGGAGGTGGCAAACTTGCCTGCTCAGTTTTTTTTTGCTTTAGTTTGTTTCTCAGTGAGGTGTTCACATATGACATGGTGGCATAATGACGCACGCCACTCTTGACGGGGTAGCACAGTTAGAACAACGCTTTACAGTGCAGGCGACCTGGGTTAATTTTCTGCCCGCTAACTCTAAGAAGTTTGAACATTCTCACCGTGACTGCGTGAGCCTCCTTCGGGTGCTCCAGTTTCCTCCCACAGTCCAAGGACGTACCAGTTGGTTGGTTAATTGATCATTGCAAATTGTCCTGTGATTAGGCTAGGGTTAATTCGAGGTTGCTGTCCAGCACAGTTCGAGGGGTCAGAAAGGACCACTCCATATAAATAAATAAATAAATTCACTTACTCCTTACATATAACATATAATGAATTATACAACAAAGAATGCTTAATCACACAATATATTTACAATATTACTCAAATATTAAATACACTGTAAGATGGATTTCAGTAATCTGGCAATTTGCAGTTTGGTGGCATGGTGCACAATCTCTAAAAGCCTAAACAGGTCTATGTGATTCCAGACCAGAGTCAAAGGCATTTGATTGCTATTCAGTACCAGAGCCTAGCAGTCCTGGTTCCTAGAATGAATTGAGGAAAAGAGTTGTGATTGATGAGATTTGAGTAGGGACACTTTCGGTAGAGTAATTGTAATATGTTCGCCAACCAGGACAGTCAGAATCAGAATTTCATGCATTTTTATTCAGGCCTTGAAAGGGAGAATAATAGGGTGAATTCCTGTGGCATCTGGTCACCCTGTGATCACTGTCATGGAGGCCGAAGTCAGAACATTTTTCAAGGGTGAACCCTTGCAAGGCATCAAGCCCTGACAGCAGGGACGTTCAGGGATGTTGTCAACCTCTCACTGCTGCAGTCAAAGGTTCCCACCTGCTTCAAAAGGGCTACGACCATATCAGTGCCCAAGAAGAGTTGGGAGGGCTGCCTCAGTGACTATGACCCAGTGATGAAGTGCTTTGAGAGGTTGGTCATAGCTACAGTTAACTCCTGCCTAAGCAAGGACCTGGACCCACTGCAATTCGCCTGTCACGACAGTAGGTCTACAGTGGATGCTATCTCACTGGCTTGAATCACCTGAACAATAGTAATACGAGGGGTGGTTGATAAGTTTGTGGCCTAAGGTAGAAGGAGTCAATTTTTAAAAAACCTAGCACATTTACTTTTCAACATAGTCCCCTCCTACATTTACACACTTAGTCCAGCGGTTGTGGAGCATACGGATCTTGGACCTCCAGAAAGTGTCCACAGATGGGTGATTGATAAGTTCATGGCCTAAGGTAGGAGATGAGTTATACAGCTCTCGTTACATACACATGCAGTTCAACTCTTTGATTATGCAGAAAGTTTGAGATTAATAACTCGTCTCCTTCTACCTTAGGCCATGAACTTATCAATCACCCTAATGAGTTATTAACCGATGATGCCGAATTAAACTAAATCTTTTCTGCCTGCATATGATCCCTTGATCCCCTGTATATGCAATGCATGCACTATATAAAAGCCTCTGCTTCTACCACTAGCCCTGTCTCGGTACCTACCACTAATTGTGTAAAGAATTTGTCCAGCACATCTCCTTTAAATCTTCCTCCTCTCACCTTAATGAAAGGCCTCTAGCATCTAGTATTGGTATTGGACTATTGTAGTGAAAAGCTTGTCTTGCATATTGATTTTGCAGATCAGATCATTACACATTGCACTGAACTAGAATAAGTTAGAACAACAATATAGACTAACTTGTGAAGGCCACCAAAAAAAATTGCAGTGCAGGTAAATGATAAAGTGCAAGATCATAACAAGGTAGTTTGTGAGGTCAAGAGTCCATCTTATCATACAAGAGGTTCGTTCAAGAGTCTGTAAACAATGGGATAGCAGCTGTCCTTGAGCTAAATGGTACATGCTTTTTTGTGTCTTTGACACTGAAGTAAAAAGTTCTGACTCAACCCTTTCTATGCCTCCCATAATTTAATAAACTTAAATTTCTATAGACTTATTATAGAAGAGGTAGACCATCTTTTGAAAGGTCAGGGAATTGAGGACCACTTCAAGCTGGCACAGAAGGAAAGTTAAGGATTGGGGCAGATAGGCCATGAACACATTTATTGGTGAGACAGGTTTGAAGGGCCAAGCGGCCTCCTCTTGCTCCTATTTCACAATGTTGTTGAGTCCTCTCAGTCAACAAACATCAGCGGTAACTGTAAAGCCACCGATCCATCCTGCCTGATCAGATTCCCAGTTCACAGCAGAGGTTCGCAAAACAAGATATTCTGTAGGTCTGGAAACCCTGGGCAACACATCAAATGTTGGAGGAACTCAGAACATCAGGCAACATTTATAGAGAGAAATGAAACCCTGTCACGGAATAAAAGTTGACTCGCTACTATAGATGCTTCCTGACCTGTTGAGTTCCTCCAGCATTTGTGTTTGCGGTGGTGAGGTTAGAACTGGACCTCTCCCATAAGACCACAATTTGTTATGTACTGTATCATATGACATAGGTGATCATGGTCTTTCCATGACCATGATTGTTCTCGGCAAATCTTTGTCCAGAAGTGGTTTGCTATTGCCTTCTTCTGGGCAGTGTCTTTACAAGATGGGCGACCCCAGCCATTATCAATACTCTTCAGAGATTGTCTGCCTGGTGTCAATGGTTGCATAACCAGGACTTGTAACCAAGCACCAGCTGCTTATACGGATATCTACTACCTGCTCCCATGACTTCACATGACCCTGAGCGGGTGGACTAAGCAGGCGCTACATCTTGCCCAAGGATGACCTACAGGCTAGCAGAGGGAAAGAACCCCTTAGTCCTCCTTTGGTAGAGACGTATCTCCACCCCACCAACCATCCATAAGACATAGGAGCCGAATTAGGCCATTCAGCTCATCGAGTCTGCTCTGCCTCTCACTTATTGCTGTGAGCTATTACATTTAAGGGTTAAAACCGAAAGGCTATTTGTCCCTTCCAACTTCAAGCAACAGCACCACCTACTCACTACTGATGCAGCCTAGATGTGCTATAGAAGCATAGATGCTCATGGCTCAGGAAGGTTAAAAAAAAAATTAAGGGTTAAAGATCAGATGTACTTGTCACATACATATCAAAACTTACAGTGAAATGGGTCATTTGCATCAAATCAAATCAACGTGTATTGTGCTGGGCAGTCAGCCAGTGTTGCCACACTTCCGGCACAAACATAGCATGCCCATAACTCATTAGTGCTAGTTATCCGACATTGGAATATGAGAGGAAACAGGAACACCCAGTGGAAGCCCACACTATCACAGGGGGAATGTACAAGTTCCTCACAGACAGCAGCAGGGATCAAAAGCCAATCCTACAGCTGTGCTGTAACTATTGCGCTAACCCCTACGTCACTGTGTTGCCCTGACTAGTAGGCCAGTTCAAACATCTTGCCTATCACAGTAAATGAAGAGCTATCTAGCTTAATCCACTTCCCAGCTCTCAGACGATATTAATGTAATATAGGAGACCATACACAAAACACCTGGACTAGAGGGTGCGTCCTGTGAAGGTGGATTGAACAAGATGGGCTTTTCTCATCGGAGAGAAGGAGGCTGAGAGGTGACTCCATATCAAAGAAAAAAAAATGGTGTACAAGATGATAAGAGTGGATAGCTAGAGACTTTTATTCTGGGCAGGGGAAATGGCTAATATAAGAGGGCATTATTCTAAGGTAATTGGAGGAAAGTATACAGTACCTATAAAAAGTGTTCACTCCCTTGTAAGTTTTCATGTTTTATTGTTTTACAACATTGAATCACAGTGGGTTTAATTTGGCTTTTTTGACACTGAATATCCCTTGGAGTACAGTTAAGTCAATCATCAAGAAATGGAAAGAATATGGCACAGCTGTAAATCTGTTTAGAGCAAGCCATCCTCAAAAAATACTGAGTCACTGTGCAAGAAGGGGACTAGTGAGGGAGCCCACCAAGAGACCTATGACAACCCTGGAGGAGTTACAAGCTTCAGTGGCTGAGATGGGAGAGAGTGTACATATAACAACTGTTGCCCAGGTGTTTCACCAGTTACAGCTTTATGGGAGAGTGGCAAAGAGAAAGATACCGTTGAAAAAAACTCACATGAAATCTGACTAGAGTTTACCAGAAGGCATGTGAGAGACTCTGAAGTCAGTTGGAAGAAGGTTCTATGGTCTGATTAAACCAAAATTGACCTCTTTGGCCATCAGTGAAATGCTATGTTTGGCGTAAACCAAATATCACACGTCATCAAGAACACACCATCCCTACTGCGAAGCATGCTGGTGGCTGCATCACGCTGTGGGGATGCTTCACTGCAGCAGGCCCTGGAAGGCTTGTGAAGGTAGAGAGTAAAATGAATGCAGCAAAATACAGGGAAATCCTGGAGGAAAACCTGATGAAGTCTGCAAGAAAACTGCAACTTGGGAGAAGATTTGTTTCCCAGCAAGACAATGATCCCTAGTATAATGTCAAAGCTACACAGGAATGGGTTAAAAACAACAAAGTTAATGACCTAGAGTGGCCAAGTCAGAGTCCAGTCCTCAATCCAATTGAGAATTTGTGGGTGGACTTGAAAAGGGCTGTTCACTCATGATCCCCATGCAATCTGACAGAGTTTGAGCAGTTTTGTAAAGAAGAATGGGAGGAAAATCGCAGTGTCCAGATGTGAAAATCTGGTTAAAATCTATGCAAACAGACTCAAGGCAGTAATTGCTGATAAAGGTGCATCTGCTAAATATTGACTTGAAGGGAGTGAATACTTATACAATCAATTATTTTGTGTTTTATATTTGTAATTAATTTATATCACTTATTTATATAAATCTGTTTTCACTTTGACACAGAAGATTCTTTTTTTGTTAATCAGTGTCAAAAAAGCCAAATTAAATCCAGTGATTCAATCTTGTAAAACAACAAAATATGAAAACTTCCAAGGGGGGGGAGAACACTTTTTGTAGGCACTGTAGAGGGGATGTCGGAGTTAAATTCTTTACACAGAGAGTAGTGGATATGTGAAATGCACTGCTGGGATTTCTGGTGGAGACGGATACACTGAGATCATTTAAGGAAATCTTAGGCGCGTGGATGACAGAGTAAAATGGAGGGTTAGGGAGAAAGGAACAGTTAAATTGATCTTTGAGTAGGTTAAAAGTTCGGCACAACATCAGAATCACAATCAGAATCAGGTTGAGTATCACTGGTATGTGTTATAAAATTTGTTGCTTTGCGACAGCAGTAAAGTGCAAAACTTAATAATAAAAACTACATATATAAATATAAATATATATATATATTGAGACATCAAAGTGGTATTTGTGATGTGTCTCGTGTGGTAGTGTCGTGGGTAGTGCTTGTCGATCTCTCTGTCACCTTCCACCGCTGGCTAGCGGTCTTGCGAAAAGGAGAGCCAAACGTGTAAGTTTCTTCCTGCCAGTAGCTAGCTTCTCTTGCAGCAAGCCTTATGTGGTGCCTCCTTTCTGGCGACACATGGAAACTGAACTCCTTTTGGACTCAGGCTGAAATATAGAGGGTGGGGAGAACATCTGGCCCCTGCACACGTACCACACAGGCCTTCTGGGATGTGGACCAGATGCCCAGCCATGGGTAAATAGCCCTACTGCCTTGTGGGCAACCTCAGGAAGATGAAGGTAACAAGAGCAAACCCAGACAGCAAATCCGGAGTGGAGCCCCTAAGGACGTCATTGAAAATCCTTCCGGCAGCTCCTGCAGCCAAGCTGGTGCCAAACATTTACTTCATAAGCTTTCCTTTGGACTGCACTTGTGAGGCTGAGAGAGGAATCTTGATGACTGGGCATCTCATGACCTCCATACCTTCCACCAGGCTTGTGATGATGATCGTCATTATCATCCATCGCCCTTCGAGAGAGACGGATGCCATCCATATAAATAATAGTACAAAAATATAAATAAAATAGTAGTGAGGTAGTGTTCATGGGTTCATTGTTCACTCAGAAATTTGATGGTGGAGAGGAAGAAGCTGTTCCCGAATTGTGGGTGAAGGGTCTGTAATGTTCTATGTTCTATGTTTAGTCTATGCATGCATTGCTTAGGCAGATGATGTATAACAAGAAGTGGTTCTCCAGGGCGTAAAGTGGATTTTGAAATCAATCTTCTTCTGCAGTGGTCAGTCTGATCGCCGAGAGATTTAATTAAAGAGTCACCAAAACTTAACCATCAGTTTTGCTCCTGCTGATTAAAAACAGAAAACTGTAGAGAGATTGCAGGAACAGAGCTTCTCTTTCCATTTGATAATTCATCACCCTTTCTCATGAAGAGTCATTGACTCTGAATCGTTTGTTACTGATGGGCTTGCTGTCAACTTCTAACACTTCAACCATCATGCTCCTGAACCGGAATAGATAACTTCACTCAACACAACTCTGAACTGATTCCACAACCTATAGACACACTTTTGAAAACTCTCACACACGTATTCTCAGTATCGTTCATTCATATCTTCATTATTTGCACAATTTGTCTTCTTTTCCACATGGATGGCTTGTCAGTATTTGTGTATAGTTTTCCATTGACTCTATTGTATTTCTTTATTCTACTGTGAATGCCCACAATAAAATGAATCTCAAGGTTATTTATGGTGACAATTTTGACAGATCTATCATAGAAAGCATTCTAACTGCTAGTATGGTGGGGGGGTGGGGGGCAGCTACTGCACAGGATTGAAGTAAGCTGCAAAGAGTTGTAAACTTAGTCGGCTCCATTATGAGCACCAGCCTCTGTAGTATCCAGGACATCTTCAAGGAGCAATGCCTCAAAAAGGCGGCATCCATCATTAAGGACCCCCATCACCCAGGTCATGTCTTGTTCTCATTGCTACCATCAGGGAGAAGGTACAGAAGCCTGAAGGCACACACTCAATGATTCAGGAACAGCTTCTTCCCCTCTGTCATCCAATTTCTGAATGGACATTGAACCCGTGAACACTACCTCACTACTATTTTATTTATATTTTTGCACTATTATTTAATTTAACTATAATATATACTTACTGTAACTCACAGTTTTTCTATAATTATGTATTGCATTGTACTGCTACTGCAAAGACAACAAATTTCACGACACAGACCAGTGTTATTAAACCTGATTCTGATTCTGATATGCGTACCTGATATTAAAGTTACTTTGAACTTTGAACTTACAGCACCTTCCACTTTTTACAACACACACACACACACAAATTTCTGAAGAAAATCAGCAAATTAGGCAGCATCTATGGAGGGGAATAACCCACTGACATTTTGGGCCATGTCCTATCATCAGTGTAAAGGATCTCAGTCCAAAACCTCAACTCTTTACTCTTTTCCATAGATACTGCCTGACCTGCTGAGTTCCTCCAGCATTTTGTGTGTGTAGCTCAAGATATCCAGCTTCTGCAGAATTTTTTGTGTTTACCTTCTGCTTTTATTTCTGATCTGCCACATCTGCATTTTACTTATGTGCCAACTTCACTGATTCACTTCCATAAGAGTCATCAGGACTGAGTAAATAACACTTACATCTACAGTGATGAAGTGCTTTGAGAGGTTAGTGGTGAAATGATCAACTCCTGCCTGAGATGTAACTTGGAGCCATTCCAGTATGACCACTGTCAGAACAGGTCAACAACAGATACCGGGCATAGCCAAGTACGCTCATTTCTAAATTGCTAGGAACTTTCAGATTATTCTACTGGTGTTTAGTAGTGTGGCTTTCTGGAGATTTATATAGATATTCCTGTGTAGCACTAATTGTTTAATGCTATTGTGTAGTGAATTTGAGATGACACCAGTTGTAGATATTACTATCGGGACAATGTATGTCCTGTTTATGTTCCAAAGTCTTTCAATTTCCTCTTCTAATTCAGCATATTTCTGGTGTTTTTCACTTACTGATTTCTGTAAGTTATGTGTATTTGGAATCGCTATATCTGTTGAGTAAGTTGTTCTTGTTTGTTTATTCTGTATTATTATATCCAGACGGTTATTATGGATTGTCCTCTCTGTAATAACAGATCAGTCATAATATAATATGTGGGATTCTGACTCTCAAACTGGATCAGGCTTGTATTTATAGTAGGGTAGTGGTCACCAATCTTTTAAAGCCCAAGATCCCCTACCTCGGCCTTAGTGAAAGACAAGATCGACCCTAGATCGATTAGTTACACGCATGCGCACCGGGGCAGAAAAGACCGGAAGTAAAACCCCACAACCCAGACTTAGAAGCAATGTATAAACACCAGGGGTAACCACCCTTCTTTGCATCGCGGACCGGTTTAATATTGACAATATTCTTGCGGACTGGCCGACGGGGGGGGTGGTGGGGGGGGGTTAATCATGACTGGAATACGGCAATACTCGAAGCAGGTTCCTTCTGTCCAGTCTATTCTGCAATTTAGTTTTCGTGGCTCTCGGCACAGCTTCTGTCCCGCTTGCTCACGTCTTTTCCATTCACAAACTCAATGGGTTTGTCTTTAAGTGCAGGGTGCTTGGACTCAAGGTGCTGAAGCAGTTCTGATTGTTTCATTTTCTCATTAGACAGCCTCCGGGCCCGAACTCCAGTCACCCACCCGCCCACCACCAGCCGTCTTGGCCAGGTGCAGCTGGTCATGGGTGGGGTGAGAGGACAAGGTCCCCGTGCTGGGGCCGCGGCGGTCGCAGTCCAGAGAGAGCGACCGACCGACCGAGGAGTGCGACAGGGCGCCCGCCCACTTCCCTCTGTAGGATCTATCAGCTGACAAAAGTCTGTTTCAGTACATCGCAGCGTGGTAGCTGCTCAGTTACTTACGAAACCCTGAGAACCGAATTAGATCGTCTGCGAATATTTCAGCACCGGGTTCCCCACGAACATTTGGTGTGCTAAACAGGTTGAGAGGTAGTGCCCGTCTGTCCGCGCTCCAGGCCAGTAGCAATGGCAGTTCCCGCCGGCCACGCGAGGCCAACTAGTGATCCCTGGTGTGAGGGTATCACTGTGTTTACGTGACTGATGACCTTGCGTGGGTAATGACTTTGCATGCGTTATGACCTCGCGTGCATTCAAGTTCAACAGTGGGCTGACATGGAATGAGGAAAGGTGCAGCTGACTCATCGTTTCCTCGCGGCCCGGTGGTTCTGCACCACTGAAGTACACTGTGTAGTGTGGGAGAGCTACACGCATGCGCACTGGACAGAAAGAACGGAACTAAAACCCCGCAACCTGGAAACAATCTCCCAGCAGTATTTGTGTATTTATTTTTCTTTTTTTTTTCAGGATCTACTGGGAAAGTCTCAAAGATCGACTAGTCGATCACAATCGACGGGTTAGCGACCACTATAGTAGGGTATGATTTCTGGCACACAACCGCGACAGATGGAACAGACTGGTGCAAAGTTTGTCGGGGCAGCGCCCCGATGGCTCCACCAGGAGTTAAAGGCGCAAGAAGAAGAAGATGAATATTTTAAAGCAAGATTTTGGTGAATGATGTTTGCCAATTGATTGAGCCTGTGTAAGTAATCAGTCTGAGTTAAACTGTTGCAATGTGTTGGATTGTTTCTGGTTTTCTCTGGGCATTTTCTACATTTATTTTCTTGAATTAATTGGTCTTTTATTATCTATTTTTGATCATATTTTAGTGTTATCCGCCTGGCCCTGTATTGCCACACAGAACCCTTCTGTTTCTGGGAAGAGGTCTCCAACTCTGAGCCAGGCTTTCAATGCTTCCTTGTCGATATCGAGTCTGCTCAGATCATGGGGATGTCTTCCATGGAGCGAAGGTTAACTTTTTCTTCAATAGTGATAATTTCTTTATTTTTCTGGGTTGTGCTCTCGTTTAAGTTTAGTGGTGTGTACTACTTATCAGAATTGTATATTCTTGCGTGGAGTGTTGAATCCTGTTTTCATTGATGAAAACGTATTCTTAATCTGACCATTCTGTAGATTTGTAATGCCTGTTATTCATGTTCCCCCTTCTGTCCCAGGTAGTGTTAACCTAAGTGCATTCAAGTGTACATAATGTTTTCTGAAATTTGTCATTTCAGTTCTTA
This sequence comes from Hemitrygon akajei, assembly GCF_048418815.1. Classification (NCBI taxonomy): domain Eukaryota; kingdom Metazoa; phylum Chordata; class Chondrichthyes; order Myliobatiformes; family Dasyatidae; genus Hemitrygon; species Hemitrygon akajei. Next base: position 177,077,765 of record NC_133129.1, read on the forward strand.
TTTTTCTTTGTAAATTTTCCAGATTGTTTTCAGACCAGAATATTATGCCAAAAGAATTTCTTCTTCTTCTTCTTCTTCTTCTTCTTCTTCTTCTTCTTCTTCTTCTTCTTCTTTCATTTTGGCATTGCAGAGTTTGTTGCCTTTTGCACATTGGTTGTCTGTCCATCTTGTTGGGTGTGGTCTTCCATTGATTCTATTGTTTCTTGTACTTACTGAAAATGCCCGCAGGGTGAATATATGTACATAGATAATAAAATTACTTTGAATTTTGAACTTTGAAGGGCCTCAGCCCGAAGTGTCTACTCTTTATCCCTTTCCATTGATACTATCTGATCTGCTGAAGTCCTCCAGCATCTTGTGTGTTGCTCTGGATGTCCAGCATCCGCAGAATCTCTTGTGTTTGTCACTTCCTTCAGCAAAGTGTATACTGCTCCAGTATTTCCCTTCTCATGTTATGCTCAGCAGTGAATTGTGACTGCCCTCATTGTCAGGAAAGCCAATTCGCACCTTATTAAGATGAATGCTGTATGTGTCTCCTAATGTATTAGACAGCATGTCTCAGTTTTAATCAAACCAGCACTGACAGCTTCCAACTCCACAACAACCACAGCTAAAATCAGTGCATTTTATTCATTGAAATGCCTTAATGGAGAGAGGCACATCTCATTCAAGAGATTCCCCAGACCTGGACTCTGAGGACTCCTGATCTAATGGCAGGATTCCTGGTGGATTGGAGGAACAGAGGGATGTTGGGATCCACATCCATAGTTACCTTATAAATTGCCATGCAAGTTGACAGGGTTGTAGAGAAGGCATATGGTGTATTGGTCAGGGGATTGAGTTCAACAGCCATGAAGTAATGTCGGAGCTCTCTAAAAGCCTGTCTAGACCACATTTGGAGTTCTGTGTTCAGGTCTGGTCACCACATTACCGGAAAGATGAACAGTACTGTGCAAAAGTGTTATGTGCATATATATAGCAAGAGTGTCTAAGACTTTTGCACAGTACTGTATATTGGTTAAAGTAGGAAGGTGGTTCGTAAACAGAAATAAGAGTATTTAGCTTTGTATTAACTCAGTAGTATTAAGTGTTAGTTGGTAACTGGAAATACATACTATACAGTATGGTGTAAAGGTCTTAGGCACCTAGCTGTATATACAGTGGTGCTAGAAAGTTTGTGAACACTAGAATTTTCCCTATTTCTGCATAAAAATGTGATCAGATCTTCACATAGGTTCTAAAACTAGATAAGGAGAACCCAATTAAATAAATAGCACAAAAAACCATTATACTTGTTTATTTATTTACTGAGGTAAAATGACCTGGGTGAGAGGGGCTGTTGATTATGTTAACTGTTTTCCCAAGGCAGCAGGACATGCAGACGGAGTCAATAGAGGAAAGGGAGGTTTGTGTGGCAGACTGGGCTGCATTCACAACTCTTGGCAATTTCTTGGCGTTTTGGGTGGAGCGATGTAATGCCCCAAGTAGGATGTTTGTGAAGCTGACTTCATCAGAGCTTCTGGCAACCACCCAGTTGTGATTGCAGTTCCATTGAATGTACTGTAACCTCCGGTGAAGTTGTGTTATCAGGCGTCTGCATCAACATAGATCACAGAGCATTACAGCAAAATGTTGCACCGACCTTTTAACCTACTCTAAGATAAATCTAATCCTTCCAGCCCAATAATACCCTCCAGTTTTCTATCATCCATGTAAGTATTGCTTAAATGTCCCTATTGTATCTGCCTCTGCCACTACCCATGATGGGGCATTCCACAAACTCACCACTCTCCGTATAAAAGTCTTACTTCTGACATTGCCCCTATACTTTCTCAGCATCCTGGTAAATGTCCTCTGCACCCTCTCTAAGGCTTTCACATCCTTCCTAAAACGAAGCAATCAGAACTGAAAACAATACTCCAAGTGTAGTCTAATCAGAGCTTCCTTGTGCTGCAACATTACCTCGTGGGTCTTGAATTCAATCCCCAGCAAATGAAGGGCACCATTTCATTTGCCTGCTCAACCACCCTAATAATAAAACAATATAGCCTCAGTTAAACAACTGCAATAACAAGAATTAACATAAGCCCATATGACGTAGGAGCAGAATTATACCCTTTGGCCCACCGAGTCTACTCCACCATTCCATCATGGTTGAGTTATTATCTCACTCAACACCATTCTCCTGCCTTCTCCCCATAATCATTGACATCCCGACTAATCAAGAACCTCTGCTTTGAACATACCCAAAAATTTTGCCTCCACAGTGTCTGTTACAAAGAATTCCACAGATTCACCATCCTCTGGCTAAAGAAATTCCTCCTCATCTCTGTTCTAAAGGAATGTCCTTCTGTTCTGAGGCTGTGCCCCTCCGGTCCTAGACTCTCCCACTATGGGAAATATCCTCTCCACATCCACTCTATCTACACCTTTCAACGTTTGATAGGTTTCAATGAGATCCCTCCTCATTCTTCTAAATTCCAGCAAGCTCAGGCCCAGAGCCATCAAATGTTCCTCATAGGTAAATCATTTCATCCCTGGAGTCACTCTTGCAAACCTCCCCTGGACTCTCTCCAATGCCAGCATATCCTTTCTTAGATAAGCGGCCCAAACTGCTCACAATGCTCTATGTGGTCTGACCAATGCCTCATAAAGCTTCAGCATTACATCCTTGCTTTTAAATTCTAGTCCTCTCAAAATGAATTGCATTTGCCTTCCTTACCACTGATTCAACCAAAAGAATCCTTTAGGAGACATTTCAGCCAAAGTCTCTAAAGTAACCTCTTTTCTAGAGTGTTTTCTACCCACGGTGCTCTCACCGAGATAGGTTTAAACAGCAAAGTAAGCAAATAATTTCGGAGCACGTAGCTACTGCAGCCTACTCCATTACAGCCACCGGAAGTCCTCCCAAGAATCTTTTAGGAAATCCGGCACGAAGACTCCCAAGTCCCTTTGCACCGCTGATTTCTGAACTTGCTCAACACTTGGAAAATAGTCTACCCCTTTGTTCCTTCTATTGACTTGCATGACCATACATTTTCCTAAGCTGTATTCCATCTGCCATTTCTTTGCCTATTCTCCTAATGTAAGTGCTTCTGCAGACTTCCTGCTTCTTCAACACTACATGCCTCTCAATCTTTTATCATCTCAGATTTGGCCACAAAGCCATTAATTCCATCATCATATAAAAATATATTAAGATATAATGTCAAAAATAGCAGACGCAGCACTGACCCCTCGGGAACACCACTAGTCATTGGCAGCCAACCAGACAAGGCTCCCTTTATTCTCTCTTTACCTCATTTAGTCTTTCCTGTCACACCATGGGCTCTTACCTTAAGCAGTCTCATGTGTAGCGTTTTGTCAAAGGCCTTCTGAAAATCCAAGTAAACTATATCCAATGACTCTCCTTTGTCTATCCTGCCTGTTATTTCCTCAAAGAATTTAAAGAGATTTATCAGGCAATATGTCCCCTTAAGAAAACCATGCTGACTTCAGCTTACTTTTATCATGTGCCTCCAAGAACCATGAATTTTCAACCTTAATAATGAACTCTAACATCTTGCCAACCACTGAAGTCAACTAATTGGCCTGAGAGAGGATAGACTAGTGTGTATGGAGTAAGGTGAGGGATGTTTGTTCTGGATTTTCAATCACCTCGCTGTGAGGTCTTCCATTGTGATGGGAAGCACATCCACTCAAGCTGAAGAAACAAAGTTGACCATCGGGTTGGCATCCGATAGGCAGAAGCAGGAAGACAGCAGTGCCTTGTAGCTCAATGTTGACAGTACGTTTCCAAGGCTACAATTTTGGCCTTTTCAATACGCCCTGTGGAAGCGTATTAGTCAAGCTGCTGACAGCTTTGTTAAGTGGGCTGTTCATAGTATTGCCTGCCTGATCTCTCAGCAGCAAATGCAATAAGACTTTCTCAACCGTTCCTGATTTCCCCGGAGAACTCGGCTGTCGTTAATTGCATAATTCAGCCTTGACAGTTGAGAAGGATTTGAGTTTATAAAGAGTCAGTGCACATGTAACACCCAAATCCATGTACAGGGGTGGTCCTCTGACCTCAATTTGTTCTGGTGACCCAGAGGAAGTGGCAGATGTAGGACTTCAATTTCTGTAATCTCTGAATGATAGAACTTCACTAGCTCCATCATGAGCACCAGTTTTCCCGCCACTGAGGACACCTCAATAGACAATGCCTCAAAAAGATAGCACTCATCTTTGAGGACCTCACCATCCAGAATATGTCCTCTTCACGGGGAGGAGGTACAGGAGCCTGACAAGCTCAGTGTCATCCAGCTGTACATATATACAGCCAAACGAAACAACATTCCATGGTGCGCCAACTCAACATATTGTATATCACACACAGCACATAAACTAAAATGTTATACTATAAATAAGTTAATAAAATATAATTCGAAATGCATGTCGTAAAGTGCAGCACAGGTTAACAGTGAACTGCTCACTGACCTAGTGACGAGACCTCAGTGGTGGGAGGGTATTCATTAGTCCAACAGCCTGAAGGAAGAAGCTGTTACCGAGTCTGGCAGTCCTAGTCCCGATGCTCCTCCACCTCCTTCCTGATGGTAGTGAACCATAGAGATAGCGGGATGTGTAGTGAGGATCCTCAACAATGCTTTGGGCCCATGTTCTGCAACGCTCCCAGTAAATACCACAAATAGGGGTGAGGGAGACCTCGATGGTCCTCTCAGCTTACTGGCAACACACACCCAACATTTTAGAAACCGCTTCTTCCCCTCCACCATCAAATTTCTGAACAGTCCATGAACCCGTGAAAATTACCTTCCCATTTTGCTCTCTTGGTGCATTACTCATTTATATTTTTATATATTTCTCATTGTAATTTATAATAATTTTATGTATTGAACTGCACTACTGGCAAAACAACATATTCACAACATTTGTGAGTGGTAATAAATCTGTTTCTGATTCTGATTCTAATTTAGATTGCTTCCAGCGCCACACACCCATGGGGGTGAGAACAGGATGATATGGCAGATGAATGCAACACTTGAAGAATTGGTGTAGTGGACAGGGTTTCAGACTTGTGGATCATTGGGATCTCTTCTGGGGAAGGGATGGTTTAAGCCTGAACTCAAGGTGAACCAACATCCTTGAGAGCAGGTTTGCTCGAGCTTTTTGGGGAGGGTTTAAACTGGTTTGACAGGGAATCAGATGTTACCGTGTAATGTGAAGGGTTAGTTTACTTGTCGGTTGAAAGTGCTTCTGCTGTGCTGGTCATCAATTGGCCTGTTCAAAGGATTTAGCAGCTCTTTCCTAGTGGTTGCTTTGAGTGCCGGGGCACTGGTGTCCAGTTTCAGACACCTCAGGGTCTTTGTCTTTGTCTGGACACCCTTTGTCTCCAGGTACTCACCTTCACACTAAGATCGTGATCACTGTTGAAGAACCATTGAGAAGGTATGCTGCAGATGTAGAAGGATCCACACGCACTTAGCTGAGTACCTGTTTGCTGAGTGTTTAGTTTTTTAGTTGTGTAACTTTGGGGGCACTGATTGAGGTACCTGCTGAGTTTGAAGTGTTACGGAATGTTTAGCATCATAGATTTTGTAACGTAAGGTGGTTTAGATGTTAGGTCAAATGTTTTACTGTTTGTCTGTAAATAAATGATTAATGTTCTCATTCATATGCCATGCCTTCTGTCTCACTTACTAAACCCGTGAACCTGCTTCCTCACAATATACCGCCAGTGATAGGGGTTACATCCTCTCCATGTCTTTAAGGAGATTGTACATTCCTCCCGACTGGGTTTTCTCTGGGCGTTTCAGTTTTCTCCCACTTTTCAAAGATAGTCGGATGATTTGGTGTAAAGGAAGGTGCAGTGTGTAGAGAGATTAGGAGAAAGGTTAGGTAATGGACAGTGCATAAACACAGACAATTCACTGGGCTGACATGTGTTTACTTTAGTGCAAGAAGTATCAGGAAAAGGGTGATGAACTCAGAACACATAGGAGAGCACAAAACATCAACGATGTGGTCCTTACAGAGAAATGGCTTCACAAGGGCAGGAATGGATGCCAGATGTTCCAGGGTTTAGATGTTCCAAAAGGGACAGAGAGGGAGGTAAAAGAACTGGGACAACACTACCATACTGTACTATCTCCCAACAGAAACTGCTTCTCCCATCCACCCTCTCACACTTTTGAAATCGGTCACAGTCTTGTGTCTCTATGTCGATACTGGTTTCTGTAGAAACCATCTGAATGATAGAACTCAGCATTACCCTCGGGTTGGTATTATTAGGAACAACCTCATACACTACATGGCCACTTTATTGGGTACCTCCTGTATCTAATAACGTGGCCACTGAGTGTATGTTCATAGTCTTCTGCTTCCGTAGCCCATCCACTTCAAGGTTTGGTGTATTGTGCGCTCTGTGATACTCTTCTTCACGTCACTGTTGTAACGCGTGATTACTTCAGTTATTGTTGACTTCCTGTCGGCTTGTACCAGTCTGATCATTCTCCTCTGACCTCTCGCATTATCAAGGTATTTTCACCCACAGAATGGCCACTCACTGGATGTTATTTTTGTTTCTTGCACCATCCTCTGTAAACTCTAGAGACTGTATGTGAAAATCCCAAGTCAGCAGTTTCTGAGATACTCAAACCACGCTGTCAGACACCAACAATCATTCCACAAAGTCACTTAGATCACATTTCTTCCCCATTCTGATGTTTAGTCCGAACAACAACTGAACCTCATGAACATGTCTGCACACTTCTATGCATTGAGTTACTGCCACGTGATTGGCTGACTAAATATTTGCAATAATGAGCAGGTGTACAGGTGTACCTAATAAAGTGGTCACCGACTATATATGACATATTTAACATAGCAAAAAAAAACTACCCTCCTTGATGTTCAAAGTTCAAAGTAATTTTATAATCAAAGTACGTGCATGGTACTATAAACTACCCTGAGATATATTTCTTGTATTTACAATAGAATTTACAAAAAAGCTATAGATGAGCAGACAGGCAGATACTCAGTGTACAAAAGAAGACTTGTTGCATGCAAATAAAAAATAATACTGCAAACAAGTGTTGTGAAGAATCTTTGAAAGTGATCCCACCTCAGAGATCCCTCACCGGCAATATCCTGGGCGTTTCCACCTCAGAGATCCCTCACCAGCAATATCCTGGGCATTTCCACCTCAGAGATCCGTCACCAGCAATATCCTGGGCGTTTCCACCTCAGAGATCCCTCACCAGCAATATCCTGGGTATTTCCGCCTCAGAGATCCGTCACCGGCAATATCCTGGGTATTTCCGCCTCAGAGATCCGTCACCAGCAATATCCTAGATGGAAAACCGGAGTAAACCTGATGGGCCAAATGGCCTAATTCTGCTTCTATATTTTATGACCTTTTTTTCGATAATGTTGGAAGAAATGGCTGAATTTTACTTCCTCCTAACAGATGTAATCATACAAATCAATTCATTTGGTATTTATTCCATTTCTAACTCTTTCTCCCTTTAAGGCCCTTGCCTCCCAATTAAAGTCAAAATCTAATTATTTCCCAGCAAAGCTGCCTCATTCAAAATTTGTGGAACCTCTCTCCCAACAGCCTTAATAGACAGCTTTTCTGTTGTCGCTTTCCCCTTAGTTGGCCTGGAGACATCATTAAAGTTTTGAGTTCTGTCTATGTCTTTTGACTGAGAAGGCAGAGTTGTTCTTTCCTGTAACTTTCCCACAGGCTGTGTTCTCCCTGCGGAGGAGCTCTGCTTCGGAAGAAATATGACGTTGGCTCATAAAGCTCTCCTTCGCTTGGGGATTGCTATGACTGTTCAGGGTGTTGGTAAGACCATAACTGGAATTTTGCATCCACTTTTGGTTTATAGAGTGATACACCCTTATTGAAGGCTGTTCCAATCTTATGAGAGATGATTGTGCAGGCAAGGGCCTTGAATTACAGATTTCCCAAGAAAAACTTGAGAGAACATGCCACCAAGCTCAAGGACAGTTTCTATCCCACTGCATTGTGGATATGAAAAGGCTGTTTTCTATAACGGGAGAGCCTAGGACGAGAGGACACAGCCTCAGAATAGAAGGACGTCCCTTTAGAACAGAGATAAGGAGAAATTTCTTTAGCCAGGGGGTGGTGAAATTGTCGAATTTAATATCACAGATGGCAGTGAAGGCCAAGCCATTGGGCATATTTAAAGCAGTAGTTGACAGGTTCTTGATTAGCAAGGGTGTCAAAGGTTACAAGGAAAAGGCAGGAGAACGGGTTGAGAGGGATTAATTTCTTTTCATCGGTATTCACTAAGGAGAAGGATATTGAATTGTGTAAGGTAAGGGAAACAAGTAGGGTAGTTATGGAAACTATGATGATTAAAGAAGAGGAAGTACTAGAGCTTTTGAAGAATATAAAAGTGGATAAGTCTCCAGATCCTGAGAGGATATTCCCTAGGACCTTAAGGGAAGTTAGTGTAGAAATAGCAGGGGCTCTGACAAAAGTATTTCAAATGTCATTAGAAATGGGGATGGTGCCGGAGGATTGGCGTATTGCTCATGTGGTTCCATTGTTTAAAAAGGGTTCTAAGAATAAACCTAGCAATTATCGGCCTGTAAGTTTGACGTCAGTGGTGGGTAAATTAATGAAAAGTATTCTTAGAGATGGTATATATAATTATCTGGATAGACAAGGTCTGACTAGGAGCAGTCAACATGGATTTGTGCGTGGAAGGTCATGTTTGACAAATCTTATTGAATTTTTTGAAGAGGTTACTAGGAAAGTTGACGAGGGTAAAGCAGTCTAACCAAGCAGAGTCCACTGCCAAGAAGGCCCACCAGTGCCTTTACTCCCTGAGAAAGCTGAAGAAATTTGGCCTGTCCCCTAAAACCCTCACTAATTTTTATAGGTGCACCATAGAAAGCATTCTTCTAGGGTCCATCACAACCTGGTATGGAAGTTGTCCTGTCCAAGAGTGGAAGAAGCTGCAGAAGATTGTGAACATAGCCCAGCACATCACACAAACCAATCTTCCATCCTTGGACTCACTTTACACCACATGCTGTCGGAGCAGTGCTGCCGGGATAATCAAGGACACGACCCACCCAGCCAACACACTTTTTGTCCCTCTTCCCTCTGGGAGAAGGTTCAGGAACTTGAAGATTCATATGGCCAGATTTGGGAACAGCTTCTTTCCAACTGTGATAAGACTGCTGAACGGATCCTGACCCAGATCTGGACCATACCTTCCAAATATCCGGACCTGACTTGCACTACCTTACTTTCCCTTTACTATTTTCTAATTATGATTTATAATTTAAATTTTTATTATATTTGTTTTGATTTGTACCTCAGGGAACACAAAGCGCAGAATCAAATATCGATGTGATGATTGTACACTCTAGTATCAATTGTTTGGTGACAATAAAAGTAAAGTAAAGTGGATGTTGTCTATATGGACTTCAGTAAGGCCTTTGACAAGGTTCCACACGGAAGGTTAGTTAGGAAGCTTCAATTGTTAGGTATTAATATTGAAGTAGTAAAATGGAATCAACAGTGGCTGGATGGGAGATGCCAGAGTGTAGTGGTGGATAACTGTTTGTCAGGTTGGAGGCTGGTGACTAGTGGTGTGCCTCAGGGATCTGTACTGGGTCCAATGTTGTTTGGCCTATACATTAATAATTTGGATGATTGGGTGGTAAATTGGATAGGTAAGTATGCAGGTGATACTAAAATAGGTGGCGTTGTGGATAATGAAGTAGATTTTCAAAGCTTGCAGAGATATTTAGGCCAGTTAGAAGAGTGGGCTGAAAGATGGCAGATGGAGTTTAATGCTGATAAGTGTGAGGTACTACATTTTGGTAGGAATAATCAAAATAGGACATACATGGTAAATGGTAGGGCATTGAGGAATGCAGTAGAACAGAGTGATCTAGGAATAATGGTTCATAGTTCCCTGAAGGTGGAATCTCATGTGGATAGGGTGGCAAAGAAAACTTTTGGTATGCTGGCCTTTATAAATCAGAGCATTGAGTATAGGAGTTGGGATGTAATGTTAAAATTGTGCAAGGCATTGGTGAGGCCAAATTTGGAGTATTGTGTACAGTTCTGGTCTCTGAATTATAGGAAAGATGTCAACAAATTAGAGACAGTACAGAGGAGATTTACTAGAGTGTTACCTGGGTTTCAGCACCTAAGTTACAGAGAAAGGTTGAACAAGTTAGGTCTTTATTCTTTGGAGCATAGAAGGTTGAGGGGGGACTTGAAAGAGATATTTAAAATTATGAGGGGGATAGATAGAGATTGATGTGGATAAGCTTTTTCCATTGAGAGTAGGGGAGATTCAAACAAGAGGACATGAGTTGAGAGTTTAGGGGTAACACAAGAGGGAACTTTTTTACACAAGAGAGAATGGTAGCTGTGTGGAATGAGCTTCCAGTAGAAGTGGTAGAGGTAGGTTTGATTTTGTGATTTAAAAAAAATTGGATAGGTATATGGACAGGAAAGGAATGGAGGGTCCTGGGCTGAAGGCAGATCGGTGGGATTAGGTGAGAGTAAGCTTTCGGCATGGACTAGAAGGGCCGAGATGACCTGTTTCTGTGCTGTAATTGTTATATGGTTATATGGTTATACGGATAATAAATCAGCCACAATGGAATAGCAGAACAGACTTGATGGGCTGAATGGCCTAAATTTGCCCCTAGGTGTTATGGTTTTATGATTCTCAGATTCTTGAAAGAAACTCTCATAGACTAAAGGATGAACTCTCATAAACAAGAGAAAATCTGCAGATGCTGGAAATCCAAGCAACACACACAAAATGCTGGAGGAACTCAACGGGTCAGGTAGCATCTATGGAAAAAAGTGCAGTTGACGTCTTGGGCCGACTGTACTTTTTTCCATAGATGCTGCCTGGCCAGCTGAGCTCCTCCAGCATTTTGTGTGTGTTGCTTTTGTTCTTTCAGTCTATTTGCCATGGCTTTTACACTTTTTCTGCTGGCCAAGCAAGCTCACCAGTGTTTTTACTTCCTCGGGAGACTGAAGACACTTGGCATGTCTCTGTCAGCAATTACCAATTTTTATCAATGCACCAAAACAAAACATTCTGTCTGGATGCACAACAGCTTGGAACGTAAACTGATCTGCACGTGATCACAAGAAACTGCGGAGTTGTGGGCCCAATAGGCACATCACAGGAACCAACCTCCCTTCCATGGACTTGTCTATACTTCTTGCTGCCTCAATAAAGCAGGCAGCATAATCAAAGATCCAACTCACTCCAACCATTCCCTCTTCTTCCCTTTCCCATCGGGCAGAACATACAAACTCACATACCACCAGGCTCAAGGGCAGCTTCTGACCAACTGTAATAAGACTATTGAATAGTTCCCATGTATGATCAGTTGATTCTTGATCTTGCACCTTGTTGTCTACTTGCATTATATGTTCTCCATACCTTTTACACTTCATTCTGCATTGCTATTGTTTTACTTTGTTCTGCCAAAATGCACTGTTTAATGATTGGGTCTGTATAAATAGTAGAGTCATAGAAACCACAGCACAGAAATAATCCCTTCGGCCTATCTAGTCCATACCGAACTATTAACTAGTATGCAAGACAAGATGTGGCAATAATAACCCAATACCAATACCTGGCTGTTCTTTCTCTGTAACTGTAGCACTATATTCTACAGTTGATTTCTTCTTCTGCTAAAATGTTTTCCCTCCTCCTCCCCTCATCTTCTATTCCCCACTCTGGCCTCTTACCTCTCCTCACCTGCCTATCACGTCCCCCTGGGTCCCCTCCTCCTTCCCTTTCTCCTGTGGTCCACCTCTCCAATCAGATTCCTTCCGCCCCAGCCCTTTACCTTTCCCACCCACCTGGCTTCACCTATCACCCTCTAGCTAGTCCTCCTTCCCCTCCCCCACCTTTTTATTCTGGCATCTTCCCCCTTTCTTCTGAAGAAGGGCCTCGGCCCGAAACGTTGACTGTTTATTCATTTCCATAGATGCTGCCTGGCCTGCTGAGTTCCTCCAGCATTTTGCGTGGGTTGCTTTGGATTTCCAGTATCTGCAGACTTTCTCATGTTCACTAGATTCTGCCTTCTGTTTCCCTGTTACTGCCTTGACGTACAAACATATGGCATGATCAGTTACGACGGCGAGCAAAATCGAAGCTTTTCAGTGTATCTCAGTACCTGTGACAATAATCAATTAACACAAGCCCCAGCTAAGTGGGCGCAGTGACAATAATAAATAAATCGATACCCGTATCCAATCGTTACACGTTGGTTTTCATCTCACTGAGACATACAAAAGGAGTATTGATGGTATCACTTCAGAATAATAGTTCAACAATTAAGATGGAGATGAGGAGGATCTTTCTTTTTCTGTCAGTATATTACCAAACCTCTGAAATTAAAGCGAGGAAGAGATAGTTTATTGGGCTGGAGGGGAGAATCAGCTTCAGAAACAGAATTAGGCTTAATATCACTGGCATATGTCATGAAATTTGTTGTTTTGTGACAATGGTACACTGTAATACATAATTTAAAAACTATAAATTATAATTATATATATATATATATATAACTAAATTGGTGTGGCAGGATAGAGATACATCTCTACAAAAAGGGATAAGGTGCTTCTTCACTCTGCTAGCCTGCAGGTCACCCTTGGACAAGGTGTAGCACCTGCTTAGCCCCCCCGTTCAGGGTGACGTGAAGCCATGGGAGCAGGTGGTGCATATCACAGGTTCTGGTTATGTGACCACTGATGCCAGGCAGACAATATCTGATCAGTATTGATAACAGCTAGGGTCATCTGTCTTGTAAAGACACTGCCCAGAAGGCGGCAATGACAGACCCCTTCTGCAGAGATGTTTGCCAAGAACAATCGTAGTCATGGAAAGATAACGGTCGCCTATGTCATTTGACACGACACATGATGAAAAACCAATAATTAAATTAACTGAGTGTGCAAAAACAGAGCAGAAGTATTGTACTAGCCATCATTGGCTAGTCTGGGGGTGTCAGTACCACCACCTTGCCACCCCAATTTAATTACATAAATCTTTTAGTAATTTATAGTTTTTTAATTAGGTATTGCACTGTACTATTGTCACAAAGCAACAAATTTCATGACATATGCCATTAATATTGATATTAATTGATATTAAATCTAATTCTGATGCTGTTCACTGTATATAGGAATCTGATTGCAGAGGGGAAAAAGTTGTTCTTATGACATCAAGTTTGTATCTTCAGGCTCCTGTGCCTCCTCCCTAATAGTAGCAATGGGAAGAGGGCAGGTCCTTAATGATGGATGCTGCCTTTTCTTGTCACTTCTGTTTCTGTTGTAAGCCAGCGACATGGATGGGTGACGAAGAACTCCCATGGATGTTGTGCTATCACGGGATGGTCCTGTGAATTGATGTCCATACAATGGCTACATTTGCGGGCTGCCCTAAGCACATCCTTAACTCTGCTAGTTAATGCAAGAAACTCATTTCACGAGATGTTTCCATGTATATGTGATGCATAAATCGGAATCTGAACTGACAGAGGTATTTGGATAAGTCGATGGCCTCATGTTCACAGCCAGAGGAAGGTGATTAAACCTTTGCCTATTTGAAATTGGACTGATGAGATTATTTCATAAACAATTCAGAAGACATGCTTAATTGTCTGGAGGAAAGAGTTCGGATTCTGTCATGGTAGATGGGAAATTTAAATTCGGTTCATTAGGTACATTTGGAACTTAAATAAAAATATATTAATAATAGACATGAAACTAAGGGATATGTGGGAAAATAAAGACAGTTAACTAATCCCCTTTATGGAAGAAATTTGATGTCTTTAGCAGATCTCCATGTCCCTTCAGGCCTATAGCAATGGGGCAGCTCTGACAGTGGTGTCTGAAAAGAGGATGCTGTCCAAGTTGCATGCCATCTTGGACAGTGTCTCCCATCCACTCCATAATGTACTGGTTAGGAACAGGAGTACATTCAGCCAGAGACTCATTCCACCGAGATGCAACACTGAACGTCATAGGAAGTCATTCCTGCCTGTGGCCATCAAACTTTACAACTCCTCCCTCGGAGTGTCAGACACCCTGAGCCAATAGGCTGTTTCCTGGACTTATTTCCACTTGGCATAATTTACCTATTATTATTTAATTATTTATGGTTTTATATGGCTATATTTCTACACTATTCTTGGTTGGTGCGACTGTAATGAAACCCAATTTCCCTCGGGATCAATGAAGTATGTCCGTCTGTCTGTCAGCTGCTAGAGGCCATAAGATATGGGAGCAGAATTCGGCTACTCAGTCAATTGAGTCTGCTCTGCCATTCCATCGTGGATTTATTTTCCCTCCCAACCCCTTTCTTCTGCCCTCTTCCCGTAATCTTTGACACCCTTACTCATCAAGAACCTATCGATCTCTGCTTTAAGTATACCCAATGACTTGGCCTCCACAGCCACCTGTGGCAATGAATTCCACAGATTCACCCTCTGGCTCACAGATCAGAGATCTGGGTTCAATTGTGACCTTGGGTGCTGTCCGTGTGGTGTTTCCATGATCTCCCCATGACCATGTGGATATCCACTGGGCACCATGTTGACCTCCCACACCCTAAAAAAGTGCAGGTTGCTAAATTAATTGGCAATTGTAAGGTGTTCCTAAAGTATAGCTGAATAGTGAGAGTTAATGTGAATGCAAGGATAATAAATAGTATTAGAACAGGACTGATGTGTCACCAAAGACTCCTGCAAATTCCTACCAATGTTCCAGAGAGAACATTCTTTCTTGTTGTAACATTGTCTGGTATAGAGGGATCAATGCACAGGATCAGCAAATGCTGAAAGGGTTGTAAATTCAACCAGCTCCATTATGGGAACTGGATTCCCCATCATCTTCAAATCTTCAATATGCAACGCCTCAAAACATGGCATCCATCGTTAAGAACACATACCACCAACGACATGCCCTCTTCTCATTGACCATATGATCAGAAGATATAGGAGCAGAATTAGGCCATTTCATCATGGCTGATCCATTTTTCCTCTCAGCCCCAACCTTCTGCCTTCTCCCTGTATCCCTGCATACCCTGACCAATCAAGAATCTATCAACCTCTGTCTTAAATATACATAAAGACTTGATCTCTCTCCAGCTGCCTGAGAAAAAGAATTCCACAGAGTCGTTACTCTGTCTAAAGAAATTCCTCCTCATCTCCATTCTAAAAGGACACCCCTCTATTCTGAGGCTGTATCCTCTAGTCTTAGACACTCCCACTATAGGAAACATCCCGTTTCAAGGCCTTTCACCATTCAATAGGTTTTAATTAGGTCACCCCTCCATGTTCTGAATTCCAGTGAATAAAGGCCCAGAGCCATCAAACAGTCTTCCTATGACAATCTGTTTAATCCTAGAATCATTTTCATGAACCTCCTTTGAACCCTCTTCACTTTCAGCACATCCCTTCTAAGAAAAGGGGCCCAAAACTGCTCACAATACTCCAAGTGAGGGCTCGCCAGTGCTTTATAAAGTCTCAATATTACATCCTTACTTTGATATTCTAGTCCTCTTGAAATGAATGTTACCATCAAATTTGCCTTCCTCACCACAAACTCAACCTACAAGTTAACCTCAGGGAATCCTGCACAAGGATGCCCAAAGCTCTATGTACCTGTGGAACACCACTAATCACTGGCAGGCAGCCAGAAAAGGCTCCCTTTATTCCCACTCTTCACCTCCCGCCAATCAGCCACTGCTTTATCCATGTTAGAATCTTTCCTGTAATACCGTGGGCTCACAGCTTGTCAGGCAGCCTCACGTGTGGCGCCTTGTCAAAGGCCTTCTGAAAATCCAAGTACACAGCATCAACTGATTCTCCTTCATCTATCCTGCATGCTTATTTCTTCAAAGAATTCCAACAACTTTGTCAGGAAAGATTTTCCCTTGAGGAAACCATGCAGACTATGGCCTGTTTTATCATGTGCCTCCAAATACCCCCAAACCACATCCTTATCAATCGACTCCAACATCTTCCCAACCACTGAGGACAGAATAACTGGCCTATAATTCCTTTCTTCTGCCTCTCTCCCTTCTTGAAGAGTGGAGTGACATTTGCAATTTTCCAGTCTTACAGAACCATTTCAGAAGGATATTTGAAAGATTATTACTAATGTCTCCATGATCTCTTCAGTCACCTCTTTCACAACCCAGGGGTGTACACCATCTGGTCCAGGTGACCTAGCTATCTCCAGACCTTACAGTTTCCCAAGAACATTCTCTAGTAATGGTAATTCCACAGACTTTATGACCCCAGACACCTTGCACTTCCTCTGTAGTGCTAGTGTCTTACACAGTGAAAACTGATGCAAAATTCTTTTTCAGTCAACCACTATTTCCTTGACTCCATTACCACCTTTCCAGCACTAGTTTAGAAACATAGAAACATAAAAAAACCTACAGCACAATACAGGCCCTTCAGCCCACAAAGCTGTGCCAAACACGTCCTTAGAAATTACCTAGGGTTATCTATATCCCTCTGTTTTCCTAAGCTCCTTGTACCTATCCAGGAGTCTCTTAAAATACCCTATTGTATCCGCCTCCACCACCGTCGTTGGCAGCCCATTCCATGCACACACCACTCTGTGTAAAAAAACTTACCCCTGACATCTCCTCTGTACCTACATCCAAGCACCTTAAAACTGTGCTCTCTTGTGCTAGTCAGTTCAGCTCTGGGGAAAATGCCTCTGACTATCCATACAACCAATGCTTCTCATCATCTTATATACTTCTATTAGGTTACCTCATCCTCCATCACTCCAAGGAGAAAAGGCCAATTTACTCAGCCTATCCTCATAAGGCATGTTCCCCAATCCAGGCAACATCTTTGTAAATCTCCTCTGCACCCTTTCTATGCTTTCCACATCCTTCCTGTAGTGAGGCGACCAGAACTGAGCACAGTACTCCAAGTGGGGTCTGACCAGGGTCCTATATAGCTGCAACATTACCTCTCCGCTCCTAAACTCAATCCCATGATTGATGAAGGCCAATGCACCGTATGCCTTTTTAACCACAGATTTAACCTGCACAGCAGCTCTGAGTGGCCTATGGACTCAGACCCCAAGATCCTTCTGATCTTCCACACTGCCAAGAGTCTTAACATTAATACTATATTCTACCATCATATTTGACCTCCCAAAATGAACCACTTCACACTTATCTAGGCTGAACTCCATCTGCCACTTCTTAGCCCAGTTTTGCATCCTATCAATGTCCCGCTGCAACCTCTGACAGCTCTCCATACTATCTGCAACACCCCCAACCTTTGTGTCATCAGCAAATTTACTAACCCATCCCTCCACTTCCTCATCCAGGTCATTTATAAAAATCACAAAGAGTAGGTGACCCATAATAGATCACTGAGGCACACCACTGGTCACAGACCTCCATGCAGAATATGACCAGTCTACAACCACTCTTTTGCCTCTGTGGGCAAGCCAGTTCTGGATCCACAAAGCAATGTCCCTTTGGATCCCATGCCTCCTTACTTTCTCAATAAGCCTTGCATGGGGTACCTTATCAAATGCCTTGCTGAAATCCATATACACTACATCTACGGCTCTACTTTCATCAATGTGTTTAGTCACATCCTCAAAAACTCAATCAGGCGTAAGGCACGACCAGTCATCCAATATCCACTCTCCCCTCTCTTTTACACTTTATGTATCTGAAGAAATTTTTGGTATCCTCTTTAAGGATAGCTTACTTTCATATTCCAACTTTACCTTCTTTAGTTGCCTTCTGTTGGTTTTTAAAAGCTTCCCAATTCTGTAACTTTCCACTAATTATTCCTCTATTATATTCCCTCCCTTTGACTTCTATGATGGCTTTGACATCCCTTGTTAGCCATGGTTGTGTCATCTTGACTTTAGAATACTTCTTGCTATTTGGGATGTATGTATCGTGTGCATTTCAAATTGTTTCCAGAAATTTCAGCCATTGCTGCTCTGCCAGTATTCTTTTCCAATCATTTCTGGCCAACTCCTCCTCAGGCCTCTGTAATTTTTTTTACTCCGCTGTAATACTGGTACACCTGACTTTGGCTTCTCCTTCTCAAGCTGCAGGATGAATTTGATCATATTATGATCACTTGCCACCCCCCCCCCCAGGTTCATTTACCTTAAGCTCTTTAATCAATCCTAGTTCATTGCACAACACCAATCCAGAATAGCTGATCCTAGTGGGTTCAAGCACGAGCTGCTCTAAAAAGCCATCTCATAGGCAGTCCACAAATTCCCCATTTTGGAATACCACACCAACCTGATTTTCCCAATCTACCTGCAGATTGAGATCCTCCATGACTACTGTAACAATACCCTTTTGGCATGTATTTTCTATCTCCTATTGTAACTTGTAAACCACATCCTTACTACTGTTTGGGAGTCTGTATATAACTCCCCGCAGGGTCTTTTTACCCTTGCAGTTCCTTAGCTCTATCCAAAATGATTCAACACCTTCTGACCCTATGGCACCTCTTTCTAATGATTTAATTTCACTTTTACCAATAGAGCCACACCAACCCTTCTGCCTTCCTGCCTGTCCTTTTGATACATTGTGTATCCTTGGACATTAAACTCCCAGCTAAAATCTTCTTTCAGTCATGATTCATTGTTAATTGCCACCATCAGGAACCTGAGGACACAAACTCAATGTTTTAGGAACAAATTCTTCCCTTCAGCCAGAATTCCAACCTCTCCCACTAACAAGGCACTTTTGTCCATAGAACTGCCACTCACCTCCTCACACCATTCTCGGTAAATTCTGAAGACTGGAGTGCTTGAAAATCCTGGGAGATCAGCAATTTCTGAGATACTCAAACCACCCCGCCTGGCACCAACCAATCATTCTATGGTCAGAGTCATTTAGATCACATTTCTTCTCCATTCTGCTGTTTGGTCTAAACAACTGAATCTCTTGTCCATGTCTGAATGCTTTTGTGCATTGGGTTGCTGCCGCATAATTGGTTGATTAGATAGTTATGTTAACAAGCAGAAATATATGTTTTTCTTGCTGTAATTTATGGTATATTTTATGCATTGCACTGTATTGCTACCACAAGACAGTAAATTTAGCAGTACATGTCAGAGATAATAAATCTGATTCTGATTCTAGATTGATGAATGGATTCTTTAGAGGCAGCATGAGATCGATGGTCTGAAGGGCCTGTTCGCTGCTACAGGACTCAATGACAAAAAATGTTCTGTTCACAGCTGTACTCAGTTCAAAGTCATTCAGGGGAATAAATACCAGCCTTCCCAATGATGCCATCATCTCACGAACAAATTTTTAAGGATGTTCCCTGTTCCAATTAATTCTAATCTGGATGCCTCCTCTGACAGGCAGCTGCTTGCAGTACACTTTAGAAGAAATCTAAGGTAAAAATACAGAGGCACTCGGATCATTTCAGCTGGTGTCAGACCAGTGAAATGAGGTACCGTTGAATCCAAAGCAAATATTCAGTCATAATTGACACAAGGCATCTCTTGAGAGAAAAGAGCATGAAATATAAATGCAGATTCGGCTGACGTTTCTAATCTTATGAGAACTGAGGCTGGATTTCTGAGCCGTTTCATTAGCTCATTGCTGAGTTGCTGTTTCTTCTCCCCTTGTTAAAGCTTTGATCTGATCCGAGAGGTCTCCATGGAAATTGATGTCTCACTACGCAGTCGGAGGGAATGGAATTCAGTGCAACAGTTCGGTCCTGCTGCTTAATGCGTGAGCGACTAGGCACACTCAGACTGCCGGGGGGTAGGACCCCAGCAACGACTGGGTGAGCACGAGTTGACTGTGCATGGGAGAGGGAAGCTCACCGAGTTTGTCTGTTTGTAGGGGATGCCCAATACGGACGAGACAGAATTCTCTTTCTCTGCAGAGTGCCCCATTCCCAATTTGTTATTTCAATTACAGGTCAGTATACAGGTTTAACCAGTACTACGCAACAAGGTAAATTTTGTTTTCAAATAAAGTAAAAACTAATACTTAGTATCTAAAGTTCAAGCCCAGAATGGACATAGGATGCATTCTGTCCAGATGAAGGGACTCGAAACACTGGTGGTTCATTTCCCTGCAGAGCTGTTGCCTGATCTATTGAGTTCCTCCAGCACCTTGTTCTCTGCTCCAGATCCCAGCATGGGTAGTCTAGGAGTACAGCAGTGCAGCGGTAACAGCACCAGCAATCAAAAGACTTACTTACTTACTACCCATTATGCCACTGGCATTTAGGGCAGCAATTAAGGTCCTCCATCTCTAGAGGCGTTCAGGCAAGTCCCAGGTGGAAAATTGGGAATACCATCACACTCAGATGTAGAAGGATTGCTGTTTCCCCAACAATTTTGTTTTACCAGTCAGGGTTGTTAGCCCTGAGCTGGAGGACCGGTGGACCACTCTTAGTCTGGCCTCTACCCTTTGACCTGTTTGGCATGGGGTGACCCTACCAAGAGCCAAAGCATAAAGCCCTGACTTTAACCAACATAGCTCTTTGCATCACTGAGGCACACAACCCTCCAAACCCTACAACAAGGTTGTGGTCCTCCGGGAGGAGCAATCAAAAGACTGGGATTCAATTCCCGCTGCTGTTTGTAAGGAGTTTGTACATGCTTCATGTGTGTTTCCTCCAGCTGCTCCAGTTTCCCACCACAATACTCCAAAAATAAGTACAGGTTAGGGTAGTTAGATGAACCCATCCTGTGCTGGCTATGAACCATGGTATATTTGCAGGCTGTCCATAGCACACCCTCAGACTGTGTTGGTCGTTGACACATTTCACTATGTGCTTCGATGTGATTGTGTCAAATAAAGCTGAATATTAGAATCTCTTGTGTCTTCACTGAGTGAATGGAGTCTAAGGCCCAGCACCAAGATTGGCTGGTTCACTGCAGGCTTCTGCAGGGCAGGGCTTCGGGGCATCGTCTGGACCTGAGATTCCACTGGTCAGTGGTCAGGCAGCGGATCCATTTGACGGCGCATGCTTGAAAGTTTACACATATCCTGACCACCAACTCCAGCCAGCAAGAAATGCCCCATTCATAACTTTTTACAGTATTCCGTGTGACATCCTGCAAGGTGCTATACAAATGCAGTCTTTAAATTCTTTATCCATTTTCCTTCCATTCTCTGTGGGTCTCCTTGAGAAGAAGGAAACCTCATAAGAAAGGAGTGGTTATGTCGGCGATGTCAGAGAAGGAGGCATGAAGCAATGAAGAATGAACGTAGACATTAAAACATAGAACATAGAACGGTACAGCACAGTCCGGGTCCTTTGGTCTACGATGTTGTGCTGAGTCATTAACCTACTCCAAAATCAATCTAACTATTCCCTCCCACATATCCTCCATTATTCTATCATTCACGTGCCTATCTAACAGTCTCATACATCTGTCTAGTACAGCTGTCTCTAACACCACCCCTGCCACGGCGTTCCATTCACCCAGCACTCTCTACGTAAAAACCCTACCTCTGTCATCCCCTCTATATTTAAAGTTATGCCCCTCTTATTATACCGAGATTGACTTCCAGATACAGCCAGATGTTACTTAGTTACTCTTTTTCATTTAGAGAATTTTACATAGATTTTTCACTTACAATCCACTCAATTGTCTCATTTCCACTCTGACTTGTCCCTTTCGCTTCAATATTGAAGCAAATGTTTTTTGTATTTAGATATGGCAGAGCATTTTCAGATCCACAATATTTTCCAAATGACAATAATCGTGTGTCCTGATTGATATGCAGGGGAACAAGCCTTCTGATGTATTACTGTCTGCTAGTCCCAGGGTGAAAATTTTTATCACATTCTCAATCTTTTCTGCCTTAGCCATGGTTCTTAAACTGTTTGTGTCTCATTTTCTTTTTGCCATGGAGATCACGGGATGAATATAATGACTTTATCTTGTTCTATTGCCCACTCTTTCTATCATATCAGCAGTATAATCCAGATCTCATAGACACCAAGCATAACATTGATCTCGGTCTAGCCTCCTACCTTTAATGTTACATTGCCTTATCGATCCAACCTTTCTTTCTTTGTGTCTAGTCAATGGCTGTCAAAGATAACTGGTAGTAAACAAAAGCAGGCTTGTTCTATCTGACGATCTTGATAAAACTCCAATTCATTAAGAATTCATGCTTTAAGCACTTGATGGAAGGTAATTTGCAACTTTTCATCTTCTGCCCCTTTTAGCCAGTTAGTCGTTGAAAATGAGATTTTAGTTTCAGCTATTGAAGCTCATCTAATAACAACACTGAAAAAGCCCCCAAAGCAAACCTAAATTTTCCTTAATGGATCCATGGTGTTTATTTTTCCAAACACACAGGCCTGTATATTCTACATAAAAGTTAACTTCACTGGGAGACACAAGAGACCTCAAATGCCGGAATTTGGACAACAAACAAAATATTGGAGGAATGCAGCAGGTCAGGTAGCATCTGCGAAGAGAAAGGGACAGTCACCATATCAGGCCAAGATCCTCCATCCCGTCCAGATGTAAGGCCTTGATCCAAAACGTCAATTGGCCGTTTCCCAACTCGCTGAATACCTGGAATTGTAAACGGTTTATTATTGTCACATATATTCAAGAACAGTGAAAAGCTTGCCTTGCTTGTAGTTCATACAGATCAAATCATTTTAAATCAAGGTAGAGCAAGATGAAAAAGTAACAGTGAAGAATAAAGTGTGATAGCTACAGAGAGAGTACAGTGCGGGTAAACAATAAGGTGCAAGATCATAACGAGGTATTGTGAGGTCAAGAGTAATTTAGCATACAAGGGAACTATATAATAAATAAAACTTTCCTTCAGTCCAGTGACCTTTCAGGCCTTTGTATCTTCTGTCCAAGAGAAGAGGAGAGAAATGGTAATATCTAGGCTGGGTTGGGTCTTTGATTATAATGATGGGATAGTGATGCACCATCAATAACTCTCGGAGACGGGAGGCGAACGATAGGTTTTTATTAGCTGCAAGAGACCACGATTAGCTGCAAGAGACCACCACACAACATCCTGGAGACTGAGGGAGGAGCAGTGCCTCCAACTGCCTTTATACAGGGGTCTGTGGGAGGAGCCACAGGATCAGTCAGCAGAGGGGCGTGTCCAGACAGGTGTATGTAGTTCACCATAGATAGTTTGCATGTTCTCCCTGTGACCACGTGGGTTTCCTCCGGGTGCTCCGGTTTTTCTCCCACAGTCCAAAGACATGGTCATCAGTCATTGCAAATTGTCACATGATTAGGCTAGGGTTAAACTGCGGGTCGCTGGGCATCGCAGCTTGAAGGGCCGGCAGGGGAACTACTCCGTGCTGTATCTCATTAAATATGATGGCTGCTTTACCAAGACTGTGAGAAGTATGGATAGAGTCAATGAAGGGGAGTCTAGTTTCCTGTGATGTCCTGATCTGTGTCCACAACTCCCTGCAGTTTCTTACGGTCTTGTACAGAGCAATTGCCACACTGTACCAAGCCGCTATGCATCTAGATCTTTTGTTCGTCTCTACACTTGCATTATGTTTGGCCCATCTTTCATTTCTGCTCTGATGACAAGTGCTCTATCTGGATTATTGGCATTGTTTTATTATCGTCCCATATACCGAGTTACGGTGAAAAACGTTGTTTCCATGACAGCCAAGCAGATCACGCGATGCATAAGTACTGTAGCGACTACTTGAATACAAACTAAAAGTAACTGAGAGGCGTAGCGAGGGAGTATCGCACTGCTTCCAACTAACTGAATTCCAATTTGAAAAAGTTTAATCCTTTATTAAAAACCACTAATAAAATAATTCAACTCTTTCGTAATTCATGTAAACCAAAGACGAGTGAGGCAAGTGTAATTGGATCAAATTCAAACAAAGACGAACAGTCGTCAAAAAATAATCGCTCCCTACTCACCCCTTCTCTGTAGCACAGTGCAAAGTGAGGATGCACAACACAAATACAATACAGACAGGCAATCAATAGATACATGGCTCCTACAACTGCAGTGACATAGGAGAAAGAAAGGGAATGCAGAATATAGCATTGTAACTACAGAGAAAGTGCAGTGGAGGCATTTAAAGTTCAAGAGTTCCCGTGGGGTAGACTGGGAGATCAAGAAACCATATCTAGCATACCAGAGGAACACTCAAGGTCTGAGAACAGTGAGATAGAAGCTGTCCCAGAGACTGGTGCTTAGTTCTCTCAAGCTTTCGTATCTTCGTGTGATGGACGGATGTTACAAAGATGTTGCCAGGACTTGGGAGGCTAAGTTATAGGGAGGGATTGAAAGGAACTTTATACCTTGGAGCGTAGGAGACTGAGAGGTGATCTTATAGAGGTGTGGAAAATAATGAGGGGGCATAAATAGGGTGAATGCACGCAGTTTTATTCCCAGGCTTGGTGAATTAGGAACTAAGGGGCAAAGGCTTATGGTGAGAAAGGAAAAGGTTAATAAGAACCCGAGGGGCAATGCTTTTTCACAAAGGGTGGTATCTATGTGATTGAGGCAAGTACAATAACAACTTCTAAAAGACACGTACATTGATTGGAAGGGTTGAGAAGGTTATTGATCAAACGCTGGCAAATTGGACTATCTTGATATGGGCTTGTTGGGTTGAAGGGCCTATATGACTCCATCAGTTTAACTAAGAGGGGACCAGGGTGGGAGGTAAAAATACTACAAACCCTTGTAAAAATATTAGATGAAAGCCTGAACAATTCCAAGTGACACTTGAGGCCTTTGTGAACTCGCAGCATGTAAGGTGTCGGTTTAAGTTCAACACTGTAGATTTATAAAACATTTTTAATAGCCTTTGCATTCTTACACAATAGGTTTGTTAAATATTTGTTTATAACCTCCAGATTCTTACACTCACGGCACCAGTTTCATGAGGGAAAAAAGGCCAAAGAGTTTATCTGTCTTTGCGTATTTCACTATGCCTGTGGTTTGAATCCCTATTTATTGAATCATGAGCCCTGAAATCTTTGTAACATACTACATGTAGTAATATTTAGTGTGGTTTATTTCTGTTTTCTGTTTTATGATAATAAATCAGGCTTAAGTTACTTTGTTGTGCCTGTACCCTTATTACCACATTTCCTGGACACACAAATTGGTCTGGGTCTTTTGGGCCTCATCAACCCAGTCTATTGCATGCACTTGGGTAGGGATCTTCTATAAAGCATCTGTACAGACTGAATCATTTGGGACATGCCGAATTTCCTTAGTCTTCTGAGGAAGTCTAGGCATTGGTGTGATTTCTTGGCCATAGCATCTACCTGGACGGACCAGAACAAATTGCTGGTGACTCCGATTGTTGGGATATAATTTGGATCTGTGTGAGCATGGCCAAGTGGTTAAGGTGTCGGACTAGTGATCTGAAGGTCGTGAGTTTGAGCCCCAGCCGAGGCAACGTGCTATGTCCTTGAGCAAGGCACTTAAGCACACATTGCTCCAATCCACCCAGCTGAAAATGGGTACCGGCAAAATGCTGGGGGTTAACCTCGCGATAGACTGGCGTCCTGTCCGGGGGGTAGTCTTGTATTCTCTGTCTCTTCACGCCATGGAAACTGGCATTAGCACCAGCCTGATGAGCCTATAAGGCTCGGGACAGACTTTAACTTAACTAATTTTTATCTGAAACTCCCACTGGCCGGAACAAATATTCAAGCTCAGCTATTTGACAATACTCGGGAGAATGAATCACCTGTTAGTATAATTGGTTAACCTCCTAATTGACAGCTGGTCATGGCAGATCAATGCTTAAGAAAGTAATTTTACTTGATTAACTTTATTTGTCACTCGTAAATTACAACATACAGTGAAATGTGTCATCGGCATCAAATCAAATCAGTGAGGATTGTGTTGGACAGTGTCACTACGGTTCTGGTGCCTACGTACTGCAGTATGCCCACAATTCACTAATTTTAACCCCAACCACACATCTTTGGAATGTGGGAGGAAACTGGAGCACCCAGAGGAAACCCACGCGGTCACAAGGAGGACGTACAGACTCCTTACAGGTGGCGACGGGAATTGAACCCCAATCTTGCAGCTAGCATTGCAGAAGTGATACGCCAAATGCTACACCTCTGTGTTGCCCTGATGTAGATGCAGTTTCCATTTCCATCAAACCCTCAACATAGGAAAGCCTGTCAGTTTCTACAATATAAGAGGTTGGTTATGGAACTATTAGAAGAGATAATATATCAGATCTTGCCGGTCAAGTGCTAACTCCTGGAATTGTTGCCCCTGGACATTCAGAACTAAACCTGCCTGATTCAGACTCATAGAGCCAATTTTGTCGGTCCAAAACAGCTGAGAGTGAGATTGGTCCTCTCTGTATTACAGCAAGTAGGTAAACAGGCGTGGTCCTGGAGCAAAAATACCTGAGACTTTTGGAGTGAGGAAACCCTGCCCTTAAACCCACATCTCTCCCCGACAGCTTTAGCAATGATCCACACCCAGATTTGCTGGCTGTTAGACTTGTGAGGATCGTGGAAGTTGTTTTAGTCTTTGTAGTAAGCTATTAAAAATAAAATTATGAAACAAATAATGAAATTAAAAATAAACGTGAATTAAAGACAGACAGAATTCAAAACATTAAACGAAAGCACATTAATTTTACAACTGCGTTTTTCTTTGTCACTGAATGTTTACCATGCAATCCCCATGGTCACAGATCTGAATGGAATCTAAGTGAGATGCAATTCCCTGGCTAAATATGGCGTGATCTCCCCCACCAGGCAACATGGGGAGTCTGGTAATGTGAGGGAAGTTGTCAGATATGGCCTTCTGAATCTGGCAGTCAGCCCTTGAGTTCTGTGTTGACAGTTCATGCATGCATAGATGCTCTGTGCTCACAGATACGTCCACAGGGAATAATGGCTGGCTTCATTCAGCGATAGTCTACTAACACAGGTTACTAAGAAAAAAGAAAGTTTTAAGAAATGTCTCAAGGAAAGCAGAGTGGTTGAGAAGTGGCGAGCCTTAGGGAGTAGCACTCGTGAGTGGACCACCGCAGATGATATGGAAAGGGATGATATTATTGTAGCTGACAGCACAAGCTGTGCGAGGATGTCAGGAGACTCTGGGGAAGTGCACAGAAGGTATGTGGATGGGCACGGGAACCACAGATAGAATATGATGTGGGGAATTGTGAAGTCACCCATTTTAATACAAAACATAGGCTGGATGTTGCTTAAACTGGTGAGAAATTGAAAAGTTTGTGTTTGGAGAGATTTTTAAAAATTTACTTATACAGGAAATTATACAATTAATTGATTATTTACAAAGACACATTTCTACATTAGCCATAAAGTTAATTAAGCATTTTGCTTATATTCTAGTCCACTCAGTTACACAATAGACCGTCACAGTATTGAGTACCAGTCTTTCTTGGGAAGTAGCTCCCCGGGATTGACTGAGTAGGCTGTGGAATCTGTTTCTGGGCCGTGACGTTCAGTGACTCTTTCACTCCAAATAGCACAAAAAGAGAGCAATGTACCTGCCTGTCCAGGTAGACCCATTGTTTCTGCTTGTTCCTGCCCCGCTGAACTTATATCTGCATACCTTGACTCTGTTTTATCCCACTGGTTCAGTCCCTTCCCACCTACGTCCGTGACACTTCACAAACTCCGGGTTTTTTCAATGACTTCAGGTTCCCTGGCCCCGATTGTCTCCCTTTCACCATGGATGTCCAGTCCTTCTACACCTCCATCCCCCATTAAGAGGGCTTTAAAGCTTTCCATTTCTTTCTAGACAACAGACCCAAGAAGTTCCCCTCCACCACCACTCTCCTCCGACTGGCAAAACTGGTCCACACTCTCAATAATTTCTCCTTCGGTTCCACCCATTTCCTTCAATTGCCCCTACACCTCCTCCCTCACTACCATTCAGGGCCCCAAACAGTCCTTCCAAGTGAGGTGACACGTCAGCTGTGAGTCTGTTGGGGTCATATACTGTGTCTGGTGCTCCCAGCGTGGCTTTCTGTACATCAGCAAGACCAGACGTAGATTGGGAGACCACTTCGGCAAATACCTACGTTCTGTTAGCCAGGAAAAGCCGGACTTCCCAGTAGCCACCCATTTCAATCCTACTTCCTATTCTCATTCCGACAGGTCAGTCCATGGCCTCGTCTGTTGTCGTGATGAGGCGACACTCAGGCTGGAGGAGTAGTGTCTCATATTCCGTCTGGGTAGCCTCCAATCTGATGGCATGAGCATTGATTTCTCAAAATTACCGCAACAATGAATATCGAATTGAGTCAGGTTTTATAATCAAACAAACATTTATTAAACACTGCTCAACAAAAGTGAAAAGTAAACCAACGACTAACTTAACCGGAAGTTGACTGCTATACGGCAATTTCACAAACAGCCAAACTGGAATAATTCTTAAAATGGTAAATTTGAAAGTCCAAGTGATTTATACAGTCAATAAGAAGAGACTTCCCTGAAAACGGATTTCTTCGAAGACGTGATGCTACTGCTGATCCCAGCCAAGTGATGCCTTGTCCAAAGGATTCACAATGAAGGAATAAAATGGCTTAAAGGAACTGACCTTTTTGCTGGAAGGTGAACACGCACAGACCTCCCTGATCTTGCAGGGGTTATCTCAGATGCAGGCCACTATTCCTGAACAA
This sequence comes from Hemitrygon akajei, assembly GCF_048418815.1. Lineage (NCBI taxonomy): Eukaryota > Metazoa > Chordata > Chondrichthyes > Myliobatiformes > Dasyatidae > Hemitrygon > Hemitrygon akajei. Next base: position 177,106,457 of record NC_133129.1, read on the forward strand.
AGATTCAGTAAGGTTGATCCTTTACAAAACTGCCGAATGACACCAACTTTACTCAATCCTTTGGGTTCCCATGCTTTGATAAAGTCTTCACTCTCCAATACTAGACCGTGGAGGTAAAATGAAGGTGCACCAAACCAGAACTGACATTGATTGGTGAAACTGCTGGGACCTTACAATAGAAAGTAAAACTGCACTTTAAAACGAAACTGTGTCATGAGACGAATATGCAGCAAAACTAACTAATGAACTAACCAACTAACTAACCGCGTGACAACAGGGGTCTCCCCTTATATACCTATTGGAACATGCCATCATGGGACCTCACACTGGCAGGAAAATTACATCATGTGGCCTCACACTGGTGGGAGAATTACATCACCCCACCATCACAAGACAATTGCATCATGCTCACAAGATACTCAACTACATCATGGTCATAAGACAGTCACAAGATACCCATGGGGTATGTAACAATGGTAATTGCCCCTCCTGCCTCTCCTTCACCAGTCCCCATTCCAGTTTCCCTCTCTCACATTATCTCCTTATCTGCTCATCACCTCCCTTTGGTATTCACCCCCTTTCCTTTCTTCCATGGCCAGATTCCCCCTTCTCCAGTCCTTTATCTCTTTCACCAATCAACATCCCAGCTCTTTACTTCACACCTCCCCCTCTTTCAGTTTCATCTATCACCTGCCATCTTGTACTTCTTCCTCCCCTCCTCCACCTTCTTATTCTGACTTCATCTTTACTTTCCCTGTTCTGATGAAGGGTCTCGGCCAGAAATGTTGACTGTTCACTCTTTTCCATAGATTCTGCTTGGGCAGCGGAGTTTCTCCAGCATTTTGTATGTCTTGCTTGGATTTCCGGCATCTGCAGATTTTCTCATGTTTGTGACAAAATAGTGAGGTAGTGTTCATGGGTTCATGGACCATTCAGAAATCTGATGGCTGAGAACACTCGCAAACTTCTACAGATGTACCGTGGAGAGCATTCTAACTGGCTGCATCAGCGTCTGGTATGGAGAGGAGGGCGCTGCGCTGGATCAACATAAGCTGCAGAGAGTTGTGAACTCACGTAGTTCCATCTTGGGCACTAGCTTCCCATGATAGACATCTTCAAGGAGCAGTGCCTCCAAAATGCAACATCCATCACTAAGGACTCCATCATCCATGCCATTCCTACCATCAGGGAGAAGGTACAGGGGCCTGAAGGCATGCATTCAGCTCTTCCCCTCTGCCATCAGATTTCTGAATGGACATTGAACCCATATACGCTACCTCACTACTTTTTGCTCTGTTTATTTAACTTAACTCCCCTCAAAACTAATCACTAGGCTCTGCTCCAGGACTCGATACTTCTTTGCGAAACCAGATCCTTGATTTTCTCACTGAAACAACATGGATAACTTCACTTTCCTGAACTCTGAAGTGATTCCATAATCTATAGATTCACTTTCAGGCAGTTTACGCTTCATGTTTTCAGCATTATCTATTTATCTATTTATGTTTATTTGCACGTTGGCTGCTTGCCGATCATTATCTGCAGTTTTTCATTGATTTTTTTGTATGTCTTTGTTTTCCTATGAATGCCTGCAAGGCAAATTAATGTCAGGTTGGTATATGATGACATAACTTACTTTGATAATAAAATTTAGTTTGAACTTTGAACTTTATTATCACTGAAATATGTTGTTTTGTGGCAGCAGTGCAGTACGAGATTAAAAATGACTCACAATTTACAATACAAAATAAATAATGCAGAGGAGGAATAGTGAGGTACTGTTTATGGGTTTATGGACAGTTCAGAAATATGATGACTGAGGGAAAGAAGCTGTTCCTAAAATGTTGAGTGTGGGTCTTCAGGCTCCTGTGCCTTCACCCTGTGGTTGTAATGAGAAGAGGGTATGACCTGAATGGTAAGGGTCCTTACTAGGGTGAATCCAGCTTCACTGGCCAATATTACTGCTCAAACTCTCACCACACGTACAGCAGAAAGCAGCGAGCCACCGAGTCCCCAGTAGGTCAAAAGTTCTGGATGCCGGCTTACAAAGGGATTGCGTGGTCTTTTACCCAGGGCTGGGGAGTCGGGAACATGGGGATACCAGTCCGAGATGGTGGGGGAGATATTTAAAGGGGACTCGCAGGGGGGTAGTTTACTAACTATGACCTGTATGTTTTTGCAATGTGAGAGGAAACTCACACAGTCATGATGCTTTGACGTACATCTGATAAATAAATCTGGATCTGAATCTGAATCTGAGGTGTAAACATTCATGATGGACATAGATAGCATGAGCGCACACCATTTTTTCCCCCAGAGTTGGCAAATCAAGAACTATAGGGCATTGGTTGAAGGTAAAAAGGGAGAGATTTAACAGGAATCTGAGGGGCAACCTCTTCATCCACAGAGTCATCCGTATATGGAATGAGCTACCAGAGGCAGAGCTTAGGGCAAGTACATTCATTCATTTGTTATGTGCCAGGTCATTTGACATGGGTGATCATGGTCTTTCCACAACCATGATGTTCTTGACAAATTTTTCTGCAGAACTAGTTTGCTATTGCCTTCTTCTGGGCAAAGTCTTTACAAGGCAGGTGACCCCAGCCATTATCAATACTCTTCAGAGATTGTCTGCCTGGAGTCAGTAGTTGCATAACCAGGACATGTGATATGCACCGGCTGCTCATACGACCATCCACCACCGGCTCCCATGGCTTCACGTGACCCTGATCAGGGGGCTAAGCAGGTGCTACATCTTGCCCAAGGGTGACCTGCAGACTAGTGAAACAAAGAGCACCTCACACCTCCTTTGGTAGAGACGTATCTCCACCCCACCCCCCTCCCCCCATTAACAACACTTAAAATATGCTTGGACAGATACATGGACAGGGAAGGTTTAGGATATGAGCCCAACTTGGGCAAATAAGACTTGCTTGGGTGGGAACGTTGGTTGGTGTGGACCAGTTTGAAGGCCCTGTTTCTGTGCCATATGACTACACAAACCCCTGTGGTGAACTATGGGGCCAATTTGGAACAAGAAACAACCCACTGTACTCTGCTAAATCAGGAAATACTTCAAGGGAAGTACCTAATCCTTTCCCTGCAAGGCTTTCCTTTAAGGAATTGAGGCTGAGGTTCCTCGGTGTTTTCAAGTGATGGCAGTTTTACTTTGAAACCTGGGTTCAAAGGCTCTGCCTGCAGTAAACACTCGCCCATCTGGGTATCTTTACCTGAATTATTATTCTCTCACAGCTCTTAAACTGAAGTGTTATCCAGCTGGGCTCCAAGCCTCAGGAACAATTTGAACACTGAAGAAGGAATGAAAAAATGCATTCGGAGTCCCTTTTCCCTAAACCCAGATTGCTTTCAATAGTTTACACAGAGTCCATGGACATATTCTGCTTGAGGTGCAAGGGGTGATTGATAAGTTCGTGGCCCAAGGTAGAAGGAGTCAATTTTAAAAAAACCTAGCACATTTATTTTTCAACATAGTCCCCTCCTACATTTACACACTTAGTCCAGCGGTTGTGGAGCATACGGATCTTGGACCTCCAGAAAGTGTCCACAGCAGGGGTGATTGATAAGTTTGTGGCCTTATGTAGCAGGAGATGTTATACAGCTCTCATTACATGCACGTGCTGTTCAACTCTGAGTGATTATGCAGAAAGTTTGATGTTAATAACTCATCTCCTGCTACCATAGGCCACAAACTTATCAATCACCCCTGCTGTGGACACTTTCTGGAGGCCCAAGATCCATATGCTCCATGACTGCTGGACTAAGTGTGTAAATGTAGGAGGGGACTATGTTGAAAAATAATAATAATGGCTCTCCCATCCATTCTGCTCTCCAATGGACATTAAATTGGACTACAACTGTGGCAACAAAATACGCGGTGGGAGTACAGAAACAGGACGGAATCCTGGACGCCGCCATTCAACTGTTTATTTATGTAACTGATTTTCCCCCAAGCCATCGGACTACCAATCTACAGCCTTCTGCTGTGCCTATTGTCTTGTTTATTATTTATTGTAATGCCTGCACCATTCTGTGTACTTTATGCAGTCTTGGGTAGGTCTGTAGTCTAGTGTAGTTTTTGTGTTGGTTTACGTAGTTCAGTGTAGTTTTTGTATTGTTCATGTAGCACCATTGTCCTGAAAAACGTTGTCTCATTTTTACTGTGTACTGTACCAGCAGCTATGGTCGAAATGACAATAAGAAGTGACTTGACTTGATTCAAAATGTGCTAGGTTTTCTAAAACTGACTCCTTCTACCTCAGGCCACAAACTTATCAATCACCCCTCGTATTGTTTCTGAATTCTTATTTTTCTCTACTGGCTCAATTTCTCTTACTTCCATCACTTTGTCAGGTCCCAGCTCACGGTAACCTGAAGAATCAGGAGGTTATGGATTCAAAGTCCCACTCTGAGACCACAAACAGAAAATAAAATCTGGCATTCTAAATGGGCGGGGAGGAGGGTGCGTGAGGCAGTTGTTGTACTGTCAGAGAGACTATCCTTTGGTTGAGACCCCAAGGCACAAACCTGAAGACTAATTGATGTCCCCGTGACAATTATGCATATCTCCTGTACGTACTAAAGGGGCCATGGAGCATACATTCATGATGTTATGTTGCTGTAGCCTATCCACTTCAAGGCTTGCTGTGTTATGTGTTCAGAGATGCACTTCTGCACACCACTGTTAACACGTGGTTATTCGAGTTACTGTCGCCTTCCTGTCACTTTGAACCAGTCTGGCCATTCTCCTCTGATCTCTCTCATTAACAAGGTTTTTTCAAGTCAAGTCAAGTCAAGTCATTTTTTATTGTAATTTTGACCATAACTGCTGGTACAGTACACAGTAAAAATGAGACAACGTTTTTTCAGGACCATGGTGTTACAGGACACAGAACAAAAACTAGACTGAACCACGTAAAAAAACAACACAGAAAAAAACTACACTAGACTACAGACCTACCCAGGACTGCATAAAGTACACAAATCAGTGCAGGTATTACAATAAATAGTAAACAAGACAATAGGGCAGTAAGGGCTCTGTCCAGGCTCTGGATATTGAGGAGTCTGATAGCTTGGGGGAAGAAACTGTTACATAGTCTGGTCATGAGAGCCCGAATGCTTCAGTGCCTTTTCCCAGATGGCAGGAGGGAGAAGAGTTTGTATGAGGGGTGCGTGGGGTCCTTCATAATGCTGTTTGCTTTTCAGATGCAGCGTGTAGTGTAAATGTCTGTAATGACGGGAAGAGAGATCCCGATGATCTTCTCAGCTGACCTCACTATCCGCTGCAAGATGGTGCAATTTCCGAACCAGGCAGTGATGCAGCTGCTCAGGATGCTCTCAATACAACCCCTGTAGAATGTGATGAGGATGGGGGGTGGGAGATGGACTTTCCTCAGCCTTCTCAGAAAGTAGAGACGCTGCTGGGCTTTCTTTGCTATGAAGCTGGTGTTGAGGGACCAGGTGAGATTCTCTGCCAGGTGAACACCAAGAAATTTGGTGCTCTTAACAATCTCTACCGAGGAGCCATTGATGTTCAGCAGGGAGCGGTCACTCCGTGCCCTCCTGAAGTCAACAACCATCTCTTTTGTTTTGTTCATATTCACAGACAGGTTCACCCATAGAAATGCCACCTACTGACCATTTTTAAAAAATTTGTTGTTTGCACCATTCTCTGTGAACTCTAGAGAGAATTGTGTGTGAAAATCCCAGGAGATCAGCAGTTTCTGAGATACTCAAAGCACCCTCTCTGGCACCAACAATGATTTAACAGTCAAAGTCACTTAGATCACATTTCTTTCCCACTTTCTGGTGTTTGGTATGAACCACCGCTGAACCTCTTGGCCACGTCTGCATGCTTTTATGCACTGAGTAACTGCCACATGAGTGACTGATTAGATATTTGCATTAACGACCAAGTGAACAGATGTACCTAATAAAGTGGCCACTGAGCACAAGTTACCATAAGAAATACATTTTTAAAAGTGCAAAAAGAGTGCAAAATACATATTCATCCCCCACTGCTAAAAAAAGGACACAGGTGAGAAATATCACTGGCATTTCCTTGAAAATTACTTGTCAATCATTTAAAAATGTTTTTAAATTGTCTGTTTGGAAGCCTAGGCAGCTGCTGCCTTCATTTATTTTCTGGTCTTGTAACCTAGAGTCATAGAGCAATACAGCAGGGATACGCTGGTATTTCGGGCAAACAAATACACGGGCGATAATAATGTAATTCACATCCTCCCGTTCCTGAGGAGCCCCCGACAGAGTCACAGACACTGGGGAAGGCTGATTATTCCCTCAGCTACACGTCTCATTGTGTCAAAGAATTTCATTGAACGACAGGAGGCTCTCCCCACTACAGGAAGGATGCCGTAACATGGGAAAGCACATTAAAAAACAAGGAAGCAACCAGGAATGGAAGGGTTAAGTTATACGGAGAGGCTGGGTAGCCAGGACTATTTTTCCTGGGAATGGTTGTAGGCATTGTGGTGATCTTATAGAGGTTTACAAAGTTAGAATGAGCACAGAAAACGTGAATTGCCGAAGTCTCTTCCCCGGTATAGGGGCATCCAAAACTAGAGGGAATAGATTTAAACTGAGAGCAAAAACATTTAAAAGGGTTGTAAGGTCATAGAGCACGACAGCGCATAAACAGGCTGTTCAGCCCATCTAGTCCATGTGGAACTGTTTTCCTGCTAATTCCATCATGTTGTGTCTGGACCATAGCCCTCCACATCCATGTACCTATCCAGACCTCTGCTTAATATTACATTTGAAGCTGCATCTACCACTTTCCATTAGCATCTCATTCCACACTCACACCACCCTCTGACTGAGAGTGAAGTAGTTTCCCTCCTCAGATTTCCCTTAAATATTTCACCTTTTACCCGAGACTTCTGTGCTCTAGTTCTAATCTTACCCAACATGAGAGGGTAAAAGGATCTGGCGGGCAACTTTTTGTACACAGAGGATGGTGGGTGTACAGAATGAGCTGTCTGAGGATAGTGGTGCAGGTGGGTACAATTGCATATATATAAAATCAGGACGTAGGGGTGTGTTGTGATGGAAATAACTGGTTCTTTGAGTCTCAACAGTAGAGGCCTGGACACACACAGTTTTAATAATAAAGAATTTATTATTAAAGGGGAAGTCAGGTCAACACAAGCAACTACAATACACAGGAAGCAGTGTGGGGACAGGGTACGGTTACACAAACAAAGAACAAGGGGAAAGCACTACAACAGCTATCCCCCTTGACCGTGGATAGCCGCAGCTCCCTTACCAGGACAAACGATAGACCTTCCCAAGCATAAATCAATGCACTTACCTCCAATGAGGTGGTCTGTAAGAGAGGCTGATCCAGGGACAAGTCTCACCTTTTATAGCATGGGGCTTGGCGAGATAATCCAATTAAGGTGACCAATAATTTAGGTGTGCATTGATTAGTTGGGAGGGACCAAATGTTGATTGGCATGTGGTGTGTCCTCCGACCAGCCAGGTGGCAGTGCGTCTGTCACGTGGCCGGTGTCTCTGGATACAGAGTGTATGGGTGCCAGCTCTCATCTGCAGCTCCAAGTAGCTTTTTGCATGCGACAGCAGCCATACCCCAGTACATCGCCTCGACAGGAGGGTTAAATCAGGTGAAGGTAGCCATGGACCTCATGCCTCAGTGAGATAGGGACATGAGATCCAACGGCCAGGTAGGCAGTTCTGCAACACTTCCCGGAGAGCGAAGGACATGGCAAGGCACAGAAGAAGTCGTGGTCATCTACTGAACCCAGCTTGTGACGACTACTCATACCATTGCGAGGCCAAAAGAGTGGAACTGCCCCAGCACAACGGCTTTTCCACTTTTAAAAACTCACCAGCACAGGTCGCCTGTCATTGGTGGACACAAATACAACCAACATGTGACCTTATTGTAATTTAGAGCATTTTTATGTATTACACTGTACTGTCATCACAAAAGAACAAAATTAATGACATATATCAGTGATAATAAACCTGATTCTGATTCTGAAAATGTATAATTTTTACCCTCTAATAATCTTGACTGCTGATTAATAATCTTGATTGTTCATCTGTTAGTTAACTGAATCACAAGAAGGCGTGGGAGCTGCTTGTGAGAATGGTATGATGTTTTAAGCTTTAAGTTGCAATGAAGAAAATAAGGCACAAAAATACGATAAAGGAAACAAATTCATCCGTGGCTGATAGAAATTAAAGCTCGTGTCAAGCCCAAGGAACAAGCCTATAGCTACCATGAAAAACTGTAAAATGGAGAGAATTTTATACTTTAACACTTCAGAGGAGCAGGGAAGGCAAAAGAAAAGGCAAAATAGAAAATGAGACTAGACTATTAAAAATAGATTTTAAGATCTTTTATTGAGATGTGAAAAGGAAAAGACTAGTGAGAGCAAATATGGAGCCTTTATAACAGTAGAATGTATAAAGGAGAACAAAGAAATTGCAGTGGAATTAAGCATTCCCTTTGTGTTTGTCTTCTCAAAGGAGACACTGCCAGCCATAACAAGGACACCACATTTTCTGAAGTTTTGAGAATGCTGCTTTTTTGAGATCATGGATGTTCCCATTAGCATATATTTTCTGGAATATCCCTATAGGTAGAAAGGTGGTAACTATGAATCCATCATTTAAGAAAAGAGAAACCATTTACCTGTTAGTCTGGTGACAGTGGTAGGAGAATTTTTGGAATCTATAATTTGTGTTTAGTTCGGGTCGTCTCATTATAGGAGGAATGTAGAAACTTAGGAGAGGGTGTACAGGAGATTTATCATGATGCTGCCTAGGTTACTGAGCATGTCTTATGAGGACAGATTAAGTGAGTTAGGGCTTTTCTCTTTAGAGTGAAGGAGGGTGAGAGGTGACCTGATAGAAGTGTACAATATGATAAGAGGCATAGATCAAGTTGGCAGCCACATATTTTTCCCAGGGAATAAATGGCTAATACAAAGGGGTATCATTTTAAGGTGATTGGAGGAAAGTATAGGGGAGCTATCAGAAGTAAGGTTTTTACAGAGAGGGGAACTCCCTGGAGGTAGAGGTACAGTAAATACATTGGAGACATTGAGAAACTCGTAGACGGGCACAAGACACATGAATGATAGAAAAATGGAGGGCTATGTGAGAAGAAAGGGTTAGATTGATTTAAGAGTAGGTTAAAAGATCGGCACAACATCGTGGGCTGAAGGGTCTGTACTATGCTGCAGTGTTCTGTGTTCTATGTGCTATAGTGAGGATGATTCTGGTGGAATAAACAAAGGTTTATCACTGGATGTGATGCAATTGGATTTTCAACTGGAATGTTAGCCTTTGTTACAAGAAGAGTTAGATGTAGTCTTACGGCCACTGTATAGGGTATTGATAAGACTGCATTTGGATTATTGCACCCAGTTTTGTGCTCCTTGTCGAAGAAGGAAGGTACTTGCACTGTGCAAGCAGAATGAAGGCTCACCTTAGAGCTTCCAGTGAGGAGATTGAGTAGGCTGGGCCGGTATTCTCTGGAACTGAGGAGAATGGAAGGAGGTCTATCAGAGTATGTATCCCTGTGGACCTGCTGTTGCTGGATCACACAGGCTTTGTTGGGAAAGGATTAGGAGAAACTTCTTCTGCCAGAGAATGCTGAATTTTTGAAGCCATGGGCAGATGTGGAGGTCAAGTAACTACATTCATTCACTAGACAGTCAATAGATTTCTGGCCACCAAAGTAAACAAGGGCATGGGAATCATACAGGAAATTGGAGCTGGGATGAAGATCAGCCATGATAATTAAGAGAGCAAACTTGAAGGACCAGAGGGCTGAATCCTGCTCCTACTTCTTTAATTATTTCTGTTAATTAACAATGTTGGTTTGATAATCTGCTTTCTTATCAAGTTGTTTGGGACAAATCTAATTTCACTCAGAGGCCAGCGCAGCTGCATTCAAATTCAGATTCCGATTCATGTATTTATCAGCTGCATTTGTGTTAGCGACCAACGCAGCTTAAGGTTATGCTGGGAGGAGCCTGCAAGGTTTGCTGCACATTCCAGGGGCAACCGTTGTTCCCGCTAAGCTGCACAGCTGCGCGGCCGCACAGTAACTGAAATGCTCCCGCGCACATAGCCTTCCTTACTGCGTTGCTGGAATTTGCTTCTATATCATCTTTTATCAAAGAGCCGTGCAGTTTTCAAGCCAAGTAAAACTATCCTGCTCAAAGCAACGGTTGGTCTGCATAGCTGTAAAAAAAAATAGAGTGAACAATGGTGCCAGCATCCCACTTCTTTTCTGGTGGTTCACAAAGTTTGTTCCCCCTCCCCCTATTTCATTTCCCTGATCATATAACTCTGGTTAGGTAGGAAAATGTGGAGTGCAGAATATGAAAAATAGGGTATTCATTCCTTCAGCCTGTTCTCCTGTTTATTCAGATGATGGTCACTCTGCTATGTCAAGTCTAGTTCCTGTCTCATGGCTCTGTACCCCAATACCCCATCCCATGCAACCCAGCAAACTCGGTGTTGTAAGCTCCAGTTGTTCCCCAATAACCTCAGCCTTTGGAGCAGAGGATTCCAGATGTCTACTAGGTTCTCTATGAAAAAGTATTTTTTGATTTGTTTTATGATTTTATTATGATTCCCTTGTGTGAGAGCAAGTGTCTTTTCTACTATCTACCCTGTCGACTCTTTCTCAATGTTTTCTACACCTGAATCAAATCACTCTCAATTTTACAAGCTCAATTGAATACAAATCAAATTTGTGGCATCGGTCTTCATAACTTAATCCTATAAGGGCTAGTTTCAGGTTCCCGTGAGTGTGTGAGTTTCCTCCAAGTACTCCAGTTTCCTCTTACAATCTAAAGGCGTACCGGTTAATGGCTAATTGGTCATTGCAAATTGTCCCGTGATTAGGCTAGTGTTAACTAGGTGGGTCAGTGGGTGATGGGGCTCACTGGGCTGGAAAAGCCTGTTCTGTGCTGTATCTCCAAATAAATAAATAAATCCAAAATCTATACCTCCATCGTGATGTACAAACCCCAGAATAACTGTCTATTCTGATCAAGGCTTCATTATCCCCTAAAAGGAAAATTCTTTCCCTTGAATTGCAACTTTGTTAAGCTCTGTTAACCAATCTTGTTTAACTCTATCTTACATGGAATCTTATTGAAGGTGTTCTGAAAATCTAAATATATTACATTCACCAGTTTCCCCTCATCTACGCTACTAATCACTTCCCCAAAGAAATCCAACAGAGTGGTCAAATCCAACCTCCTTTTCATATAACCATGTTGACCTTACTCAGTCCTATGACCTTCTGTTCTTACATGCTTCAATATCCGCTCAGTGACCACTTTATTAGTTACATCTGTACGCCTGCTTGTTAATGAAAATACCTAATCAGTAATCAGCCAATCATGTGGCAGCAACTCAATGCATAAAAGCATGCAGGCATGGTCAAGAGGTTCAGCTGTTGTTCAGAATAGGGAAGACATGTAATCTAAGTGACTTTGACTGTGAAATGATTGCTGGTGCCAGACAGGGTGATTTGAGTATTTCAGGAATTGCTGGTCTCCTGGGATTTGGGCGCACACATTCTATAGAGCAGGAGTTCCCAACATTTTTATGCTGTGGACCAATGCCATTAAGCAAGGGGTTTGCCAGCCCCAAGTTGGAAACCCCCGCTCTAGAGTTTACAACGAGAGCTTCAAAAAACAGAATAAAAATCATCCAGTGAGTGGCAGTTCTGTGGGCAAAAGCACTTTGTTAATGAGAGAGGTCAGAGGAGTGTAGGTTTTCACAAATAAAATGATGTGAGATGTTCTACGTTTAAGAAAAATCGTAGCAAATCATTTACTGTACTCCGAACACTGAACATAAAAAGTGTGGTAACAGAACTTCATGTACTATGTCATCACATCAGACCAGCCTCTTAAAGTGAACCCCAACACAATGTCAGGGGTTGTGAATTATGTATGTTTCCATCATTTATGTTACCCTACAGGAGAGTGGCCAGACTGGTTCAAGATGACAGGAAGGCAACAGTAACTCAAATAACCACACAATACCTCTTGTACCTTATATACTGATCACTGGGTGTAGATTCAGGTAGCCTCCCTTCTGTAAGCATTCCCTGGGTTCCAAACACTCATCCTATGTACACCTATACACTTAAATGAGTTCCCACATTATTCAAATGTAAAAGACAAATGTACATATATACATACATTCATGCCTACAAATGGCAAAATTAGTTTCTTCTCTCTCTCCACTTTTAGTAATTGTTCTGTCTTATCAGTCTCACGTGCTTTCATGCCATTCATAACTAAACTGTGGAGTTACTGTATCAAATTTTTATATGTTTTCTGATCTATGAACAAATTGAGTTAAGGACGCCTGTAAAAATGGAACTTATTCGTTACCAGGGGATGACCTGTGCTGATGTTAGTCTAATGGGTTGATAGCTTGCAGTTTCTTTGAGTGACCCTCCAGAATTAAAACTTTCACTCCCCAAAAAGTGTGTTCAGAACATTGAATGACAGAACAGGTTGAAGGCAGAGAACAATTCTTCCTTGCATTGTTAAAATAAAGGAAGGTTTTTGACAATATTCTATATTCCATGGTTTGCACAGAATTACAATCACAGGAGATTCTGCAGTTGCTGGAAATCTTGAGAAAAACACACAAAATTGCTGGAGGAACTCAGCAAGTCAGGCAGCAGTTATGGAGGGAGGAATAAATCATGACTGCTGATGAAGGATCTCAGCCCAAAGCATCAACTGTTTATTCCTCAGCTGAGTTCCTGCAGCGTTTTCTGTGTGTGTTGTGTAGAATTCCCTTTTCTGATATTGTAAAGAAAATCTGAACTTGCAAAAGTTGAGAATTATTTCAGTAATCAAATGAATTTGCAAATAGCAATTTTATCTGAAGAATTATGATACCAGTGTGATTGTCTTTGATTTATTGGTCACAGGGTAGGGATTTGTGTAGTTCTTCTTCATGCACAAATGTAACATAGGTTTTACATTTTTAGAAAATAAATTCATAGAGTCCACTTTCTACTCCAGCAATATCACACAATGCTGATGGCTAATACAAGATCAGGAACAGAATCAATGAACCATGTCAGCTACCAGATTCCGAATATGGAATAAATAAAACACTATTTCATAGGAGTTCAGTGCAGATACCAAAGGAATCTTATAGAAAAGGTGCTACATTTAATTTTTTTTTGCATCTCACACTGACAGCCATCACCAAAAGGAATTGTTTTGACATATTATTCTGTCACTTACGCAGAGAGATTTTCAGGAATCATATTTATACTGACAATGCAATATCATCATGAAAGCTGTATGTGAGGTCATCATAAAATTGAGAGTTATTTCTGCTCAGGTGTATCCAATAGCCTTTCTCATAAGCTGTTTCGTATGAAATGAAGAGGCATCTTGTACTAAAAGTTCTATTAAAGTCTGTTTTCATTTTATAAAACAGTTTGAGATTCTTTTTTTACTGACCGTTACACCACTGGTGTTTAGGGCAGCAATGAAGGTCCTTCATCTCTGGTGGTGTTTCCTTCATCATGTCAGTAGCTTCCTCTCAGTTTTCACCACTGTTAGTCATGCAAGTCCCAGATGGAGACTCAGGAATACCATTGCACTCAGATGTAGAAGGAGCCTTCATTGCTGTTTCTGTAACAATTTTGTTTTACCAGTCAGGGTTGTTAGCCCTGAGCTGAACCCCTGAACCTGGAGGGCCGGTGGACCAGTCTTAGTCTGGCCTCTACCCTTTGACCTGTTCAGCAAGATTGACCTGACCAAGAGCCAAAGCATAAAGCCCTGACTCCAGCCAACACAGCTCTCCAGGTCATTCATGCAAACCCTACGGCAAGGTTGTGGTCCTCTTGGACGAGTTTGAGATTGCTTTGTTAGTAATTCTTCTTTGGGGTTTTTATCACATCTATTATGTTATAATAAAGAATTACATTCATAGTATTTATTTATTAATTTATTGATTTGGGTGTGGGGGGTGTCCAGGGAGGGGTAGCACTTTTGGTGAAGGGGCTTGCCATATCCATTCTGGGACAGCTCAATCACCTTTGGGGCCCACCAGCTATCCAGCTCTCACCTGTAGCTGTTTGCACGTGACAGCGGTCACACCTCAGTACTGCACTTCGACAGGGGGACTAAGCCAGGCAAGGGTAGCCAGCAGGCCTCATAGCCCAGTGAGATGGGGACATGCCTAGCATGCAAAGTCAGCTCCAATGGACTGGTGGATGAAATCGACAGTGAGATCCAACGGCCAGGAAGGAAGTACTGCAACACTCCGTTGAGAGTAAAGGACACGACGAGGTACAGGAGACGCCATGGTCACCCACTGCAACTAAGGAGTAGTTTGTGATGCTTGTTCGTACCACTGGACCCGGACTCTGAGGTTGAGAGAGTGCACTGGCTTGTCCACTTTAAAAACACTTGCACACAGGTCTCCTGTCATTGTCAGATGCGATGAACAACCACCACCTATTGATTGATCGGTTGGTTATTTGTTTGCTTGTCTGATTGGTTGTTTATTTATTTATAGATACAGTACAGGCCTATGAGACCACGCCGCCCGGTTACCCCCATGTGACCAATTAACCTACTAACCTGTACGTCTTTGGAATGTGTGAGGAAACCGGAGGAAGCCCTCACGGTCACAGGGAGAACGTCCTTGCAGGCAGCGGCAGTAACAGCACAGGTTGCTGGTGCTGTAATAGTGTTACGCTAACCGCTACGTGGCCGTGCCTCCCCTTCTTTAACGTGGGAAGGCAGCTCAAGCTGCTTTATAAGAGGTCGATGAAGCAAAGTTACATACTGAGCCCCGTGCTGATGTATTAGTGTGGTTGACAGGGCACTACACTGGGTAGTGAGAGAGCGCTGAATGGCTCTTGTCGAGTGATCCAAAGGGACCTCTCCGTGGTTATGTAGGTTTTCGTAAATAAAATGGCAAAGGAATTTTATGTTTAAGGGAAACCATAACAACTCCTTTGCCATCAAGCAAACACTGAACATAAAGCGCAGTAAAAAAAACCATCATCACGTCAGACCAGCCTCTTAAAGTGAGTGGTTGTGAATTATGTATGTTTCCATCCCTTACATCACTCTGCAGTTTGAAGGTGCTTGCGGCCTCCTGTCCAACTGTTTCCAATCATTCCCTTATCACAAAGAAGCAGGCCATCTGACCCATTGAGTCTATGCTTGGTATGACACTAAGATTCTACATACAACATTCATACTACGGGTAATTTGCAATAGCCAGTTAACCTACCAACACACAGAGAACATAGAGCATTGAGCACTGAATGTGAAATGTAGAAGATTTCGGCACAGGAACAAGTCCTTCAACCCATAATGTTGTGCTGAGCTAATTCAGCTAATTAGACAATTTAAACAGCTGTTTAGACAATTTAAACTCCAGCCCAGATCAGAGGTGACAGCCGATTTCGCTCGCTCTCCATGATATTCACTCCCCTCTCCAAAGCCTTTCGCTGTTCTGTTCTTCGGTCAATTTAAATGCTGGCCCAGATAGACTGAAAAGACAGGGTGTCAGGATTTGAGGTGAGAGCTGATTTCTCCTGGTCACTCCTCGCTCCATGTCACTGAGGCTACGAAGACTGCTCTGGCTGCTGCGCTCCGTGACCGCTAACATGATGAACTGATAAGTGAGGCTTCGGGCCTACTCCAGGCTGCTCCCAGGCTCAGGTCGGAGGACTCAGTTTTGGGTTGGAATGTTGTTGTTCACTTCAATTGTTTGCATGGAGTGTGCGTGTTTTTTTCTGTTGAGTATTGGGTGGTGATTTTCCAATTTTATTTCTATTTGTTTTTTTTTCATTAATTGGGTTCTTTCATGTTTCTTGCTTTATACCCTACCTGTGAGCAAACAAAACTCAAAGTTGTACAATTTATACATTCTTTGATAATAAACGTACTTTGAATCGTTGAATCTAATGACACCTCAATTGGTAAACCGTCAATGTACTGAGGTACAGTGGAAAGCATGTCTTGTATACCATTCACTCAGATCAATTCATTACAACACTGCATTGAGGTAGGACCGTGCATTGGAGCAATGTGGTATCGTATCAGTTAACACAGCAACTCACAGAGCCAGCGATCAAAAGTTCCAAAGTTTCAAAGGTACATTTAATATCAGAGAAATGTATACAATATACATCTTGAAATTCTTTTTCTTTGCAACCATCCATGAAAACAGAGAAGTGCCCCCAAAGAATGAATGACAATTAAATGTTAGAACCCCAAAGCCCCCCCAGCTCCCCCCTCCCACGTGTAAGCAGCTGCAAAGCAACGATTCCCCCCCACCAGCAAAAAAGCATCAGCTCCCTGCCGAGCACTCAAGCATGCAGCAAAGCATCAATAAAGACACAGGCTTGCAGTACCCCAAAGACTACTCGTTCATCTGGTAATTCGACATGCCACAGGCTCTCTCTCTCCCTAATAAGGGAAAAAGAAATGTTCCCATTTCACAGCAAGCGGGGAGACATAACAAAACAACTCCAGAGACAGAGATTCAGTTCAATTCCTCTACGCTCTGTAGAGAACTTGCTTTTGCCCATCAGCCTAAACGCTATGCTTGGCATAAGCCAAACACTGCACATCTTCAAAAACATACCATCCCTACCGTGAAGCACGGTGGTGGCTGCATCGTGCTGTGGGGATGCTTCACTGCAGCAGGCCCCGGAAGGCTTGAGGAAGGTAGAGGGTAAAACGAATGCAGCAAAATACAGGGAAATCCTGGAAGCAAATCTGATGCAGTCTGTAAGAGAACTATAACTTTGGAGAAGATTTGTTTTCCAGCAAGACAATGGCTCCAAGCATAAAGCCAAATCTACATAGGAATGGCTTAAAATTAACAAAGTTAACATCTCAATCGAATTGAGACTTTGTGGCTGGACTTGAAAAGGGCTGTTCACTTACGATCACCATGCAATCTGACAAAGCTTGAGCAGTTCTGTAAAGAAGAATGGGAGAAAATTGCGGTGTCCAGATGGGCAAAGCTGATAGAGGCCTATCCTCACAGACTCAAGGCTGTAATTGCTGCCAAAGGTGCATCTATTAAATACTGACTTGAAAGGGGTGAATACTTATGCAATCAATTATTTTGTGTTTTATATTTGTAATTAATTTACGTAATTTTGTAGAGATCTGTTTTCACTTTGACACAAAATAGTCTTTTTCTGCTGATCAGTGTCAAAAAAGTCAAATAAAATCCATTGTGATTGAATGCTGTAAAACAATAAAACATGAAAAATCCCTGAGGGGCAGGGGTGAATGCTTTTTATAAGCACTGTACATGTAAATGTTCAACACTGGCAGATTGAAGGTAGTTTGGTTCCAGAGCCACACCTCTTTTCTCATCAACTGAACAGTCACATCACCATGTGAGTCATTCAGTCTCTCCAGATCTTCTGCATCTAATGAAATGACCATTGAGTGTATCGTTATGGTATTCTGCTGCTGTTGCCCGTCCACTTCAAGGCTCGATGTGTTGTGCGTTCAGAGATGCTCTCTGCACATCACTGTTGCAACACATGGTTAAGCCACGTCAGCTCGAACCAATCTGGCTATTTTCCTCTGACCTCTCTCATTAACAAGGCATTTTCACCCACAGAAGTGCTGTTCTCTGGATTTTTTTTTGTTTTACGCACCATTCTCTATAAACGCTGGAGACTGTTGTGTGTGAAAATTGTGGCAGATCAGCAGTTTCTGAAATACTCAAACCACCCTGACCAGTACCAGCAATCATTCCCTGTTTAAAGTCACTTAGATCACATTTCTTCCCCATTCTGATGTCTGGTCTGAACAACAACGGAACCTCTTGACCATGTCTGCATAATTTCATGCACTGAGTTGCTGCCACATGATTGGCTGATTAGATATTTGCATTAACAAGCAGGTGTAAAGGTGTACCCAATAAAGTGGCCACTGGGCGTATGTGATTCTTGATCCTTGATGAAAATATATTAGTTCATGTTTACAGTCTTTCTAAATAGAACAGAGGCAAGCGAGATTGATTTTGTTCCACACTCTGATATAACTGAAGCATTGGTATTAGATGGCTCATGTGCGGTCACATCATAGCTACCCGGTGTCAGTGCAGGTTCTCAGCAGTAATTAACCCCGACTCCCCTCTGATGATACAGCCAATAGAAGGCTTTGGGTCACCTAGGTTTAATCATGAATCATTCCTTTTCCATGTTTTCATCAAATACTTCACAACACCACATTTCTTCAGGGGATATACCCGATGCATTGCGGACCTCAGAATCAGATGCATTATCGCTGTCTTATATAATGTGACATTTGTTGCTTTGTGGCAGCAGTACAGTGCAAAGGCATAAATTTGCTACAAATTACAAAATTAAATACTTGCTTACCTACTGCCTGTTCCACCTCTGGTGATTAGGGCAGCATGAAGGTCCTCCATCTCCGTCTGTCTATACCGTCACACACAGGTATACCCATTACAAAATTGCTGTGCTGTGTCGATCAGGGCGCAAAATGCAACAATAAACAACAACATCCAACAATAAATTACACAAAAAATAAAGTTGCTCCCCACGCCAACGTGGCACATCGGGCTGCAACCTTGCTATTTCATTAGCGTTTGTTTTATGAGGCCAAGTTGCTAGCTCGACACTCATCCCAGCACGAATAGCTCTCGTGCAAGGAGCCAGGTAGATTCGTACCCGGGACCTCTCGCTCCAAAGTTTAGTGCGGACGCCACTACGCCACCGGTACATAAAAAATAAAGTTAGAGGTTAAAGTATGGATACGGATTATTACTGTCACATGTACCAAGATAGAGTGAAAAACTTGTCTTGCATACTGTTCATACAGATCAAATCATTGCACAGTGCATTCAGATAGATGAAGGTAAAACAGTAACAATGCAGAATAAAGAGTAAAAGCGGCAGAGAACGTGCAGCGCAGGGAAACGACAAAGTGCGAGATCATAGCGAGATAGATTGTAAGGCCAAGAGTCCCTCTTACCGAGCGAGAGGTCCATTCAAGAGACTGATCAAAGTGAAATAGAAGCAGCTCTTGAGCATGGTGGTATGTGCTTTCATGCTGTTGTATCTTTTGCCTGATGGGAGAGGGGAGGATGTCCAGGATGGGCGGCTCCTTCACTGGGGCAGCGAGAGGTACTGATGCCAACCTTAGAAAGGAAGCTGCTTCCTGTAACGTCCTTCTATTGTAATACCATAAGACATAGGAGCAGGATTTGGCCATTCTACCCACTAACTCTGCACTGACATTGTATTATAAATGATTTATTATCTCACTTAACCCCAATTTTCTGCCTTCTCCTTGTAACCTTTGTCACTAATCAAGAACCTATCGACCTTCACTTTAAATATACCGAATCACTTGGCCTCCACAGCCGTCTGTGGCAATGAATTCCACAGGTTCACCACCCTCTGGCTAAAGGGAAGTCCTTCTATTCTGAGGATGTGTCCTCTGGTCCTAGACTCCCCCACCAGAGGAAACATCCTCTCCACATCCACTCTGTCAAGGCCTTTCAACATTTAACAGGTTTCAATAAGATTCCCTCCACATTCTTCTAAACCCCCGCGAGTACAGGCCCAGAGCCATCCAACAGTCCTCATACATTAACCCTTTCAGGAATCCCCTCTGGACTCTCTCCAGATAGGGGGAATTATGTGTATTTACATCTGTACCCTTACCTGAACCTCTGACCATTTGTTTTTAGAAGAATATCTAATTGCATTAATCTTAGTGATTCAGCAGCTCTGATTGGAAGGCTGTCTTCCATTAATGGCAAGGTAACTATCACCCTCTCCCCACCAAAGGGAGAAATTCCCTGGACAAACAAAAACATTGGCGGTATCTGAAGCTGTTTTCTTTGTTGGAAGACGATCGATGGCGTAGGTGTATTTAGATAAGTGTCACCCACCTCTGCATTCTGAAACTGTCATAGTTACAATATTGATTTGTGAATAGCATATCATAATCTATGATTAAAATGAAAGTATTTTCTAACACAAGCTACTGTAAGGTGATTGAGGGAATGTATAAGGGGGATGTCAGAACTAGGAATTTTACACAGAATGGTGGACGCATGGAACACACTGCCTGGGATGCTGGTAGGGGCATTTAAATGACTCTTAGAGAGGTATATGGATAAAAGAAAAATAGAGGACTGTATAGGAGGGAAAGACTGAACTTGTAGTAGGTTAAAAGGCCGGCACAATATTTTGGGGTGAAGGGCCCATACTGTGCTGTAATGTTCTACTCCAGTAAAGGTTAATTCTTATTTCTTTATATGGATATGATTTGGTTCAAATGACAGAGGTGCATTTGGCTTCTCCTGGCATTCACCCGTGTTGTCATTGGTAACGGGGCCACTCCATTGTCTATGGCAGCTCACCTGGGCTTCATGGCCATCTCCGGTACACCAGGTGCCAATAAGGAGCTGATCTTTACACAAGATCTGTGCATTGTGTTGCTGCTCATTCCATCTCCATCTTCTGTTCCTGATAACAAGTGGAGAGTGGAAGTGTAAATGCCGTCCAGTAAAATCTGGAGCTGTATAGTACCACTTTGAACTTTGAACCCAAAACTGACCTCTGTCACAGTCGCTGGTCACTTTGCTTTCACAGTGGCTTCAATGTTGTCACTGACAGACATAAAATAAAGAGAAACACAAGCCACTGAGAGTGGACCATCACAGAGAGGTTTGTTCGTTCATTGTGTGCCATGTCATATGATGTGGCCAATCGTGGTCTTTCCATGAAAAGCAGCTACAATCGGCGCAAAGCTATCAAGGCAGCGAAACAACAATACAGGGACAAGATTGACTCAAGATTCACAACGAATAGCACCCGTGACTTGTGGCGAGGGCTGCATACCATCGTAGACTTCAAAGCCAAACGCTGTGGTGCCTCCAGCATCGCGGCCTCTCTCCCAGATGAGCTCAGTCGCTTTTACACTTGGTTCGATGTCGCTGACTCTGAGCCTCCGAGGAAAGCCACCGCTACAACCTGTGACCTGGTCACCTCTGAGGCTGAGGTACGCAGATGTTTCCAACGGGTGGACAGTCGCAAGGCTGCGGGTCCGGATGGCATCCCAGGGTGGGTACTCAGGATGTGCGCAGCACAACTGGCAGGTGTGTTTACCGTATGAGGAATGTCTGGCAGCTCTTGGGCTGTATTCCCTGGAGTTCAGGAAAACGAGGGGGAATCTTATGGAAACATTCCGAATGTTAAAAGGCCTGAACAGATTAGATATGGCAAAGTTATCTCCCATGGTAGGGGAGTCTAGGACAAGAAGGCACGACTTCAGGATTGAAGGACGTCCATTTAGAACTGAAATGCAGAGAAATTATTTTAGTCAGAGGGTGGTAAATCTGTGGAATTTGTTGCCATGAGCGGCTGTGGAGGCCAGGTCATTGGGTGTATTTAAAGCAGAGATTGATAGGTTCTTGATTAGCCAGGGCATCAAAGGGTTTGAGGAGAAGGCAGGGGAGCGGGAATGACTGGCAGAATTGAATCAGCCATGATTGAATGGCAGAGCAGACTTGATGGACCGAATGGCCTACTTCTGCTCCTATATCTTATAGTCTTATGGTCTTAAACTGTACTGCTGCATAAAAAAACCTGGACCAGCAAGCTCCGGTAACACACACAAAATGCTGGTGGAATGCAGCAGGCCAGGCAGCATCTATAGGGAGAAGTACAGTCGACGTTTCAGGCTGAGACCCTTCGTCAGGACTAACTGAAAGAAAAGATCTCCAGTACAGCTTCTTCCACCAGGCCATCAGATTATTTAACTCACGCTGATCTGAGTGTATTTCTATGTTACATTGACTGTTCTGTTTACTATAAATTACTAAGATTGCACATTGCACATTTAGTTGGAGACATAATGTAAAGATTTTTACTCCTCATGTATGTGAAGGATGTAAGAAATAAAGTCAATTCAGTTCAAATGTTTCTCCACAAGTGGTTTGCCATTGCTGTCTTCTGGGCAGTGTCTTTAGAAGACAGGTGACCCCAGCCATTATCAATACGCTTCAGAGATTGTCTGCCTGGTGTCAGTGGTCACATAACAGGACTTGTGATATGTATCAGCTGCTCATACGACCATCCACCACCTCCTCCCATGGCTTCACGTGACCCAGATCGGTGGAGAGGGGGCTTAGCAGGAGCTACACCTTTGCCAAGGTTGACCTACAGGCTGGCGGAGGGAAGGAGCACCTTACGCCTCCTTTGATGGGGACGTATCCTCATCCCACCAGCGCAGTAACAGGCCCTTCAGCCCATTACGTCCATGCTGATCTCTCTGCCCAGCCTATTTCCTCTATAAAGCCAATTGAATGCAGTTTGGTTCCAGAGCCACATCTCTTTCCTCGGCAACTGAACAGTCCCACAACCACATGAGTCATCCACTCTCTCCTGATCATCACCTGCCTCATTATCTCCACCTCTCTCCTCTTCTTAGCAATTTGAAATGAATTCAGTTCCTAATTTTTCCTTGTTCAGCTTAATATCTTCCCTCCACAGACCCTGCCAAGGATTTTTAGTGTCTTTTTTGTTTATATTGTAGGACAAATATAATTTTATTGAAAGGCAGAGGGAGGTTGAAATGGGCAAATGCTTCAATTTATTATGCTCTTGAAGTGGACGTGAATCCAAACATGAAAAGATTTTGAGCATGTAACAAAGAAAAACGTCTGTAAGATACTTAACATTGAGTATTGCAATAGTTCCTTGAAATAAATTGCTTCATAACATTTACCATTGTCTCTGTAGCCTTCTAACTTTACATGGCAATTGCAATATAATTCTCTTATAGTGCTCTCCTGTGAATCACAAGGCAGCAATCTGCTGTACTCGTGGAAGTAGCTTTGCATGGTTTTTACTCAATGTAAGACATTTAAAATGTATGGGATGTTCATACATGGATATATCAGATCATAAGGGCTCTTCATAAAAGTGATATTTGTAACGTTAAAACAATTAAAATTATGGCTGCGTTGGTTACAATTCTGTGAAGAGAGTGCCACAGATGGAGATAGTTCAGCCCATCACATTATGCTATCAAAATTCAAGATTCAAGATTGTTTAATCTCATTTCCAGTACACAAGTGTAGATGAGAACAAAATAATTGTTACTCCGGATCTGATACAGCACAAAAAAACTATTAGATAAAGCACACAGCAATAATAAAAAACAACAAATATAAACACATAAGATAGCTTATATAGATAGTTTGATTGTATGTACATAGAGTGATACTAGGCACTAGAGTGTCTGCACATAAGGTGACTCTGACAGGAAGTGATAAAGTAGTGGTGGGTGGGTGGGTGGAGGAGTTGATCAGCCTATCTGCTTGGGGAAAGTAACTGTTTTTGAGTCTGGTGGTGCTGGCATGGATGCTACGTAGCCTCCACCCTGATGGGAGTGGGATAAACAGCATGAGCAGGTTGGGATCCATCATCAGAACCAGGATCAGGTTCGTATCACCGGCAGAGGTTGTGAAATTTGTTAACTTTGCGGCAGCTGTACAATGCGATGCACGATAATAGAGAGAAAAAGGAAACTGCGAATTGAAGTAAGTAGATATATTTAAAAGATTAAATAAGTGTTGTAACAAAAAGGAAATAAAGTAAAACACCGAGGTAGTGTTCATGTGTTCAATGTCCATTCAGAAATTGGATGGCAGAGGGGAAGAAGCTGTTCCTGAAACGTTGAGTGGGTGCCTCCTTTCTGCCCTCACTTGGTTTGTAGGCTTGTCGTGCCACAGGGGCTTGCGTGCATCAATGATGCTGAGAACTAAGCCATCAGTAGTCCATCTACTGGCAGGGTCTCCCATGATGGACTGGTCTCAGCTGAGAAACCTCCCACCTGGGCAGCAGCAGTATCTGAGCGAAGGAAGGCCTGGCAATCTGCTTCCATATCTTGCCACAAAAACGCTATGGATAACTACAGTAAAACAAAAATAAAACATGATATAGAGCTGGAAGATGAGACCCCCAGGGCAGAAGACACTCCACAAGCTACTGGGGAAGAGCTGATAACCCTTCAGAAGAAGGCTGAGATGTAAAGCATTTGGGACCTTCGATTGCTGATGCTTCTGACCATGAAATGAGGGTCAGAGGCTACAAAAATATATTGATTTTAGGTGCATGGAACATACGCAGCATGAATCAAGGAAAGCTGGAGACGGTGAAAGGTGAAATGGAATGCCTACAAATTGACCTGCTTGGAATCCGCGAGCTGAATAGGACATTGGATATACTATGCCAGAAGTGACAAGTACAGGAGGAATGGGGTTGCATTCACAGTCAGGAAGAAACTGGCTGGAGCTCTTTTGAAATACAATGCAGTCATCAGTCACCTCATCTCAATTCAACTACAAGGAAGACCTATTAACATTGCCATTGTACAAATATTTGCACCAACAATAGATGCAGGGGAAGATGAAGTAGATTAATTCAATGAGCAAGTGCAGGCTGAACTTGATGGAACGTGCAAACAAAATACACTAAGAGTTATGGGAGATTGGAACGCAAAAGTTGGGAGTGGAAAGGATGGTCAAGAAGTCGGGAAATATGGACTGGGTACCGGTAAAGATGTCGGACAACATTTAGCCGACTTCTGCAAAACCAATCGCTTGTTCATCTCAAACACATTTTTCCAACAACGCACAAACACTGACTGTACACTTGGACCGTTCCCAATGGATTACACAGAAACCAAATAGATTATATCTTTGGAAGTCAGCGATGGAGAAAAACTGGAGCCATCTGTGGCTCAGACCAGCAACTACTAACATGCATGTTCAAAGTAAAGTTAAGGAAGTACACCAGAGGACCAAAATATGATCTTCATAATACTCCACCAGAACTCAAAGACGGCCTGAACAATCGTCTAAACACAACCGATAGGACACTAGAGGGATTGTAGGAAAGTATCAAGAATGTTGTACACAAGTAGTGTGAAAAGACTCATCATAAGACAAAAACGCAGAAGAGACAAAAATGGATGAGTGAAGAAACTTTGAAAATTGCACAGGAACAAAGAGAAGCCAAGACTAAGGGAGAAAGGGTAGCAGTTACAGTTCTCCATTGAGCTTTCCAAAGTTCCGCTAGGTGAGATAAAGAAAACTACTACAATAACATGTGTAAAGAAGTAGAAATAGAAAATAAAAGAAGGACAATATCAGTTTTCTTAAAGCTACGAGAACTGAAGAGAAAATTCCAGCCTCACATGGGAATGCTGAAAAATGCACAAGGTGCCATGCACAACGAATCTGAGAAGATCTAACAATGATGTAAGGAATACTGTGAGTCACCAGACCAGAAAGATCAACTGGATCAGGAGTGTCATCCTATATCTTATAATCAGGAGCCAGCAGTGATGAAAGAAGAAGTTGAGGCAGCATTAAAAGCCCTACCAAAGAACAAAGCACCTAGCGATGATGGAGTTCCAATTGGAATACTACAGCAATCAGACGCAGCTGTTCCAATACTGACAATGCTCTGTCAGCTGATCTGCAAGACAATGCAATGGCTAAGTGAATGAAGGAAATCAGTGTTTTTACCAATATTGAGGAAAGGTGATTTGATAGAGTGTGAAAATTATCGTAGAACCGCCCTCATTCCTCACTCCAGCAAGAGGTTACCAAAGATCATTCAGAAAAGATGTGATGCTGAGGCTTTATAAGGCAATAGTGAGGCCTCACCTTGAGTATTGTGAGCAGTTTTGGGCCCCTTATCTTAGAAAAAATGTGCTGGCATTGGAGAGGGTCCAGGGGAGGTTCACAAGGATGATTCCAGGAATGAAAGAGTTATCATGTGAGGAACATTTGATGGCTCTGGGTCTGTACTCACTGGAATTCAGAAGAATGGGGGAGAGGGGGATCTCATTGAATTCTTTCAAATGTTGAAAGACCTAAATAGAGTGGTTGTGGAAATGATGTATCCCCTGGTGAGAGAGTCTAGGACAAGAGGACACAGCCTTAGGATAAAGGGGCGCCCTTTCAAAACAGAGATGCAGAGAAATTTCTTTAGCCAAAGGGTGGTGAATTTGTGGAATTTGTTGTCACATGCAGATGTGGAGGCCAGGTGGTTGGGTGTATTTAAGGCAGAGATTGATAGATTCTTGATTGAACATGGCATCAAAGGTTACGGGAGAAGGCTGGGAACTGGAGCTGAGGAGGAGATAGGAAAAAAGGTTCAGCTATGATCGAATGGTGAAGCAGACTTGATGGGCCAGATGGCCTAATTCTGCTCCTATGTCTTATGGTCTTATGATCTATCTTTATTTAGACCAGGAATGAGGTGCAAGCAGGTTTCAGGAAAGGAAGGGAACGAGAGACATCATTGCAGATGTGAAGTAGATTTTCAAGGAGTCAAAAAGATATCAGGACATCTATATGTGCTTTATTGACTTCCACAAGGCCTTCAACTGCGTGACAAACAATGGATCACTTTAAGACTGCACCAGAGCGTTTCATCGTCCTTATACAGAATCTTTACATCAATCAAGAAAAGCAACAGTTTGAACAGAACAAGGAGAAACAGAATGGTTCAGCATTCGTAATGAGGTATGACAAGGCTTTATCGCCCACTGCCTGTCTAATTTGTACGCCGAACAAATCTTCAGAACAGCAGGAGAGCACGAGGAGAATCAAGGGGTGAGAATCGATTGGTGGCAGAATCATCAATAATCTTTGTTACATTGATGACATGACAATACTGGCTGAAAACGAAGAAGACCTGAAGCAACTGTTTACCAACATCAAGGACCATAGCTTCAAGATGGATCTGCACCTTAATCTGAAGAAGATTATGACCACTAGCAGCACAACCAATTTCAATATCAATGGAGAGGAAATTGAAGCAGCTGACAATTTCAACTTACTTGGATCAATGATTAACACTGAACAGTAAGCAGTCAAGAAATCTAATGAAGAATCACCCTTGGGACAGCAGCCATGAAGGAACAGGAATCTACCTCTCCATACAAAGATTCGGCTTGTGCAGGCAATGGTTTTCTCAACAACATTATATGGATGCTAAAGCTGAACTGTAGTGCTGGAGAAAAATACTACACATCTTGTGGACTTCTCACAGAACAAATAAATCGGCCCTCAACAAGATCAAACCTAGTCTCTCTCTGAAGACTCAAATGACAAGACTCCATCTATTGTCATCATGTGAAGAAACAGCTCCCTGGATAAGGATACCATGCTTGGCAGGGTGGAAGGACAACAGAAGAAAGGAAGGCCACCTATCAGATGGACTGACACAGTAAGCACAGCTATAAACCATTTGACAGAACAGGTTAGCAATGCCGATTTTCCCGCTAACCTAACCTTGCCCCTCTGCCTTGGTTAGTCACTCCTCCTCGTTCTGTCCCTGGTCTAGTTTCTCCCAGTAGTTCCCGCACTTTGCCCTCTCATTCCGCAGTTCTTGGGAGTTCACCATTTACACACTCCAACAGTAAAGCAATCGTTAGCTTGGCTAATCAAAACAATCCCTTCAGTTAATGTACTCTACTGGTTTATAATTCATAAAAATAAGGATTCTGGACACAGGCATTCCAAACAGTCTCATTGATTTTCACTTACATCAGTTTGTAGACAGCAGAACAACCCCAAAAGACCTGAGGACAGTTTGGGGCATCGTAAAATAATCCCTTTGTTATTCCCACAGTGGGAGCAGGCGCACTACCCCTAGACAGGCTGATTTAAACTCTTAGTTTGGCTTTGCGGAGAGGTGTGGAGGTTGGAGTGGACGGTTGGTGAATAGTTATATTAGAAAGTTAACAACAAATTACGTGGTGGAGAAAGCTGCTGGATATTTGTAAATTTTTATACATGTTTGTTCTCATGTGTGTATTTGTAAATACATTGTTTCTTCACAACTTCTGGGCAGCTTTAGCTCTCTTTTTTCACTGGCACTAAATAAAACCCAGGTGGTAAGCCACAAGTGTGTCGTTGTAGCTAACCATCTGTTTTTTTCCCTCGCCGGGCACACTTACCTGATAGCGAAGTGTGACAACACAATGTTATCAACAATAAGCCGCCTTCACGAGGATCGAAACTCATTTAGAGCAACTATTCACAGAGTCGACAATGACTCAATGACACCTAACAACAACAACAACCTCCTTCCAGGTGGTAGCTATGAGAAGAGGGCATTCCTGGATGGTGGAGGTCCTTAGTGATGGATGCTGCCTTTCTGAGGTGGCTCTCCTTGAAGACGTCCTGGTAAAATTGAGCCACACCCTTGCTCTTCCCTCACAGACATCTAACATGCAGTTCAGCTACGTATCCAATTCCCTTTTGAAAGTTTAATTTATTATTGCATGGAACAGCTCTGCAAATTTTATCTTTTCAATTATTTATTCAATTCCCCTTTTGCATAATACAATTGAATCCTTCCCGCAACGATTTCAGACAGAACATTCCCAGTCACAACAGCTCAGAGTGAAAAGAAAATGTATCACTCTCCCCCAAGGACAAGTCATTCAGAGGCAAACCTTTGGCCAAGATGTTACAGCAAGCCTAACCTATAACATCACATAGTAATTCAAACCCGTTCACATCTCATCTACCAGCAGAGTCAATACACAAACATCTTCTCAAAGGACTTGTGTAGCACAAATTTATTGATGGAATCACCTCTGCCAGCTCAACTAGTGATCATTAGTGTTCGCAGCTTTTTCTCTCAAGTCTGACACAAAACATGGAATAGCGGAGTGGAAAAACACGGGTGCTGGAAATCCAGAGTAATACCTGTACATACAAAATGCCGCGGGTGCACAGTCAGGCAGCATCTTTGGAGAGCTGATGTTTAGGGATGAGCACCTTTATCCGGACTGGAAACGAAAAGGGGCAGAAGCCAGAATAAGAAGGCAAGGGAAGGGGAAGCAGTACAAGCTGACAAGTGATAAGGGAAACACAAGGAAATCTGCAGATGCTGGAAATTCAAACAACACACACAAAATGCTGGTGAAACGCAGCAGGCCAGGCAGCATCTATAGGGAGAAGTACAGTCGATGTTTCGGGCCGAGACCCTTCGTCAGGACTAACTGAAAGAAAAGATAGTAAGTGATTTTGAAAGTAGGAGGGGGAGGGGGATATCCGAAATGATAGGAGAAGACCAGAGGGGGAGGGATGAAGCTGAGAGCTGGAAAGTTGATTGGCAAAAGGGATACAGAGCTGGAGAAGGGAAAGGATCATGGGATGGGAGGCCTAGGGAGAAAGAAAGGGGGAGGGGAGCACCAGAGGGAGGGTGAGTGAGTGAGGGTGTATGAAATGAGAAGTAGAAAAGGTCCTGGGCTGAATCAGAAGGGATTTGATAGGAGAGGAGTGTGGGCCATGAAAGGGAGAGAAGAGGAAATGCACCAGAGGGAGGTGAGGAGCAGGTGAGGAGAAGAGAAGGGGTAGGAGGGAGTCAGAATAAGGAATGGAAAAAGAGAGAAGGGAGAGAGGGAGGAGAAATGGTGGATTGGATCAGTAATACCCATTTAGTCTACATGAAGTGGCAAAACCAAAATCAGGAATTAATCAGTACGTTACAGTGATTTTGGATCCCATGGATTGGGTGGGGAAATGAATCAAGCACTCAAGATTACAAATGGTTTCGAAAAGAGTGAAGAAATCATTTAATTTTCAGCATCTGTAGATTTTTTTCATTTTAATTTATTTTTTTGAGGAGAATAAAGATGGCTGTCACCTTACCGTTGGCCACTGATTGGGGGATGTTGTTTCTGGTGCTGGCAGGGATGTCATCAAGCCAGAAAAGGTGTGAAAAAGATTCACGAGAATATTACTGTGATCAGAGAGCTCAAGTTGAAAGAGGCTGGATAGTCTGGAATGTTCTTCGTTGAAGTATAGAAGGTTGAGGAGTACCTTATTGAGGTATATTTCATGAGGGATATAGATAAGTTGAAAGTTCACAGTCATTTCCCCAGGATAAGAGAGCCTAAAACAAGGGGACAAAAGGTGAGGGGGGAAGATTTAAAAGGGATATGAGGGGCAAGTTTTTAATAGAGATTGTGGTGGTAATGGGCTGCCAAAGGAAGCTGTGGAGACAGGTACAATTTCAACATTTAAAAGACATTTAGACAAGTATATGGATGGGACAGTTTAGAGGGTTTTGGCCAAATGCAGGACAATGGGGCTAGCTCAGATGGATGTTAATGGGGATGGTTGAGTTTTGCATGGAACCTGTCAACAAAACAAAGTAATCGGTCATTGACTTCAGGAAGGGGTTGGTGTACATGCTCCTGTCTACATCAAGAGTGCTGAGAGTCTCAAGATTCTGGGAGTGAACGTCACTAATACACTGTCCTGGTCCAGCCAGGTAGATGCCTTGGCCAAGAAAGTTCACCAACACCTCTACTTCCTCAGAAGGCTAGAGAAATTCACCATGTCCTCATCAACTCTTGCCAATCGTTATGGATGCACCATAGAAAGCATTCTGTCAGGATGCCTCGCGCCTCGGTATGGCAACTGCTCTGTACATGATGGCAAGAAACTGTGAACACAGCTCGGCACAGAAAAAGCCTCCCCTCTGTATCTATTCTGGCTACCTCAGTAAATCAGCCCGCATAATCAAAGACCCCACCCACCCCAGACATTCTCTCTTCTGCATTCTCCAATCGGGCAGAAGATACAAAAACCTGAAAGCACTTATGACCAAATGAAAGGACAGCTTCTTACCAGATTCTTGAATGGACCTCTTGTGATGGAGCATTGCCACAGGAAAGCAGCATTCAGCATTCAGGACTCCCCGCCACCCTGGTCATGCTCTCTTCTCGCTGTTGCCATCAGGAAGAAATCTCTTCCTCAGTTCTCACACCACCAGGTTCAGAACCAGCTATTGCCCCTCATCCATCAGGCTCCTGAACCAGAGTGAATAACATCACTCAATTTCACTTGCCCCATCACTGAATTGTTCCCACAATCTAGGGATTCACTTTACTCGTCATCTCATGTTCTCAATATTTATTTATTATCGTTATTTCTTATTTTTTTATTTTGTATTTACACAGTATGTTGCCTTTTGCACATTGGTTGTCTGCCCTGTAGGATACAATCTTCCACTCATTTTATTATGGTTATTGGATTTATTGAGTATGCCTACAAGAAAACAAATCTCAGGGTTGTATATGGTGACATTTGATAATAAATTTACTTTGAACTTTGAACAATCTACCTCATTGTGATCTTTCACTTTACTGTTTACCTGCATGTTTTAAGTAGCTTTTGCACTTCATTCTGCATTATTATTGTTTTACCGGTGGTGGGGTGGAGGTACATCTCTACCAAAGGAGGTGTAAGGTGCTCTTTCCCTCCGCTAGCCTGTAGGTCACCCTTGGGCAAGGTGTAGCACCTGCTTAGCCCCCCCGATCAGGGTCAAGTGAAGCCATGGGAGCAGGTGGTGGATGGTTGTATGAGCTGTATATCACAAGTCCTGGTTATGCAACCACTGACACCAGGCAGACAATCTCTGAAGAGTATTATTACGTAACCTCGTAACCAGGTAACTTACCAGCAAAGATAGCGGGATCAGCTGAGTCGGATGCTACTATTTTCAAACGTTTTATTCAAAAAGGGGCACAAACGTATGGTTAATACAAAACATTCAGATCATATACATCGTCAAAACTCAATCTAAAACACCGGTGTAATAATAATCAATCAGAAATAAGCTCTATAGTTGTCTAGGGGGTAATACTGAGTCCAATTGAAATATAAAGAGTCACTCAGAAGTCTGCAGGCTTTTCCCTTTTGGGAACCGCTGGGGTTTCACGTTGTGGAGAGAGAGAGATGGTTGAGAAAGGATAAACACTTGCCCGTTGTCTTTACAGAGCAAATCCTTGGAATCAGGGGAGCAGGCTTCCCCGTTGTCAGCTAAAAGCGGTCTTCCGATGGTTCCAGCCACAGATTCAAAATTTGGAATCTAACGCACGTGGCTTCCTTCAAAATGGCTTCCCGCTCCCACAGGAATCGGTATCGTGCTTCCTTGGTGTCTCCTTGGTGCGTCTGAGGGTTGTCCCCCCCTCAGACCCTCCTTTATACTTCTTCACGGGATCGCAGGTGTCAATCAGGTTGCAGGTGATGCGATCTCTCTCTCAACCAGCCCACTTTGCCCGAGGGCTTTTCACGTGGTCTTCATGAGACAATAGTCAATATCGCCTTTATTCTGCTTCTCGGGAGAACGTGGTCTTCCGCACATCTCCCTCTCTCTCTCCCATTTCCTGTGTCTATTCAGCACGTCTCTCCCCCTCTTGGTTCAGTTGACCCCCCCTTGACTAGGGCTCTTGCGATTCTCACAAAGGAGGGGGCCGAGGTCATAACAGTATCGATAATGACTGAGGTCACCATCTTGTAAGAACACTGCCCAGACAAAGGCAATGACAAACCACTTCTGCAGAAAAATTTGCCAAGAACAATTATGATCTCGAAAGACAATGATCGCCCACGTCACATGACAAGGCACATAATGATGATGATGATTATTGTTTTACCTTATTCTTGCTCAATGCACTGTATAATGATCTAATCTGTATGAGAGTATGTGAGACAAGCTGTTCACTGTATCTTGGTACACATGACAGTAACAATAAACCAAGTTTTCCATTGCGTATAACTCTGGCTCTAAGCATGGTAAGGGAGCAATGACTGAAGGTAATAAAAAGAGTGCCAGAGGAAAGAGAATTAATGTTTCCGGTCTGAGAAGTGTCTCCATCTCATATCTCTGTTCCACCAATAACTTCTGTCAAGGATTCTAAACTTTACTTTCCAGGGACATACCGACGTACCTGAGGTAGCGGGACACCACAAACCCATGTTCAGAACACAGTTAAAGAGAACAAATCTCATACCTTTGCAAGTTTTATGAATTATAAACCTCTTCCTCCTTAATTGCTGCAAAGCACCAGTGTTGTGTAACACTTGTTATTTGCCTTGCCCTGTTAACATAGAACATAGAACATAGAATAGTACAGCACATTACAGGCCCTTCGGCCCACAATGTTGTGCCGACCCTCAAACCCTGCCTCCCATATAACCCCCCCACTTTAAATTCCTCCATATACCTGTCTAGTAGTCTCTTAAACTTCACTAGTGTATCTGCCTCCACCACTGACTCAGTCAGTGCATTCCACGCACCAACCACTCTCCGAGTGAAAAACCTTCCTCTAATATCCCCCTTGAGCTTCCTTCCCCTTACCTTAAAGCCATGTCCTCATGTACTGAGCAGTGGTGCCCTGGGGAGATGTTTGGGAATTACTAAAAAGACGTTCTGAGCCTAGTGCTAAACTTCTGCTTTTCTCGGTTGTACAAATGCAGATGGTTCTTGTGCTCGTCTTGTGAGCAGTACACACAAAAACAATCTCCAACTGTGGAAAGACATTTCCTGACAATCCAGGTATCGAAACTCCCGCAGTAATATATCCAGATTCAATCAAGGATATTATACACAACAGCAACATGACAATGAGTAATTTCACATTAGATACATAAATATTCTTCATCAAAGGCCACTGATTAAAATGGCCATTAAAGACCACCTGACCATCGTATTTGAAAGAATCTGTCAAGTGCCGGACTAATTTGGAAAGGCCGGGTTTGGGCTGAAATATGGCAGAAGCGGCCAGGCCCAGAGTGGTATCGATATAACAGGGCCCGGGTCTTCCAGCAAGAAACAACTGGATGTTTGGACGATTTAAGTGCTGGGTTAGATGGATTGAAAAGGCAGGGTATGTGATGTGATGGTCAAGCTGGCTCTGCTCAATGCTCCATGATGTTTACTGTGGCCTGCTGCAGCTGCTCCAGGCTTCATGTCTGCAGGCTCCTCAGCGTTTACTCTGCTATGTGCGGAACATAAGAAGATAAGAAATAGGAGCAGAAGTAGGCCATCTGGCCTATCGACCATGGCTGATCATGGCTGATCTGACCATAGACTCATCTCCAACTACCCCATAACCCTTAATTCCCCTACTATAAAAAAACTATCCAACCTTGTCTTAAATACATTTACTGAGGTAGCTTTCACCACTTCATTGAACAGAGAGTTCCACAGGTTCATCCCTCTCTGGGCAAAGCTGTTCCTGCTCATCTCCATCCTAAATTTATTCACCCAAATATACTATGTCCCCTAGTTCTAGGCTCACCTACCAATGGAAACAACTTTCCTGCCTCTATCTTATCTATTCCTTTCATAATTTTATATGTTTCTAAAAGATCTCCTCCCATCCTTCTGAATTCCAGCGAGTACAGTCCCAGGTGACTCAATCTCTCCTCATAGTCTAAACCCCTCGTCTCTGGAATCAGCCCGGCGAATCTGCCCTGAACTGAGGCCAGGCTATGACCTACTCTGGGCTTTCTGTCTGAGGACTCACTGTCATTCTAAATGCTTTTTGCTTACTTTTCTTGCTTGAGTGGTTTGTCTTATTCTCTCTGCACATTGGGGTGCTTGATGGTCTTTTTTATGGGTTCTTTTGGGTTTCTTTGTTTCGAGGCTGCCTGAAAAGGGACAAATCTCAAGGCTGTATTCATACTTTGATAATAAATGTACTTTGAGCTTTGAAGTGCCCACATAATGCTGAAATATCTTGATGAATTCAACATCAACGAGTCCAGAGCTTAAAGCCCTGATTTCTGGTCCACGTCCAGGGATCTCATTTATCGGCATTAGTGAGTCCTGGCTTGACACTAGACAGCGAAGCCCGATGGTCAATCGGAAGTCCAGATTGAAGCCCGAAAGGTGGTCAGAAATTTAGAAGTCAAGGTCTGATGACCGAGGTATGTGAATCTCTGTGAGTCTGCTGAGGAAGTTGAAGACCCAATGTTTGCAAATCCACAAGTTCGCGGGAGGATGGGGGCTGAAGATGACTGTTCCTGGGGTTGGAGCACAGCTTTTGTGCATTGGGAGCTTGTTTTACGGCTGTTGCTTCGCCACTTGGCATGTCCAGTACTGTTGTGTTCTGTGTTGCTTTGCCCAGCATGGTGGGCATGCTGTGTTGGTGCTGTAACGTGTGGCAACACCTGCAGAATGCCCCCAGCTCAGCTTTGGCTGTGTGGTTATTAACATAAATGATGCATTTCGCTGCCTGCTTTGATATACATGTGATAAATAAATCTGAATCTGATTCTGAACTATTATGAATAAATCAGACAAGGCGCTGACAGGATTACTGCCTGGATCATATACAAGCTCAAGTTCAAGTTTAATTGTCATACAACAATACATGAATACCCACAAATACAGCCAGATAAAACAGTGTCCCTTCGGGACCAAGGTGCAAAATATTGTACCAACAGTCATGTACAGCACAAGTCAAGTCAAGTCAAGTCACTTTTATTGTCATTTCAAACATAACTGCTGGTACAGTACACAGTAAAAACGAAACAACGTTCCTCCAGGACCATGGTGCTACATGACACAACACAAAACTACACTAGACTACCTGAAACAACACAAAACTACACTAGACTACGTGAAACAACACAGAACTACATTAGACTACCTGAAACAACACAAAACTACACTAGACTACGTGAAACAACACAAAACTACACTAGACTACCTGAAACAACACAGAACTACATTAGACTACCTGAAACAACACAAAACTACACTAGACTACCTGAAACAACACAAAACTACATTAGACTACGTGAAACAACACAAAACTACACTAGACTACCTGAAACAACACAGAACTACATTAGACTACCTGAAACAACACAAAACTACACTAGACTACGTGAAACAACACAAAACTACACTAGACTACCTGAAACAACACAAAACTACACTAGACTACAGACCTACACAGGACTACATAAAGTGCACAAAACAGTACAATAATTAATAAACAAGACAATAGGCACAGTTAAGAGCAAATTACAATATAATAATAAATGATGCAACTGTAAATGTAAATGTAAACAATGTTTCAGCAGGAATTGAGAAAGAAATAAGCAAAAATTGCAAAGACAGTGGAGTGATGTTCAGGTAGGTGTGTGTGTGTGTGTGTGTGTGTGTGTGTGTGTGTGTGTGTGTGTGTGTGTGTGTGTGTGTGTGTGTGTGTGTGTGTGTGTGTGTGTGTGTGTGTGTGTGTGTGTGTGTGTGTGTGTGTGTGTGTGTGTGTAGGTTGGTGTCAGACTAGACTCTGGAAGTTGAGGAGTCTAATGGCTTGGGAGAAGAAACTGTTGCACAGTCTGGTCGTGACAGCCCGAGTGCTTCAGTACCTTTTGCCAGATGGCAGGAGGGACAAGAGTTTGTATGAGGGGTGCGTGGGGTCCTTCACAATGCTGTTAGCTTTGCGGGTGCAGCGTGTGGTGTAAATGTCTGTAATGGCAGGAAGAGAGACCCCGATGATCTCTTCAGCTGACCTCACAAATAGCACATACAGTATAAGATAGCAAGAATATATAAGATTTCAGTAACATATCGTCAGACAAAAATAAAATGGAGTCCAAGCCCCTGAGTCCATGAACGTTGCAGCAGTCTGCAGCTGAACACAATACAGCTGTTGCACCAATGCCCAGGAACGGAAAACACCACAGAAAGTAGATACAGCTCAGTCCATCACAGGCAAACCCTCCCCACCATCAAGCACACTTACATGGAGCGCTACCACAAGATGCAGCATCCATTATCCGGGGCCACCAGCATCCAGGCTCTCCTCTCTTCTCGCTGCTACCACCAGGCAGGAGGTACAAGAGCCTTGGATTCCACATCATCAGGTTCAGGAACCGTTATTATCCCTGAACCAGTGTGGATAACTTCACACAGCTCAACTCTGAACTAATTCAAGGACTCTACAACTCATTTTCTCAGTATTAATGTATTTTTTATTTGCATGTCTTGTCTTCATTTGCAAATTGGTTGTTTGTCAGTCTATGTTTATGTAGAGTGGGGTTTTTTAATGAATGCAATTGTATTTCCTTACTCTCTTGTAAAAAAAAACAAAGAAAATGTATCTCATGGTTATATATGATAACAAATACCGTCAAGATCATGCCAGCAAAAATGAATCCAATGATGACATCATTTCAGCTTTTCTACATCTTCTACTTTTTTTTGTCTTAGTTTTGTTTCTGAAACTGTTGGAGCCAGTGACTTGCGGTCTGTAATTTGGTCAAGTGAGCTAGTGCTCGGCTGCCCCCAAGAAAACTCCAGGAGAGAAATGTGAGCACGTGCTACCACGAGGAAAAACTCAGAGACGAGACCAGGGGCCATGATTGTTGACTGAAGCATGGAGGAAGATTGAAACATCGAGGCCAATGTGGCAGAGAGCAGGTGGTTCTTGGAGTGGCCACTGATTTGTTTCATTTTCCTTGGAGGAGCTGCTGGTTTGAGTCGCTGCCTTTGGAGGGGCCTCTGGGTCCCGATGCTCTCGGAGATGTTATCGAAATTCGGAGGTTAATGGATTGGACTCTAGTTCGTATTGGCCTCTTTCAGTTCAATTTTTTCATGCTCTCGCCCATTCTTTCCTTTTGCCAGTTGGTGGACTGGGGGTTGGGTGATGATTTAGTTTTTGTGCGAGGCAGGAGTTGAGGGTGTTTGGGGTTTGTGTGTTTATGTTTCTTTTTCTTTTCATGCAGGGGAGTGATGTCTTTCTTTCAACTACCTGTATGGTTTTCTGTATTCTACAGCTGTCTGGAAAAGGGGAATTTCAGAGTTGTATTCTGCATACATACTTTGATAATGAAATAAACCTTTCATAAACTGTACGTACTTTGATAATGAATTTACTTTGACTTTGCTGTTGGGAGAGAGATAATATCTGGGATGGGAGGGGTTTTTGATCATGTTTTCTGCTCTTCTGAGGCAGAAAGAATCCAATTCTTTGATCTCCCCAAAATCTCATCAGCTCCCAGGTTCTACCCCTCACCTTCACACCAGAGGCAACTTGTAGAGGGCAATTAACCTGCCTACCTGTGTGCCTGTGGGAGAGGGGGGAAGCTGGAGGAGCTGCAGAAAGCTCACGTGCTCACCGGGTGAATGCAGACAGCTTCAGAAGCAAGGATTGAACTTAGCTCTCTGACTGTGAAGAAGCACCTCTGCCCGCTGCGTCACTCCCATCCCTACCCAGACTGGTCTATAGCTAACTCCAAACGCACGGGCATGGCTGATTCTAGATCACTGCTACTCAACACCGGGGTGCTCAGGGACACACAGTACAGTCCAGATGGAGTGACTCAACCTGAAATGTTGACTGTCTCTTTTCCTCCACAGTTGTTGCTTGACTCCTTGAGTTCCTCCCGCAGTTTTCTTCTAGGTGCATTAGATACTGGGATGTATGGGATGTCCAAGGAGGGGTAGCACCTTTGGTGAAGGGGCTTTCCATGTCCATTCTGGGGCAGCTCACACACCTCCGGTCCCCACTGGACCCTCAGCTCTCACCTGGGGCTCCGAGTTGCTGTTTGCATGAAACAGCAGCCGCACCCCCGGTACACTGGTTCAACAGGGAGGCTAAACCAGGTGAGGATGGCCAGTCGCCTTCATACTCCAGTAAGATAGGGCCATACCTGCCCAGTATGCAAAGTCAACTTCAGCAGACTTGGCAGATGAGATTACCCTGAACACCGGTGCCCCAGAGGGATGCATACTGAACCAACTTCTCTAATCTCTCTTCACCTGTGACACTCACTCCTGTTCATGCTATAAACTTGACCATCAAACTTTCAGATGACACAACTTTAATCGGCCGAATCACAAACAATTATGAATCTGCACATGGCGAGGAGGCGCTGAAACTGTCCGATTGGTGCAGGAACCCCAACCTATCATTCAACATCAAGAAGACAAAAGAAATGAAGACAAGAGGTGCCAAACAAACCCCACTGTTCATAAATGGGGAGGTACTGCAAAGAGTCTCCAGTTTCAAGTTGTTGGGGATGAACATCACTGAGGAGCTTCCTTGTTATTTACCACCTCAGGTGCTTAAAGAGAGCTAATCTGCCCTAAAAAGTGTCGGCCAACATCTATCAATTGCGATAGAGAGCATGCTGACATATAGAATGACAGTGTGGTTCTCTAGCTGCAGCAAGACAGATCACGTGACACTCCAATGGGTGACTAGGATGGCTCGGCATATCATTGGGACTCAACCACCAGACATGGAGACCATCTACAACTCTCAATGCCTACGGTGTGCTCATAACATCATTAAAGACACATCCCATCCCAGACACTGTCTGTTCAATCTCCTGCCATCTGCTAGGTGACACAGAAACATCTTAGCCAAGAGGGTAAGGTTGAAAAACAGCTTCTTCCCGAGAGCCTTTGTGCAGCTGAATAATGCTACACCCTGGCTTGCCAATGGCCTTTAGCTGACATGGACTATCAAAGTCACTTGTTGCATATAAACATAGGAATTATTAAAATTAAGCCCTACCGCATACATTGTAAATATCTGTTTCGCACGGAGTGCAGTAGCACTGCAATCTCATTGTCTTGAGCAAGGGCAATAAAGTTCTATTCTATTCTATTCTATTTTAACTGTCAATCCAATGACCAGGAAGATGGTTCTACAAAACTTTGTGGAGAGCAAAGGGCATGACAAGGCACAGAAGTCCCGATTATCCACTGCAACCAAGGAAGA
Source organism: Hemitrygon akajei (assembly GCF_048418815.1). Classification (NCBI taxonomy): domain Eukaryota; kingdom Metazoa; phylum Chordata; class Chondrichthyes; order Myliobatiformes; family Dasyatidae; genus Hemitrygon; species Hemitrygon akajei. Next base: position 177,146,131 of record NC_133129.1, read on the forward strand.
GTGCAGTTGCGATGCCTACTCGTACAACTGGACCTGGAGATTGTTGTCTTCTACACCCTGGCTGGGCAGTCTTTCATTGATTCTGTTGTGGTTATTATTCTATAGATTTATTGAGTATACCTGCAAGAAAATCTCAAGGTTACATATGATGACATATATGTACTTCGATAATAAATTTACTGTGAACTTTTAACTTCAAAATTAATATCCATTCACTGGATGTCTTTGCCATCAAGTTGCTCCCAGACATAGTAGCCATTGCCCTGATGTTAGTACAGGCATCTTGGAGCTGAGATTTCATCCCTGTAGGTAGCTTTAAATTTGCGAACAAAAGGCAGCCACAACCATCAACTACACAGGGGTCAATTACATATTCTTTTCTAGAGTTTCTATGATTTCGGTAACTGTTGGTGATGTCGGAAGATGGTAACATGGCTCTCCGTTTATGGATTGGACTATTTCATTTATGGACTGTGGACTTTTTCAGACTTAAAGTTTTTATATTCTGGGTTTTTTTAATCGTCTGTTCCTTTTCCGTTTTGTTGTGGAAGAGGAGGGTGCTTGGGGTTGATGTTCTGTTAGGTTTTTTCCTGTACAAGGGGGAGGGCGTGTTTTGGAAGCTGATGATCGAGATGCTATTTCTTTTTGTACGGGAAGGGTAGGTTCGATGTTACTCTCTTTATTCTCTCTTTATTCTGTGGCTATCTGGAGAAAAAGTATTTCAGAGTTGTAAATACATCAATAATAAATGAACATTTGGAACCTTTGATTGTGAAATTGCAGTTATTCCAAGTTGCAGAAGACAATAAGAATTAGGGATGGCACATTTTGCTGGATTCAGGCCTTCTGTGCAAACTGGCTGCTCACAGACATAGTAGACATTTCTCTGGAAAGCACCACGACTTTAAGATTGAGCAGTGAGTCCTCAAAGTGGACAGGTTGCTGGGAAAGGAAGCAATCGAGGAGTTGTAAGCACAACTCTATATCTGCCTAGGATGTTTAATCGGGAGGCAGTGATCTCGACAAAGATGTCCACATCCAAGAAATGAATGAATTAAGCTATTATTAATGCAGTTCAAGAACACTGCTCCGCTGGAATATTGTCTAGATTTTTGTACTCGTGCTTGGAGCGTACATGACAATTCAACCCAGGGGCAGGTCCCACATGCTGAGTCACAGACCAGGTTTACTCGGCTCTTCACTGAACTGAGGCTGAGGCTGCGGGCCTGCTCCCAGCTTTGTGTCTACAGGATCTGCGATGTTTGCTCTGCTACATGCTGAACTGAGGCTGAGGCTGTGGGCCTTCTCTGGCTGCTTTCATTCTAAATGCTGTTTGCTTACTTCTATTATTTTCATGATTTGTTTTTCCCTGTCTCTCTGCACATTGGGTGTTTGTCAGGTTTTTTTTCAATGGGTTCTTTACGGTTTGTTGTTTTGTGGCTGCCTGTAAGAAGACAAATCTCAAGGTTGTATAACATGTACATATTCTGATAATAAATGTACTTCAAACTTGGTGAACTTTGAGGCTGGAGTGTCTCTCTTCTGCACAGTGTTGAAACTGCAGCCTTTTCACTGCCCATTTAATGGGAGCTCTGTCATTTGCAGTCAGTATCTCAGTTCGAAATAAAAGCCTACAGAATTCAAATCAGAATAAAAGCTGAACACAAAGAAGAGAAGCAGGACGCAGAATGAGCCCACAATACTTTACCCAGTGATTTATCAAGCAGCAATCCATTTTCGTTTAATTTGATCAATGACAGGAGACGGTGGACAAGCCCAGCAGTCGTGCTTCACAGCATAGAGAGAAAGGAATTCTGACAAAACATGATGGGCTGAAGGGCCTATGCTGCCCTGTACTGATGTAAATTTTTATGTTTTATGAAATAATTAATTTTTAGATATTTATTATATAGATATACAGCACATTACAGGCTCTTCTGGCTCAACAAGCCCACACCACCCTATTACACCCATGTGACCACTTCGCCTACCAGCCCGTACATCTTTGGAATGTGGGGGAATCCACGTGGGCTCGGGAAGAATGCAAAACCTCCTTACAGAAAATAGTGGGGACTGAACCCAAATCACTGGCGCTGCAAACCGCCTCGCTACCACCCACCCCCTGTCTTGTGTGCCAAGTTCTCAAGGAAGAGACTCTAGATGTAACAGATTCATTATTTATTGGATTTAGAAAGAGTTATTAATGATTAATTAGGCCAGAATTATTCATTGGAGGTAGAGTGGCCCATGTAATTAAAACTAATTGCTAATTTGTTCCAGAGTGTTTACTACACTGCCAATGAGCAGTTAATTGCAGTTGAAGCAGCATGTTTTCGAGACACAGAGCTTAGTTACAGCAAAATCCATTTGCAGCAAACTGAATCTATTTTCTTTCACCAAGGTCCAGTCTACCATCAGTACAGGATTTGTATGTGTCCAGGACAAAGAAGCAGGTAGAAAAAAAATTGCAGATATTACCCACTCAGTAAACTGCCTAATCCAAAACACACACAAAATGCTGGTGGAACACAGCAGGCCAGGCAGCATCGTCAGAACTAACAGAAGGATTGATGCACCATCAATAACTCTCGGAGACGGGAGGCGAATGATAGGCTTTTATTAGCAGCAAACGAGATCTACATCCTGGAGACTGAGGGAGGAGCCGTGCCTCCAATCGCCTTTATACAGGGGTCTGTGGGAGGAGCCACAGGAGCAGTCAGCAGAGGGGCGTGTCCAGACAGGTATACACATAGTTTACCACAAGGGTCTCGGCCCGAAACGTCGACAGTGCTTCTCCTTATAGATGCTGCCTGACCTGCTGTGTTTCACCAGCATTTTGCGTGTGTTGCTTAAATTTCCAGCATCTGCAGATTTCCTCGTGTTTGCCTAATCCAAAAGTTCCCTTCTGGAAAGCACTAAAGAGCTATTAAAACAAAATCTTCATGTTAGTTTAAAACTTTCTTCCCCCTGGCAGTTAATCTGATCAACCATTCTAGTTCGCCACCCCACTCCCCTCTATCTGATACTCAGTCACTGCACTGTACTGTAAACACTTTAAATCACTCTTTGTAAGCGTGTTTACATCATAAGTACACGTGTTTATTCAAGCAACACACACAAAATGCTGGAGGAACTGAGCAGACCAAATCATCGACTGTTCATTCTTTCCCATAGATGCTGCCTGGCCTTCTGAGTTCTTCCAGTGTTTTGTGTGTGTTGCTTGGATTTCCACCATCTGCAGATTTTCTCTTGTTTATATATTTACTTCCGTTTTATTCTATATTTGTATTTCTAATTTTAATTTTATATCATTCTTTATTCTGTATAATAGTTATTTTTGTTGCATGTCCTGCCAACACACCACAATTCCTGCTCCATGTAAATGTATATGGTGAAAAAAACTGATCATAATCCTTGATCCTTGATCTTTTTTATCGATCAAACTAAACAGATTTATTATTGCACAAATGACCTATTTATAAACAACATTTTGAACCGCATCAAAGAAAACTCATGAGCAACACTACAGCAACAGCTCCCGGTAAAAGCAGGTAAATTTTCTCCAGCAGAATGCATTGAGTCTGTAGTAACACAAAACAGATTATGTGCACAAGCCACCCCCCTTCCCCCAACTACTTCCAGTGATTCAGTAGCCAGAGTGATTGATCTACCAAATCGCCAGCATTCCAGCTGAGAATAGAATTGGAATAATGTTATTTATTCATTTATTGATTGATTGATAGGCCCTTCAAGCCATGTCACCCAGCAATACCCCAATTTAATCCCAGCCTAATCATGGGACAATTTACAATGGCCAATTAACCTACCAATCAGTATGTCTTTGAACTGTGGGAGGAAAGGAGAGCACCCAGTGGGAACTCATGGGGAGAACGTACAAACTCCTCACACATAGCGGTGGGAATTGAACCCATATTGCCTATACTGTAAAGTGTTGTGCTAACCATTATGCCTCAGTTCAGCCTTAATGAATATATTAACATAGAACAGTACAGCACAGTTCAGGCACTTCAACCCAGAACATTGTGTAGACCTTTTGGCCAACTCTCAGATCAATCTAACCCTTCCTCCCACATTGGCCTCCAACTGTCTTTCATCCACGTGCCTATCTGAGAATTCCTAAAGTGTCTGCCTCTACCACCACCCCCCACAGTGTGTTCCAGGCAACTACTACTCTGTGTAAAAAACACTACCTCAGACATCCCCCCAGTCACCTAAAAGTTATGCTCTCTCATATTAGCCATGTCTGCTTAGGAAAAAGAACTCTGGCTGACCACTCTATTATCTTATACACCTCTATTCACTGTCCTGTACTCTGAAGAGGAAAAGCTCAGGCTTGTATGGCCTTTCCTTATAGGACATGCTCTGTAATCCAGGCAGCATCTGGGTAAATCTCCTCTGCGCCCTCTCTAAAGTTTCAATGTCCTTCCTACAATAAGGTGATGAAAATGCTCCACAGTGCTCCAAGTGTAGTCTAATCGGATTTATAGAGTTTCAACATCACCTTGCGACTCTTGAACTCAATTCTTAGATGAATGAATGCCAACACTCCATAGACTTTCTGAACCACCCTATCAACTTGCATGGCAACTTTGAAGGATCTATGGATGTTGACCCCCAAGACCCTCTGTTCCTCCACACTGCCAAGAATCCTACCATTAATCCTATAGTCTTCCTTCCAGTTCAAGCCTCCAAAGTGAATCACTTTTCCAGATTGATTTCCTTCTGCTACTCCTAAGTCCTGCTCTGCATCCTATCAATGTCCCTTGGTAACCTAAGACAACTGTCTACATTCTCCACAACACCACCAACTTTCATGTCATCTGCAAATTTACTAGTCTATCCATCCAATTCCACATCCAAGTCATTTATAAAAATCACAAAATGCAGGAGTCCCAGAACAGATCCTTCCTGAACACGACTGGTTATCAACCCCCAGGCCGAATACGTTCCAGATACTACCACCTTCAGCATTTAGTGGGCAAGCTAATTCTGGATCCATGTAGCCAAATGTCCCTGGATCCATGTCTCCTGATTTTCTGAATGAGTTTGCCATGGGGAACCTTGTCAAATGTCTTACAGAAATGCATATACACCACATCCACTCCCCCTACCTTCATCAATTGCTTCCGTCACTTCCTCAAAAAATTCAATCATGCTCCTGAGGCACAACCTGCTCCTCACAAAGGCATAACCATCCTTAATCAGACTATTGTTCTCCAAATGCTCATAAGTCCTGTTGCTAAGGATCCTTTCCAATGCATCCAATATTTCATACAATGTCCTTTTACTGTCTTGTGGGAAAGGGTAGTGAATTTGCCCTTATCCAACTTTTGAGAACTAAACTTTAGTGTACTTCATTCATTTGTTTAATCAAATGCAGCAGTAGTGATCCAAAATCTCAATCATTCTGGAGATCTGATTGGATTTTTTTTATGTGTTGTGCTTTGATTCCTAGACTCAGCACAATTTTCATCCAATATAAATCTGATCAGAGAATCATTTATGTCACATTAGTTGTGTATTCTAAAATATGTTGTAAATAAACAAGATTCATGGGTTTATGTATCATTAGTTACTTTAGAAAATATTTTTATTACCATTATGTTTTACTGTGATGGCCAAATTTATGGATTAACAAGGTTATGTTGTTAAAGTGGAATTGTAAGTGCTTTGTAGATTAAAGGCAATTGTTGTCTAATAATAAACCAGAGATGTTTAATTTAGAAGGCAGATATAAAACAGTTTATAACACTGTGGACAATCCATTAATCACCTACATCATAAATTCTTGCTTATTGCAATGTTTTGTGTACAATATTTCTGTTTTATGGACAATGAACCCTGGATAAATGGCTTACCCAACAACTAATCTAGGCAGTAAGTCACAATACAGTTATAATCGAGTTGCCACTGTTTATAAAGAAGCTATGCAAAATATTTATTGGCAGGTGTCCTGCATAATAAAGTCTCGATTCAAGATTTTATTTTTCTGTCCACAGAAAATGTATCCATATACTGCAGCCATCAGATTCCAGATATATACTATACTGTGAATATATTTGAAATATGATGGCAGAGGGGGAAAGGCTGTAGATAAAATTGCTCCCGTACTTCCTCCCTGTTGGTGGTAATGAGAAGAGGACATGTCCTGGGTGGTGAGTGACCTTAATGATGGATGCTGCCTTTTTGGAGATGTCCTTGAAGCTGAGGAGGCTAGTGCCCTTGTTGGAACTGGCTGAGTTTACAATCCTCTGCAGTTTTTTTCCCGATCCTGTACATTTTCCCTCCATACCAGATGGTGATGCAGCCAGTTAGAAAGCTCTCCATGGTACCATGATGGGACAATGATATAATTCTAGACCAGGATAGTGTGTGACAATTGAGGAAACAAAGCAGAGAAGACATCTCACTATGCCTGCTGTCAACTGCCTTAGCCTATCCATGTTGTAGAGGTTGCAATTAGAGGAAAGAACATTAGATCTATTGTATTTATTGTTCTCTATGAAGCTAAACAGAACCACAAGAGAATGATTCATTATCCTCAGCTTATCTCTGGATATAGCATTGCTGGAAAACCAATGTGTATTGAATTGGATCTTCAATGAACCACATTTGAGTTGCCCATGGAGCCAATCACCCTTCTCAGTTTTTCTTTCACTTTCCCTGTTCCTTTCAATGCAGGATTGTCTTTGTGGCATTCTACAGCAATTGGTGGTGCTGTTGGTTTATTATTTTCACATGTACCAAGATATGGCGAAAAGCTTGCCTTGCACACTGTTTTTGCAGGTCAGACCATCACACAGTGTAGAATAAAGTGTAAAAGCTAACAAAAAAAAGCAGTGCAGGTAAATGATGTCGCCTGCTTACAGCCGCCCAGGAGAGCGGCATTGGAGTTAGACGCTCCACAAAAGTGCTAGAGGCGGTGTGGCGCCACGTCCAAGCTGGAATCAGTGCTGCCCCCAGTGTTCACTTGACAGAAGACGAGCTGTAGTGTGTTCGACTGCTGACTGCCGCAACATTCACGGACTCAGGGTCTTGGACTATTTTTTATGTAACCGTATTTTGCTAATATTTTATATGTGCTATACGGTATGTACTTTATGCTGCATGCGACTGTCACTGCTGTGCTTTGCACCTTGGCCGCAGAGGAATGCTGTTTTGTTTGTCTGTATTCATGGGTGTTCATGCATAAGTGAAAATTGAACAATAAAGTGCAAGATCAGGAATTGAACTCAGTTCACAGGTGCTTTTAGCCATTCTGTTAATGCAAATTAATGTAAACTTGTTCATGACATATGCTGGTGATAATAAACCTGATTCTGATGCCAGCTAGTATTTATAGCCTTACCTTAAAACTTTTTTTGCAGAAGTGATTACTGTGATGTAGGAAACACAAGCTCCACAAATAGACAAGGTTCAAAAATCCAATTTAATGTCAGAGAAATGTATACAATATACATCCTGAAATGCTTTTTCTTCACAACCATCCACGAAAACAGAGAAGTGCCCCAAAGAATGAACGACAGATAAACGGAAGAACGCCAAAGTCCCCCCAACTCTCCTCCCCCCCAAGCATAAGCGGCAGCAAGCAACAATCCCCCCTCCCCCAAGGCAAAAATAACCAAACAAATATAATTCGAATAGACCATAAGAACATGATATAGGAGCAAAATTAAACCATTTGGCTCACTAAGCTGTTCCACCATTCAATCATGGCTGTTATTTTTTCAAACCCATTCCCCTGCCTTCTCCCTATAACCCTTAACCCACTTACCAGTCAAGATCTCAGCAACCTCTGACTTAAATACACCCATTTCCTTGACCTCCACGGCCCTCGGTGGCAATGAATTCCACAGGTTCACTATCCTCTGGCTGTAGAAACTCCTCCTCATCTCAGATCTAAAGGGACGTCCCTCCATTCTGAGGCTGTGCCCTCGGATCTGCGCATCCACTCCAACTCCACTCAGTCCAGGCCTCTCAGTATTTGGTGGGTTTCAATGAGATTCCCCTCATCCTCCTGAACTCCATCAAGTACAGACTCAGAGACATCCAGTTCTCATTTCGAGAGCTGATCATTAAATTTTCATCACTTTGATCATTATAAACACTAAGTTTAATTATATTATTTCTGGGTTAAATATTGGCCAGGATACCAGAGTTAATTCCACTCCCTTCAACGAGGTGACATGGGACCTTTCATTTCCTCCTGAGGGAGGTTTAATGCAGAAACATTTCCACCAGGGCAGCATTCCTTCAGTGTTACAGTGCAATGTCATTTGGACTTTTGAGCACTGGAACTTACAACTTTCTGACCCAGAGCAGAGAGAACTGACATCTGATAGCCAAGTGCTGTGTGACTTTGCATAACTCCGTTAGCCCTAGATTAATGCTGCGGTCTTCCGACTCACTCCAAACCGTCCGAGAGCACTGCTCAATCATATCAGTAATTAGAACATTACGAAATCACTCTTAGGACTTTCCCCGAGAGTTGCTCTCAGGATGGTGGCGGGCAAATGCTCCCCTTGTGGATGTGCCATTCAGAACATAAAACATGTATATATTTTTATTTTTATTTTTATTTAGAGATACAGTACAGTAACAGGCCCTTCCAGCCCACAAACCCGAGCCGCCCAATTACACCCATGTGACCAATTAACCTACTAACCCTCTCTCTCTCTCTCTCCACCCACTCTCTCCCTCTCCCCCTTCTCCCCTCTCTCTCCCTCCCTCCCTCTCTCTCCCTCATTCTCTTTCTCTTCCTCTCTCCCTCTTCCTCTCTCTGTTACCCTTTTGCTTATTTATTTATTTATTTGTTTGTTTGTTTGTTTATTTATTGTAACTTCTAGTATTTTTTATGTCTTGCATTGCATTGCTGTCACAAAACAACACATATCACACCTTAAAATTAGTGGCCACTTTATTAGTTACCTCCTGTACCTAATAAAGTGGCTACTGAGTGTATGTTCGTGGTCTTCTGCTGCTGCAGCCCATCCACTTCAAGATTCAATGAGTTGTGTGTCAGAAGTGCCGTGTGGCTATTTGAGTTACTGTTGCCTTGCTGTAGGCTTGAACCAGTCTGGCCATTCTCCTCTGACCAATCTCATTAACAAAGCATTTTAGAAACAGAGAAAACCTACAGCACAATACAGGCCATTCGGCCCACAAAGTTGTGCTGAACATGTCCCTACCTTAGAAATTACTAAGGTTACCCATAGCCTTCTATTTTTCTAAGCTCCGTGTACCTATCCAGGAGTCTCTTAAAAGACCCTATTGTATCCGCCTCCACCACCGTTGCCGGCAGCCCATTCCATGCACTCACCACTCTCTGCGTAAAAAACTTACCCCTGACATCTCCTCTGTACCTACTTCCAAGCACCTTAAACCTGTGCCCTCTTGTGGCAGCCATTTCAGCCCTGGGAAAAAGCCTCTGACTTTCCACGTGATCAATGCCTCTCATCATCTTGTACACCTCTATCAGGTCACCTCTCATCCTCCATCGCTCCAAGGAGAAAAGGCCAAGTTCACTCAACCTATTCTCATAAGGCATGCTCCCCAATCCAGGTAACATCCTTGTAAATCTCCTCTGCACCCTTTCTATGGTTTCCACATCCTTCCTGCAGTTAGGTGACCAGAACTGAGCACAGTACTTCAAGTGGGGTCTGACCAGGGTCCTATATAGCTGCAACATTATCTCTTGGCTCCTAAATTCAATTCCACGATTGATGAAGGCCTTCTTAACCACAGAGTCAACCTGCGCAGCTGCTTCGAGCATCCTATGGACTCAGACCCCAAGACCCCTCTGATCCTCCACACTGCCAGGAGTCTTACCATTAATACTATATTCTGCCATCATATTTGACCTACCAAAATGAACCAATTCACACTTACCTGGGTTGAACTCCATCTGCCACTTCTCAGCCCGGTTTTGCATCCTATCAAAGTCCTACTGTAACCTCTGACAGCCCTCCACACTATCCACAACACCTCCAACCTTTGTGTCATCAGCAAACTTACTAACCCATCCCTCCACTTCCTCATCCAGGTCATTTATAAAAATCACAAAGAGTAGGGGTCACAGAACAGATCCCTGAGGCACACCACTGGTCACTGACCTCCATGCAGAATATGACCCGTCTACAACCACTCTTTGCCTTCTGTGGGCAAGCCAGTTCTGGATCCACAAAGCAATGTCCCCTTGGATCCCATGCCTCCTTACTTTCTCAATAAGCCTTGCATGGTGTATCTTATCAATTTTCACCCTCAGAATTGCCATTCACCTGAAGTTTTTTGCAGCATCCTTTGTAAACTCTAGAGCAGGGTTCCACAGAACCCTAGGATTCCATGAGAGATCGTGATAAACAAACATTGTTTTTTGAACTTCATGCAGCATGTGATGCCAGTGCTCACAGTGATGGGCAGTGACAAAGCAGCCCCGTTAGCAATCTTGTTAGGGGTCTCTCAGCCCAGTATAGCGTGCACAGTTGGACCATGTTGATTTGAATGAGTCCATTCAGTTTTTGACATGAGATAGGGGAAGCCATTTATAATTTACATTCACGAACAAGAGAAAATCTGCAGATGCTGGAAATCCTCTTTTTTTTCCCAGTCCTGATGAAGGGTCTCGGCCTGAAACATTGACTGTACTCTTTTCCAAAGATGCTGCCTGGCCTGCTGAGTTCCTCCAGCATTTTGTGTGTGATAATTGATGAGCGCTGCATTGCACAGAGGGGAGAACAGTAGGCTGTTAATTGATGAGCGCTGTATTACATGGAAGGGAGAACAGTGGGCTGTTGTGGGATGTGAAATGTGTTTTCTGAACATTGAATGGACTCGCTCAACTTGGGCTGTGACGTCAGCTTCTCCCTCCCGAATTACCTCCCCCAACTTCCCCTTGTGCGCCACTGACTGACTTTTGGGAGCGAATCATCTGTAGTGTAGTAGAAAACTGAACGGAAGTTTTCATTCTGAAGATAGTCCAGAGTGGTGTTTGTTGAAGAGGAGGTGTGAGATAGAAGAGGAGGATTCTAGACCTAGGCCTACAGACAATTCTGATGAGGTTAATGATGAAGAATTACAATCTTCTGAGTCACTTCACTGCATTAATGCAACAACAGACACAAAAGAAGTCCATCTTTACAATGAAAGCTACTTATCAGTGGGTTTTAATGGACTGGTGATCAGAGTTGACCTACTCCATTGTGCCTAGTCTGTGGCAAACAACTTACTAAGGCAGCAATGGCTCCAGCAAAATTGAAAAGACACTTAACTACAAATCACAGCCAGATGACATGTAAAAGTGCCGATTATTTTAAACGACTATTGGAATCTCAAAGCAAACAGATGAACACTTCTGAAAATAAAGTCACAGTCAGTAAAAAAATTTCAGGAAGCAAGTAATACAGTAGCTTTAAGACCAGTTCACTCAAGAATGTTTAAAAACTGTGAAAACCTGGACAAAGAGATCTGCTACATACAGAAATCCGGTCGCTTAGCAAAGGAAGTGTTCTCAACAGGGTGCCTGAGCTGACAGGAGAATTGCAGGAAGTACTTTCAAGAGAATAGTAGGCCAGATTTTGCTGAGTGCTTTGAAGATGAAGAATGGCTACAGAAGCTCGCCCACTTAATAGGCATTTTTCATCGTATGAACCAGGTGAACAATTCTCTGCAAGGCCCTGAAGAAAATGTTTTGACTTTAAGTGACAAGATTCTTGGATTTAAAGGGAAACTGAATCTTTGGAGAAATCGTGTTGCGAAAGGAAATCTTGAAATATTTCCACTGCTGCTTGGGCTTGAGAGTGAGAAAGGATATCAGAAAGTCTCAAGTCTTATTGAAAACCATCTGGCAGAGCTGCAACAAAACTGAAGAGTATGTTTCCTCCCTTTTAATGCAAGTGTATGAATGGGTGAGGGACTATTTATTTGAAACTTCTGCTCAGCCTGAGGACTTGACTTTGAGAGAAGACGGCTGCACTCTGATCATACACACTAGAAGAGATTTAATTACCTGCCCCTGGACAAGCTCTGGTTTTCTGTGAAAGAAGAGTATCCTGCCAATCATAGGAAAACAATAAACATTTGCTGCTGTTTCAACTTCCTACATGTGTGAGCAAGCTTTATCTTGTTTAACAAGCATCAAGAACAAGGATAGAAATTGTCTCATTTCAGTTCAAGGTGAAATCCGTGTCTGCTAATCTCAAATTTGACCCAGAATTGAGGAATTTATTATGTTTGCCTTAAGAGTTGTTAAAATTTATGAAAGGGAAAGAAGGAGATTAACTTCAAGAAAAGCATGCTAAGCTTAACGATCTGCTTATTTTTCAAGAAAGGTTGGCTAAAAATTCACTCTCAACTCAAAAGATCATTGACAATTATTCTTGGATTATTATATCTGCAGTTATAATAATTTTTACGCATGGGTTCCTTGAGACCTGAAAATTATTTTAAGGGTTCCTCCAGGGAAAAAAAAGGTTGAGGAAGGCTGCTCTAGAGACTGTGCATGAAAATCCCAGGAGATCAGCAGTTTCTGAGATACTCAAACCACCCTGTCTGGCACCAATAATCATTCCACAGTCAAAGTCACTTAGATCACATTTCCTCCCCCATTCTGATGTTTGGTCTGAACAACAACTGAACCTCTTGACCATGTCTGCATGCTTTTATGCACTGACTTGCTGCCACATGTTTGACTGGTTAGATATTTGACTTAATGAACAGGTGTACAGGTGTACCTAATAAAGTGGCCACTTGTGGTGTTTGCCAGTGTTAATAAAACTGATTCTGAAAATCTTATCAGTCGTTCTTTTGAACCACAACTCTAGGGATTATGCTTCTCATTTCTTCTGCCTCTCGTTCACCACTATCTCCACTTCGCTTGATAATTTTAAGCAGTTACATTCAAAGAGACGTACAGAAGGAAATGGGCCCTTTAACCAACCAAGAGTGTACTGACCATCAAGCACCCATTTATATCACTCCTACCCTTACCCATTCTATCAAAACACATCTTAATCTCCTTTGCTAAGTGGGGAATAATTCTAGCTTCTGTGTAAGTGAAACCTTTGTTGTCAGCACCAGTACGTTTATCTTTGGTCTTCATGTTCTGTGTGTTGTTTGAAGTGACCTGCTACAGGCAAGTTTTTCTACTTACCTGTATCTTCCTGCTCTTGTGCACGTGACTGGACGGCAGGGTAGTGTAAAACTTTCCAGCGCCAGTGACCAGTGCACCCGGAGGAAATCGGGTTCAAATCCCACTGCTGTCTGTAAGGAGTTTGCACGCTCTTACAGGTCTTATACAGCTCTTATAGGTCTTGCAGGTTAAGACCTACAAGTATCTGGGAGTACAGTTAGACGAGAAGCTAGACTGGACTGCCAACAGAGATGCCTTGTGCAGGAAGGCACAGAGTCGACTGTACTTCCTTAGAAGGTTGGCGTCATTCAATGTCTGTAGTGAGATGCTGAAGATGTTCTATAGGTCAGTTGTGGAGAGCGCCCTCTTCTTTGTGGTGGCGTGTTGGGGAGGAAGCATTAAGAAGAGGGACGCCTCACGTCTTAATAAGCTGGTAAGGAAGGCGGGCTCTGTCGTGGGCAAAGTACTGGAGAGTTTAACATCGGTAGCTGAGCGAAGGGCGCTGAGTAGGCTACAGTCAATTATGGAAAACTCTGAACATCCTCTACATAGCACCATCCAGAGACAGAGAAGCAGTTTCAGCGACAGGTTACTATCGATGCAATGCTCCTCAGACAGGATGAAGAGGTCAATACTCCCCAATGCCATTAGGCTTTACAATTCAACCGCCAGGACTTAAGAACTTTTTAAAAGCTATTATTAATGCTTTTTGAGATAGTGATTTAGATGCATATCATATTTTTTACGGAGTTAAGTATTGTATGTAATTAGTTTTGCTACACCAAGTGTATGGGACATTGGAAAAAAGTTGAATTTCCCCATGGGGATGAATAAAGTATCTATCTATCTATCTATCTATCTATCTATCTATCTATCTATCCATCTTCTCTTAACGGCGTAGATTTCCTCCAGGTGCTCTGGTTTCCTTCCACATTCCAGATATATGTATATATATATGTATGTTCTGAGGTAGTAAGTTGTGGGCAGCCTATGCTGGCGCCAGCAGCGTGGCAGCACTTGCACGTCTCAGATTGTGTTGGTCTTTGACACAAATGAGGCAATTCATTCTATGTTTCAATCCTTTGTAACCCCCTGGGTCACCTCAGGCTCGCTCAGCTCGTTCTCGTCTAGGGGGAGCAGCCTTCGGCCCCGCCAAACGGGGTAATCAGCTGGTGTGGATGCTGTGTGATGTCCCCGCCTCGCCCAAAAACAGACAGTACACTATATGCGGTTAAGTGAGTACAATTTATAAAGGTTACTATAACTAGGTGATTAATAACGATACAGTATATATGAAGGAAAAACAATAAAGAAAAGGTGCCAAACTTATCAAAGTCCAAACCACTTCGTGCACAACCGTTGGAGCTCAATTACCGAAGTCTTCTGGCCACCATTCGATCCCCTCCGAACTCCTCGACTCGCAGCTCAGGACCATCCGAAGTGGTCAACCAAGCACATCAAGCTTCATCTCCTCTCCTCGGAGTACCTCCTGACCTCGGACCCCCCCCCCCCCCCCCGCTTGGGGTCTGTTCCTCGCCCAGTTTACAGCATCGCGTCCTCTCTCTCTCACCCCCTCGCGCCGATCTGCCCAAAAGCCCGCCAACAATAGCTTACAGACTCAGAAGAAAGAACAACATTAATCCCAATTGGTTTACAAAGGAATACAATTCTCGTTATCGGTAAATTTTAACCCAAACAAGCTTCCAGCACTCTCTCGCAACTAAGAAGCATTCCTACTTTTAACAAAACAAAGAAGCCATTTTGATTACATACACAGTAACAAAGAAAAAGAGGAAACCCTCTTTACACCTTCAATGTAAATGTGACTAAAGCTTAACTTGGTACGATATGGGCTTACTGTTGCTATCATTCCAACACACACAGTGAAAGAGTGGGTCCACTTGCTCTGTGTCAGCCTCAAGAATGTAATCCCACCACACTTTGAGTTTTGTGAGTAGTTTTTGGCCCCTTATCTAAAAAAGGATGTGCTGGCTCTGGAGAGGGTTCAGTGGAGGTTCACAGGAATGAAAGGGTATGAAGAGTGTTTGATGGCTCTGGGCCTGTACACAGAGGAGTTTAGAAGAACGAGGAGGGATCTGACTGAAATCTATTGAATATTGAAAGGCATGCCGAGGGTGGAGAGGATGTTTTTAGTAGTGACGGAGTCCAGGACCAGAGGGCACACACAGCCTCAGAATAGAAGAACATTACTTTAGAAGAGAGTTGAGGAGGGATTTCTTTAGTCAGAGGGGTGGTGAATGTGTGGAATTCATCGCTACAGACAGCTGTGGAGGCCAAGTCATTGGGTATACTTAAAGCAGAGGCTTGTAAGTTTTCCATTGGTAAGGGCGTGAAAGGTTACAGGGAGAAGGCAGGAGAATGGGATTGAAAGGGAAAATATTTCAGCCATGAGGGAATAGTGAAGTGGACTTGATGGGATGAATGTCCTCATTCTACTCCAATGTCCCAGGGTCTTAAGACAGGATAGTGATTTCCCCTTACCTTCTCTGATCTCACTGGAACTGAATGTTGCTGGATCTGTAGAGTGAGCAGCCAATACACACACACAGCAAAACACTTCTTTTTAAATATTATCTTATCCTGGGATGATGTCACTGCGGGATTTATTGCCCATTTCAATTTACCTTTTAGAAAGTGCTGGTAATCTGTTTACATCCAACCACCATAATGCTTCGGGTGATGCTGTCCACGCGGGGTATCCACGCCCTCCATGTGGCCGTGTGAGGTTTCCTTGAGTGCTCTATTTCCTCCCAGAAATGCATGGTCAGAATCAAAATCAGGCTTATTATCACTGGCATCCTGTATGTCGTGAAATTTGTTGTTTTAAAGTACAGTGCAAGACATAAAAATAAATAAATAAACTGTGCAAAGAGGAATGGCGAGCTAAGGTTTATGGGTTCATGGGCTGTGCATAAATCTGATGGCAGAGGGGAGGAAGCTACTCCTAAAATGTTGAGTCTGTATCTTCAGGCTCCTGTACTTCCTCCTTGATGGTAGTAATGGGAAAAGAGATGTCCCGGATAGCTGGGGTCCCTAATGATGGATACCATCTTCCTGAGCACAAATATCCTTGATGATGGGGAGGTTTGTGCCTCTTGAAGAGTGTTCAACCTTCTTTAGATCCTACACAGTAGGATACCAGGCATCCATACTGCCTCCATGCCAGGCAGTGATGCTATCGTGCTGCGGGGTGACAGGTCCATGGTGTTTAGAGCCAACAGGGATAAAGACTTGGTAGTATGCTGGGACACAACAGCTCTGGAGATTTGCACCTTGCATTATAAACCAAAGGGAATTAAGAAATATCCCAGGAGCTCAGTAAGGTGCTTTGCAAAAATATCCGTATAGAATGCTGCAATTTTCTTTCTGCTAATCCGTAAGTTCATGAGACATAGGAGCGGAATTAGTCCATTTGACCCATCAAGTCTGCTCCACCATTCAATCATGGCTGATCCTTTTCTCCCCCTCCTCAGCCCCACTCCCTGGCCTTCTCCCCATAACATTTGATGCCATGGCCAATCAATAACCTATTGATCTCCGTCTTAAATACACCCAACAACCTGGCCTCCACAGCTGCCTTTGGTAACAAATTCCACAAATTCACCACCCTCTGGCTAAAGAAATTTCTCTGCATCTCTGTTTTTAATGCAAACCCCTCCATCCTGTGTCTGTGCCCCCTCGTTCTAGACTCCCCCATCATGGGAAACATCCTTTCCACCTCTACTCCGTCTAGGCCTTTCAACATTCGAAAGGTTTCAATGAGATCAGTTAAGTATGTGCTTACATGGAGGATGGATTGCTTTAAAAAATGTTGTAATATCTCAAAAATCTGCAAACTCAAATATCATTTATATTTAAGATAGCAATTTGCTTTGGGAATTAACTTTCAGATTCCTTCCTGCAAAGCTGATCCATGCGGTTTTTAGCCTATTTATTTCAGCACTTTGCTATCTTGCATTTACTGATGATTTGCATCTCAGGGCACTTTCTGACTCCACAGGGTCAGTAGAGTAGATATATTAGTCATATTCTCGGTCGGACACCTCCTTGTAATAACTCACTGTGGGCATTCACATCAGGAGAAACCAGGTTATAAAGCAAACTATTGTAATCCCCTCAGCGAAATGAGGGTCGATGTTGGGTACTGGCAGCATAGATGTTTAGTAACTGGACTGGCATCGAGATCCTGGGTCAGTTGGTCTGGAGGGTTAAGTTCAGATTCCATCACTGAACAAGAACTTCAAATTCAGTTAATTAAATAAATCTGGCAGAGTTAAAGAACCCTTGGATCAGCGATGCTTTTTTTTGCAGATGCACTGGTTTCTGGTTCAAAATTCAAGTTTAAGATTCAAGATTGCTTAATGTCATTTCCAGGAAATAAGTTCAAAGTAATTTATTGTCAAAGCACGTAGAGTGTAGATCACCATTTACAATCCTGAGGTTCGTTTCCTTGTGGGCATACACACAACAGAATCAATGAAAATCACACACAACTAGACAAACAACCAACGTGTGAAAGACAACAAGCTGCAATCGTATTGTTTTACCTTGTAATACCTCAGTGCACTGTTGTAATGAATTGATCTGTGTGAACTGAATGCAAGACAAGTTTTTCACTGTACCGCAGTGCAAATGCCAATAATAAACCAATTTACTTCAAAGGTCAAAGTAAATTTATTATCAAAGTACATCTATGACACCAAATAAAACCCTGGGATTTGTGGGTATACACAGTAAATCCAAGAAACACAACAGAAACAATGAATGACTGCACCCAACTGGACAAACAACCAACGAGCAGAAGACAACAAACCATGCAAATGCAAAAGAGGAAAAAAATGAATAAATAAGCAACAAATACTGAGAAAATGAGACAGAAAGTCCTTGATAGTGAGTCCATAGGTTGTGGGAACAGTTTTGTGATGGGGCAAGTGGAGTTATGGCTTCTGGTTCAAGATCTTTATGGTTGACGGGTAATAACTGTTCATGAACCTGGTGGTATTCAGTCCTAAGGCTCCTGCACCTTCTTCCTGATGGCAACAGTGGGAAGAGAGCACGTTCTGGGAGGTTGGGGGTCCTTGATGATGGATGTTTCTTTGCTGAAACGGCACACCATGTAGATGTGCTTAGTGGAGGGAAAGCCTTTACCTGTGATGGACTGGGCTGTATTTATTACCTTTTGTAGGATTTTCCATTGGAGGGAATTGGTGTTTCCATACCAGGCTGCAATGCAACATACTCTCCACCACACCTCTGTAGAAGTTTGTCATATTTTAGATGTCATGTCGAATCTTCACAAACTTCTAAGGAAGTAGAGGCACAACGTACTTGCTTTGTAATTGCAGTTACGCGCTGAACCCAGGACAGATCCTCCGAAATGATAGCGCCGAGGAATTTAAAGTTGCTGACCCTCTCCGCCTCTGATCAGAGGAGTGGCTCATGGACCTCTGGTTTCCTCTTCCTGAGGTCAACAACCAGCTCCTTGGTCCTGCCGACACTGAGTGAGAGGTTGTTGGTGAGGCATCACTCAGCCAGATTTTCAATCTCCCTCCTACGTTCTGATTTGTCCAGCCGATGACAGTGGTGTCCTCAGCAAACTTTAATATGGCATTGGAACTGTGCTTAGCCTCACAGTCATGAGTGTAAAGTGAGTAGAGCAGGGGGCTGAGCACAGAGACTTACGGTAATCCGAACAGACTGGGGTCTGAAAGTGAGGAAATCGAGGATCCAATTGCACAAGGAGGTACAGAGACCGCAAAACATCGCTGTAGTTCACCAGCACCATCTTAATCTGTAAATTTTTATCAAGTGTAAAGGAGAATGAAATAATTTTTACCCTTGATCCAATGAAGCACAAAAAGAATCACAACAGGATAAAGAATACTATAATACAAAAACACAATAAATATAAATACATGAACAACAACACACACAAAATGCTGGTGGAACACAGCAGGCTAGGCAGCATCTATAGGGAGAAGCGATGACGATGTTTCGGGCCGAGACCCTTCGTCAGGATCGCTTCTCGCTATAGATGCTGCCTGGCCTGCTGTGTTCCACCAGCATTTTGTGTGTGTTGTTGTTTGAATTTCCAGTATCTGCAGATTTCCTCGTGTTTGCTCGCGAAATATAAATACATGAGATAGCTTATATACATAGACTGTATGTATGTAAAGTGATGATAGGTACAGGAGTGCCTGTAGAGACAGGAAACGATAAAGCAGTGGTGGATGGGGGTGTGGAGATGTGGGTTAGTGAGTGGAGGTGTTGATCAGCCTCTCTGCTTGGGGAAATTAATTTCTTTTGAGTCTTGTGGTTGTGGAGTGGTTGTTACGTTGCCTCCTCCCTGATGGGAGAGTGATAACCGGTCCATGAGCAGGGATGGTGGGATTCTTCATGATGTTGCTGGCCTTTTTCCAGCACCTTTCAGTATACTGTATATGTCCATGAAGATGGGTAAGATGGCACCAGTGATGCATTGGGTAGTTTTGACGACCTGTTTTAAAACCTTCCCGTCGATCGCAGTGCAGTTTCTGTACCGTGCAATGATGCAATTTGTTAGTTTTCTCTCTATTGCGCATCTGTAGAAGGACGTAAATATTGATGTGCATAGTCCAGCTCTCTTCAGCCTCCTCAGGAAGTAGAGGTGTTGCTGAGCAGTGAAGCCCCTCAGGGAAGGGAATCCGGAGTCCCACAAACTGATCCACACGTGAGCTAGTGAGATAGTTAAAAGGCGGAAGACGCACAGGATGGAAAGAGACTTCAACAGGTTGTAGTTTCAGCAGCTCCATCACAGCCACAAGCCTCTCCACCATCGAGGACACCTTCAAAAGACACTGTCTGAAGAAGGCAGCAACCATGATTAGGAACCCTCAACATCCAGAAGTGTGGCATAGGAGCAGAATGAGGCCACTTGGCCCATCAAGACTGCTCCACCATTTGATCACGGCTGATTTATTATCCCTCTCAACCCCAATTTCTTTCCTTTTCCCTGTAACCTTTGACACCCTGATTAATCAAGAACCTATCAACCTCCACTTTAAATATGAAGGAGCAGAGGGATGTGCCCTCTTTTCATTGCTACCACCAGGGAAAAGGTACGAGGGCCTGAAGATGCCATTCAATGTTGTATTCTCACTGGAGTTTAGAAGAATGAAGGGGGATCTGATTGAAACACACTGAATATTGAATGAATGTGGAGATGATGTATCCAATAAAGAGAGAGCTTGGACCAGAGGCACAGCTCAGAAAAGAAGGACATGCCTTTAGAATAGAGATGAGGACAAACTCCTTTAGTAAGAGAATAGTGAATCTGTAGAATTCATTGCCAAGACCGCTGTGAAGGTCAAACCATTGGGTATATTTAAAGGCAAGGTTGATAGGTTCTTGATTAGTAAGGGTATCAAAAGTTACAGGGAGAAGGCAGGAGAATGGGTTGAGAGGGTTAGTTAGTCAGCCATGATGGAATGGTGGAGCATTCTTGATGGGTTGAATGGCCTAATTCTGTTTTTGCTTCTTCCAGTCTTATGGTCTTACTTTAGGAACTCCTTCCTCAGCTTCACTATCGGATTTCTGAATGGTTTGTGAATCCATGAGCATTACCTCAGTATTCTTTTGCAATATTTATTCATTTTATTTTTCGTTTGTAACTTACAGGAATTAAAAAATTGTGTTGCACTACACTGTCACAAAGTAACAAATTTCACAATATTATTGCAACAGTGCTCTGCCGAAATCACCCCCATAATCCTTCCGCAATGAACAGTGGCTGTAGGTGACACAGGTTAAATGCACCCTGATGGATAATGAGCACCTGGTGAAAATAGGTGGCAAAAAACTGTGAATTTAAAAATTATCCGCAAAAAAATTAAAACTATGCTGAATTTATTTCAAAACATGTGAAACTACTGTTAATTATTTGAAAACGAATTAAAATAAAGAAATTGTTTTTAAAACACACCTAAACTTTCATTGCAGATTGGTAACTCTATTCTACTGAATGTATACAGGGTCTTGTGGATAAAGATGAAGCGATGTTGGTGAGTCTGCACTGGGAGTACAGTGTACAGTCTTGGTCACCCTGTTATAGGAAAGATGTGGTTAAGCTGAAAAAAATGCAGAGAAGATTTACGAGGATGTTGCCAGGCCTCGAGGGCCTCGAGGGAGAGGTTGGGCAGGCTAGCACTTTATTCCTTGGAGCCCAGAAGACACAGGGGTGACCTTATCATCATCATCATGATGTGACATATTGTATGGCGTGGGCAATCATGGACTATGACTGTTCTTGGCAAATTTTTCTACAGAATTGGTTTGCTATTGCCTTCTTCTGGGCAGTGTCTTTACAAGATGGGTGACCCCAGCCATTATCAAAGCTCTTCAGAGATTGTCTGCCTGGTGTCAGTGGTTGCATAAGACCATAAGATACAAGAGCAGAAGTAGGCCATTTGGCCCATCAAGTCAGCTCCGCCATGCAATTGAGAGCTGATCCAATTCTTCCAGTCATCCCCACTCCCCTGCTTTCATCCCATACCCTTTGATGCCCTGGCTAATTAAGAACCTATCTATCTCTGCCTTAAATGCACCCAATGACTTGACCTCCACAGCAGCTCATGACAACAAATTCCACAGATTTATCACACCCTGACTAAAGTAATTTCTCCACATCTCAGTTCTAAAAGGACGTCCTTCTATCCTGAAGTCTTGCCCTCTTGTCCTAGAATCCCCTACCATGGGAAATAACTTCACCATTTCTAATCTGTTCAGGCCTTTTAACATTTGGAATGAGATCCCCCCTCATTCTCCTGAACTCCAGGGAATACAGCCCAAGAACTGCCAGACAATCCTCAGACAGTAACCCTTTCATTCCTGGAATCAGTCTTGTGAATCTTCTCTGAATCTGAAAGGATGTCAGTATATCCTTTCTAAAATAAGGAGCCCAATAACCAGGACTTGTGATGTGCAGCTGCTCATACGACCATCCACCACCTGCTCCCATGGCTTCATGTGACCCTAATCAGGGGGCTGAGCAGGTGCTACACCTTGCCCAAGGGTGACCTGCAGGCTAGTGGAGGGAAGGACCACCTTACACCTCCTTTGATAGAGACGCATCTCCACCCCACCATCCTGGTGACCTAATTAATGTGCACAAAATCATGAGGGGTACAGATAAGGTGGATACACATTCTCTTTATCCCAGGGAAGAACTAGAGGTCAAAGGTTTAAGGTGAGAGGAGAAAGATTTAAAATCAAATCAAATCAAGTTTAATTACCAATTGAGCCAGACATGGAAACAGCTGAATGAGACAGTGTTCCTCTGGGACCAAGGTGCAAAACATTCAAAAATAATAAGCAAACATTCAAAAAAGAGTGAGTAACAAATTTAAAGATGCATATTCACTTAAAAAGACATTTCTGTGTGTGTATATATATAATGTGCATGTGCGTGTGTGTGTGTGTGCGAGTGTGTGTGTGCATATGTGTGCGTGTGTGTGTGTGCGCGTGTGTGTGTGCGTGTGCGTGTGCGTGAGTGTGTGTGTGTGCATGTGTGTGTGTGAATGTGAGTGTGTGTGAGTGTGTGCGTGTGTGTGAGTGTGTGTGTGCGTGCGTATGTGTGAATGTGAGTGTGTGTGAGTGTGTGCGTGTGTGTGAGTGTGTGTGTGTGCATGCGTGTGCGTGTGAGTGTGTGTGTGTGAGTGTATGTGAGTGTGTGTGTGTGAGTGTATGTGAGTGTGAGTGTGTGTGTGTGAGTGTGTGTGTGTGAGTGTGAGTGTGCATGTGCGTGTGCATGTGCGAGTGCAAGTGTGTGTGTGTGAGTGTGTGTGTGTGTGTGTATAGTTCCATTCCCTGAGCACCAATATCTGAAGGGCATCTCCTTCACACAGGAGTGGTTTATCATGGAATAAGCTTGAGGAAAGTGATACAATAACAACATCTATATTTGGGTTACTATATAGATAAGAAAGGTTTAGAGAGATATGAGCCAAACATGGACAAATGGAACTAGCTTAGTGGACACCAATTTTGCTGAGGGCATTGAGTTTAAAGACATACAGTTTGCTTCAAAGTTTAATTTCTCCAACCAAACAGCCCAAAGTGAGCTTTGCTGATATTGTGAAAGTAATGCCTGAACATATGAACATCTAAAACTGAAACCATTGTGATTGTAGAACGCTTTAGGTTTCATAAGTGCAATCCAAAGGAAGGGGAGCTCATTTCAGCTTACGTGGCTGAATTGAAGGAGTTGTCTGTGCATTGTTAGTTCGGTGATGGGATTAATGATGCACTGAGAGACTGTTTAGTTTGTGGAATCTTTCAAAAAAGCATTCAAACACGGCTCCTAACTGAAGCTCAACTTACATTTAAAAGAGAAGTTGAAATTGCTGTGTCAATGGAAACAGCAGTCAGAGACACAATTGAGTTGCAGTCAGGAATGAAAGTGAGCAGGAACAAAATTGCAACTTCAAAAGCCTGGCCAGACAAATTGTGTTAATGTTGTGGCAGGGGCTCACATACACCAGACCAATGCAGATTTAAGGGCAAAGCCTGCAGAAAATCTAACTAAGTAGGATACATACAAAGAGCATATTGGACTGACAAAAATAAGTGGACTCACAGGGAAGGGAGAAAACTAAAAAGTCCAATTGCAGTTTCAAAAAGAGTACTAGTCTGCATGCAGTTGATGGAAAATCTGATAATGATGAAAATGACACAGGACTGAGTAGCCTTAAGATTTACAATGTGAAAATTAACAATAGACAAGCAATATGGCTTATTCCAGAAGTGAATGGCAAATTAATTTAAATGGAATTAGACACTGGTTCAGTTGTTTCAGTCATTCCACAAAATAAGTCTGAGAGGCAATTCAATGATACTAAGGTTCTCCAACTAAGAACTTATACTGGAGAAAAGATAGCTCCTATGGAAATAACACTCGTAATGGTGAAATACAACAACCAACAAACCACTTTGGGATTGTATGTCACAAAAACAGAAATACCAGTGTTGTGGCGACATGATTGGCTGAGATAATGACAACTTGATTGAAGATCTATCCACTATTTGCATGCCACATCCCCTGCAATGAAGACAACTGAAAGCAAATTAAGAAATGTACTGGATGATGCCACAAATGGGTCCATGCTGAACACCGTGAACTGTTGCCCAACAGAGGACAAACTGGTCTTGCTGCCAATCTCTGTGCCTCTGTTTGGAAAGTGTATTTGACCAAGAAAGGACCATGCTGCTCAGAGAAAACATGAAAGCGACAAAAGCAGT
Source organism: Hemitrygon akajei (assembly GCF_048418815.1). Taxonomy (NCBI): domain Eukaryota; kingdom Metazoa; phylum Chordata; class Chondrichthyes; order Myliobatiformes; family Dasyatidae; genus Hemitrygon; species Hemitrygon akajei. Next base: position 177,170,573 of record NC_133129.1, read on the forward strand.
GGTCCAACTATAACATATCTGACAAATCTTCTGATACGTTAATCAGGCAGTTATTTGTAAAATGTGGCTTGGTTTTAAGCTGGAAGAGAGTTCAAGAAGGTTCAGGAAAGCTGCAAGCATTTGGCTTTTGTGAGTATGAAGAATCAGAATCTACTCTGTGTGAGGTAAGGTTATCACATGAACTTCAAGTGGGAGGCTAAAAGCTGCTTGTAAAAGAAGATGCAAAGACCAAAGCCCAGTTGGATTAACAGAGGGCCAAAAAGAAAGCAGTCAATGGAGACATGAGAACAGGATTTGTCAGATGATACTGTAGATGAGGAAGCCAAGAGGCGAGATTAGATTGTAAATGGAGCAATAGAAGGATTAATAAGAGAATACTCCAGTGAACTCAATGCACCTTTCCAAGATCAAGAAGCACAAACTAGAAAGAAGAAAAAGGAAGGCGAGAAAAAGAATGATGAGAAGCTGAAATGGTGAGAAGACGCAGAGAGAAAGAACATGAGCATGGAAGAGAAAGGTTGAAAGAGAAAAAGAACATGAGAAAGAAAAAGAAAAGGATCAAAATAGATCCAGAGAGAAAAGGTGAGAAAAAGAGGTGTTCCGAGCTGTCAGAACTACTTCCTGCAGTCTCAGAGTCAACTCCTCTAACCCACCATGGGGGAGACCCAGAACCCAAGATTGTTTTCACAGCCACATGCCTCCCTCACCTGCCTGACCGTCCTTGTCAGGAAAGATGTTATCCACCAAGAGTAAAAAATACTCCACAGCGATAGATTCTTTCGGCCTGAATGGGATAATTTAAAATTTACTACGCTGTGGATGTCTCTATAGTAGTATACGTATATATAGTTGAGATGCATTCTATAATTGAGTTAGAGTTTATAGCTAAGCAGGGAGGAATGTTGTGTATTAATATTTCAGTAATATTTGAGTAATATTGTAAATATATTGTTTGATTAAACACTCTTGTTCTTTTAAATAATTCACTGTGGGTTATAAGTAAAAATGTGTGAACTGCACCCACCATGACACTACCATGTGATATGTGTGTGCCTCAGTTAAAGTAAAAAAACAAAGTTAGACTCACGTTCCTGGTTCTGTCTTTTTCTTGCAAATAGTTTTATGTTTTGGAGTTTACAAAACAAAGTGGTGGAGAAGAGAGAATGTCCAGGGTGGGATGTGTCTTTGGTTATGCTGGCTGCTTTACTGAGACAGCGGTAAGGGGGTATACATGTTGGCGCGTGGACAAGTGGATAAGGCGTCGGTCCAGTGATCTGAAGGTCGCTAGTTCAAGCCTTGGCTGAGGCAGCGTGTTGTGTCCTTGAGTAAGGCACTTAGCCACACATTGCTCTGCGGTGTCACTGGTGCCAAGTTGTATGGGTCCTAATGCCCTTCCCTTGGACAACACCAGTGGCATGGAGAGGGGAGACTTGCAACATGGGCAACTCCCAGTCTCCAATACAACCCTGCCCAGGCCTCAGTCATCATCAAAAATCGATAGACAGCTGAAGAAGAAGAAGGGGGTATAGACAGAGTCCATGGAGGGGATGTTGGTTTCTGTGTCTCTGGTTCCTCTCTTACCTCTTCACTTCCCCTCACCTGCCTATTGAAGCTCCCAGGTGCCCCTCCTCCTTCCCTTTCTCCCGTGGTCCACTCTCCTCTCCTATCAGATTCCTCCTTCTTCAGCCGTTTACCTTTTCCACCTATCACCTCCCAGCTTCTCACTTCATCCGCCCCCACCAACCTACCTTCCTCCTCACCTGGCTTCACTTATCATCTTCTAGCTCTTCCTCCTTCCCCTCAACTGCCTCCTCACCTTATCATTCTGACTTGTCTTCTTTTACAGTCCTAATGAAGGGTCTCAGTCCAAAATTTTGACCATTTATTCCTCTCCATAGATGCCGCGTGACCTGCTGAGTTCCTCCAGGAATTTGAATGTGTTTACTCCGTGTTCACAACTCTTCGACGTTCCTCGCACAGCAGCAATAAGTGAGGTGAAATTGTAATGAGAGAAGTGAAGAATGGAATGGTAGTACAGTCGAGTGACCTTTGCATTGACAGTTACCCACTGATTCATTTCAATGCAGCTTCAAAGGTGCTCAGGTAATTTAAAGCATCAGAAATTCTTTTCAAGAACAGCATGCAAATCAGAAATGGATGAGAGATCTATTTCCTTCAAGTGAGTGAAATCCACAGATCTGATTGAAAGCAAAGAGCCGATGTGTCATGAGTTCATAGTCTCTCCCTCTGCGCCTCTGATTCATGTCTGATTGTGGCAATCAGCTGTAAGTGGGCATTTGATTGTGACCTAGCTCGTGAGGCGGCTGCAGCATCGTATTGCGTTACAAGACTGAGGGCCTTCCTTCATATTGTCTGGCATTTCCCCTTCAGATTGGCTAGCCTCAGTTCGCTCCTGCCTTACATCGCACAGACTGCAAGGATGGTACCGTTCTGGGTAGCGCCTGCTGGTTTGTTTTACTCTTACTCACACTGCGTTCTGCGGGTTGGCCTGTAGGTAGAAAGACCCCGTCAAGAAGGGGCTGGGGTTGGGGAGAGTGGAGTGGCAACCCCATACAGAGAAGGGACGGAAAGCAGCCAAGCAGTTTCTCAAGCCTGCTCTAAGTCAGTAAGATCACAGTTGATCCCTTTCCGTCTCATCCACTTTCCGTCTTCATTCCCAGATCCCTTGGTTTCCTGTGCCCAAAAATCTATCAATCTTTGCCTTGAGCACACTCAATAATAAGAAATTTGCCAGTTCTTTGAAACCTGCACCGGAACCATAACACTCTTTACCCCAACCATCCATGTACCTATCCAATAGGTACATAAACGATGAAATCGAGCTCGCATGCACCACTTGTGCTGGCAGCTCATTCCACACTCTCACGACCATCGGAGTAAAGCTGTTTCCCCTCATGTTCCCCAAGCATCTTCATGTTTGCTGATGATTCTAAACGTGTGGGATTGTGAGGATTTAAAGAGGCTTCAGAGGCAGATATGGACAAGCTAAGCGAGTGGGTGAGAACACAGCAGATGAAATATAATGTGGGTCAAAGCAATGCCATCCGCTTGAACAGAAAAGCAAGGCTTTCGTTAAATGCAGAGATTGGGAGGGGGGGTCAATGTCCAATGGCAGCTGCAGACATTATACATCTCTGAGAGCCAAAAGGCAGATGCAACAAGCAATTAGAAATACAAACACACATTAGCCTTTATTACAGGTGATTTGAATACAGAAGCCTTGCTGAATTTGCATAGGATTTCAGTCAGATGCATGGAATTGATGGTGGACTTCGAGAAGGGAAAGTCAGAACACACACAAGTTCTTATTGAGCCAAGCAAAGGATTTCATGTCTTATGAGACCTTGATTATAAACCTGATTCTGATTTTCATCTGAAATATTGTATGCAGTTTTGATATTCTTACCTAAGAATACTGAAAGAGTACCGAGAAAAATCACAAGGATGTGGCCAGGACTTGAGGGCCTGAATTATACAGACAGACAGACAGACAGACATACTTTATTGATCCCGAGGGAAATTGGGTTTCATTACAGCCACACCGAGAATAGTGAAGAAATATAGCAATATAAAACCATAAATAATTAAATAATAATAAGTTAATCATGCCAAGTGGAAACAAGTCCAGGACCAGCCTATTGGCTCAGGGTGTCTGACACTCCGAGGGAGGAGTTGTAAAGTTTGATGACCACAGGCAGGAATGACTTCCTATGACGCTCAGTGTTGCATCTCGGTGGAATGAGTCTCTGGCTGAATGTACTCCTGTGCCTAACCAGTACATTATGGAGTGGATGGGAGTTATTGTCCAAGACTCGTTGACCAATTATAGGGAAACATTGAATAGGTTAGGACTTTATTCCCTGAAACATAGGAGAATGAGGGGAGATTTGATAGAGGTATACAAAATTATATTATAGAGTAAATGCAAGCAGGCTTTTTCCACTGTGGTTGGGTGAGACTAGAACTAGAGACCATAGAATAGGAGTAAATGTTGAGGAGATTAAGTGGAATCTGAGGAGAAACGTCTTCACTCAGGGGGTGGTGCGAGTGTGGAATGAGCTGCCAGTGGAAGTGGTGGATGTAGGTTTGATTGCAATATTAAAGAGAAGTTTGGATGGGCACGTAGATGGGAAGGGAATGGAGGACAATGCTCCTAGTGAAGGTTGATAGGACTGGGCAGAATGGCAGACTAGATTGGCCAAAGGGCCTGTTACTCTAAGGGATGTACTTTCCATCGAGAGAGTGGAATGACTCTCCTTGTTCCAGCGATGGCAGATTTGTCGCTGGTTTGAGAGCATCTAAACTGGGAACAGTATAACAAAGAGTTTAGAAGAATGACAGGGATCTAATGGAAACTTACTCAGTTTCTACAGGGCTCAACTGTCGTGACATATGCAGCAACTGAGTCTCCACAACACTCCTGGGCAGGTAGAGAATTTCCCCTGAGTGAGAAATGTGTTTTCATCTCATTCCTGAATGAGCAATCCCTTATTCTGAGATGGTGACTCCTAGTTCTCAACAGGCGAAGACACAGTCACCATTTATCTTGTCAAGCCCTATAATAATCCCATGTACTTCACTGAGATCAGCTCACGAAGGAGTATAAACCCAGTCTGCTTCATCTCTTCTCAAATGATGAAACTTCCATTCCAGGGATCATTCTGGTGGATGCTTATCCAGTGTTAAGAGACCATATTTCACCACCCACTCAACAAAACCAACGTACAACAAGGTTTTAAATGTATTACCAAAAGGAGTAACACACACAAAATGCTGGAGGAACTCAGCAGGTCAGGTAACATCTACAGAGAGGGATGCACAGTTGATGTTACGGGCTCATCAGGACTCTCCATTGATGCTGCCTGACCTGCTGAGTTCCTCCAGTATTTTGTGTGTGTTACTCTGGATTTCCAGCGTCTGCAGAATCTCTTGTGTTTATGATTATTACCAAACGGACACATACAATCCTAAAGGCTTTGAAAATAGCTTCCAAATGTTTTGAAAACATAATTGTAAATTTTTCTGAACTAATAAAAGTTACTGATTTTTCAACTGTATAATTTTAAAGGCAGGGGAAGCTACATATCAACATTTATGAGCAATTTTACAACAGCATCCACTGACCCAAACTATTGGCTTCAGGAAGGGAGGTGATACAAGGGCTCCTGTCTATATCAAGTGTGCTGAGGTTAAGAGGGTTGAGAGCTTCACGTTGCTAGGAATAAACATCACCAATAGCCTATCTTAGTCCATCAATGTAAACATCATAGCAAAGAAAGCTCGTCAATGTCTCTACTCCCTCAGGAAGCAAAAGAAATTTGGCATGTCTCCATCAACCCTTATCAATGCACCATAGAAAGCATCCTATATGGATGCACCGTGACTTGGTACAGCAGCTGCCCTGCCAGTAAATGCTAGAAACTACGGAGAGTTGTGGGCACAACTCAGCACATTACAAACCAGCCTCCCCCCTACGGACTCTGTCTGCACCTCTCTGCCTCAGTAAAGCAGCCGGCAGAATCAAAGACTTTGCCTTCCCTGAACATTCTTTCTTCTCCTTTCCCAGAAAATACAAAAGCTAAAAAACATGTACTATCAGGCTCAAGGAAGGCAACCACCCCACTATTATAAGACTATTGAATGGTTCCTAAATACAATACGATGGACTCTTGACTTTGCAATCTAACTTGCTGTAGTCGTGCACCTTATTGTTGAACTACACTGGCTCTCTCTCTCTAGCTGTTACACTTAATTTTGCATTCTGTTATTGTTTTGTTTTGTTCTACCTCAGTGTGCTACGTAGTGATTTGATCTGTACAAAGAGTGTGCAAGACAAGCTTTTCACTGTATCTCAGTACACATCACAATACTAAACCAGTTCCACTTCCAATTCAAGTCTGAAATAAAAACAGAAAGTGCTCAGCAGTTCTGGCAGCATCTGTGAAAAGGGAAATGGTGAACATGTCAAGCTTCGGATCATTTGTTCTAACTGGGAAAGAGAAAGTTATAAATTGGCTTTCAGTATGAGAGAAGGGATGGGTAGAACAAATGGAATGGCTGTGATAGGATGAGTCAAATGGCAGCGGTTACCAGGACATCTTGGGCAGTGTACTGTATTGTTGATGGTGAGACTTTGCAACCTGACTTCTAAAAGTGGGATAAGAATATCTGAGCCAATACCTCCCGGCCCACCATTAACTCATTTTTCTCTTTTCCAGCTCTGATGAAGTGTCGCTGACCTGGAATGCTGGCTGAATCTCTCTCCACAGGTGCTGACTAACCTATCGAGTCTTTCCAGTGTTTTCTGTCTTTTATTATCATCAAAGCATTCAGACTCAGATTAATTTATTTATCACGTGTACCTCAATACACACAGCAAAATATGTCGTCGATAGCTAACCTTGGAAAGAAATAGTGGGGACCAAGGTGGGGCAAAGTCAACATTCGAGAAGGTTCTGCTGCAGGAAGGAGAGGTGGACCAGTCTCTGGCAGGCATGAGGATGCCCAGTAGTCAAGGATTGGCCACAGAATTGTGAGTCAAGGGGCAGTGATGAGAGCATTTCCACAATAGTTCATTTTTTGTGACGTAATTGGGAGCAAACTGAATTTGGGAAAGATGCTATATAAATGTAAATATTTACTAAATTTTATTTTTGAACAGGCCTCACAGTAACAGGTTAATATCGAATCTGACAGCAACTGTTTGATTCTATTTCCATAAAGCTAATAAGTGCATTTAAATGTAGATTTCTGGTTCAGTTCCCGATCATTCAGCTGTACAATAATGTAGCCAGATGGTAATCTCGCGTCTTCTCAGCGCTACACCAGATGGGATCTCTGAGTAGTTAATGAACCCGTCAAACATACTGCCTGAACCGTGAACAACAACATTACGGAGAAGGGTTGCTGTTGTAGAATCCGTACAGTTTTTAACACTGAGGGAGCTTGTTCACCCCTTTCTCATCCATGAAGACATGAATTACATCCAGTTTTAGAGAAGAAATCAAAACTCAGGGATGCAAAAGTGAAATTTAAAGGAAAAACTTTCTGTCAGAAGATTTCATTGCATTCTTCAAGTCCTCAACTATCCACCTCCTTGTGCCCACATCACACTCCTCTACTGTTGTCGTACCTATATGGTAGCCAAACCTCCCTACCAACTCTCAGACCCTTAGCAGCAATTCCTCACTTTTCCAATTGCTTATACACTGACCTTAAATCTGGACATCTCTCCCCCGGACACAGAGAACACAATGGGAAGCTGCTGGTGAGTGCACGTACCACTCTGATATTTTTTTTTTCAGAAGGAGTTTATTACAAGGTTAAAAAAATCAGAATTCAAAATTCAAAGTAACTGTATCGGTCAATGTGGAGCACAGAGTGACACCGCAAATCTGGTGGGAACAGACGATGTTGGAAATGGAGAAGGTGGAATGCCTCGGGAAGGGTGCGGGGCAGGATGCAGACACACGCAACCCTTAGACACCAGTCAAGGTTATTTGGATCCCAACAATTGGTTTACTGATTACAGAATGTCTCTCTGGTGCTTCCCACTCCCTCCCATCTCCCTTCCCCTTTTCCCAACTATGATACCCCTCTCCCTGCCCCCTTCCCACTCTCACTCCACAATAGACGCCTTTTAACCTACTCTCGGATCAATCTAACCCTTCCTTCCTACATAATTCTCCATTTTGCTGTCAACTAGACAGAGGTGTCTATGTGGATCATTTGGCCCCATATCTAAGAAATAAGGACATGGCTCACCTCATCAAGGTTGCGGTCAGTCCCCGTGGTACCCACCCATCCCAGAAGACCTCCGAGGTACCTGTGGAAACCATGTGCTCTGTCTCCAGGAACAAGCTCACATGGTTGTGAAACACCTTGGTTTCCTTGGCTGCTTAAGTCAAGGGAAGACATTCTCAAGTCCTGACAAACTCATGAGATTGAGGCACGTTTGGTCCAACCCCAAACCTCGGTTTGTGTGGATGCTGTGTCATTTGCTACCCTTCTACAAATTAATGCCATGAAATAACAGACAGTACACTGCATACGATTAAAGGAATTATATTTATGAATCTTAACTAAAGCGTTAGTAAAGAAGAACAAAAAGAAAAGGGCCCATTCTAATTAAACAGTCAAATGTGCACAAGTTCAGCTCATCTTGAACTTCTCTGTCACTCACGCGCTGGGCCCTCGGTCAACGTGAAAGCACACACCACCTTCCGAACGTCACTCACAATCCATCTTGAACAAGCGGGTCTCCCACCGGATCATTTGCTACAACCAGTTCTCCCCAGTGTCTTCTCTCTCCGTCTCCCCATCAAACACAAGCCCAATCAACCTTATTGTCCCTCACCAGGAAAACCTCCCAGTAATTGGTTGGCACACATTCCACATCATCCCTTACCTTCAACAATAACCCAAACAGGCTGAAAGCAGAACAGACTGCTCTTACAGAGCTGCTAAACGAAATACCTACAGCAGAACAGTAAAGATGTGAGCCAGGGCATTACAGACGTGTACTCAGAAGATGGACAGGCAGTATGCTTGAACTGACTGTCCAGGAGCCTAGTCCTGTGACTGGTGGACTTGTCCAGACCCAGGAGCATACTAACCAGGTTTTCAATCCTGATGAAAGGTCTTGACTCTTTATTCATCACCATCTTTGCTGCCTGATCTACTGAGTTTCTCCAGCATTTGGCAAGTGCTACTTCGGATTTCCTATGCAAATTCATATTTATTTAGGTGTGGTTAGGTCTTATGGTTCAGCAACTGTGGAATCTCTTGTATAAGTGACCAGAAAATCCCCCAGCCAACCCACCCCTTCTAAAAACTGTTCCATTTTCCCCCCTTTTCAAAGGAGGTTTATTCAGTGATTACAGCACCATATTGGTGAGGAATGAGATTCAGTCCTTTGCAAGGGGGGACATAGGGTCAGGAGAAGTAGAGTCTGTGTGGATAGAACTGAGGAACAGTAAGGGCAAAAGGACCCAAATGGGTGTTGTCTACAGGCCACCAAACAGTAGCATGGATATTGGGTGCAAGTTGAATAGGGAGTTAATATTGGCATGTGGCAAAGGTAATGTCGCAGTAATTATGGGGGATTTCAACATGCAGGTGAACTGGGAGAATCAGGTTGGTGCTGGACCACAGGATAGGGAGTTTGTAGAGTGCCTACGGGATGCATTCTTGGAACAGCTTGTACAAGAGCCGACCAGGGACAAGACTATTCTGGATTTAGTGTTATGTAATGAACAGAATTTGATAAGCGATCTCGCAGTAAAGGAGCCATTAGGAGGTAGTGATCATAATATGATAAGTTTTTATCTGCAATTTGAGAAGGATAAGGGCGGATCAGAGGTGTCAGTGTTGCAGATGAACAGGGGAAACTATGGAGCCATGAGGGAGGAGCTGGCCAAAGTTGACTGGATGGATAGCCTAGCAGAAAAGACAGTGGAACAGCAATGGCAGGTATTCTTGGGAATAATGCACAAGGTGCAAAATCAGTTCATCCCCCAGAGAAGGAAGGATTCAAAGGGGGGAAAGGGGCCACAGTGGTTGACAAAGGAAGTCAGAGATTGCATAGCATTAAAAAAAAGGAAATATGACAGAGCTAAGGTGAGTGGGAGGACAGATGATTGGGAAGTTTTTAAGGAACAACAGAACTTAACTAAAAAGACAATACGGGGAGAAAAAATGAGGTACGAACGCAAGCTAGCCAGGAATATAAAGGAAGATAGCAAAAGCTTTTTTAGGTATGTGAAGAGAAAGAAGATAGTTAAGAACAATGTTGGGCCCTTGAAGATTGAATTGGGTGAAATTGTTATGGGAAACAGAGAAATGGCAGAAGAATTTAATGAGTACTTTAGATCTGTTTTCACTAAGGAAGACACAAGCAATCTCCCAGATGTATGGATGGGCCAAGGACATAGGGTAACAGAGGAAATGAAACAGATTGTCATTCGGAAGGAAACGGTGATGAGAAGACTGATGGGACTGAAGGCTGACAAATCCCCAGGTCCAGATGGTCTGCACCCTAGGGTACTAAAGGAGATGGCCCTGGAAATTGCGGATACATTGGTAATCATTTTCCAATGTTCCTTAGATTCAGGATCAGTTCCTGAGGATTGGAGAATGGCTAATGTTATCCCACTTTTTAAGAAAGGAGGGAGGAAGAAAACAGAGAACTATCGACCTGTCAGCCTGACATCGGTGGTGGGAAAGATGCTAGAGTCCATTATTAAGGATGAAATAGTGGCATATCTAGATAGCAGTGATAGGATTGGGCCGAGCCAGCATGGATTTACCAAGGGTAAATCATGCTTGACTAATCTGTTGGAGTTTTTCGAGGAAGTAACCAGGAAGTTAGACGGGGGAGATCCAGTGGATGTAGTGTACCTCGATTTTCAGAAGGCATTTGATAAGGTCCCACATAGAAGATTGGTGGGTAAAATCAAAGCTCAGGGCATCGGCGGGAAGGCATTGACATGGATAGAAAACTGGTTGGCAGATAGAAAGCAAAGGGTAGCGGTGAATGGGTGTTTCTCGGAATGGCAGGTGGTGACTAGTGGGGTGCCACAGGGCTCGGTATTGGGACCACAGCTGTTTACCATTTACGTTAACGATTTGGATGAACGCATAGAAAATAACATCAGCAAATTTGCTGATGATACTAAGCTGGGTGGCAGTGTGACATGTGATGAGGATGTTAGGAGAATTCAGGGTGACTTGGATAGGCTGGGTAAGTGGGCAGATACTTGGCAGATAGCGTTTAATGTGAATAAGTGTGAGGTTATCCACTTTGGGAGTAAGAACAGGAAGGCAGATTATTATCTGAACGGTGTAGAGTTGGGTAAGGGAGAAATACAAAGTGATCTCGGAGTCCTTGTTCATCGGTCACTGAAGGTGAATGAGCAATTGCAGCAGGCAGTGAAGAAGGCTAATGGAATGTTGGCCTTTATTACAAAGGGAATTGAGTACAAGAGCAAGGAAATCTTCTTGCATTTGTACAGAGCCCTGGTGAGACCACACCTGGAGTATTGTGTACAGTTTTGGTCTCCAGGGTTAAGGAAGGACATCCTGGCTGTAGAGGAAGTGCAGCGTAGATTCATGAGGTTAATTCCTGGGATGTCTGGACTGTCTTACGCAGAGAGGTTAGAGAGTCTGGGCTTGTACACGCTGGAATTAAGGAGATTGAGAGGGGATCTGATTGAAACATATAAGATTATTAAGGGATTGGACAAGATAGAGGCAGGAAATATGTTCCAGATGCTGGGAGAGTCCAGTACCAGAGGGCATGGTTTGAGAATAAGGGGTAGGTCATTTAGGACAGAGTTAAGGAAAAACTTCTTCTCCCAGAGAGTTGTGGAGGTCTGGAATGCACTGTCTCGGAAGGCAGTGGAGGCCAATTCTCTGGATGCTTTCAAGAAGGAGCTAGATAGGTATCTTATGGATAGGGGGATCAAGGGATATGGGGACAAGGCAGGAACCGGGTATTGATGGTAATTGATCAGCCATGATCTCAAAATGGTGGTGCAGGCTCGAAGGGCCGAATGGTCTACTTCTGCACCTATTGTCTATTGTCTATTAATACAATACCTGAATATTTCACAATCCACACTATGTACAGTCAACAACTCCAAATTACAATACTGTCCATAAGCCCATAAGACATAGGAATCGGATTAAGCAATTTGGCTCATCGTTATTGCTCTGCAATTCGATCATAGCTGACTTATTAACCCTCTCAACCCCATTTTCCTGTCTTCTCCTCATAACCTCTGATGCTCTAACTAATCAGGAACCTATCAACATCATTTTACCCTCCAATCCCTGCATATTCACGCGCCCACTTTAGTGCAAAGTTTTCAAAATGATTATAGTGCTGCTAAAGTTGAGCCAGAACGGTCTGTTACTGTGCTGTATCTCTAAATCAGGGATTCCCAAACTTTTTGAAGCCATAGGCCAATACCATGAAGCAAGGGGTCCATGAACCTCAGGTTGGGAACCCCTGCTCTAAGTAAAAATAAAAACAGGTTTTATAAAATAAGTTTTCTATTTTCAATTTCCTTGTTTCTTATTATTAAATCCCCAGCTTCATTCTCCAGAGATCCCATACCTACCATAACCTGCTAAACTGTAGTGATTAGGTCTGTGCCAATTGATTCAAAGACTAAATGACCATAACCCATACGACATTGGAACAGAATTAAGCCCTTACAACCCTTTGAGTCTGCTCTGCCATTCCATCATGGCTGATTTACAACCCTCTCAACCCTGTTCTCTCTGTAAGCTATATATCATTAGGAGTTTGAAGAGATTTGGTATGTCACCAAAGACTCCAGCAAATTTCAGCTGATGTATGGTGGAGAGCATTCTAACTGGTGCATCACCATCTGGTACGAAGGGGCCACTGCACAGGATAGAAAATAGCCGTAGAATGTTGTAAGCTCATTCAAGTCCATCATGGGCATTACGCTCCCCAGCATCCAGGACATCTTCAAGGAGTGGTGCCTCAAAAAGGTAGCATCCATCATTAAGGACCCCCTTCACTAAGGACACACCCTTATCTCATTGCTACCATCAGAACGGAGATACAGGAGCCTGAAGGCCCACATTCAATGATTTAGGACAGCTTCTTTCCATCCACCTACAGTTTCTGAATGGACAAAAAGCCCATGAGCACTACCTTAGTGTTTTTCTTCTCTTACTTCACTAATTTAATTTAATTTTTTATATATACTCTCTATTGGTATTTATAATTCTTATATTTATGTCTGGAAGAAGGCAGAGCTTAGGAGGGTTAATGGCACCTAACAGTAACTCCTTTGCTTGCATCTTCAGAAACAGCTCTATTTCCATCTTTAATATCTCTAGTTTTCCCTTTCAGGGTTCTTTTGAAGACCCTGACCTGGAGTTACACGCTGACTACAGTTCTTTGCAGAAATGGGATACGCTGTCAGGGTTTCATAACTGGCCGTTGTTTGGCACGCCAAAAGCTCGGCCTAAGAGTCCAGCTCGAATTCGTAAGCCTAGAATCTCGGACCTCTGGTGACGGGCGGATCGAGAATCGGTGTCACAACAGGAGACCTCTGTGTCGTCGGGGGTGTCGGGATATCTGCTGTGTGCCTGGAGACCCAAGATGTTTGTGATCTTCAGGTACAGAGCTGGAAAATAGCAACATAATGGACTTTCAATATCATAAGCGAGTTGTTTGTTATGTCTCCCCGCTCGCTGGGAAAATGGAGACACCTCTTTCTCCCTTAATACAGAGAGAGAACCTGTGGTATGTCGAATACCGGGTGAAATGCGAAGTCTCTGGGGTAACTGAACGTCTGTGTCTTTGTTATAGCTTTGCTCATGCTTGTGTCCTTGGTGGTGGTGCCAATGCCAATGCTTTTTCTTGCTGGTGGGGGGAGGGGGAATTATTGCTCGCTGCCACTTATGCACGGGAGGGAGGAGAGTTGGGGTAGACTTTGGGGTTCTAACATTTGACTGTCATTCATTCTTCGGGGCACTCCTCTGTTTTCGTGGATGGTTGTGAAGAAAAAGCATTCCAGGGTGTATATTGTATACATTTCTCTGACATTAAGTCGTACCTTTGCAATGAACTGGTGCTGAAAAACAACAAACTTTATGACATATGCCAGTGATATTAAACCTGGTTCTGATGTGGAGAGGATGTCTCCAATAGTGGGGTAACTAGGACCAGAAGACACAGCTTAGAAGAGAGTGACGTCCATTTAGATCCGCGATGAGGAGGAATTTCTTTAGCCAGAGGGTGGTGAATCTGTGGAATTCATTGTTGCATACAACCATGGAAGCCAAATCAATGGGTATATTTAAGGCAGAGGTTGATATATCCTTGATTGGTCAGGGTCACGTGGAGAAGGCAGGAGAAAGTGGTTGAAAGGGATAATAAATCAGCCACTGGTGAGAAACTGGTGAGCTCCTGGGATTTTCATGCACAACATCCCTAGAATTTACCAAATAAAAAACAATAAGGCATCCAGTGAGCAGCAGTTGTGTGGGTGAAAACGCCTTGTCAATGGGAGAGGTCAGAGGAAAATGGCCAGACTGGTTCGAGCTGACTGAAACTCAAATAAGCACACATTACAGGAGTGGCGTGCAGAAGAGCATCTCTGAATCCACAACTCGTCAAATCAGCAGCAAAAGATCACAAACATACACTCAGGGGCAACTTCATTAGGGTACAGGAGGTTGCAAGGAAGATTGATGAAGGAAATCATCAAAACCTACTCTGGGGTGAGTTTTTTTTTACTCAGAGAGTGATGGAGGCAGATACAATAGGGTATTTTAAGAAACTCTTAACTCTTAGATAGGTACATGGAGCTTAGAAAAATAGAGGGCTATGCCGAGAATTTCCCTACCATAGTTTCTAGAGTTGATTACTTGGTCGGCCCAACATTGTGGGCTGAACGACCTGTAATGTGCTGTAGATTTCTACATTCTATGAAATGCATTAGACTAGAGTACTGCAGTAAATGCAGTTGTCTACAGGGAATTTAGCAAGGCTCATAGGATGCTAGCCCAGAAGTTTCAGGATAAACTAGTATATTGGATTCAGCACTGGCTTAGCGAAGAGGTGGTAGTAGATGGTTACGTCTCTGACTGAAGCCCTGACACACGTAGTGAACTGCAGGCCTGAGTTATACGGAAAGGTTGAATAGGTTAGGACTTTTTCCATTGAGTGCAGGGGAATGAAGGGAGATCTTATAGAGGCATACCAAATTATGAGGTTTATAGATAGGGTAAGTACATGCGGGCTTTATATCCTGAGGTTGGGTGGGAGTAGAACTAGAGGTCGTTGGTTAAGGGTGAAATGTGAAATATTTAAGGGGATCCTGAGGAAGAAGTTCTTCACTCAGAATGTGGTGCAAGTGTGGAATGAGCTGCCAGACAAGGTAAGGAATGAAGTTATATATATAGTGAGGGTGCCTAAGACTTTTGCACAGTACTATACTTGTCAACGAGGAGTGGAGAGTGAGTTTGTAAATCTGAATGTAAAAAAGCTGTTAGAAATGGCAGGGGTGGAGCGCTGTGGGAGGGGTGTGGGAGAGCTGGCAGAGAAGGAGTGCCAGGGGCATGGGTGCATACACACCTGTCCTGAGACACCAGGCATATGATTCCAAACAACTGGTTCATTAATCATTACAGAATTACTCTCCGGTGCTTCCCACTCCCTCCCATCTCCCTTCCTCTTTTCCCAACCATGATTCCCCTCTTCCTGCTCCCTTCCCACTCAGTCCACAATAGAGACCCATATCAGAATCAGGTTTATCATCACTCACATATGTCATGAAATCTGTTATTTTTTCCTTTTGCAGCAACAGTACAGTGCAATACATACAGTACTATGCAGAAATCTTAGGGACACTAGTTATATCTATGTGCCTAAGACTTTAGCACAGTACTGTACATGGATGACAGGGGTATGGAGAACTATAGAACAGTTGTGAGATGATGGGACTAAGCAGGAAAACAGGTCAGCACCGATTAGATGGGCTGAGGGGCCTGTTTCTGTACCGTAGTGTTATATGACTGGCTCTGAAATGCTGGAGGAATTTCAGCAGATCAGGCAGCATCTATAAAGGGAAATGAATAGTTGACGTTTTGGGCCAAGACCCAACTGGCAGTCCTGATGAAAGGTCTCGTCTGCAACATCGACTGTTCATTTCCCTCCACAGACGCCGATCTCCCCCTGCATTTGTGTCTGAATTGTTATGTGGTGTTAATACACAAAAGCCAACACGTGGCTTAAAATGTCTCTCCCACTCTGGCTTGAGTCACATTTTTGCTTCGGAGTCGACATCTCCTCTTCCTTTCTCCCATCAACGTTCAGTTAATCTATGCTCAATCACATTTCGGGCCTTCTTCACACGACCGACTCAGCAGGTGTATCATCCACTGTGGAGTATGGCGTTCTGCAGTTATGAGAAAATATAATTAGCTAGTCAACGTCTCTTTGCTAAATCTGAAAATCCTTTTCTACAGTTCTCCTTTCTCAGGAACCAGCAGCGAGAGACTGACAAGCTCATTAGAAGGGATTTTCAGAGAAAAGTTGTGTGCAATATTAAAATGAACAGTAAATAAAGTTCTGTGGATATATAAAGTAATAGAGGGAGGCTAAGGTAAGAATAGGATCTCTGGAGAATGAAGCTGTGGATTTAATAATAGGAAGCAAGGAAATGGAAAACATATTGTATGTTTTTATTGTTTTTATTTTTACTTAGAGCAGGGGTTCCCAATCTGAGGTCCATGGACCCCTTGCTTCATGGTATTGAGCCATGGTATCAAAAAGTTTGGGAGCCCCTGATTTCGAGATACAGCGCAGTAACAGACCTTGCTGGCTTAATGAGGCCGTGCGACCCAATTACACCCATGTGACCAATTAACCTGCGAACTGGTGGAAACGAGAGAACCTGGTGGAAACCTATGCGGTCACGGGGCGAACCGTGCAAAAGGAAAGACTAAGAGACGTAGACAGAGTGGACAGCAGAGAATTTTTGCCGGGGCAGCAATAGCTAATATGAGAGGGCTGAATTTCAAGGTGATTGGGGGAAAATACAGCGGGGATGGTTTTTCACCCAGAGAGTGATGGGTGCGTGAAGCTCACTGGCAGGGGTAGTGGTAGAGGCAGGTACATTAGGAACATTTAAGTAACTCTTAGATAAGAACACAGATGAAATAAAACATTGGCAGTTATGTAGGAGGGAAGAGTTGGATTCCTTTCGGACTTGATTAAAAGATCTGCGCAACATTGTGGGCCAAAGGGCCTGTACTGTGCTATGCTGTTCTATGTTCTAAAATCTGGGTGCCGCATTTCTTATTTTGCACTTTATTAGCACAATGTTGGTTGTTGCAAGCTTTTCATCAATCCAAGGCTGTGAAGGGAGCTATACCCTCGGTGCCTAATAAAGTGGCCACAGAGCGTATGTTCATGGTCTTTTGCTGCTGTAGCCCATTCACTTCAAGGTTCGATGTGTTGTGCACTCAGAGATTCTCTTCTGCACACCAGTGTTGTAACACGTGTCCATTTGAGTTTCTGTCGCCTTCCTGTCAGCTTGAACAAGTGTGCCTAATCTCATCTGATCTCTCTCATTACGATGTTTTTTCACCCACAGAACTGCCACTCACTGGATGTATTTTTTGTTTTTTACACCCTTCACTGTAAACTCTAGAGACTGTTGTGTGTGAAAATCCCAGGAGATCAGCATTTTCTGAGATACTCAAACCAACCTGTCTGGCACCAACAATTATTCCATGGCCAAAGTCACTTAGATCACATTTCTTCCCCATTCTGATGTTTTGTCCAAACACAGCTGAACCTCTTGACCATGTCTGCATGCTTTTATGCATTGAGTTGCTGCCACATGATTGGCTGATTAGATATTTGCATTAACGAGCAGGCGTACAGGTGTGCCGAATAAAGTGGCCACTGAGTGTAGAAAGATATGTTCTTCCCATAGCACAAAGTGCTACTTAATTTTAATAGGGAAATGAAAATCTGCAAAGCACCCAGAGAAAGGAAAAGGCAATTTATCCTTCAGTAAGCTCTGCAGTTTTTATTGCATCTGGCAAGCCATGGGGCTTTATTTAAAATCCAGTTCCATCCCTTCTAAATCTGGATGGAAGTTCAGTCAATTTGCTACAAATTTATCTCTCAAACATTAGCAATTCACGTCCACATCCCTACATTTAAATTGACAATTTGGATATAATCATTGAACAGAGGAGAGATAATCATTGGAAACTCAATCAGACCCGTCATCTAAGTGAAGCTGAAGAGTTGAACACAAGACAATGTGAAGCCTCGACTGAATTTTCCTGGGGAATTATTTTCTTCAACAATAATGGAAAAGTCCTAATGAAGGATCTTGGCCCAAAACGTTGCCTGCTCCTTTCCCTCCAACGGTGCTGCCTGGCCTGCTGAGTGCCTCCAGCATTTGTAGACTCTCTTTCATCCAGAAGAGCTCCGTCCCCGAGTTTATTTCATCCTTCCAGCATTTGCAGTTTTGTGTTTGCTTTGTGCCATTTTAAAATTTGTGTGGCGGCATCTTACCCATGTCACCAGATAGATAGATAGATAGATAGATACTTTATTCATCCCCATGGGGAAATTCAACTTTTTTCCAATGTCCCATACACTTGTTGTAGCAAAACTAATTACATACAATACTTAACTCAGTAAAAAATATGATATGCATCTAAATCACTATCTCAAAAAGCATTAATAATAGCTTTTAAAAAGTTCTTAAGTCCTGGCGGTAGAATTGTAAAGCCTAATGGCATTGGGGAGTATTGACCTCTTCATCCTGTCTGAGGAGCATTGCATCGATAGTAACCTGTCGCTGAAACTGCTTCTCTGTCTCTGGATGGTGCTATGTAGAGGATGTTCAGAGTTATCCATAATTGACCGTAGCCTACTCAGCGCCCTTCGCTCAGCTACCGATGTTAAACTCTCCAGTACTTTGCCCACGACAGAGCCCGCCTTCCTTACCAGCTTATTAAGACGTGAGGCGTCCTTCTTCTTAATGCTTCCTCCCCAACACGCCACCACAAAGAAGAGGGCGCTCTCCACAACTGACCTATAGAACATCTTCAGCATCTCACTGCAGACATTGAATGACGCCAACCTTCTTAGGAAGTACAGTCGACTCTGTGCCTTCCTGCACAAGGCATCTGTGTTGGCAGTCCAGTCTAGCTTCTCGTCTAACTGTACTCCCAGATACTTGTAGGTCTTAACCTGCTCCACACATTCTCCATTAATGATCACTGGCTCCATATGAGGCCTAGATCTCCTAAAGTCCACCACCATCTCCTTGGTCTTGGTGATATTGAGACGCAGGTAGTTTGAGTTGCACCATATCACAAAGTCCTGTATCAGTTTCCTATACTCCTCCTCCTGTCCATTCCTGACACACCCCACTATGGCCGTGTCATCAGCGAACTTCTGCACATGGCAGGACTCCGAGTTATATTGGAAGTCTGATGTGTACAGGGTGAACAGGACCAGAGAGAGTACGGTTCCCTGCGGTGCCCCTGTGCTGCTGACCACCATTCTGAGATCCAGGAGATTTTATGTAAGAGAGTATGGACATTAAGTAGGCCATCCAGTCCCTTGGACCTATCACACTGTTCAGCAAGCTTATGGTGATCTGCATATCAAACTCCATCTACTTGCATTACGTTGTACCTTCTGATAGCCTTCTTGTGGTTGTCCATCATGTCCCAAGATAACAGGAAACCTGAGCAGGAGATTTTTCAAAGTGGCAAAGCTATTGCACTCGACATCAGAAGGCCAGGTCCAGTGGTAAGACCAAGTGTCACAGACTGGGGTCTTCCTTGGTCACAGTGGATGACCGTGGCATCTTCTACACTTTGTCATGCCCTTTGCTCTCCATGGAGCATTGCAGAACCACCTCCTTGGCCGTTGGATCTCATCCACCCAGTCTGCTAGAGCTGACTCTGCATGCCATCCTATCTCACCTGGATATGAGCCTGCCGGCTACCCTCACCCGCTTTAGACTGCCAGCTACCCTCACCCGCTTTAGACTGCCAGTCGAAGTGGTGTACCAGGGTGTGGCCAATGTCGCATGCAAACAGCTACTTGGAGCCAAAGGTGAGAGCTGAGTCTCCAGTGGGACAAAAGGTCAGCAAGATTCCCCAATTGAACACAACAAGCCCCTTCATTAGAGGTGCAACCCCTTCCTGGACACCCCATATACCCCTCTGATACTCATAACCAATAAGAATCAACTAATTTCAATCAAAAAAGAGATTGGCTGACTCTTATAAGATAAGGAGATCGGAGGCTGTGGGTAAAGATCTCTGCTGGGGAGATAGTTTGAAGTGTTCACCAACTTTGTGATGCTCTTGTGGCTACCCAGTGCCTCTCACCAGATAACACCCTTTCCCCACCTTCAAACTCAGCCAGCCCCGAGCTGTGTAATGGCAAGCTGAAGTTAACCTTCCAGTAATAACCACCCAGCCCAAAGGTTGAAGCAGTTGTGGTCCTGTCAAAGCTGAAAGGTTGTCCCTTACTCTTCAGAGAGCTGACAACAGCAACAAAAGCTCAAATCATTAAAAGGATTTTTTTCAGGGTCTCTGGTTGAGAAGTGGAGGAGACAGCAATAGCTTTAGCTAACAGGAATACAATTGCCTGTGTAATGCATTTTAAATGGACCTTGGATTACACTCAGGACATGCCTC
Organism: Hemitrygon akajei; assembly: GCF_048418815.1. Lineage (NCBI taxonomy): Eukaryota > Metazoa > Chordata > Chondrichthyes > Myliobatiformes > Dasyatidae > Hemitrygon > Hemitrygon akajei. Next base: position 177,190,826 of record NC_133129.1, read on the forward strand.
TTCCCATTACTACCATCAGAGAGGAGGTATCAGGAGTCTGAAGATACACACTCAACATTTTAGGAACAGCTTCTCCCCTCCACCATCAGAGTTCGAATAGACAATGAACCAACCCATGAGCACTACCTCACTATTTTTGCTACTTGCACTATTTATTTAATTTATATTTCATTTATACATATATATGTGTGAGTATACATATATACATATAGTGGATTCTGGTTAATTGGGCCATTGGTGAATCGGGACAATTAGAACATAGGAAATAGAAATTTACAGCACATTACAGGCCCTTCAGCCTACAATTCTTTAAAAAAATACAAAAAATAATTCAGGAAAAGAGCCAGGATTCCCTTTGTTTATCTGGGACACTATGCCAAGTAATTGGGACAGGAGACCATTGGCAAACAGTTTCTAATTAGCATCAGTCACATGAACCTGTGTGGCCATTAGACATTATACCAAACAAGCAGTAAGACCATTCAGAACTGTTTTGCTCACCATGGTTTCAAGCATTCAGGCTTGGAGATGCCAGAAATGGCCAGGAATGTAAATGAAATGCTTTCACGACTTCAACAAATTAGGAATTCTGAAGAATTTGAAGATATTTTGAATGTTAAAATGAAAATGAAGACCTGGAGGATCCAATTGTCAAAAGCATTGTATGGAGACAGTCCATTACCTACACCTACTATGTTGATATTGTTCATTTGCAGTCAATCAAAAGAACACAGCAGATGAATTCCTCCATCGATAACTATTAGAGACTAATGCACTATGTTATAATTCTGTAGAAGTATTGGAAGTGTTCTAATTTGTTCTGTATTTCATTTAAACACATAAATTGTTACTCAGTTAAACAGCAGTATGTCTTTGTTATACCTTTTAAATATTTCTATGAAATTTCAGCTAATTGAGGCAGCCACTTAATTGGGCCAAAATATACTGGTCCTGATGTGTCCCAATTACCTGAAGTCTACTCTATATATTTCTAATTGTAATTTATAATTTGCTTTTAGGTATTGCACTGTACTGCTGCCACAAAACCTCAAATGCCATGATGTACGTCAGTGATACTAAACCTGACTCTGATTCTGATTTTCACTCTAATTCTGATTCTGATTACAGTGGGACTGTGGGTAAACTTGAGAGACAATAATATCTACAGAACAGTAGAACCTCAAAACAATGGTAAGAACTTGAACTCGGATCTAGTAGCAAGACTCAGGTAATGTAACACTATACAAACAATGACGTGTTCTATAATCTCATGATATTTTTTTATCATATGTATAAATGCTCACACTATATTCCTTCTTTGAACACATACTTTACTTTATTGTCACCAAACAATTGATACTAGAGCGTACAATCATCACAGCGATATTTGATTTGCGCTTCATGCTCCCTGGAGAACAAATCGAAGTAAATATAATAAAAATTTAAATTATAAATCATAAGTAGAAAAGGGAAAGTAAGGTAGTGCAAGTCAGGTCCGGATATTTGGAAGGAACGGCCCAGATCTGGGTCAGGATCCGTTCAGCAGTCTTATCACAGTTGAAAAGAAGCTGTTCCCAAATCTGGCCGTACAAATCTTCAAGCTCCTGAACCTTCTCCCGGAGGGAAGAGGGACAAAAAGTGTGTTGGCTGGGTGGGCTGTGTCCTTGATTATCCTGGCAGCACTGCTCCGACAGCATGCGGTGTAAAGTGAGTCCAAGGATGGAAGATTGGTTTGTGTGATGTGCTGGGCTATGTTCACGATCTTCTGCAGCTTCTTCCAGTTTTGGACAGGACAACTTCCATACCAGGTTGTGATGCACCCTAGAAGAATGCTTTCTACAGTGCATCTATAAAAATTAGTGAGAGTTTTAGAGGACAGGCCAAATTTCTTCAGCTTTCTCAGGAAGTAAAGGTGCTGGTGGGCCTACTTGGAATACATGAAAGGGTTAATGGATGAGGAATATTTGATGGCGCTGGGCTGGTACTCACTGGAAATTAGAAAAATGAGGGGAATCTTATTGAAACCTATTGAATATTGAAAGGCCTAGATAGAGTGGGCACGGAGAGGATATTTCCAATAGTGGGAGAATCTAAGATCAGAGGATACAACCTCAAAATACAGCCCATTAGAACAGAGATGAAGAGGAATAATCTTTAGCCAAAGGTCAGAGAATCTGTGGAACTCATTGCCATGATTGCCTTGGAGACAGTCAGTGGGTATTTTTAACATGGAGGTTGATAGGTTCTTGATTAGTAAAAGTGTTAAAGGTTATTGGAAGAAGGCAGGAGAATGAAGTTAAGAGGGATAATAAATCAGCCATGGCGGAATGGTGGAGCAGACCTGATAGGCCGAATGGCCAGATTCTGGTCATACGTCTTATGGTTTTATGGAATTATCCCCTCTAACCCAGGGAGTAGCTAGTACAAATTATCTTAAATCCGTACTAAATACCATTGTAACACACTAGACCAGGAGCAGACAACACATGCAGTCCCGTTTTCCCAGAAACACAATCTTGTTGGTTTAATCAGAAATGCTTTACTTTTCCTTGAATTGTTGCCTTGGGTTTAAATTGCTGACTCATTATTCTCCATTTGGAATTAGGCTGTAAGTCTTCTTGTGTCCGGACAGCTCTGTGCTATTTAAGTGTGTTTGTGGACCTGCTTTAATAATGTATTCGGCTGAAATGCTTGAGCAAACTCACTGGCTTCAACAGAGAAAATCCTCCTCCACGGCTTGCAATTTCTATTATCCAATGATAGAGTCATAGTCATAGTGCGCTACAGCACAGAAACAGGCCCTTCAGCCAAACCTAGTCCATACCAAGCTGCTATTCTACCTACTCCCTTTGACCAGTACCTGGACCATAGCCCTCTCTACCCCTCCCATTCATGTACTTATCTAAACTTCCTTTAAGTGATGCAATGGAACCCACGTCCACCACTTCTACTGGCAGCTCATTCCACACTCACACCATCCTCTGAGTGAAGAAGTTTCCCCTCAGGTTCTTCTCAAATATTTCGTCTTTCACACTTAACCTACAACCTCTAGTTATAGTCTCACCCAAATGCAGTGCAAAAATACTCCAAATGTGGCCTCACCAATGTTCTATACAGCTTCAACATAACATCCCAACTCCTGTACTCAATGCTTTGATTTATGAAGGTCAATGTGCCCCAGAGCGTCTTTAGACCCATCTGTCTGTGATGCTACTTTCAAGGAATCATGGATCTGTATTCCCAGATCCCTCTGCCCTACCATTCCAAGGCACAAATCCATGGTCTCACGAAACTAACAGAGGCCTACATACATACATCTGTAGTTGTAAACTTCCCATGATTCAGGACATTTACAAGGACAGGTGTGTAAAAAGGGCCCGTAGGATCATTGGGGATCCAAGTCATCCCAACCACCATCTGTTCCAGCTGTTACCATCTGGGAAGCAGTACCACAGTATAAAGCCAGGGCCAACAGGCTCCGGGACAGCTTCTTCCACCAGGCCATCAGACTGATGAACTCACGCAGATCTGAGTGTACTCTATATTACATTGACTGTTCTATTTATTATAGATTATTATAAATTACTATGGTTGCACATGGCACATTTAGATGGAGACGTAATGTAAATATTTTTACTCCTCTTGTATGTGAAGGATGTAAGAAATAAAGTAAATTCAATTCAATTCATTCCCAGATCCCTCTGTACTACCATTCCCAGATTCCTCTGTCTTAGCTTTCCCAGATCCCTTGGTTCTTCCTTTCCCAGGTCCCTCTGGCCTACCATTCCCAGATCTCTTTGTTAATACGCACAATAATCAGGATACAGCATCAAAAGTAACGCTTAGACACACTTCTTCTTTTTCTCCTCCTCAGACATCCCCTTGAGATCGAGGCTGAGCTGCTTTCCCTCCAGTGATGCAGGCCCATGAAGTGGCTGCTGAGGCTAAATAGCAAGCTCGGACTCTTCTGCAGATGGGGTAGGAGATAGATGAAGATAAATATTAGCTTTATTTATCATGGGAACATCAAGAAACCGAAACATAGAGTGAAATGTATAATTTATGTCAACAACTAACACACTCTGAGCATCTGTTGGGGGCAACCTGCAAAAGTCACCGCATGCCCACAATTTACTAACCCTAACCGTAGCACCCAGAGAAAACCCTACAGTCAAGGCCAGGACAAACTCCTTATAGACAGTAGCAGGACGTGAATCCCAATGAGTATGTCACAAACAGCTTTAGTAAATTTCTACAGATGTACCATAGAGCGTATTCTGACTGGTTGCATCACCATCTGGTATGAAGGCTCAAATCCACAAGACCACAAGAGGTTGCAGAGAGCTTGAGAATGTGCCAGCTCCACCACGGGCAAAAGCCTCCCGACAATCGAAGACATCTTCAATAGGTGTCACCTCAAAAAGGCAACATCCATGATTAAAGACCCTCACATGTCCTCTTCTCATTGCTACCATCAGGGAGGAGGTACAGGAGCCTGAAGAGATACATTCAATTGTAATATCCTGGTAAAGGTTTCACTGCTAACATAGTGGTTCACTGTTGACATTCTGTAGAAGCAGTGTTTGGGTTATGGCTAGAGATAACAGGAGCTTTGGAATGTGAGCCATCTAGTCAGGGGTGGGGGGTGACTGTGTGCCTGACGTCGATGGAGCAAGGTGCGGAGGCCGACTGAGAATCGGTGAATATGACTTTTGGAAAAGTTGAGCTCTAACTTGTGCACATTTGACTGTTTAATTATAATAGGCTCCTTTGTGTTTTTTTCTCTTTCTTTTCTTCACTAATTCTTTAGTTAAGTCAACATTCCCAAATATAATTCCATTAACCGTATGCAGTGTGCTGGATGTTTTTTCTTGGGAGTGAGTTGTAACAAGGCAACAAATTACACAGCATTCACACAAGCCAGGGTTTGGGGTGGGAGAGCCTTCCCAATCTCACAGATTTGGCGGGACCAGAGTGTGTATTCCCTAGACTTCACACAGCCCAAGGAAAGCAGGGTTTCACAATGTTTTGGAGAAAGCGTCTTCCCTTGTGCCATCAGATTTCTGAATGGTCCATGAACCCATGAATACTACCTTGTTATTCATCTTTTGCACTATTTATTTATTTTGTAGCTTGTAGTAAATGTTTTGTCTTGCACTGCGCTTCTGCCACAAAGCAACTCCCTTTCATGACAAATGCCAGTGACCATAAACCTGATTTTCATTCTCACTTTGATTTTTGAATAATTTCCTCGATCGGTATGCTAATCTCTTCCCGTGAGTATCTATTTGGGGTGTCTGGTGCCTCATTGTCATGCTGTGGTAACACAACTGCCCACCTTTCCATGGTCAATACAGCCATTGTTGTAATTGCTACATTAGAACCCAGAATTCTGGTCCTCCCCAGCTTGCAAACACACAACTTACAGACAACTTTACATATGAGCAAGTTCCCATAATATTATAAAATAAAACAAGAAGCAGTCTAAAAAAATGTTTTCCTGTTGTTGTTGTTGCTTGTGACGTTCTGCCGAGCATTGTGGGCACACTACAGTATGGTGGCACCAGAATGGGTGACACTTACGGGCTGTCCCCAGCAGATCCTTACCTTGCGATGCAAAGCAACGCCCACAAAGTGCTGGAGGAACTCAGCAGGCCAGGCAGCATCTATGGAAAAGAGTAAACAGTTGACGTTTCGGGCCAAGACCCTTCATCAGGACTGGAAAGGAAGATGGGGGAGGGGAGGGGAGAAGAGGTTATGGCGATTGGTAATGCAAGTGACACATTTCACTGTCTTTTGATGTACACAGGATAAATAAATAAATCTGAATCTGAATCAGTGGGGGAGGGGGCGAGGGTTGGGAGGATGATATATTGGCATTTTGAGTCAGGACACTGCCTCAGGATTGACAGTGGACAAGGAAGACTGCCAGCATAAATGGGAGAAGTGAAAGGGAGAGACAGGGACCTGTGAACAAAGGAGAGGTAAAGGATAATGGACATATGGAGCCAGACGGGAGAGTGGTAAAGTTGGAAGGCAATGTTAGTGATAGGAAGAAGCGGACAAGAAAAAAAGCAGATGGAGGCAAGTGGAGGGAGGGAAGAGAGAAGGGCACTCAAGAAAGAGTTACTGAGAGAGAAACGGCACAGAAACAGGGCCTTCTGACCAATGGGTACTCACCAACCATCAAGCATTCATTTTGTTCCTAATCCTACCCTAACCCTTTTTTGTGGAGAGATGTGAAACTCTGGCTTCAATGCCTCAGCCAAGAAATGGAATAACTGTTGGCATTTCTGACATACGTTTTATATAAGCCTATCACTGAGTGTGGTGCAATTGATCAGTCTAAAGAATTTTCTCTCTCCCTCCTCTCCTGTCTATTTGTCTGCTTCCTTCACACACTCCCTCTCTCTCTAACTCTCTCTCTCCCTCTATCTAACTATCTCTCTCCCTCTCTCCCACTCCTTCTTGCTTTTCCCATCTCCTTCCCTTTTTCTCTCTATCAATCTCTCTCTCTCACTCTCTCTGTCTCTTTCTCTCTCCATTTCTCTCTCTCCATTTCTCTCTCGTCCTCTCCCTCTCAATCTCTCTCCATCTCCCTCTCTCTCTAACTATCTCTCTCCCTCTTCCTCTCTCCTTCTCCCTCCACCTCTCATTCATCATTCTCAGTCTGGAACTGGTTTATTATTATCACACGTACCGAAGTAGAGTAAAAAACCTTGTCTTCACTACACAATGCATTTAGGCAGTACAAAGTAAAACAACAACAGAATGCAGAAAAAAAACTCAGAGCAAGTGCAGTTCAGAATGACAAAAGGTTTTTCAGCCTGGCGGTGCAAAAGTACCTTCTGGTCAAGAGAGCGGGAAGAAGAGGAGTGTGGGGTCTTCAATTACGCTGGATGCTTTATTGAGGTAGTGAGACATTTAGACCGAGTCTAGGGAGGGGAGGTGGATTCCTGTGATGTGCTGAGTTTTGTCCACAACTCTGCAGGTTCTTGTGGACTCATGCAAGGCAGTTGCCCTAAGGAGCTGTGACAGATCCAGGTAGGATACTTTCTGTCGTGCATCAATAAATATGCCAAATTTCCCCCTGAGGAAGTACAGGCAGAGGTGAGCTTTCTTGGGCACGATGGTTGGGCCGGGACCATCATGCTCAGAGCATGAAGTTCTCAACCCTCTCAACTCCATCACCACCGATGCAGACAGGACCACGTGTACCACCCCCTTTCCTGAAATCAATGACCAGCTCTTTTGTCTTGCTGACTTTGAGGGGAAGACTTTTGTCGCAACGCCATGTCACACCTCTTCCCTGCTTTCCAACCCATCGTTATTTGAGGTACGGCCCACCACAGCGATATCATCTGCAAACTTGGAGCAGAATCTGGCCACGCAGTCATGAGTGTTCAGGGAATCGAGTAGGGAGCTGAGGGTGCAGTCTTGTGGGGCACCGGTGTTGAGAATACTCACGGTGGAGGTTTTGCAGCCCATCCTCAAGTAGCTGTGATCTGTTGGCCAAGAAGCCAAGGAACCTGTTGCAAAGACAGGTGTTAACTTCAGGGTCTTAGAGTACGGTGACAAGTTTTAGAATTTTACTATTGAACATCGAACTGTAATGAATAAACAGTAGTCTAACATAGGTATCTTCACTGACCAGTTCCTCCAGAGATATGAAGGCCAGAGAAATGGCATTCATCGTAGATCTATTTTGGTGGGAGGCAAACTACAGAGGATCAAGTTTGCTGGCGAGGTTTATCTGTGCAGGATCTAAGAACACCATCTTAGCCAGATGATTTCTGCGGATTCACTTTCCTGAAGACTGATTTTATATCAGCAACGGTGACTGTGGGTTCTGGTGGACTGGAGGTTGCCAGGTTTGGTAATAGAATGTCAATCCCCTTCTGTCCAAAACCAACTTTACCTCAGACTGCCTCATTATCTCCATTTGCCTCTTTTCGTTTGCTTCTCTCTCCTCCTCTCTGTATCTCTCTTTCTGCCTCAATGTTTTTCTCTGCCTTTCTCTCTCTGTCTTTCTCTCTAACCCTTCTCTGACCCCCCCATCTCTCTCTCTGTATCTTCTCTGCTCTCCACTCTGCCTCTTTTTTTCTCTCTGTATCACTCCACCTCTCTTTCTCTGAACCACCACCATCTTTATCTCTCTCTCTCTCTCTCTCTCCCTCTTTCCCTTGAACAAGAATAGAATATGCTGTAGAAAAGTACAACACATTACAGGCTCTACAGCTCATCACGTTGTGCCAACCTTTAAATCTACTCTAAGATCAATCTACACTTCCTTCCCATTTTTCTATCATCCATGTGCCTATCTAAGAGTTTCTTACATGCCCCTAATGTATCTGTCTCTACCACACCACTCTGTGTAAAAAACCCTATCCCTATCCTTTCCTCAAATCACCTAATAATTATGCCCCCTCGTATTAGCCGTTTCTCCCCAGGGAAAAGGTCTCTGGCTGTCCACTCATTCTACGTCTCTCATCATCTTGAACAAGAATAGCAGATTCATTGCTAACAGATCAGTGAGGTCTACAGTAGAGCAACAGGACAGAGCAGTCAGGGATACAATCTGACAGCACCATGGCCCGAATCAACACTGAAAGCAGTCACCTCACAATGGGCCACCAGATACCCCGTCATATTCATCCACCTGCGTACGATCTGAAAAGATGGTGCATCATTAACAGCGACCTCATGAACACCTCCTGCCTAATTACTTCAGACCAGCTGATTCCGGGCCACATTAAATGTGAATATATTATACAGGGCGTGTAGTTCGCAGTGGATTTCGGCTGATGCATGAGCTGCTGTTGTTTGTCAGCTATAATTGAAATTCTTTCGCATCTGACTCAATTTCGAGCTTCGACAGGAGGAATTGTGTCATTCCGCACAATGATGTGACTTCAAAATGACTGCTGGTCCTGTGTGAATCAATTAAAGAATGAAGTTTCACCTCGCGGCTGTGTGACAAGATTCGGTTGAAGAGCTATTAAAGTCTGCTGCATATTGATGTCAATTACTAAATGTGAATTGCAAGATCATACCTCCTAATTTTGTAATTTTTTAGCTTTCTCCTGCCTAGCCCATGAGTTTTATGCAGCAAATACTTTTGCTGGAATTTGCCAAATGATAATTCCTTTAGTATGTTTTTTAATTCATTTCCATTGTGATACATAAAACACTGAACATAGAACAAAACAGCACAGGAATAGGCCTCTCGGCCCACAAAGTCGTGCTAAACCTATTAAATTCGCAGTCAAGTGGCCAATTGAACTAATCTCTTTGGCCAACACAATGTCTATATTATCCCACGGTTAATTTTGAAAGTGTTTAACACTACAGTAAATGATTTGGTGGAGGCTGTTGAATCCCTCATAAAGCCATTTTGTTTGGAAAATTGTCATGTGATTTGTAAAATAACATTTGTTGTACAGAGGGAGTTTGATCTACACAGGAATCTTGGCATCCAAGCTTATAGTGACAATGCAAGTACACTACTGTGCAAAAGTCTTCATATGTATGTAGTTAGGGAGCCTAAGACTTTTGCACATGCTGTGGTAATTTTATGTGTTGTGCTGTACTGCAGCCACACAAAAAAAAAAACAAATTTCATGACATATGTGAGTGATGATAAACCTAATTCTGATATGGGTCTCTATTGTGGACTGAGAGTGGGAAAATGCAGGGAGAGGGCAATCTCGGTGGAGAAAAAGGGGAAAATAGAGGGGAGGGAGTGGGAAGCACCAGAGAGATATTCTGTAATAATCAATAAATCAAATGACTTTGTCTGGTGTCTCGGGATTAATTGGGTCTGCACCCGTGCCACCATCCCCTCTGCCCCTGGCACTCCTTCTCGGCTACCTGTCCCACACCCCTCCCTCAGCGCTCCTCCCTCGCCATCCCCAATATCCTTTGCTCCTGACAGATCTACAAGCTCACTGTCCACTCCACATGGACAAATACAGTGCTGTGCAAAAATCTTAGGCACCCTAGCCATAAGTATGTGCCTAAGACTTTTGCACAATAGACGGCGGGGTAAAAGAAGGCACGCGGCATGCTTGCCTTCACTGGTTGCGCCACTGAGTACAAGAGTGAAGGAGACATGATGGTACAGCCAAAACACTTCGGTTCGGTTGCATTGTGTGCTATCCTGGTCACCCCATTCCAGTACAGCGTACGGTGAGAACCAGGGGAACACAGCTGTTATTTTCATGAGAGGAGAGCGAATGAGACAGAAGTGTGGGATAGTACAGTGTAAGGTGGGGAAGAGGAGAACATGGTCATTACTTTGTGTTAGAGGGAAGGGGCTTGAGACAGAAGTGAGGGGGGGTGAAACAGGTGTGGCTGGGATCCAGGGGAACCTATGGCAGAGGAGAAAGGAAGTGTAGGTATGGAAGGTGATGAGGACAGAACACAGGCAACAAAGAAGAGCTAAATAAATAAGGCCCTCCGCTGGTTGGGTCAACCATGGATATTGCATTGTAGACATCTGCCTAATAGGTAAGCCAGGGCACTCTAAGATGGCCTGTGCAGAAAGATCCACCTCTCCACACAGCAGATAAACCCAAAGGAACAGCAGAGACCGATACAGTTCAGCACAAGCCCTGTCACAGGAGTGGCCAGTCAGTGTTCAACTCAACATAGGACTGCCTTAGGAGCTGCAACTCCAGATTTTCCCTTAGGGTTTCCTCCCAAAGCCTTCCCCGTGAGTTTACGTAGCTGCAAGGCTGCTCAGTTTGAGATCAGCGTTTTCCTTCTCCGAGATGAACTGCCAACCACAGCTGACGAGCCCGAAAAGACAGGAGGTATCTCATTCATTCAAATTCTCCCTGATATTGAAAGGCCTTGACAGGGTGGACGTTGAGTGGATGTTTTCAATGGTGGGAGAGTCTCGGACCAGAGGGCACAGCCTCAGAATAGAAGAATGTCCCCTTAGAACAGAGGTGGGTGGGGATTTCTTTAGCCAGAAGGTGGGGAATCTGCAATCCATTGTCACCGACAGCTGTGGAGGCCAAGTCATTGGGTATATTTAAAGCAGAGGTTCCTGATTAGTATGGGTGTCAACGGTTACAGGGAAAGGCAGGAAAATGGGGTTGAGAGGGAAAGCAAATCAACCACGATGGAACGGTGGAGCAGACTCGATGGGCTGAGTGGCCTACGTCTTGTGTCTCACGGACAAAGTAGTTGAAAGAATGGAGTGGATTCAAACTGCTGTTAAATTATCTGTGCCTGTCTATCCACTCCAACCTCTTTCAGTGCTGTAAATAATTTATCATTTATAAGAATTCAGAGGAAGTCAGTGTAAATATTAGCATGATAGTTTGGTGAATTACACTGGCAGAACTGGGGTAAATTTTTAAAAATGATAATCAAATGCAAATAATGCCATGGGTGATTTAACTATCTATCTCTCACTCTCTGCAGTTGGTATTCTAAAGCCTTGCCAAATCTGCATGTTTTTTTTAGTTTACTGTGAAGGCCTGAGTGAAGAGCTTCTCTTCACACTGCACCAAGATCAAACACATTTCACCTGTGTAACACTGGTGATCCTCAACAGAAACTCCGTGGCCAGTGAAACATAGCTGTGTTTGGATATGTGAGAATGAAAAAGACCACTTGATGTGAGTTCTTTCAGGTGTTCAAATGGAGTCTGATTTTAACCCCTGGTTATCAGGACAAAACCTATTCCTGCTCTGTTAGAAGAATGCAACTTGTTTTGTCACTGAGTCACAAAGTTATACTGCACTGAAACAGGCCAGTTGACCCAGCTCCTTCAAGTTAGACCATAAGACCATATGATTTAAGATCAGAATTAGGCCATTCAGTCCAACAAGAATGCTTTTGTGCATTTGTCAATACAAAAATCTTGAGTGATGTAGCCATAAGACTATAAGACTAAGGAGCAGAATTAAGCCATTCGGCCCATCAAGTCTATGCTGTCATTCCATCGTGGCCAATTTGTTATCCCTCTCAACCCCATTCTCTTGCCTTCTCTACCATAATCTTTGACACCCTTACTAATTAAAACCTATCAACCTTTGCTTTAAATACACACAATGACTTGGCCTTCACAGCTGTCTGTGACAATGAATTCCAAAGATTCACCAGTTCCTGGCTAAAGAAATGCCTCCTCTTCTCTGTTCTAAAGAGAAGTCCCTCAGTTCTGTATCTGTGGCCTCTGTCCCATTCCCTTTTCTCTCACACAAGATAATGATAGAGTCTCACCACTATAAGAAACAGCAATGATCAAAGTTCAAAGTAAATTTATATCAAAGAAAATAGGTACAGTATATGTCACGATATAATACCTAAGCCGGCTGGTGGCGCAGTGGCATCAGCGTCGGACTCCGGAACCGAAGGCTCCCGAGTTCGAACCCAGTCGCCCTCCCCCGGGCAGGCTTTCCGGGTTGAGCGCTGAGCTAGCCACTCGGCCTCGTAAAAAACAAGGGTCGAGTCAGGAACATTCATACCGTGACCCGGTTAATCCGAAAGGAGACTAATTCTGACACCACGTGGCAGGCAAGAATGGCTGACTGTCTGGTGTGACTAGCTGTGAAATGAAACCATATAGTACCCAAGATTCATTTTCTTGTGGGCATTCACATTAAATACAAAGAAACACAATAGATTCAATGAAAAAACTCAAAACAAAGGCAACCAATATGCAAAGACAATAAAGAGTGCAAATACAAAAAGAGAAAAAAATAAAATAATAATAATAGACAAGCAATAAATATCAAGAACATGAGCTATAGAGTCTTTGGAAGTGAAACCATAGGTTATGGAATCAGTTCAGTGTTGGGGCAAGTGAAGTTATCCCATTTGGTTGAGGGGAAATAATTGCTCCTGAATCTGGTAGCAAGGGACCTGAAGCTCCTGTCTTTGGCCATTTAATATTCAATAGGTTTCAATGACATACCCCTGTCTTCTGAACTCCAGTGAGTACAGGCCCAAAGCCATCAAATACTCCTCATATGTTAATCCTTTCATTCCTGGAATCATTCTCATGAACCTTCTCTGGACCCTCTTCAATGCCATCACACCCTTTCTTAGATACGGGGCTGGAAATTGCTCACAATACCCCAAGTGCGGTCTGACCAATGCCTTATAAAGCTTCAGCAAGACTTCCTTGCTCTTATATTCCAGTTCTCTTGAAATGAATGCTAACATTGCATATTCTGTCCTTACCACCAACTCAACCTGCAAGTTGGAGAAATCAACAGATCAAGAGGCAGCAGTGGAGGAGATGAATTGCCCATGTTTCAGGTCGAAACCTTACTTCAGGAGTCAGTGTACCTACATACCAGTCCAACAGTTCAAGGCCTGTGAATTAGTATTCAGTGGCATTAATGCATTTTGACGCGAATCAACAGACCAGAAAATTCCCTAATGTCCGATCCTTGATCCCACAGTCAGGAGCTCTACCATTACAAACTTATTAAATCTGGGAAAATTTGTTAAATTGCTTTATTCAGTACAGTTACACGGACTGAAGTCTAGTGGAAAACCTCGCTTTGCTTGCCATCCATACAGATCGTTCCATTACGACAGTGTATTGAGGTAGTGCAAGGGAAACGAGTAACTAAACACAGAATAAATTGTTACAGATACAGACAAAGTGCAGTGCAGATAGAAAATATGGTTCAAGGTCATAACGAGGTAGAGCTATGTCCTAATGTCTCAGCTGAAACATCAACTATTTATGCCTCTCCATAGATGCTGCCTGACCTGTTGAGTTCTTCCAGCATTTTGTGTGAATTGCTCAAGATTTCCAGCATTTTCAGAATCCTGTGTGTTTATTGAATGAGCCAGCCTCACTACGGAGGAATGCGCTGCTGTTGGTAACGTTGCCCAACTTGTATTGCTGCCCCTTTTTGGATGTATGCCCTGCCATAGTAGGAGGCGGATAGAGATAGGTCTCTACCAAGGGAGGAGCAAGGCACTCCTTTCCTCGACTGGCCTGCAGGTCACCCTTGGGCAAGGTGTAGCACCTGCTCAGCTTCACATCCCCTGATCAGGGTCACATGAAGCCACGGGAGCAGGTGGTGGATGGTCATATGAGCAGCCGGTGCATATCACAAGTCCTGGTTATGTGACCACTGACGCCAGGCAAACAATCCCTGAAGGGTGTTGAAGAGTGGAAAGACACTGCCCAGAAGAAGGCAATGGCAAACCACTTCTGTAAAAAAATTTGCCAAGAACAATCATGGTCAAAGACCACGATTGTCTGTATCATATGTCACAGCACATAACAAACAAACGAGCCATCACTGGTGGCTGGCCTGGGACTTGATTTAGTACTGGTACTATCACTGGGCTTTACAAAGGTCATATCTTGACTTCTTTTGTAGGTCAGGGTACCTGACTTGAACATCACAGTCCTGGATTTGAGTAGGGGAGAGGTTAGAGAAAGATGTAGGGAGATGGCAGAAGAGGAGGTGATGGCTAATAGAGCTGGACTTGGTGCGGAGAAATACAGGTACTTCCCAGTAAGAAACGGAACAGATTATAACAAGGAACAAATAAACGGTAAAGAAATTTGCAGCAGACATAGAGGAACAATAACTTTCCAAGAGTCAAGAATCCAATAAAAGGGGGGAATTAAAGAAAATTTAAATTGATAAAAAAATTATGCTGCAGAAAATATTGGCACAGAAATTTGATAAATCTCCAGAGCTTGATGATTTGCATCCCAGAATACCAACTGAGGTAACCATGGTGAATATGGTTGCGTGAGTTATCATTTTCTAGAATTCCATATATTAAGTTGCCAGATGGAATCCCACTATATTATAAATGAGGAAAAGAGTATAGAGGGAACTATGCATAAGTTTAGCTTCAGTCAGAGAGGAAATGACAGTCTGAGGTGGTGAGGAGATAGAAGAGGTTGTGGCGACCCACTTCCCAGCGCACTCGAACCAGCTCACAAAGTGGCGCGCGCCGGCATTGAGGCCGGTCCCAAAGAGGGTGCCAAGTCTGCTTCACCAGCAAGGGGAAAAGCCCGCACGCGGGACGGTACTGTGAATACGCGCCCCCTACAGCATTCCCACCCGGAGAGGGCGGGACCAGGAAGGCTTTAAAGCGAGGCCGCGAAGTTTGAATAAATCTCTTTTTGCAACTGCAGCTCATCGACTCCGTGTCGTTATTTCAGAGCTGCGTGTAGCACACCGCTACAAGGTGATAATAGGAAAGTCAAAGTCAAAATGCATTTATTATCAAAGAACGTATCAATTATACAATCTTGAAATTTGTTTGGTAACAGGAAATATCAGTGGGATTGGAGAAAATCACCCTTTCCCTGCCCCCCTCTTTCTGATCCACCTCCAGTCTTTTTCATTCCACCTCTCAATCCCTTATTTCTGCCCCCTTCCCCTTCCAGGTTTCATCTAACCACTACCCACTACCCGCACACTTTACCCACTAGACTCCCCTCTTCCCTTCCCCGTTCCATCCATCCATTCCCCACACACTTTACCCACTATTCCTCCCTTCCCCTTCCCCATTCCATCCATCCAGCCACTACCCAAACACTTTACCCACTAGACTCCCCCTCTTGCCCTTCCCGGTTCCATCTGCCCATCATCCCTCTCCTAATGATTCTTATTCCAGCTTTCCCTACTTATCAAATTCCAGCCTTAGTTCTGCTTATCACCTTCCAGCAGCTATCTCCACTTTCATCCCCCCCCCACACCCCCAGCTCTATTTGCCCTTACTTTGTCTGCCTTCACCTGCCCCTGTCTCCTAACTCCACACCTCCGTTTGCCCCATTTGCCCATCATCCTTCACCCCTCCTCGATCAACCAATCACCTAACTGGCCCCGGTTTCACCACTCCCCCATAGCGAAGTCCTTCAGCAGCTGCAAAGCCCTTTGGTATCAACCCAAGGACAGGGTAGGTGTAAGGGAATGCAGCTCTTTCTTCACTCTTTCGGCAAAGCAGCTCTGTGTGCCTCAGTAGCCCAACTTCAACACTACCCTCGTCTCCCCAGTATAACTCTCGCACTCAATGTTTGTCCACATCCCCCCTCTGAGTATATTGAAGCTTACAAAGACAACTTCAACCTTCTACATAGCTTAACCAAACACAAAGGTATACACAGAAACACGCTCAACTGCACACAGGCCACAGGAAAGTAATTACATGCGCCCTGCGACAGAAACACTCAATGCATAGACTGTGACAGAGGTACACACAAGCACACTCACAAATTCACACAAAGGCCAAGGCAATCAGGTAGAAACACTCACATGAACCAGGGTTTCAACTCTGCTGGGAGTGAGGGGAGGGGAGCAGTGGAATGAATGAATGGTGATGGACATCATCAGAAAGATACGTAGAAGCCAACAATAATTATTATCGTTCCTTCTTATCTTCCTTATTGAGATCTGTACATCTTACCTCAAATTTTAAGTAATTTTTGGAGTTGTTAATATTTTAGCTATACATGTGCCAATACTTTGATTGTCTCACGAGACCTGCAGCATGCCTGTAGATGTGTGTGATTAATCTAACTCTTTCCACCTGTCCAGTGCTGTGTGATAGAAATGTGATTTCACTCTATTAAATATGGAATAGTAATTTACTGCAATTGAATCCATTGTGAGAGAGGCAGTAATTCAATCACGTTCCTCTGATGATGTTTTCTGATGTGCACGGAAGTTAACTGGATGCTAAACATAAAGACTGTTTTAAATATTTAAAGATAGCTTTATTTGTCACATACACTTTGAAACACCGGAACGTGCAGGGAAATGCGTTGTTTGCGTTAACGACCAACGCAGTCTGAGGATGTGCAAACGTTGTCGTGCTTCCAGCACCAACAATTTACCCGGACATCATTGGACTGTGGGAGGAAAACAGGAGAAAACCCACATGGTCTTATCCTAGCCTCAGTCCCTGCTTCCTTCACTGTCCATACAATGCCCAGGGTAAACTCAAGCAACAAGACTTCATCTTCTGATGAGGCACATTGCAATCCCCAGAGCTAAGCTCAACAGTTTCAGAGCTGGCCATCTCGGACCTACCTCTAACATCAGCCTCAGTTTAACTCCCTCCGTAGATGTTGCCCGATCCGCTGGGTATTTCGAGCACTTTTGGCTGTTTCAGTTTCTGGTCTATCACAATTATTACTACCATCAGGGAGAAGGGACAGGAGCATGAAGACACATACTCAATGTTTTATGAACAGCTTTGTCCATCTGCCAGTCACATTTCTGTGCAATCCATGAACCCAAGAACACTACCTCACTACTTGACCCCCTTTTTGCACTACTAATTTTTTTTTATATTTCTTATTGTAACTTATTTATTTGTTCATCTGTTTATCTGTTTATTTATTAATTGAGATGCACCGCGGACTAGGCCCTGCTGGCTCCTCGAGCCAGGCTGCCCAGCAACCCCCGATTTAAACCATATCCAAATGACAGGACAATTTACAATGACCAATTAACCTACCAACCAGATTGTGAGAGGAAACTGGAGCACCCAGAGAAAACCCTTATGGTCACAGGGAGAATTACAAACTCCTTACAGAAAGTGGCAGGAATTGAACCCATATTGCTGGTACTTTAAAGCACTGTGCTAAGAACTATGCCACCATGCTGCCCTGTACTTACAATAATTTGTTAACGTATTGCTCTGTAACGCTGCCACAAAACAACAAATTTCACCACATATGTCCCTGATAATAAACCTGTTTGTGATTCTGAAGTTCATATGCCTCCTCTCCCTCTTTACCTGCCCTATATGGAACAAGCTATGAGAGGAGGTGGTCGAGACGGGTCCAATTACATTTAAAAGGCACTATACATAAGTATATGCATAGGAAAATTTGGAGAGGTATGTGCCAAACCAGGCAATCGTGATTAGCTCAGTTAGATAGCTTGGTTGGCATCAATGAGTGAGGGTGAAGGGCCAGTTTCCAAGCTGTAAAACATGGTGACACCATTACGAACAAGATGTAACATGTCAACAGATGATCATATTTTACTCGAGAACATTGATACCCAAAGCCAGTCAAAACCTCAATGGATACCAAGTCTTAGCAAACTGTTTACTGCGTACCTGAAGTTAAACAACCCTAAGATTACTGAATGTTTAATGAATGATTTTGTTTTCACCATCTATTATTTTCTATAATTCATGCAACACTCTTAGAGCTTGGGGCATCGGAGTTCAGAGTTCAATCCCAGCATTCTCTGTAAGGTGTCTGTGTGTACATCTTCCCCATGATGAGCCATGGATTTCCTCCCACAGTCCAAAGACGTATCAGTTATTAGGCTAACTGGTTATTGTAAATTGACGGGCCGCTGGGTGGTGCGGGTCTGAAAGGCCGGGAGGGGTTGTTCCGCGCTGTATCTCTAAATCAATAAATAATAATTTTTCTGTCTTTGCACTGTACTGCCACGACAAAACAACACATTCCACATTATGTAACTCAGTGAATATCAATCTGATTCTGATTTAAAATTCATCCCACAATATAAGAAACAGTAATGGGAAACACATTGTTTCCTGTCCCTCGCAGGCTATTATCAAATGAGAAATATTAAATGTTGACCAATCATGTACAATAAAAATCAAAAATCACAAACGTAAATCTGACTAGTGTTGACCTATCTGAACTCAAAGGACTAAGAATTTGTATCTCACTTGTTATGTTTATTCCCTCAAGGGGATGTGGCTGTTTATTCTCTGTCCCATATTGTCCCTAAATTGAGTGCTATGTTGGACATTTTAGAAATCAGCTGTGGGCTGGGATTACCAAAGCCCAGTAAATGACATGGTCCTGATGAAGGGTCCTGGCCCAGAACATTAATTCCTTTTTCTTCCTAATAGATTCTGCGTGACCTGCTGAGCTCCTCCAGCATTTTGTGTGGAGCTCCAGCATCTGCAGAATCTCACGGCCCAGTAAATGACAGCAGAGCTTCCTTCCCAGAGCAAGACAAATACACTTCAACAGTAATCTGATACATAAATGATACTGATTCTCCTATTTCATTCCAGAATTTTATTTAATTACCTGTCGTTAAATTCTTTACTGCAGCGATGGGCAATTTTAGATAATGGGTAGGATTGTGGAAAGCTCTTCAGTTTCAATGCTGAGAAGTTCTTTCCCTTACTTGGAAAGTTCAAAACTAGGTCATAGACTCAGAACCAGAGATTGGCGGACTAGGACTGAAATGACAAGTTGTTTCTTTCTTCAGAGGAACAAACATAGAACGTTAGAGGAACTCAGCAGGCCAGGCAGCATCTATGGAAGGAATAAACAGTTGATGCTTTGAGCCAAGACAATTCATCAGGACTGGAAAGTAAGGGGAGAAAAGCCAGAATAAGAAGATGGGGAGAGGGTAAGCAGTACAAGCTAGAAGCCAGGTGAGTGGGAAGGTGGGTGAGTGGGGAAGGGGCAATGAAGTGAGAACTTGTGAGGTGATAGGTGGAAAAGGTAAAGGGCTGAAGAAGCAGGAATCTGATAGGACAGAAGAGTGGACCATGGAAGAAAGAGAAGGGGAAGAGGCATTAGTAGAAGCTGATGGACAGGTGAGGAGAAGAGAAGGGGTAAGAGGGAGCCAGAGAAGGGAATGGGAAAAGAGAGAAAGGGGGAGTGGTGGCAAAATTAACAGAAGTTAAAGAAATTGACGTTCTTTCCATTAGGATGGAGGCTACCCAGATGGAAAATGAGATGTTGCTTCTGCAACCTGAGAGTGGCCTCATCATGACAGCAGAGGAGACAATGAACCGACATGTCAAAATGGGCTTCAACGAGTCAATCCACGCCTTCCTCTACTGTCACTCTGAAGGTGGCCTCATTTTGGCAGTAGAGGATGCCATGGACCGACATGTTGGAATGGAAAGTAGAATTATAATGGGTGACCACCAGGGAGGCCCACCTATTTGGCAGACAGAGCAAAGGTGCTTAATTTTTCAGAGGGTTGTAGGTCTTTGGAATTCTCTACACCAGAGAGGTAAGGATGCTTAATGACTTTATTCAAGTATTTCTTTCCAAATCTCATATGAAGTTGTTCAGGTCAATTGGTGCAAAAGGCAGTAGACATTTCTGGCTCTAAACCTGACATGGTCATGGACAGTGATTTGACAACTCTGGTGATCAAGTTACAGCACAGTGTGGAAGCCCTGTCAGGGCAGGCAAGGGTACCCCATCATTCTTTTGAAAAACATGTCAATGTGCCAATTTACCTAAAGCGCAATACCTACAACCATTAGGCTCCTGAAGCAACATGGATACTGTAACTTCAATCACCATTTGCCGTTGCCTTCCTTACTACTGACTCAGCCTGCAAGTTGGAGAGATCAACAGGTCAGGCAGCGTCAGATCAACTGTCCACGTTTAAGGTCAAAACCCTACTTTAGGATTCAGTGTAGCTACTTACAAGCCAAACAGTCCAGGGCTTGTGATTTAGCACTCATTGATGTTAATGAATTTTGACAGTGAATCAAAAGATGAGGAAATTCCCTAATGTCCAATCCTTGATCCCACAGTCAGGAACTTCTACTGTTATGCACCTACTAAAACTGGAAAAAAATTATTAATGACTCCACATAACTCGTGGTCTTCAAACTCATGTTCTCAGTATTATTTAATTTTTATTTGAACAGTTTGTCTTCTTTTGCACATTGGTTGCTTGTCATTCTTTGTGTATGGTTTTCATGGATTCTATTGTAGTTACTTGCTTTCCAGTAAATGACTACCAGGAAATGAATGTCCTGGTAGTATATGCTAACATATACACACTGTGATAATAAATTTACGTTGACTTTGACAATAATGGAGCAGGTTTCTGGTTGGAGTTTCCAATCCAGGTTCTACTCTTGTAAATCAGAGTTTGGATATACTCTCAGATGTTTAGGCCATAAAACCATAAGACATAGAAGCAGAATTAGGCCATTCGGCCCATCAAGTCTGCTTTGCCATTCCATCATGGCTGTCCCTCTCAACCCTATTCTCCTGCCTTCTCTTCATAATCTTTGACATCCTTAATAACCAAGAACCCATCTGCTTTGAATATACCTAATAATTTGGCCTTCACAACTGTCTGTGGCAATGAATTCCACAGATTCACTACCGTCCGGCTAAAGAAATTGCTCCTCGTTGTTGTTCTAAAGGGACATTCTTGTACTCTGAAGTTGCGTCCTCTGGTTCTAGACTTCCCTACTATAGGAAACATCCTTTCCACATCCAATCTATCTAGGCCTTTCAATATTCAATAGGTTTCAATAAAATTCAGCCCCCTCATTCTTCTGAACTGCAGCCCAAAGGTCAAGACCTTGCTATACAAACAATCTCCAGAAACAGATTTGCATAATATTAATTCTTCTAATTATAATGGCTGAGCTTGTGTAGATAAAACCCAAGGCTCTATGCAGAACTCATTCAAACAACAATTGCATGTGTGTTAATTCATCTGTAACATTCCACATTCATCGGCTAATCATCCTCAGGTTACTGTGGAATGAAACATTTAATGCGTGCAAAGTAATTTAAACTAGGTTTGATTTCTTTTTTACTTTTCCTTATCAGCATTTTGTTCCTTAGCAACAGAACTGTCAACACTGGAGGTGGAACCCTATGGGTATGGCTATGGGTAACCCTAGGTAATTTCTAAAGTAAGTACATATTTGGCACAGTATTGTGGGCCGAAGGGCCTGTATTGTGCTGTAGGTTTACTATGTTCTAACCCCAGCCTTGCGTGAAATCCTTGTCTCACCATCAATGCCATGGGTGGTGCAGCCTGAGACTCCATTGCAACAGTATGGTTGCCAACAATGCTCTGAGTTTCTACCTTACTTTTAATATAGAAGAAAAGTGTACCAGTGATCAGTATAGAGGTAAGTGGAGCACAGAGGGATTAGAACGGTGATCTAAAGCTTATTCAAAGAGCCTTGACCAACATTCTCTCACCCTCAAAGAACAGCCCATTAAATACTTCCACAGAACTTGGTAATTGAAGATATTGTCACATAAAGATAGATAAAGGTTAGCTTTATTTGTCACATGTACAGTACATTGAAACATGCAGTGAATCGCATCATTTCCATCAAATCAAATCAATAAGAATCATGCTGGGGCAGCCTGCTGGTGCCACCACACTTCCAGCACCAACAGAGCAAGCCCATGACTCACTAACCTTAAACTTACGTCTTTGGAACGCGGAAAGAAATCGGAGGAAACCCACGTGGTCACGGGGAGAACGTACAATCCCCTTATAGACAGCAGCAGGAAGTGAACACCACTCTTACAGCTGGCACTATAATAACATTACACTAATTGGTACGGTAACTTGCCACCCACGTGTACAAAGATACTGTGAAAAGCTTGTCTTGTATTCTGTTCATTCAGAACAAGTCATTAGGAAGAACAAGGTAAAAGCATTATCAATGCAGGCTAAAGCATAAAAGCTACAGAGGAACTGCAGTGCAGGTAAACAATAAAATTCAAAACCATAAGGTAGATTGTGAGGTCAAGAGTCCATCTTATGGTATAAGAGTTCTGTTCGTAAGTCTAATTGGACTGGAAGGGCCTGTTACAATCCTGTATCTCTAAATAAGTAGATAGATTCATATCTATCTATCACTTCATTGTGTCAAGGACCCTTTATAAACAAGATCTGCAGTTACTGTGTCAGTGGGTGTCCTTGGTAACCAAGTGCTCCTCAGTAAACCACCTTTCCTGTGGACGTTCGGACAAAGGTTGACTTTTCCAGCACTGAGACAATTTATTAGCCATATGTCTAAGAAGTATCTGCTACTTTAGTCTCATTAGCATTTAGTCAATCAAATGTTTGACTGGAAAGTTAACGATTGAGTGGTTAATGCGGGCAGTCATAATGCAAGGGGTACTGGAGCCGTGATGGAGCTGCACTTCCCTATCTGGCATCTCTGTAGACTGCAAGACCCCCAGGGGTTTCCGCGTGCCAGATTTCAATTAAACAAATGTGCTTGGTATGACTTCATGTGTCTGGCTGTAATCTGTCATTATCACAGCTCACGCTAACATTGGTTATACATTAAGGAGATATCACACAACATCCTTCAGGGTGTAAAGGTCATGCTGCTGGTAGCCTTGGTGGACTAAGGAAATACTTACATACAAATTGCTGAGAATTTGTGGAAAAGTTACATCGTGGAAACAAGCCAATCATTCTAGGCAACTAAATATCACAAAGGATTAGGAAAAGTCACAGAGGGTTGTAAACTCAGACGGCTCCAACACGGGCACTAATCTCATCGCCATCAAGGACATCTTCAAAAAGCGATGCCCCAAAAGGGCACATCCATCACTTTGAAACCCCACATCCCTGGACACGCCCTCTTCTCACTGCTGCCGTCAGAGAAGTGGTACAGGAACCTGAGAGACACTCACTGAACGTGTTAGGAACAGCTTCTTCCCCTCCACCATCAGGTTCCTGAGCGCACAGTGAACCAACCCATGAACTATTTCTGCTCGCTCCTTGCATTACTTATTAAATTTATGTATATATTTCTTATGGTAATTTATAACATTTTTTATGTATTGCTCTGTACTGCTGTCACAGAACAACAAATTTCAAGATATATGTCAGTAATAATAAACCTGATTCTGATTCTTTTGATGAATGAGATTTCCTTGACTAGGAATTAGAATAGCTTATTTTACAGTACATGTTACCACTGGAGACAGTCATAGAGTGCATCAGAACATAAGATAATAAGACACAGGAGCAAAATTAGGCCATTTAGCCCATCGAGTCTGTTCCGCCATTCTATCAAGGCTGATTTATTATCCCTCTCGACCCCATTTTCCTGTTTTCTCCCCATAATCTTTGATGCCCTGACTAATCAAGAACCTATCAACCTCCACTTTAAGTATACCCAAAGGCTTGGCTTCTACACAATCCATACATCCACCACTCTCTTTGTAGAAAAAAATTACCTCTGACAACCCCCCTATAACTCTGCTCCTTCATATTAGCCATTTCTACCTTGGGAAAAAGTCTCTGGCTGTCCATTAGTTCTATGCCTCTTGTCATGTAAACCTCTATCAGGTCACCTCATCCTCCTTCGCTCCGAGGAGAAAAGCCCTAACTGACTCAACCAAGATAGTAAGATGTGCCTCCTCCATTGCAACTTGTAGTCCTTTTGGCATAAAACCCCACTTTGTTTCTCTCCTCTACATCCAGCTTTTCCTGAAATATATTCAAGCTCCATGAGTGTGAATATCTTTGAATCAGTCCACCGGGGAAGTTGAAGGCCCGATATCGGAGAGTCCGAGTCCGCTGGAGCTTGCAGGCTGAAGGCACCCTGTCCTGAGGTTGGAGGACTGAGTTTGTGTGAGAGTGTGTGGGTAGGAGGGAGAGAAGAATGGGGTTTGTTTTGCTGTTATTTTGTTGCTCGTTGTGTCTTGTTTTGTTGTCTGGGTTTTTCTGCCATATTGTGGGCAGCTACGTTGGTGAAACTTGCGGGCTGCCCGCAGCACATCCCTGGGTGTGCTGGTTGTTAACACAAACAGCACATTTCATTGTATGTTTCAACGTACACATGATAAATAAAGCTGAATGGAAATCTAAAATATATTTATGATTACATCTGTAAATCTCATCAGTTTCCCCACCAATTGGCTTTTGATTTTATCTGTGAGTGTGGAAAAACACACACAGATTTTCACTTCTACATTTTTAGATATTCTACCATTTCCCAGGACAGAAATGGTTAATGCATAGGGGCATAATTTAAAGTTGATTGGAGGAAATTATGGGGCGCTTGTCAGAGGTAACTTTTTTTACACAGTGAGTGTTGGGTGCGTGGAATAGAGGGGTGGTGGTAGTGGCAGATACATTAGGGACATTTAAGAAACTCTTAGATAGCCACATGGATTATAGAAAAATGGAGGTCTATGTACGCAGAAAGGATTAGATTGATCTTTATTACTTCCATTTTTATTTTTTATTTAGAGATAGGGTGTGGAAGAAGCCCTCTTGACCCAATGAGCTGCAACACTCAACAACCCACCTAACACTAGCCTAATCACAGGACGATTGATAAAGACCTACTAACTAAAGGTTCAAAAGTTCAAGGTTCATTTTATTGTCAAAGTATGCATGTACAATGCATCCCTGATATTTGTCTTCTCCGATGGCCGTGACATACAGAAAGACCATGGGAGTTATTGAAAGAAAATACATCAAAACCCGCCCCCCAGCATGACAGAGAAAAGAAACAAAACTCTCAGACCCCAAAATCCCCAACAGCCTCCCCGCAGAAAAAACAGAAACAATACCATCAAATACCCTCCCTTACTCTGCAGAAAAGAACAGCGACAACAACAATCCCAACACCCTCACTCACAGAAAAACAACAGTGACCATAACAATCCCCAACACCCTCTCTCACATAAAAACAGTGACAATAAAAATTCCCAACACCCTCACTCACAGAAAAACAGTGACAATAACAATCCCCAACACCCTCACTCACAGAAAAACAACAGTGACAATAACAATCCCAACACCCTCACTCACAGAAAAACAGTGACTATAACAATCCCCAACACCCTCACTCACAGAAAAACAACAGTGACAGTAACAATCAACAACACCTTAACTCACAGAAAAACAGTGACAATAACAATCCCCAACACCCTCACTCACAGAAAAACAACAGTGACAATAACAATCCCCAACACCCTCACTCACAGAAAAACAACAGCAACAATAACAATCCCCAACACCCTCACTCACAGAAAAACAACAGCAACAATAACAATCCCCAACACCCTCACTCACAGAAAAACAGTGACAATAACAATCCCCAACAACCTCACTCACAGAAAAACAGTGACAATAACAATCTGCAACACCCTCACTCACAGAGAAACAACAGCGACAATAACAATCCCCAACACCCTCACTCACAGAAAAACAGTGACAATAACAATCTGCAACACCCTCACTCACAGAGAAACAACAGCGACAATAACAATCCCCAACACCCTCACTCACAGAAAAACAGTGACCATAACAATCCCCAACACCTTCACTCACAGAAAAACAACAGTGACAATAACAATCCCAACACCCTCACTCACAGAAAAACAACAGTGACAATAAGAATCCCAACACCCTCACTCACAGAAAAACAGTGACCATAACAATCCCCAACACCCTCACACACAGAAAAACAACAGTGATAATAACAATCCCCAACACCCTCACTCACAGAGAAACAACAGCGACAATAACAATCCCCAATACCCTCATTCACAGAAAAACAGTGACAATAACAATCTCAACACCCTCACTCACAGAAAAACAACAGTGACAATAACAATCCCCAACACCCTCACTCACAGAAAAACAACAGTGACAATAACAATCCCAACACCCTCACTCACAGAAAAACAACAGTGACAATAACAATCCCCAACACCCTCACTCACAGAAAAACAACAGTGCCCATAACAATCCCCAACACCCTCACTCACAGAAAAACAGTGACAATAACAATCCCCAGCACCCTCACTCACAGAAAAACAGTGACAATAACAATCCCCAGCACTCTCACTCACAGAAAAACAGTGACAATAACAATCGCAACACCCTCACTCACAGAAAAACAGTGACCATAACAATCCCAACACCCTCACTCACAGAAAAACAACAGTGACAATAACAATCCCAACACCCTCACTCACAGAAAAACAACAGTGACAATAACAATCCCCAACACCCTCACTCACAGAAAAACAGTGACCATAACAATCCCCAACACCCTCACTCACAGAAAAACAACAGTGACAGTAACAATCCCCAACACCCTCACGCACAGAAAAACAACAGTGACAATAACAATCCCCCAACACCCTCACTCACAGAAAAACAACAGTGACAATAACAATCCCCAACACCCTCACCCACAGAAAAACAATAGTGATAATAACAATCCCCAACACCCTCACTCACAGAAAAACAACAGTGACAATAACAATCCCAACACCCTCACTCACAGAAAAACAGTGACGATAACAATCCCCAACACCCTCACTCACAGAAAAACAACAGTGACAATAACAATCCCCAACACCCTCACTCACAGAAAAACAGTGACTATAACAATCCCCAACACCCTCACTCACAGAAAAACAACAGTGACTATAACAATCCCCAACACCCTCACTCACAGAGAAACAACAGTGACAATAACAATCCCAACACCCTCACTCACAGAAAAACAACAGTGACCATAACAATCCCCAACACCCTCACTCACAGAAAAACAACAGTGACAATAACAATCCCAACACCCTCACTCACAGAAAAACAACAGTGACAATAACAATCCCCAACACCCTCACTCACAGAAAAACAGTGACAATAACAATCCCCAACACCCTCACTCACAGAAAAACAGTGACAATAACAATCCCAACACCCTCACTCACAGAAAAACAGTGAGAATAACAATAACCAACACCCTCACTCACAGAAAAACAACAGTGACAATAACAATCCCCAACACCCTCACTCTCAGAGAAACAACAGTGACCATAACAATCCCCAACACCCTCACTCACAGAAAAACAACAGTGACAATAACAATCCCCAACACCCTCACTCACAGAAAAACAGTGACTATAACAATCCCCAACACCCTCACTCACAGAAAAACAACAGTGACAGTAACAATCAACAACACCTTAACTCACAGAAAAACAGTGACAATAACAATCCCCAACACCCTCACTCACAGAAAAACAACAGTGACAATAACAATCCCCAACACCCTCACTCACAGAAAAACAACAGCAACAATAACAATCCCCAACACCCTCACTCACAGAAAAACAGTGACAATAACAATCCCCAACACCCTCACTCACAGAAAAACAGTGACAATAACAATCTGCAACACCCTCACTCACAGAGATACAACAGCGACAATAACAATCCCAACACCCTCACTCACAGAGAAACAACAGCGACAATAACAATCTCCAACACCCTCACTCACATAAAAAAGTGACAATAACAATCCCCAACACTCTCACTCACAGAAAAACAACAGTGACAATAACAATCCCCAACACTCTCACTCACAGAAAAACAAAAGTGACAATAACAATCCCCAACACCCTCACTCACAGAAAAACAACAGTGACAATAACAATCCCCAACACCCTCATTCACAGAAAAACAGTGACAATAACAATCCCCAACACCCTCACTCACAGAAAAACAGTGACAATAACAATCCCCAACACCCTCACTCACAGAAAAACAGTGACCATAACAATCCCCAACACCCTCACTCACAGAAAAACAGTGACAATAACAATCCCCAACACCCTCACTCACAGAAAAACAACAGTGACAATAACAATCCCAACACCCTCACTCAAAGAAAAACAGTGACTATAACAATCCCCAACACCCTCACTCACAGAAAAACAACAGTGACAGTAACAATCAACAACACCTTAACTCACAGAAAAACAGTGACAATAACAATCCCCAACACCCTCACTCACAGAAAAACAACAGTGACAATAACAATCCCCAACACCCTCACTCACAGAAAAACAACAGCAACAATAACAATCCCCAACACCCTCACTCACAGAAAAACAGTGACAATAACAATCTGCAACACCCTCACTCACAGAGAAACAACAGCGACAATAACAATCCCAACACCCTCACTCACAGAGAAACAACAGCGACAATAACAATCTCCAACACCCTCACTCACATAAAAAAGTGACAATAACAATCCCCAACACTCTCACTCACAGAAAAACAACAGTGACAATAACAATCCCAACACCCTCACTCACAGAGAAACAGTGACAATAACAATCCCCAACACCCTCACTCACAGAAAAACAACAGTGACAATAACAATCCCCAACACTCTCACTCACAGAAAAACAAAAGTGACAATAACAATCCCCAACACCCTCACTCACAGAAAAACAACAGTGACAATAACAATCCCCAACACCCTCATTCACAGAAAAACAGTGACAATAACAATCCCCAACACCCTCACACACAGAAAAACAGTGACAATAACAATCCCCAACACCCTCACTCACAGAAAAACAGTGACCATAACAATCCCCAACACCCTCACTCACAGAAAAACAACAGTGACAATAACAATCCCAACACCCTCACTCACAGAAAAACAACAGTGACAATAAGAATCCCAACACCCTCACTCACAGAAAAACAGTGACCATAACAATCCCCAACACCCTCACACACAGAAAAACAACAGTGATAATAACAATCCCCAACACCCTCACTCACAGAGAAACAACAGCGACAATAACAATCCCCAATACCCTCATTCACAGAAAAACAGTGACAATAACAATCTCAACACCCTCACTCACAGAAAAACAACAGTGACAATAACAATCCCGACACCCTCACTCACAGAAAAACAACAGTGACAATAACAATCCCCAACACCCTCACTCACAGAAAAACAACAGTGACCATAACAATCCCCAACACCCTCACTCACAGAAAAACAGTGACAATAACAATCCCCAGCACCCTCACTCACAGAAAAACAGTGACAATAACAATCCCCAGCACTCTCACTCACAGAAAAACAGTGACAATAACAATCGCAACACCCTCACTCACAGAAAAACAGTGACCATAACAATCCCAACACCCTCACTCACAGAAAAACAACAGTGACAATAACAATCCCAACACCCTCACTCACAGAAAAACAACAGTGACAATAACAATCCCCAACACCCTCACTCACAGAAAAACAGTGACCATAACAATCCCCAACACCCTCACTCACAGAAAAACAACAGTGACAGTAACAATCCCCAACACCCTCACGCACAGAAAAACAACAGTGACAATAACAATCCCCCAACACCCTCACTCACAGAAAAACAACAGTGACAATAACAATCCCCAACACCCTCACCCACAGAAAAACAATAGTGATAATAACAATCCCCAACACCCTCACTCACAGAAAAACAACAGTGACAATAACAATCCCAACACCCTCACTCACAGAAAAACAGTGACGATAACAATCCCCAACACCCTCACTCACAGAAAAACAACAGTGACAATAACAATCCCCAACACCCTCACTCACAGAAAAACAGTGACAATAACAATCCCCAACACCCTCACTCACAGAAAAACAGTGACAATAACAATCCCAACACCCTCACTCACAGAAAAACAGTGAGAATAACAATAACCAACACCCTCACTCACAGAAAAACAACAGTGACAATAACAATCCCCAACACCCTCACTCTCAGAGAAACAACAGTGACCATAACAATCCCCAACACCCTCACTCACAGAAAAACAACAGTGACAATAACAATCCCCAACACCCTCACTCACAGAAAAACAACAGTGACAATAACAATCTCCAACACCCTCACTCACAGAAAAACAACAGTGACCATAACAATCCCCAACACCCTCACTCACAGAAAAACAGTGACCATAACAATCCCCAACACCCTCACTCACAGAAAAACAACAGTGACAATAACAATCCCAACACCCTCACTCACAGAGAAACAACAGTGACAATAACAATCCCAACACCCTCACTCACAGAAAAACAACAGTGACCATAACAATCCCCAACTCCCTCACTCACAGAAAAACAACAGTGACAATAACAATCCCCAACACCCTCACTCACAGAGAAACAACAGCGACAATAACAATCCCAACACCCTCACTCACAGAAAAACAACAGTGACCATAACAATCCCCAACTCCCTCACTCACAGAAAAACAACAGTGATAATAACAATCCCCAACACCCTCACTCACATAAAAACAACAGTGACAGTAACAATCAACAACACCCTCACTCACAGAGAAACAACAGTGACAATAACAATCCCAACACCCTCACTTGCAGAAATGAACAGCGACAGTAGCATAGAAAAACCCCAAGCACCCACAGATCAGCCAATTGGCCACAAGAAAGAAAACATCAACAACCTGAAGTGGAGCAACAGTCTGGTGTGTCTTTGGACTATGTGAGGAAACTAATCTAACTGGAGAACTGGAGGACACCGACACGCTCACTAGAATAGACGTATAAGCAGGATGCCAGAGGTAGGCTTTTTTACACAGTACTGTACCTGTGATATATAAATCTAAATCTTGAAAGCCACAGTTACCCCAAAGGAAGCAAGAGGAGAGGAGATGGACCAGTTCAGTAACTAAATACAAAGCAGTGATTCATTTGGGTTTTTCTGACTGAGGATATGATTGATGAGGTGGACAATTTCCACTAAAATTCACTTCCAAGTGCTTCAGCTTCCATGCCAGCAAGACAGAATGCACATTTTAAATGCTTAGCAGCTTTGCAACCTTAGCATAATATTTTCCAACCATCTGCTCATTATTTCAGAACTTTGCTTCAAAACGTTCACACTTAACTGGAATGATAACATCGACATGAAAAAGAAATCTGCTCTTAGATTTCCTGTCTGCCTCATGTGCGTGGACTGTTTTCTCCCCCCTGAGTTTTCGGGCCCAGAACGGAAGGGCAAGATCGTGGTGTAGAATATAGAGGCAGAGGGGCACGGATTGGGTGTTGGGTGGGAATCAAAAACAAGAGGACGTAAGAGAACTTTAGAAGAAAGAGGAAGGGGGTGATCTTGCTCAAAATGATCAAATACTGAAAGGCCTACATCAGGGGTCCATGGATCTCTTGCTTAATAGTATTGGTCCATGGCATAAAAAGGCATGGGAACCTCTGGCTTAGATAACGTGGATGTTGGGAGGATATTTCCCACAGTTGTGTAGTCCAGGACCTGTGGATGTCCCTTTAGAACACAGATGACCAGGAATTTCTTTAGCCAGAGGGTGGTGAATCTGAAATTCATTGCCACTGATGGTTGTGGAGGCCAAGTCATTTGGGTGTATTTGAAGCAGAGGTTGACGGGTTCTTGATTATTCAGGGTGTCAAAGGTTATGGAGAGAAGACAGGAGAATGGGATTGAGAAGGATAATAAATCAGCCATGATGGAATAGTGGAGCAGATTTGAAGAGCTGGGTGGCCTAACTCTTATTCCTAAGTCTTATGGTCTTATGATTTTAAAAAATCTACGCAACATGCTGGAGGAATTCAGCAAGTCGGGTAGCATCTATGGAGGGGATTATACAGTCAACTTTTCGGGATGAGACCTTCCACAAGGAGAGGTGAAAGGTTCACCAAGAACATAAGGCAACCTTTTTTACACTGTAGAAGGTAAATACAGCCAATGAGCTGCCAGACAAACTGGTTGAGCAGGTATATCAGGTACATTTGAAAAGTACGTGGACAGGTATATGGATGACAAGATTTTAGAGACATCCAAGTTCAAAACTTAATTATTAAAGTACATGTATGTCACCATATTTAACCCTGAGATTCATTTTCTTGTAGGCATACTCAATAAATCCAATAACCATCATAGAATCCGTGGAAGACTACACTAACTGGGTGTATAACCAGTGCAAAATAATAATAATAATAATAAATAAATAAAGAATAATGTCCAAACACATGAGATGAAGAGTCCTTGAGAGTGAGTTCATAGGTTGTAGGAACATTTTGGTGATGGCAAGTGAAGTTAAGTGAAGTTATCTCTTTTGGTTCAAGGGCCTGATGGTTGAGGAGCAATAACTGTTCCTGAACCTGGTGGTGAGAGTCCTGAGGCTCCTGTACCTACTTCCTGATGGCAGCAGTGAGAAGAGAGCATGGCCTGGGTGGTGGGGGTCTTTGATGATGGACGCTATTTTCCCTTGACAACACTCCATGTAGCTGTGTCCAGTGGTGGGGAGGGCTTTACCTGTATCCACTACTGTGCCGTGTCCACTACTTTTTGTAGGACCTGCAGGCCAAGTGCTGGGAAATTGGTTTAGGCTTAATATACATCTTGGTTAGCATGGACAGATTTGGGCCAAAGGGCTTTTCTTGGTGCTGTACGTCTCTTTGACTCTATCATAAAGAATCTCCTGAAAAATTGGGCAATTTGTAAAAAATATATTTTATTTTCACATGTGGTTTTGCTGGTAGAAGAAGGTTAAAAAGTCCAGTGTTTATTATTAATACACACTAAAAGCTGGAGGAACTCTGCAGGTTAGGCGACATCAGTGGAGAGGAGTAAACAGCTGAGTGATGAAGGGTCTCAGTCTGAAACATCGACTGCTCATTCCTCTCCATAAATGCTGCCTCCCCTTCTGAGTTGCTCCAGAATTTTGTGTGTGCTGTTTTGGATTTCCAGCATCTGCAGAATCCCTTGTGTCAGTGTTATTGTCTATTCCCAGTTAACCTTGAAGGAGAGGAGTGGCCCATCATCTTGGATTGTTGAAGTCCATTTGAAGTGGATGGTTGATCTGAAGTAATTTGCTTTCTAAGCCAATTTTTTTCTTTTTATAAATTCACAAAATGTTTGCTGCCTTTCGCAAATTCTGCTTGAGGTGTGAAAACAACTGGGTTGTTTTTCTGGGACCAGAGTCAGGTTTCGAGCTGGCCTGGCAATAATTACAGGTTTCTTTCTTTAGGGCTGTTAACTAGCCAGATTAATTTCATTCCTATCACTCCAAATTAAATTTTCCATCTGACATAGTGGGACATGAAATGTTGTTCCTGCTTTTGGAGCCCTGGCCCCTGGATTATGATAACTAATCCGTACACGCAGACACAGCATCACACAGCCAAAATGCAGAGCAAAATCACCAACATATTCTCAGTGGCCACTTTACTAGGTATATCTGTTGGCCTGCTCATTAATGTAAGTATATAATCAACCAATCATGTGGCAGCAACTCAATGCATAAAAGCATGCAGACATGGTCAAGAGGTTCAGTTGTTGTTCAGAGCAAACAACAGTATGGGGGAGAAAAGTAATCTAAGTGACGTTGACTGTGGAATGATTGTTGCTGCCAGACGGGTTGATTTGAGCGTCTCAGAAACTGCTGATCTCCTTGGATTTTCATGCACAACAGTCTCTAGGGTAGGGGTTCCCAACCTGAGGTCCATGAGGTTGCTTGATGGTATTGGTTTATGGCATAGAAAAGGTTGGGAAACCCTGTTCTAGAGTTTACAGAGAATGGGCAAGAAACAAAAAAATCATCTGGTGAGCAGCAGATCTGTGGGTGAAAACATCAGAGGAGAATGGTCAGACTGGTTCCAGCTGACAGAAAGTCGACAGTAACTCAAATAACCACGTTACAACAGTGGTGTGCAGAAGAGCATCTCTGAACGCACAACACGTTGACCCTTGAAGTGGATGGGCTACAGCAGCAGAAGACCATGAAGATACACTCTGGGCCTTGATTAGATACAGGAGGTGCCTAATAAAGAGGTTACTGACTGTATCTGTGGGTCAGGAAGACCAGAATAAGCCAACTCAGATAAGTATGGCAAATCTCCAAGCCATATTGCTTTTGCTGGGAACTGAATGTTCAGGATTATCAAAGCAGATTTTTAATTACACATTAATTTAATTCACTGTTTTTAAAATTCCCATATGCTGCAGTTGGATTTAAACTCACATTCACCCAGCCTTTTACTTTACCAGCTCAATAACACAATGGCCATGTTACCAAACGTATTAAGCATTCATCACATTTAGAATTGCTGCTTAAACCATGAATGTGCTTGGAATAGTTTTTTGTTGCAATACATAGACATTTTCCAATTCAAGCAAGTGACACACAGGATTAAAATTAATAGCTAATTCTTGTAATAATGCATCATTTCCATATGCTGTATTCCTCATTAATTTCAATTACACGTGGGCTTTCAGGCTGTTAATCAACATGGATTTTGTAATTTGCTGCATGGTTGTCAAAACAATGGGAGTGTGGTGGAGCAGTGTAGGGGCTTTGAACTTGCCTTGGTCAAGGGAAGAACATGACCGGGTTTATATTAAGTGTTATTAAACCACAACTTACCTTTCCATGTACTGTAGAGACCTGCATTCAATTTATATTTCATGCTAACTATTTTCTGATCGTGCGTCTGGCTGAACAAAACTAAAGACATAGGAGCAGAATTAAACCATTCAGCCCATCAAGCATGCTCTGCCATTCCATCATGGTTATCCCTCTCAACCCCGTTCTCCCGCCTTCTCCACGTAACCTTTGAAGCCCTTACTCCTCAAGAACCTATCAACCTCCGCTTTAAATATACCCAATGACTTGACCGCCACCGCTATCTGGGGAAATGAATTCCACAACTTCACCACCATCTGGCTAAAGAAATTCCTCCTCATCTCAGTTCTAAATGGATGTCCCTCTATTCTAAGGCTGTGCCGTCTGGTCCTAGGCTCCCCCACTATAGGAAACATCTCCTCCATATCCAGTCAATCTCGGCCTTTCAGTATTCAATGTTTCGGTGAATTCTTCTAAACTCCAGTGAGTCCAGGTTCAGAACCACCAACTGCTCCTCTTACATTAGCCCTTTCATTCCTGGGATCATTCTCATGAACTTTGTCTGGACCCTCGCCAATGCCAGAACATCCTCTCTTAGATAAGGGACCCAGAACTGCTCACAATAGTCCAGGTGTGGTCTGACCGATGCCAAAAACTAGAAAGCACGTAAAGAATGTGTTGCAGGAATTCAGCAGGTGAGGCAGCATCTATGGATTGAAATAAACATTGAAGTTTTGACCTGAGACTCTTCATCGGGACTGGAAAGGAAGGGGGCAGGATCCAGAATAGAAGAGTGTGGGAGGGAGAGGGGCATGGGCTGGTGGTGATAGGTGAATCCAGTGAGAGGGGGGAAAGTGGAAATGATGTGAGAGGATGGCAGGTGTAGGTGGGAGAGGACAGAGTCCATAGAATGAAGGGATGGAGGTAGAGAAGAGATGATGGAAGGAGTGGGTGAGGGGCAGGTTAGAGGGGGGTAGGGGAGGGGAAAGAGGAGGAGTAATGGGCCCAGAATACCACATCCTCAGTTTTTCTTGTGTCTCCAAAGACTACAATGCATTTAAAACTAGAGAAAGTGTCTACATTTGCCCCTTTTTTTGTATTCCTCTGTCTGTCATTTCCCTTATTTTTCAGCTACAACCGTCTATTTCCTGGCTCAGTCTGTGACTCGTACTTCACTGCTTCTTGTTCCAATGATTGCTGGCTGACTCCTGCCTCAATACCTTTGCTCTCCTCTTTACACTGGCCAGTCCCCCTTTTCACCCTTAGTCTTGATGCAGGGTTTCCGCCTGAAATGTCGAAAATCCCTCTACCCCCCCCCCCCCCACCCCGCCATTCCCCTATACCCCATGGGTCCTGGTGCTGAGTTCCTCCAGCAGGTAGTCCTGATGAAGCGTCTCGGCCTAAAACATCTCCTTTTTATTCCTCTGCATAGATGCTGCCTGGCCTGCTGTGATCCCCCAGCATTTTGAGTGAGATACTCTGGATTTCCAGCCTCTGCAGAATCTCCTGCACTTACGATGTTCTCTTCCTGCAGGTTATTCGCTGCTCCAGATTCCAGCATCTGCAGTCCCTCGTGTGTCCTCGATGTCCATTGTAATCTGCTCATGAAATTTGGTTTCTTGAGTGCACCAAATCTCCCCACAGAACTCCCACCCGGCACTTATCCCTGCAAGCGCAATGCTACACCTGTCCCCTTACCACCATTCCGGGCCCCAGACAGTCCTTCCAGGTGAGGCAACACTTCATCTGCGAGTCTGCTGGAGTTGTCTATTGCATCCGGTGCTCCCGGTGCAGCCTCCTCTACATTGACGAGACCCGACGCAGATTGGGGGACCGCTTCGTCGAGCACCTACACTCCGTCCGTCACAATAGACAGGACCTCCCGGTTGCCACCCACTTCAACTCTGCCTCTCATTCCCATCTAGATATGTCCATACATGGCCTCCTCTACTGCCATGTTGAGGCCAAACTCAGGTTGGAGGAGCAACACTTCATATACCGTCTGGGTAGCCTCCAGCCTGGTGGTATGAACATTGAATTCTCCAATTTCCGGTAATTCCCTCCCCCTCCCCCTTCCCCTATCCCAGGTCCCTCTCTGCCGCTCTCCCCTTTCAACTTCCTGCTTCTTTATCTCTACAGTTCTTTCATGCTTATCCCCTCCCCCTCCCCCTTTAACTTTCCTCTGATTGGTTTTCCACCTAGCGCCTCTAGGCCCTACCCCCTCCCCTATCTCTATTACTGGGCTTCGGCCCTCTCCTCCCCCCCATTCCTGATGAAGGGTCTCGGCCCGAAACGTTGGCTACTCTTTACTCCGGATGCTGCCTGACCTGCTGAGTTCTTCCAGCGTTGTGTACGTAAATCTCAGAAGGGAAGTTCAATATACATGTGACAACCTTATAACTCCAAAATATAAGGTAGCAGATAAATTTCAACCTCTCTAGTCTTTCAAACTTTCTCATAAGTTTATTAGTCTTTCCAATTTCACTCTTGCTACTCCTTGTACAGTCATAGTCATAGGAAACTACAGCATAAAAACAGGCCCTTCAGCTCACCTAGTCCATGCTGAACCATTTAAATGGCCTAGTCTCATTGACCTGCACCCAGACCATAGCACTCCATACCACGCACCCCCCCCCATCTATGTACCCATCCAAACTTCTCATAAATGCCAAAATCAAAATCGTATCCAACACTTGCACTGGCAGCTCAGTCCTCACTCTCCCCATCCTCAGAGTGAAGAAGTTTCCTCTCATGTTCCCCCTAAACATTTCATCTTTCACCCTTAACCCATGACATCCAGTTATAGTCTTACCCAACCTCAGTGGGAAAAGCCTGTTTGCATTTACCCTAGCCATATCCCTCATAATTTTGTATACCTCTATCAAATCTCCATTTAATCTTCTACATTCTAGGGAATAAAGTTCTAACCTATTCAATCTTTTCTTATAACTCAGGTACTCCAGTCCTGGCAAAAATCCTTGTAAATTTTCTGTGTACACTTTCAATCTTATTGACATTTTTCCTTCTGGTAGGTGACCAAAACTGCACACGATACTCCAAGTTAGGCCTCACCAATGTATTAAACAATTTCAACATAACATCCTAACTCCTGTTCTACTATCTGTCAAGCTGGGACCTGTGCTTTATTATTTTTTTTTGTGTCATTCAGGTAAGTTTCCAAAGACTTGTATTGGATAGCTAGCTAGCATTCGACACTTTGAACTTCGAATAGTTGTAATACTGTCATACAAGATACTGAATACATTTTTCAAGATATGTGATATTGTGATTTCAACAAAGATTTGGTAATTATCCTTTGGCATATTTGTACATTGATGTATAAAAGTGACTATTTGACCTCAAAGCTTGTAATGTTTCAGAAATATTCTCAAAACACTGCCTTAGACCCAATCAATATGCAAAAACCTACAGATGCAGGAAAACTGAAACAAACACATATCTAGTGAGTCTAATTTTCTTATCATACAGAGTGAGCTTTGCAGAAAATTAACATTACAGAGAAAATTAGATGTCAGCACAGGGGAGAAGTTAATTAGTCAGTACGAGACAGGGAGAAATCACTGCATTAACAAATACGAGACAGTCTGCAGATGCTGGAAATCTAAAGCAACACACACAAAATGCTGGAGGAACTCAGCAAATAAAGCAGCATCTATGGAAATGAATATAAACAGTCGATATTAGGCTACAATAATTCTTCAGGACTGATGCGGGATCTCGGCCCAAGTGCAAGCAGGCTTTTTTTCACTGTGATTGGGTGGGATGACAAGTAGAGGTCATGGGTTAAGAGTAAAAGATGAAAGGTTTACAGGGAACATGAGGGGAAATCTCTTCACTCAGAGGGTTATGAGAGTGTGGAATGAGCTGCCAATGTAAGTGATGCATGTGAGCTTGATTTCAACATTTAAGAGAAGTTTAGGTACGTGGATGGTAGGAGTATGGAAGGCTATGGCCCGGTGCAAGTCAATGGGAGGAAGCAGTTTAAATGGTTCAGCAAGGACTAGATGGGCTGAAGGGCCTGTTTTGTGCTGTACTTTTCTATGGCTCTAATTACTCTCTCCAATACATCAGGTTCTTATGTCTACATGGTTGTTGTGTGCATCTAGTGTATTAGTGTAGTGGGTAGTGCTTGTCACTCTCACTTTCAGCTTCCACCACTGGCTGGCAGTCTTGCGAAAAGGAGAGCTGAATGTGTAAGTCTCTCCCTGCCAGTACACAGCCTCTCCAACAGCAAGCCTCATATCGTGCCTCCTCGCCGGTGACACACGGAAACTGAACTCCTTTGGACTCGGGCTGAACTACAGAGGACGGGGAGGATGTCTAGACCCTGCACACGTAGCACACAGTCCCACCGGCATATGGACATGCCCTGGCGCACATGAACCAGCTATCCAGCTATGACCAGATACCCAGCAATAGCCCTATTGTCTTGTGGGCAATCTTGGGAGAGACAAAGGCTACGGGAGTAAACCCAGACAGCAAATCCGGAGGCTGGACATCACTGAACATCCTTGCAGCCGCTCATGCAGTCAAGCTGGTGCCAAACGTATTGCTTCATAAGCTTTCCATTGGACTACACTGGTGAGCCCAAGAGGAGAATCTTGATGACTCAGGATCTCCATACCTTCTGCCCAGGCTTGTGATGATGACCATCATCACCCATTGTCCTTTGAGACAGACAGATGCCAGCCATCCATATCTACATTTCTCCTGATCAGATAACACTGATCATCTTTGTGTTCACCTTCACAATTTCTTCCCCACTTTGACCACCTCTCTCTTGTCTTTCTCCGTTTCTGTGAGAACAACTGCACTCACCTTTTCTTTATAACTAGGATTATTAGCATACTCCCAAGGAAGTGTCCTAATGCAGGAGATCGACCCGAAGCATTAACAATTCTTCTCCCCCACAGATGCTGCTCGACTCACTGAGCTCCCCCAGCAGATTGTTTGTTGTTCCAGATTCCAGCATCAGCAGTCTCTTGTGTCTGCACTCTCACAGCTACCTGGTTTCCCAAGATTATATTGTTTCTGCGGTTATGTTAATCCCAGGCAATACGCCTTTGCAATAACTCACCACCCTATCCTTCATTTTGAGTTGAATAATTGCTTATAAGTAAATCCCAGAATTCACTTCGTCACTTCTGATCTTTCGCACCCCCGTCGAAAAAGTAGCAGCCACTGCATCTCATAAACCTGCAAGATATTTCTGCAGATGCTGAAAATCCAGAGCAACAAACACGATTTGCTGGAGGACCTCAGCAGCATCTACGGAAGTGAATGAACAGTTGACATTTCGGGCCGAGACCCTTCATCAGCTTGAACTCCTCTCCCTCCACCCTGCTTCCTATTGTGGCTTCTTCCTCCTTCCTGTTATTCTCAGCACAAAACATTGACTGTTTTTTTTCCCCTTCCATAGATGCTGCCTGACCTGTTGAGTTCCTCCAGCATTTTATGTGTGTGTAGTTCCTGCATCTCGCACTTTCCCAAAGGGTGGGGAAGGCAGCAGGAGGTTTGTACTGAAGCTGCCTCTTGGTCAGATAAGGAGGGGAACTGAGTACTCTGTGAAGGTTATGCATCTACATTCAGGGGTCACTTTATCAGGTACCTCCTAAACCTAACAACCTGGCCACTGAGCAGTTGCCCATCCACTTCAAGGTGTGGTGTGATGTGTTGCGTGTTCACAGATGTTCTTCTGCACACCACTATCGTAATACGTGGTTATTTGAGTTATTGTAACTTTCCTGCCAGCTTGAAACAGTCTGGCCATTCTCCTCTGCCCTCTCTCATTAACAAGAAGTTTCCACTCACAGAACTGCTGCTCAGTGGATGATTTTTGTTCTTCCACATCGTTCTCTGCAAAATTCGAGAGACTGTTGTACATGAACGCCCCAGGAGAGACTCAAACCACCTCATCTGGCACCAACAATCATTCCACAGTCTAAGTCACTTAGATCACATTTCTTCCCCATTCTGATGTTTGGTCTGAACACAGCTGAACCTCTTGACCATGTCTGCATGCTCTTATGCATTGAGTTGCTGCCACATGATTGGCTGATCAGATATTTGCATTAACGAGCAGATGTACAGGTATACCTAATAAAGTGGCCACTGAGTGTCTGTCAGAATGGAAAATCTAACTTAATTAGTAGCTACAGCAGCTCAGTGTCTAAACTACGACACAAAATTATGATTGTACTGTAAGATTGAATAGGTTAAGACCTTATTCCCTAGAACTTAGAATATTGAGAGGAGATTTGATAGACATGTACAAAATTATGAAGGCTATAGATAGATATAGAGTAAATGCAAGCAGGCTTTTTCCACTGAGGATGGGAGGGACTTCAACTAGAGGTCATGGGTTAAGGGTGAAAGGTGAAACATTTAAGGGGAACATGAGGGGAAAATTCTTCAGTCAGGGGGTTGTGAGAGTGTCGAACAAGCCAGCACAAGTGGTGCATGCGAGCTCAATTTCATCATTTGTGTGGTTTGGATAGGTACATGGATGGTAGGGGTATGGAGAGTTATGGTTCCGGTGCAGGTCGATGATAGTAGACAGTTTAAATGGGCCAAAGGGCCTGTTTCTGTGCTGTACTTTTCTATGACTCTAATATTCTACTAAACTTGGTAACCAGTGGTTTGATGAGGTATGACTCAAAATCCCACCATGGCAGCTGAAAGCTTCAAACCATCTCATTAGCTAAACGCATAGATTAAAACACTGGCATCATTAATGGTGATGTTTTTCAAGGAAGGATAAATACCACTGTTACTTTGTTCCAGTAATGTAGCAAGCCCATCATCCCCACTGAGGCGTAGGCTGCTGACAGCAGGTCACAAGAGTCCTCTGTCCTGGGCCTGTCATTCAAGTCGTATGTCTTCTCAGTGAAGATCTTTCCTCTCCCAGGGACTTCAGAGCTTCAGTAGGTGTTTCAGTAATACTGGGTTTACACGGGATGACGTTGCTAGCCCCATGCCCAGCCCTCCTCCTTTCTCAGCTAGGCTTGGGACCATCCGTGGCGGAGTTCCCAATGTGCTGAGTCCTAATGGCTGATTGAAATGCCTGAGCAGGCCCTCAATGTCAAGGAAGAAAAAGTTGTCCTTAGCAGCAGTTACTGCATCACAAGTATGTACAAAATAAAACATCATATTAACTTCCGCCCTTGTACAGATCCGCCCATGTTTATACAGATAAAGAGTAAATTTGCAATATTTATGATAAAGTTGTTGTTAATAACATAATCTGGGGTTTACTGCATTATGATAATCAGATTCTGTTTCATAATTTGAGGCTTAATTGTGTTGCACTAATACTCTCTTATAATGTCCTACTCATTTAAAGAAAATGCCGCTAAGGAGAGCTGCAGAGGAGAGTAAACATCATTTGAATAATTATGCTAATGGTGGAACATATTTTAGCTGTGGGAAAATAAACAGGAGAAGGCAACCAAATCAATTGTTTATGGTCTGTCCTTCCCTGCCGCAAGTCTCTGATGTTCTGATACCTGGGGTGCTACAGTAGTGTAGTGGATAGCATAACGCTGTTACAGCTTGGGACGTCAGAGTTCAGAGTTCAATTCCGGCTACTGCCTATAAAGAGTTTGTACGTTCGCCCCGTGACCGTGCGGGCTTCCTCCCGGTTTTCCAGTTTTCTCCCACAGGCCAAAGATGTACCGGTTAATGGGTTAATTGGTCATTGTAAATTGCCCTGTGATTAGGCTAGGGTTAAATCGGTGAGTTGCTAGGAGGTGCAGCTCAAAGGGCCAGAAGGGCTTGTAAATAAATACATCAAAAATATCATCTCTATGCTGCTTTTCTCTCTTTCTGCTAACACTGCCTGGATATCTCACACAGACCTGCATCTGACACCATTTTATGCATCTTTGTACTTTAATCCTCTGACATAATGACTGCCACAACTTGTGTCCATGGCAACCGGAGCCTCCCCATATCATGTTCCCTTTGACCTATCCATTGCTCACCCCACCTGCTCTGCAACTCAATGTTCAAAGTCAATTTATTATCAAAGAGTGTATACATCACCATATGCTACCCTGAGATTCATTTTCTTGTGGGCATTCATAGTAGAACAAAGGAACACAATAGATTCAATGTTTGAGCATGATGCAGAGTTGTATATGTCTAGCCATGAAGTGATTGGCAAAATACATGAGAAAGAAATGTTTTGCATTCAGAACTCACTGTTTTCTTTTTTTCCCAGTTCTGATGAAGGCTCGCTGACCTGAAATGTTAATTCTGTTTCTCACTCCACAGGTACTGACAAACTCTCCAGTTGTTTCTGGCATTTTCAGTTTATACTTCAAAGTTTTGGCATCTGATTTTAGTATTTATTTTTATTTAGACATACAGCACAATAGCAGGCCCTTCTGGCCCAAAGAGTCTGCCCAGTTACGCCAATGTGACCAATTGATCGACTAAACACGAGGAAATCTGCAGATGCTGGAAATTCAAACAACACACACAAAATGCTGGTGGAACACAGCAGGCCAGGCAGCATCTATAGGGAGAAGTACTGTTGACGTTTCAGGCCGAGACCCTTCATCAGGACAGACTAACCTGGACATACTTGGCAGGTGGGAGGAAACTGAAGAGCTCGGGATGAAACCCATGCAGTCACAGAATGAAAATACAAATGCTTTCTAGGAAACAGCAGAATTGAACGCGGGTTGCTGGCACTGTAACAGTGTTAGTAATGGCTTCTTTCTGAGCTATACAATTCTATGATTCTAGATGGGGGATCCAACACAGAGTTAAATTTTCCCGTGTGTATCTTCATCTCTATTGCTATGTGTGGTATGTTCTGTAATGGTGATTTTCAAATTATTCTTGAACTTCAAGGTTAAAGAGCACCAAGTTTTTTGGTGTTCACCTGACGGAGAATCTCACCTGGTCCCTCAACACCAGCTCCATAGCAAAGAAAGCCCAGCAGCGTCTCTACTTTTTGCGAAGGCTGAGGAAAGTCCATCTCCCGCACCCCCCCCCCCCCCCCCCCATTCTCATCACATTCTACAGGGGTTGTATTGAGAGCATCCTGAGCAGCTGCATCACTGCCTGGTTCGGAAATTGCACCATCTCGGATCGCAAGACCCTGCAGCAGATAGTGAGGTCAGCTGAGAAGATCATCGGGGTCTCTCTTCCCGCCATCACGGACATTTACACTACATGCTGCATCCACAAAGGAAACAGAATTATGAAGGACCCCACGCACCCCTCATACAATCTCTTCTCCCTCCTGCCGTCTGGGAAAAGGCTCCGAAGCATTCGGGCTCTTACGACCAGACTATGTAACAGTTTCTTCCCCTAAGCTATCAGACTCCTCAATACCCAAAGCCTGGACTGACACCTTGCCCTATTGTCCTGTTTATTATTTATTGTAATGCCTGCACTGTTTTTGTGCACTTTATGCAGTCCAGTGTAGGTCTGTAGTCTAGTATAGCTTTCTCTGTGT
Source organism: Hemitrygon akajei (assembly GCF_048418815.1). NCBI lineage: Eukaryota > Metazoa > Chordata > Chondrichthyes > Myliobatiformes > Dasyatidae > Hemitrygon > Hemitrygon akajei. Next base: position 177,235,265 of record NC_133129.1, read on the forward strand.
TATTTTTTATTACATGGTTCAGTCTAGTTTTTTGTACTGTGTCATGTAAACCATGTTTCTGAAAAATGTTGTCTCATTTTTACTATGCACTGTACCAGCAGTTATGGTTGAAATGACAATAAAAGTTGACTTGACTTGATATATTATCAATGTGTGTATACTCTATGCAACCTTGAAATGTGTCTTCTTACAGGCAGCCACAAAAACAAAGAACTTGCCAAACAATGTGTGAAAAAAGAGCAAATCGTGCAAACAGTAAAAAGTAAACAAATCAGATGCAGAACTAAATCCACAACCACGAAGCCAGTTCATCACTGAGGCCAATCCAGGAGCCCGTTAGTTGGAGGCCACAGCCTCATTTCAGCACAGAGACAAGTAAACCTCATGGAGGAGAGAGCTGAATGCCAGCCCATCCCTCTCCTCAGGCCCTAACACCCCGAACTTTTCTGATCTGTCCCTGAGCTTAAATCGGCCAAATGTCACTCATTCCTTGCTGTTGGGCCCAGGTCTACCACTTTAATTCTGCTCCAGGAATGGGCAAATATAGGCTCGTTCCTTGCCCTCGGACCCGGGTCCCTCTGCCGCAACTGCACTCCACCTCAAGACTCCAGTTCACCAAATCCTTGAGAAGATTGCAAAAGTGCCAGGTTAGCTGGTTCAGAAGCACAGCTCCAATAAGGGAAGTTACAGGCTATCAATTGGTGTGATTGTTGTCCATAACTTTCCCTTCATTTTCCCAAAGTCATCCATAAATCTTATGCTTCTGCTTCATTTTTCTAATAATGATGATCTGCTAGTGGAGGGTGGTGGACTTGTTGGAATTCTCTACCCCCCACCCCCCCCCCCCCCCCCATGCGATGCGGAGATTCAGTCCTGAGTATAGTCAAAGATGAGGTAGATAGATTTGTGATCTACAAAGGAGGCAAGGTTAAAAGAACAAAAGGGACTGCAGATACGGAATATCTGAAGCAAACACAAAGAAGCTGGAGGAACTCAAATAAGCCTGGCTTCATCTGTAGAAGGAAATGAACAGGTTTCAGGTTGAGACCCTCCACCGCGGTTATGGGGAATAGGCTTGAAAATGGGGCTGAGATTATTCTACGCCTATTAAATGGCAGAGCAGGCTCGGGGGGGGGGGGCGCATAGTCTATTCTTACTCTATTTCCTTTTGTAACAACGTAACTTGGGACAACACAGTAGTCTGTAAAGTAGAACTGTTGCCTTAGAGTTCCAGTGACTTTGGACCAGTCCTGACAATGGGTGCTACCTGTAGGTAGCTTGCATGTGATCATTTGGATTTAGACAATAGACAATAGGTGCAGAAGTAGATCATTCGGCCCTTCGAGCCTGCACCGCCATTCTGAGATCATGGCTGATCATCTACTATCAATACCCGGTTCCTGCCTTGTCCCCATATCCCTTGATTCCCCTATCTATAAGATACCTATCTAGCTCCTTCTTGAAAGCATCCAGAGAATTGGCCTCCACTGCCTTCCGAGACAGTGCATTCCAGACCTCCACAACACTCTGGGAGAAGAAGTTTTTCCTTAACTCTGTCCTAAATGACCTACCCCTTATTCTCAAACCATGCCCTCTGGTACTGGACTCTCCCAGCATCTGGAACATATTTCCTGCCTCTATCTTGTCCAATCCCTTAATAATATTATATGTTGCAATCAGATCCCCTCTCAATCTCCTTAATTCCAGCGTGTACAAGCCCAGTCTCTCTAACCTCTCTGCGTAAGACAGTCCGGACATCCCAGGAATTAACCTCCTGAATCTACGCTGCACTTCCTCTACAGCCAGGATGTCCTTCCTTAACCCTGGAGACCAAAACTGTACACAATACTCCAGGTGTGGTCTCACCAGGGCCCTGTACAAATGTAAGAGGATTTCCTTGCTCTTGCACTCAATTCCCTTTGTAATAAAGGCCAACATTCCATTAGCCTTCTTCACTGCCTGCTGCACTTGCTCATTCACCTTCAGTGACTGATGAACAAGGACTCCTAGATCTCTTTGTATTTCTCCCTTACCTAACTCTATACCGTTCAGATAATAATCTGCCTTCCTGTTCTTACTCCCAAAGTGGATAACCTCACACTTATTCACATTAAACGTCATCTGCCAAGTATCTGCCCACTCACCCAGCCTATCCGAGTCACCCTGAATTCTCCTAACATCCTCATCACATGTCACACTGCCACCCAGCTTAGTATCATCAGCAAACTTGCTGCTCCAGTTTCCTCAAGATGTGCAGGCTGGCAGGTTAATTGGGCACCGTAAAGCATGTTGGTGAGTAGTAGAATTTGAAGTGAGCTGACGGGAATGTGGAGAGAATAGAATGTGATGTTTAGGACTTGTGCAGGTGGGTGTCTAAGGACTGGCACAGACAGTGGGACAAAGGACCTGCTTCGACTCAATGAAAGATGAAATTGGATACCCATTTGAAAGAAACTGCTTGAATGGTGATATCCAGAAGTTTAATCAAAGACACGGGGTTGAATGAGCGCCTGAAAGAGAGAGAGGACAGAAGGTTTAAGAAGGGAATTCTAGAGATGAGCCAGTTCGTCAGGCTTCAACCCCGTGTAAAGGGTTCAGGATGGGTCATCTGTTTGAACATAGAACATTACAGCACAGTATAGGCCACTTAGCCACAATCTTTTGATCCACTGTAAGATCATTCTAACCCTTCCATCCTGCATAGCTCTCCATTGTTTCTGTCACCAATGTGCCTAAGAGTTTCTTCAATGCCCTCCAATGTATATGCCAAAGTTCTCCCCTCGTCCTCTGGACTTCATCCAGAACTGGCCCAGGGACATCAAATGCTCCTCACATATTCAGCCTTTCACTGATGGAGTCCTTCTTGAGAACCTCCTCAGGACCCTCCCCAGGGCTAGCACATCTTTCCTTAAAGATGCTGGCGAGCTTTCTCACAGCACACAATAAAATTAATCCAGTTAGCAAAAGATTTGAGTTTCAAGATTCAAGATAGCTTATTGCCATTCTTCAGTACACGAGTGCAAAGGAAAACAAAATGATTGTTACTCTGGATCCAAAGCAACATAAATAAACACAAAAAGCATAAAAACACAATAAATATACATATAAAAGCAATCCTAAGTAACTGTTAAGTGTGGCCATATATACAAAAGATTAGTTTATATACTAATCAGACTGTATCACAGCCTGGCATGGAAACACTAAAATGAAAATCCTACAAAAATAGTGGATACGGCCCATCCATCATGGGCAAAGTCCTCTCCAACACTGAGCACTGTCACAGGAAAATAGATCCATCACTGGGGACCCACACCACACAAGACATGCTCTCTTCTCACTACTGCCATCAGAAAGAAAATACAGGAGCCTCAGGACTCATACCATCAGGTTCAGGAACAGTTACTACCCCTCAGCCATCAGGCTCTTGAACCAAATGTTCCCACAACCTACGGACTCACTTCAAAGAGCTCTTCATCTCATGGGCTCGATAATTATTTTAATTATTTATTTCTTTTTGTATTTGCAAGTTTGTTGTCTGGTGCACATTGGTTGAATGCCTGAGTTGTTGTGGTCTTTCACTGATTCTAATATGGTTATTATTCTATGGATTAATTGAGTATCCCCACAAGAAAATGAATCTCAGCTTGTATATGGTGACACGTATGTACATGAATAATAAATTTACTTTGAACTTTGATTTATGTAAATTAATACTAGATATCTGGATATAAGTTGACTGACAAGAAATGATGAAGTGACAAAGTGACTCTTGGCAAGAGGAACTCTTCTATTCAGCTCAAAGACCGAAAAACAATGTTTTCTCATTGTGTTAAACCAGTACCTACCATCCCTTCCTCAGGTTTTTAATAAGCTGCATCCAGACTTAGTGCAGTTAAATGTAAAAAGCCAGACCAAGTATAACCATTGATTTTTTTCTTCCTATTCTGTGCACAATGATTTACCTTCTCTCCCATATGTTGATTGTTGATTGTATCCTCAATACAGAGTAAAGTATTCAATGCCTCGTAATTAGCTTTGTAAAATCCTTCCCGTCAATAATCACATTGGAATCTAATTGCTTTCCATAGACGATCTAATTAATTTAACTGTCACAGTGCTGAATTCTCTTAGCAATCGATGCAAGACAAATTCAGGTTTTCCCAGTTGAGTATTTGGTGTTCACATGAGGTACCAACTCAAGAAGATAAGTATCTATCACCAAAGATCCCACTATTCCATCTTCTCACAGGCAGGAGGTTCAGAAGCCTGAACTCCCACACCACCAGCTTCTTCCCTTCGGCCAATGGGTTCTTGAACCAACCTGTACTACGTCAATACAGCAGCAGTATGGCCATTTTTACCACTTAACACTTCAATGGACTTCGGTGGTTTATTTTTGTTATCATTGAGTTCTTTCTTGTATAATTTAAGCTTAACATTTATTTTTCTTGCAGCTCTTATCCAATGGGGTTGCAATACTGCTGCACACAAGTTTTTCATTATACTTGTATACACAGGTACAGTGGATTCTGGTTAATTGGGCCATTGGTGAATCAGTACAGCCACTTATCTAGAACAAAAATTAATCGAGAAAATAGCCAGGATTCCCTTCATTTATTTGGGACACTCTGCCACCTAATTGGGACAGGAGACAGTTGCCAGACAGCTTCTCACTAGCGTCAGTCGTGTGCACTTATGTGACCGTTAGACACTACACCATGCTTAAAGTGAACAGTTTTTAAATACTGACAGTTGCGTGTATTTGTGTGTAAAAATCTGTGACATTTAAGCACGAAGGGAATTCAGAACTCTTTTACTCTCTGTGGTTTCAAGCAATGAGGTTGGAAATGTCATAAATTGCCAGGGGTGGATAATAAACCGTTTCATTACTACAACAAGTTAGAAACTTCAAAGAATTAAAGAAAAAGTATCGACAATCATCTTGAATGTTACAATGGAAATGAAGATTTAGAGGATGCAATCCTTGAAAACATTGCACAAAGGTAATCCTTTATCTGCACTAGGTGCCTGCGCTGATTTTGATCATATACAAAAAATCAAAAGAACACATCAATGTACACTGGATGAATTCCTCAGGCAATAACTATTAGGAACTAATACACTGTTTTACAGTACTGATGTGGCATTGGTAGGCTTCTAATTTATTCTGTATTTCATTTTAAGTACATAATTTGTTACTCAGTTAAATGGTAGATAGTCCTTTTTTAATGCCATTTTAACTATTTCCATGAAACTTCAGCTAATAGGGACAGCCGTTTAATTGAGCCAAAATGTACAGGTGGTAATATGCCAGAATTAACTAGAATCCACTGTACAGAGAACAGGGAACAGCACAGGCCCTTCGGCCCACCTTGTGCCAACAATATAACCTGCTCCAAGATCAATCTAACATTTCACTCCCACATGACCCTCCATTTTCCAACTATCCATGTGCCTATCTAAGAATTTCTCAAATGTCGCTAATGTATCTGCCTCTACCACCACTCCTGGCAGTGTGTTTCAGGCTCCCCCCCCCCCACTCTCTGTGTACAAATCTTATCCCTAACACCCCTTATGCATTCCCCCAGTCACCGCAGATTCAGAATCCGGTTTAATATCACTGACAGATGTCATGAGATTCACTGTTTTGCAGCATCAGTACAGTGCAATACATGAAAATCTTTAAATTACAATAAGAAATATATTTTAAAACTTAAATTAAATAAGTAGTGCAAAAGGAGATCAAAATTATCGAAGTAGGGTTCATGAGTTGGTTTATTGTCCATTCGGAAATCTAATGGCGGAGGGGAAGAAGCTTAAAATTACACCCCCCCCCCCCCCCTTTGACAGTGCTTAGTGGTGAACGAATAGGCCCTGTTTCCTGACCACTGATTGCAAAGGCTGGGTTGCATAGAACATAGAACAGTACAGCACACAAACAGGCCCTTCAGCCCACAATGTTGTGCCGATCCAGCTAAAAAGCAAACCAAAAAACGCCCAAACACTAATCCCTCTTAACCACACAATGAGCATATCGTTCCATCTTCCTCACATTCATGTGGCAATCTGAACATTTCATAAAAGCCTCTCATGTATTTGCCTCTACCACCATACAAGGCAAAGCATTCCAGGCATCCACAACTCCCTGAGTAAAAAAAAACAATAAGGTTCTTATTTGATTGAAGCTGAAACTTCTGTTGTTTCTCTTCCTTTCATCACACAGAGCCTATACAAAACTTTGCTGGTTCGGTTATTGGCATCCTCTAGATAATAGGAACTTTGTGTTTCCCTCATATCCATCTGTAACTTATTAGTCCAGTCTTCCATAGAAACATAGAAAACCTACAGCACAATACAGGCCCTTCGGCCCACAATGCTGTGCCAAACATGTTTTACCATTAATACTATATTCTGCCATCATATTTGACCTACCAAAATGAACCACCTCCCACTTATCTGGGTTGAACTCCATCTGACACTTCTCAGCCCAGTTTTGCATCCTATCGATGTCCCACTGTAATCTCTGACAGCCCTCCACACTATCCACAACACCCCCAACCTTTGTTTCATCAGCAAATTTACTAACCCATCCCTCCACTTCCTCATCCAGGTCATTTATAAAAATCACGAAGAGAAGTGGTCCCAGAACAGATCCATGAGGCACACCACTGGTCACTGACCTCCATGCAGAATATGACCTGTCTACAACCACTCTTTGCCTTCTGTTGGCAAGCCAATTCTGGATCCATAAAGCAATGTCCCCTTGAATCCCAAGCCAGCTTACTTTCTCAATAAGCCTTGCATGGGGCACCTTAACCAATGCCTTGCTGGAATCCATATACACTACATCTACTGCTCATCCTTCATCGATGTGTTTAGTCATGACCTGCCTCTGACAAAGCCATGCTGACTATTCATAACCATACTATGCTTCTCCAAACGTTCATAAATCCTGCCTCTCAGGACCTTCTCCATCAACTTACCAACCACTGAAGTAAGACTCACTGGTCTATTATTTCCTGGGCTATCTCTACACCCTTTCTTGAATAAGGGAACAACATCTGCAACCCCCCCAATCTTCCAGAATCTCTCCCATCCCCATTGATGATGCAAAGAGGCTCAACAATCTCCTCCCTCACCTCCCACAGTAACCTGGGGTACATCTCGTCTGGTCCCGGTGACTTATCCAACTCCAAAAGCTCCAGCACATCCTCTTTCTTAATGTCTATATACTCAAGCTTTTCAAACCATTGTAAGTTATCCCTACAATCACCAAGATCCTTTTCTGTAGTGAATACTGAAGCAAAATATTCATTAAGTACCTCTGCTATCTCCTCCAGTTCCATGCACACTTTTCCACTGTCACACTTGATTGGTCCTGTTCTCTCGTGCTTTATCCTCTTGCTCTTCACATACTTGTAGAATGCCTTGGGGTTTTCTTTAATCCTGCCCGCCAAGGCCTTCTCATGGCCCCTTCTGGTTCTCCTAATTTCATTCTTAAACTCCTTCCTGCTAGCCTTATAATCTTCTAGATCTCTATCATTACCTAGTTTTTTGAACCTTTCATAAGCTTTTCTTTTCTTCTTGACTAGATTTACAACAGTCTTTGTACACCACAGTTCCTGTACCCTACCATCCTTTCCCTGTCTCATTGCAACGTACCTATGCAGAATTCCATGCAAGTATTTCCTTTACATTTGCTACATGTCTGCTGTATATTTCCAGAGAACAAGTGTTCCCAATTTATGCTTCCAAGTTCCTGCCTGATAGCCTCATATTTCCCCTTACTCCAATTAAACGCTTTCCTAACTTGTCTGCTCCTATCCCTCTCCAATGCTATGGTAAAGGAGATAGAATTGTGATCACTATCTCCAAAATGCTCTCCCACTGAAAGATCTGATACCTGACTAGGTTCATTTCCCAATACCAGATCAAATACAGCCTCTGCTCTTGTAGGCTTATCTACATATTGTGTCAAGAAACCTTCCTGAACACACCTAACAAACTCCACCCCATCTAAACCCCTTGCTCTGGGGAGATGCCAATCAATATTTGGGAAATTAAAATCTCCCACCACAACAACCCTGTTGTTATTACACCTTTCCTGAATCTGTCTCCCTATCTGCTCCTCGATGTCCCCATTACCATTGGGTGGTCTATAAAAAAACACCTACTAGAATTATTGACCCTTTCCTGTTCCTACCTTCCACCCACAGAGACTCCATAGACAACCCCTCCATGACTTCCTCCTTTTCTGCAGCCGTGACACTATCTCTGATCAACAGTGCCACACTCACACCTCTTTTGCCTCCCTCCCTGTCCTTTCTGAAACATCTAAAACCTGGCACTCAAAGTAACCATTCCTGCCCCTGAGCCATCCAAGTCTCTGTAATGGCCACCACATCATAGCTCCAAGTACTGATCCACGCTCTAAGCTCATCCACTTTGTTCATGATACTCCTTGTATTAAAATAGACACATCTCAAACCATCAGTCTGAGCACATCCTTTCTCTTTCAGCGGCCTATCCTCGCTCTCACACTGAACACAAGCTTTCTCTGTTAGGGAGCCTACCACCCCTTCCTCCGTGTCTTCATTTCAGTTCCCACCACCCAGCAATCCTAGTTTAAACTCTCCCCAATAGCCTTAGCAAACCTCCCTGCCAGGATATCGATCCCCCTCGGATTCAAGTGCAACCCGTCCTTTTTGTACAGGTCACACCTGCCCCAAAAGAGGTCCCAATGATCCAGAAATCTGAATCCCTGCCCCCTGCTCCAATCCCTCAGCCACGCATTTATCCTCCACCTCATTCTACTCACTGTCACATGGCACAGGCAGTAATACCAAGGTTACTATCTTCGAGGTCCTGCTTCTCAACTTCCTTCCTAACCCCCTGTAGTTTGTTTTCAGGACTTCCTCCCTGTTCCTATCTATGTTGTTGGTACCAATATGTACAGCGACCTCTGGCTGCTCTCCTTCCCACTTCAGGATATCGTGGACACGATCAGAAACATCCCGGACCCTGGCACCCAGGAGGCAAACTACCAACCGTTTTTCTTTCTTGTGTCCATAGAATCACCTGTCTGACCCCCTAACTATAGAGTCCCCTATCACTACTGCCATCCTCTTCCTTTCCCTACCCTTCTGAGCCACAGGGCCAGACTCTGTGTCAGAAGCATGGCTACTGTTGCTTCCCCCAGGTAGGCCATCTGCCCCCCTCCAACAGTACTCAAACAGAAGTACTTATTGTTAAGGGGGACAGCCACTGAGGTACCCTCTGGTATCTGCCTCTTGCCCTTCCCTCTCCTGACTGTTACATACTTAACTGTCTCCTGAGGCCCCGGTGTAACTACTTGCCTATAGCTCCTCTCTATCACCTCCTCACTCTCCCTGATCAGACGAAGGTCATCGAGCTGCAGCTCCAGTTCCCTAACGCGGTCCCTAATGGAGCTGCAGCTCAATGCACCTGACGCAGACGTAGCCGTCCGGGAGGCTGGGAGTCTCCAGGACTTCCCACATCTGACACCCAGCACAGAACAGCGGCCTCACAGACACACTTCCCGTTTCTATTCTTCAGAAATAACTGACCTCGCCTCAACCCGCTATCGCCTAAGTCCCATTGAGCCAACGACCTCCTACTCTGTCTCCCTCTACTCCAACGCCCACTCTATAAAGCTTTCTCCTTTTAAACTCTTCATGCTGGTTTAACTCGCTGACGTCCACGCACTTGCACAGTCGTGCCTTGATGCAATTTGCTTCATAGCAGCTACAATGTGCAGACCAAACACTGGAAGTGTCTGCCAGATCTATTAGCAGATAAAAGCATACATCGTGCATTCAGATAACCTCGGAACATCTCACAGAAGATGGGGATCCTCTGGAATCCTCTTGTCCAGTGGACTGTCGAGTCTAGATCATTTGAGATGCTTAAGAGAAAAGAGGTACATTTTTGGGGAAATTGAGGTCTCTGGGGAACTGTTGCAGAAGAGTCAAGGCAATGTCAAAGTAAAATTACTGTCAAAGTACGTATACACTCTGTGGCCACTTCATTAGGTACACCTGTACACCTGCTCATTAAAGTAAATATCTAATCAGCCAATCATGTGGCAGCTTCTCAGTGCAGAAAAGCGTGCAGATGTGGGCAAGAGGTTCAGTTGCTGTTCAGACCAAACATCAGAAAGGGGGAGGAAATGTGATCTAAGTGACTTTGACTGTGGAATGATTGTTGGTGCCAGATGGGGTGGTTTGTGTATCTCAGAAACTGCTGACTTCCTGGGATTTTCATACACAACAGTCAAAACATTTGGATATGGCCCAAGCACATATTTTGGGGGGCAGGGAGAGTGAGAGGGTGAGAGTGAGAGTGAGAGTGAGAGTGAGAGTGAGAGTGAGAGTGAGAGTGAGAGTGAGAGTGAGAGTGAGAGAGAGAGAGAGAGAGAGAGAGAGAGAGAGAGAGAGAGAGACTGAAGTGGGTCAATGGTTCACTGACTTTAATGAAAACTGTTGCAGAATTTAAAGGAAAAAAAAACAATAAACATTAGGCCAACAGGGCAGTTAATGAAACTCTCAAGCAGAAAGTTAATGCCAACGCAGTGGCTGGAAGCAATAACTAAATGAACACAATCAAGTGAAAGTCTGCAATGCTGGAAATCCGAGCAACACACACAAAATGCTGGAGGGACTCAGCAGGCCAGGCAGCATCTATGGAAATGAGTAAACAGTCGACGTTTCGGGCCGAGACCCTTCATCAAGACTGCACCTTTCCATCATCAGTCAAAGTGGTAGTCTTCCCTCCCGACAAGGATGAGGATAAACATTGCTCTACTTTTGGTCAGATCTCAACAAGACTAGAACGAAAAGAAGAGAGTTAAATACCACCATAATGAACCACTAATTAGCTGGAAGGTGCGTACTGAGGTGCCAAACCTGTTCCGCAGCCTTCCTGCACAAGCGTGAAGTCCCCTCAGCGGAGTCCGTAGCTATGACAACAACAGTCTCTAGAGTTTACAGGCAGTGGTGTGAAAAACAAAAAAAAGCATCTAGTGAGCGGAAGCTCCACAGGAAAAAATGTGCAGTCAGAGGAGAATTGTCAGACTGGTTCAAGCTGACAGGAAGGCAACAGTAACTCACATAATAACACATTACAACAGTGGTGTGCAGAAGAGCATCTCTGAAGGTACAACACTCCGAACCTTGGAGTGGATGGGCTATAGCAGCAGAAGATCACGGACATACATTGAGTGGCAACTTTACCGGGTACAGGAGGTACCTGATCAAGTGTCAGTGAGAACGTGTCACTACACTGAGATTCATTTTCATGCAAGCACTTACAAGAAAATAAAGAAATACAATAGAATTTATGAAAAACTATAAACCACAAAAATTGACAAGCAAACATGGTGCAAAAGAAGACAAATCATTCAAATAATAAAGTAAATAAATAATACTGAGATCTTAAGTTGTAGAATCCTTGAAAATGAGTCTATAAGTGTGACTCTACAGGGAGTGGAGTCAATGGGTTGATGTATATTAGGCATGAATGATGGGGAAGGTTTGAGGAAGCAACACCAACTGCTATTTTCTTATGTTAGTAGATCACTTTAGAGCATAGATTTTAGATTCAGATTTAGAGATACAGCACAATAACGCAGCCTTCTGCCCCAATGAGCCCACGCCACCCAGTTACACCCGCGTGGCCAATCAGACTACTAACATAGAACATAGAATAGTACAGCACATTACAGGCCCTTTGGCCCACAATGTTGTGCCGACCCTCAAACCCTGCCTCCCGTATAACCCCCCCACCCACCTTGAATTCCTCCATATACCTGTCTAGTAGTCTCTTAAACTTCACTAGTGTATCTGCCTCCACCACTGACTCAGGCAGTGCATTCCACGCACCAGCCTACACACGTTTGGAATATGGAAGACACTGGATCAGACAGAAGCCACCACATGGTCACACGGAGAACGGATAAACTTCTTACAGACTGCAACTGAATTGAACCCTGGTCACTGGAGCCATAAAAGGGTTACGCTAACCGCCGTGATAGATCATAGAACAGTACAACACAGGTACAGGCCCTTCAGCTAACAAAGCCTGTAACGACCAACTAAACTAAACTAATTCCTTTTGCCTACACAATGTCCACGTTCCTCCATTCATTGCATACCCACGTGCCCAAGAGCTTCTGTAATCATATATGCCCCCGCCACCACTCGTAGCAGTGAACTCCAGGCACCCGATCATTGTGTGAGAAACATGCTTTGTGTATTTCTTTTGAATTTAACCCCTCTCACCTTAATTGAATTGAATTGACTTTATTACTTACATCCTTCAAATACATGAGGAGTAAAAATCCTTACATAATGTCTCTGTTCAGATGTGGAATGTGCAATTATAGTAATTTATAATAAATATCATGTACAACAGGATAGTCAATGTAACATAGAAATACAGTTGCCTCAGCATGAATTAATCAGTCTGATGGCCTGGTGGAAGAAGCTCTCCCAGACCCTGATGGTCCTGACTTTTACACTGCTGTACCATTTCCTGGATGGTAGCAGCTGCAACAGTTTGTGGTTGGGGTGACGCAGGTTTCCAATGATCCTTTGGGCCCTTTTTACACACCTGTCTTTGTAAATGTCCTGAATAGCGGGAAGTTCACATCTACAGATGCGCTGGGCTAATTTAACTCTGCAGAGTCCTGCGATTAAGGGAAGTACAGTTCTCTCAATTCATTTAATATAAGACATTCATGCAGGCCATTTAATATTAGACATCTGGTTAGGCTGCATTTGGAGCATTCTGTTCAGTTCTGGTCACCTGCTTATAGGAAGGATGTGGAAGCTTTAAAGAAAATGCAGAGGGTATTTATTAGGATGCTGCCTGGATTGGAGAATACGATACGTCTTATGAGGAATGGTTGAGTGAACTGAGGCTTTTCTCTTTGGAGTGAAGGAGGATGAGGTGTAGAAGATGATCAGAGGCCTAGATCAAGTGGACAGCCAGAGACTTTGTCCCAGGACAGAAATGGATAATATAAAAATATATTTTTTGAAGGTGATTGGAGGAAAGTATAAGGGGGATGTCAGAGGTACACAGGTATCTTACATAGACAGTGGTGAATGTGTGGAACATGTTACCAAGGTAGATACATGTTACCAAAGGGAGTTGATAGAAGCAGGTACACCAGGGGCACTTGAGAAATTCTTAGATGGGCACATGGATGATAGAAATATGGATGGCTATGTAGGAGGGAAAGATTAGATTGATCTAAAAGGTCGGTACAATATCTATCTTCTATATTCTCTTTCTATTCTGGGAAAGATTATACCAGCAGTCTACACTATCTATGCCTCTCATAATCTTATAAACCTCGATCAGGTCTCCCTTCAGCCTCTGCGGCTCCTGCACCGTCTTCTGCAAACCTCTTCTACACTGACTCCACGCCCTTCCTGCAAGGGGGTGACCATTGAGAATGCTATACTCGAGAAGCAGCCTACCCAGACTGAAAAATGCAAGCATGCCATATGACTGTTTTACCATTCCTTCAACCTGTGCTGTTGCTTTCTGAAAGCTGTCGACTTGAATGAAAATTCCTGATTAAGTTCTTTCTCCCACTGTGGACCCGGAGACAGGAAGGATGGGAAGTAATTGTTGGCCTTGAGAGACACACCCACAGCCCAAAAAAATTGCCCATCCCCAGTCCTCCCCACTGACTTCCCTCTTGGCGCTTAGCCCTGAGACTGCAACTGGTGTTCCACCTGCCTCCTCATCGCCATTCAGGGCCACAAACAGTCCTTCCAGGTGAGGCAACAGATCACCTGAGAGTCTATTGGGGTCACCTGCTCTATCTGGTGTTTCTATGAGTCCTCCTCAACATCTGGGAGATCCAATGAAGGTTGGTGGACTGCTTTGTCATTGGGAGCTTGAGGAGACTTAGTAGATCAACAAGGACTCCCGCAAATTTTGACAAGTGTACCATGGAGAACACTCTGCCTGGTTGTATCACTGCCTAGTATGGAGGGGCCACTCCGCAGGATTGGAAAAAGCTGCAGAAATTTGCAGGCTCAGCTTCATCATGGACGCTAGCCTCCCCAGCATCAAGGACATCTTCAAAGGGCAATGCCTCAAAAAATGGCATCCGTCATTAGATAGATAGATAGATAGATAGATAGATAGATAGATACTTTATTCATCTCCATGGGGAAATTCAACTTTTTTCCAATGTCCCATACACTTGTTGTAGCAAAACTAATTACATACAATACTTAACTCAGTAAAAAATATGATATGCATCTAAATCACTATCTCAAAAAGCATTAATAATAGCTTTTAAAAAGTTCTTAAGTCCTGGCGGTTGAATTGTAAAGCCTAATGGCATTGGGGAGTATTGACCTCTTCATCCTGTCTGAGGAGCATTGCATCGATAGTAACCTGTCGCTGAAACTGCTTCTCTGTCTCTGGATGGTGCTATGTAGAGGATGTTCAGAGTTATCCATAATTGACCGTAGCCTACTCAGCGCCCTTTGCTCAGCTACCGATGTTAAACTCTCCAGTACTTTGCCCACGACAGAGCCCGCCTTCCTTACCAGCTTATTAAGACGTGAGGCGTCCCTCTTCTTAATGCTTCCTCCCCAACACGCCACCACAAAGAAGAGGGCGCTCTCCACAACTGACCTATAGAACATCTTCAGCATCTCACTACAGACATTGAATGACGCCAACCTTCTAAGGAAGTACAGTCGACTCTGTGCCTTCCTGCACAAGGCATCTGTGTTGGCAGTCCAGTCTAGCTTCTCGTCTAACTGTACTTCCAGATACTTGTAGGTCTTAACCTGCTCCACACATTCTCCATTAATGATCACTGGCTCCATATGAGGCCTAGATCTCCTAAAGTCCACCACCATCTCCTTGGTCTTGGTGATATTGAGACGCAGGTAGTTTGAGTTGCACCATATCACAAAGTCCTGTATCAGTTTCCTATACTCCTCCTCCTGTCCATTCCTGACACACCCCACTATGGCCGTGTCATCAGCGAACTTCTGCACATGGCAGGACTCCGAGTTATATTGGAAGTCTGATGTGTACAGGGTGAACAGGACCGGAGAGAGTATGGTTCCCTGCGGCGCTCCTGTTCTGCTGACCACCGTGTCAGACCTACAGTCTCCCAACCACACATACTGAGGTCTATCTGTCAAGTAGTCCACTATCCAATCCACCATGTGAGAGTCTACTCCCATCTCCGTTAGTTTGTGCCTTAAGATCTTGGGCTGGATGGTGTTAAAGGCACTAGAGAAGTCAAGGAATGTAATCCTCACAGCACAACTGACCCCATCTAGGTGAGAGAGTGACTTGTGCAGCAAATACGTGATAGCATCCTCCACTCCCACCTTCTCCTTATACGCAAACTGAAGAGGATCCTGGGCGTGCCTGGTTTGTGGACCCCCATCACCCATGACATGCCTTCTTCTCATTGCCACCATCAGGGAGGAGGTACAGAAGCCTAAAGACAAACACTCAATGTTTCAGGGACAGCTTCTCCCCCTCCACCATCAGATTTATAAATGGGCAGTGAGCCCATGCACTGTCCACTACCTCACAATTTTGTTCTTTTTTTTTTGCTCTTTTTTGCACTACTTATTTTATTTTATTTAATGCATATACCCCATTTCTTATTATAACTTACAGTTTGTATTATTATGTATTGCAATGTACTGCCGCCGCATAACAACAAATTTCGCGACATATGCCAGTGATATTAAACCTGATTCTGATTGGTCTTCGTTCCGTCTGCCACAAAGGGCAGGACCTCTCAGCGGTCACTCACTTCAAACTACGCTACACTACCGTGAAACCCCAATGGTCAATGATGGAGAGCTCGGCTCCTGTAATGCTCTGTGGCATTTATCATTTATCAGCCGGCATTCCCAAACCGAATGGCGCAGGGAAGATTAGCGACATTGCTTGAAGGTTTACATTGGCCTGTAAACCTTCTGTGACCCTCAGACACTCTCAGTGCTCACACAGTTGCATTCCGCTATTTTAAAAGGGTATGATAATTAATTTAAACCACTTAGACCCTTCATTACAATAATGGAAAGTGGATATGTTTACCATAAATCCCAGATGTAATTTCAAGACTCACTGTATGACCAGTTGTTTTTGTGAAGAGTTGCATGCATTTGTAACAATGATGTCCACTTAACAGGGTACTCTAAAATGTAAAGCAACTTGTACCTCTTCCAGAAAACAGCAGCCAGATCCCTGTAGACAGATTGGAATTAGACTCAGTTCTGGCGCATGCAGGCAAAGGGGACGAGCTTAGATGGGTGTTGCGTATGTGGGTTTTCACCGAAGAAAAAGTTGGTTGGAGTCGATTAGTGCTTTCGTGCAAGGGTGTATCAAAAATCAAACTTAAAAAAATTAGTGAAAATAATGAAAAGAAAACCCCACATTTACAAAAAAATACCAACTGTGAAACTTAATAACAGCTCTGTGCTTGGTCTAATGTGGATTCCTGACAGCCTCGATCTCTCTCTCCCTTCTACCGGCAGTGAAACACCCCAGTTTTTTAGGCATCAGGGCCTTCCATCTTTAATTACCCACAAAGTTAGCTTAAGATTACACATGAATCAGAATATGATGCATCCTATGATGTAGTTCCAATCATATTACAAAATAAACAAAAGTATCCAACTTAAAAACAGTATACAAACATCATATATACATTTACACTTCCTCGTTACTAAAGAAATGGAATATTTCACTGTGTATGGTGGGAAAAGCACCATAAAGCCAACCCATTATGAGAATATCCCAGGGAAGACATTGAAGTGCAGTGTGTGTGTGTGTGTGTGTGTGTGTGTGTGTGTGTGTGTGTGTGTGTGTGTGTGTGTGTGTGTGTGTGTGTGTGTGTGTGTGTGTGTGTGTGTGTGTGTGTGTGTGTGTGTGTGTGTAAATGCGCGTGTGTACGGGGTGCGTTTACCAAGCGCTCTCTGGCGCTCTCTGTCACAATGGGCATGTTAATCGGTACAGACCAGCTGGGCTGAAGAGCCTGGTTCTGTGCTGTATTACTCCATGACACCAGTTCCTGTCAATATTCTATATAATATCTTAGTGATCTGTAAGTATTAACAACCTACTATGCCTTCCCACAATTCCCTGTGGAATAGGAGAGAAAAAACATTTTTAACATATCTGTTTTTTTATTTCACCTTTTGACTACATCCAAAGTTTGACACCAGAGAAAGTTTGCACAGATGAGCAAGTTTTACTTTGTCCATTTCCACTTCTCTTGTTGAGTTTGGAGTGGCACAGTAGTGTAGCAGTTAGCGTAACGCTACTACGAGGCAGGTGAAAGGGTTCAATTCTGCCGCTGTCTGTGAAGAATTTGTATGTTCTTCCTGTCATTTCCTCCAGCTGCTCTGGTTTCCTCCCACTTTCCAAAGACCTATGGCTCAGTTGGTTAATTGCTCAATACGTGCAATTGGGTGGCACTGGCTACTTGGGCCAAAAGAGCCTATTATAGTTCTGAACCTCCAACTAAATAAAATAATTACAAATAAAGATAAAATGTACTAGCTTCAGATTTAGAGGCACAACAGTGTGTAAGTGTTGAAATCCGGAGCAGAAAACTGCTCAAGATGTTCAGCAGGCTGAGCAGCATCCCTGGGGGGAGAAGCACTATACATGTTCCCATCTAGCTCCTCGCTCCTCTCTCGGTCTGGATACAAGATCTCAACCCGAAACGTAGGCAATTCCTTTCCTCCCACAGATGCTGCTCAGCCCTCTCTGTACCTCCAGCAGATTGTCTCGTGCTCTAAAGTCGAATTCAGCCCTCTTAACCGATGAGTTATATTAATATTACCAGAATGTTACTGCTTGGGGATTGGGTTATCATTGTCACATGTACCAAGATACCGTGAGAAGGTTTTGTGTGTGAGTGCCGTCCTGCAGATCGTCCCACACACAAGGACATCAAGATAGTAAAAAAAACCAGAACATAGAACTGTACAAGCCAATACAGGCCCTTCAGCTCACGGTGTTGTGTTAACCTTTTAATGTACTCTAAGATCAATCTAACGCTTCCCTCCCACATAGCCTACCATCTTTTTCATCAATGTGCCTAGCTTAGAGTCTGCTAACTGTCCCTAATGTATCCTACGGCCATCCCTGGCAGTACATTCCACACACCCATCTCTTTCTGTAAAAAACCTACCTCTGACATCCCCCCATACCTTCATTCAATCACCTTAAAATTATGCCCCTCATATTAGTCATTTCTGCCCTAGCAAAATGGCTGTTCTCTCTATCAAATCCTCCTATCATCTCAAATATCTCTATCAAATCACACCTCATCCTCCTTCGCTCCAAAGAGAAAAGCCCTAGTCACTCAAATATTCCCCATAAAACATGCCCTCTAATCCAGGCAGCATCCTGGCAGATCTCCACTGCGCCCTCTGGAACGTCCACATCCTTCCTATAATGCCGTGACCAGAACTGAGCACAAGACTCCAAGCTATGGTTTTCCAAGTGTCTCATCACCAAGATATGTGAACTGCTGTGGGAAGGTCCGTCCGGAGCCTCGCTCTGGTGTCTGGGCTGCTTTTCCAAGGTCTCAGCCTCTGTATCACAGGGCCCTCCCAAGTGTCAGTCGTTTGCTCTGAATTCTTCTCCTGTCCGTTGTAATAGTTCACTGAATTTCTGAAGTAGTTACTGTGATAGTGTGGCTAAAGCTGAAAATCCATTCAGCTTCCAAGCTTTAATTCTCCCAGCAGAGTCTAAACCATGTCCAGTGTATTAAAAGCAACTGGCACCATGTGATAACAATACGAACTTATTCCAAATTGCATCCTGTAGCACCATCTATGCAGCAAAACCTGTGCATGTGTCTTCAAATTCAACACCTTGGAACATAGAACAGTACACCACAGACCAGACTTTCAGCCCACAACATTATGCTAAGCTTTAAACCAACTCCACGTTCAATCTAACCCTTTCCTCCTGCGCATGTGTATCCAAAATTCAACATCATGGAATATAGAACATTACAGCACAGTAGAGGCCCTGTGACTCACAACGTTTTGCCAACCTTTTAACCTATTCCAAGATCAAACTAATCTTTCCCTCCTACTTAGTATTCCAATTTTCTATCATCCATGTGCCTATCTAAGAGTTCCTTAAATGCCCCTAATGTATCTGCCTCTACCACCACCCCTAGCAGTGCAGTTCACACACCCACCGCTCTCTGTGTAAAATACTTACCACTGACATCCTCCCTATACTTTACTCCAATCACCTTAAAATTATGCCCCCTCATATTTTTCACCTTGGGTAAAAGTCTCTTGCTCTTCATTTGATCTAGGAATAGATCAATTAATAGGTTCCTGAGAAATTACTTCATAGTTTATTACTTTCCCCAAGCAGTAAGGCTGATCAACACGTCCATCCACTAACCCACACCTCCACACCCCACCACCACTAGATTATCATTTCCTGGCAGTCACCTTATGCATAGACATTTATGTCCTACGTCACTTTATAGACATACAAACTATGTACATAAGCAATCTCAAACACATGGAAATCTCCAGATGCTGGAAATCCAAGCAACACACACAAAATGCTGGTGGAACGCAGCAGGCCAGACAGCATCTATAGGAAGAAGTACAGTCGACGTTTCGGGCCGAGACCCTTCAGCAGGACTAACTGAAAGAAGAGATAGTAAGAGATTTGAAAGTGGAAGGGGGAGGGGGAGATCCGAAATGATAGGAGGATACAAGAGGGGGTGGGATGAAGCTAAGAGCTAGAAAGGTGATTGGCAAAAGGGATACACAGCTGGAGAAGGGAAAGGATCATGGGATGGGAGGCCTTGGAAGAAAGAAAGAGGGAGGGGAGCACCAGAGGGAGATGGAGAGCAGGCAAGGAGTGATTGTGAGAGGGACAGAGAGAGAAAAGAAAGGGGAAATTAATTAATTAGGGATGGGGTAAGCAGGGGAGGGGGCATTGACGGAAGCTAGAGAAGTCAATGTTCATGCCATCAGGTTGGAGGCTACCCAGACGGAATATAAGGTGTTGTTCCTCCAACCTGAGTGTGGCTTCATCTTGACAGTAGAGGAGGCCATGGATAGGCATATCAGAATGGGAATGGGACGTTTTAGTTCCTCTAATTTCTCTAACTTTCATTAATGCCTCCTCCCCTTCTTACCCCCATCCCTTGTTTATTTATTTATTTATTATTTTTCCTTTTTTTTTCTTCTCTCTGCTTTACCTCTCTCTGCCCCTCTCTCAATCACTCCTTGACTGCTCTCCATCTCCCTCTGGTGCTCCCCTCCCCCTTTCTTTCTCCCTAGGCCTCCCGTCCCATGATCCTTTCCCTTCTCCACCTTTTAGAACCATAGAACCATAGAACATTACAGCACAGAAACAGGCCTTTTGGCCCTTCTTGGCTGTGCCGAACCATTTTTCTGCCTAGTCCCACTGACCTGCACCTGGACCATATCCCTCCATACACCTCTCATCCATGTACTTGTCCAAGTTTTTCTTAAATGTTAAAAGTGAGCCTGTATTTACCACTTCATCTGGCAGCTCATTCCAGACTCCCACCAATCTCTGTGTGAGATTGTGTGAAGTCCCCCCCATGTTCCCTTTAAACTTTTCCCCCTAAAGTTTCCCAATCAACTTTTGTGCTCTTAGCTTCATCCCTCCCCCTCTTGACTTCTCCTATCATTTTGGATCTCCCCCTCCCACTTTCAAATCTCTTACTATCTCTTCTTTCAGTTAGTCCTGACGAAGGGTCTCGGCCTGAAACGTCGACTGTACTTCTCCCTATAGTTGCTGCCTGGCCTGCTGCGTTCCACCAGCATTCTGTGTGTGTTACATTAGCTGTCTGATGTATTTATATTTGTTTTGTTCTTTTGTTATAGTGTTCTTTTCTTATTGTGTTCACTTTTGTGCAGTAACAATTATTTCATTTTCCTTTACACTCATGCACTGGAAATGACATTAAACAATCTTGAATCATAAATCTCGATCTTGAATCAAGGGGCTAGTGTTGAGACCACTGCTTTTTACGATGTGTGTCAATGATTTGGACTATGAGATTAATGGATTTGTGACTAAATTTGCTGATGATACAAAAATAAGTGGAGGAAAGGGTAGTGTTGAGGAAAAAGAGAGTCTGCAGAAAGACTTAGATAGTTTAGGGGATTGGGCAAAGAAGTGGCAAAGAGCAGGGATGTGATGTTGAGGCTCTATAAGGCACTCATAAGACCACACTTGGAGTATTGTGTGCAGTTTTGGGCTCCTTATTTTAGAAAGGATATACTGACATTGGGGAGGATTCAAAGAAGATTCACGAGAATGATTCCAGGAATGAAAGGGTTACCGTATGAGGAATGTTTGGCAGCTCTTGGGCTGTATTCCCTGGAGTTCAGGAGAATGAGGGGGGATTTTATAGAAACATCCCAAATGTTAAAAGGCCTGAACAGATTACAGATGGCAAAGTTATTTAAAAGGGCTCAACTTCAGGATTGAAGGATGTCCATTTAGAACAGAGATGCGGAGAAATTACTTTAGTCAGAGGGTGGTAAATCTGTGGAATTTGTTGCCACAAATGGCTGTGGAAGGCCAAGTCATTGGGTGCATTTAAGGTAGAGATTGTTAAGTTCTTGATTAGCCAGGGCATCAAAGGGTATGGGGAGAAGGCAGGGGAGACTGGAGGAATTGGACCAGCCCATGATTGAATGGCAGAGCAGGCTCGATGGGCCAGATGGCCGACTCCTGCTCCATTTTCTTAAGTTCTTATGTCATTTAAGAGACTCATTTAAGAAAGGTGTAATATCAAATGTTTACAATATAATTATGAAAATACGTTCAGAGACCTTTTATAAGATTAAAAATGATTGGGAAAGAGAACCTAACCTTACTATCCCTATTGAGAATTGGGATAAAATTCTTCAATTAGTTAATTCATCCTCTATATGTGCTAAACATTCATTGATACAGTTTAAAGTTGTGCATAGGGCTCATATGTCCAAGGATAAATTGGCTCATTTTTATTCCCATATAAATCCTATATGTGACAGATGTCATTCTGAGATAGCTTCTTTAACTCATATGTTTTGGTCATGTCCACTTTTGAAAAAATATTGGAAAGACATTTTCGATATTATTTCCACGGTATTGAACATTGATTTACAACCTCATCCTATTACTACAATCTTTGGTTTACCAATGATAGAGTTAATGCATTTATCTTCTTCTGCTTGTCAGATGATTGCATTCCTTACATTAATGGCTAGAAGATCTATTTTGTTGAATTGGAAAGAAATTAATTCCCCTACCATATTTCATTGGTTTTCTCAAACTATGTTATGTCTAAATTTGGAAAAAATTAGAAGGGTCATATATGACCCTTCTATTAAATTTGAAATGACTTGGAGGCCATTTATTTAATAGTTTCACATGATGTAATTCGACCCTGTTCCAATCCTATTTGTTTTTCCGGTTTTGATTATATGTATGTTGAGAGGATCGGAGTTGGGGACACTGATGATTCTTTGTCTTTTTATAGATACTATAAACAAATCATTTTTTTTCTTCCCTTTTTTCCTTTTTTTCTCTTTATTAGTTAGTGGTTAGTTTGTTAGATTAGTTTTTCTTAGGGGAATATTTTTTTTCTCTTTTTCTCTTTTTTTTCTCAACATGATATACCTAGTTTTTTTTGTTGTTTCGTTTATATGATAGCTGTATCATTCATGATTTGGGAAGACTTAACTATATTGTACTTATTGCTTGTGTATCCTTTTATGTTCATTTTAATTTTGTAATTTTGTAATCCCAATAACTCTGTATTAATCTTATCATGTTGATATTAATAAAAAGATTGAAAAAGGGGAAAAAAAGAGACTTAAATGGGTACATGGGTGAAAGAAAAATGGAGGGCCATGTGGGAGGGAAGGATTAGATTGATCTTGAAGTAGGTTAAAAGGTCAGCACAACATCGTGGGCCGAAAGGCCTGTACTACACTGTACTGTTCTCTGTTCTTTTGTACTGATGTATGGAGAAATCTGCCTGGATGGCGCACACCCAAAGGGGCAGGGATTGACCTTCATTGGCTGTGTCACAGAGCAAGACCAGCACCTCCACCAAGGTTTACCAAAGGGCTGTAGGAGGTCAAGGCGAAGGTTGATGACCAAAGAAAAGGTAAGACGATTCCTAAACGCAAGAGGTTCTGCAGATGTTGAAGCATTGGGTGACACACACAAAACACTGGAGGATCTCAGCAGGTCAGGGAGCATCTGGTGGTGGCATCCATCGGTCTCGAGAGACCATGGATCTGTGCCTGGTGACCTTCAGGTTACTAGTCTGATGCCTTGCCTTGCCCACTAGGCCACACGCCAACACACCAAAAGGAGCATCTATCAAAAGGAATAAACAGTCAACACCACAGCAGAGATCCTTCATCAGGACTGCAAAGGAAGAGGGAAGAATCTAGAACAAAGTTTGGGGAGGGAGATAATGTGCAAGCTGGCAGGTGACAGGTGGGACCAGGTGAATTGGAGGGGAAGGAGGGGTTGAAGTAAGAAGCGGAGAGGTAGTAGGTGGAAGAGGTAGTGGACTGAAGAAGAAGGAATCAGATTGGAAAGGAAAGAGGACAATGGAAAAATCAAAAGAGGAGGGAAACTATAGGGATGTGATAGGCATGTGAGGAGAAGAGAAGGGGTGAGGGGGTAACCAGAATGGGGAATGGAAGAAGAAGGAGAAGGAGATTAATATTTGGAAGTTGCAAAAATGGGTGTTCTTGCCATAAGATTGGAGGCTATCCAGAAAGGATAGGAGATGTTGCTACTCCAGCCCAAGTTTGACCTGTTTGTGGCAGTGGAGACCATGGACAAACATGGGAATGGAAAGTCAAACTGAAATGGGTGGCCACTGGGGAATCCTGCCATATGCCATGGACAAAGAAAAGGTGCTTGATGAATTCCTGCCAAACTTTTCAACCTCAAAATCCTTCCCATCCATTCAATGACAGGTGCCTCATGCCTTGAATGTGTCAATCTCCGAACACCAACCTGAGACAACATGTCTTTTTCCACTGGGGCTTAGTGCAGAGCGAAACCTGGTGAAGCCTTTCAGGGATGGCACTGGAGAACTTGGACAAAGAACTGCAAATACCTCATTCGCAAAACATTCCTCTGCACAAGACTGTGGTTCAGTGAAAATTGGAGGAGCCAGAATAGTATCACACCCCCACATCCGCCCCCTGCATCCATTCTGGGCATCAGAGACAATATTAATTCTAAAATGTGGGTTGCTACTTTCGCATTTCAGAAGCATTGGTGTGTGATCAAAGAAGCTGAGGCTCTCCAAACGAGGCAGCTTCTGACTGTCCTAAAATACAAGCCAAGTGTGAATCACCCTTAATAAAAGGAAAGGTCACTGATTCTATATCCGTCACTTGTGATGATCACCATTGGCAAGTGCATATAACAGATGGCAGCAGAATTGTCATAAACACTAAGCAATGGCTGGTAAATTCTTCCAAGTAAATATTGAAGACCTTTGCACAGAAGTGCTTATCAGTGAGTCTGAGGTCCTTTTTGGCTGTGGTTCCCGGTCTGCCATCTGTTGTTGATTCCTGGATTAACAATTCCACCCATCTCCTGTGCTCCTTGACTTAAATCTTGCCACAGTTGGATTGCACAGTCGCTATCCTCTTGCCAACTTGTGACATTCACCAAGATCACCCAGGGCAGTGTTCAATTCTCTCAAAGAGAGCCGAGGAGGGGTAGAGTATAACAGCGTAGAAACAGGCCGTTCAGCCCAACTCATCTGTGCCGACCACCATGCCCACTGAGCAAGTCCTGTTTGCCCACTTTCGAGCATCGTCCAACATAAGCTGAGTCTTCAAGTTCTGAATGTCCTGCCTGACTTTACTAATGGGCCCGAGAGGTGGAAGACGGGTCCAGAGATAAGGTAAAGTGAGTCCAGAGCAGAGAGGTTGTAAATGAGGGTAAAGAGCTTAAGGGTGATCCATTGTTTTGGATCCAAAGATATTATAGACCATAAGATATAGGAGCAGAATTGGGCTTTTTTGCCCATCAAGTCTACTCTGCCTTTCTGATTTGTTTCCCCTCTCAACTCCATTCTCCTGCCTTCATCCCATAACCTTTGACACCCTTACTAATCAGAAACCTATCAAACTCTACATTAAATATATCCAATGAAATGTCCTCCACAGGTCATCTGTGGCAATAAGTCCCACAGATTCACCACCTCATGAAATTCCTCCTCACCTCTATTCTAATGGAACATCGTTGTATTCTGAGACTGTGCCCTCTAGTCCTAGATTCAACCACTAATGCTTCTGCATGTCTACTCTATCTAGAACACAAAAAAAAATCTGCAGATGCTGGAAATCCAGAGCAACACGCACAAAATGCTGGAGGAACTCAGCAGGTCAGGCAGCATCCATGGAAAAGAGTAAACAGTCGACATTTCAGGCCGAGACTCTTCGTCAAGACCCTTCTTGAGTCCTGATGAAGGGTCTTGGCCTGAAATATCGTCTGTTTACTCTTTTCCTTAGATGCTGCCTGACCTACTGAGTTCCTTCAGCATTTTCTGTCCACTCTATCTCAGCCTTTTATAGTTTGGAGTTATTAGAAACTCAGAATTCTCTGGGAAAAAAACAGTCTGAATGACAAAAATATTAATTCAAGAATCAGTCACTTATTCATCCAGAGGTTCTTCAGAAGTCAAGAATGAGGCATGAATCTTGTAATTATAGCCATTTTATTAGTTGTTTCAAACAATGATAATTGACTGGTACCCGTTCACTGTACTATAAGGAACAGAGAGAAAGTGAAGAGCAAGACCAAAGAAAAGAAAAAGAAATAACGAGGTTGTGGTTGTCTTATACTAAAAACTAGCTCACTAGAAGGATAAAGCACATTCCAGAGACAAGGAGTAGGCTAAGAAAGAGTTAGGTTCAGTGGCATGACGCAGGCTACAGAGAAACTTCTAGAAAAATACAGCTACACTGTAATTACTGAAAATTCACTGAATAATTACACACATATCAATGATTATATAAAAAACACAAGTCAGCGCTGGGAAAGTTAAACTATGGGAAAAGTAACGATTTTACACTCTAATGCAACTCACGGGATGAGGGCGGCCAGGGAGGACGAATTGATAAGCAAACCTGGAGGGGAGTCATGATGTGTTTGGCAGTAGGGTTTTGGGTGAACCTCGCACTCAACATCAGCAAGATCAAGGAATTGGTGACGGGCTTCAGGAAGGGGAAGTCAGAACACACAGCGGTCATCTTTCAGAGGTCATTGGTAGGAAGTGCGGGTAGCTTCAGGTTCTTGGGCATCGACATCTCAGAAGATCTATCCTCGGCCCATAATATTGATGCAATTACAAAGAAGGCACATCAATGGCTATACTTCATTAGGAGTTTGAGGAGATTTGGTCTGTACCCAAAGGCAAATCGTACCATGGCAAGCTCTCTGGGTGGTTGTATCATCACCTAGTATGGAGGCTCCAAAGTGCAGGGCCGGAAGAGTCTGTAGAGCATTGTTCAGCCAGCTCCATCACAGACACTGGTGCCCCTACCATCGAGGACATCTTCAAAAGGCAATGCCTCAACAAGGTGGCATCTATCATTAAGGACTCTCACTGTACAGCCCATGTACTCTTCATTTCTACCATCAACGAGGTGTTACAGGAGCCTGAAGACCCACACTCAATGTTTTAGAAACAGCTTCTTCCCCTCCACCATCAGATTTCTGAATGGTCCATGAAACCATAAACACTATCTGGCTATTCTTTTTTTGCCCTATTTATTTAATTGTTACTGTAGAAGAGTAATTTTTTTATGTCTTGCATTGTACTGCTGCCACAAAACAACAAATTTCACAACATACGTCAGTGATAATAAACCTGAAAAAAATAATTAGAGCAGATCATTTGGTGGAGAGAGACAACTCGTTACTATTACACCTGGGTTTTCTACCCCAGAAATGGGCCCTGCTGAATAAGACAAAGTGAGTTACTGAACACTGATGAATGCAATAGAGCCGTAACATCTGCACTGAGCCCAGATGAAGACAGATCCTGCTCCACAAGTTTTCATTGGGCCTTATTACTTATTCTTGCTCATACACTCAGGTACCTCCTGTACCTAATAAAGTGTCCACTCAGTGTATGTTCATGGTCTTCTGTTGCTGTAGCACATCCAGGTTAGATGTATTGTTCATTTCAAGATGCTCTTCTGCGTGTCGCTTTTGTAACGTGTGGTTATTCGAGTTACTGTCGCCCTCCTGTCAGCTTGAACAAGTCTGGGCATCCTCCTCTGACCTTTGACTAACAAGGTTTTTTCGCCCACAGAACTGCCTCCTTCTGGATGCTACTTTTAAAATCTTTTTTGCGCACCATTGTCTCTAAACTCTAGAGATTGCTGTGCGTCAAAACCCCAGGAGATTAGCACTTTCTGAGATACTCAAACCACCCCATCTGGCATCAACAATCATTCCACAGTCAAAGTCACTTAGATCACATTTCTTCCCCATTCTGATGTTTGGTCTGAACAACAACTGAACCTCTTGACCATGTCTGCATGCTTTTATGCATTGAGTTGCTGCCACATGATTGACTGATTAGATATTTGTATTAATGAGCAGGTATACAGGTGTACCTAATAAAGTGGTCACTGAACGTATATCCATCAGTGAACTTCCAGATAATTACTATAATGTTGCATGATACTTACGACACAAAAATCAGGCCACTAGCCCCAAATGGAGATACTTATTCTCTCCATCAATCTCCTCTCATCTAACTTCATTAAAATGTCCCTCTATTCCAAGGGATCCCAACCATTTTTATGCCATGAACCCTAGCATTAATGAGGTGTCCATGGACCCCAGGTTGAGAACCCCGGATCTATTCCTTTCCCTCTCACTTGTTTGTCCAAGTTATGCATAAATACATCTATGTTGCTCACCTCAAATATTCCTTATAGGAGAAAGTTCCATTTTCTAATCACTTTACAAGATAAGGAAGTTTCTCTTAAATTCTTCACTGAAGTTATGGGTCCTACTTTCAGATTATCCTCATGAACAATACAATTATCCACCCTGACAACCATTAAATAATCCTCAAGAAATGTTTTATGAAAGAAAGCAGATCTAGATTTGTTCAATCCTTCCTGAAAGGTTTCACCTCTCTGTTTTGGAATCAGACCACTTCGAGCTCCGCTAGTTGAAAAAGCACAATTCAATACAAAGCGCATCAAAGGATGTAAAAAACATGACAGGGAGTGAGAGGTGGGATGAATATTCTCAATCAGAATCAGGTGGAAGAGTTTCTTCTAAGGAATGATAGAGCACCAGGAAATGATTGCAGGGATGCAAAGGGAAGACGGGCCAGTTGCCTTCCTTCAGCTCCTATGGCTGACGGTCGTATGGAAGAGCTGCTGGAGAAGCAGGAACACATGAAGGTATAGAATATCTATTCCTCCCAGCTTCACAATTGCTGCTGAATATGTTTTGTTAATTAACTTATTTACTTACTTACTTATTAGAGATGCAGCGCGGAATGTGCCCTTCCACCCAACAAGCTGCACTGCCCAGCAGCCCACCTACAACATTGTGGGCCAAAGGGCCTGTACTGTGCTGTACTATTGTATGTTCTATTTAACACAGGACACTCTACAATGACCAATTATCGAACTAACTGGTACACCTTTTCATTATAGGAGAAAGCTCTCATGGGAAGAACATACAATCTTATGGAACTGAACTCTGAACTCCGAACTCTGATTCCCCAAGCTGTAATAGCGTCACGCTAACCGCTATGCTACTGTAACGCCCTATAATGCATCATAGCAAATACAGTGTGTTTGAACTTGTGTTTGAGTGTGTGTGTGTGTGTGTGAGTGAGGGGGCGGGAGAGAGAGAGAATGATATCACGAGTCACACCCTGTTTTGGACGTGTGTATGTCTGTGTGAGAGAGAGTGGAAAAGGGAAAGGAAATTACAGTCTGCGTGTGGCTCTGTGCACGTGAGTGTGTGTGGGTATGTGCATGCATGTACGTGTGTCTATGCAGCCTGAACAGACTCAAGCCCAATTCAACCTCTAAATAGCTAACATTTTCTCATAATAACATTTAAGGGATTCTTCACAGTAATTAAAGAGAATATTGCTATCTTGCTATGGGGGTAAAGCAGAACATTTTCCTCAACAATAATTAGATTTTTGAAAAATTAATCTCTAAAAGCATTTACAGATAGATGATCAGAGTGTAGCATGATTGAAAGAAAATAAGAGTTTTGGCTATTTACATGCAGGTCAGTTCTTAAACAAATGTTCTTCGTTAGCATCTGAGTAAACATTGTGGCTGTAAGCAGTCTATTTCTTTCCAGCTTGCCATTTCAATCAAAGCTTTGCTGTCATATCAATACCAGTTAGCTCCTGCAATATTTAGCAGCTCTTGCTTATACTCTGCTGTTATTTACAAGGCTCCATCTTCATCTTTCATTAAAATGGTAGCTGTGTCAACAGTTAAACTGATGAGTTCAGGAGCATTCAGCACATTTCCAACACTGAAAGCATCTGAAGAGACAGGCGAATATTGTACGATGAAACTTGTCTAGCAAATGTTCAAAGCAATAAACAGCAGCTGACTTTCAGAAAAATATCCAAAGTTTACTTGCCCAAGTGTTTGAGCAGGGTCTTAACCCAAAATATTGACACCTTCAGAGATGCTGTTTGACTAGCAGAGTTCCTCCAGCGCTCTGTTCCTTGTTCCGATCCAGATTCAAATATATTTATTTCATGTGCTTTGATGTCCATCGCAGGTAAAGCTCTCACCACCACTGACCACATCTACATGGAGCGTTGTCACAGGAAAGCAGCATTTATCATCAGGGACCCCCACCATCTAGGACATGCTCTCTTCTTGTTGCTGCCATCAGGACAAAGGTACAGAAGCCTCAGGATTCCCACCACCAGGTTCAGGAACAGTTATTACCCCTCAGCCATGAGACTCTGGAACCAAAGGCATCACTTGCCCCATCATTGAAATGTTCCCGCAACCAATGGACTCACTTTTAAGGACTCTCCGTCTCATCTAATTGATATTTATTGCTTATTTTTTATTATTATTTCTTTCTTCTTGTATTTGCCAAGTTTGTTGATTCTTGTACCCTGGTTAAACACACAAGTGGGTGCAGTCTTTCATTGATTCTATTATGGTTATTATTCTATTATGAATTTTCTGAGTATGCCTGCAATAAAATGAATCTCAGGATTGTATATGGTGATATATGTGTATGTACTTGGATAATAAATTTACTTTGAACTTTGAACATACAGTGAAATGCTTTATTTACTTTAGCAGCCAACACATAGAAGGATGCGTCGCCACACATTCCAGCACAAACACTGCATCTCCACCATGCTGGTTAGAACAACACAGAACCTAACAAAACAGCATGCACTAAGAGGCAAAACAACAACAGCAAAATAGGCCACCTTCCTCTCTCTCACCCTACACACACAGTCCTCCAACCCTAGGACAGATTGTCTTCTTCGGCCTCCAGCCTCTAGTGGACTGATGGATTTGCAGGTATTGGGCTTTTGGCTTCCCCAGTGGACTTGCTGAGATTTGTAGACTTGGAGCGCCGGGCATCAGGCCTCAATTAACTTTTGGGCTTAGATCTAGACCTTCAATCAATCTTTGGGCTTCAATCTGGACCTCCAATTAACTTTCAGGCTTAGATGTAGACCTATGATCGACTTTCAGATTTTGATCTTCAGTATCGACTCGCAAATAACGATGACTTAAGACCCTGGATGGGGTCCCTCAGACACCAGACTCACTGATAATGGGACCACAAATGTTAACATCAAACCCTAGTCTCATAATTTTTGTACCGAGGATACTGAGTACAGAACTCCAATCCATAATAAACAGTCACTTCTACAATAGTCACCAGACTATAGAGCAGTATAAATAGATCATTAAAATGATAAAAAGGAAGAGATTTCATTTCACAGAAGACTTAAGTGCTAAATATTTAGTCTGGTTGCTCTGATCTGAATGAGAATATATTCCCACTGTATTAATATGCATTACCTACTTCAGCACAGTCAGGCGAGGAAAATAATATAACCAATTGTTTCCTCATATTTAAAAATCTAATTTGCATTCACAGCTCTAAAATAGACCATTTGGCCCAACTGATGCATGCTGGTACTTACTCTCCACTAGAGCCTCCTCCCACAAGGCTTCCTCTTCCCCTTGTCAGTTGTCCTTCAATCCCTTTATTTCCATACAGATTTCTACCTCCCATTAATCTTTTTGTGTTAGTCACCTCATATTTACCATATTGAACCCAACATATTGATGCAACCATGAAGAAGGTACACCAACAGCTATATTTCATTTGGAGTTTGAGGAGATTTGGTATGTCACCAAAGACTTGCAAATTGACATCAACAGCTGGTATGGAGGCACCAATGCACAGGAATGGGAAAAGCTGCAGTGGGTTGTAAACTTAGCCAGATCCATCATGGGCACTAGTCTCCCCAACATCAACAATATCTTCAAAGGGCATTGACTCAAAATAGGCAGCATCCATCACTCAGGACATGCCCCCCTCTCATTGCTACCATCAGGGAAGAGGTACAGAAGCTGAAAGACACACACACAATGTTTTAGGAACAGCTTCTTCCCCTCTGCCATCAGATTTCTGAATGGCCCTTGAACCCATGAACACAACCTCATTATTTGGCTCTACTTAATTATTCTCTATATATATTTATAATGTAACTTTCAGTTTTTTATCTGTATTGCAATGTACTGCTGCTGCAAAACCACAAATTTCACGACATACGTAGTAATTGTAAACCTGATTCTGATTCTGAATTCAGTCTTTCTGTGATGGCTGCACTTCAATATTCTCAACACCCTGAAAGTAAAGAAGTTTCTCTGAATTCATGTTCGATTTTGTTTGTATCCATCATGGCTTGGTATGGCAACTGCTCTGCCCAAGACCTCAAAAAAAATTGTAGAGAGTTGTGAACACAGCCTGGTCTATCACACAAACCTGCCAACGCAATGCACATAAAATGCTGGAGGAACTCAGCAGGTCAGGCAGCAGCCATAGAAATGAATAAGCGGTTGACATTATGGGCAGAGACCCTTCTTCAGGACTGGAAAAGAAGGGGAAACTCTCGTCTATTACCCAGCCTCCCTGCCACTGAGTCCTTCTACACTTTCCATAACCAACATAGTCAAGGACCTCTCCCATCCCGATCGTTCTCTCTTTTCCTCTCGCACAGGGCAGAAGATACAAAGGCCTAACAGCACGAGCCACCAGGTCAAAGGACATCTTCTATCCCATTGCTATCAGACTGCTATTCACTAAAAGATGAATTCCGATCCCGCAAGTTACCCTGTCATGGACCTTACACGTTATTTGTATGCCCGCACTGCACGTTGTCCATATTCTGCATCCTGTTTTCCTTTATACTCCTTGATGTACTTAAGGATGGAATGATCCATCTAGATAGCAGGCAAACAAATCTTTTCACTGTATCCCTTCATGTGATAATAATAAACCAATGCCAATACCATTAGATCAAGGGTTCCCAACCTTTTTTATGCCAGGGACCCCTACCATTAACCAAAGATGTCCATGGACCCCAGGTTGGGAACCCATGCATTAGATTCTACCTTGACTTCACATTATGATGTTACCTACAAGTGGACATATCTCCTCCATTTCTACTGGATCAAACCTTTTGAGAACCTTAAAGACTTCCAGTAGGCTTATTTTAAATCTTCTTAATTTCATAGAGAAAAAAAAATCTAGCCTAATGGATTTTCTCAGCTCATTATTACCTTTGATTCTGGTAAAGTTGTTACAATTATATTGGCCTCACAACTGGGGTTCTATGTCCCTTTTTGTGATAAGGAGATCAGAATTATTATTTAATCTGTCTGGTTTGGGTACCAGAAGGACATGGAAAGCCAGGTCTGCCAATATAATGCTGCCTCTCTGTCAATTGTAGTTTTGTAATGGACAATCTACAGGAAACAGACTTTGCGAACAGCAGGAACATTTTCCCAAGCTGGTTGATACAAAACTAAGCCTCTGCAGATACAAACTAAGCAGATGTTCTGATGTATCTGGGCACAGCTCTACAAATCTTTCACTGCTTTTCCTTCTCTGATACATGGAGCTGTTTCATTGGGCAATAAACTCACAGGAGTTTATGACCTCTCCCTCAATGTTGCAAAAACAAGGGAGCTGGTTGTGGACTACAGGAGGAATGGAGACAGGCTAACCCCTATAGACATCAATGGATCTGTGGTTGAGAGAGTGAACAGCTTTAAGTTCCTCAGTGTAAACATCACCGAGGATCTCACGTGGTCTGTACATACTGGCTGTGTGGTGAAAAAAGCACAACAGCACCTCTTTCACATCAGATGCTTGAAGAAGCTTGACATGCATCCCCAGATCCTAAGCACATGCTACAGCGACACAATTGGGAGCATCCTGGCTGGCTGCATCACTGCCTGGTATGGGAACTGTACTTTCCTCAGTCACAGAGAGTGGTGTGGACAGCCCAGCAGATCTGTAGATGTGAACTTCCTATTATTCGGGACATTTATAGAGACAATTTACAGAGGTGTGTAAAAAGGGCCCAAAGGATCATTGGGGATCTGAGTCACCCCAACCACAAACTGTTCCAGCTGCTACCATCCAGGAAACGGTATCACAGCATAAAAGCCAGGACCAACAGGCTCCGGGACAGCTTCTTCAACCAGGCCATCAGACTGATTAAGTCACACTGATGCAATTGTATTTCTATATTATATTGACTGTCCTGTTATGCATACTATTTATTATAAATTACTGGAAATTACACCTTGCACATTTAGACAGAGATGTAAAGACTTTTATTCCTCATGTATGTGAAGGATGTAAGAAATAAAATCAATTCAATTTTTAAAAAAGTATCGTGAGGAAGGACTCTTTGAAACATATCGAATATTGATAGAGTGAAAATGGAAAGGATATTTCCTATCGAGAGCACAGTCTAAGACCAGATGGCCTCAGATTAGAAGGGTGTCCATTTAGAACAGAGCTCAGCAGAGGTTGTATTTCCTACGTCAACTCAGGAAGTACAACCTGCCTCAGGAGCTGCTGATTCAATTCTATTCAGGAATAATCCAGTCTGTTCTCTGTTCGTCCGTCACTGACTGGTTTGGATCAGCTACCAAACAAGACAAGAATAGATTCCAAAGAAACGTCAGGGCTGCGGAAAGGATTATTGGTGTGAAGCTGCCCTCGATCCAGGACTTATATGCATCTAGAGTCAGGAAGCGAGCATGCAGCACTATTGTAGACCCATCACACCCTGGACATCATCTGTTCCAACTCCTTCCTTCTGGTAGGCACTTTAGATCACTGTATGCCAGGACAAATAGGTACAAGAGCAGTTTCTTTCCGTATGCCATCAGTCTTATGAACACTTGAATTTTAGTCTATTATAAATTAAGTCCACCTGTACATTCAATGAGGTGGACCTCATTGAATATAGTTTATTATTATTTGCACTATTGTTTTTGTTTGCTTTTAATTCTGTAGAGAGAGAGCTCAGGGAAACCAACATCAAATTCCCTGTGTGTGTCCTCATACTCGGCGATAATAAAGGATTCTGATTCTGATTCTGATTCTGAGATGAGGAGGAATTTCCTATAAATTACAACTTGCACATTTAGACGGAGATGTAACGTCAAGATTTTTATTCCTCATGTATGTGAAGAATGTGTAAGAAATAAAGTCAATTCAATTTAAAAAAAAGAATGGTGAAATGTATGGAAGAAATGTGGCAAATGTTTAGAGGATATTTACGTGGTGTTCTGCGTTGGTATGTTCAAATGAGACAGGGAAAGGATGGTAGGGTACAGGAACCATGGTGTACAAAGGCTCTGATAAATCTAGTCAAGAAGAAAAGAAAAGTTTACGAAAGGTTCAGAAAACTAGGTAATGATAAAGATCTAGAAGATTATAAGCCTAGCAGGAAGGAGCTTAAGAATTAAATTAGGAGAGCCAGAAGGAGCCATGAGAAGGCCTTGGCGGACAGGATTAATGAAAATCCCAAGGCATTCCACAAGTATGTGAAGAGGATAAGACGTGAGAGAATAGGACCAATCAAGAGTGACAGTGGAAAAGTGTGTTTGGAACCGGAGGAGATAGCAGGTTCAGTATTTACTACAGAAAAGAATCCTGGTGATTGTAGGGATGACTCACAGTGGACTGAAAAGCTTGAGCATGTAGATATTAAGAAAGAGGATGTGCTGGAGCTTTTGGAAAGCATCAAGTTGGATACGTCACTGGACTGGACGGGATGTACCCTAGGCTACTGTGGGAGGCGAGGGAGGAGATTGCTGAGCCTCTGGCAATGATCTTTGCATCATCAATGGGGACAGGAGAGGTTCCGGAAGATTGGAGGGTTACAGATGTTGTTTCCTTATTCAAGAAAGGGAGTAGAGATAGCCCAGGAAATTACAGACCAGTGAGTCTTACTTCAGTGGTTGGTAAGTTGATGGAGAAGATCCTGAGGAGCAGGATTTAGAACATTTAGAGAGACATAATATGATTAGGAATAGTTAGCATGGCTTTGTCAAGGGCAGGTCGTGCCTTACGAGCCTGATTGAATTCTTTGAGGATGTGACTAAACACATTGATGAAGGTAGAGCAGTAGATGTAGTGTATATGGATTTCAGCAAGGTATTTGATAAGGTACCCCATGCAAGGCTTATTGAGAAAGTAAGGTAGCATGGGATCCAAGGGGACATTGCTTTGTGGATCCAAAATTGGCTTGCCCACAGAAGGCAAAGATTGGTTGTAGATGGGTCATATTCTGCATGGAGGTCGGTCACCAGTGGGATCTGTTCTGGGACCCCTACTCTTCGTGATTTTTATAAATGACCTGGATGAGGAAGCGGAGGGATGGGTTAGTAAGTTTGCTGATGACACAAAGGTTGGAGGTGTTGTGAATAGTGTGGAGGGCTGTCAGAGGTTATAACGGGACGTTGATAGGATGCAAAACTGGGCTGAGAAGTGGCAGATGGAGTTCAAGATAAGTTCAAGACCCAGATAAGTGTGAGGTGGTTCATTTTGGTAGGTCAAATATGATGGCAGAATATAGTATTAATGGTAAGACTCTTGGCAGTGTGGAGGATCAAAGGGATCTTAGGTTCCGAGTCCATAGGTCACTCAAAGCTACTGTGCAGATTGACTCTGTGGTTAAGAAGGCATACAGAGCATTGGCCTTCATCAATTGTGGTATTGAGTTTAAAAGCCGAGAGGTAATGTTGCAGTTATATAGGACCCTGGTCAGGCCCCACTTGGAGTACTGTGCTTATTTCTGGTCACCTCACTACAGGAAAGATGTGGAAACCATAAAAAGGGTGCAGAGGAGATTTACAAGGATGTTGCCTGGATTGGGGAGGATGCCTTATGAGAATAGGTTGAGTGAACTCAGCCTTTTCTCCTTGGAGTGACGGAGGATGAGAGGTGACCTGATAGAAGTGCATAAGATGATAAGAGGCATTGATCGTGTGGATAGTCAGAGGCTTTTTCCCAGGGCTGAAATGACTAATATGAGAGGGCACAGTTTTAAGGTGCTTGGAAGTAGGTACAGAGGAGATGTCAGGGGTAGGTTTTTTATTCAGAGAGTGGTGAGTGCGTGGAATGGGCTGCCAGCAACGGTGGTGGAGGCGGATACAATAGGGTCTTTTAAGAGTCTCCTGGATAGGTACATGGAGCTTAGAAAAATAGAAGACTATGGGTAACCCGAGGTAATTTCTAAGGTCAGAACATGTTCAGCACAGCTTTGTAGGCCGAACAGCCTGTATTGTGCTGCAGGTTTCGTATGTTTCTATGAATTTCTTTAGCCAGAGGGCAGTGAGTCTGTGGAGTTCATTGCCACAGATGGCTATGGAGTCCTTGTGTGTCATTAAAGCAGAGGTTGATTGCTTCTGGTTTAGTCAGGGCATCAAAGGGTATGGGGAGAAGACATGAGAATGGGATTGAGAAGAATAAAATATCAGCCATGAATGATTGGCAGAGCAGAATCAATGGGGTGAATAGCCTAATTCATTAAGTAAAGGCCCTGAATCATCAAACGCTCCTCGTGTGTTAACCCTTTGATTCCTGAAATCATTCTTGTGAACCTCCTTTGGAACCTCTCCATTATCAGCACTTTTTTTTTAGATAAGGGGCCCTTATGCTACTGTGATACTGTAATTTCCCTCAGGATCAATAAAGTATCTATCTATTTCTAGCAAAGCTGCTCACAATACTTTTCGTGTGGTCTGAATAATACCTTACAAAGTCTCAACATTACATCCTTGCTTTTATATCCTAGTCCTCTTGAAATGAATGCTAACGTTGCATTTACCTTCCTTACCACCAACTCAACCTGCAAGTTAACCTTTAGGGAATCTTGCACAAAGACTCCCAAGTCCCTTTGCACCACAGATTTTTGAACAGGTCACGGGTGATTGACGTGATCATGGATGCAGGGAACTACAATTTTGGTAGCACTGAAATGAATAAAAATAGTGACAGAAACAAAAGTACAAATGATTATTGAAGCCATTGGTTCAATGTTGTCCTTCAGGGAAGGAACCAGGTCTGTTCAAGTGTGACTCCAGGACTACCAACATGGTTGACTCTTAACTCTCTCCTAAGTACATTACAATTGAAGATGTACTAACAGATAAAAAAAAGTATATAACTGGCATCATCTACTCGTTCAAGGAACTCTGTTTACTGATACTGATGGAGCAACTGAATGGGTTTCAAAGGGTCAGGTACATTTTCCTGAGATTAGAGATTACACTTGCTACTTGAGATTCGTCTGTGACCTCTGAAAATCACCATTACCGTCAAACAATAGAGCTGGTCTCCTGATCTCCAAAGAGCTGGAAAGGAAGAGGGAAGAAGCTGGATCCCGCCTTATCCCTTCTCTTCCTACCTGCCCATCAACTCTCTCTGGTGCCACATCTTCTCTTGATTTTCCCCTGATCCACTCTCCGCTCCTATCAGATTCCTTCTTCTACAAACCTGTACCTCTCTCTCTCCGCTTCTTAGTTCATTCTCCTCCCCCACCCACCCGCCTTCACCCTCACCTAGTTTTACCTATCACCTGCCAGCTTTTACTCTTCCCCCTCCCCTCAACTTCTTATTTTGGTTTCATTCCCCTTCCTTTCTGGTCCTGATGAAGGGCCTTACCCAAGATGTCATCTGTTTAGTCATCTCCATATATTCTGCCTGCCCTGCGGAGTTCCTCTGACATTTTGTGTGTGTTACTCTGGATTTCCAGCATCTGCAGAATCTCTTGTGCTTATGTACCTGATCTCTAAGTCATTGTTATACTTATTCTTGGAAGCCTTGCCTTGAGACCCCTGTCAGCTGCAAAGAATTTTCAGATATGCTGCATTGCAGAGTCAAATGAAGCTCTCTTGGCAAAGTGAGGAATCTTTTCTTCATTGTAATGTTTGCAGTCCCACCCAGAAGGGCTGTGCACCTGCCAGAACGATCCCCAAATGGTGCAGGCAGACATGGAGCACAAAATCAGAATCAGGTTTATAATCACTGACATGACATACATTGTTTTGAGGCAGCATTACAGGGCAACCCATAAAAATTACAGTAAATTAGGAAAAAAGTTCAAAAGAAAGGAATAATGAGGTGCAACATATGCAAGATGCTGGAGGAACTTGGCAGGTCAGGCAGCACCTATGGAGGGAATAAACATTCAACATCTCAGGCCAACATCCTTCATCAGGTCTTGACCCAAAACACCGACTGATTATTCCTCTCCATAGATGCTGCCTGACCTGTTGAGTTCCTCCAGCATTTTATGTCTGTTGTTCTAGATTTTCAGCATCTGCAGAATCTTTCGTGTTCAGGAATAATGAGGGAGGGTTTGTGGGTTCATGGACCATTCAGAAATCTGATGCAGAAGCTGTTCCTAAAATGATGAGTGTGTGTCTTCATGCTCCTGCAATTCTTCCCTGATGTTAGTAACAAGGAGCGAGCATTCAAAGTACATTTGCTATCAATATATGTGGAGTATACAATATACAACCCTGCGATTCAGCCTCCCACAGGCAGCCACAAAACAAAAAAACACCATAGAACCGATCAAAGAAAACATCAAATACAGCAAAAAGCAAAAAAAACCACACAGAATATCAAAATCTAAATTTCAAATGGTCTAGGAGTGTTCAATTTAGTTCAATTCAGCACTGTGTCATTTGCTGACTGAGCCAGGTTGGATCGTGGCACCCTGATCAAATTCTGTGAACATCAAAAGAAAGAGTAACCAGAAACCAGAAATACATGCAACACGAAATGCAGACTCCTCCAAAATGCGTACAAAACCCTAGACATTAAACATTGATCCGCAGACTCCTCCAAAATGCGTACAAAACCCTAGACATTAAACATTGATCTGCAGACTCCTCCAAAATGCGTACAAAATCCTAGACATCAAACATCGATCTGCAGACTCCTCCAAAATGTGTACAAAACCCTAGACATCAAACATCGATCCGCAGACTCCTCCAAAATGTGTACAAAACCCTAGACATTAAACATTGATCCACAGACTCCTCCAAAATGCGTACAAAACCCTAGACATTAAACATTGATCCGCAAACTCCTCCAAAATGTGTACAAAATCCTAGACATCAAACATCGATCCGCAAACTCCTCCAAAATGCGTACAAAATCCTAGACATCAAACATCGATCCACAGACTCCTCCAAAATGCATACAAAACCCTAGACATTAAACATCGATCTGCAGAGTTCTCCAAAGCGAATATAAAACCCTAGACATTAAACATCAATCTGCAGACTCCTCCAAAATGCGTACAAAATCCTAGACATTAAACATTGATCCGCAGACTCCTCCAAACTGCGTACAAAACCCTAGACATTAAACATTGATCCGCAGACTCCTCCAAAATGCGTACAAAACCCTAGACATTAAACATCGATCTGCAGAGTTCTCCAAAGCGAATATAAAACCCCAGACATTAAACCTCAAACCAAGGAGTCCTCCAAACTGAGTACAAAACCCCAGACACTAAACATCAGACCACAGAGTTCCCGCAAACAAGTCCAAAACCGCAGATACTAAATATCAATCCACAAAGTTCTCCAAAATAAATCCAAAGTCCGAGACACTAAATATCAGGCTGTGGTTCTCCAAAACAAATCCAAAGCCCCAGATGCTAAACAGCAAACCATAAAGTCCTCCAGAACAAGTTCAAAACCACAGATGCTAAACATCAATCTGCAGTCCTCCAAAACAAATCCAAAGACCCAGATACTATGTATCAATCTGCAGAGTTCTCCAAAACCCCAGACACTAAACATCAAACCACAGAGTTCCCTGCTAACAAGTCCAAAGCCCCAGACACTAAACATCAAAAAGGTGACATAGGGTCAGAGAATGTTGAATCTTTGTTGATGGAGTTAAGAAACTGCAAGGTTAAAAACAACATTATGGGAGTCAAGTAGCCAAGATATGGGGTTGAGATTGCAAAGGGTGGTGGAAAAGGCATGTAATAAGGGAAATGACACAATTGTAATGGGGAATTCAATATGCAGGGGGATTGGGAAAATTAGTAAACACAAAGTACACTGCAGATGCTGTGGTCAAATCAAGACGTACAAACAAGCTGGATGAACTTAGCAGGTCGGGCAGCATCCGTTGAAAGGAGTCTCAACCCAAAACGTTGACTGCTTCTTTCAACAGATGCTGCCTGACCTGCTGAGTTCATCCAGCTTTTTTGTACGTCTTGGGAAAATTAGGTTGACGTCAGATCGCAAGAGAGGGAATTTGATGAATACTTAAGAGATAACTTTTTAGAGCAGCTTGTGCTTGAGCCTGCTTGGGGAAAGGTTGTCTTGGATTGGTGTTGTGTAATAACCCAGATCATATTTGGGAGCTTAACATAAAGGAACCCTTAGGAGGCAATGATCATAATATGATTGAATGCATACTGCAATTTGAGAGGGAGAAGCACAAGTCACATGCATCAGTATCACAATGAAATAAAGAGAATTACAGAGGCGTGAGAAAGGAGCTTGCCCGGGTGGATTGGAGGAGGATACTGGCGGGGATGACGGCAGAGCAGAGATGGCTGAAGTTTCGGGAATAATTCACAAGGTGCAGGATAGATAAGTCCCATAGAGGAAGAAGTTATCAAATGGCGGAGGCAGGCAATCATGGTTGACAAAGGAAGTTAAGGTCTGTGTAAAAGCCAAGGAAAAGGTGTATACTGTAAGGTAGAAAAAGTGAGTGGGAAGTTGGATGATTGGGAAGCTTTTAAAATCCAACAAAAGGCAACTAAAAAAGCTATAAGAAGGGTAAAGATAAAATATGAGGGCAGACTAGTGGTGAGTGCATGGAATGGGCTGCCAGCAGCAGTGGTGGAAGCGGAAATGTTAGGGTCTTTTAAGAGACTCCTGGATGGGTACATGAAGCTTAGAAAAATAGAGGGCTATGTGTAAGCCTATGTCATTCTAAGGTAAAGACATGTTCGGCACAGCTTTGTGGGCCAAAGGGCCTGTACTGTGCTGTAGGTTTTCTATGTTTCTATGTTTCTACTAGCCAATAATGTAAAGCAGGATACTAAAAGTTTTTTCAGTTATATAAAGAGTAAAAGGGAGGTGAGAGTTGATTTTGGACCATTGGAAAATGATGTTGGTGAGGTAGTAATGGGAGACAAAGAAATGGCAGATGAACTTAATAGGATTCTTTGCATCTGTCTTCACTGTGGAAGACACTAGCAGTGTGCCAGAGGTCCATGAGTGTTATGGAGCAGAAGTAAGTGTCATTGTTATTACAAAGGAAAAAGTGTTAGGCAAATTCAAAGGTCTTAAGATAGATGAGTCACCTGGACCAGATAGACCACATCCCAGAGACCTGAGAGAGGTTATGAAGAGATAACGGATGTATTGATCATGATCTTTCAAGAATTACTTGATTCTGGCATAGTCCCAGAGGACTGTAAGATTGCAAATGTTACTTTTTCCTTTGCAAATGTTACTCCACTCTTTAAGAAGGGAGGAAGGCAAAAGAAAGGAAATTATAGGCCAGTTAGCCTAACCTCAGTGGTTGGGAAGTGTTGGAGTCTATTTTTAAGGATGAGATTTCAGTGTACTTGGAGACAAATGATAAAATAAGTCAAAGTCAGCATGGTTTCTATAAAGGGAAATCTTGCCTGACAAATCTGTTAGAGTTATTCGAGGAAGTAACAGGCAGAGTGGACAAAGGAGAGGCAGTGGATGTCAGTTACTTGGATTTTCAGAAGGCATTTGGTAAGGAGCCACACATGAGGCTGCTTAACGAGAAAATATCCTGTGGTGTTACAGGGGAGATACCGGCATGGACAGCAGAATGGCTGACAGGCAGGAGGCAGTGGGTGGGAATAAACGGGACCTTTCCTGGTTGGCTGCCAGTGACTAGTGGTGTTCCTCAGGGGTCAGTATTGAGACTGCTACTTTTCACATTGTCAGTGACTTAGATAATGGAATTGATGGCTTTCTGACAAAGTTTGTGGATGATACGAAAATAGGTAGAGGGGTAGGTAATGCTGAGGAAGCAATATGATTGCAGCAGGACAGACAAATTAGAAGAATGGGTAAAAAAGTGGCAGATGGAATACAATGTTGGGAAATGTACGATAATGCATTTTGATAAAAGGAACAAAAGTGCAGACTGGTGTCTAAATGTGGAGAAGGTTGAAACATCAGAGATCAGAGGGACTTGGGAGTCCTCATGCAAGACTCCCCAAAGGTTAATTTACAGGTTGAGTCTGTGGTAAAGAAGGCCAATGCAATGTTGGCATTTATTTCAAGAGGAATTGAATATAAACGCAATGAGATAATGCTGAGCCTTTATAGGATACTAGTCAGGCCCCACTTGGAGTATAGTCAATAGTTTTGGGCCCCATATCTCAGAAAGGATGTGTTGTCATTGGAGAGAGTCCAGAGGAGGTTCACAAGGATGATTCCGGGAATCATCAAAGCATATGGCTAGAAGGCAGGTGTATGGGGTTCAGTGGGATCTGGGATCAACCATGATGGAATGATGGAATGGACTTGATGGGCTGAATGGCCTATTTCTGCTCCTATGTTTTATGGTCTTGTGAACCAGCAGAGTCTTCCAAAACAAGTCCAAAACGATGGACACTAATCATCAGAGCGCAGGGTTCTCTAAAAATCACTCTCACAGCCACAAGACACACCAATCATTCCTTGCAGTGTGGATCCAAGACTCCTGCACCTTCCTCTGGCAGCAGTGAGTGAGAGCACTTGGGCAGATGACACGGACACCAGCTTGCCTTCCGCTCTTTTCCTCTCGATTTCAATCTCGCTCAAGGTTTTAATCGGCAATGAGTAATGGAGCCGATTGTGAGTTTGCATTCCATCATTCGGCCACACACTCTGCCCTCAACCTCACCGAGCTTCCCCAGAGACAGCAAAATCACCAGATCACCCATTCAGCCCAAAAACACACCAGCAAAATGTAAACTCCAAACTCCAATTGCACACGGTTCAGCAAAGGAAGCATATTTAAAAGAAGAAATCACTTTGTGAACTGAATTGCAGATCGTCACCGTTGGCCGCAATGGTCATTAGCGCTGTCATGCTGCATAGTCCAAATGGTGATGATGCATAGTGATAGACGGTGCCTTCTTGAGGATGTCCTCAGTGGCGGGGAGGGTAGAGCTCTGCACTTCAGCCCACTCTGAAGAAGGATGGACTGTGTGGGAGGGAGCTTCCTTGTCCAAAGTGGACTCATGGGAGGACCCCTGAATTTTTGAGTGGAGAGCTGCAGAGGGTTGTAATTTCCATCATGGGCACTATTCTCCTCTGCAGCCCTCTGAAGCCTCTCCACTCAAA
Organism: Hemitrygon akajei; assembly: GCF_048418815.1. Classification (NCBI taxonomy): domain Eukaryota; kingdom Metazoa; phylum Chordata; class Chondrichthyes; order Myliobatiformes; family Dasyatidae; genus Hemitrygon; species Hemitrygon akajei. Next base: position 177,279,292 of record NC_133129.1, read on the forward strand.
AATTCAAGGATCCCTTCATGAGTCTACTTTGCACAAGGAAGCTTCCTCCCACACAATACATCCATCTTCAGACTGCACTGAAGTGCAGACATCCAGATTCTCTCATTCTCAACGCAGCAAGCATTTGTTCCTTGCCAACACTCCCAGCAGTTGAAAAACTAGTTGGAAGGATTGTGTGTGATCCTTTGATGGCCATGTCCTGAAGTAAGACCCATGTGCATAGATGCCAACCTGGTGGGAATTTAATCCCATAAACAAAATAGCAGGCCAAGAAGGAACTGCTTTGAAAATAATGCAAATAAGTATCACAATTGTTTTAGACCTTTTGAAGGCTTTAGGAAGATAGTTCCTCCCTTTCCAATGCTGGGGAATGGTGCAGATGAATTTTTAGACCAGACGGTTTGCAAAATAAATCAAAATAAGGATATTTTAGTTCTGAAAGTCTGTAGCAATCTACTGTCTGGTAAGTAACACACGCAAAATGTTGGAGGAAATCGACAGGTCAAGTAGCATCTACGGAGAGTAATAAAGAGTTGGCGTTTCAAGCCGAGACCCACCATCAGGACTGGAAAGGAAGGGGTAAGAAGCCAAAATCTTTCTTCACTCTTCCTTTCCAATCTCGAAGAAGGGTCTCAGCCTAAAACACCTTTGTTCTTCTCCATAGATGCTGCCTGACCTGCTGACTTCCTCTGGCATTTTTGCGTCTGTTATTTCGGATTTCCAGCATCTGCTGAAACTCTTGTGTTTGCTGCCTGGTGAGATCAGGTGTATTTATTCAGTTGTGATGCAGAAGCTGTCTTAACAGTAGCATCACAGTCAACATTTTCCACCTTTATGGTTCACAGGCAGCTTCAGTAAGTCTGTTTTTCTACAGTCCTCTGTTCTCCAGGAAAGAGTCATGCTTGCAGGGTCAGAGTACAAAGAAGTGAAGTCATCAGACTGTTGTCAAGAGGCAAGAGTTGGAATCCCACCACGCCAGCTGGGAATTTAACTTCTCAAAACTTTAACTTCAAATCGTTTAACTTCAGCCTGGAAACTCAAATGCCCAAAAGTAGAAAAGCCTACAAAAAGTCATGGATCCAGACCAGTCCATCACAGGAAAAGCTGTCCCCACCGCTGAGCACATCTGCAAGGAGAACAGCCACAGGAAAGCAGCATGCAACATCAAAGACCACCACCATCCAGGCCATGCTTTCTTCTTGCTGCTACCACTGAGGAGGTCCAATGTCACCAGGTTCAGGAACAGTTACAACCCTTTAGCCATCAGGCTCCTGAACCAGAGTGGGTAACATCACTCAATTCAACACTGAACTGATTTCATAACCCTGATTTCAAGTACTCAACAATTCATGTTTTCAACATTATTTATTTGCTATTTATTATTATCATTATTATTATTATTATTATTGTTGTTGTTGTTGTTGTTGTTGTTGTTGTATCATCTGCATGGTTTGTCTTCTTTTGCACATTGTTTGTTTGTCAGTCTTTGCTTTTTATTGATTCTATTTTATTTCTTTGGTTCTACTGTGAATGCCTGCAAGAATGTGAATCTCAGGGTGGTGTGTGGTGACTTAAAAATATTTTGATTGTAAATTTACTTCAAACTTTGAACTGTCTAGCAATAAGTAAACAAAGTGCAAGTTTCAAGAATGGTCATTGATTCATGGAATAAAAATGTTAATATAAAGTGGCTGGATTTCTTAAAGACCCATTGGGTTGACTCATCCTTTAGGGAAGGGATTCCTTTGTTCTTACTTTACCTGCATACCCATCCAGCCACATCACAAACTCAACTTTCCCCAACATCAGTAACATCTTCCAGGGGTGGTGCCACAGGAAGGTGTCATCCAACACTAAGGACCCTTTGCCGTCCATGAAATGCCCTCTTCTTACTATTACCATCAGGACGGGTCACAGGATCCTGGAGACCCACACTCCTCAATTCAGAAATAGTTTCTATCCCACTGTCATCAGAGTTCTGAGTGCTCCATGAACCCATGAAAATGACCTCATTAACACAGATGCTGGATATCTTGAGCAACACACACGAAGAGCTGGCAGAACTGACCATGTCCGGCAGAATCTAGAGAGGGGAATAAACAGACACGTTTCGGGGCAGGACCTTTCATCAGAACTGATGAAGGGTCCCAGCCCGAAACGTCAACTGCTTATTCCCTTGCAAAGAGACCGCCTTATTATTTCTTTATTTTGAAACTTTTTTCCCTAATTTATAGGAATTTTATGTCTTTGCCACAAAAGAAAACAAATATCATGTTATATAAGTCAGTAATAATCAATATGATTCTGATTCTGATTCTTAATTGGGCAGCTTTACAGATGGCAGAGTTGCAAGTCACCAATACATGACTCCACACTTCCAATATCAATAACTCTTAACTTCCTCCTCAGTGCATGCAAATTATGGATGAGTGATAAATGCTGACATTTCCAGCTACATCTCATGAAGTAAAACTTTTTAAAATAGTGGGAGCCTGTCAATAAAAGCTCACGATTATCATTCCTTTAGATTGGAATAAGAAAATCAGCTTGAACAATCCTGGGGCATTTCCAGCAATGAACTCGATTGCTCTGGGAAGAAGAATCACTCCTTACATCCTACCCTTTCTTTTAAAGGACTCCTTTAATTCAAATACCTCCCACAGAAAACTCCATTGTCTCCCCGCGTATCACTGCAATCTTTCACAGTCGTTCAAGTTGTTACAGATTTCTGCTCGAGTTCTCTTCATTACCTTGACCAAGCAAAGGGTCCTCACGTTTTCTGTTGATTGATTCTGCATCATATTTGATGACCCTTCTTGGAACAAAATGTGCTTTTCTAAACACAGCCCTTTAAGTTTCCCACATGGTTTGATGGTTAGATGTAAAGAAGATGATTCTACGTGAAAGGCCCAAAGCTAGGGGACATTTGAGAACCAACAGTAAATTCAATAGTGATTTCAGAAGGAACTTCCTGACCCAGGAAGTGGTTAGAATCTGGACAACACTGATTCAAGATGGCATTGGCAATATTTTGCAACATTTTGTGGGAAGCTCACGGAACTTCTGGATGAACTGCTTCTGAACTAATGTCACTGCAGTCTGTAGCTTGTAACCGCGAAGGTGATGACAGCTGGGAAAGGTCTGTCTCCACTAGAAAGGCTTCTGAAGGGAAAAAAAATCATTTTTGAGAGAAACGGCGTAGCAAGAAGCCCTTCCAGCCCAAAGAGCCCGCCCCACTCAACTGCACCCATGTGACCAATTAGCCAACTAACTCATAGATCCTGGAAGCCGAAGCACCCGGAGGAAACCCACACAATCACGGGAAGGACATACAAACTCCTTACAGACAGCAGTGGGAATTGAACCCAGGTCACCGGCACTATAAAGCATTACGCTAACCGCACACTACCACACCGCCCCAAGAACCTGGGGTTTCTGCTGATGCAGGTAAAGTGAAGTGGGATACTGGAACTGGAATTGATTTATTAATGTTACCTGGACTGCAATACAGACAGCACGGTAGCAGCTACAATAACGCTTTCCAGAGCCATTGATCAGGGTTTAATTCTTGCTATTATTTGTGAGGCGCTTCTATGTTCTCCCCATGGCCGTGTGGGTTTCCTCCAGGTGCTCCAGTTCCCTCCCACATTCCAAAGTCATCCACGTTAGTAAGTTGTGTGTGTGCTACGTAGGCGCGAGGCGCGTGGCAACGCATACAGGCTGCCCCCAGAGCATCTTTGTACTGTGTTGCTCATTGACGCAAATGACAGATTTCAATGTATGCTCTGGTGTTTCGATACCCAAGAAATAAAGCTAACCTTTAACACAGTGAAAAGCTTGTCTTGCACGCTGTTCATAGAGTCAAATCACTGCATAGTGCGTTGAGGTAGAACAAGGTAAAACAGTAACAGAATGCAGAACAGAGTGTAACAAAGCAGAGAAAGTGCAGTGCAGGCAGACAGTAGGACAGACAGACAGACAGACATACTTTATTAATCCCAAGGGAAATTGGGTTTCGTTACAGTCGCACCAACCAAGAATAGTGTAGAAATATAGCAATATAAAACCATAAATAATTAAATAATAATAAGTAAGTACGCCAAGTGGAAATAAGTCCAGGACCAGCCTATTGGTTCAGGGTGTCTGACACTCCAAGGGAGGAGTTGTAGAGTTTGATGGCCACAGGCAGGAATTACTTCCTATGATGCTCAGTGTTGCATCTCGGTGGAATGAGTCTCTGGCTGAACGTACTCCTGTGCCTAACCAGTACATTATGGAGTGGATGGGAGACATTGTCCAAGTTGGTATGCAACTTGGACAGCATCCTCTTTTCAGACACCACCGTCAGAGAGTCCAGTTCCACCCCCACAACATCACTGGCCTTACGAATGAGTTTGTTGATTCTGTTGGTGTCTGCTACCCTCAGCCTGCTGCCCCAGCACACAACAGCAAACATGATAGCACTGGCCACCACAGACTCGTAGAACATCCTCAGCATCGTCCGGCAGATGTTAAAGGACCCCAGTCTCCTCAGGAAGTAAGGTGCAAGATACAAGAACAAGGTACAGGAGCCTGAAGGCACACACTCAACGATTCGGGAACGGTTTCTTCCCCTCTGCCATATGATTTCTAAATGGACATTAAACCTGTGAACAATACTTCACTACTTTTTTATTTCTGTTTTTGCTCTACTTATTTAATTTAAGAATTTAATATATATATACTTACTGTAATTCAGTTTTTTTCTATATTATGTATTGCATTGTATCGCTGCTGTAAAGTTAACAAATTTCAAGGTATTTGCCGGTGATATTAAACCTGATTCTGATTCTGATAACAAGATAGATTGTGAGGCCAACAGTCCAATTTATCTTTCTAGGACCCCATTTAAAGGTCTAATTGAAGATTTTCGTTGAGCATGGTGATACAAGCTCTCAGGCTTCTGTATCTTCTACCCAATGAGAGAGAGAATATCCGGGGTGGGTGGGGTCATTAATGACGTCGGCTGCTTTACAGAGGCAGCGAGTGGTGTGGACAGAATGCAACGACGGGAGACTGATTTTCGTGAGATGTCCAAAACTCTCTGCAGATTCTTACTATCACATGCTGAGCAGTTAATTCTGTATTATGTTTTATAACTCCAAAACACGTATCACGTGGTAGCTTCATTACACATGCGATTCATGTATTGTTTCATATAACCTGTAGAGAATCACTTGAACTAAAAAGAATGCTTAATCAAACAATGTATTTACTAAAAGATTACTGAAATATTATATACGCAACAGTTACCATAGCAAGCCATGTTGCAGACTAATGGAATGTTTTCTAGGGTGCATTGTTAAAAATTAGTGAGGGTCAACAGGGGCATGCCAGATTTCTTTAGCCTCTTGAGGAAGTAGAGGCATTGGCTAGCTTCTTCAGCTGTGGCACCTTTGTGGCTGGACCATATAGAAGGTCATGTGGGAATCACAAACTCTGGCTGAAGACGAGTTCTAGTAATAGAGTCATAGATTAAAATAACAAAAACAGCCCCTTCAGCTCAGACCATGCTGCCCACCTAAGCTAGTCTTCCTACCCCAAACATTCTCTCTTCTCCCCTTCCACTGGGCAGAAAATACCAAAGATTGTAAACATGTTCCACCAGGCTCAAGGGCAGGTTCTATCCTGCTGCTATAAGACTCTTGTATGAAGTCTCAATCCCTTGATCTACCTTGTCATGGCCTTGCTCATTATCTGTCTTCCTGCACCTTCAGCATGACTATAACTCTAACATGATATTAAACATGGTCCCTTAAAGTTGACAAGCTCCCAATATGTATTAAGTGTCTACAGTGGTGAAGTCAACACCCTGACACAGTGGTGCCAAGAAAACAACCTCTCTCTCAATGTTGAAAAAACAATGGAGTTGTTCGTGGATTACTGGGGGAACGGAGACAGTCTAGCCCCTATTGACGTCAGTGGGACTGTAGTTGAGAGGGTGAGTGGTTTCAGTGTACTCATTACCAAGGATCTCAGCTGGTCTGTACATACCAGCTACATGGTGGAAAGAAACACAACAGTGCCTCTTTTATTTCAGACAGCTGAAGAAGTTTGGCACGAGTCCCCAGATCCTCAGGACTTCCTACAGGGGCACCATCAAGAGCATCCTGACTGGCTGTGTCATCACCTGGTGCAGGAACTGTACTCCCCTCAATCGCAGGGCACTGCAGAGAGTGGTGCAGACAGCCCAGTACATATGTAACTTCTCTCTATTCAGGACATTTACAGTGGCAGGTGCATAAAAAGGGCTGGAGGATCATCAGGGACTCCAGCCACCCCAACCACAGACTTTTCAGCTGCCTCTGTCTGGCAAACGGTAGCACAGCATTAAGGCCAGGACCAACAGGCTCTGGGACAGCTTCTTTCACCAGGCCTGACACATTGATCTGATTGCATATCTGACTGTGAATACTTGTATACAAAACAATTCTGTATACAGTCTTAGTGTGTGGGCAATATCCTCCCACAGTTCCCTTCCTTATTGCCTCTACAAAGCAATGGATACACAACATAAAGATTTTTACACCCTCATGTTATGAGATGGATGTAAGAAATAAAATTCTAAATAAAAATGCTCCCAATGGCCTCAAATAGCCTCTGACAACCAGGCTTTTGGAGTAAACCCCGAGGGAAGAAATCCATAGCAGGAGTCCCTGAGGCAGTCCTACATTGAGTTCAATGTTAACGGGCAACTGTCCCAAATGCACCCACTTCTACTTCCACGCCTGGCAGTGTGTTCCTCACACCCACTGCTGTCTGTGTAAAAAACGTAACTCTGACATCCCCCCCTATATTTCCTCTAATCACCTTAAAATTATGCCCTCTTGGATTACCACTTCCACCCTAGGAAATTCTGTATTCTGTCATTGCTTTTCCTAGAGGGCTATGGGTAACCCTAGGTAATTTCTCAGGTAAGGACATGGTCAGCACAGCTTTGTGGGCCAAAGGGCCTGTATTGTGCTGTGGGTTTTCTACGCTTCTATGCTTCTATGTTTTCCTTGATGTACAAGCGTACTTATGTTTGGGTTGATCTGACTGGGTAACGTGCAAACGAAAGATTTTCACTGTGTCTTGGTAGATGTAAGAATAACAAAACCCAGCGTTGACAGGGGGAATCAATTTGGCGAGTACCATCACTCAGTCCATTGCAAAATGCAGGATTTCCTGGTGACTAATTCATTTCAATTTGACTTACCACTGCCATGTGGTCCATGGTCTCCTCTACTGCCACAATGTTGGAGGAGCAACACTATATATGCTGTCTGGGTAGCCTCCAACCTGATGGCATGAACATCAATTTCTCAAACGTCTAACAATATCTCCCCCCTCCCTCTTTACTCCTTCCCTTCCCCCACCTTCTTTTTATGGCTTCTGCCCCCTTCCCTTCCAGTCCTGATCAAAGGTTAGCACTTTCAGTGGATGTGGGGAGGACGTTTCCTGTGGTGGGGGAGTCTAAGACCAGAGGACACAGCGTCAGAATAGAGGAGCATCCTTTTAGAATGGAGATGAGGAGGAATTTCTTTAGCCAAAGAGTGGTGAATCTGTGGAGTTCATTGCCACAGGTAGTTGTGGAGGTGAAGTCTTTATGTATACTTAAGGAAGAGGTTGATAGATTCTTGAATGGTCAGGGGAAAAGGCAGGTGATAGGGGCTGAGAGAGAAATCAATCAGCCATGATGAAATGGTAGAGCAGACTCAATGGGCCAACCTGCTCCTACAGCTAATGGTCTTATTAATGCTGAGTTCCTCCAGCATTTTATTTTATTTATTTATTATTTGGAGATAACTACAGTAACAGGCCCTTCTGGCCCTACAAGCCAGTGATGCCCAATTACACTCATGGATCCAATTAACTTATTAGCCCATACACCTTTGGAATGTGGGAGGTGTTCCCACAACTCCTTAAAGACAGTGGTGGGAATTGAACCTGGGTCGCTGGCACTGTAAGGAGTTACACTAACTGCTACACTACCATGCCACCCCTTTTCTGTACATTGCTCCAGCTCCATTTGCCATGTTTGACTCAGATCCCTCTACCCAAGGGATCTGTGGACCCCAGGATGGGAACCTCTGCTCTGAACCTTTCTTATCCATGTACTTATCCAAATGTCTTTTTAAATATTGTTATTGTTCTTGCTTCAACTACTTCCTCTGCTTCTATACTTCCTATCATTCAATTATTATTATTGAACAGCTTTTTCAATGTTATAAACTTCCTTGTAAAGTTAAAAATCCTTCTCTACACTAACTTTCTGGAATGGTTGGTTGTCCTGTGAGCAGCTGGAGGAAAGCATAAGGGATAATGTCAGTGGTCACAGCTTTACACAGAGAGTGGTGGGTGCATGGAACACATTGCCAGGAGTGGTGGTAGAGGCAGATACATTAGGGACATTTAAGAGACACGGGGATTTTTATAAATGACTTGGATGAGTAAGTGGATTAATAAGTTTGCAGATGACACTGAGCTTGCTGGTGTTGTGGATAGTCTGGTCGTAGGTTACAATGGAACATCGATAGGAAGCAGAGCTGGGCTGAGAAGTGGCAGATGGGGTTCAATCCTGAAAGCCATGAAGTAGTACACTTTGGAAGGTCGAGCTTGAAGGCAGAATACTGGGTTAAATGGCAGCTCTATAGAACTCTGGTTCTATAGTATTGAATTCAGTTCTGGTCACCTCATTACTGTATAGGAAGTATGTGGACACATCAGAGAGAGTTCAGAGGAAGATTTCCAGGATGCTGCCTGCACTAGAGAGCATGTCTTATAAGGAAAGGTTGAGTGAGCTAGGTTGTTTCTGCTTGGAGCAAAAGAGGAGGAGAGGTGACTTGATAGAGGTGTACGAGATGATAAGAAGTATTGAGAAAGCCTCTTATCATCTGTACATCTCTATGACAACCAGCACTCTTTCTCCCAGGGTTCATATGGCCAACATGAGAGGGAACAATTTTAAGGTGATTGGAGGAAAGTATAGGTGGGCAGATGTCAGAAATAGGATTTTTCCACAAATAGTGGTGGGTCCATGTAACGCACTGACAGGGGTAGTTGGTAGAGGCAGATACATTAGGGAAATTTAAGATATGCACCTGGATGAAAGGAAAATGGAAAGCGTTATAGGAGGAGAGCGCTAGATTGATTTTGGAGTAGGTTAAAAGGCTGGCACAACATTGTGGACTGAAGGACCTCTACATACTGTGCTGTACTGTTCTATGTTCAAAGATCGACTGAAGACTGAGCGGGGACACTGGGCTCAATGTCGGTGAAAGCATCTCCTAATTGAGGTCCAGTAGGACTGCACAGAAGAAATAAACAGCAAACAAAAACCGGCTGAGTATTGTGCTCCCTATTGTACACAGGATCTGAAATCCCTGAGTGTGGTGCCTACAATTAAGTCTGGTACAAAACATGTTCCTGCTTTGTGAAATTTAATACATTCAGGCTTTTCACTGCTGGGAAGGTTTTGTTCCTCTCCTGAGTATTTCAAAAGCAGCATTTTGAGAATCTCTAAGCAAAATAACACCATTGTTGGAACTGAGCAGTGGTATTAAAGCCTGATGTTCAAGATATAATACTCAAGGGTCCTTTTCATCTATTACCGTACATTTCTCTTCATTTAGAACTGGCGTCTAATCTCATGGTAAATTAAATAGCTCCTGAATTAATCAAGTCAGATTTGGAATTCAAAGGTAATCTTCCACTGTCTTTCACAGAGTCCGAGTCATTGCTAATATTCTCCAACTGGGTTTGTGAAGTATGTCACGTGAGCATGTCGTTTGATCTTCCTCTTCTGCGATGTACATCGGTTATTTATGTCGTCAGCCCTGTAGTAAATGCTCTGATCAGAACAAAGGCAGATCTGCCTTTCACTTTTGATATCAGTTACTGCTCAGCGAGGAGTCGCCACTCTCTGAGGCCGAAGCTTGTGGAGCTGAATCCCTTTCCACTGACTCAGACCATGAGACATGGGAGCAGAATTAGGCCATTCGGCCCATCGAGTCTGTTCTGCCATTGCATCATGGCTGATTTATTACCGTATCCCCCTCAACCACATTCTCCTACCTTCACCCCGTAACTTTGATGCCCTTACTAATCAAGTACTTATCAACCTCCGCTTTAAATATACCCAATGACTTGGCCACCACAGCTGTCTGTGGCAATGAATTCCATAGATCTACCACCCTCTGGCTAAAGAAATTCCTCCTCATCTCTGTTCTAAAGAAACATCTTTCAAATCTGAGGCTGTACCCTCTGGTCCTAGATTCCCCCACTATAGGAAACATCCTCTCCACATTCACTCTATCTATGTTTTTCAATACTTGATAGGGTTTAAAGAGATTCCCCTGTCATTTTTCTGAACTGTAGCGAGTATAGGCCCACAGTCATCAAACCCTTCTCATATGTTAACCCTTTCGTTCCTGAGATAATTCTCAATTACCTCCTCCGGAAAATGAAAACCTGGTAGCTCCAAGGGAGTGCTGTGTTATCAGAGGAGCTGCCCTTCAAAGAAGAATTTTGATCAGGCATCATGGCTGACATCAACGGCTACTCCCCAGATGCTCTGGTTTCCTGCCACATCCCAAACGCATGCAGGTAGGAAGGTTAATCGCCCCAGTGTGCAGGTGAGCAGCAGAACCTGCAAAGAATTGACAAGAATGTAGGAAGAACAGAAGGTGGGTTTAATATAGGATTAGTGTAGATAGGTCAATATCAATTCAATTGGCCAAAGGGCCTGTTTCAGTGTTGTGTCTCTCTATGAGGGGAGAATAAGGGGATATCTTATGGAGGTATACTAAATTATGAGGGTCCTGGATAGGGTAAACGCAAGCAGGTTTCCTCCCCTCATGTTGGGTCATAAAGTTCAGGGTGAAAGATGAAATACTTAAGGGGAATCTGAGGGTGAACCACTTCACTCAGAGGGCAGTGTGAATGTGGAATGAGCTGCCAGTGGAAGTGGTAGATGGGGATTCAATTTCCACATTTAACACAAGTTTGGATAGGTACATGGACAGGAGGGATTTGGAAGGTTAAGGTGCAGTTGCAGATAGATATTAAATATTTAATAATTAGCTTTATTTATCACAAGCTCATTGAAACCTAGGGAGAAATATGCTCTTTTGCATCAATCAAATCAGCAAGGATTTTATTGGGTAAGCTGTAAGTGCTGTCATGCTTCTGATGCCAAAATAGCATGCCCACCATAAGCTATGAACCTATGGTATTACAGGAAAGATTCTAGCATGAATAAAACAGTGATTGATTGGCAGGAGGCAAAGAGTGGGAGTAAAAAGAGCCTTTTCTGGTTGGCTCCCGATGACTAGTGGTGTTCCACAGGGGTCTGTGTTGGGGTCGATTCTTTTTACGTTATATGTCAATGATTTGGATGATGGAATTGATGGCTTTGTTGCAAAGTTTGCAGATGATATGAAGATGCAAGCAGCTTTGAGGAGGTAGAAAGGCTACAGAAGGACTTAGATAGATTAGAAGAAAGGCAATGAAGTAGCAGATGGACTATAGTGTCAGGAAGTGTATGGTCATTTCTCGTTGGTAGAAGAAATAAAAGTGTTGACTATTTTCTAAAAGGAGAGAAAATACAAAAAAAACTGAGGTGCAAGGAGACTTGGGAGCCCTTGTGCAGGATTCCCTAAAGGTTAATTTGCAGGTTGAGTCTGTGGTGAGGAGAGCAAATGCAATGTTAGCATTCATTTCAAGAGGATTAGAATATAAGAGCAAGGATGTAATGTTGAGACTTTATAAAACACTGGTGAGGCCTCACTTGGAGTATTGTGAGCATTTTGGGCCCCTTATGTTAGAGAGAATGTGCTGAAACTGGAGAGGGTTCAAAGGAGGTTCGCGAAAATGATTCTAGGTTGAATGGTTTGTCACATGAAGAGCGTTTGATGGTTCTGGGCCTGTGTTCACTGGAATTCAGAAGAATGAGGAGGGACCTCATTGAAACCTATCGAATAGAGAAAGGACTTGATAGAGTGGATATGGAGAGGATGTTTCCTATGGTGGAAGAGTCTAAGACCAGAGTACACAGCCTCAGAATAGAGGGGCATCCTTTCAGACCAGAGATGAGCAGGAATTTCTTTAGCCAGAGAGTGGTGAATCTGTGGAATTCTTTGCCACCAGCAGCTGTGGAGGCCAAATCCTTATGTATATTTAAGGTAGAGTTTGATAGAGTGGGAATAAAAGGAATGAAGAGATACAGGGAGAAGGAAGGAACTTGGTGCTGACAGGAAAAACTGGATCAGCCATGATTGAAATGGCAGACAGACTCAAAGGGCCAAATGGCCTAATTCTGCTCCTATTTCTTATGGTCTTATGATCCTAACCCATACATCTTTAAATTTTGGGAGGAAACGCACACGCTCACAAGGAGAGCATACAATCTTCTTAAAGACAGCAGTGAGAATCGAACCCCAATCTTACAGTTAATACTGTAAGCAATGCACTAACTGCTACACCACCATTCTAGGCAGGAGTTCAGGTTGGCAAGGACTAGATGGGCTGAAGGGCCTATTTTTGCATTGTAGTACCATATGTCTCAATGCTGACAGAAAAGATGCCACAGGAGCAGAACAAAGAAATACCTCCGATCAACCAAGTATGGTAGTATTTATCCCTGAATAAATAACACACATTATACTACTCAAAGTTCAAAGTAAATTTTTCAAAGTGTGTATATGTCACCATATGCTACTCTGACAGTTATTTCCTTGCAGGCATTTACATTCGAACAAAGAACAAACAATAGAATCAATGAAAAACTACACACAAAGACTGACAAACAGCCAATGTGCAAACGAAGTCTAAATGTGAAATGTGATATATACAGGTTGAGTACTTCTGATCCGAAATTCTTAGGGCAGGATGTGTTTCGGATTTCAGATTTTAGAATATATAATGACATAGCTTGGGATCACCATCATTTCTGACTCTGAATTTATGAGCTATCAGTAAGCAGTCTTTGCCTTACACATATGTACTGATGCCCCCTTCCAGCATGTTAGATATTCATCAGTGACAATCTCAGCAAATTCATCAATGAATTTCTCTACTGCTTCATGATCAGCAACACAAATCTTTAAAATCTAATGCCACACCTTTTCGTAAAATTTTGCTGAATATTCACAATTACGTTCAATTTTCAGTTTGCTATGAAAGATCTTTGTTTGTTTTGTGATCAGCCTGTCGTTAATGATACATGTTCTCTCTGATACAGACGAATCCACTCTTTCACTATATGATCAGCATCTTCATTTTTCACTTTATACAACATTTTTCTATTTTTCATTAACTTCCATTCATTACATATGAGTGGTCCCTTCTCAGAACTGCCTGTGATGTGCACAGTCCTGCGCATCCCCTGCAAACCTTCACAGTGCCATGTGCAATTTTTCATTTGTGACATCGTATCAGCATCCAAAAAATTTTTTAGATTTCTTAAGTTTTCGGATTTTGAAATTTCAGAATAATGGGTACGCAGCCTGTAGTGGTTTTCTGACCGCAAAATTATAAACAAAAGTGAATATCTTAACCTGCATCTGATACAGATAGCTAAGGGTACCCTCACTAATGGAAGGTTATACTATAGCCACCTACTCCTCAAAGGCTGGATCTCTTCCCTGTTTATCTTCCACAGCAAGTTTAGCTGCCAGTAACTGTTAATTGAGCAGTAAATCCCCCTTCCCTATCAAGGAAGAAATACTTCCAGCTAATAAAGCCACTTAAACATGGTCCATTTATTTTTAATGACACATGTTTAAATTCAGACAAAATTATTAAAACACATTTAAATCTCAGAGGTTTACTATCTTATAAAATATTTCCAAATTACAGATGATTTCCAGAACACAGGGACAATTCCTATAAGCTAAAAATACATATTTATGCATTGCAGACAAACGAATCATCTGTCACAGAAATCAAAGGCAGAGGAAATGGATTCTAGTCACACAGTCTTGTTGTTATTCTTCTTGCTCTTCCGTGACCATTCCTAACAAGCCTGACTGCTCTCTACATTTATACTGTTTTTCTGCCGCTTGGGAAACTTCACATGCATGAGATATTTTTTCAGATACTTTTTACACAAATAGTTTAAAAACTTCTGGAGACTGACTTCCCAGATTCCCGTAAGTAATGCTATAAAGCTGACTCTTAAATATCCAACTATTAATAGAACAATTATTTGATGCACTAAATGATAGCATCAACCTGGTATGCAAGCTTCTTTGAACTAAATAACTTATCCAGCATAGGCTGCTTTGAAACAAGCCAATTAACATAACCCATTTTTCTTACACTGCATTCTTGAGTTGTCAACCCAAGTGCTGTAGGGCTGCGTCATGTGTTCTATAGACAGTGCTGTTTGTTCCCAAAATGGTCCTTTTGACTTCAGACTAATTATTGCTTGCCATTTACTTTAATAACTGAAGACTGGCTCCTGTTTATGACAAGAAGCTCAACAAAGAATATTAGCTGGAAGCTTAACTTACCCAAAATGACAAATGTCAGCTGCTATGTTAGAAAGCTGAGTTTGGCAAAAAGAAATGGAACAGAAAATCTCCATCTCGGCAAGTACAAAATAAATAAATGAACAAATAATATTGAGAACATGAGTTGTCAAGTCCTTGAAAGTGAGCAAGAAATAGTCAGTCGGATGAATTTATTGGGCAGAGTTCCCATAGAATTTGTCGATGTTTCAGGTTGGGACCCTGCATTAGGACTGAGCTTGCTGCAAGTTAGCTGCAACATTTCCTGCATTGCAGAGTTTCTTCATTGGATGTGAAGGGTTGTGAACCTTAAGGTCATGATTTCATGAGGGTGATAAAAATCGGAAAGCCCACAAATGGCCCCACTTTCCGAAGAGGCTGAAGAGACCTGGACTGTGCCCATCCATTCTCGCATCATTCTACAGATGCTCAGCAAAGATCATCCTAACAAGCTGCTTCACTGCTTGGTGCAGAAACTTCCCCGTGGAGCACAAAGGAGGCTCTACAACAGTCAAAAAGTAGTCAAAACTGTCAACACATCACAGGCAGGAACCTATCTGACTGAAAAAGAGCCAGTAACATCATGGAGGATCCCACCCACCTTGCTCATGGTCTGTTAGTCCCACTCCCATTAGGGAGGAGGCTATGTAGCATCCACTCCAGGACTACCAGACTCAAAAACAGTTACTTTCCCCAAGCAGTGAGGCTGATCAACACCTCCACCCACTAACTCACCCCTCCACACCCCCCCACCTCCAATACTTTTCCTGTCAGTCGCCTTACAGACAGACAGACAGACAGACATACTTTATTGATCCCGAGGGAAATTGGGTTTTGTTACAGTTGCACCAACCAAGAATAGTGTAGAAATATAGCAATATAAAACCATAAATAATTAAATAATAATAAGTAAATTATGCCAAGTGGAAATAAGTCCAGGACCAGCCTATTGGCTCAGGGTATCTGACACTTCGAGGCAGGAGTTGTAAAGTTTGATGGCCATAGGCAGGAATTACTTCCTATGATGCTCAGTGTTGCATCTCGGTGGAATGAGACTCTGGCTGAATGTACTCCTGTGCCTAACCAGTACATTATGGAGTGGATAGGAGACATTGTCCAAGATGGCATGCAATTTGGACAGCATCCTCTTTTCAGACACCACCATCAGAGAGTCCAGTTCCACCCCCACAACATCATTGGCCTTACGAATGATTTTGTTGATTCTTTTGGTGTCTGCTACCCTCAGCCTGCTGCCCCAGCACACAACAGCAAACATGATAGCACTGGCCACCACAGACTTGTAGAACATCCTCAGCATCGTCTGGCAGATGCTAAAGGACCTCAGTCTCCTCAGGAAATAGAGACAGCTCTGACCCCTCTTGTAGACAGCCTCAGTGTTCTTTGACCAGTCCAGTTTATTGTCAATTCATATCCCCAGGTATTTGTAATCCTCCACCATGTCCACACTGACCCCTTGGATGGAAACAGGGATCACTGCTGCCTTAGCCCTCCTCATGTCCACCACCAGCTCCTCAGTCTTTTTCACATTAAGCTGCAGATGATTCTGCTCACACCATGTGACAAAGTTTCCCACCGTAGCCCTGTACTCAGCCTCATTTCCCTTGCTGATGCATCCAACTATGGCAGAGTCATCAGAGAACTTTTGGTGTCCATACTTTACGTATGGACACTCCTGTGCCAAGCATCACTTTATGGGCATACAATCAATTTATGTACATAAGCTATCTTATATATTTATATTTATTCTGTTTTTTCATTATTATTGTGTTCTTTTTCTTGTTGTGATTTATTTTGAGCTATATTGTTTTCTGAATAACAATGATTTCATTCTCATTTACACTGTGTGCTGGAAATGACATTAAACAGTCTTGAATCTTGTGTACTGTATAAACATCGCTCTTCCCTTGCATTGTGAAAGGCCATTCAACTTGAGACAAGTTGGCCACAAGGTTGCCCTACTTGTCATGTGTGTTTCAATCCTGCAGACACCATCTGGAAATCATTTTAACGGGAATAATTATGTGGCTGCTGGTTTGATCACACAGTCACACAGACAAAATGCTGGAGGAGCTCAGCAATAAACACAAACACTTGATCTCCCAAACCACCTTGCCGTGGGCCTTGCACATTCTGCCTGCATTGTTTGATGTTGTGGACATTCTGGCTAGCCTATTCAGCCTGTCCTGTCTCCTTGCCTTTGTCTCAGCCAGCCTTGTCTACCTACTACCCCATCCAGGTTCGTTGGTCTCTGTGAAGATTTCAACCACCACTTCTAATCAATGGCCATGGTTTCCCACTCATAAACCGAATGTGATCGAGTTTATAATTGATTTCTATTAGCTCAGCAACATACACTACAGACCACATCCTGCACTACCAAGCACTTGTCTCTCTTTTTTTTCATATTCATGACTTGTTTCGCACTTTTGCTTCACGGTTTTGTATTTATTTATTTAATTTCAGGTGCCTCGTGGAACAGGTCCATCTGCCCAACAATCTGCACCACCCATAACTCACCTATTTAACTCCGGTTTAATCACAGGACAATTGACAATGACCAATTAACCTTCTAACCGGTACATCTTTGGACTGAGGGATGAAATTAGAGCACCTGGAGGAAAGCCACGCAGTCACGATGAGGGCAGCATGGTACCGTTGTGGTTAGCACAACGCTTTCCAGTGCATGTGACCTGGGTTCAGTTCCCGCCACTGCCTGTAAGGTGTTTGTACATTCTCCCCGTGACCGCCTGCGTTTCTCCGGGTGCTCCGGTTTCCTCCCACAGTCCAAAGACATACCGGTTGGTAGGTGAATTGGTCATTGTAAATTGTCCCGTGAATAGGCTCGGGTTGCAGGGTCGCATGGCTCAAAGGGTAGGAAGGGCCTATTCCATGCTGTATCTCAGTAAATGATTTTAAAAGTTTTAAAAAATCATAAAATGCTAATTAAGTAAACAGATAGATAAATACATATATAAGTAATACCAAGAACATGAGTTGTAGAGTCCTTGAAAGTGAGTCCATGAGTTGTGGAATCAATTCGATATTGTGGTGAGTGATGTTATCCAGTTTGGTTCAGGAGCCTGATGGTTGAAGGGGGAGTAACTGCTCCTGAACCTGGTGGTGTGGGACTTAAGGCCCCTGTGCCTCCTTCTCAGTTACACCAGTGAGCAGAGAGCATGGCCTGGATGGTGGGGATCCATGGTGGACACTGCTTTCTCGTGGCAGTGCTCTTTGTGGATGTGTTCAGTGGTGGAGAGGGCCTTATCTGTAATGGGTGTAAGAAACCTCGTCAGACTGCCACAATGACTGAAGTCAGAATTCACCAGATGTCAAAGTACTCGTCAACCATATGAGAAAAAAAAACAAAACAGCAATTTAAGATGAACTCCCCAGATGAAGTTAATAAATGTACATTTGTAACATGTTGACATGGTTTCTAAGCAAGGGAGTTTTAAAGTCCTTGTTATATTTAGCACTTCTCTGCATTACATGCCATCTGGCAAGACACAGTTTCAGCACATCATTCCGCAAAGCCCACTGCACAATAAGCAAATGAAAGATAATTCTTGACAGGAAACCATCCTGGCTTCTATGAGCAACACAATCAGGTCCCCAAGGAAATGCCACAGCATGACAGAGGGAGATAATGTTTGATTTAACACTGCAGGATTTGTTTGCAAATCAATACTAACAAAAGCTGTGGCTGAAACGTGTTTTACGGTTTCGTGTGTGTTTCATAATCTACCTCAGGACACCCAAGCAGAGAAACAATAAGAGGGCAACAAATGTTGTTATCTATTCTTAACGTTCAAAAGCTCCTGAAATGCTAAACTGGAAATTCTGTCACTCACTGACAGAAATTCTGTCACTCACCAACAGAAATTCTGTCACTCACCAACAGAAATTCTCAATGGCTTTTGGAATTAATATACTATGGAACTGACTTTTGGCAGAGTAGATGGGTCCATTCAATGCCGCTATGTGCTCTTTGCAATAGTTTGATGAAGCTGTAGCTGACAACCTTTTATACTTTGACTGAGTCCATAGGAGCAGAATTGGCCATTTCGCCCACTGATTCTGCTCCGCCTTCCTTCGTGGCTGATTTATGATCTCTCTCAACACCATTCTCCAGTCTTTTCCACGTAACCTTTGACACTCTTACTAGTAAAGAACTTAACAAAGGCCCTATGTTTGGTTTAACTATACCCAATGACTTGGCCTCCACAGATTCAACACCCTCAAGCTAAAGAAATTCCTCTTCATCTCTGTCCCTAAAGTGATGACCTTGTATTCTCAGGCTGTGCCCTATGGTCCCAGACTCCCCCACTATAGGAAACATCCTCTCCACCTCCACTCTATCTAGGCCTTCCAATATTCAGTAAGTTTCAATGAGATCCCCTCCCCTCAATCTTCTACAGTCCGGTGAGTAAAGGCTCATAATCTCCTCGTAAGTCTTCAGCCTCCTCACTGTGATATAGAAAACAGTGCACGTCTGATTCCAATACGAGCTTTATATCGTACCATCACTGAGTCAAGTTACTACCCCTTTCCCAACACCATCTTGCCTAGGATGCTTCCTCTATTCTCCTCCTACCCTCCCACCAGGGGTTCTGTCATTTTTTTTAAACTCTGAAGGATTCAAGATTGTTTAATGCCATGTCCAGTACACAAGTGTAATGAAATCAATTTTACTCTGAATCTGATGCAGCACAAGATAAAACCACATTAAGATAAAGAATGCGTTGATAATAAAAACACAATAAATTTTAACACAGAGAGTGGTGAATCTGTGGAATTCTCTGCCACAGGAAACAGTTGAGGCCAGTTCATTGGCTATATTTAAGAGGAAGTTAGATATAGCCCTTGTGGCTAAAGAGATCGGGGGTATGGAGAGAAGGCAGGTACAGGGTTCTGAGTTGGATGATCAGCCATGATCATACTGAATGGCGGTGCAGGCTCGAAGGGCTGAATGGCCTACTCCTGCACCTATTTTCTATGTTTCTATAAGATAGCTTATGTACATAAGGTGATTCTGACAGGAAATGATAAAGTAATGGTGGTTGGGGGTGTGGAGGGGTGGGTTAGTGGATGGAGGCATTGATCTGCCTTACTGCTTAAGGAAAGCAATGTTTTTGAGTCTGGTGGTCCTGGAATAGATGCTACGTAACCTTCTTCCTCTCGGGAATGGGACGAACTACCCATGAGCAGGGTGGGTGAGAATCCTTCATGACGTTACTGGCCCTTTTCTGGCCTAATTCTGAATTTGTCCTTGATGGCGGATGGGCTGGAGTCTATGATGCATTGGGCGGTTTTGACTACCCGCTGTTGAGCCTTCCCGTCCCCTGTCCTGCAGTTTCGAAACCATGCAGTGCTGCAGCTTTTGGTAGGAAGCTCTCCACTGGGCATGTCAGGAGGGGCCGGATGGACCCAAACGCAGGACGCAGGCACTGAAGTACTAGGGGGAGGACAGGATGGGGATGCCATGGCACTTAAGGGTAGCTGGGGTTCAGGCAGATAGAGTTCAGGCAGGCGGAGCAGCTCCCGAAGTTCCGGCAGGCAGAGCAGCTCCCGAAGTTCCGGCAGGCGGAGCAGAGTGGCTCCCGAAGTTCCGGCAGGCGGAGCAGCTCCCGAAGTTCCGGCAGGCGGAGCAGAGTGGCTCCCGAAGTTCCGGCAGGCGGAGCAGCTCCCGAAGTTCCGGCAGGCGGAGCAGAGCGGCTCCCGAAGTTCGAAGTCAGGTAGGCAGGCTCCCGGGATTCAGGCAAGCAGGTCCCCGAGTTCAGGCAGGCAGACAGACATGTCCCCAGGGTTCAGGGTTCAGGCAGGCAGACAGGTCCCCGGGGTTCAGGGTTCAGGCAGGCAGACAGGTCCCCGGGGTTCAGGCAGGCAGGCAGGTCCCCGAGTTCAGGCAGGCAGGTCCCCGAGTTCAGGCAGGCAGGCAGACATGTCTCCAGGGTTCAGGGTTCAGGCAGGCAGACAGGTCCCCGGGGTTCAGGGTTCAGGCAGGCAGACAGGTCCCCGGGTTCAGGCAGGCAGGTCCCCGGGTTCAGGCAGGCAGGCAGACATGTCCCCAGGGTTCAGGGTTCAGGCAGGCAGACATGTCCCCGGGTCCAGGCAGGCAGGCAGACAGGTCCCCGGGTTCAGGCAGGCAGGCAGAGCAGAGCGGCTCCCAGGGTTCAGGCGGGATGGCTCCCAGCGTTCAGGCAGGCAGAGCGGAGCGGCTCCCGAAGTTAGAGTTCAGGTAGGCAAGCTCCCGGGGTTCAGGCAGGCAGGCAGACAGACAGGTCTAGGTGGCGATAGGCTAGCAGAGAGCCCTCCCTGGGCGGGCCGCATGTATCCCAGGTAGGGGCGCCTCCCAGGCGGAAACACCGGAGGCCTGGGCACGACGCGGACCCCTAGGCGGGTGTGGGGCACTATCCCAGGGTTTGGGCGGAAGAGAAGGAGGGGGCAGAACCCCCGCCGGGCCACGGCGGGTCGGCCCGATCCACCCGACAGAGGCAAGGGATAGGAACAGGCAGAGGTCCAAATTGACCAACATAACAGCCATGACAACGGGAAATTCGGAAACGGCCAGCAGACAGCGCGACCGCGCGAAAAACAAAACCGAGCGGAGAAGCGGGACCAGCGCTTGGGAAGAAAGGTGGGAGAGCGGACCAACTTGGCAGTACTGCTCCGGGCAGAGAAGCATGATGAAGAATAGGTCTGAGCCCGGGCGGGATAACAGAATGCAGAGACGAGTTCGGAGCCGGCGGAGAAACAGAACAAAACGACCACCCGCCTGGTCCCAGTCCCAAGGCCCCTTATAAACACCTGCAGCTCAATGAGTTACAGGTGTGCCTCCTTGAACCAGGAGGGTCCTAACTAGATCACTGGTGACGGGAGGAACAACTGCAGGACCCGGAGTCCGGAGCCCCCGGACCGGATCAAAACCCGGAATGCGGCTCCGGACCGGACCCTGACAGGGCGTCTGTAGTCTAGATGTGCACAGTCCAGCTCTCTTCAGCCTCCTCAGACAGCAGACAGTTCAGTGAGCTGTCCGAATTGTGCATAATCTGTTCAGGGATGATGAGAGGTTGTGTGAGATGTGGACTCCCAGGAATTTGAAACTGCTCACAGTTTCCAATATAAGGACATGTGTAAGTGAAGCACGTTTCTCTGAAGTCGATAACCATCTCCTTTGTCTTGTTGACACTGAGGAAGAGGTGATTTGCCTGGCACCAGGCATCGAGCTCCTCCACCTCTTCTCTGTAGGCTTGCTCACCATTGCTGATCATTGGCAAGCTTAACTATGTAGTTACTCAGACAATCGCCTTGCTCACTTCTGTAGTTGACACAGGGACACACCACACAGGGAGTAGTGGGTACCAGGGGTGGTGGTAGAGACAGATACATTAGGGATATTTAAGAAACTCTTAAATAAGCACATGGATGATAGAAAAATGGGCTACGTGGGAGAGAAAGGTTAGATTGATCTACTGCATAGATTGATCATCTGCAGATTTTCTTTTGCTTGTGATTAGATTGATCTCAGTTGGTTAAAAGGTTGGCACAATATCGTGGGCCCACATACCTGTGCTCTGCTGTACGGCTCCATGTCCTGTGTTCTGTCAGCCTCCCTCTCCAACCTGCCAGCTCCTGCTTCACAGCTCCAGAAGCCCAGGTTCAATCCCGACCTCCGGTGCTGTCGTGCGTGGAGTTCGCAGGGTCTCCCTATGACCACATGGGTATCCTCCAGTTTCCTCACAACTTCCAAAGACAATGGTTGGTAGGATAATTGGGGCACTTCAAACTGACCTTAGAGTGTCAGTGACTGGTAAAATCTAGGGAGAGCTGAGAAAATGAAATGGATTAGTGGTTCCTTAAGGTTGTTAGAGCAGGGGTGGTAATGAAGACAAGATCCCACTACCTATTAAATGCTTCCAATGGCTCAAATAGCCTCTGACAACCAAGTCCTGCTCCTAGCCTTTACGTGTGGCTTAGCTGCTAAACCCAGCAGGACAATTTCTACTGACAGGAGAAGGGGCAAAGGTAGGTTACTGGCACCTTAAAACCAGTCGTTTCGGGCAGATGGGGCTCGTCAGCTGTGGTTGGCAGCTCATCTAGGAGAATGAAAACTCTGATCTCAAGCTTCTGCTGTCTTGCGGTTGTACCCACACATGGGGAAGGCTTCGGGAGTTCATAAGGCAGTCCTACGTTGAGTTCAGTGCTGACTGGCACCAAACCCTATCGGTCTCTGCTGTTCCTTTACATTCATCAGCTGTGTGGAGAGAGGGAGCCTGCCGCATGGGCACCAGCTCGCTCTGCCCTGACTTGCATGCCATTTTGCACATCACGTAGACACCTGGGACGCTCAACCAACAAAGGGCGTCAAGGTGGGATTAGTCAAGGGGGTTCCAGATGTCAGCATGAACTGATAGGCTGAAAGGCCTGTTTCTATGGTATGTCTCTGTGGTAAACTAAAGTCAAGTCAAGTCAAGTCAACTTTTATTGTCATTTCGACCATAACTGCTGGTACAGTGCATAGTAAAAATGAGACAACGTTTTTCAGGACCATGGTTTACAAGACACAGTACAAAAAACTAGACTGAACTATGTAATTAAAAAAAACACAGAGAAAGCTATACTAGACTACAGATCTACACTGCACTGCATAAAGTGCACAAAAACAGTGCAGGCATGTATACCTGTATACATATGTATACCTGTCTGGACACTCCCCTCTGCTGATTGCTCCTGTGGCTCCTCCCACAGACCCCTGTATAAAGGCAATTGGGGCACTGCTCCTCCCTCAGTCTCCAAGATGTCGCGCTCCCTTTTGCTGCTAATAAAAACCTATCATTCACTTCCAGTGTCCGAGAGTTATTGATGGTGCATCAGTCTCTGTAAATCTCTCTTTAAAAACTCCAATCTTTGGTTATCAAAATTCAGTGGCTTCCTCCCTCCTCACATAAAACAGGAGTAGGCTGTTTGCACATCTAGTCCATAACAAGCTGTTATTCTGCCTAGTCTCATCAACCCACACCTGGGCCATAGCCCTCCATAACCTTCCCATCTACATACTTATCCAAACTTCTCTCTAACTGTTGAAATTAAACTCCCACCCACCATTTCTGCTTACAGCTCATTCCACATTCAAAGTTCAAAGTAAATTTATCATCAAAGTGCATATATGTCACCATATACAATCTTCTGAGTGAAGAAGTTCCCCCTCAGGTTCCCCTTAAAAGTTTCACCTGTCACCCTTAATCTTTGACCTCTAGTTGTAAATTCCCCCAAACTCAGTGGGAAAAGTCTGTTTGCATTAAACCCATCTATATATCCTTCATAATTATGTACACATTTATCAAATCTCCCCTCATTCTTGTGGTGAACTACATATACACATATACCTGTCTGGACACGCCCCCTGATGACTGCTCCTATGGCTCCTCCCACAGACCCCTGTATAAAGGTGATGAAAGTCTGAGCCCGGCCTCTCAGTCTCCAGGATGTAGTATGGTGGTCACTCACTGCTTGTTCCTTCTTCCAGTCAATAAAAGCCGATACCTCGCTTTTACGTCTCAGAGTGAGTTATTGATGGTGCATCAATTCTCCTACACTCTGGGGAATGAAGTCCTAACCTATTCAATCTTTCGCTATAACTAAGGGCCCCAAGTCCTAGCAACATCCTTGTAACTTTTTTTTTCATCTGGACAGGCTTTTTTATTTGTGACTGGAATTATACCTACTCCATTCAAGCTGATATTGAAGCAACACACACAAAATTCTGGAGGAACTCAGCACGCCAGGCTGCACCTATGGGAAAGAGTGTAGTCAATGACTCGGGTTTCCGCCCAAAATGTCACCTGTACTCTTTTCCATCAATGCCACCAGGCTGCCTCCAGCATTTTGTCTGTGCTGCTTAGATTCCCAGCATCTGCAGATTTTCTCTTGTTTGTGAAAGCTGACATCGATAAATGTTCGAATACTAAGTGGATCAGAGGATTCGAGAAAACTTTAAAAAGGTAGAAGCTCAGATTTGACCTCAGTCACATGTTATTATTTAAAGGAAAAGCAAAAGGAAAAGTCCTTCTTTTTGCCCCTATTGTACTAACTCCTCAAAGAATATTAAAAAATTATATTCTAGTCAGCATTTCTTCCTGTGCACATGCTGGTGGCTTGTATTTCCTTTGTTGCAAAGGTGACTTGCATTTAAAGGATGTAAGATGGTTTCCTGCCTTACCAATGATATCCACATCCAATCAAAAAACATCCAACTCCATTACAGGAACAACCCTTTCCCCCATTGAGGACATCTTCAAGAGCCGGTGCCTTAAGAAGGACCCTCACTGTCTGGAACGTACCCTCTTCTCATTACTACTATCAGTGAGGAGTTACTGGAGCCTGAAGACACACACTCAACATTTTAGAAACAGCTTCATTCCCTCTGTCATCAGATCTCTGAACAGTCCATAACCCCATAAGCACCACCTCACTATTCCTCCTTTGATTTATTTATTTTGTATTGTAACTTATAGTCATTTTTTTTATCTTACACTGTACCGCTGCCACAAAACAACATATTTTACAACATATTTCAGTGATAATAAAGTTCAAAGTTGAAACTAAATTTTATTATCAAAGTACTTTTAGAACATATACTACCCAGAGATTCATTTTCCTTGCAGGCATTCACAGGAAAACAAAGGAATACAATGGAATCAGTGAAAAACTAGATCGGCAAGCAGCCAATGTGCAAAAGAAGATAAACTGCAAATAAATAGATAGATAGTTAATACTGAAAACATGAGCTGTAGAGTCCTTGAAAGTGAGTCCATAGGATGTGGAATCATTTCAGAGTTTAGGAAAGTGAAGTTATCTATGCTGGTTCGGTGAGGAAGTCAAGGATCTAGTTGCACAGAGAGGCATCAAGTCTTGGAGCTGAGCCTACTGATTAGTTTTGAAGGGCGTAAAACTGATTCTGATTCTGAAATAATAGACATGACTGATAAGGATGTGGCTCTGAAAAGCAGGTTAAAGAGCCTGACATACGCTTTAAAAATCCAGTTCACCCTGAGAGTTCTGTGGAGGAAGGGAGAGAGCTGAGAATCACAATTCAGGGGAAATGTCACAGTGTAAATGGCGAAACCACCATATGTGGTCTTAAGGGAACACTGACACATTGTCGGCCTGGCCCAGACGGTCAGAGGCCAGCTCGGCAGAACACTTGGCTGCTTGGAAAGATAAGAGTGTCAGAAGGCGGCAATCTGCAGATAATGCACAGGAACTTGCTGGGAGCAAGGGATGCCCTGCGAAACACCACAGATTGCGGAAGAATTTATGGCACTCCTTTGTTGACCTTGCAAAAATGGCATCTTGCCCTGAAGCTCCCGGTGATTTTCACCAAGCTGCTGCATTTGCACATTAATTGTCTATTAAACTCGCAGCAGAAAGTTAAATCTTGCAATTAGCAGCATAAGTACCCATAATGATATAATAACTAACAATCATCCCCTCTGATCCAGAAAGTGAACAATTACATTGTGTGGAACCTCATTGCTTTAATTGTGAATGCTTAAGGTGACTTTGAAAATGTAAGATTTTTACCTTTCCCTTTTGCTTTACCTTGCTTAATCCAATTTATCAATTCTGCCCTTTATTTTTCTTTCTGTTCCAGATATGACAATGAATTCACTCATTAATGAAATCTCAGTTTTAAAATTAGCTTTATTTGTCACATGTACATTGAAACATTAAATGCGCCATTTGTATCATCGTTTGTGGTGTACTGGGGGTAGCCAGTAGATGTCGCCACCTTTCCAGCACCAACATAGCACGCCCACAACCATTTTCCTGGAATGTCTAAGGACTACAGCACACTCCCTACAGTGCAAGATTAAAGATTAGCTTTAGTTATTACATGTACATCAAAATATCAAGATATACAGTCACAAGCATCTTTTGTATTGAAGAAGTGCTTGGGGCAGCCCACAAGGGTCACCCTGCCTCTGGCGTCAGCAGAGAATGCCTGCAACATATCGATCCTATCCTGTACATTTTGTTTGGAACGTGGGAGGATACCAGATCACCCAGAGCAAGCCCACATAGTTATGGGGAGAACATACCATGACTTCTTACAGACAGCCATCGAATTTGGTTCAGCTTAATATCAGAGAACGCATTTAGTATGGAAGCTGAGATTCTTACTCTTCACAGGCATCCATGAAACTGAAAAAAATCCAAAGAATGAATGACAGAAGCATTAGAACCTCCAATACCCCTCCCCCTCCCACCCACAAGCTGCAACAAAAGCATCAACCCTCCCTCCTTGCTCCAGCAAAAGCCCCCCCCCCCCCATAACCCCACCATGAAAGCAATAGCAAAGCTCCCAAGAGAAACAATGATCCAAAGAACTACTGTCCATCCCAACACTGACATCTCAGACAGGCTCACTCTCACTAGTGAGGGAGAGAGAGAGATCGCTTCTGCAACGAACAAGAGCCGGAGACCAGCAGCTCGGTTACAATCTACTGTGCTCAGATCTTCCCATCACTGGTGCTGTACAGCATTACACTAATGTACTGCCTCATATAAATTCTGCCTTTAACTCCTTGGGTTAAAGAGTGAGGCTGATGGCTCCAGCATCCAGCAAGCCCAGTTCCTATATATTGTCCTATTACCAAGTTACGAGTCAAACAAATTTGTCTTCAAAAAAGCAGTAAAACTTAAAAGAAACAGACATTTCAAACTCATGGGAAATACCAGAAGTTATCCGGTTCCAGAAAGTAGAAATGTGCCCTATTATGTTCTTGAGTAAATGTGATCTCACAAATTTCACGTCACATGCCGGTGGTAATAAATCTGATTCTGATTTGGATCTATTTTCTGTAATGCTCATGGTCCCTGCTACAGCTTGAGTTTCCACTTGTTCTATAACGTAATTCAACTTCACAAATGTGAAAAACATAGCACTGTTAATTTGCAATTGCTCTATATAGTCTGGATGAAACATTTTTCTTTAATGATCATTAAAATTTAATAGCTCCTTTCAATTATATCATTTCTCTGTTGATTATAGGGAAGTCTTGACACTTTTAATTCCTGTTTATGATTTTACAGCAAAGCAAATCAATATGCAATTTGTGATTCTTTAACATAACTGCCCTTCAAAGACATTTCAAAGTATTTTATTTATTTTTATTTTTATTTAAAGATAAACCACGGAACAGGTTGAGCCATACCTCCTAGCAAACCACCTACTTAATTGAGCAGTCAATGTTTCCATGGATACTGCCTGACCTGCTGAGTTCCTCCAGCGTGTTGTACGTGTTGCTTTGACCCCAGCATCTGCAGAGTACTTTGCGTTCACCTATTTAATCCCAGCCTAATCACAGGACAATTTACAAAGTCCAATTAATTGACCAGCTGGTACAACTTTGGACTATGGGAGGAAACTGAAGTGCCCAGAGGAAACTCTCAAGATTACAGGGAAAACGTACAAATACCTTACAGAGGCTGCCAGAACTGAACACTGAACTCCGGAATGCCCTGAGGTATAATAGTTTTGCACTAACCACTACATCACTGTAGCGCCGTTTCAATGATTAGCTCCAAAGAAACTTGCCACACACTTGGTCATTAGAAATGAAACAGGGTCATAGGGTCATAAAATCATACGACATGGCACAGGGCCTACAACCCAAATGGTCGAAGCTAAAATTCTAAATTTCAGTCATTTACCATGGATTTCTACAGGTGAACCATGGAGAGCATTCTAACTGGCTGCATCAGCGTCTGGTATGGGGGGGGGGGGAGGGGGAGGGGGGCTACTGCACAGGATTGAAGCAAGCTGCAGGGAGTGGTAAACTTAGTCAGCTCCATCGTGTGTACTAGTCACCATGGTATCCAAGACATCTTCAAGGAGCAAACAGGCGGCGTCCATCATTAAGGACCCCCATCACCCAGGACTTCCCTCTTCTCATTGTTACCATCAGGAAGGAGGTACAGAAGCCTGAAGGCACAGACTCAGCAACTCAAGGACAGCTTCTTCCTCTCTGCCATCCGATTTCTGAATGGACATTGAACCCATGAACACTACCTCACTACTTCTTTATTTCTGTTTTTGCATTACTTATTTAATTTAACTATTTAATATACGCGCGTGTGTGTATATATATATATATAGATATATTTACTGTAATTCAGGTTTTTTGTTTTTTTCTATATTGTTATGTATTGCGCAAAGTTAACAAATTTCACGGCATATGCCAGTGATATTAAACCTGATTCTGATATGGAATGGTTGCATTATAAATTATGAGGAAATTCCACACATTCAATCCATTAATTTTCTTGATGTTTTAGCTCCTGAAAGATGCCCATACAAGCTAGTCCCATTTGGCCCATTTCTTCCTGAATATTTTCTATCCGCCTGCATGTCCAACTGCAGAAATCTATTAAATGTTGTTATTGAACCTGCCTTAACTATGTCCTCTGGCAGCTCATTCCATATACAAAACACCCTCTATATTAAAAAAAAAAGTTGCTCCTCGGGTTTCCACTAAATATTTCCCCCTTACTTTCAATCTATGCCCTCTAGTTCTTTGCTCTCCGTTGCAGGAAAAAGGACTGAATGCTTTCATGCCTCTCATGATTTTATACACGGTTATAAGATCAACCCACATTTTCCTACACTTCAAGGAAAAATGTCCTGGTGAGAGTGGGAGGATTGAGTCAGTTAGAGTCACAAATAAGTCAATAAAACAGCATGTGAGGCCTCCGTCGGTCAGAGTTGACCATGGATGTTGCACCCTAGCTCTCTAGATACGTAAGCATGGGCAGTACAATATGGAGATCACTCCGCCCCATGCATCTGATGAATGAAAGGAACGGCAGAGACCGATACAGTTTGGTACCAGCAGTGTCGCAGGAGTTGCCGGTCAGCATTGAACTCAATGTAGGACTGTCTTAGGGACTCCAGCTCCGGATATTTCCCTTCGGGTTTACTCCCAAAGCCTTCCCTATGAGTGGTTATAGCCGCAAGGCAGCGGAGGTTTGAGATCAGAGTTTTCTATCTCCTAAATGAGCTACTAACCATTGCTGATGAGTTCTATCTGTCTGAAGTGACTGGTTTTGAGGTGTCAGAAACCTGCCCTTGCCCCTTCTCCGGTCAGTAGAAATGGCTCTGCTGGGCTTAGTAGCTAAGCTACATGTGAAAGCAAGAGCTGGACTTGGTTGTCAGAGGCAATTTGAGGTGCATGCCATTGGGAGCTGTAACAACCTTAAGGAACCTTAAACAACCTTAAATAAGTCAATAAAACTGCATACTTCATCAAAGGAGTGCTTGTCAGCTCTTGGACTGTATTCATTAGAGTATAGAAGAATGAGTGGGGATCTCATAGAAACATTTCAAATGTTGAAAGGGTTGGATGGAGTAGAGGCGGAAAGGCTGTTTCCCTTGGTGGGTGAGTCCAGAACAAGAGGCCACAGTCTCAGAATTAGAGGGTACCCATTTAAAACAGAGATGAGGAGAAATTTTTTCAGCAAGAGGATCGTGGATTTATGGAATTCGTTGCCACATACAGCTGTGGAGGCCCAATCATTGAGGGTGTTTCAGGAGGAGATTGACAGGTATCTAATTAGTCAGGGTATCAAGGGATATGGGGGAAAAGCTGGAAATTGGAACTAGATGGGAAAATAGTTTAGCTCATGGTGGAGTGGCAGAGCAGACTTGATGGGCTGAATGGCCTACTTCTGCTCCTTTGTCTTGTGATCTTGTGGTCTTATACATTCAGTGACCATTTTACTCACTATCTCCTGTATCTAATAAAGTGGCCATTGGGCGTATGTTCATGGTCTTCTGCTGCTGTAGCCCATCCACTTCAAGGTTTGACGTGTTGTACATTCAGCCAACCTTTTCAATCTGGCCCTGTGCTCAAAACGGCCAAACATCAGCTCCCAGGCCCAGGCACTGCCGCTTCAATTCCACTCCGTCTACTCCAGTAACGGCCAAGCATTGAGTTGCCCTCGAGCCCGGGCCCCGCAGCCTCAAATCAGCTCCAATAAGGTGTACCTAATAAAACAGCCACCGAACCTACTTACTTAGTTCTAACCCAGTGCAGTAGGTGGGAAGCCACAGGATTGGTCAGAATCCAGGTTTTGTAACTCACAATCTCGCCAATAGGATTCACCATGAGATGGTGAGAAAAATAGGGTCATCCTCTGGGGTGGGAGAATGGGAAAGGGGCTTGCTTTGCTGGGGTTGTTTGTTCCGGTTATTGCCACTGCCCGTGTTGTTCTGTGTTGTGTCGTCGTGTTGAACATGGCAAGTATGCTACGTTAGTATCAGAATGCGTGGCAGCTCTTGTGGCCTACCCTAGGCATAATGTTGGCCGTGTTGGATGTTAACACTAACAGCACACTTCACTGTTGTTTCAATGTACCTGTGGCAAGTGTGAATCTAAACTACCCCGTGAGTTGAGCCCCATCAGTTAGACTATATTCTCTTCTCACTGCTGCCATCAAGCAAGAGGCACAGGAGCCTTAAGTCCCACATCACCAGATTCAGGAACAGTTATTACTCTTCAAACATCAGGCTCCTAAACCAGCATGGATAACTTCACTCACCTCAACACTGAACTGTCAGGAAATGTAAAGGAAGCTTGACACAAAAGCAGAACAGCAGAGATGATTTTAGCAATAAACGATACTTTACAACCACGGAACAAGAGAGGAGAGTCCATTCAGCCCATCAACTCTGCTCCTCCTTTCTTTTATGGCTGACTTTGTATCGATCTCAACCCTACTCTCTTGCCTTCGCTGCATAACCTTTGAACCCTGACTAATCAAGAACTTATCAAGCTCCACTGTAAATCTACCCACAGCTATTTCTGTTAATGAATTCCATGGATTCACCACCCTCTAGCTATCAAAATTCATCCTCATATTTGTTCTGAAGGGATGCCCTCTGTTTAATTTTAATTTATTTAGAGATACAGCACGGAACAGGCCCTTCCAGCCCAGCAAGCCACGCTGCCCAGCAACACACTCATTTAACCCAAAGCCTAATCACAGGACAATTTACAATGAACAATTAACCTACTAACTAGTACATCTTTGGGCTGGGGGAGGAAACCAGAGCACCCGGAGGAAACCCACACACACAGGAAGGACGTGCAAACTTTCCTATGGAATATGCCGAAATTGAACTCCAAACTCTGACCCCCTGCGCACTAAACGCAATGCTACTTTAGCACTATACTGGGGCTAATTTATTATCCCTGTCAACCCCGTTCTCCTACCTTCTTCCCATAACCTTTGACATTCTGATGAAGCAAGAGCCTAACAACCCCTGCTTTGAATATACCCTAATAACTAGGCCTCCACAGCTGCCTGTGGCAATGAATTCCACAGATTCACCATTCTCTGGCTGAAGAAATTCCTCCTCATCTCTGTTCTAAATGGACGTCCTTCTATTCTGAGGCTATGACCTCTGGATTTTTTCACTATAGGAAACATCCTCTCCACATCCACTCTACTTAGGCCTTTCATATTTGGAGGTTTCAAAGAGATCTGCCCCCTCATTCTTCTAAACAATTTGGTGGGCCAAAGGGCCTGTTTTCACGCATGCATCAATCCATGGCAGCTCATGACTCAGGCAATGGATTCAAGTTCTGGTAAATAAGATTAAGGCAAAGGAATAAGGTGATCTTATTTAATAGCAGAAGACACTTGAGGAAGTGCGTCGACTGGTCCTAATCCTAAACGGTCAGTTTACATGCTACGGCAGCAATAATTGTTCATTCACCAGAACTGCCACACCACTCCTTTCCCATTTTCTGCCTTGTCTGGAAGTCCTGAACCAGGAACCTGAAGCTCTCACTCTGCCCCTCCTGAAACCGCACTAGAGTACATGCTTTAACAAGCATTCCTGTGTGCTTTTTGTACCCTCGGCTCACTGCCTTATTCACTGTAGTTGAATTTAGACACGTCTCATTAAGCACAGCCTGAGTCTCCTTTAGGTCGATTTTCCAACCTTTGTTTGCTCAGCCTTAAAACATCCTCTCTAATTCTCTGCCTTCCATAACCAGACCTGCTTTGTTTTCCTTGGTTCAACCTCCTGTCTCCATTCCAGAACAGTGCAAATCCTCTCAGGTACAAGACCAGGGCAAACCCACCCCCACACAGTGAACAATAGGGCACTGAGGAGTGTTCTAGAACAGAGGGATCTGGGAATACAGGTCTATAGTTCCTTAAAAGTGAAATCGCAGGTAGACAGGGTCGTAAAAAATTCATTTTAGCATATCAGCCTTCATAAATCAATGCACTGAGTACAGGAGATGGGATGTTATGTTGAAATTGTAAAAGATGTCAGTGAGGCCTAATTTGGAGTATTATGTCCTATTTTGGTCACCTACCTACAGGAAAGATGTAAATAAGATTGAAAAAGTGCAGAGAAAATTTACATGTTGCCAGGAATTGAGGACTTGAGTTATAGGGAAAGGTTGAACAGGTGAGAAACTTATTTCCTGGGATGTAGAAGATTGGGGGTAGATTTGATAGTGGTATTGAGAACTATAATGTGTATAGATACGGTAACTGCAAGCAGGTTTTCCTCCCACTGAGGTGACACTGCAACTAGAAGTCTTGGATTAAGGGTGAAAGATGAAGTGTTTAAGGGAACATGAGGAAGATCTTCTACACTCAGAGGGTGCTGAGAGTGTGGAATGCCTTGAATGTCAGCACAAGTGGTGGATGCAGGTTATATTTCAACATTTAAGAGAATTGGATAGGTACATGGATGGGAAGGGTTGGAGGGACATTGTCAGGGTAAAGGGCAATGCAACTCGGTAGATTAGTGGCTCGGCATGGACCCAATGGGCCATAAGGCCGGCTTTTCTGGTGTAGTCTTCTATGATTCAATGACTGTAACAGCAGTCCAATATAAACTCTTTCCAATAACAGACCAGTATAAACCCTCCCAACACCAGGCTGGTGTAAACTCCTCAAAACCATCTGTAAAACCTGTACAGTGTAAACCCTCTCCAAAATCAGACCAGTGTAAATCCTCCCCAAAATCAGACCAGCGTAAACCCTCCCAACACCAGACCACTGTAAACCCTCTCCAAAATCAGACCAGTGTAAACCCTCCCCAAAATCAGACCAGCGTAAACCCTCCCAACACCAGACCACTGTAAACCCTCCCCAAAATCAGATCAGTGTAAACCCTCCCCAAAATCAGACCAGTGTAAACCCCCTCCAAAATCAGACCAGTGTAATAACCCCCCAAAATCAGACCAGTGTAAACCCTCATAAAAATCAGACCAGTGTAACCCTTCTCCAAAATCAGACTAGTGTAAACCTTCTCCAAAATCAGACCAGTGTAACCCTTCCCCAAAATCAGACTAGTGTAAACCCTCCCCAAAATCAGACCAGTGTAAACCCTCCCAACACCAGACCACTGTAACCCTTCCCTAAAATCAGACCAGTGTAACCCTTCCCCAACACCAGACCAGTGTAAACCCTCCCAACACCAAACCAGTGTAAACCCTCCCAACACCAGACCAGTGTAAACCTTCTCCAAAATCAGACCAGTGTAACCCTTCCCCAAAATCAGACTAGTGTAAACCCTCTCCAAAATCAGACCAGTGTAAACCCTCCCAACACCAGACCACTGTAACCCTTCCCTAAAATCAGACCAGTGTAACCCTTCCCCAATACCAGACCAGTGTAAACCCTCCCAACACCAGACCAGTGTAAACCTTCTCCAAAATCAGACCAGTGTAAGAAAATTCTCTCTTCTGTACGCTACTTGATCTGTCATCGAATCGGGTTGTAGTTACTATTCTATAGATCTGCTGAGTATATGCCCACAGGAGAATCTCAGGGTTGTGTGTGTTGTCATATACGTACTCTATTTATAAAATTCATTTAGAACTTTGTGCTTTGAAGAACCGGATGGTTCTGGGAAAATAGTCGTTCCTGAAACCTGGTGCTGTGGGACTTCGGTCTTCTGTACCTCCTGCTCAACGGGGCAGTGGAAAGAAGGTGTGGCTCCTTGATGATGGATGAGGTTTCTTGAGGCAGCACCTTGTGCAGATGTTTTCAGTGGCTGTCCATTTCTCTCTGCAGCCTCTTGCATTCCTGTGGAGTTGCTGTACCAGGCCACAACGCAACTAGTCAGGACACAGGATTGGAGTCAGACCAAATAACAACCGGAGGACTCCTGCCCACTTGGTTAACCTGTCAGGTTGCACAAAAGCCCAATTAACCGATGGTCACTTATAGTTTAACATCTACATACAAACAAAGGCAAATCCAAATTCATGCTCGGATTTCACATCATTCATTTTCAAAGGTGAGGCCGGGGAGTTTTGGCAGGGGGACTCTCTGGCTAGTCTCACATTCCCACTGCCCTCATTAATTCCACATTAAAGATTTAGGTAACAGCTCCTTAAACGTATCGCACTCAATGATTTATTTCATCTGCATGCAGCTCTGGAGTTTAAAATTAAATGTGAGAATCTCATGAAATCAGAGGGGATTGGCCCCAGGGAAGAGCAAAATCAGATACAAAAGCATTAATTAGTGTTTCCTTATTTTTTTACTTACACCTCTTCCTGTCAGGATGGATTTCATATACATTGTGCAGGCTTTCAACATTATTAATCAGAGCTCATGCCCAATTTAGATGTTTTCTTTGCCCTGCAACAGCTCTTGATGCCCTGAAGCCATTGATTCTAATTAATTCAATAGTTCTGGATCTTCACACGTCTGATAACTTCTGTCTGGTCCCTAACCTTTCTGATTATGTTCTGTCTCCATTGATCCCAGCCTATTCAAAACTCCCACCACAGGCACCACATCACTGAACAGATTCCACAAACTATGGGCTCACCTGCAAGGACAGCAGGTTAACGTAGTGACACACACAAAATGCTGGAGGAGCTCAGCAGGCCAGGCAGCGTCTATGGAAAAAAAAGTACAGTCGCCGTTTCGTTCTGAAACAGTTCCTCCAGCATTTTGCGTGTGTTGCTCGGATTTCCAACGTCTGCAGATTTTCTTTTGTTTATGGTAGTGTAGTGATTATCACAACGCTTTACAGTACAAGCGACCTGGGTTCAGTTCCCATTGCTCCCCGTAAAGGAGTTTGTGTGTTCTCCCTGTGACTCCGGGTGCTCTGGTTTCCTCCCACAGTCTAAAGACCTACCGGTTGGTAGGTTAATTTGTCATTGTAAATTTTCCTGTAATTACACTAGTGTTAAGTAGGGAGATTGCTGGATGACATGGCTCGAAGAGGCCGAAAAGCCTTTTGTGCACTCTATCTCAATAAATAAATAAAACTCATGTTCTCGATATTATTTATTTATTATAATTACTAGCATTAGCATTGAAGAGGGTCCAGAAGAGGCTCATGAGAATGGTTCTGGGAATGGAAGTGTTAATGGCTCTGGGCTTGTACTCACTGGAGCTTAGAAGAATGGAGGGGGCACGATCTCATTGAAACCTATTGAATATAGGAAGGCCTAGACAGAGTGGATGTGAGGAGGAGTCAAGGATTAGAGGGCATAGACTCAGAATAGAGGGATGTCCATTTAGAATAGAGATGAGGAGGATTTTTTTTTAACCAGAGGGTGGTGAACCTGTGGGATTTGTTGTCGCAGACGGCTGTGGGTAGTATACGCAAAGTGGAGGTTGACAGATTCTTGATTAGTCAAGGCTATGGGGAGAAGGCAGGAAAATAGGCTAGCAAAGCAGACTCGATGGGCTGAATGGCCTAATTCTGCTCCTATGTCTTATGGTCTTATTATTATTAATTTATTTGTATTTGCTCAGTTTGTCTTTTTTGCACATGGGCTTGTTGTCAATCTTTGTTCGCGTGTAGTTTCTCATTGATTTGATTGTATGTCTTCGTGAATCCGTACAAGTAAATGAATCTTGGGGTAGTGTAGCTGATATATTGGATACATACTTTGGTAATAAATTTACTTTGGAATTTGAAAACATAGAAGCATAGAAACCTACAGCACAATACAGGCCCTTCAGCCCACAAAGTTGTGGAAACATGTCCCTACCTTAGAAATTACTAGGCTTACCTATAGCCCTCTATTTTTCTAAACTCTATGTTGCTATCTAAGAGGCTCTGTAAAGACCCTATTGCATCTGCCTCTACCACCATCACTGGTAGTGCATTCCACGCACCCTGTGTGAAAAACTTATTTCTGACATCCCCCTTGTACCTGCTTCCAAGCACCTTAAAACTATGCCCCCTCTTAATAGCCATTTTAGCCCTGTGAAAAAGCCTCTGACTATCCACACGATCAATGCCTCTCATCATCTTATACACCTCTATCAGGTCACCTCGCATCCTCCGTCGCTCCAAGGAGAAAAGACCGAGTTCACTCAACCTATTCTCATAAGGTATGCTCCCAATCCAGGCAACATCCTTGTAAATCTCCTCTGCACCCTTTCTATGGCTTCCACATCCTTCCTGTAGTCAGGCGACCAGAACTGAGCACAGTACACCAAGTGGGATCTGACCAGGGTCCTATATTGCCACAACATTACCTCTCTTTAAACACTACACCTAATCATAAACACAAAAGATTCTGCTGATGCTGGAAATCAGGTCAGGTAGCTTCTATTGAGGGGAATAAACAGTCATCATTTCAGGCTAAGACCCTTCATCAGAACTGGAAAGGAAGCAAGAGGATGCCAGAATAAGAAGGTGGGGCTAGGGGAAGGAGCACGAGCTGGCAGGTGAAAGGTGAAGCCAGGTATGGGAGAAGGTGGGTGGGTGAGGGAGAGAGAGTTAATGAAGTGAGAGGCTGAGAGGGGATTGGTGGAAGAGGTAAAGGGCTGAAGAAGAAGGAATCTGATAGGAGAGGAAATGTGGACCATGGGAGAAAAGGAAGGTGGAGAGGCACCAGAGGGAGGTAATGGGCAGATGAGGAGAAGTTAAAAGTTGAAATCAAACTCGTATCCACCATTTCCATTGGCAGCTCGTTCCACACTCGCATCATGTTCTGAGTGAAGTTCCTGTTAAATATTTAACCTTTCAACTTTAACCTATGAACTCTACTTCTAGTCTCACCTACGTTGAGGGGGAAAAATCTGCATGCATTCGCACTATCTAGACTCCTCATAATTATGTATACTTCCATAAGATCTCCCCTCATTCTACTGAGCTCCGGAGAATAATGTCCTAACCTATTCAACCTTTCCCTATAACTTGGGTTCTCAAGTCCCAGCAAGATCCTTGCAAATTTTCTCTCTACTCATTCAATCTTGTGGACATCCTTTCTGTAAGTAGGTGACAGAAGCCGCACACAATGCTCCCAATTTGGCCTCACCAGTATCTTAACTTCAACATAACTTCCCTTTGAATACAACACATGGTTGTGATGTAAACAGACCCATCTCCTGCCAATCTTAAAACACCAGCTCAGCGCTAATCCAGGGATGTGTCCATTGAACGGTGAACAGAACACACTCTGCAGATGCAGGAAATCCTGAGGAACTCAGCAAGTCAGGCAACATGAACAGAGGGGAATAGGCAGTCAGCAGTTCAGGCTGAGATCCTTCATCGGGACTGGAAAAGGAGGGGCAAGAAGCTAGCATCTTCCCCTTCCTTTCCAGTCCTGATGAAGGATCTAAGACCAAAAATGTCAACTATTTATTCCTTTCCATAGACATCGTCTGGTCAATTATTAGTCTACAGGCTACCAACCTGCTCATCACTTGGCCCATCCAACATTAATCGAACACAGACATTCTCTGTTTTTCTTCAAATTAGCTCTCCCAAAAACTACTTTTATAACAAGAATCTCCAGCAAACTAAAGCTTAATTCACATGGAGGAGGTGACACAGTCCACGGACCGAAGCATTAGCTCCGGATCGCTGTGGAAGGTGCCTGAAGTCATTCATTAGACTCACACTGTTAACCTCATGGTCCAGATTCCCTGGAGAAGCTCTGTGGTGCTGAAAACCTGCACTTGAGCCAGCCACAACACACATCTCAAGGATGGAATTCCATTAGTGTATCTTTAGTGGTTTTTTCGAGGGATCAGAAGTGGAAAGAGTGAACAACTTCAAGTTCCTGGGTGCCAATATCTCTGAGGATCTATACAGCATATCGATGCAGCAACAAAGACAGCACAACAGAGGTTATACTTCATTAGACGTTTGAGGAGATTTTGTATGTCACCAAAGCCACAAGCAAATTCCTACAGATGTACCGAGGAGAGCATTCTAACTGACTGCATCACCGTCTGGTATAGGGGCGGGGAGCTACTGCACAGGAGTGAAACAAGCTGCACAACAGCTTGAGTTTACAGTTGTAAACTCAGTCAGCTCCATCACGGGCACTGGCTTCTGTAGTATCCAGGACATCTTCAAGGAGCAATGCCTGGAAAAGGCGGCATCCATCATTAAGGACTCCCAATACCCAACTCATGCCTTTTCCACATTGGAAGGAGGTACAGAAGCCTAGAGGCACACCTCAAAGTTTCAAAAACAGCTTCTCCCCTCTACCATCCAATTTCTAAATGGAGAATGAACCCATGAACACTACCTCACTGCTTCTGTTATCTCTGTGTCTGCACTACTTATTTAATTTAACTAGTTAATACATATACACTTAGTGAAATTCACATTGTTTCTATTATTGTGTATCGCATTGTGGCTGATGCCACAAAGACAGTAAATTTCATGACATATGCCAGTGATATTAAACCTGATTCTGTTATGATAATGAAACGTGTCTACAACTTGTGTGCATATCCACTGCAAGGAAATGAGACTGAAGACTGGGGGCCTGACCCGGAGTTGGAGGACTGTTTGTGTGTGGGTGGCTGGGTGGGTGTGAAGAGACTAATTTTTGCTGTTATTGTTTTGTTGCTGGTTGTGTTCTGTTTTGTTCTGCCAAGCAGTGTGTGGGCGTGCTACGTTGGCGCCAGGATGTGTGGCGACACTTGTGTGCTGCCCCAGCACGTCCGTATGTACTGTTCACAACTACAAGACATTCTGCAAATGGTGGAAATCCAGAGCAACACAACGAAACTGCTGGAGAATGTCCGCAGGTCAGGCAGCATCAATGGAGAAGAACAAACAATTGACATTTCGAGAGCGTTCATCAGGAGGTACTAGAACATCCAGCTTCTTCCCCCTTCCTTTCCTGCCCTGAAAGAGGTTTCAGCCCAAAACATCGACTGTTTACTCATTTCCGCAGATGCTGCCTGACCTGCTGAATTCCTCCAGCATTTTGTGGGTGTTGTTTACGTTCTGTTGGCTGTTAATGCAAATGAAGCATTTCATCATATGTTATGATGTACATGTAATAAGTAAATCTGAATCTGAATAAACACTTCCACTCTAAACTCAGCTTCTTCAGAAACATTGGACAGCTTGTTATGGAATAGAGTGGGGATATGAGAAAAAGCAGTAATGTTAGGACTGAATAAGAAGCTCCTTGCACAATAACTGGTGAGGTTTCAAGGACTGAACAGGTGTCAGGGTTGGTGGCAAGATAGATTCCTTCTGTATGCACAGTTGATCTGAAATCAATACAGTAAAATGTACAGAGGTAACTCCAATGAGGAACTAATACTGTCTTACTGTTTGGGGCAAGTGACCAGGAATAAATCTCTCCTGTTGTGTCTCATTATCTTCTCATCAGAGGATAACTTATTACGTAGCAAATATGGACACAGCCAGGTATGTCATGCAACCCAGCCTCCACTCCATTGACTCCATCTACACTTCATTAGGCCAAGACCCTTCATCAGGCTTCTGTCCCGATGAAGGGTCTCGGCTTGAAAAATCAACTGTTTTATTCCCCTCCACCTACAGAATCCCCTGCGGTTGTTGGCTGTATAGTTTCTGAGCAATGTGTCGGGCAGGGAAGAGAACAAGAACAGATGTACGGAATCATAAACACAAGATTCTTCAGATGCTGGAAATCTCGAGCGATGCACACAAAATGCTGAGGAACCCAGCAGGTCAAGCAGTATCTATGGAGTGGAATAAGGAGTCGATGTTTCGGGCCGACACCCTTCACCAGGACTGGAATGGAAGGTGGGAGGAGGGGAGGGATCCTTGCATTTGACTGATTGCTTACCTCATCATCCAAGCCCCACCCACCTACCTTCGCCTTCACCCGCTCTCATTTATCACCT
Source organism: Hemitrygon akajei (assembly GCF_048418815.1). Taxonomy (NCBI): domain Eukaryota; kingdom Metazoa; phylum Chordata; class Chondrichthyes; order Myliobatiformes; family Dasyatidae; genus Hemitrygon; species Hemitrygon akajei. Next base: position 177,319,995 of record NC_133129.1, read on the forward strand.
GCCAGCTCGTGCTCCTTCCCCTCCCCCACCTGCTTATTCTGGCCTCCTCCCTCTACCTTCCCAGTGCTGATAAAGGGTCTCGGCCTGAGAGCCAACTCTTTATTCCCCTCTATAGTTGCTGCCTGACCTGCTGAGTTCCTCCAGCACTTTATGTGTGTTGCAACAGATGTCAGGTCTTCTGCAGATAACACCTGGTAGCTCAACTTACGTAAATGCAGAAAGATGTTTTAAATATTGATGTCTCCTGTGAAAAGTCTAAAGAGAATGTCTAACAATGTGAACACAACAGGAACATAAACAGCGAGACCCACTGCAGCGATAGCTGCAGAAATAACTTCAGAACAAAATGAATGAGCTTAAGCATTGGTTGCGGACAGTCAGGGAACACTGGGGAGAAATCAGAACTGCTGACTGGCCAAGGCAGCACAGGAAAGTTAATGAGGCTATACCTGCTATTGAAAGCAATCTCAGCAAGTGTGGTGACACGGAAAATAAACAGCCAGTGGGTGAGTGGAAATTCAGTCACTCTAATGAAGCTCCTTACCATCCGGGATAAAGGAGACACAAGGGGGGCAGGTGCTGGAATAAGGAACATAGCTAATAGAGCATAGAACATAGCGCAGGGGTTCCCAACCTATTTTATGCCATGGACCTCTACCATCAACCATGGCCTGAGGTTGGGAACATAGAACACAGAGCAGAGAATAGTTCAGCACAATGCCACAATGTTGTACCCATCTTTTAACCTACTCCAAGATCAATCCAACCTTTCCTCATAGCCCTACATCCATGTGCCTATCTAAATCTCTTAAATCTATCTGCCTCTACTGAAGGTGTGCCCCATGGACTTACCACTCTTTGTGGGAAAGAACTTACCTATTTACCTATGAAATCCCCCACCCCAGCTATATTTTCCTCCAATTACCCCAAAATTATGCTCTCTTGTAATAGCCATTGCCGCCCTGGGAAAAAGGTGTTGGTTGTCCACTCTATCTATGCCTCTTATCTTATGATACACCTCTATTAAGTCACCTCGCATCTTCCTTCAGGTCAAAGAGAAAACCCCTAGCTCGCTCAACCTATCCTCATAAGACATGCTCTGTAATCCAAACTGCACCCTGGTAAATCTCCTCTGCACCCTCTCCAAAGCTTCCACACCCTTCCTATAATGAGACGAGCAGAACTGGATCAACAATCTGAGCAGGTCAGAGAGCATCTGTGGAGGGAAATGGGCAGATGGTGTTTTGGTTCGAAACCCTTCATCTGGACTGAAAGAGTAATGACAAAAGAGCAAGTATAAAGCTAGTAACATCCCCTCACCTCTTTACACTGCCTATTTTTCAAGCACAAGCATGGATACCCAGGCATACGATAAGGGGTTGGGAGATTCGTGGAGGTCGATTTTATTTACTTACTTTATTTTATTTCAAGATACAGCACAGTAACAGGCCTTTCTGAATCCAATGAGCTAATTGCACCTATGTGAGCAATTAACCTACTAACCTGTACCTCTTTGAAATGTAGGAGGAAACCCACATGGTCAAGGGGAAAATGTACAAACTCCTGACAGACAGCAGTGGGAATTAAACGTGAGTCGCCGGAGCCACAAAAGCATTACGCTAATCACGACACTGCCACGCAGGCCCTTTTCCAGCTGGTGCAAGACTACAGGAATCTGGTGGGCACGGGGCATTTCCGCATACCTGCTCTACTCTGCATACCCCGGGGACGGGGCATTTCCGCATACCCCACCCTCCCTGAACCCCAACACCAGGAGCTGAGCAGGGTGGTGAGCACCGAGCGGACTTGCACTGAGTCAGTGAGGCCAGCTGGCGATCAACCCTCCAGCGTCAGCTTGCTCTCCCGATACTACTGCTTCTGGGACCCTCTCCCAAGCACAAAAAGTTCAGGTTCAAACTAACAACACGTTCCACGGCCTGAGGGGTGTAAAGATTCTTCCTCAGATTCCCTGGCCCCTACCTTAAACCTACCCCAATTGTCTTAAAGATTAGCTTTATTTCTCATACATACTTTGAAATATACAGTGAACTGTGTCACCTTGCTGAATTATACAGTGAAATGTGTCGCTTTGCATCAACAACCAACACAGTCTGAATATGGGCTAGGGACAGCCTGTAACAGTCACCAGCACTGACGTAGTAGGCCCACAATTTATTAACCCTAATCCATACATCTTTGGAATGTGGGAGGAAACCCACACATCACAGAGAGAATGAAAAAAAACCCTTACAGACTGTGGCAGGAATTGAACCCCGAACTTACAGCTGACATTGTAAAACATTATGCTATCCAATATACAGAGACTCTGCTAACGTTGCAAAAGAAGTAGGGTAGGTCATGGGGCTAGCAGCCCATCCTGTAAAAACCCAGAGCTACAGAAACGCCAACAGAAGCTCCAAAGCCTCATCTATGGAAGAAGAAGGGTACATCAATGTAATGAGCTCTCTGGGCCTGTGCAGGGGGCTGGAGAGCATTTGACTCTGAGATTTCTAGAGTACCTTAACCGGATAAATGTTGCTTAGCTAGTATTATTAATTGTTTACCCTTGTTAAGTTTATTTTGATTCTGGGTTATCTGTACTACTTAAGTGGATGTTCCTTGGCCGCTTACAGTGGGGTCTTAATTTCAGAGAATGGTTTGTCTCACGGTATCACCTGGTGAGCCACCAATATTCCGTTGGAATTCCACTGTTTCCCATCTCTACATTGGGGTCTGTTGTCCCTCCGCACTTGGGTTCAGTTATTGCCAGCACACACCGTGACAACCAAGAAGATGGACTACACCTGGAGACAACATGAAAGACTGGCCCAGCGACAAAGGACTCTGGTGAACTATCGTCGGCAGCCTATACCCCAGTAGGTTAGTAAGTAAGTGAGTAACCACCATGCCATTTTATACAACCCTGCCACAGGGAGAAGTTTACTGTTATCTCCATCCCTCATAATGTCATTTACCGCATCCTCCATCAGCCTCCAGCACTTGGAGAACAGACAGCATCTCCACATAACTGAAACACTCAAAGTTCAAGGTAAATTTATTATCTAAGTACACACATAGGTCATCATATAATATCCTGAGTTTCATTTTTTGAGGACTTTCACAACAGAACAAAGACATGCAATAGAATCAGTGAGAACCTACACACAGACACAGACTGACAAATAATCAAAAGAATTTCAAGCATTTAGGCATCCGTTAGTCTCGTGACACCATGGATTTGTGCCTTGGAAGGTTTCCTGGGCAGGGTTGTATTGGAGACCGGCAATTGCCCAAGCTGCAGGCCTTCCCCTCTCCACGTCACCAATGTTGTCCAAGGGAAGGGCACTAGGACCCATACAGCTTGGCACCGGTGTCGTCGCAGAGCAATGTGTTGTTAAGTGCCTTGCTCAAGGACACAAACACGCTGCCTCAGCTGAGGCTCGAACCAGTGACCTTCAGATCACTAGACCAATGCCTTATCCACTAGGCCATGCGCCAATACAAGCAACATCCTGGTGTATCTCTTCTGCACCCTTGTGTCTTTAATACCAGAGATCTCATAGAAGATGACCAGGGCTGTTTTGCACAAACCTGGCCAATATTTACTGTCCACTCAGCATGACTAAAACCATCACATTGCTGTTTGCGGGAGCTTACTGGTTGATCCATTTTATGACCATAAAATACATTAACTTCACTGGCTCTGAAGCAATTTGGAACAGCTTGAAAGATGTTACAGAGATAAACACGCAGTGGCCAATTTATTAAATAACACCTGTACACCTGCTCATTAATGCAAATATCGAGTCAGCCAATCATGTGGCAGCAACTCAATGCATAAAAGCATGCTGACATGGTCTGGATGTTCTGTTGATCATTAGAATGGGGAAGAAGTGTGATCTAAGTGACTGACTGGAATGATTGTCGGTGCCAGATGGAGTGGCTTGAATACCTCAGAATCTGCTGATCTCCTGGGATTTACACACACGCCAGTCTCTCAGGTTTACCGCGTGAAAAGCAAAAGAAAATCCAGTGAGCGGCAGTTCTGTGGGCGAAAATGCCTCGGTAATGAGAGGTCGGGGGAGAACGGCCAGAATGGTTCAAACTGACAGGAATGCGACAGTGGCTCAAATACCCACATGCTACGACAGTGGTGTGCAGAAGAGCATCTCTGAACCCTGAAGTGGACGAGCTACAGCAGCAGAAGATCATGAACATACACTCAGAGGCCGCTTCATTAGGTACAAGAGGTTTCTAGTAAAGTGGTCACTGTGGAGATTTTGTTTTTCAGTAGTTTTGTTAAGTCCTGTGAGATGTCATTTCATTCCGTGTCTCAGAGGAGCCACAAATGTTGACAGGCTAATAGTTGGCACCAGGAGTTTGCAACATCAAGGTTCTTGACCATAATAATTTCATGTGCCTCTCCTTTCTGAAGTGCAGGTGTTAGTTGCAAACGGTTCAGAGACAAACTAGGACCATTCCATCTGCTGCTAAATGGGCTAATTAATGGATTAAGATCCTTTTCAAGACCATATTAGCATAGGTGACGCTTTAGGAACGCTTTAGGAGCGCTTTAGGAATGTCTCAGCGCCCACAACATGGATTAAACAAGGGGATAAACTCACTCTTGAGGAAAATCTGATTAACCATCGGTTGGTGCTCATAGGGCCAAGTACTTACCTTTGTGAATTACAGGTGAGTCAGTGCACATCCCATCTACATTGTGAGTATATCCTGTCTCAAACATTACCAAAGCTATAATGTGACCTCCATAATGGTTAACCTTGCCCCAAGATGCAAGTAACATCAAGAGCAATCTGACCACATTGTGATTATATGGCATTCACTCCCATTCCAGGCCGGACGAAGAGCCTAGTCCCCAAACCTCAGCTGCCCGTTTTCCTTCACGATGCTGCCTGAGTCACTGAGTCCCTCCAGCGTTGCGTCATTGCTCTTTTAACGGTACACTTTAGGCACTGCTGGTAAGTCACCCGGACCAGATGGACTACACCACAACTTCCTGCTACTCGCCCTCCCCCTTTAGAATGCAGTGGATGCGATCTGAGACACCCCTGGCCACGGCACTTCGGGAGGCAACATACCACCCGGATGTCCCTTTCACATCCGCAGAAACTCTTGTCTGCTCCTCTAGAACTCTGCCCATTCCCTTTCCCACCCGTATCTGTCTATAACTGTTTCAGAGCCATTTGAAGGACTTCTGTACTGAAGAAGCATAGGAAGCACAGAAGTTAGTTTATACACAGCAAGCTCACAGGAAGGATACAGTGATAATAGCCAAACATTCTGGTTGTTGCAGAATTGGTTGTGATTTAAGTATTGATTGGGGCACGGAGGAGAAGGCTCCTGTTTGTCTATAGAATGCCTTGGTTAAATTGGTTATAGGTCTTGTCTGTGAGATAGGCCTCTCACTGGCTTCTATGTCCAAGTCTCAGAAGTGGATGTTGAAGCCTGAATTATTTGACTCAGAGGTGAGAGAGCTCTGGGGACAAAGCTGGCACAGAGGAGGGTTAGAAGGTTAGGAGAACAACTCAGCCCAACCACCAACCACCCGAGCTACACATTTTCAGAGTTATTTGCAGAAAAGTGTTACTCAGAGCTTCCACCAGTTCTCTCCAGAGCCTATTGAGCCAAAACCTGTCCACTCTAACACTGTCCACTCCTACAACAGCCACTCTGTTTACACCACACTTCTTTTTATTGGCCTTTACTGAGCACCTAAGAGATTGTTATGACTGCAGCTTGACAAAAAGTCCCCAAAGGCCCTGAGCCCTTTTTAAACCTCACACCACCTCAGCCAAACAGCAATAGCTCACGATGAATGCAGCACACTGAAAGCATGACAATAATCTAATTTAATGTAATGATAACACTAACATCTCAGAGATTAAAGATTAGTTTTATTTGTCACGTGTATATCAAAGCATCAAAACTGCAGTGAAGTACATTGTTTACATCAGTAAGTGTCACCATGCTTCCAGCTCAACATAGCATGCTTACAACTTACTAACACCAACACGTATGAGGTTGGAATGCGGGAGGAAACCGGAGCATCTGGAGGAAACCCATGTGGTCAAAGGGACAACATACAAACTCCTCATAGACAACGGCGGGACTTGAACCCCTGATATTCCAAGCACTGGCGCTGTAAATCATTACGCTAACCACTGTGCTGAGAATAGCTGTCTTCAGCTATAGTACAAATCAGATGGCGAGTGGATTGTTTCTAGTCCAGAGACTTGGGCAGGTAATCTCTCCCAGTGCCCCTACAGAGGAGTGTTGTACCATCACAGGAAAACCTAAGCTGAAGCCACACGGGAGCATAGAAACAATCACCCTGCCTTATTTTGTGGAAGAACAGGGGAACCCTCCTCCATAGCATCTCAATCAGTGTTTTTCTCTCGAATAAAATCAAGACCAGATTATTTGTGCTTTATGTACTACCTATGCTGGCTCTTCGAAAGAGCTATCTAATTAGTTCTAGTCCTCTGCTCGTTTCCCACAGAGCTGAAATGGTTCCTTTTTCAATTAAAAATCCAATTCCCTTCTGCAAGTTGCAATTGAAAGGCCTTTCACTGACCCATCAGATGGTATGTTCCCGAGCAAAACATTCACTGTAGGAGAAATGAATTTAAATTTCTGCCTTTACCTTTTATTTCGGGAATTATTAATATTTCTTTTAAAACCTAACATGCGCTCCTGTCTCTGTCACTATTTTGGGGTGTTCATTCCAAATCTCAACTACCCTCTACAAAACAAAACTCTTAAGAGTCTCACACACAAAACACTGGTGTAACTCAAGGCAGCATCAACGGAGGAGAATAAGCAGACAGTTCAAGCCGAGATGCTTCATCTGGGGAGAAACCAGGATGAGAAGATCAGGAGCGGAGAAGGAGTACAAGCTGGCAAGTGATGGTAAAACCAGGTGAGGGGGAAAGTTGGGTGGGTGGGGGAGTGGTGATGAATTAATAAGCTGGGATGTGATAGGTGGAGGAGGTAAAGGGCTGAAGAAGGAGGAATCTGGTAGGAGAGGACAAGGACCATGGAAGAGAGAGGAGAGTTCTCCAGAAGGAGAAAGGGAAGAGGGGCTCCAGAGGGAGGTAATGGGCAGGTGAGGAAAAAGAAGGGGTAAAAGGAGAGCCAGAATACGGTATGGAAAAAGAGAAAAGATGCTGAAGGGAAGGAGGATGAAGTGAGAAGATTGAGGGTGATAGGTGACAAAGGTAAAAGGCTGAACACAAGAAAGATGCTGGAAATCCAAAGCAACACACACAAAATGCTGGAGGAACTCAGCAGGCCAGGCAGCATCTATCAAGGGGAATAAACAGTTGATGTTTCAAGCCGAGACCCTGTGGAGGTCAAAGACTGAAGAAGAAGGAGTCTGATAGGAGAGTGGAGTAGACCATGGGAGAAAGGGAAGGAGGACAAGCAGCAGAGGGAGCTGATGGGCTGGTGAAGAGAAGAGAGGGGGTAAAAGGGGAGCCACAATATAAAATGGAAAAAGAGAGAAGATGGAGGGGGGTAGAAATTACCAGTAGGGAAATCAATGTTCATGCCATCAGGTTAGAGGCCACCCAGATGATTAGTTCCAGGCTGGGAATTATTGACATTGAGACTGTTGTGTACAAGGCAGACATGTTTAAAGATGTTGAATATAAGAGTAAGGAAGTCATGCTGTCGCTGTATAAAATTTTAGTCAGACCGTACTTGGAGTATTGTGTGCAATTCGGGTCAGAAAGGATGTGGGGTCAGTGGAGAGTACTCAGAAGAGGTTTACCAGGATGTTGCCTGGGTTAAAGGGTATGAGCTATAGGGTACGTTGGACAGACTTGTGTTGTTCTATATAGGGCAACTCCTTTGCTTGCATCTTCAGAAACAGCTCTATTTCTATCTTTGATATCTTTAATGTCACTTTTTTTTCCTTTTCTAGGTTCTTTTGAAGACCCTGACCTGGAGTTACCCTCTGACCTCAGTTCGTTGCGGGAATGGGACCCGCTCTCAGGGCCTCACAACCAGCCGCTTTTTGATATCCCAAGGATGCGGACAAGAAGACAGGCGTCTCTTCAGGGTTCCGGGATTTCGTAGCCCTGAGGACTTGCTGATTCAAGGCTGAGGCATCGCGGGAGAACACAGAACATCGGGTGCTGTGTGTCCAGAGCTCATTCTCTGGGCGCAGATCTCGGGAAAAGCGACACAGCAGGTTTTACCATCATAAATCAGCGAGTTGCGTGTTATGTCTCCCCTCTCGCTGTGAAATAGGGACACCTCTTTTTCCCTTATTTCCTTGTGCCTCGTGCTAACGAGCACAAAAAAAGCATGATCAGGCATATTAATGCGTGGCTGAGAGACTGGTGGAGGGAGCAGGTCTTTGGGTTCCTGGTACATTGGGGCCTCTTCTGGAGGAGGTACGACCTGTACAAAAAGGACGGTTTACACCTGAACCCAAAGGGGTTCAATATCCTAGCAGGCAGGTTTAATAGAGCTGTTACAGAGGGCTTAAACTAATTTGGCAGGGGGATGGGAACCGGAGTGATAGGGCTGAGGAAGGGGAAAACAGAAATAAATCAAAGATGGCGTGCAACGGAGATGATAGAAAGGACAGGCAGGAGATGAGGCATAATCACAGCCAGTGGTATGAGTTACAGGGCAGTGGAGGCTTGGTGCAGTTAAAACAGAGAGCAACAAATACTGGACTGAAAATGGTATATTTGAATGCACACAGCATAAGAAATAAAATGAACAATCTTGAATTTCAGCTACAGATTGGCAAATATGACATCGTGGCCATCTCTGAAACTTGGCTAAAGGATGGCTGCCCTTGGGAGCTGAATGTCCAAGGGTATATGGTGTATCGGAAAGATAGGTTAGTAGACAGGTGGTGTGGCCCGGTGTATAAGAAATAATATTAAATCATTAGAAAAGGATGACATAGGATTGGAAGGTGTAGAGTCTCTATGGGTTGAGTTAAGAAATGACAGGGGTAAAAGGACCCTAATGGCAGTTGTAGGCAAACCTTCAAACAGCAGCCGGGATGTGGATTACAAATCACAGCAGGAGACAGAAAAGGCCTGTCAGAAGGGCAACGTCATGATAATCGTTGGGGATTTTAATATGAAAGTGGATTGAGAAAACCAGGCCAGTACTGGACCTCAAGAGAGAGAATTTATAGAATGTCTAAATCTGGCTTTTTAGAACAGCTTGTTGTTGAGCCCACTAGGGGATCGGCTGTGCTGGATTGGGTGTTGTGTAATGATCCGGAGGTGATAAGAGAGCTTAAGGTTAAGGAACCCTAAGGGAATAGTGATCACAGTATGATCAATTTCACTTTGAAATTTGAAAAGGAGAAACTAAATTCCAATGTGTCGGTATTTCAGTGGAATAAAGGAAATTACAATGGCATGAGAGGGGAACTGGTCAAGGTTGACTGGACAGAGACACTAGCAGGAAGGACAACAGAGCAGCAATGGCTGGAGTTTCTGCGAAAAATGAGGGAAGTGCAAGACAGATATATTCACAATAAGAAGAAAATGCAAGAACACTACCATGGCTGACAAGTGAAGTCAGAGCCAAAGTAAAATCAAAAAAGAGGGCATACAAGGAAGCCAAAGCTAGTGGCAAGATAGAGGACTGGAAGCTTATAAAAACTTGCAGAAGGAAACTAAGAAGGTCACTAGGAAGGAAAAGATGAATTATGAAAGGAAGCTGGTGACTAATATCAAAGAAGGTACTAAAAGCTTTTTTTAAGTATATAAAGGGTAAAAGAGAGTCGAGGGTAGATACAGGACCAGTAGAAAATGACGCTGGAGATATTGTAATGAGGGAAGCAGAGATGGCAAAGGAACTGAATGCGTATTTTGCATCAGTCTTCGCAGTGGAAGACATCTGCAGTATATCAGACATTCAAGAGTGTCGGGGAAGTGAAGTATGTGCAGTGAAAATTATGCCTGAGAAGGTGCTCAGGAAGCTTAATGGTCTGAGGGTGGATAAATCTCCTGGATCTGATGGAATGCACCCTCGGGTTCTGAAGGAAGTAGCTGGAGAGATTGCGGAGGCATTAACAATGATCTTTCAAGAATCAATAGATTCTGGCATCGTACCAGATGACTGGAAAATTGCAAATGTTACTCCACATCATAAAGGAAACTTCCTGACATCAGTGGTTGGGAAGTTGTTGGAATCGATTGTTAGGGATGAGATTATGGAATACCTGGAGGCACATGGCAAGATAGGTCAAAGCCAGCATGTTATCCTGAAAGGAAAATCCTGACTGACAACCTACTGCAATTTTTTGAGAAAATTACAAGCAGGGTAAACAAAGGAGATGCAGTATATGTGAGACAGTAGATTCATTTCTAGAGGTATAGAATATAAGAGCAGGGATGTGATGTTGAAGCTCTACAAGGCACTTGTGAGACCACACAGAGTAGTGTGTGCAGTTTTGGGCTCCTTATTTTAAAAAGGATATACTGACATTGGACGGAGGCAGAGAAGATTCACAAGAATGATTCAAGGAATGAAAAGGTTACCGTAGAGGAACGTTTGGCAGCTCTTGGGCTGTATTCCCTGGAGTTCAGGAGAATGAGGGGGCATCTCATGGAAACATTCCAAATGTTAAAAGGCCTGCAGATTAGATATGGCAAAGTTACTTCCCATGGTAGGCTAGTTCAGGACAAGAGGGCACAACTTCAGGATTGAAGGATGTCCATTTAGAACAGAGATGCAGAGAAATTACTTTAGTCAGAGGGTGGTAAATTTTCAGAATTTGTTGCCATAGGCACCTATGGAGGCCAAGTCATTGGCTGCATTTAAGGAAGAGATGGATAGGTTCTTGATTAGCCAGGGAATCAAAGGGTATGGGGAGAAGGCAGGGGAGTGGGGATGACTGGATCAGTCCATGATTGAATGGCGGAGCAGACTCGATGGGCTGAATGGCCTACTTCTGCTCCTATATCTTCTGGTCTTATTAGAGAGAGAGCACCGGAGGTATGTCGAATTACTGGGTGAATTAGTAGTCTTTGGGGTACTGCAAGTCTGTGCCTATATTGATGCTTTGCTGCACGTTTGAGTGCTCGGTGGAGGACGCTGATGCTTTTTTGCTGGTGGGGGATCGTTGCCTTGCTGCTGATTGTGCGTGGGAGGGGGGAGATGGGGGGACTTCGGGGTTCTAACATTTAACTGTCATTCATTCTTTGGGGCACCCTCTGTTTCTGTGGATGTTTGCGAAGAAAAAGAATTTCACGATGTACATTGTATACATTTCTCTGACATTAAATGTACCTTTGAAACCTAATGAGAGTATCACAGGCCAAGAGGAGACCTGATAGAGTATTGTTTTAATTATGAGAGACATCAATAGGGTAGACTGTCAGAATCTTTTCACAAGGGCAAAAATGTCAAGCACCAAAAGGACATATTTTAAAGGGGAAATTTGAAGGTAAGGACCTTATGCTTTAGCTGTTGGTAGGGTCACCCATGTCAAACAGGTCAAAGGGTAGAGGACAGACTAAGAGTGGTCCACCAGTCCTCCAGGTTCAGGGGCTCAGCTCAGGGCTCGCAACCTTGACTGGTCAAACAAAACTGTTATAGAAACAGCAATGAAAAATTCTTCTACATCTAAACGTCACAGTATTCCTGAGTCTCCACCTGGGACTTGCATGACTGACTGGTAGTAGAGAAAGCTAGGAGGAAGCTGCTGACACAGTGAGGAAGCCCTGCACACCACCAAAGATGGAAGGCCTTCATTAAGGCCCTAAACACCCGTGGTGTAACAGGCAGTAAGTCCACCCTTCAAGGGAGTCCTCCATTGGCTGTAAAGTACTTTAAAAGGTCCTGAAGTCGGGAACAGTGCTACAGAATCAGGATCAGGTAAGTCATGAAATTTGTTGTTTCGCAGCAGCAATACAGTGCAATATATTAAACATTACTATAACAAGTATAATAAATAAATAAGTAGTGTAGGTTATAAAGAGAAGAGTTTCTGCGGATATTGGAAATCCAGAGCAACACACACAAATTGCCAAAGAAACTCAGCAGGTCAGGCAGCATCTGTAGAAATAAACAAACAGTCGACATTTTGGGCCGAGACCCTTCTTCGGGACTGGAAAGGAAGAGGGAAGACACCAGAATGAAAAGGTGGGGAGGAGAAGGAGGATAGCTAGAAGGGGATAGGTGAAGCCAGGTGAATGGGAAAGGTAAATGGCTGGAGACTAGAAGGAATCTGATAGGAGAGGAGAATGGACAATGAGAGTAAAGGAAGAAAGAGGGGCACCAGAGGAACATGATAGGCAGGTGAGGAAAAGAGATAAGAGGCCAGAGTGGGAGATAGAAGAAGACAGAAGAGGAAGGGAAAAAAAATTTCAGAAGGACAAATTGATGTTCATGCCATCAGGTTGGAGACTACCTAAATGGAATATGAGGTGTTGCTCCTCCACCCTAAGAGTGGCTTCATCATGGAAGAAGAGGAAGCAATGGACTGACTTGTTGGAATGGGAACGGAGATAGGAATTCAAATTGTTGGTCACCAGGAAATTTCACTTTAGGTGGATGGAGTGGAGATGCTCGACAAAGTGGTCCACCAATATACGTCGGGCCTCAGCAATGCAGGGGAGACCGCATCGGGGTCGCCAGATACAACAGTTGACTCCGTCATGTTTGCAGGTGAAGTTTTGCCTCAGCTGGAAGGACTGTTTGGAGCCGTGTGAGGAGGTGAATGGACAGGTGGTGCACTTTGACACGTGCCAGGAGGGGGATCAGTGGGGAGAGACGAATGGACAAGGGAGTCATGGAGGGATTAATCCCTGCAGAAAACAGGGAGTTGACAGGGGGAGGAGGTAAACATGTGTTTGGTTTTAGGATCCCATTGACAATGGCAGAAGTTTTGGAGAATGATGTGTTGGATGTGGAGGCATATGGGGTGGCAGGTGAGGACAAGAAGGACTCTATTCCTGTTAAGGCAGCGGGATGATGGGGTGAGTGCTGATGTCCAGGAAATGGAGGAGATGTGGGTGAGGGCAGCATCAGAGCTGGAGGAAGGGAAACACCATTCGTTGTGGTGGGGTGGAGATACGATTCTACCAAAGGAGGTGTAAGGTGCTCCTTCCCTCCGCCAGCCTGCAGGTCACCCTTGAGCAAGGTGTAGCACTCAATCAGGGTCATGTGAAGCCATGGGAGCAGGTGGTGGATGGTTGTATGAGCAGCCGGCGCAGATCACAAGTCCTGGTTATGTGACCACTGACACCAGGCAGACAATCTCTGAAGAGTATTGATAATGGCTGGGGTCACCCGCCTTGTAAAGACACGGCCCAGAAGAAAGCAATAGCAAAGCACTTCTGTAGAAAAATTTGCCAAGAACAATCACGGTCAAGGCCATGATCACCCATGTCATATGACACGACACATAATGAATGAATGAATTGCAATACACTGCCGCCGCAAAGTAACGTATTTCACCAGACATGCCAGTGATATTAAACATGATTCTGATTCTGAAGAACCAGGGAGAAGGCTACAGAAGGTGAATGACACACACAAAAAGCTGAAGGAACTGAGCAGATCATGCAGCATCTATGGAGGGGAATAAACAGTCGCTGTTTCAGGCTGAGGCTGATTGGCAGCCTGAAATGTCGACTCTTTATTCCCTTCCATAGACTCAGCCCGACCTGCTGAGCTCCTACAGCACTTTGTGTATGCTGGTCTTGCTGTAAATTTTGTAGATGAGGCTCCTACTCCCTTATTTTATAAACTAGCACACAAAGAACCCAGAAGACACAAAGAACATTGTTAACGAAGAAAAGAAGAACTCGTTGAATTTGGCACAAAAGAGCAAAAGCTTTTAAGATATTGATCTTAAAAGTGAGTATTGACACCCCATGTTACTTTAGAACCCACTATGTCAGCTCCTCAAAATGCTGCGTCTTCAAAAGCAAAAATAATTAAAAGTGTAGCAATGTTTTGCTGACAGATTTTATCACATAATTCCTTGCTCTCAACTTCTGTGCAGGGAGCAGCCATTCTAAGCCGCAGTAATTAGATTGCCATCTGCTTTCTTATTACCATCCAAGGCTTTAACACCAGCTGTGCCAAGTGTCATCTGTACCAGCAGGTGAAGTCAGCCAGACTAATGTTGCTGTGGAAGATCATGAGTTAGTGTCTTGGGTCTTTGGAGTATTGAGAGGAAATTTGGACCCTGAATCTAAGGAAAGATCTGCTGACTCTGGAGAGGTTCAGAAGGAGGCTCACTAAAATAATCTAAAGTTCAAAGTACATTTAATATCAAAGTAGGTATACTATTGATGCACCATCAATAACTCTCGGAGACGGGAGGCGAACGATAGGCTTTTATTAGCTGCAAGAGACCACCACACAACATCTTGGAGACTGAGGGAGGAGCCGTGCCTCCAATCGCCTTTATACAGGGGTCTGTGGGAGGAGCCACAGGAGCAGTCAGCAGAGGGGCGTGTCCAGGCAGGTATATGTAGTTCACCACAACCTTGAAATTCATCTTCTTACAGGCAGTCATAAAGACAAAGAAACCCAAAAGAACCCATTTAAAAGAAGACTGGCAAACACTCAATGTGAAAAAAGTACAAGTCGTGCAAACTATAAAAAGTAAACAAGTAACACTGAGCTAAAGTTCATGAAAGCGAGTCCACAGACACAAAGTCAGGTATTCGCTGCAGCCAGTCCAGGAGCTCTTTAGTTGCAGGACCCAGCCTCAGTTCAGCACAGAGGTGAGTACTCATTGCAGGACCCAGCCTCAGTTCAGCACAGAGGTGAGTACTCATTGCAGGACCCAGCCTCAGTTCAGCACAGAGGTGAGTACTCATTGCAGGACACAGCCTCAGTTCAGCACAGAGGTGAGTACTCATTGCAGGACACAGCCTCAGTTCAGCACAGAGGTGAGTACTCATTGCAGGACACAGCCTCAGTTCAGCATAGAGGTGAGTACTCACCACACCGCCACAACCATAATGCACCTTCGAGCTTCCAGTTTTCCGAATTCCCCAGATCACCTCAAAATTCCAGGTAGTACAAGAGGTTCGAAAGCACAACTCCGAAAAGAAAGTTACAGGCTATTGATCATTATCCAGAAAAAATGTGATTACTAGAGTAGTTAGAAGATTTGTTAGAATCACATTTTTGCTAACGGTAAAGCATTGCTGTGTCTCATCAGCACCTGCTTAATCCAGCGTCATGCCGGGAATGAAAGGCTTAACGTCTAAAGAGCATTTGATGTCTCTGGGTCTGTGCTCAACAGAGTTCAGAATGATGAAGGGAGATCTCGTTGAAGCCTGGCGGATACCGAAAGGCCTGGATAGAGTGAACATGAAGAGAACGTTTCCATTCATGGGTGAGTCTCGGATCCCAGGGCACAGCTTTATAATAAAGGGGTGTCCATTGAGGTCTGAGATGAGGAGGAATTTCTTCAGCCAGAGAGACCAAAAGACCACAAGACATAGGGGCAGAATTAGGCTATTCGACCTATTGAATCTGCTCCACCATTCAATCATGGCTAATTTATTATCCCTCTCAACATTGTGAAGATTGTCATAGATGAGCATGTCCCCACAAAATGAGAGTTTTCCCCAACCAGAAGTCTTGGATGAACCATGAGATCTACAGTACACTGAGGACCAGATCAATGGTGTTAAACATAGAAACATAGAAAACCTACAGCACAATACAGGCCCTTCAGCCCACAAAGCTGTGCCGAACATGTCCTTACCTTAGAACTACCTAGGCTTACCCATAGCCTATGAGGCTGCACTACGAAGATGTCATCAACATATCTGAAGAAGCATCTGGGGCATAAGGGCAACAAACTCAGAGCCCTCTCCTCAAATTGTTTTTCCAGTCTTGTTTTCCATCTTGTTTTCTGATTACTCCATGTTCCTCCCTTTTGTAAAAGGAGGGAGTAGTCTCGATGGGCCAAATGACCTAATTCGGCTCCTATGTCTTATGGTCTAAATGGTAGCCATGCCTTTAGCTGCCAGAGCTCCAAGTACTGGAATTTCTGCCCCAAAATGCTCTATCTTTCCTCCAATCTTTCCTCTTTTTGGACAATCATTAAAAATCTACCTTTATCAAGGCATTGGCCCTGAGTCCTAAATCTTCTCATATAGTTTGTTATTAATGTTGTACTTCAAACTGCACCTAAAAAAGGTTTAGGACGTTCCCAATCCATCTCCTGGTGGCTACCCATTTCAATTTGACTTCCCATTCCTATACTGACATGTTGCTTCTCCTCTATGGCCATGATGAAGCCAAGCTCAGGCCGGAGGAGCAAAGCCTCATATTCTGTCTGGGTAGCCACCAACCTAAAGGCATAAACATCAATATCTCTAACCTCTGGTAATTTCTCCACTCTCCCTCATTCTGTTTTTTCAGTTCCTCATTCTGGTTCCCCTCTCACCCCTCCTCTTCTCCTTACTGGCTCATCACCTTCCTCCGGTTCACCTCCTCCTTACCTTCCTGCATGGTCCACTGTCCCCTCCTATTGGATTCCTACTTTCCCTCTTCCATTCACTCCTTCCCAACTTCTTACTTCATTTACCCCGAACTTCCACCCACTCACCTGGTCCCACCTATCACCTACCAGCTTGTATGCCTTCCCTTACCCCAACTTCGTATTCTGGCTTCCACCCCCTGCCTTTCCAGTCCTGAAGAAGGATCTTCTCAGCCTGAAACAATTATTGTTTATTCCTTTCCATAGACCTCCAGAATTTTGTGTGTATGTTGTTCAAGATTTCCAGCATCGGCAGAATCTCCTGTATTTGCGACCATCTTTACTGTGTTAGATGTGCTATCCAAATAGAATATTTTACCTCATTTCTCCTTGTCACACAGGAAATCCCATTTGTTAAAGATCATTGATTGAGATGTTAATTTCATTCATTTGTTATGTGCCATGTCGTATGACATGGGTGATCATAGTCTTTCCATGACCGTGATGGTCCTTGGCAAATTTTTCTACAGAAATCACTTGCCATTGCCTTCTTCTAGGCAGTGTCTTTAAAAGATGGATGACCCCAGCCATTATCAATACTTCCTCAGAGATTGGCCGCCTGATATCAGTGGTCACATAACCAAGACTTGTGATATGCACCAGTTGCTCATATAACCATCTCCCATGGCTTCACGAGACCCTTTTCGGGGGTGGAGGAACTAAGCAGGAGCTACACCTTGCCCAAGGGTGACCTGCGGGATAACAAGGAAGGAGCACCTTACACCTCCTTTGGTAAAGAAGTATCTCCACCCCACCACTCAGATGTAAATTTACCACTAACTAATACACATACTTGTGTGTGAAAGTCACTGTGTATTCTTTCTGGTAAAGGACTCTCGGTTTGACACCATCAAGGATCCAAGAGGGATTTAGCTTGCTTTGAAAACAATTGTTTGAATTTTAGAGCAAACATTATTTCTAGATATATGAAGTCCCAGAGGACCTTTTTTCCTCTGTGTCACTGGATGGAAAGAACTCTAGTAAATCCCAGAACAGAATCTAAAGGCTTTCTCTGGCAGTTTTTCGCCATTGTGTGATTTAGTGATGCTCTTATCATGGGCGTTCGGAGCTCCTAAGATTCATTAACTATCCTCTGCTACAGTCAATTCACGGGAAGGTTTCTGGGTCTCATATAACAGATGGATGCTCTAAAGGAAACCAACTGGGAATTCAGGAAAAGCTCCACTCAATTTCCCAAAATAAAATCTGAGGAAGAATCAGATTGGGAATATGATGGTCAAAGATAAACTTAAGGACGGTCTTTGTCAGAGATTTATTACAGCTTTACCCTAAAAGTTTATTGTAAGACCATTAGACTTAGGAGCTGAATTAAAGTTCAAAGTAAAATTTATTAACAGAGTACATACATGTTACCAAATACGACCCTGAGGTTCTCTTTCTTGTGGACATACACAGCAAATCCATAGAGTAGTAACTGTAAACAGATCAATGAAACAGCAAAAGCATAGAAGACGTCATATCTTTGACCATCATATTCCCAATCTGATTCTTCCTCAGATTTTATTTTGCAAATTGTGCAAATGAAAATACAAATAAATAGCAATAAATAACAAGAGCATGAAATAACAAGATAAAGTCCTTAAAGTGAGATCATTGGTTGTGAGAACACCAGAAATGAAATGAGTGTAGTGATCCGCTTTTGTTCAAGAGCCTGATGGTTGAGGGGTTGTAACCGTTCTTGAACAAGGTTCTTTCTACCTGTTGGCAGCAGTGAGGAAAGGGCATGGCCTGGGTAGTGAGCAGCTTTGTTGATGAATGCTACGACAGTGTTTCATGTAGCTGTGCTCAACGGTTGGGGGGGGGCAGGCTTTACCCATGATGAACTGGGCCAAATCCACTATCTTTTGTAGGATTTTCTGCTCAAAGGGATTGGTGTTCTCATACCAGACCGTAATTAAGCCATTCAGCACATCAAATCTGCTCTGCCATTTGATCATGGACTGATTAACTATTCTTCTCAACCCCATTTTCCTGCCTTCTGACACCCTGACCAAATAAAAAACCTCTCAACTTTCTCTTTAAGTATACCCAATTATCCATTGGGTGTATTCCTTTCACGGACATCTGTGGCAATGAATTCCCCAAATTCACCACACTTTGACTATAGAAGTTCCTCCTCATCTCTGTTCTAAAGGGATGTCCTTGGATTCTGAGGCTGTACCCTCTGTTCCTAGACTCCCTCACTATAGGAAACATCCTCTCTACATCTGCTCTATCTAAGCCTTACAGTATTTGATATGTTTCATTTCCTTCCTCCCCTGGCCTGGGTAAACAAACTTAGGTTCTCTCCACCCCGCTCTGAGTCATCAGTTTCAGACTATCTTAATGTGCCATGAAGTTGTAATTTTGAAGTCTATTGCAGACAGTCAAGCATAACCTCAATAGATACAGGTCTGGACCTGGAGAGGATGTTTCCAGTAGAGGGAGGGTCAAGGATCAGCGGGCACAACCTCAGAATAGAACGACATTGGTTGGGTTAGGGTTAGTAAGCAGTGCTGAGTTGCTGTTATTGTTCTGTTGTTGTTGTTGCTTCTTGTGTTGTTCTACTGAATATTTACTGATTTATTTATTTAGTGATACAGCATGGTCAAGCCCTTCTGGTCCTTTGAGTCACGCCAACCCAGCAAGCCCTGATTTAACCCAAACCTAATCACAAGACAATTTACAACTACTTAACCTACTCGGTACATCTTTGGACTGTGGGAAGCAGCTGGATTACCCGAAGTAAACCCACACATTCCTCAGGGAGAACATCCAGAGACCCCTTACGGACAGGATTGGAACTGAACTCTGAATTCCGACACTCCGAGCTGTAATAGCATCATGCTAACCGCTACACTGCCGAATTGCCTGTTGTGGGCAAGCTATATCAGCACCAGAATGTGACGAAACTTGCAGGCTGCCCCCAGCACATCCTTGGACTGTGTTGGTCATTGATACCAAGGGCACATTTGACTGTACCTGTGCCTTTCTGGTGTACATGTGACAAATAAAGCTAATCTTTAGCTTTTCATGCTCATTACAGCTTGTATGATCACTTCTCTGCCCGGGACTGCAAGAAATTACGGAGTTGTGGACACAGTTCAGTGCATCATGAAACCAGCCTCCCCTCCGAAGACTCTGCCTACACTTCTTCTGCCTCAAGAAGGCAGCCAGCATAATCAAAAGGCCCTCCCACCCTGGACGTTCTCTGCTCCCACTCTCTCATCGAGCAGAAGATACAAAAGCCTGAAAATACATACCACTGACAAATTCTACTCTGCCATGATGGGAATATTGAAATGGTCCCCTAGTATGATAAAGATAAACTCTTGACTTCATAATGGACCTGCTCGTGGTCCTTGATTCTTATTATCTACCTGCACTGCAGTTTCTCTGTAACTGCATTCTGCATTCATTATTGTTTCACCTGTTCTACCGCAATGTACTTCTGTTTTGAAGTTACCTGGATGGATGGCACACAAAACAAAGTCTTTCACTCTATCTCGGTGCACGTGACACCAATAAACCAACACTAATCACCAAAAGGTCACGTGAGAGAGATCAGATGCAGATTTGGTGAAGCTTTAGCAAATGTCTGCAGTTAGTCCGAGAGCAAAAGTCACGTTGTGCCAGACAAGATCCCCCTACCTGAGCCCATCCTGTCTGCCTGTGTTTGACACATCTCCCTTTCTTTTTGCAATTCCATCAGGTGGGAGGTGCAGGAGTCTTGGGTCCCAATCCGCCAAGCTCAGGAGTAGTTACAGCCCTTCAACCATCGGGCTCCTGGACCGGCTCTACTTGCCTCACCACTGAATTGACTCCATAGCCAGTGGATTCACTGTCGGGGACTCTGCTGCTCATGCCCTATGTATTGCGAATTTATGAATAAATTCTTCTCAGGCTTTCAGCCAGGAAGAGGTATCAATTTTAACCCACATTTCAATGATAAGCTCTGCCATCTTCATCAGGGATGATGCCCGGACATGTCTAGATAGTGGTATTTATAGCCCCATTGTCCGTCCTTCCTGATTGGTTAGTCCTCATCCAATCAGCTTTCCACTCTCCCACCTTGTTTACAATCAAATTCCAGTTCCTACTTAGAGTGAGACCTTCATCTTTGTTAAAATTCTTTTCCTGCTGTTTTACTGCAATGGCTTCTTTCACCAACCAGTCCCAAAAGCCATTGGCTTTTGTGGTAGTTTTTTACCATCAAAGTCAATCCTATGGCCATTGGGAAAGCAATGTTCTGCTACCGTCAGTTTCAAATGGATACACCTGCTGTGCTCCTTGATGTGGGTTTCCACCATGTGGCCCGTCTGAACGTCTGCGCAGCTCCGCGTTCACAGAGAGTCCAGTAAACGTCAGACGTCCTGAGTCTCAGGTCATCTTTGATCCACGTAAGCTGTGACTGAGACAAGCCCAGGCAGCACCTCTAATGAAGATGGCATCAAAATGTCAGTTATAATCGATACCTTTCCCGGCAGAAGCCTGAGAAGAGTTTATTCATTATATATGCTGGGAAAGCTCTAGATCATTAGTGTTTATCATTATTTACACATTGTTTGCATGTTTGCCATCCTTTGCTGTGTGTGTTTTCATGAATTCTGTTGTATTTCTTTGTTTTCTGTGGATGCCTGCCAGGAAATGAATCTCGAGTTTGTATCAGGTACACATACCTTGATAATCAATTTACTTTGAACTTTGAGAAGTCCTGAGATGACAGGTACCAGTCACTTTATGTTCCTGCCTCACCCCAGCCCTCTGCTTGAATGTAATTTGAGAAAGGAACCATCTCTTCTGGTTAGGCATGTTAGAGCTTCCTGGATCCAATGCTGACTTCAAATACCTCAGTAATGATTCTGCTGTTTACTTCTCCTTTATAGCCTTCTTTTTAAGTTTCATTTCGTGTCCCATTGCCTATAGTCTCCAAATTACTGTTAGAAGCTTCACAAACTCTCACAGAATGTGAGTAGGTGAGAAAAGCAATGGCAATATTTGCTGCAATTCATTTAATGTCTTTTAATCTCATTTAATCTCCTTCAAAAGATAATTGGCAAGCCAGCTTTTTTGAACTACACTCCTGAACTCTGGAATTCAGTACCCGTAAGGACTGCAGACTCAGTTGGCACTTTAAAACACCAGCTCAAAACCAATTTATTTCGCCTCGCTTTTGAATAACACCTTCTTGTCTTTTATGTTCATGTTTATTTTTATTTATTATTTTATTTTCATTTTGTGCTTTATCCCATTTTCAGTGTTCAAGGTTTAAAGTACATTTATTATCAAAGTATGTATTCAGTATACAGCTCTGAGATTCACCCTCCTGTAGGCAACCACGACACAAAGAAAAACCATGGTAGTCATTCAAAGAAAAACACCACACGCAAAACAGATCACGCAGACAGTAAAGGAACATCAAACACCCCCCATGTACAAAAACATCTTGCAAACAGCAACAAAAACATTAAGCACCTCCATGTGCAAAAAGCAAATCATTCAAATGGCAAAAAAACGTCAAACCTCCCCCCCCCACGCACAAAAAGACAAATTGTGCAAATGGCAACAAGAACATCAAACCACCCATGAGCAAAAAAACAAAGAAACTACACAAACAACAACAAGAAAGAATAGGCCAAAACATGGAATATAAAACACAAAACTGGAAGAGTCCAAGTGAACTACTGTCCGATCCACAAATCGCAGATCCTGAACTTCGGTTCCATTTACCAACAGCATTGAGGGAGGAAGAGAGAACATTCGAACGTAGCGGCCTTCCCTTGGGAGGGAACGAGAGAGAGGCTGGTCGACAGCGCTGAACACTCAGCCACCTTCCGCACTTGCCTCGATATTTCAATTTTCCTCAATCAGCGAGATTGGCAAGAAATAAGGTCGACTATGGGTTCGCACCCAGTCTCCAATCTTCTAGTCCTGGAGGGCTCTCGCCTCCTGGAATCTTCTCAGAGACAGCAAAGCACCAGCTCGCTCAATCAATCACTGAACTATCAGTCACAAGCTCTATCAGGACCAGAAACACATTTAAAATAAAAAGAAAATGTTAAAGAAGAGAAAGCAACAGTTTCATGGACTGTCTGAAAGATGTCACATGAGGTAGCTTTGTTTGCTGGCATCATCTTGACCGGACTTTGAACCACATCATCTGTATGAAAAGTGCTCTATAAATAAGTTATTATTATTTTTTCTTTCGCAGCTCAAGCTGGTTAAAACCTGAGGTACAGGCATAGCCAAACACACTCATTTCTCAATTGCTAGGATCTTTCAGACTATTCTAATGGTGGCTTTCTGAAGATTTCCATAAATATTGTTGTGTAGGCTTAATTGTTTAAAGCTATAGTGGAGTTACTTTGGGATGATACCAATAGTAGATATTACTATCGGGACAATGTATACCCAATACACAGTCTTTCAATTTCCTCTTTTAATTCAGTATATTTCTGGTGTTCTTCACATTATTATTATTATTATTATTATTATCATTATTATATTTTCTCAGCTCAAGCTGCTGAAATCTTTATCACGCTATGATCTATCATTTTTGCTTGTTGATATCCCAGATACAAATATGTTTCATATTCATCCATCAGTTGTAATGTTTTACAGTATATTGTACTAGCTCTATTGCACTTTCCTTTATGTTTAGTATTCTGCACTTATCTCATTCAAAGCTCATGTTTATATCTTTAGAAAATACCACTTGAATTAATTGTTTTAGCTTTACTGATGGAGCATATAATTTCAAATTGTCCATAAATAGGTGTGTCAAGGTAAAATTCAGTTGGTTATCTCTGATTTGATGCCCTATAGAACCATAGAACACTACAGCACAGTACAGGCCCTTCAGCCCTCCATGTTGTGCTGACCCATATAATCCTTTAAAAAAGTACTAAACCCACACTACCCCATAACCCTCCATTTTTCTTTCATCCATGTGCCTGTCCAAGAGGCTCTTAAATACCCCTAATGTTTTAGCCTCCACCACCATCCCTAGCAAGTCATTCCAGGCACTCACAACCCTCTGTGTAAAAAACTTACCCCTGATGTCTCCCCTAAACTTCCCTCCCTTAGTTTTGTACCTATGCTCTCTGGTGTTTGCTATTGGTGCCCTGGGAAACAGGTACTGACTATCCACCCTATCTATGCCTCTCATAATCTTGTAGACCTCTATCATTTTTCTACGCTCCAAAGAGAAAAATCCCAGCTCTGCTAACCTTGCTTCATATGACTTGTTCTCCAAACCAGGCAACATCCTGGTAAATCTCCTCTGCACCCTCTCCATAGCTTCCACATCCTTCCTATAATGAGGTGACCAGAATTGAACACAATACTTTCGTCCAATTCAATAAATTAGAGCCTAGACAAAATCATATTGAGCTTAGTCACCCTAGAAAATACCTCGGTTTATTTTGATAATGATGGTAGTCCTTTTTTGGTTGTTAATACATAGGATAATTATCAGATGCCAATGCTTTATTAGAAGTTCTAGAAATTTCACAAATATTGGGTGCAGTTTATATATGTTGTTACATACCCCGTGGGTATCTTGTGACTGTCTTATAACCATGATGTAATTACATCATGTCTTGTGAGCATGATGTAATTGTCTTGTGATGGTGGGGTGATGTAATTTTCCCGCCAGTGTGAGGTCACATGATGTAATTTTCCCGCTGGTGTGTGGTCACATGATGTAATTTTCCCGCCAGTGTGAGGTCACATGATGTAATTTTCCCGCTGGTGTGTGGTCACATGATGTTATGTTCCAACAGGTATATAAGGGGAAACCCCTGCTGTGACACAGTTAGCTTGGGGTTAGTTCAATAGTTAGTTTTGCTGCATATCGTCTCATGATGAAGTTTCATTTTTAAAGTGGAGTTTTTACTTTCTATTGTAAGGAGCAAAAGTCATCGTGCCGGCAGTTTCGCCAGTCGATGCTGGTTCTGGTTTGTTGCATCTGTGATTTACCTTTACAGTCGAGCTGGAGAGTGAAGGCTTTACCAAAGTACAGGAATCTGAAGGATTGAGTAAAGTTGGTGTCATTCGGCAGTTTTATAAAGGATCGACCTTATTGAATCTTCGTTCAGGAATAGTGGCCTGCATCTGAGATAACCCCTGCAAGATCAGGAAGGTTTTTGCAGTGTACAGTTTCCAGCAGCAAAAAGGTCAGTTCCTTTAAGCCGTTTCATTTCCTTCGTCGAGAATCCTTTGGACAAGGCATCTCTCGGCTGGGATCAGCAGATTCATCATTTTCTTCACAGAAATTGTTTTTGCAGTAAAGTCTCTCCTGACTGACTGTATAAGTCACTTGGACTTTCGAATTTACCACTTTAAGAACTATTCCAGAGTTTGGCTGTTTGTGAAATTGCCGTATAGCAGTTAACTTCCGGTTAAGTTAGTCGTTTGTTTACTTCTCACCTTTGTTGAGCAGAGTTTAATAAATGTTTATGTTTGTTTATAAAACCTGACTCAATTCTACATTCATTGGGGCTGTCCACGTAACAATGTTAAGAACCATGAGTGTGGGGCAGAATGGAATGCTTTTTGGTAGCCAATATAACAATATGAAAAATTTCTGCTTTGCTGCTGGGCTTGATTTAGAATTACAGAATAAATTATCACTTCTTCTTGACATCCATTCTGCTTTCTGTAAGTATATTGTGGTTATCTAAGTGAGTGGTGATCTGTTGCAAGATGCATGATATTACAATTTTATATACAGATTGTAAGCAAGTAAGAGGATGATATTTTGATGGGTCATTTGAGATTTCTCCTTTAGGTAAGAGATATACTTTACCTTCTGTCAAAAATTCAGACACTTTTTAAGAAAATTGTTGATACGTATTAATAGATAAGGATGAAAGCAAAAGTAAATTTTTATACCAAAAACTATGAATATTATCTCGACCGATACTGTTGTGGGTATTTTTTATAACTGCTTTTAGCATGTCCATTGTATCTTCACATGTTTGTATGTCTTCAGTTGTGTGAGTGCGTTATTTTTCCTCCCTAATCCAGCTTGCTTCTTGATTGCACATTACCCTTTCTGATCAGATATTAGACTAAAATTCCATTGTCTCAGCATTTGTTGGTAATTCTGTGTGAGGGCTGGTGACATTTTGGCACATCAAATTTAGTGTCAATGTCCTGTATAATCCCTTTTCATTGTTCATGAGCTGACAATTCTGTTTCTCTCATCTGCCGCATTTCATAAGACAATAAGAACATAAGACATAGGAGCAGAATTAGGCCATTTGGCCCATCCAGTCTGTTCTGCCATTACATCATGGCTGATCCAATTTTTCTCTCAGCCCCAATTTCCTGCCTTCTCCCCATATCCCTTCATGCTCTGACCAATCAAGAATCTATCAACTTCTGCCTTAAATATACATGAAGGCTGGGCCTCCACAGCTCCCCGAAGCAAAGAATTCCACAGATTCACCACTCTCTGTCCAAAGAAATTCCTTGTCATTTCTGTTCTAAAAGGATGCCCCTCTATTTTGAGACTGTGACCTCTGGTCTTAGACTCTCCCACCATAGGAAACATCCTTCTCTTATCTACTCTATTGAGGCCTTTTAACATTCAATAGGTTTCAATGAGGTCACCCCTCATTCTTCTGAATTCTAGTGAATACAGGCCCAGAGCCATCAAACACTCTTCATATGACAAGCCATTCAGTCCTGGAATCATTTTCGTGAACCTCCTTTGAATCCTCTCTAGTTTCAGCACATCCTTTCTAAGGTAAAGGCCCAAAACTGCTCACAATACTCCAAATGAGGCCTCACCAGTGCTTTATAAAGTCTCAACATTACATCCTTGCTTTTATATTCTAGACCTCTTGAAATGAATGCTAACGTTGCATTTACCTTCCTCACCACAGACTCAACCTGCAAACTAACCTTTAGGGAATCATGCACAAGGACTCCTAAGTCCCTTTGTGCCTCAGTTTTTGTATCTTTCTCCATTTAGAAAATAGTCAACGCTTTCATTTCTTCTACCAAAGTGCATGACATTACACTTCCTGACACTGTATTCCATCTGCTAGTTCTTTGCCCATTCTCCAAAACTGTCTAGTCATTCTGTAGCCTCTCTACTTCCTCAACCTATCTTTGTATCATCTGCAATCTTTGCAATAAAGTCATCAATTCCATCATCCTAATCATTGTCATATAACATAAAAATAATCGATCCAAAAGTAGACCCCTGTGGAACATCACTAGTCATAGGCAACCAACCAGAAAAGGCTCTCTTTATTCCCACTCTTTGCCTCCTGACAATCAGCCACTGTTTTACCCATGCTAGAACCTTTCCTGTAATACCATGGGCTTGTAACATGTTAAGGTCCCTCATGTGTGTCACCTGGTCAAAGGCCTTCTGAAATTCCAAGTACACAACATCAACCAATTCTCCTTTGTCTATCCTGCTTGTTATTTCTTCAAAGAATTCCAACAGATTTGTCAGGCAAGATTTTCTCTTGAGTAGTCCATGCTGACAATGGCCTATTTTATCATGTGCCTCCAAGTACTCCAAAACCACATCCTTAACAATCGCCTCCAACATCTTCCCATCCACTGAGGTCAGACTAAGTAACCTATAATTGCCTTTTTTCTGCCTCCCTCTCTTCTTGAAGAGCGGAGTGTGACATTTGGAATTTTAGTCTTCCAGAACCATTCCAGAATCTAGTGATTTTTGAAAGATTATTACTAATGCCTCTACGATCTCTTCGGCCACCACTTTCAGAACTCTGGGGTGTACACCATCTGGTCCAGGTGACTTACCTACCTTCAGACCTTTCAGTTTCTCAAGAGCTTCTCCTTAGTAATGGTAACTTCACAACTTCATGCCCCCTGTCACCTGGAATTTCCAGCATACTGCTAGTGTCTTCCACAGTGAAGACTGATGCAAAATACTTATTCAGTTCATCTACCATTTCCTTATCCCCCCATTACTATCTCTCCTGCATCATTTTCCAGCGGTCTGATAACCACTCTCGCCTCTCTTTTACACTTTATATGTCTGAAGAAACTTTTGGTATTCTTTTTAATATTATCGGCTAGCTTACTTTCGTATACCATCTTTACCTTCTTATTGACTTTTTAATTGCCTTCTGTGGTTTTTAAAAGTTTCCAAATCCTCTAACTTCCCATTAATTTTTACTCTATTATATGCCCTCTCTTTTGCTTTTATGTTGACTTTGACTTCCCTTGTCAGCCATGGTTGCATCATCCTCCTTCTAGACTACATCTTCTTCTTTTGATGTATCGATCCTGTGCTTTCCAAATTGCGCTCAGAAATTCCAGTCATTGCTATTCTGCCATCATCTCTGCTAGTGTCCCCTTCTAATCAACTTTGGTCAGCTCTCTCTTTGGCTTTTATGTTCTCTTGTTAGCCACGATTGTATCATGTTGCCTTTAGAATACTTCTTTCTCTTTGGGAAGTATATATCCTGTGCCTTCCGAATTGCTTCCAGAAATTCCAGCCATTGCTGCTCTTCCATCAACCCTGCCAGTGTTCTTTTCCAATAAATTCTGGCCAACTCTTCTCTTATGCCTCTGTAATTTCCTTTACTGTAATACTGACACATATGACTTTAGCTTCTCCTTCTCAAATTTCAGGGTGAAGTCGATCATTATGATCACTTTCCCCTAAAGGTTCTTTTACCTCAAGCTTTCTAATCAATTCCAGTTCATTGCACAACACCCAATCCAGAATAGCTGATCCTCTAGTGGGTTCAATTACGAGCTGCTCTAAAAAGCCATCTTGTAGGTGAAAGCTCCTGGTTTTCTGGCTGCATACATCTAGGGAAGACAACTTCCAGCCCCGCTAAACGTGAGATTGAGGCGCTCTACCACCCCAAGCCCCTGTTTGTGTGGATGTTGTGTAAGTTGCTACTCTGTTACAAATTAGTGCCACAAAATAACAGACAGCACACCACATAGGATTAAAAGTTTACCTTTATGTATCTTAACTTGAGTAGTAAAGGAAAAGTGCCCATTTAATGAAACAATCTAATGTGCAGAAGTTGGAGCTCAAAGTTTCTCTGTAGTCACTGATCCTCAATTGATCTCGCCTTTGGCTTCATTGAATCACGGTCCCTCTCCAGGTCGAATCCTATGATCTCTTCTCTCTTCATCTCCTCTCGAACAAAAGCCCCAAGCCCAATCTTAGTGTCTCTCACCAGAGAAACCTCCCCTTAATCCGACCATCCTAATTGGATGGCACACATTTCTCCTCATTTCTTATCTTCAACAATAACCCAAACAAGCTGAAAACAGAACAGACTGCTCTTACAGAACTGCTAGATGAAATACATACACCATAACAGTAAAAATATGAACTAGGTCACTACATAGACATTCTAGAAATTCCTTGGGATCCAGCTTCAAGCCGATTGTCCCAATCTACCTGCATATTGAAATCCCCCATGACTGTTGTAACACTGCCCTTCTTGATGTGCATTTTCTGTCTCCCATTCTAAGTTGTAGACCACGTCCTTACTATAGTTTGGGGGTCTGTATATAATTCTCATCAGATCTTTTTACCCTTGCTGTTCCTTAGCTCTGTCCACAATGATTCAATACCTTCCAACCCTATGTCAAGTCCTTCTAATGATTTGACTTCATTTTTTACCAACAGAGCAACATTACTCCCTCTGCCTTCCTGCCTGTCCTTTTGATACAATGTTTATCCTTGGATATTAAGCTCCCAGCTATAATCTTCTTTCAGCCATGATTCAGTGATGCCTACAACATCATACCTGCCAATCTGTAACTGTGCTGCAAGTTCATCTACCTTATTCCATATACTGCACACATTCAAATCTGACACCCTCAGTCCTGTATTCACCCTTTTTGATTTTGTCCATCTTTTACATTGCAACTCATCCTGTTGACTGCAATTTTGCCCTGTCAACGCCTCTCCTCACTGCACATTGCCTCTGTTTGTAAACCAACTGCCTCATCCTCAGCACTATCACTCCAGTTTCCATCCCCTGCAAATTTTAGTTTAAACCCTCCTGAACAATTCTAGCCATGGATCCATTTAGTCTGGCTTTGTATGCACCAAACTTTTGTTTTAGAATTTTTGTTCTATTAATTTCACAAAGCTTTTGTTAAGCTGATCCTTGTATGGACCCTATATTTCCTTAGCGTTTCTCTTAATTTTCTTGCTTGGGCTATCCATTTTATACTGTTAGGCAAGCTAGTTCTGTTCTTAAGGATTCAATGTTGTTTCTTAATCTCTTCTGCCATTTTGGTATTCACATTTCATTACTCAGTTTTGGGGTTCTATTAATGAGTGCCCCTGTTTTGGAGCCATAGCACTGCATTACTGTTAATGCTGTGCAGTACACTATTAAGTGTAGTTCTTCAAATGTTTCAACTTTTCCTAAATATTGTGGTAATATAACATTGCTGAGGGTTTTTACAAAATGTTAGGAAATGTTGACGATTTGTTTTGTTTTGGTATGTAGGGTCTTCTTGTTGGTTGATTGCCTGTGTTGTCTGTTAGGATGGTGTTAAATGTGGGGATAATTTTGTCTGTAAGCTCAGCTTAGTCATTAGCATTCTGTCGAGGCTCTGCATCTGTGTTGTTGCTATTACCATCAGGTTGTGCAGCAGTTGTTGAAGTAATTCTATTTTCATCAGCGCTTCAGGGGATGGCATCTTCATTATTTTCTTGTATCGCGTTGTTGTGGTCTCTAAGTTGGTTTCTTTCTAGTTCTTGTGCTACTTCATGTTTTATTTGGTTTAACATGTCTATTGGGATTAAGTTATTTTTTATTATCACTCTACACTGTCCTGCTATTCGTTGTGCATTTACTTGCATGAAGAGATATTGTGCTATAAATTGTCGCTGAAGTTTGTCCCTGTATGCTGTCATGTCTGTCTCAAGTTCAGTTACTTGGAAATAAACACACATGATGAATGTGTTTTCTTCTCATGACCATTTCATGCATGTCTTTCTTCTCTTAACTGCTTTAGTGGTCTCAGTTGCAAGTGGACTGCTCCCCCGAGAAACACTTGCAGCAGTCAGAGCTTGTGGTGTTGGTGGGCTCCTTTGAATGCCGGCTGAATCTTTTTCGGGTTTCCCAGTGCCTGCCCACCCATTCAGCAGTGCGCCACTAGTGGTTCACATACTGTCGTGCTCAGTGTTAGCTCCAGGTGATCCCCAGGCAGCTCTTTATACCTACAGCCAGGTTTCGGTTTCAGCTGCCCCTAACACGGTGGACAGATGCTGAGCAGAGCGTATCCCAGCCTGGATTTGCTTCTGTTTTGGTCCACAGGTGGCATTTTATTTCCCACCCTCCCTGCATATCTGCACAGCTTTCCCCAATCTGCCACCTAGGGATGCGCTCGATGGGGGGCAGAAACCCCCTCACTGGGTTTTACTATGATTATTTTTGCTCAGCTCAAGCTGGTGAAACCTGAGATAGATAGACAGCTACTCTATTGATCCCAAAGGAAATTACAGTGTCACAGTAGCATTACAAGTGCACAGATATACAAATATTAGAAGAGAAGTAAGAAAGAATAAAGTTAAATTACCTTAAAATAAGATTACAAGGTTTACAAGATTTCCGGGTTCACACTGATAAGGTGGTTGTGCAAGAATTAGCATAATATTATACAGTAATAGGTGCACCTTCTCACCGCCCAGATAAGAAGTGATGGTAGTATTGCACAGGGTGTGGTAAACAGAGCTTAATAACAGTCTAACAGGAGAGGGTCATCACTTCCCCGGCTATAGGTTGACTCATTACAGAGCCTAATGGCCAAGGGTAAGAGTGACCTCATATCGCGCTCTTTGAGCAGCACAGTTGTCTTAGTCTGTTACTGAGCATGCTCCTCTGTTCAGCCAAGGTGGCATGCAGAGGGTGAGAAACATTGTCCAGAATTGCCAGGATTTTCTGGAGGTACAGGCATAGGCAAACATGCGTATTTCTCAATTGCTAGGAACTTTCAGACTATTCTCGTGGTGCTTAGTATTGTTGCTTTCTGAAGATTTACATAGATATTGCTGTGTAGGCCTAATTGTGTAAATGCTATTGTGTAGTGACTTTGGGATGACACCAGTTGTAGATATTACTATAGGGACAATGTGTACCCTGTTCAGGTTCCAACAACCCCCTTAGGAGAACATCTTATTCAACTCGTGATCAAGACTTTCAATTTCCTCTTTTAATTTAGCATATTTCTGGTGCTTATTGATTTCTGTAAGTTTGTGTGTTTGGAATGGCTATATCTATTAAGTAAGCTGTTCTTGCTTGGTTATCCTGTATTATTATCTCTAGATTGTCCTCTCTATAATAACAGATCAGTCAGGATATAGTTTGTGGAATTCTGACTCTAAAACTGGATCAGGCCTGTATTTATCATAAGATATGGTGTCTTTCATGAGTTTGTATTTTAAAGCAAGATTTTGGTGAATGATGTTTACTACTTGATTGTGCCTGTGTAAGTAATCAGATTGAGTTAAACTGCTGCAGGATCCTGTAATGTGTTGGATTGTTTCTGGTTTCTCTTGGTATTTTCTACATTTATTGTCTTGAATTTGCTGGTCTTTTATTATGTGCTTCTGATATTTTTTGTGTTAACCTCCTGGTCCTGTATTGCCATACAGAGCCCATCTGTTTCTGGAAAGAGGTCCCCAACTCTGAGGCAGGCGTTCGATGCTTCCCTGCTGACATCTAGTCTGCTCAGCTCATGTGAATGTCTTCCATGGAGGGTCGTGCTCTCATTTAAGTTTAGTGGTGTATACTTCGGTTGCACATGCCTGCATGGAGTGCTGAATTCAGTTTTCATTGATGAAAGTATAGCCTTAGAAGTTTTAACTGACTGTTGTGTAAATTTTTAATGTCTGTTATTCCTCTTCCTCCTTCTGTCCCAGGTAGTGTCAATCTAAGCACATTCAAATGTACATAATGTTTTCTGAAATTTGTCATTTCAGTTCTTATTTTTCTTTGTAAATTTTCCAGATCAGTTTTGGACCATGATATCTTGCCAAAAGTATGTTAATATGGATATAGCGAAAGTGTTTATAGCCTTTGTTATATTTTCACTGTTGAGCTCTGCTTCGCAGATTTTCTTAAGCCTTGAAGTAAATTCTGTCAACAGTTCTTTCTTTATCACGCTATGATCTATTTTCCTTACTTGTTGATATCCCAGATATTTATATGTTTCATTCATCCATCAGTTGTATTGTATCCTGCTGCTCTATTTTGTATTCTATTAGCTCTATTGCACCTTTCATTATGTCTGTGTTCTGCATTTACCCAGTCCAAAGATCATGTTTATCATCTTTCGAAAATAGGTCTACTATTCGATTTAATTGCTTTAGCTTAACCGATGAAGGAGCACGTAATTTCAAATCATTCATGTATAGAAAGTGTGTTAAGGTGTAGCTCATTTCATTGTTTCTGATTTGATATCCAATTTTCATCCAATTCAGTAAATTGGAGAGTAGGTTTAAAGCTAGATAGAACCATAGTGGGCTTAGAGAGTCACCTTGGAAAATGCCTCCTCGGTTTATTTTGATAACAGTGGTTATTTTGATAACGAGGCTGTGGTGGCCAGTGCTATCATGTTTGCTGTTGTGTGCTGGGGCAGCAGGCTGAGGGTAGCAAACACCAACAGAATCAACAACCTCATTTATAAGGCCAGTGATGTTGTGGGGGTGGAACTGGACTCTCTGACGGTGGTGTCTGAAAAGAGGATGCTGTCCAAATTGCATGCCATCTTGGACAATGACTCCCATCCACTCCATAATGTACTGGTTAGGCACAGGAGTACATTCAGCCAGAGACTCATTCCACCGAGATGCAACACTGAGCATCATAGGAAGTCATTCCTGCCTATGGCCAGTAAACTTTACAACTCCTCCCTTGGAGTGTCAGACACCCTGAGCCAATAGGCTGGTCCTGGACTTATTTCCACTTTAATTATTTATGGTTTTATATTGCTATATTTCTACACTATTCTTGGTTGGTGCGGCTGTAACGAAACCCAATTTCCCTCAGGATCAATGAAGTCTGTCTGTCTGTCTGTCTGTTAATGCATAGGGTGATTATAGTACGCCAATGCTTCATCAGATGTGGTAGGAATTCCTCAAGTATTGGGAGTAGTTTATATATATTTAGAGCTTCTATTAACTATGCCTTTTGGTAGTCAATATAGCAAAATGAAAGATTTCTGCTTCTCTGCCAGGCTTGATTCAGAATTACAGAATCTATTATCAGTTGTTCTTTACATCTTTTCATTCCCTTATGGTATCCTTTCTGCTGTTCTGTAAGTATATTGTGCTTATTGAAGTGAGTGGTGATTAGTTGTGAGATACATGATACGGCAATTTTGTATGTAGTTTGTTAGCAAGTAATAGGGTGATATTTTGATGGATCTTTTGGGATTTCCCTTTTAAATAAAAGATATGTTTTTAGGTAAAAGATACCTAATTATTATTATTGTTATTGTTGTTGTTTTTGTTACTGTGTAATCTATAGATTAGTATTACTGGTTGGCTGTGATTTGATAAAATCATTTTATTCCGTAATTGTATTTGTGGTCAATGTCCAACACAACTGTGGAAGGAACAACTTGTGGATCTGTACAGCAATCAAAAAGACCCTTTGGCCCACTGCTGACCATCGGATACACACTCACTCAAATCCTACGATGTTCTCTATTTAATAGGGTAACACCATAGACGGGATATTCTGCACCCACAGTTGCTGAGGAGCTGGTGGATTGCATGGCGGGAGAGAGAGAGTTCAAAGAAGCAAGCAGGGGTAGTCAGGACACTCTGTGTGCCATGGTTCCCAAGGAGATGGTGGACTGTGCATAATTATGTACTTGGCAACTGCCAATGAAAAGAAGGTAGGGTTCTGTGGAGCAGCCATTGTGGGAGCTGTCAGTGTATGAGAGGGCCAGTGGGGACCTCAGGCTTTGGTTCAGTGAGGAGAGACAAAGGTTGCAGGTAGATTTTTTTTTACCATTTAAATTCCTTTCTTACTTTCTTATTGCAATTTGAAACAATATTGGAATGCTCCTCTTGTAGGATCTGGGAAGGCAGAGAGACCTCCAGTGACGCTGACATCTGGCTGCAGCCTCTTACAGACGAGGTTAAGGGATTGGAGCTGGAGCTGGATCATTCAGGAAGCTGAGGTGCAGTTACACTCAAGGTGCAGGACGCAGGTGTGCTGAGTGACCGTCAGGAGGAGTAAAGGGGATACGAAGACAGCACAGAGTAGCACTGTGGCTATTCCCCTCAACAACAGGTACTCTGTTTTGGATATTGTTTTGGGAGGGGGGGATGTCCCAGTGGAAGAAAGCCACAGCGGTCAGGTCTCTGGCACTGAATCTGGCTCTGAGGTGGGAGAAGATGAGTGCAGAAGTGATAGGGGACCAGGCAGGAGATCCTGTGGATGTGAAAGCAACACCCAGATGGTACATTGACTCCCAAGGGCCAGGGTCTGGGATGTCTCAGATTGAGATGATAACATTCCAAAGGGAGAGGATGAGCAGCCAGAAATTGTGGTACATATTGGTACCCACATTATAAATAGGAAAAGGGGGGAGTTCCTGAAATGAGAATTTAGGGGGTTAGGTAGAAAGTTAAAAAACAGCCCCTCTAGGGTGGTAATCTCTGGACTGTTGCCTTGGCCACATGCCAGTGAGGGTAAGAATAGGATGATTTGCCAGATAAATGTGTGTCTAAGAAATTGGTGAAGGAGCCTACATCTCAGATTTCTGGATCATTGAGCTCTCTTCTGGGGAAAATATGACCTGTACAAAAAGGACAGGTTACACCCGAACCCAAGGGGGACCAATATCCTGGCGGGCGGGTTTGCTAGAGCTGTTGAGGAGGGTTTAAACTAATTTGGCAGGTGATTGGGAACTGGAGTGATAGGGCTGAGGATAGGAGAGTTGGTATACAAGTAGATGCAGTGTGTAGTGAGGCGGTGAGGAAGGACAGACAGGTGATAGAGCAAAATTGCAGTCAGTGGGATGAGTTGAAGTGTAACATGGGGGCAAAATCGAAAAGGGTGATGAATGCATGCAGTGTATGAAATAAGGTAGATGATATTG
This sequence comes from Hemitrygon akajei, assembly GCF_048418815.1. Taxonomy (NCBI): domain Eukaryota; kingdom Metazoa; phylum Chordata; class Chondrichthyes; order Myliobatiformes; family Dasyatidae; genus Hemitrygon; species Hemitrygon akajei. Next base: position 177,355,612 of record NC_133129.1, read on the forward strand.
TAACACAGTTAGAAATTGGCAGGTATGACGTTGCTGACTTCACTGAGTCATGGCCTTAAGAAGATTATAGTTAGGAGCTTAACATCCAAGGATACACATTGTATCAAAAGGGCAGGCAGGTAGGCAGGGGGGATGGGGTAGCTCTGTTGGTAAAAACTAAAATCAAATCCTTAGAAAGTGGTGACAGAGTCAGAATCTATAGAACTCTTACAGATAGACTTAAGAAAGTAAAGGGTAAAAAGACCCTGATGGAGGGTACATACAGGCATCTGAACAGTAGCCAGAATGTGGGATTCAAATGACAACATGAAATAGAGGAGGCATGTAAAAAGAGCAAAGCTAGGATAATCGGGGGGATTTGAAAATGCAGGTAGGTTGGGAAAATCAGGATGGTGCTGGATTCCAAGAGACAGAATTTGTCGAATGCCTATGAGATGACTTTTTAAAGCACCTCGTGGATGAGCCCACTAGGGGAAAGGCAATTCTAGATTGGTGTGGTGTAATAAACCAGATTTGATTAGGGAGCTTAATGTTAAGGAACCTTTAGGAAGCAGTATTAATTCACCCTACAGCGTGAGAGGGAGGAGCGAACATCGGATGTATCAGTAATACAGTGGTGTAAAGGGAGTTACAGAGGCATGAGAGAGGAGCTGGCCAAAGCTGATTGGAAGGGAACATTAACAGGGATAATGCCACAACAGCATTGGCAGGAGTTTCTGGGAGCAATTTGGAAGGCACTGGATAGATACATCCTAACGATGATGAATGATTCTAAAGGCTGGATGAGGCAAGCATGGCTGACAAGGGAAATCAAAGACAGCATAAAAGTAAAAGAGAGGGCATTTAATATAGCAAAAATAGTGGGAAATTAGAGGATTGGGGAGCTTTTAATAACCAACAGATGGCAACTAAAAAGCCTTAAGCAGAGATAAAATGAAATTATTAAGGTAAGCTAGCCAATAAAATAAAAGAATATACTTAAAGATTTTCCAGATGTATAAAGAATGAAAGAGAGGTGAGAGTGGAAATCAGACCACTGGAAAATGATGCTGGAAAGATAATTACAGGGGACAAAGAAATGGCAGACAGCCATAAAAGTATTTTGCATCAGTCTTCACTGTGGAAGATATTAGCAGTATGCCAGAAATTCAAGAGTTTTGGGAGCAGAAGTGAGTGTTGTTGCTATTACTAAGGAGAAGGTGCTTGGGAAGCTGAAAGGTCTGAAGGTAGATAAGTCACCTGGACCTGATTGACTATACACTAATATACTGAAAGAGGTAGATGAAAAGATTGTGAGGCATTGGTAATGGTCTTTCAAGAATCACTAGATTCTGGAATGGTTCTGGAGGGCTGGAAAATTGCAACTGGCTCTCCATTCTTTAAGAAGGGAGAAGGCAGAAGAAAGAAAATCATAGGCCAGTTAGTCTGACCTCAATGGTTGGGAAGATGTTGGAGTTCATTTTCAAGGATGGCGTTTCAGGATACATGATAAAATAGGCCAATGTCAGCATGGTTTCCTTAAGGAGAAATATTGTCTGACAAATTTGTTATAATTATTTAAGGAAATAACAGGCAGGACAGACAAAGGAGAGTCAGTGGATGTTGTTTACTAGGATTTTCAGAAGGCCTTTGACAAGGAGCCACACATGAGGCTGCTTAACAAGAAGAGCCCATGGTATTATGGGAAAGATGGACGGAAGATTGACTGGCAGGAGACAAAGAGTGGTAGTAAAAGGGGCCTTTCTGGTTGGTGACCAGTGACTGTTCCACAGTGGGTGCTGATGAAACAGTTCCTATTTACATTGGATGTCAGTGATTTGGATGATGGAAATGCTGGCTTTGTGGACAAGTTTGTGGATGATACGAAGACAGGTGGAAGGGCAGGTAGTGTTGAGGAAGCAGGGATTCTCACTGAAGCCTATCAAATATTGAAAGGCTTAGATATAGTGGATGTGGAGAGGATGCTTCCTATAAAGATAGGAAGTCTAGGACCAGAGGGCACAGTCTCAGAACAGAGGGACTCCATCTAGAACAGAGATTAGGAGGGTAGTGAATCTGTGCAATTCATTGCCACAAACAGCTGTGGAGGCCAAGTCATCAGGTATACTTAAAGCGGAGGTTGATAGGTTCCTGATTAGTCAGGGTGTCAAAAGTTGCACGGAGAAGGCAGCAGGACAGGGTGGACAAGAATAATGAATCAGCCATGATGGAACGGCGAGGCAGACTTGATGGGCTGAATAGCTGAATTCTGCTTCTTTTGTCTCCTGGTCTGATGGTAGTGTGGCAATTAGCACAATGCTTCTACCGTGCTTGCTTTCTGGGTTCAGTTCCACTGCTGTCTGTAAGGAATTTGACTGAGAGTTTCCTCCAGCAGCTCCACTTTCCTCCAATATTCCAGTTAGTAGGTTAATTGGTCACATGGGTGTAATTGGGCAGCGCGGGCTCGTTGGGCCAGACAGCCTGTTACTGGGCTGTATCTCTAAGTAAATAAGAAGTATTAGATCTCGGCCTTAGTATTTCAAGTGAAAAGGAAAGTACACAGTTAATAACAGGCCTGTTAGCAGCACTGATATACAGAGAGATCTCTGAAGGAGGCCACACAAGTTGATAGGGTGGTAAGGAATGTATATGGCATGCTTGTCTTTATTAATTGAAGAACAGAGTTCAAGTTGGGAGGTAACGTTGCAGCTTCATAAATCTCTGGTTAGGCTGCATCTGGAGGATTGTACTAAATCTGGTTGCCCATTATAGGATGCACGTGAAGGCTCTGGAGAGGGTGCAGTGGATGTTTACCAGGTGCTGCCTGGATTAGAGGGCCTGTACTACAATGAGAGGCTGGACGAACATGGGCTGTTTTCTCTGGAGTGGTGGAGGCTGGGGTGGGAGATCTGATAGAATTTGTAAGACTATGAGAGATATAGATCATGTAGGTTATTTGCCATAGTGTGGTTGCCTGAGGTTTTTACAGCAGGGAATGGTAAAAGGGATAAGTTCCCACTGCCTATTAAATGCTCCCAATAGCGTGTGCTTCAAACAGCCCCTGACAACCAAGTCCAGCTCCTGGCCTTCACGTGCAGCTGACAGGAGAAGGGGCAAAGATGGGTTACTGGTGCCTTAAAACCAGTCGCTTCGGGCAGATGGGGCTTGTCAGCCGTGGTTAGTAGCTTATCCAGGAAAAGGAAAACTCCGATCTCAATCCTCCGCTGCAACTAGATCCGCTCATGGGGAAGGCTTCAGGAGTAGACCCCAAAGGAAACATCCGGAGCGGGAGTCCCTAACGTTGAGTTCAATGCAGACTGGCAACTCCTGTGATGCAGCTGATGCCAAACTGCATTGGTCTCCGCTGTTCTTTTGGATTCATCATCTGTGTGGAGAGGGGGAGCCTGCTGCGTGGGCAACTGCTTGCTCTCCTTGGGTACCTAGAGAGCTAGGAGGCAATATCCATGATCGACCCTGACCAACAGAGGCCTCAATGATCTTCAGTCCAGAGACGAAATGTCTGATAACAGAGAGCATGCATTTAAGGTGAGAGGAGGAAAGTTTAAAGATACTTGAAATGCACTGCCAGGAGAGGTGGTGCAGGCAGTCAAAACTGAGGAGCTTAAAAAGATCTTAGCCAAGTACATGAATGTGCAGGGAAAGGAGGGAAATAGATTGTGTGCTGGCAGAAGGGATTCATTTAATTAGGTTTCATTAGACTAATTAGTTTGACACAACATCGTGGGCTGAAGGGGCTGTTCGTTGCTGTACTATTCAGTGTTCTATGTTTCCACTGAATGGTGTTAGGGAAATCATACCATGAAAACATTAGCAACACACACAAAATTCTGGAGGAACAGCACATCAGGCTGCTTCAGCAGGTCATACGTGCTGATGAAGGGTTTCAGCCCGAAACGTCGACTTTTTAGTCATCTCCATAGACGCTGCCTGACCTGCTGAGTTCCTCCAGAATTTTGTGTGTGTACGGTGCTTGGATTTCCAGCATCTGCAGACTTTCATTTGTCCATGAAAATATTAGATTGGATTAGATTTGTTTATTAATTTTTTTTTGTGTATCAAAACGTGCAGTGAAACATGTTGTTAACAATCTGAAGAATGGGTGGCATGGTACTGGAGCGGTTAACGTAACACTATTACAGCACCAGCGACAAGGGTTCAATTCCTGCCGCTGTCTGTAAGGAGCTTGTCTGATCTTCCTGTGACTGCATGGATTTTCCTCCAGGTGCTCCAGTTTCCTCACACATTCTAAAGATGTACCAGTCGGCAGGTTAATTAGTCACATGGGAGTAATTGGACAATGTGAGCTCTTTGGGCCAGAACAGCCTGTTACCACTCTGTATCTCTACACAAATCAAAAATGCAAGCAGCAATATTCTGTACACTTCATTGCAGAATTCCACATGACCCCACTCTTGCATAAGGCTTGGGTCAGAATAAGCAGCTTAGTTTCATTTAAAATTACTGATAAGACAGGCAGCACTTTGTAACTATTGGAGATGTAATCTTTACCACTTTAAATTTCAGGTCCTGCGCTATTAGCAAAGCTGGAGTCCTGGGGAATGAAAGTGTGCTTTGTGGACATATCAGCTGAGAAGCTGGAAAAAAAAGAACCTCAGATGGCAGAAAGCTAAATTAAAAGCAGAAAATTTTAAGGATACTCAGCCAGTCAGGCAGCATCTACGCAGAGAGAGCGAGAGACTCAAGGTTTCGGGCCAATGACTTCAACATTGGTGCTGAGAACTTGGAGAAAAGTCTGTGGTGGTGCCTCCTAGAGGCCAATGTTGGAACTGGTGCTCTTTCTCAGACTTCGGGCAAACTGACAGTGTGCAGAGTCTCGTAGCAAACGAAACATAGCACAGAGGTATGTCAAGGGATCTACTTTGCCAGAAAGAATGAGAAAAGTGTAACACAGTAGCTCAGTGATTAGTGGATTGTGAATACAGTGGGTCTTTGAAGGAGACAATGCATGAGAGATTTACTGGAGAGCCTACAGATTTATAATTGAAGGAATTTGAATAGTTTAAAATAAAACATGACATTAAGGACACAATAGCCTAGGGAAGGTGAAGAAAAATCAGAGATGGCAGAGCTCACCAACATGACTGTTATCAAGGCCTCTGTTTTCTCCTGTGGTTAACCTTTACTTCAGCCTTCTGGGTAGAAGCTAACAAAATCTCTCTTGCCCTAGTCCATCTCTCCTTGTAACATCAGACATGATCTTCAGCTGCAGGAAGCCCAAGCTCTGCCTCCTGCTCAGGGAGGAGTGGTGAAGAGTATCCAAATTGGCTTTCAAAAGGGGACATCCCATGTGCCGAATGCTGTAAAGTGTTGTGGGCGACCTCGGCCCACATCAAATGGTCGCACCACTTGTTCAGTCTTTCAGAAGACAGGCATCTTAGGTTTGCTCCATATCTTGATTTAACCGCTCCATCTGGCCATTAGACTGCGGGTGAAACTCAGAGGAAAGACTCGCAGTTGCCCCAATAAGATGGCAAATCACCCCCCAGAAACAGAAAACTGTGGACCATGGTCCAACAGAAAACCATCATTCCTGAAGGCCTGCTGTAAGACAATCTCGGCTGTCTCCGCCTCAGGTGGAAGTCCGTCCAAGGCGATGGATTTGCAGGCCTTTGAAAAGCAATCCAGAGTTACCATGGTAACAGTCTTCCCCTTGGAAGGAGGAAGAACCATGACAAAGTCCATGGAGATGTGAGCTTTCCAAAGTCTTTCCGGAGACCATGGAAAGTGAAGGACCCTTGAGGTTGGGTACGGGGATTCTTGTTCTGGGCGTACACCTCACTTGCCAGTACATATTGAGGGACCTCTCTCGCCTTTCCACACCACCAATATCTCCTCTCAATGAACTCGAGGGTGCTGGCAATCCCTGGGTGAGCGGTCAATCTCAATGCACGTCCCCATTGAAGAACCTGAGACAGGACGGAATTAGGATCAAACAGCCAACCCAGAGGGCCGGTCTGAGGAATCACCCCTTGCATTTGGGTGTTGCAAACAAGTGTGTCAATCCCCCAATGAACTGGCCCTTTCATTTTGGCTTGGGGCAAAATGGTGGTAGGCTGCTCTCCTCTTTTGGGTTTGTCGAACTGACGAGACAAGGTCAGGATGAAATTGAAAAGTACAAGTAAAGAGACAACCTGACCCGGCTGGAATTCAATTTCTTGGCCTCCTGAATATAAGCCGGGTTCTTGTGGTCCGTCCATACGGTTAAAAGGTTTCTGATCCCCTCGAGCCAGTGACGCCATTCCTCCAGAGCCAGCTTGAGCACAAGCAACTCTCTATTCCTAATTCACCTCTGCCAGGGATAGTCACCTGGAAAAGACGGCACACGGGTGCAGCGTGTTGTCCAAAAGTGTCTGTTGAGACGACACTGCACCCACTAGATGTCCAAGGTGTCCAACTCCACGATGAAGGGAAGGTCTGGGTTAGGTGCAACCAAAATGGGAGCTGTCGTGAACCGATGTTTGAGCTCTGTGAAAGCAGCCTCCGCCTCAGGGCCCGTGGACTCTTGGTTAACGCTGTCAATGGAGCTGCCACTGAGCTGAAGTTTCTGATAAACTTTCAATAAAAGTTGACAAATCCCAGGAATCATTGGACTTGCTTCATACTGGATGATGGGGGTCAATCTCCGAATGCCTGTGCCTTACTAGGGTCCATCTTGAGATTGCCATTAGAAATAATGAAGCCCAAAGAAGAAGTAGTGTCTACGTGAAATTCAGACTTCTCCAGCTTGACGTAAAGTCCATGATCAAGATCCCTCTTTAGAATACCACTGACATTTATAACATGCTCCTTCCATGGACTCTGAGAAAATTAGGATGTCATTCAAGTAGACGATATTTATAAAGGCCTGGGAAACTGCTGGCCAAAGAGCATGACCAGATACTCGTAGTGCCCTGTCGGTGTGTTGAATGGCATCTTCTAATTGTCCCCCTCCTTTATGCAAACCAGGTTGTATGCACTTCTCAAGTGCAACTTCGAGAATACTCTTGCCCCTTGGAGAATCTCAGAAGCCATGTTCATGAGTGGAAGAGGTAATGATTCTTGACCGTTATGCAGTTCAGTCCTCTAGAACCAACGCATGGCCACAGTCTCTGCCCTCCTTCTGTACGAAGAAGAATCCAGCGCCAGGTGGAGGGCCGAATGAATCCCAGGGCAAGAGCCTCCGTTATATACTCCTAAGAATCAAGCCCACAGAAAACATGTACTTGGCAGTAGACCGATTGCACAGTCATAGTGTTGATACGGCCGTAGAGTTAAGGCCTTTCCTTTACTGAAGACCCCTTCCAAATCCTTGTAAATGGAAACTATTTCTACCAGCTTGGGTGCTGCAATTATCCCCAAACCTCCCTCGGAGGATGACTTCTGCGACTCTATCGGTACTGGGGGTGCTTTGGCAGACCCCAGAGTCCCCTCCATAGCTTCACAAGGGTCTTTAGTGGAAACAGAAGCCAAATCACTGTCCAAATCCTTGTCTGTCTCCTCAGAGGTCAGCAGCGAGGCACGACAAATGGTCCCCATTCCAAGGTTCCAAGGATCTCTGTATTAGATGGGACCCGGTGACTGGAATCCCTTGGCTTAGCCGCTTCTGCTTGGACACCTCCTCGGTTTGCTCCTGAACTGGAGGTCTCATTCTAGTGCACACCTGACTGGACTATGTCACGCCTATTAGCTGTAGCTGACTTATCTTTCCTTGGTTTCCCTTAGCTTGTACGAGGCTTCCTGAACCCTGAGCAGAAGGTTGTTCTCTCGTTGGCTGCTGGTCTCAGGAGAACCTGGGGGTCAGAACACCAAGCCAAAAACAAACCCTCTTACAAAGGCTGGAACCCTCCCTCCAGTCCACAGATGGGTTATGCTGAGACAGCCAAGGCTACCAAAGGATAAGGTGTATGAGTGGAGAGTCAATAATGTAGAAACCAATGTCTTCCACATGATCCCTTATCCTCATCTGCAATTCCACGGTCTTGCTGAATCTGCTCGGAACCCAGTGTTCGGCTGTCCAAGAAAGCTGTGGGCGAGGACTGGCTCAACTCTTGCAGTGGTATGTCGAACCGACAGGTGGTTTCTAAGTCCAGAAAATTACCCGCTTCCTCCGAGTCCACAAAAGCCTTTTCCTGCCTCAGGTTCTTACCTCAGGTGAACTCCGCCTTCAGCACAAAACCAGAATCTGTGGGGTTGGGTGCAGTGGCTGCTACTGTCACAGTCCTCCCAACACTGGGATGACCCAAGTGCTGAAGTTTCAGACATTCATCCCGCAGGTCACCTGCTTTCCCAGAGTAAAAGCAGCGACACTGACTCCAACACCGGGACCTCTCATCAGCAGAGAGTCTAGAGCAACTGGCCTGCATAGGTTCGACTGGATCTTGAGCAGGTGATGGGCTGGTCATGGCCCGAGGTTGGGGAGTGGAACTGTGCTGCGTAGGGGTCAGGTTCACACTGGCTCCCTTTGACCTCCTGAAGTGGTCCCACTCTCACTCTGTCCGACAATTATTGAGACGGATGGACTGATCAATGAGAACCTCTAAGTCCTCTGCTGGCTCTCCCAAGGTGAGGACATTCTCCACTTCATCTCAGAGTCCATGGTATAGCATGGCCAAGGCCTCTGTGCTCCAACCACTCTCCTGGGCCAAGGTCCGAAATTCGATTACATAGTCGGCCGCTAACCGGCCCCCTGTGGAGCCTTCATCAGGCAGTCTGAGGGTTGGCTGGCTCCAGCAGAGTGATGAAGCACCTTCCTTATGGCAGCCATCGAGCACTGGATGAGGGATCTGTGGCAAGAACCCAGGTCGCCATCAAATCTCTCCAGGGTTGGAAGATGAACTGGTTCTGGAGCAGTACTGACTGGTTCTCCCAGGCAACTCCAGCCTCTTACTTGCAAAAGTTGACCTCCAGGTAGGTCATGAATCTCTAGGCTCCATTAGGAAATATCTTCGCTGCGGCTGCTCACAATGGTCGATAGGCTATGATACCCCACCGGGTCCACGTTGGCTCAATCATACTGTGGCGAGAGTCCTTGATGAGAATGGCTTGGACCCAAATGCTGGAGTATCTGAGGCTGGGATCGAGACAAGAATCTGAGCAGCAAAACAAACATTGAATGAAATCATGATTAGGCTTACAATTAAATGCTCAATCCTTGGAGCCTAAAATTTGATTGCCAATTAGCAGGACTGTTCCAAATCTTTAAAGGGGCTGCGCCAGCTACCCATACTCCGGGGTGTTAGAGAGGCTAAACCTCAGAAGCTGGGGTGGATGGGTGCATGTCAAAACACAGGAATTAAATGACCCACAAGTTACTTTGCAAGAGAAGTTATTAGGGATATTCTCATCCCCACTTTAAAAGCATAAATCATAAGAGCAGAAATAGGTCATGTTGGCTCATCAAGTCTGCTCTGCCATTTGATTATGGCTGACTTATTGACTCCAGCCTTCTCTGTATAACTGTTGACACCCTTTCTAATCAAGAACCTATCAACCTTCACTTTAAATATACCCAATGACTTGGCTTTCTTGGGCATCTGTGGCAATGAATTCCACAGATTCACCACCAACTGGCTAAAGAAATTCCTCCTTATCTCTGTTCTAAAGTGCTGTCCTATTCCAAGGCCATGCCCTTTGGTTCTAGACCAGGGATACCCAACCTTGGGACCACGGACCCTCCGCTTAATGGTATTGGTCCATGGGATAGGAACCCCTGTCCTGGACTCTCCCTCTGTACAAAGTCCTGGCTTTCATACAGAAGGTCCAATTTAACATGGCAAGAGAGGTAGCATAATTAGGTGGAAAAATATCAGAGTTGAACATGTAACAGATTAGGAACAACTCCAGCAACCTAACTAGCACTGATGGAATAATTTAAAGTGTTGCTCTAGGCAGTTAATAAGTAGACCTGTCCCTAATAGTTAGCAAGATTTATTAATTGCAAATACCATTCTGGGAAATCAATATAACCATCCATTATATTGGCATTAGACTTAAGTGCCTATTGCTTAGAAATGACCCTCTGTAGTGATCCCCAGGACGACCCTGGGAATACATAGGGTCATCAAGTGCAGGTACAAAGCCATATTCAGTTCCACTAGGAAGCCATCAGTCAGACTGCACTTGTAGTGTTGATGACCCTGATTGTGAGCAGTTTTCAGCCCCTGTCTAAGAAAGGCTGTGTTGACATTGGAGAGGGTCTACAGGAGGTCCATGAGAATAATCCTGGGAATGAAAGGGTTTAAGCTGGTTCTGGGTCTGTACTCGCTGGAATTGAAAAGAATGAGAGGGCAGCTCATCAAAACCTACCAAGCACTGAGTGGATGTGGAGAGGATGTTTCCTGCAGCTTTGGAGTCCAGGACCAGAGCGCACTGCCTCTGAATAAAGGGATGTCCATTTAGAACAGAGATGAGGAGGAATTTCTTTAGCCAAAGGGTAGTGAATCTGTGGAACTCATTGCCGTGAGTGGCTGTGAAGGCCAAGTCGTTGGGTATATTTAAACCGGAGGTTAATAGGTTGTTGATTAGTGAGGGTATCAAAGGCAGGAAAACAGAGTTGAGAGTGATAAATCAGCTACGATCAAATGGGTGAGCAGGGTTGGCACATCATTGTGGGCTGAAGGGCCAGTATTGTGCTGTACTGTTCCAGGATCTATATACCAGTGTGTGGTGATCGTTACACTACTGAACAAAGCTGTACAATCATGTAAAAAATTCTTGATGTCTCTTTCATGGTTTGGGGCATAGAATATCCTGCATCTACAACAATCCTCTGGCCTTCTAAGGGAAAGCCAATTCTGAATCCCACACCGCCTGACATTCTGAATGAACCTACCACAAGGAACCTAATGAGGCACCTCATTAAAATCCACATAGACCACACCCACTACTCTACCTCCATCAATGTGCTTTGTTACATCCTCAAAGAATCCAATCCGGCTCATAAGGCATGACCTGCCCCTCACAAAGCCATGTTGACTGTCCCAGATCGGACTATACTTCTCCAAATGCTCATTAATCTTCTAAGAATCTTAGAAAATAGAAACATAGAAAACCTACAGCACAATACAGGCCCTTCGGCCCACAATGCTGTGCCGAACATGTCCTTGCCTTAGAAATTACCTAGGTTCTCCAGATAATCTGCTCACCACTGAAGTAAGACTAACACTACCTGATGCTACAGCACTAGATATGTGATATTGCCTTCTTCTGGCCAGTGTCTTTACAAGATAGGTGAACCCAGCCATTATTAATACTCTTCGGAGATTGTTTGCCTGGTGTCAGTGGTCACATAACCGGGACTCGTGATATACTGTACACCAGTTGCTCATGGGACCACCCACCACCTGCTCCCATGCCTTCGCGTGACCCTGACCGGGGTTGTTGGGGGGTGGGGGGTGGTTGCTAAGCAGGTGCTACACCTTGCCCAAAGGTGACCTGCAGGCTAGCGGAGGCAAGAAGCACTTTACACCTCCTTTAGTAGAGATGTGTCTGCACCTTGCAACCAATCTGAACATGCAGGATTCCTAACTTAGGGCATTCCCACCCCTGTGGTCCCCATGCACCACTCACTTGCCTTATTAGAATGAATGGATAGTTGAGAAAAAATTTGAGTTAAAGTCATTTTCTGCACTATGATGTATGCTGAGTGACAGGAGGAGATCCCTTGGAGTTTTGTGATAGCTGAGGGAGGGTGGTGCAATGAGTCATAGCTCTCTCCTCTACTCTGATTGTTCTATGATACTTGTCCAGAGCCTCTGTGTCCATCTCCTGTACTGCGCATAAGCTGCCAACAGTAGCTCGTCAGAGTCCTCTGTCCCGGGCCAGTCCTTCAAGTCGTCCCCAGGTGTAGCCCATCAAAGATCCTTCCTCTCTCAGTGATGGATCTTTGGAGCTTCCGTTGATGCTTTTGTAGCTCAGGGTATTTACAGCCATAATTGGCCCCGTGTGCATTAACTATCCTTACTTCCTTTAGGTTATAAAAACAAACCTTAGATCAATAAGATAGTTGCAGGAAGCATTTATCACAATTTATTGATGCACTTGGTGTATTATCATGTGTCTGCTTCTTTGCGATCCTCATTAAAATTTGGTAGTTGATATGTAAAAATAATTAGTTTGTTACTGCACTACCGGCTTTGATAACTTGACTACATGGACTGCAGAGAGCAGAGTCACGTTACTTCTGCCAGAACTATACCTGTTACATGTCCATTAGATCTACTCAACCACAGTAAGTGGCCTATTGAGTACATCTCATGATTATGAGAATGTAATAACACTTAAAGGAATCATCTTGTGTTGTTTACTTCCACACGGATTATTCCTGGATGATGATTGTTCATTTTTAGAAACTTTTTATTGATATGTAATCATCAACAGCTATAAAATGATATATGACTTTAACAGATTAATATGCATACATTTAATAAAGCTGAAAAAAGAAAAAAACTGATCTTGAAATATAAAAATGGGAATTTTTTAATATAGAAAAAAGAAGAAAAAAAAAGAACCCTATCTAACTAAGAAAAAAAACCCACTAACTATATTAAAAAAAAAACTATTAGGATTCAACCCCCCGGACCAATACGTTTGACCATCATCTAAATATATATTTAAAAAGTCATCAACCGTCATTTCATATTTATATAAAAAAATAAAATTGGAAGGAAACCATATAACTTAATTCAAATTAAATGATAATATTTGGCAAAAGAACCCCATCTTCTCTCAAAATCAAATCAAGGATCAAAAGTTCTACTTCTGATTTTTTCCAAACTAAGACATAACATCACTTGAGTAAACCATTCAATTAATGTAGGGGAAGAAATATCTTTCCATTTTAATAAAATAGCCCTTCTTGCCAGCAGTGTAACAAATGCAATTACATGTTGATCTGAAGATGAGATACCCTGAATATGATGCGGAACTATTCCAAATAGAACAGTCAATCTATTAGTTGTAAGTTAATTTTCAAAGCTTTAGAAATTGTAGAAAATAAAGATTTCCAAAACGATATTAAAGAAGAACATGACCAGAACATATGTGACAAAGTAGCTACTTCAGTTTTACATCTATCACAATAGTTATCTATACTAGGAAATATTTTAGATAGTCTCTCCTTTGTTAAGTAATAATGGTGTACAATTTTAAATTGAATTAAACAATGGTTGGCACATACAGAAGAAGAATTTACATTTTTCAAAACTCGAAGCCAATCTTCATTAACAAAGGTCATATTAAATTCTCTCTCCCAATCTTGTTTAATCTTTAGTGATAGGTTCTCTTTTTGTAACAAAAAGTAAATTGTAAATTGTACTAAAGGTTCCAACCTTTCACTAAGGGATTCAATTTCAAAATGGTATCCAACAAATCAGATTCTTGTAAATATGGAAACTTAGGTAAATATTGTTGTGAAAAATGTCTAACCTGAAAATATTGCAAAAAATGCGAGAGAAAATTTATTAATTAACTCCTCAAAAGTCATCAATCGACCATCACAAAATAAATCTATAAAAGAATGAATTCCTTTATTTTTCCATAGAAGAAAAATGGGGTCAGTTGTTGAAGGTTTAAATAAAAAATTTCAATATAAAAAAACTAGATAACTTAAATTGTTTAAGATTAAAAGAATTACGGAACTGAACCAAAATCTGTAGGGATTGTTTAATAACTGGATAGAGATTTTAATTTGGAATTTTAGAGAGCTGTAAAGGTAATGGAACTCTTAAAATTGAAGTTAAATGAAATTGTTTAACAGCTTTTAATTCCATATCAAGCCATAATGGTTTTTGGCTCTTATCAAGCCAATATAACCAAAAATATACGGTAATTGTCTAATATTCACAGCCCAACAATAGTCTTAAATTAGGAAGTGCAAGTCCACCATCTTTTTTAAATTTTTGTAAATGATGCTTATTAATTCTAGGTTGATTGTTCATCTAGACACAGGGGTTCCCAAACTGGTGTCTACAGACCCCTTGGTTAATGGTAGGCATCCATGGCATTAAAAAAGCTTGGGAATCTGTGACGGAGTGTCCAGTGAATCACTTGTTGAACCTATTTATGTATTCAGAGATACAGCATGCTAACAGGCCCTTCCGACCCAATGAGCTCGCACTGGCCAATTACACCCATGTGACCAATTAACCTGCTACCCTTACGTCTTTGGAATTTGGGAAGAGACCAGAGCCCTCAAAGGAATCCCACATAGTCACAGGAATGTTCAAACTCTTTACAGACAGTGGCTCAGCAGGCTCAGGAAATACGGCACGTTCCCATTGACTTTCACCGAATTTTACATCCGATCTGGATTGGGACGGCGTGGTTGCTAACGCCTTATAGAGCAAGTGATCAGAAGATTGAGTTTCAATTCCTGACTCTGTCTGGGAGGAACTTGTGCATTTTCCCCATGACTGTGTGGGTTTCTTCCAGGTGCTCAAAATTTGTTTCCACATGTTCACAGTTACCAGGTAACACTGGTAAGACCGACACGGACCGCCCATCCCTAGCCTCCCCTGAACAGCCAGATCACTTTAGACAGCAAGGAACATATGACCAGTAGAACATAGAGCACTACAGCACAGTACAGGCTCTTCGGCCCACAATGACATATGCTGACCTTTTAACTTACTCTCTGCTCAATCTAATCCTGCCCTCCTACATAGCTTTCCATTGTTCTATCATCCATGTACCTATCTAAGAATATATTAAATGTCCCTTACGTATCTGCCTTTACCACCAACCTTGATAAAGAACATGCCACACACTCCCCACATTCTGTGTAAGACAACTTACCTCTGACATCTCCACTACACTTTCCTCCGATCCTCAAAATTGTGCATCCCTTAAAATAGTGCCCCCTAGTATAAGCCATTTCCAACCTGGAAAACAGTCTTTGGCTGTCCACTTGACCTATCCCTCTTATCATCTTGTACACCTCTATCAAATAACCTCTCACCTTTCTTTGCTCCAAAGAAAAAAGCCCTAGCTCACTCAACCTGCCCTTATAAGATATGCTCCTAATCCAGGAAGCATCCTGGTAAATTTCCTTTGCACCCTCTCTAAAGCTTCTATGTTCTTCCTATAATGAAACGATCAGAAGAGTACACAATTTTTCAATTGTTGTCCAACCAGGGATTTATAGAGCTACAACATTTCGTCATGGTCCTTGAACTTAATTCTCTGTTTAATGACACACCATATGCCTTCTTAACCACCCTATCAACTTGCCCAGCAACCCAAGGTCCCTCTGTTCCTCCACACTGCCATTAAGAATCCTATCAGTAACCCTGTAATCTGCCTTCAACCACAGTTCATGGTCACCCACAGATTCATGGTGAGTTCATAGTTGATGGGTCTGGAGTCAGACAGAGGCCAGATCTGATATGGATGGCGGCTTTAGTGAATCAGACTGACTCTATATTGAAAAAGGATCTAGTGCCGCTGGAAGCCCGAGAAGAATTTATTTAGCTTTATATTTGCTTTTCAGACCAGGAGGTGTGAAATTCTAGCGTGGTGGCTATCTGCAGTTCGAATCTGCACTTGATTCCAAATGGGCACCATGGAAACGTAGCAGTTAGCATGGCCCTATTACAGCTCGGAGCATTCCAGAATTTGGTGTTCAATTTGGGGTGAGCTCATTGAAACCTATCGAACGTTGAAAGGCCTCAATGGAGTGGATGTGGAGAGGATGTTTGCTATGATGGAAGAGTCGAGGACCAGAGGACACAGCCTCAGAATGGAGGGGCATCCTTTTAGAATGAAGATGAGGAGGAGAGTGGTGAATCTGTGAAATTTGTTGCTACAGAAGGCTGTGGAGGCCAAGTCTTTATGTGTATTTAAGGCAGAGGTTAATAGATACTTAGTTGGTCCCTAGAACATGAAGGGATACGGGGAGAAGGCAGGAGATTGCGACTGAGAGGGAAAATGGATCGGTCACGATGAAATAGCAGAGCAGACTCGTTGGGCCAAATGGCCTAAGTCTGCTCCTATAGCGTATGATCTTGTGGTTTAATTTGAGCACTGTTCTGTAAGAAGTCTCTGTTCCTCCTTGTGGAATGCGTGGGTTTCCTCTGGGTGCTCCGGTTTCCTCCCACAATCCAAAAACGTACCAAACAGGTTCATTGGTCATTGTAACGTGGC
Source organism: Hemitrygon akajei (assembly GCF_048418815.1). Taxonomy (NCBI): domain Eukaryota; kingdom Metazoa; phylum Chordata; class Chondrichthyes; order Myliobatiformes; family Dasyatidae; genus Hemitrygon; species Hemitrygon akajei. The sequence goes on from NC_133129.1 coordinate 177,371,752, forward strand.
AACGTGGCTCAAAGGGATGGAAAGGCCTACTCTGCACTGTTTCACTAAATAAATAAAATAAAATATAATAAACACAATCAAACAACTCGAGAAAGGAAGTTATGTATCACATGAATCAGTAATGCAGTAGTAACATCACACCTTCCGACTCAAAATAGCAAAAGTCGCTTCTGAAACAAATTAATATTCAAGTGCTCAGCTGAGACTAGAGTGCAGGAAAGATGCAAACTGACAGCTTTGATATCATCTTTGTTAACACCAGTGCCCTTGAATGTAAAATCCTACAATAAGTAGTGGATAAAGCCCAGTCTATCACAGGGAAAACCTGCCCCACCATTGAGCACATCTACACAGAGCACTGGTGCAGGAAAGCAGCACCCACCACCCAGGACATCCCCTCTTCTCACTGCTACCATCAGGAACACAGTACAAGAGTCTCAGGACTCACACCACCAGGTTCAGGAACAGTTGTTACCCCTTGACCATCAGACTTTTGAACCAAAGGGGGTAACTGCACTGAACTTCACTAACCCCATCATTGAAATGTTCCCACAACCTATGGACTCATTTTCAAGGACTCCATCTTATGTTATGATATTTATTGCTTTTTTTTTTCCTTTTGTATTTGCACAGTTTGTTGTCTTTTGCACACTGGTTGAACACCCAAGTTGGTGCAGTACTTCATTGATTCTATTATAGTTATTATTTTGTTATAGATTTATTGAATATACCCACAAGAAAATAAATCTCAAGGTTGTATATAGACATGTACTTTAATTTTAAAATTTTACTTTGATCCTTAAATGTAATGTTTCTAAGCTCCTGTCACCTGACCATAAGGATAGTGAGGGAGTCCGTGACAATTGAGATGCCTCAGATTAGACGAGCATCCCTTTGGTACAGAGATGAAGAGGAATTCCTTTAGCTAGAGGGTGGTGAATCTGTGGAATGCATTGCCAAGTCACTGGGTATATATAAAGAACCAGAATCAGGTTTATTATCACCGGCACATGATGTAAAATTTGTTAACTTAGCAGCAGCAGTTCAATGCAATACATAATATAGAGAAAAAAAAACAATAATAAATAAATAAATAGATAGATAGATTACAATGTACATATATTGACTAGATTAAAAATTGTGCAAAAGCAGAAATAATATATATTAAAAAGTGAGGTAGTATTCAAGGGTTCAAGGTCCATTTAGGAATTGGTTGGCCAAGGGGAAGAAGCTGTTCCTGAATTGCTGAGTGTGTGCCTTCAGGCTTCTGTACCTCCCACCTGATGGTAACAGTGAGAAAAGGGCATGCCCTGGATGCTGGAGGTCTTTAATAATGGACAATGCCTTTCTGAGACACCGCTCCTTGAAGATGTCCTGGGTACTTTGCAGGCTAGTACCCAAGATGGAGCCGACTAAATTTACAACCTTCTGCAGCTTCTTTCGGTTCTGTGCAGTAGCCCCTCCTGCCCCCCACCCCCATACCAGACAGTGATGCAGCCTGTCAGAATGCTCTCCACAGTACATCTATAGAAGTATTTGTGTGTATTTGTTGACGTACCAAATCTCTTCAAACTCCTAAATGAAGTATAGACACTGTCTTGCCTTCTTTGTAGCTACATAGATGTGTTGGGACCAGGTTAGGTCCTCAGAAATATTGACACCCAGGAACTTGAAGCTGCTCACTCCCTCCACTTCTGATCCCTCTGTGAGGATTGGTATGTGTTCCTTCGTCTTACCCTTCCTGAAGTCCACAATCAGCTCTTTCGTCTTACTGACGTTGAGTGCAAGACTGTTGCTGTGACACCACTCCACTAGTAGGCATAATTCATTCCTGTGTGCCCTCTCATCTCCATCTGGGATTTTAGCAACAATGATTGTATCATCAGCAAATTTATGGATGGTACTTGAGCTACACCTAGCCACACAGTCGTGTGTATACAGAGAACAGAGCAGTGGGTTAAGCACACATCCCTGAGGTGCACCAGTGTTGATCGTCAGCGAGTAGGAGATATTATCACCAATCCGCACAGATTGTGGTCTTCCAGTTAGGAAGCTGAAGACCCAATTGCAGTTGGAGGTATAGAGGCCCAGGTTGATAAGTTCTTGATTAGTAAAGGTGTCAAAAATTACAGGGAGAAGGGAGGAAAATGGGGTTGAAAGGGAAAATAAATCAGGCATTAAGGAATGGTGGAGCAGATTCAATGGGTTGAATGAACTAACTCTGCTCCTATACTTTATGGTCCTTTGGTCTGATTTGGCACATTGCAACTATAGAAACATCAAGGGTTGTATGTGGAGCAGAGAGGATCTATTTACATTATGATATTCTACTATCACATTGTTACCAATATTATGCACTAAGGTAACAGAATACCATTGGAACTATCAATGAAGTCCAAGGATTTTACTCCAGTGTGTAAATTCCATGAACAAAATTCAAGCTTTGAAACTACACTATCAGATTTCACTGACTGGACCATCACTTAACTCTCCTGCCACCTATGGTGTGAGGAATAAATTGTGATATTTGTGAATTAACCCCTAATACACCAACAACCCCAAGGTCAACACACTCAAAGTGCTGGAGGAATTCGGCAAGTCAGGTGGCATCTATGGAGGGGAAGAAACAATGATGTTTCATGTTGAGACCCTTCATCAGGACTGGAAAAGAAGGTGGTAGAAGCCAGAATAAGGTGGGGGGGGGGGGGGGGAGAGGAAGGAATGCAAGCAGGCAGGTGAGACCAGGTGAGGTGGAATGTGGTTGGGGCTTTGGGGGAGAGGGGATGAAGTAAGAAGCTGGGAGGGGTTAGGTGGAAGAGGTAAAGGGCTGAAGAAGACGAAATCTAATAGGGGACAACAGTGCACCAATGGAAGAAAGGGAAAGAGGTGAGGAGGGAGACGAGAGGAGAAGGGGAGAGAGAGTAACCAGAATGGGGAATGGAAAAGGAAAGAAGGAGGGAGGAGGGATGAATTACTGTAGGAAATTAGAAAAAAATGATGTTCATGCCATTTAGAAGTTACCCGTATGGAATTTGAGTAATTGCTCCTCCAGCTTTAGTTTGGCCTTATCGAGGCAGCAGAGGAGCTCATGGCAGAGTAGAATGCGAAGCTGAGTTGAAGTGGGTGGCCACACCAAGAAATCATGCCTTTTGTGGCAGACAGAGCAAGGGTGCTCGGCGAGGCGGCCCCACAGACTGCACCGGCTGTCACTGACGTCGAGGAGGCCACACTGGGAGCACCGGATACAACTCCAAGACTGACCTCTGGCATCAGAACCAAGGACTCCCTCCCTTCATTACTCCTCGATTAGTACTTGCTGCAGCTCCGGTGAACAGGATGGGGAGGGTTGAGCTAACAGCGGCAGGCTTGTAGCTTGTTGACCAGAATAACAAACACAATAATCATTAGTTAGCAGTGCAGTGATTTCTTCAAATGAAATATTCCATTTCTTGTGCTCTTAACGCTACAGGGGTCTAACAATCTGCCAATCTTTGATTAAGCTTCGTGGTTGTGATCTTGATTCTGTGCGATGGGCTGATAATAGTCTAACAGTTCTCTTTAACGTCCCTCCTAATAACTATTTCCACTGAGATCCAGTCCCTTTATTCCCGCATTCCCTCCCCCATTATTGTCACGTTCCTTCTCATTTACTAATGCTGATGACACTGCCTTGAGTAGCTCATTAAAATTAATTAACTCCAAAACAAGAATGCTTCTAAAATGCTTTTTATACATCAGAAAATCAATGGAAGTATCCAATTATACATGAAGTGCATACCTAAAAGCGAAGTACCATTCTAAAGATTTGAATGCAGAAATCCAGACACACAAAATTACAGTGCCAAGAGAGGGCTGCTCCCTTGAAGATTATGTCCTTTGGATGAGAAATTAAGTTGTTTGCTTTGTAGGTGGATGCAAAAGATCCCAAGCCATTTTTTTTCAAAGAGGAATCCTCCCTCAGCTAATGTCATACCTTCATGTCAGTTTTGAAACGTTAACTATGTTTCTCAGCCCGTAGATGATGCCTGGAATTTTCAGCCAGCTGTAGTCTCTGCCTTCCTCACCAGCGTTTTGTTCTGTGTGTCAAACCGGGCATAAGAGACATTCAGCCTGTCTAGGAGTGGGAGTCCTGATCACTGATGTGCAGGGTAGACTTGTAACATGTAATCCTTTGAATTGCCCGTGACGTTTGCCTCGTGCCTCTGGTATTGCAGAAGTGGCTGTATATTCTCTGAGAATGTTCTTGCTTTGTCTTCCTGTAACAGAGTTCTAACTTGAAATGCTGACCCTGTAAATATGTTGAAGCTTAAAAATGTTTCAAAGTAAAGGTTGTGGTACATTTATTATTTAGAAAATTTATGGACTATATTCATTAACACATAATTAATTATAGGATATCCCACAATCATGTTAACATAGATTTCAAATTATATTAGCATTATATAGAAGAAAATTCCAGCTGTGCAGCAACGAAGGCTATGTGCGTAGGAGCATTTCAATCACTGCGTGGCCATGCACCTGCACAGCCTAGAGGGAACAGTGTTTCTCACTGAAACCCCAGTACATGTGACAATAGTAAGCCTTTGCAACACACACACACACAAAATGCTGGAGGAACTCAGCAGGTCGGGCAGCATCTATGGAGAGGAATGAACAATGAGAAAGAAGCCAGAATGAGAAGATGGGGGTGGAGGAGAAGTACAAGCTGGCAGGTGATAGGTGATTTCAGGTGAGGGGGAAGGTTGGTGGGTGGGTGGTGGAAGGGGGTGAAGTGAGAAGCTGGGAGGTGATAGGAGAGGAGAGTAGGGCATGGGAAAAAGGGAAGGAGGAGGGGCACTAGAAGGAGGTGATGGGCAGGTGAGGAGAAGAGAAGGAGTAAGAGGGGAGCCAGAATGGGGATTGGAAAAAGAGAGGGGCAGGGGGTATAAATTAATGAAAGCTGGAGAAATTTACGTTCATGCCGTCAGGCTACCCAGATGAGGTATTGCTCCTTCAACCTGAGAGTGGCGTCATCGTCACAGTAGAGGAAGCCGTGGGCCGACATGTCAGAACGGCAATGAGAAGTAAAACTGAGCTGGCTATCGGGAAATCCCACCCGTTGTGGTTGACAGTGTGAAGGTGATCAACGAAGCGGTCTCCCAATCTACGTCGGGCCTCACCGGTGTAGAGGAGGCCACGCCGATGGATTCATAGCTGAAGTTTTGCCTCACCTAGATGGGCTGGGGTCCTGAATACTGGTGACAGAGGAGGCGTAGGGGCAGGTGCAGCACTTGTCCCGCTGTACCTCAGTACTTGTGACAATAATAAACCAATTAAAATCACAATTGCCCCACAACTCACAGATGCTCAAGTCTCCTGCCAGTGCGGGAAGAACCTGTGCCTCGCCAGCCTTTCAGATAATGAGATCCAAAGCCTGTTAAATGCAAAGGCACTTCTCAACCCTCGTCACATCTTTCTGCAATTAATTTAAATATATGCTCCCTCTGTCAAGAGAAATAGTTTGCTGCTGGCTACTCTGCCCTCCCATAATTCTATAAGCTTCCAATAAATGTCAGCCCAGTCCCCCCTTGCTCTAAAGAAAACAAGCCAGACTCTGCCTTGCGTCTCAGCCTGATAAGATATGGCAGCACATAAGAGCAATGGCAGTAATAAATGTAGCCATCACTTTAAACCAGAGATGAGCAAGCCGTAATTTCATTATCGCACATTTCATGTGAGACGTTCCATCGCGCGCTCGGGCTTTGCTTTCCATTTGCCTTGGAGGCTTTCCGAGATACCGCTGGCCAGTAAGAGCAGCTACCTCTCTCAGGTCGAGCAGCTTAATAAGCAGTGTAGTCAAGCTTTGCGGAATACATTTGTGTCTGAATTATTGGAAAAAGGCAAGGGAGGCTTCAGACGGCAGATTGCAAGCCTGATTTCGTGAGGCGCTGTGTGTAATATATGGCGAAGGATATTACACTTGCTTTATTGGATTCATTAGAATGGGAATAAGGCAGAGCGCAGTTGGAAAGAGCCCTCGGCACACTACTACTGGTCCCCAGTGGGATGACCGTTTAAATTGAAGAAGAAAGGAGCTGTGAGAAAGAAAAATTGTTGCCTGACACCCAGGGCGCCAAGGGAATGGGTCTCGAGTTTGTTGGATTGGTTAAACCTCCCGCGTTCAATATGCAGCAAGATTGTTCTAATTTATTGAGAGGATCGTGCTTCCAGTATCCAGAGGAAAGGGAAGAAGAAGTAACGCGAGGAGAATTAATCTTGATCATTTTAATTAAATTATGTCACTGGCGATGAATCTTTCTGGCCGAAAACACACTGCTCTGTTCCCCAGCCTCAAATCACCTGGGATTCCCCAATGAAAATTACTTTTATTTTGGATAAAGCCAAATAGCCTCACACATCCTGCAACATCAAAACTTCGAAAACAGCCGGGAGGTTGTGAAACGATTTAACTTTCCGAAGTTGGCAGAGGTAATAAATTACAGGCTTCAATAGCCGGAGATTGACCTCCATTTTACGTCCCATTAACTGGGCTTAACTTGCTGCTAAAGTGTGTGGTGACTGAAATGGAACTCATTTGGCACAAGTCAAATGTTTTTAAACACACTTGATTGACTGAGCAGATGGATCTTTAATATTTAATACTTACCAGCTAAATAAAACATCTCAAAGAAATTGGTGAATTTTTGACTATTCTCCTGTCAGGTCCGACATTTCAGAATACTCTTTCTGAGAGAGACCATAACCAGTTAATTTATGATAAATGCCACAGACAAAAATCTGAAGTCATAGTTCAACGTTACAGCCAAGATATTTATTTTCATTTTTCACTCTTATTCTTTGTTTTTGTCTCTTTCCACTATTTGTAAGGCTTACTAGTGATCGAAGGCCTCCATTGGTCAGGGTTGACCATGGGTGTTGCATCCTAATTGTCTAGTACACGAGCCAGGGCAGTACAATATGGAGAGCAGGGTGTTGCCCGGAGAGCAGGCTCCCCCTCTCCGTGCAGCTGACGAACCCAAAGGAATGGCAGGGGCTGATACAGTCTGGCACCAGTAGCACCACAGGAGTGACCAAATCAGCCTAGGACTCCAGCTTCGGATTTTTCCCTCTGGGTTTACTCCCGAAGCCTTCCCCATGAGCGGGTATCGCCGCAAGGCAGCGGAGATTTGAGATCAGAGTTTTCCTTCTCCTAGGTGAGCTGCCAAACCACGGCTGATGAGCCCTATGAACCCGAAACGACAGGTCTTAAGGTGCCAGTAACCTGCCTTTAGCCCCTCTTCTGTCAATGGAAACGGTTCTGCCAAGCTGAGTCACTAAGCCATGTGTGAAAGGCCAGGAGCTGGACTCGGTTCCCAGAGGCTATTCAGAATTAACGCCATTGGGAGCATTTATCTTCATTACCATCACACCCCTTGCTTTCACAACCTTAAGGAACCAGCAAACACAATGTTTATTATCCTCATTCATTCCAAAACCTTCAAGAGATAAGCCTGGCCTCGACAGAAGCTGCTGAACAGACAATCGGGTTTCCTTCGCAAACACAAGGAAATCTGCAGATGCTGGAAATTCAAGCAACAACACACACAAAATGCTGGTGGAACACAGCAGGCCAGGCAGCATCTATAGGGAGAAGCGCTGTCGACGTTTCGGGCCCAGACCCTTCGTCAGGACTAACTGAAAGGAAAGATAGTAAAAGATTTGAAAGTAGGAGGGGGAGGGGCAAATCCAAAATGATAGGAGAAGACCGGAGGGGGTGGGGTGAAGCTAAGAGCTGGAAAGGTGATTGGCAAAAGTGATACAGAGCTGGAGAAGGAAAAGGATCATGGGACGGGAGGCCTCGGGAGAAAGAAAGGGGGAGGGGAGCACCAGAGGGAGCTGGAGAACAGACAGAATGATGGGCAGAGAGAGAGAGAAAAAAAAGGAGGGGGGGAATAAATAAATCAGGGATGGAGTAAGAAGGGGAGGAGGGGCATTAACGGGTTAGAGAAATCAATGTTCATGCCATCAGGTTGGAGGATACCTAGACTGAATATAAGGTGTTGTTCCTCCAACCTGAGTGTGGCTTCATCTTGACAGTAGAGGAGGCCATGGATAGACATATCAGAATGGGAATGGGACGTGGAATTAAAATGTGTGGCCACTGGGAGATCCTGCTTTCTCTGGCGGACAGAGCGTAGGTGTTCAGCAAAACGGTCTCCCAGTCTGCATCAGGTCTCACCAATATATAAAAGGCCACACCGGGAGCACTGGACGCAGTATACCACACCAGCCGACTTACAGATGAAGTGTCACCTCACCTGGAAGGACTGTCTGGGGCCCTGAATGGTGGTGAGGGAGGAAGTGTAAGGGCAGGTGTAGAACTTGTTCCGCTTACAAGGATAAGTGCCAGGAGGGAGATTGGTGGGAAGGGATGGTGGGGACGAGTGGACAAGGGAGTCACATAGGGAGCGATCCCTGTGGAAAGCAGAAAGGGGGGGAGGGGAAGATGTGCTTGGTAGTGGGATCCCGTTGGAGGTGGCGGAAGTTACGGAGAAATATATGTTGGACCCGGAGGCTGCTGGGGTGGTAGGTGAGGACAAGGGGAACCCTATCCCGAGTGGGGTGGCGGGCGGATGGGGTGAGGGCATATGTGCGGGAAATGGGAGAGATGCGTTTGAGAGCAGAGTTGATGGTGGAAGAAGGGAAGCCCCTTTGTTTAAAAAAGGAAGACATCTCCTTCATCCTGGAATGAAAAGCCTCATCCTGAGAGCAGATGTGGTGGAGACGGAGGAATTGTGAGAAGGGGGATAGCATTTTTGCAAGAGACAGGGTGGGAAGAGGAATCGTCCAGGTAGCTGTGAGAGTCTGTAGGCTTATAGTAGATATCAGTAGATAAGCCATCTCCAGGGATGGAGACAGAAAGATCAAGAAAGGGGAGGGAGGTGTCAGAAATGGACCAGGTAAATTTGAGGGCAGGGTGAAAGTTGGAGGCAAAGTTAATGAAGTCGATGAGCTCAGCATGCGTGCAGGAGGCAGCGCCAATGCAGTCGTAGATGTAGTGAAGGAAAAGAGGGGGACGGTTACCCGTATAGAATTGGAACATGGACTGTTCCACAAAGCCAACAAAAAGGCAGGCATAATTGGGACCCATACAGGTGCCCGTGGCTACACCCTTGGTTTGGAGGAAGTGGGAGGAGCCAAAGGGGAAATTATTGAGAGTAAGGACTAATTCCGCTAGACGGAGGAGAGTGGTGGTAGAGGGGAATTGGTTAGGTCTGGAATCCAAAAAGAAGCGAAGAGCTTTGAGACCGTCCGGGTGGGGGATGGAGGTATATAGGGACTGGACGTCCATGGTGAAAATAAGGCGGTGGAGGCCAGGGAGCTTAAAATCATTGAAAAAATTCAATGTGTGAAAATACATGCCCTTTGGGTCTACTTCAAATCTTTCTCTCTTCACTTTAAATCTATGCCCTCTAGCTTTAGGCTTTAGATCTTCCTCTCTCAAAAGATATAGGGTCGCCTACGGGAAACGAGGATGATTGGACAGTATAACTGACGTTCATCATGGGCTAGTGTGGGGCTAACTGATAGATGCTATTGCATGTTCTTCCTAATTTCCTCTTTGTGCTCCCCCCACCCAACACTCCATACGCCCTACGGACATGTGAATAAGAGATCCCTGCCCATCTTAAATTGCTCCTTGTGTGTAGGAGAGTGGTGTAATCGGAGAAATTTGATTCAAGGATTCAAAATACATTTATTAGCAAAGTATGTATGCAGTTTACAACCCTGAGATTTGTCTTCCCACAGACAGCCACGAAACAAAGAAACACCGTGAAAGAAAAACATAAAACACACCCCAAGTACAAAAAAAAGCAAACATGCAAATTCTAAAACGAAAATGAGCGAAAAACACAGAATATAAAACACAAAATGGAAAGAGTCCAGGCACATTCTGTTCAGCTCAGTGTGTGTTATCTACAGGACCGCCCCCCTCCCCGAAAATAGCAATAGAAAAAGGAGCGGGTAGGAACCAGAAACACATCACAATGTGAACTACAGAGTCCAGACTAAACCTTGCCCAGTACCATCCTCCGGCAGCATCGAGCGAGAGGGAGACCCTTCCAACTCCGGCAGCATCGAGCGAGAGGGAGACCCTTCCAACTCCGGCAGCATCGAGCGAGAGGGAGATCATTCCAACTCCGGGAGCAACGAGTGAGAGGCTGATAGATGGTACTGAACACCCACTTGCCTTCCACACTCGATGATTTCAATCGTCGAGGAAGATTGTGGAATGTGGGGCAAATAGAACAGGATTAGTGTAATAGTTGTTTGTTGGTTGGTACGGTCGAATGGGCTGAAGGGCCTATTTGCCTGTTGTACAGTACTGTGCAAAAGTCTTAGGCACATATACATATAGCTAAGGTTTCTAAGCCTTTTGCACAGTGCTGTATATTGGTTAAAATAGGAAGGTAGATAGATAGATACTTTATTCATCCCCATGGGGAAATTCAACTTTTTTCCAATGTCCCATACACTTGTTGTAGCAAAACTAATAACATACAATACTTAACTCAGTAAAAAAATATGATATGCATCTAAATCACTATCTCAAAAAGCATTAATAATAGCTTTTAAAAAGTTCTTAAGTCCTGGCGGTTGAATTGTAAAGTCTAATGGCATTGGGGAGTATTGACCTCTTCATCCTGTCTGAGGAGCATTGCATCGATAGTAACCTGTCGCTGAAACTGCTTCTCTGTCTCTGGATGGTGCTATGTAGAGGATGTTCAGAGTTTTCCATAATTGACCGTAGCCTACTCAGCGCCCTTCGCTCAGCTACCGATGTTAAACTCTCCAGTACTTTGCCCAAGTGGTTGGGTGGTTGGGAAACAGAAATATGTACTTAGCTTTGTATTAGCTCAGCAGTATTAAGCAATATCACTGGACAACAAACTTTTTCAAAAGTGTTGCTTCCTTAGACTTTTTTTGTTTATGATAGACTGCTTGAAGCTGAACCCGAATATAATTTCAGACTACTTGTATCATGTAGGAAATTGGAGAAACAAGAAATTAGCTTTTATTGAATATATAAGCTCGCAACATCGAGCTTACATCTCTGGCGATCAACTAAAGCTCAAGAAAAGCAGCTATGATCTGTGCAAAGCTATCAAGGCTGTGAAACAACAATACAGGGACAAGACTGAGTCAAGATTCACAACGAATAGCACACGTGACTTGTGGCAAGGGCTGCATACCATTGCAGACTTTAAAGCCAAACGCTGTGGTGCCTCCAATATCGCAGGCTCTCGCCCAGGTGAGCTCAATCGCCTTTAAGCTCGGTTCGATGTCGCTGACTCTGAGCCTCCGAGGAAAGCCACTGCTCCAACCAGCGACCTGGTCATCCCTGAGACTGAGGTACGCAGATGTTTCCAACGAGTGGACAGTCGCAAAGCAGCGGGACCGGATGGCATCCCAGGGCGAGCACTCAGGATGTGCGCAGCGCAACTGGCAGGAGTGCTTTCTGATATTTTTACTCTCTCCCTCTCCCAGTGTAGAGTGCCCTCCTGTTTCAAATTATCCACCATTGTCCCAGTACCAAAAAAGACCAAGGTAACACGTCTGAGCAACTGGAGTCCTGTCGCACTCACCTCAATAATAAGCAAATGCTTTGAGAGACTGGTCACGGACTACGCCTGCAGCATACTGCCACCCACACTGGACCCGCTACAATTCGCCTACAGACACAACCGATCGACAGCTGACGCAATAGCCACACACCGTCCTTACACATCTGGAGAAGAAGGATGCTTGTGTGAGAATGCTGTTCTTGGACTACAGTTCAACATTCAACACCACAGTTCTATCTGGGCTCAACAAAAGCTCAGAGACCTCAGCTTTGACCCTGCCTTGTGCAGCTGGATCCTGGACTTCCTGTCAGATCGCCAGCAGGTTGTAAGAAGTCTAAAAGGGAATGCAGAAAGTGAATGTTTAGTGGCATGTTCCATTTTGATGTTTGGTATGCTTGAAACTGTTGTCAACCATCTGCACATAGTTTGGTGCTCTATAGTTGCCAAGAAAATTTTCAACAACATCATTGAATGCCTTCCATGTGATTTTCTCCAATCCCACCAGAAATTCTTCAAATTGCCTCTGATTGATATTCTGTTTGATTTGTGGACCAACAAAAATGCCTTCCTTAATCTTGGCACCAGTTATTCTGACTTGAATTATGAATTGAAATAACAAATATAAGTGATTTTTTGTTTAAATGGTGAGTGATAGGATAACTTCATGGTGATTCTCATGACCAGCAGCTCAAAATCCATAAGATACAGCCAAATGTATTCAGGAAGCAAAATATTTGTTGTCTAGTGTATTTGGTAACAGGAAAGACATAATATGTAAAAGTGTTAGGCATCCTAGATGTATATACAGCATGTATCTAAGACTTTTGCACAATTCTGTACACTACTATGACACTCTCTGTGCCATTAATATCATGCTGCTCAGAAAATATAAGATAAACTCGATCTCATAACCGACTTACCTTGACAGGAACCCAAAATGGTGTGCTTTATAGTTCACAGAGAAACAATACCTACCGTAGCCATTAAAATACATATATATGGCAGATATACAAAGCAAGCACATGACCTGTAAGCCATGTTGATCCTATTGACCAGCTTCCAGACCAAAGCAGCAAAATATTCCCTCAGATCATCACCTTGGACTGGTCCTGGTGTTTATAAATTAATTAGTAAATTGGTTTTAAAGATTAAAGATTAGCCCATGTACATCACAATTTACAGTGAAATTAGTCGCTTGCATCAAATCGTATCAGCAAGGATTGTGCCCACAAGTGTCGCCATGCCTCCGACGTCGACACAGAATGCCCGCAACTCACTAACCCTAACCGTACATTTTTGGTGTGTGGAAGGAAAGCGCAGCACCAAAAGGAAACACCTGCCGTCACGGGGAGAGCGTAAAACCTCCTTACAGGCAGTTGGAGCTTTAATAGCTACATTACCATGAGGCTGCTAACTGCTCAACTACTGTGCCACAGGTACTGAGGTGCAGTGAAATCCTTTGCTTGGCGTACCATCCATACCGATCATTTCACAAGGAAAAGGCATTAGAACAATGCAAATTAATGCATTACAGTTGCAGAGAAATTGCAATGCAGGCAGACAAAATGGTACAAGCCTAAGACAAGGTGGATTGTGAGGTCAGGAGTCAATCCTTATTGTTCTCAGAAACTAATCTTGAGGAGTTTGATGGCAATCCTACACTCTCAATGTTCCTTTAAATCCCCTCTGAAGAAAGGATAGACCCCATTATTCCAACTGCTTCACTCCATCACTTTTTTTTAATATTTTTTTATTGAATTTTCAAATTGGTTACATAGAATAGAATAATATCAGCCCTCCACCCTCCCCCCATAACAAATCCCTATCTAAAAAAAAAACAGAGGGGGCGGACTTCCGGTAAGATGGCGATTGTTTAGCTGCTCCGAACTTTTGTTCCGTTACTGTCGCTATCTTTGCACTAAATGTCTCCATTTTTTAAACCTTAGTTAGGAATTTTTTCGGTATCTCTTACTTGTCTGTGAACATATCTAACTTACAATGTCTAACAAGAGTTCTAAATCCGGGAGAAAGGAGGCTATCGCTCCTTCGGACGAGACTTTGGCTGCGCTCGGAAAGCTCCGAGACGAAATTTTAAAGGAATTTAAAACCGCTTTCAAACAATTGGAAGACAAACTGGATCAGATCAACGATAAAGTGGACAAACATGCTGAACACTTATCTCGCATCGATTCGACTTCTGAAGATTTAGAAAGTCGTGTTCGATACTTGGAGACTCTCTGTTCCAGCCTAGAGGAAAAATCTAACAAACTCCTTTCCAAAATGGTGGATCTCGAAAATCGCAGCAGACGCTGCAATATCAGAATTCTTGGATTGCCAGAGGCGACTGAACAGGGATCAACCGTGAAGTTTTGCGCCGAGTTTCTCTGTGAGATATTCGGGAAAGATTTGCTTCCGAACCCGCCCGAGCTCGAACGGGCACACAGAGTTTACGTTCCCTCCGGAATTCTGGGCTCCCGTCCGCGACCAGTAATCTTGTGTTTCCATCAATACCAGGTAAAACACAGTCTGATTGTAGAGGCGCGTCGCAGGGGGTCTCTTCCTTTCAAGGATACAACCATTCACTTTGTGGAAGATTTTGCACCCCAGACCTTAAAGATGCGCGCTGAGTTTAAAGGCGTAATGAAAGTGCTGTTTGATCGTGGTTTTAAACCTTCCCTTCGCAACCCTGCTGATCTATGAATCAAGCTTAATACTGGAAAATACAAATGGCTCAGGTCGGTGAAGGAAGCTGAAGCATTTGTGGCAAGTCTTCCGGCTATCCAGTCATCTTCGGAACCCGATTGGACCTCCTAAAATGGTGGATAAGTACTCCTTGTAGTAAAATTACTTTTTCTGGACTCAGACTTCACTTGAATCACTCAGACACTATTCACTGAAACTCTAAGGGCTGTTGACAATCTCTCCCGGGATTTGGTGTGTGTGTAATCTATTTTTACTCTTGTATAACCTTATCTACAGAGTTTTACAACTGACTCTAACTTGTTTTGGAGGTTCGAAGTTTTTAGTGAAGGCCTCCCTGTTTGTTGGTTCACAGTTTAATTGCTGATTTATTTTTCCCCTTTTTTTAATATTTACTTATTTTATCTTTTTTTTCCTTTCTTCATCCTTTTTTTTCTAATCTCTGAATTTTTTTCTCTCCTCTCTGTAAATGGTTGATAAATACTCGTCTTGAATTTATAATTTTCCCCTTCCTCTCCTTTTTTTTTACCTTTTTTTTCCCTTTCTCTTACTTTATTCTTCTATAATTTTTCGCGGGTAGGTTAGTTTTGGTTTTCTTCTGATTTTCTCTGTATTAAGTTTTATATTTCTGCAGAAGGTGTTCTAATCTGTAGTTACGTTTTCCAGTGCATAAACTAGTTACTATCTGCTATAGTATTTATACGGAACTGTTGTCAATGACACAGATCTGGAAGTTGTATTTGGGTTAATTTTTTTGGTAGAGCTAGCTACTTGTTTTGGTAGCCGTCTAGTTTTGGGTTGTGTGGGTGGGGTGTTTTTTCCAGTTCCAACATCACTCACTGTATTTATTGTCTCTCTTTATTGCTCAGGACATGTATATGTTTTGATTTTACGAATCTATGTTTACATCTCTGCTCCCAGACTGCTATTGTACTGCTTGACTTTTTATATGCCTGCTGCCTTTTATGCATTAGTAATTGATAATGGCTAGTGCACTTAAATTCGTGAGCTGGAATGTAAAGGGATTGAATCACCCTGTTAAAAGGAGGAAGGTATTCTCACATATCAAACAACTCAAAGCTGACATTGCTTTCCTTCAAGAAACTCATATTCGTTGTTTTGATAACTTCCGGCTTCTGTCAAAGTGGGCAGGTCAGCATTTTCATTCATCCTTTGCCACTAAAGCTAGGGGAGTCTCCATTCTTATTAACTCAAATATTCCTTTTGAACTCCATAATAAAATATCTGATACAAATAGCCGTTTTATTATTGTTTCTGGTAAACTATATAACACTAAAGTTGCACTAGCAAACCTGTATGCTCCCAACTTTGACGATGTTAACTTTTTTGAACGGTTTTTTCCCTCACTACCAGACTTAAACTCATACTCTCTTATACTGGGTGGTGACTTCAACTGTTGGTTGGATCCTAAACTGGATCGATCATCCTCTGTTACCAGATCACCTACTAAATCTGCCTTAGCTATCCAATCATTTCTCTCTAATTTTGGTATCTCTGATATATGGCATTTCCTCCATCCTACGGAGAGAGATTATTCTTTTTTCTCACATGTTCACCATACCTTCACTAGAATTGACTATTTCTTACTCAATAACCAACTTATCCCATTTGCCCACTCTTGTGACTATCAGAGTATACTGATTTCTGACCATGCCCCAATTACCCTCTCTCTGAACTTTCCTGGTCTCCCTCAGAGGAATAAACACTGGTGGTTTGATTCAACTTTATTATCAGATGATGATTTTGTAAAATTTATTAAGGATCAGATAACCTTTTATTTTAACACTAATACATCTCCTGAAGTGCCATCCCAGATTGTCTGGGATGCCATGAAAGCATATCTGAGGGGTCAAATAATCTCTTACACAGCAAATCTCAACAGAAGATCCCGTGCAGATCGATCAGACCTCATTAACCAGATTAAAGAATTGGATCAAATATATGCCCAAACTAAGAACCCTGAATTATACAAGAAGCGCGTTGAACTCCAAACTAAATTTAACCTTCTGTCCACTCAACCTGTTGAACGCCAACTTCTCGAAAGCAGGAGTCGCTTTTACATTCATGGGGATAAGTCTGGTAAATTCCTAGCCAATCAGCTGAGGTGCTCCAAAGCCAAACAACATATTACAAAGATCCGGAAGGAGAACGGAGACTTTACATCGGATCATTTAGAAATTAATGACGCATTTAAAAAATTTTATTCTCGGCTTTATTCCTCTGAATCTCTGAATGACAATATCTCTGTTGATCAATTTTCACAGAATCTGAATATCCCCTCACTCTCATCTGATTTTAAAGCCAAACTCAATGCGCCTATATCATCAGAAGAAGTATCTTTTGCAATTTCTGCACTGTCCTCAGGGAAATCTCCTGGACCTGATGGGTTCCCTGTAGAATTTTATAAATCATTTTCCTCACTTCTTTCTCCTCAGTTACTTTCAGTATTATCTGACTCATTTAATTATGGCAAATTGCCACCCTCTTTCAATGAGGCATCTATTATTCTTCTTTTAAAAAAGGGCAAAGACCCAACAGAGTGTTCCTCGTACAGGCCGATCTCTCTGCTCAATGTTGATGTAAAGATCTTAGCTAAAGTGTTGGCTCATAGATTAGAAACTGTTATTCCCTCCATTATCTCTGATGACCAAACAGGCTTTATTAAAAACCGTCTCCCTTTTTTTAACATTCGGCATCTATTTAATATTTTATACTCACCTCCAACTGGGACTCCTGAATGTGTTATTTTCCTCGATGCGGAGAAAGCATTTGATCGTATAGAGTGGAACTACCTTTTTGCAGTCTTAGAAAAATTTGACCTCGGCCAAAGTTTCATCTCTTGGATCCAATTGCTGTACCTGTGTCCTACTGCTTCTGTTTTAACTAATTTTCAGAAATCCCAAGTATTTAATCTCAAACGTGGCACCCGTCAGGGATGCCCCTTAAGTCCCTTTCTCTTTGATTTGGCTATAGAACCTCTGGCGATAGCATTTCGAAACTGTCCTGAATTGACCGGGATTTGGAGAGGGGGTGTTGAGCATAAAGTTTCTCTCTATGCTGATGACTTATTACTCTTTCTCTCAAATCCATCTACATCCTTACCTCTAATGTTTTCACTTCTTGACCAGTTTAGCCAGATCTCTGACTATAAACTTAATTTACATAAGAGTGAACTTATCCCAATAAATAAAGAAGCACAAGAACTAATATTTCGTGATCTCCCTTTTAAAGTAGTCCATAATCAATTTACTTATCTTGGAATTACAGTCACAAGGAAGTTTAAAGATCTCTTTCGTGAAAACTTTGTCAACCTTCCATATGCTATAAAACAGAGTCTGGTACAATGGTTACCTCTATCTATGTCTTTGGTAGGTCGTATTAATGTTGTTAAAATGTATGTTCTCCCCAAATTTTTGTACCTATTTCAATCTATCCCAATTTTTATTCCTAAATCTTTTTTTGATTCCTTAGACTCTATTATTTTGTCATATCTGTGGCAGAATAAGCGCTCTAGAATTAATAAAATCCACCTCCAAAAATCTAAAAAAGAAGGTGGCATGGCTTTACCTAACTTTCGCTTATATTATTGGGCAGCTAATATACGTTGTGCTGCCTTCTGGTCTTTCTTCCACGGTCAACCTGAGTGCCCTAACTGGGTGGCAATGGAGTTGAGCTCCACTAAAGAATTATCTATATCTGCACTTCTTGGTTCTGCACTCCCTAGCAGTCTGCCCAGATCAATAGCTAATCCTCTTGTTAGACACACTTTGCGTATATGGGCTCAGTTTAGGAAATGCTATGGTTTCCAGGGGTTTTCCGTTTCTAGCCCTGTCGCACACAATCACCTTTTTTTACCTACTATGTATGATTCAGCATTCCATGTTTGGTATAGGAAGGGCATTAGACATTTTGAAGATCTTTTCATTGATAATCACTTCACTTCTTTTCAGCAGCTCTCTGTTAAGTTCAACCTGCCTAACGCTCACTTTTTCAGATATCTCCAAATCCGACACTTTATTGCTCCTTTAATTCCTAACTTTCCTGAAATGCCTGCGAAAAATGCTATGGACCTATTTCTTTCCATTAATCCACTAGGTAAAGGTTTAATATCAATTATCCGAGATAAACTAGCAGCCTTACGACGGGCCCCTGTGGATAAAATTAAAATGACCTGGGAGCAGTATTTAAATATCTCCTTATCCGATGAGAGCTGGGACTCAGTTCTCAAATCGGTTAACTCAAGCTCTCTTTGTGCTCGCCATTGCCTCTTACAGTTTAAGATTGTTCACAGAGCCCATATGTCTAAATCTAAACTATCTTGATTCTACCCTGGCATTAGCCCGCTCTGTGATAAATGCAAGAGGGGTGTTGCCTCTCTCATCCATATGTACTGGTTCTGTCCTAGCTTGGAGAAATTCTGGAAAGATGTCTTCACTACATTATCGGGTATTCTGAATCAGCACCTAGAACCAAACCCCTTAATTGCTCTGTTCGGTTTTTGGGGCGAGACAGACTTATGTCTGGGTCCGACCAAATGCCGAATACTATCCTTTGCCTCTCTCCTGGCGAGACGCTTGATCCTCCTCAGATGGAGAGATGTTGCCTCGCCCACTCATGCGCAATGGCTTAACGACATTATGGCCTGCTTGGACCTCGAAAAAATTCATTATTCAGTTCTTAATTCGGATCTAAAGTTCCATAAGGTCTGGGGACCTTTTATCGAGTACTTTCATAACCTTCCTCTTGACTAGGGTTTTTTTTTCTTCTTTTCTGTCCCTTGCTTTCAGCTCCCTTTTTTTTCCTGGTAGTAGGCATTATTATCCTCTGCTGCTAAGTGTATTCACAGTCTGGGAGTTTGACTGTCCGGACTTATACTCTTTATACTGTGTTGTGGTCGGTCTGGAGTTGTTGTTGTTTTTTATCTTGTGTTTTGGGGCTTGGGGAGGATACTAAGCTCACCTGTCTTTAATTTAGGTGCTTTTTTGTTACATTCTCTTCCTTTGTAGCATATTGTTATTGTACGCTTAATTTTGCACTGTATTAATGCTCCTCATTGGGATTTGGGGTTTTTAATTTGTAAAATGTTTTGAAAAACTAATAAAAAAATGTTTTTAAAAAAAACAGAGAGAAAAAAAAAGAAAGAAGAAAGAAAGACTGCCTGGATATCGGAAGATCCCCACATGCTCCATGGAATTCAAAATAACTTTAATATATGTATTTGTTTCTTTCCCCAGAGGACCAACATCTTTATCATCGGAACACCTATATATACAATCCTATCTTTTGTAAATAAGGGCGCCAAATACTCAGAAATGTGTCATATTTATTCCTTAAATTATTAGTAATTTTTTCAAGTGGAATACAGCTAAAAATTTCATTATTCCAATGATCCGTACATAAGTATGAATCCAATTTCCAAGTAACTGCAATAGCCTTTTTATTGAAATTTTTATAAATTCTTTCTGATATTTGTTCAATTTAAGTTTCGGTTTTATCCTTTCAATGTCACCTAGTAAAAATAATATTGGGTTATGTGGAAATTGTGTTCCAATAATTTGTTCCAATAAAACTCTTAAATTTATCCAAAAAGATTGAATTTTAAATCAAGACCAAGTAGAATGTAAGAAAGTACCAATTTCTTGATTACATCGAAAACATTGATTAGATAAGTTTGGGTTTTATCTATTTATTTTTTGTGGTGTAATATATAATTGATGTAAAAAATTATATTGTACTAGTCTAAGTCAAACATTTATTGTATTTGTCATACTGTCAGGACATAGTCTTGACCAACTTGTTTCATCAATTTTAATATTCAAATCTGTTTCCCATTTTTGTCTTGACTTATGAATTCCTTGTTTAAGTGTCTGTTTTTGTATCAGATTATACATAAAAGTAAATTTTTTAACTTTTCCTTTTTGAATTAAAGTTTCAATTTCATTAGGTTTCGGCAATAACGTTGTTTGACCCAATTTATCTCTTAAGTAAGCCCTTAATTGAAAATAACAAAAAAAAGTGTTATTTGATATTTTATATTTATTCTTTAATTGTTCAAATGACATCAATATACCTCCTTCATAACAGTCTCCTATACATCTAATCTCTTTTTGGCACCAATTATATAAAAGTTGATTATCCATTGTAAAAGGAATAAATCTATTTTGAATCAGAGGTCTCCTTGCTAATAAAGATTTCTTTATCTCATCATCAACATTTATCTTATTCCATAAATCAATCAAATGTTTTAATATAGGGGATTCTTTCTTTTCCCATATCCATTTAGATTCCCATTTTATATAAAATCTTCTGATATTTTTTCTCCTATCTTATCTAACTCTATTCTAATCCATGCTGGTTTATCTTCATGAAAAAAAATCTAAGTTGATTTGCTTTATAATAATTCTTAAAGTCTGGAAGTTGTAACCCTCCCAGGTCAAATTTCCATGTCTGCTTTTCCAACGATATTCTTGACGTCTTACCTTTCCAAAGAAATTTCCTCACACATTTATTTAACTCTTGAAAAAACTTCTGTGGCAGTTGTATTGGTAATGTTTGAAATAAATACTGTAATCTAGGGAATATATTCACTTTTACAGCATTAACTCTACCCACTAATGTTATTGGTAACATCATCCATTTATCAAGATCTTCTTGAATTTTTTTCAATAGTGATAAATAACTTAATTTATATAAATTCTTTATATCATTATCAACTCTTATACCTAAATACTTTATACCATTTATCGGCCATCTAAATTGAGTTACTAATTGACATTGACTATAATCTCCTTTAATAAGGGGTAAAATTGCACTTTTATCCCAGTTTATTTTATACCCTGATACTTTCCTTTACTCTTCCAGTCTAGAAGATAATTTACGCAATGAATGCAATGGGTTTGTTAAATAGATCAAAGCATCATCAGCAAATAAATTAATCTTATATTCCTCCTGGTTAACTCTAAAACCCATAATATCTGAATCAGTTCTAACTAATTCAGCTAATGGTTCTATCGCCAATACAAGTAAAGCAGGCGATAATGGACAGCCTTGTCTAGTTGACCTTTTTAACTGGAATGGTGTTGAAATTTGGCCATTTGTCACTACTTTAGCATTGGGTTTAGTATTTAAGGTTTTAATCTAGTTTATAAAAAGTACTCCTAACCCATATTTTTCCAATAACTTAAATAAAAAAATCCCATTCCAATCTATCAAATGCTTTTTCTGCATCCAAAGCTACTGCCACACTCATTTCCTCCTTCTTTTGTGCCAAATGAATTATACAAAGTAACCGAGTTACATTATCTGCCAATTGTCTATCTTTAATAAATCCTGTTTGATCCATATGTATTATTTTTGGTAAATATTTGGATAATCTACTAGATAAAATTATTGCTATTATTTTATAGTCCGTATTCAACAAAGAAATAGGCCTATATGATGCTGGTTTTAAAGGATCTCTATCTTTTTTTTGGCAATACTATTAAAATCGCTGTTGAAAAAGATTCTGGAAGTTTATGTGTTCTTTCCGCTTGACGTATTAACTCCATAAAAGGAGGAATTAATAAATCTTTAAACTTTTTGTTAAATTCAGGCGGAAAACCATCCTCTCCTGGAGATTTTTTACTCTGGAGTGATCCTAAAGCTTCTTCAACCTCTTTTAATGTAAAAGGCATATCTAATCCCTTCTGTTCTTCTGAATTCAATTTTGGGAGAGTTATTTGTGATAAAAATCTTTCTATCTCATTAATATCATTTTGTGATTCTGATTGATATAATTCAGAGTAAAAACTTCTGAAGGTTTCGTTAATTTCTAAAGGTTTATAAGTAATTTTATTTGCACTTGTTCTAATTGCATTTATCGTTTTGGAAGCCTGTTCTGTTTTCATCTGCCAGGCAGGAATCTTGTGTGATCTCTCACCTAACTCATAACACCTCTGTTTAGTTCTCATAATTGCTTTTTCTGTTCGGTATGTCTGAAGTGTATTATATTGTAGCTCCTTATTGACAAGTTGTCTTTGTTTTTCTTCCGTCATATGGCTTTGAGATTCTTTTTCTAATTTTGTAATCTCTTTTTTCAGTTGATCTATTTCTACCATATATTCCTTCTTAATTATAGAAGTATAACTTATTATCTGACCCCTCAAATATGCTTTTATCGCTTCCCATAATATAAATTTATCATCAACTGAATAAGAGTTTGTATCCAAAAAAACTGAATCTGTTTTTTCATAAAATCACAAAAGTCCTGACTGTGTTGCCTTTAAGGCATTTGTTTAGTTTATTATATTTTCGCTTTAGTAATTTGTTTGTTATCATTTTCTAGTTAAAGTTAAGGTTGTTTAAAGTAAATTCATTGTCTGTGATATATTGCGGCATGCGATGACATCACACCCGGTTTCGCCACGTCTTGTGGGAAAATACCAGTTTGGAGAAACGGGAAGGAGGGGGCTGATGTGTGCAGGATCAGCACAAGTAAACTTTTCTTTCTACGCACTAGAAACATTAGAGAAGCAACGCCGTAAGCTCATAAGATAATCGATATGTTGAATTAAAAATGTTAACGCTGATTCTGTTAAAAGTAATGACGGTTGATAAAGTCTACATTTTTTGTTATTTAAAGAGTTGCGGATAGTTTGTGTTGAAGTGTATTTAAAGCCAGTCAATGGCGTAGGTAGATTCTGACTGTATGTTGCACTTTAATGTAATATAGTTGTTGTAGTTTTACTTTTGCAAGTATTTATGATGTAAATGTGATGTCAAGAAGGAAACAAATACTGTATATATTTTGTATTGTTTTATCAACAGTTTTCACCATACGTTAATGTGGAAGAGTGAACAGTAAATGGTTAATCTTACTGGGACCGCCTCATTGATTGGTTTATGCTTGGTGTTTAGTTCAGAGTTCTTTTACACCTGTGCAAGAACACTACACTGACGTTTTAATAATATTGAGTTAAATCACCATCTACAAATCGGTTCCTCCTTATTCGTCATTATCAAAGGAGAATGATCTGACAATATTCTGGCTTTATATTCCATATTTTTCACTCTATCCTGAATATTCGTTGATAATAAAAAATCTATCCTTGAGTAAGTTTTATGTCTATTTGAATAAAACGAATAATCTCTTTCTCTTGGGTTAATTCTTCTTCATATATCATTCAAATTTAAATCCTTCATCAATGATAAAGTTAATTTTACTACTTTCGATTTTGTAACAGCCTTAGTTGATCTATCTAAAACTGGGTCTACACAAAAGTTAAAGTCTCCACCTATTAATATTTTATCATGTGCATTGGCCACATTCAAAAAGGTTTCTTGTATAAATTTTGCATCATTTTCATTTGGTGCATAAATATTCATAAGAGTCCATAATTCCAAAAAGAGTTGACAATGTATAATCACACAACTCCCAGCAGAATCAATTAATAAATTTTGTAGTTTAATTGGTAATGTTTTATTGACCAAAATTGCAACTCCCCTCGCCTTTGAATTAAATGAAGCTGCAATAACATTTCTGACCCAATCTCTCTTTAATTTCTGATGTTCTATCTCTGTTAAATGTGTTTCCTGCAAGAAGGCTATATCTACTTTCATTTTCTTAATGCATGTTAAAATTATTTTTCTTTTCACCAGTCCATTAAGCCCATCAACATTAAAACTTTAAAAATTCAGTAAGTTAGTCATTATTTTTAACAAGATTACTCCAATCTATAACATTACATAACATATCAGCTCTCATAGTTCTTTGGGGAATCTCTTTAAAATTCTTCATGTTGCTATGTGTCTCCCCCAAGTCATCCAGGCAAAGAGAAAGAAATAAAAGAAGAATAGATTATTAAAAAAAATAACAAAATACCCCCCTATTAATGTTGTGAATGAAAAAAACCACAACATTACCCCCCTCCGTTTTGCGGGTCATGGCTACCGCCATGATTACACACATGAATCCCATAGCAATCGATCAGAAGTTCCTCCAGCTCCCCGTAACAAAAAAAGATATATGTAAGAAAAAAAACTTTAATATCACTACTCCCAACTAGTATTCCTCAAACTTTTACATTTCTCCCCCTCTATCATATAATTAAGAATATATTTATATATTCTTCTACCCTTAAAGATCCATCAAATCTATTCCCTATTCCAGTCTTCATCTTTAATCCATCTCGCTCCTGTAAATTTCTTCCTGTGTCTAGTGAATATTCAAGGATTCTTGTACAAACTCCTCCACTTTCTGATAATCAGTAAAAAAAATTCTTTTTTCGACATCCAAAAAAATGATCAGTGTTGCAGGATAGCACAGTATAAATTTATAACCATTTTCCCATAAGACTTTTTTCACTGTTGTCCAGGCAAGGATATTATCTTCTATCTTGTCCAATCTGTTTTTGGTGTCTTCCGTTATTTCTTCCAACTTTTTAACTTTCTTATCCGATTTCTCCTGTTTTTTCATAACATTATCAAACATAGTCTTCATGTTTTTAACATCTGTTTTTATTACTTTTAATTCAATCATTATTTGCACTAAGGTCTCTCTTATGTCTCCACGATGTCTTTTACTTTTAATCTCTTCTTGTTCTTCCTCCTCCTTTTCTTCATCTGTGTTCTCCAGGGAGTCTGATTCTAACTCTGAATCACTTTCACTTTCAATAGCAGCTGGGACTTGTAGTTTGGCTTGCACTGATTTGCGCGTGCCCGCTTCTTCACGCATGTGCAGTTCCTGCTTCTTCTTCTTAAGGACTGCTGCAGTTGCCGCAGTTTCCTGTTCTTTACTGCCGGAGACAGAACGTGCCTCACCGAAAGGAGATCCGACCTGAGTACGAGGTTCCATCGTAGTAGTAGGCCCTTTTTTCTTCCCAACTCGTGATGTTGTCAAAGCAGTGGTTTTCTTCTGTTTCTGTTTAGGAGGCATATCTAAAAATAGTCTTGAGTAGTTTATAAGTAGTTTTCAGAAAATATTTATTAACTTTTCTTCATTTAAACGGTACTTTACTGATTTTTTAATGGGAGAGCTGGACTTCCACGTCTCGATCCTACGTCATCACGTGATGTCCCCCTTCACCCCATCACTGTACCAAATTTCATTGGTGGATCTGTTTGATAAGCCGACACAGGCCTTTCGTTTATCTCTGGCCCTCTTCAGGTATCCTTACAATGGCATGCATTTGCAACCCATCTGAGGCCCCAAAATGTCTTGTAGTCTGCCCACATGAGCTCCTTGCAAACCTTCCTTTCTCCTCATCTTGGTTTCAGCAATAAAAGAAAATAAGGAACTAGAGTTCGAAGCCTGGAGTTTGGGTTCCTACCATTGGCAACTCTGGAGTTCAAGGCCTAGTGTTCGGCAGTCTGAGTGCCCTGGAATCGAGGCCCGAGGACAAATCAAAAGTTCAGAGGTCAGGGCCGATTGGCTGCAGTCGAGTCCGCAGGGAAGGCTGAAGTCCGATGTCTGCAGGCCTGAGTCCATGCCTGCTAGAAGCTGGAGTCCTGTCCTGGGGTTAAAGGTGTGCGAAGGAGGAACAGAGCTCATTTTGCTGTAGTTGCTTGTTAAATTCTGTGTTGTTCTGTCGAGCACGGCAAGCATGCAATGTTGGTGCCGGAATGTGTGGCAACACTTGTTAGCTGCCCCCAGCTCATCCTCAGGTGTGTTGGCTGTTAATACAAACAACTAATTTCACTAGATACTTTCATGTATATGTGATAATTAATCTTGGAATCCTGGACCAAACATGGTCTTATCATCTCCTACTGTAACCCCAGTATTCAGCCTATAGACTCCAGCTGGAGACAAACTCCTCAAGCATTTTAAGTTAAAGACACTTCAAAGTTGAAATATTATTAAAATCCTGTTAATTAGCTAATTTCCAGAATATTAATAATATAACAAAATCCAACATAGCGCATCAACATGGGAGGTGTTCTATCATTGTTAAATAGGACTGGGTGAATCAATATGAGAATTAGTTTTATGTCAATGCACATGTATAAATAAATACTAAATTAACTTGGACCCACTTTTCATTAATAATATATGTTTTTCATTTTCTGTTCATATTAACTTTACTTTCTTTTCTACCACAATGTAATTAGAAAATTTAATATTTTACCAATACATTTCTTTTGATCAAAAACTAGGACTATTTGCAATGCTGTTGAAATTTTGGTCACCAGCCCCTTATCGCCCACATTTTCTGTATTTTCTAATGACCTGTATGCGATTCTATTTGCCTGAAATTGACAAAAAAAAAATTAAATGCAGCCATTGAGTTGCCTGTTGCTTTGTTATAGTTTTCATCATCAAAGTTCCATCTTAATGAATCAGATTCACAATCAGGTTTATTATCACTGACATACGTAGTAATCTCCCTCCTGGCACTTAACCCTGTAAACGGAAGAAGTACATGTGCCCATTCACCTCCACTCAGGACCTCAAGCAGTCCTTCCAGGTGAGGCAACACTTCACCTGCAAATCCGTTGATGTCATCTACTTATCCAACGCTCCCAGTGCGGCCTCCACTCTACATCGGTGAAACCCAACATAGTTTGAGGAACTGCTTTCTTGAGCATCTTTGCTCCAACAAGCAGGATCTCCTGGTGGCCAGCCATTTTAACATGTCAGTCAATGGCCTCCTCCACTGTTACAATGAGGCCATTCTCAGGTTAGAAGAGCAAAACCTCATACTCTGTCTGGGTAGCCTCCAACCTGACAGCATGAACATTGACTTCTCTATCTTCTGGTGATGTTCTCCCCCACCTCTCCTTCCATTCCCCATTCTGGCTCACTTCTCACCTCAGCTCCTTATCTGCCTATCATCTGCCTCAGTGCTCTTTCTCCTTCCCTTTCTCCCATGGTTCACTCTCCTCTCCTTGTTCAGCCCTTTATCTTTCCACCTATCACCTCCCAGCTTCTCACTACACTGCCCTACCCCATCCACCTACCTTTCCCCCCTCACCTGGCTTCACCTATCACCTGCCAGCTTGTACTCCCTCCCTTCCCACCACCTTCCTATTCTGGTTCCATCCCTCTTCCTTTCTAGTCCCGATGAAGGGTCTCAGTCTGAAACATTGACTCTTCATTCTTCTCTATAGCTGCTGCCCGACTTGCTAAGTTCCTCCAGTGTTTTGTGTGGGTTCCTTCCAGGTGCAGTTGGTTTCCTCTCACATTCCAAAGACGTACAGGTTAGAGTTGGTAAGTTGTGGGCAGGCTACGTTGGTGCTGGAAGTGTGGTGGCACTGACACAATCCTCACTGACTAGGTTTAACGCAAACAATGCATTTCACTGTATGTTTTGATGTACACGTGACAAAGTTAATCTTTCTTTCTTCAGAAATCAAGAATGAGGCAGAAGACTTGTTGCTCATGGCTGTTTTATTTTGTGCTCCAAGAACAAACATGAACAAAGAGGAAGAGCATAGAACAAAGAACCCAAGGACAACTAGCTCCGACTAAAAAGTTAACAACATCCCAATGATAAGAACTAACCTATCAAAAAGCCAGATTCCAGTAGGGTGCCACCTGCTACAGAGAACCTAAGAAGCTTCTAGAAATATACAGAAGCAGCTATATCACAATTATTGGAAAATTCACTAAACATTTACACACACAGTATACAGGAGATTATATATTGTAAAACTACAAGCAAGTATAGGAAAGTTAAACTACAAGGAAAATATATGAAAACTAACAATTCTACACCCTAATCCAACAGCTCTCAACCTGTAAGTATCCTTTGTGTTTCATTCAAGTTTATTTTGTAATAAATTGAACCTTATGAAATTTACCTTCCAGCATAAATTGAACATGCTGTACAAAATGCTGGAAGAACTCAACAGGTCAGGCAGCATCTAAGGAAAGGAATGAATTAATCTGATATTGGGGAGAACGAGTTTTTAAATCTGGCAGGAGCAAAGGATGTTGGAAATGGTAAGGGTGAAGCACCACAGGAGGGGTATGGGACAGGTGGCAGAGGTGGAGTGCCAGGGCAGGGGGCTGACATGGGTACAGAGACACCCATCCCTGAGGAAACAGACATTGTCATTTGATTCCAAACAATTGGTTTATTGATCATTACAGAATGTCTCTCTGGTGCTTCCCGCTCCCTGCTTTCTCTCTTCCCCTTTTCCCAGCCACGATTCTCCTCTCCCTGCCCTATTCCCACTCTCAGTCCATAATAGAAACACAGATCAGAATCAGTTTTATCATCATTTACATATGTCATGAAATTTATATTTTTTTTGCAGAAACTGTGCAGCGCAATATATAAAATTACTACAGTATTATGCAGGAAGTCTTAGTCCTAGCTATATATATTTGGCTAGGTTTTTTGCGCAGTACTGTACCTACAGGAAAGATATTAGTAAGCTTGAAAGAGTGGACAGAAAATTGAATTGAATTGACTTTAATTTTTACATCCTTCACATACATGAAGAGTAAAAATCTTTATGTTATGCCTCCATCTAAATGTGTCATGTGCAATCATAATAATTTATAATAAATAGAACAGTCAATGTAAAATAGAGTATACTCAAATCAGCATGAGTCCATCGGTCCAATGGCCTGGTGGAAGAAGCTGTCCCGGAGCCTGTTGGTCCCGGATGGTGCAGCTGGAATAGGTTGTGTTTGGGATGACTTGGATCCCCAATGACCCTACGGGCCCTTTTTACACACCTGTCCTCATAAATGTCCTGTATCATGGGAAGTTCAGAACTACAGATGTGCTGGGCTGCCACACCATTCTCTGCAGAGTCCTGCGATTAAGGGAGGTGTTGTTGTGTTTTTTTCATCACACAGCTGGTGTGTACAGACCTCGTGAAGTCCTTGGTGATGTGGTTGCCAAGGAACTTGAAGCTGTTTACCCTCTCAACCCCAGATCCATTGATGTCAATAGGGGTACAAATAGCACAAATGTTACTGGGACTTGAGAACATGAGTTACAGGGAATGATTGAATAGGTTAAGACTTTATTGCCTGGAGCATAGGAGAACGAGGGGAGAACTTATAGAGATGTACAAAATTATGATGGTCTGCTGTAGAGAGGGTAAATACATAAAGATTTCTTTCCCCTGAGGTTGGGTGAGTCTAGAACTAGATGTCGTAGGTTTAGAGTGAAAGATGAAATAGTTAAGGGGAACCTGAGGGGAAACTTTGTCACTCAGGGTACAGTGCAAGAGTGGAACGAGCTGCCGACAGAGTTGATGGATGTGGGTTCAATATTATGAGATGTTTGGATACTTACATGTATGAGAGAGTTATGGAGGGTTGTGGTAGACATAAAAACAGGTTGGCACAGATTAGATGGATGAGGGACCTGTTTCTGTACAGGACTGCTGAAGGGTTTTACCCCAAAACATCAACTGTTCATTCTCCTATTGTTGCTGCCTGACTTGCAGAGTTCCTCCAGCATTTTGTGAGCAGTACTAAGGGTGAGATCAAATGGGGTAGCTAGTTGGTGATTATACTCTTTTGTCTATATTATGTGCTGCTACTAGTAGGCCCAGACAAACCATAAGACATACTGCAGGCCGTTCAGCCCATCAACTCTGCTTCACTATTTGATCATGGCTAATTTATAATCCCACTCAACCCAATTCTTTTGCATTCTCCCTGTAATCTTTTTGACGCCCTTACTAATCAAGAGCCCATCAACTTCTGCTTTAAATATACCAAGTTGTACCAATAGAGGGAGACAAACTTTGTGGTTCAGTTGTGTTTCCAGCTTTTTCTTGTTTAGGTTTCAGATATCCAGCAACTGCAGATTTTTTTTTTACTTTGATCCTTGGCCTTGTTGCTTAATTCCTTTTAACTTTTACGATTTATTGATCTAGTCCTGAATATACCTAGAGACTGAACATCCACAGCCCTCTGGGATAGAAAATGTCAAAAACTCACAAGCTTTTCTGTAAAGAAATAACACCTCATCTCAGAGATAAAAGGTCATCTTTTTATCCTGAGAAATACTCCTGGTCCCAGACTTTTCAACCACCCTCGCAGGTCCTATGAAAATATTCAACAATATCACTATTCTTTCCTCTAAGTTCTATAGAATATATATTCAGTGGCCACTTTATTAGGTACATCTGTACATCTGCTCATTAATGCAAATATCTAATCAGCCAGTCGTGAGGCAGCAACTCAATGCAGAATAAAAAGCATGCAGATATGGTCAAGAGGTTCAGTTGTTGTTCGAACCAAACATCAGAATGGGGAAGAAATATGATCTAAGAGTGACTGACCCTGGATGATTGTTGGAGCCAGACAGGGTGGTTTGAGTATCTCAGAAACTACTGATCTCCTAGGATTTTCACACACAACAGTCTCTAGAGTTTACAGAGAATGATTTGAAAAACAAAAAATATCCAGTGAGCGGCAGTTCTGTGGGCAAAAATGCCTTGTTAATGAGAGAGGTCAGAGGAGAATGGCCAGACTGGTTCAAACTGACAGGAAGGTGACAGAAACTCAAATAACCACACGTTACAACAGGGGTGTGCAGAAGAGCACAACACGACAAACCTTGAAGCGAATGAGCTATGGCTGCATAAGACTCCAACGTGCACTCAGTGACCACTTTATTAGGTACTCAAGGTACTTTATAAAATGATGGCTCAGTGTAATTTATCATGGAAACAAAAAGCACCGGAAGTACTGAAAAGTACAGGAAGGCAAGTCAAAATAGCCAATGTAATTGCCCCTAAAGAAGGATCGGTGAACCTTTTTGAGACAGTGTGCCTAAATTGGCAATAGACTTCAAAAAAAATTCTCTCATGGGCCATGGCAACTTGGAGCAGAGATTATCATTGATTAATAAATTTGTAACATTTATTATAGAAAATTTTTAAGGAATTGGTTGAGTCCTGTGACTTATTTATGTGTATTCATTGTTTTACTAATAATCATAGTATAACACAGAGATATTGAAATAAATGAAGCATTTTAAGAAAATCTATATTAATCTCTTAAAAAGACAATTGAAAAGTAACATCATTTCCAAATAGTATTGTTATCGTACCGTATATAGTATGAGCATTGTGAATGTGAGATGATAAGCTTTGGTGCGTATTCATAAAAGATCAGAGAAAGAAAAATAAACACAGTTTATGCTCAATGAGACTTTTATTTCTGTACTAACAATGACAAGTATAAAATTTCCAGCAAATATTTGGCTGTTTTGAGAAGTTTGAACGTAGCACTAGTTTCCTCAGGAAGTCTACTCCTATGATTATTCTTATAGAATCATAGAAAAGTACAGCACAGAAAAAGACCCTTCAGCCCATCTAGTTCATGCCAAACCATTTAAACTGCCTTCTCCCATAGACCTGCACTGGGATCAGAGTCCTCCATACCCCTACCATCCATGTACCTATCCAAACTTTTCTTAAATGTTGAGATGAAGCCCGCATGCACCACTTGTGCTGCCAGCTCACTCCACACTCTCACAACCTTCTGAGCGAAGAAGTTTCCCTTCCCGTTCCCTTTAAACTTTTCACCTTTCACCCTTAACCCATGACCAAGCACATCATTGAACGTAATAGCTCACATGAATATTCATGAAGGCTCTAAACTACATACAGTATTTACTGTTTTATCACTGAATGTCCAGTGTTCACTCACAAAGGACAGAGGAAAAAATATTAGGGGAGTGAAGCCAATGCCAATTGGCCCAACTGTTTATTATCCAAACACTGACGTGAGCGCCAGGATTTCAAAGCATATCATCCAATGTCATGTATTCTCATAAACGTCCAGCTGGTGTCAAGCTGGTGTGAAATGTTTCCTGTGAAAACATCTCACTGTTCTCAGGTTGAATAACATCATTTGCTGCTTCATTTGACAATAAAGATCATCATTGTGTATCTTTTTATTATTGTTTGGGTTTAAAGAATCGATGGGCGGCACTTCATGTCGCGTGCCAACAAAACTTTTGCTCATGCTAACTTGGGCACACGTACCATAGGCTTTCCATCTCTGCTAGGGGGTAGTTGTGTGGCGGAAACTGGAAGGAGCTGTTAAGAATGTAGGGGAAATTAAAAATATGTGATTAATGTAAGACAGCATGGTGTCAAAGGTTGAAAATGGAGCACTAAAGCATAGAATCAGGCCCTTCAGCCCATCTAATCCATGGCAAATTATTGTTCTGCCTAGTCCCACTGGTCGTAGCCCTCCATACCCTTCCCATCCATGTACCTGTTGAATTTGAACACACATCCATCACTTCCGCTGGCAGCTCGTTCCGCACACTCGTCACCCTCTGAGTGAAATTCTCCTCATGATCCCCTTAAACATTTCACCTGCAGCTCATGCTACACTCTCTGAGCTCCCCTGGGTTGTATCCAGGCTTCAGGTGAGAAAAAACAGTTAATGTTTTAGGTTATAATCATTCAAAGAACAAAAGAGCACGAGACTACTGTCAGTCAAATTTCTGGAGATTTTTCATCAGATTGATCTGTAAATGAAACCTGAAGTGTTAGAGTAGAGTATTTCTTTAAATTTCAGATAGAATTGATCCTAATTCAAGAACGCTCGACAGGGCCCATTTACATTGATTGCGTGAGCACTTACCCTGCTTCATTTCAATATAATGCAGTGACTCTCGGTGGCAGATGCAAACTGAATCTACTTCAAGTTAACTCTTTGCAGAATCATGGAAGCCTCCCAGCCAAAAAGTGATTACAGCTAATCACCAGCTGCCCGCACTGGATTCAATGGATAAAGAGCAATGGAAATTCAAACAGGATTAGGTTCAGCAATCTGCAGAAATAGGAGGATTTACCCTGAAAACTTTGCCTCCTACACAAGTTGTTCAATATGAGCCTGAAATCGAAAGGCAACACCATGAGATAGTCAATTTGTGGGCTAATTAGGGCAGTGTCTTTACAAGACGAGTGACCCCAGCCTTTATCAATACTCCTCAGAGATTGTCTGCCTGGCGTCAGTGGTCGCATAACCGGGACTTGTGATATGCACCAGCCACTCATACAACCATCCATCACCTGCTCCCATGTGACCCTGATCGGGAGGCTAAGGGTGACCTTGCCCAAGGGCGTCCTGCAGGCTAGCGGAGGGAAGGAGCACCTTACACCTCTGCTGGTAGAGAGGTATCTCCATCCCACTCCACCATCCTTAACTATAGCCATCTTAAAACTTGAGGAGTTGTGGTTACCAGTTCCCTTACTGCTCACCCACTGATAGGTCAGTCACCTGGCTGGGCTCACCACCCTGCATCAGCCCGTCTTCTCATTGGACTATCCACATATTGACTTAAGAATCCTGCCTGGAGGCACCTAACAAATTCTGCATACTAAGCCTTCCACACTGAGAAGGTCCCACTTTATACTAGGGAAATTGAAGTGTCCCCCACCCCCGTGAAAACAACCCTATTGTTTCTGCATCTTTACATACTCTGCCTGCTATCTGTTCCTCAAAGTCCTGGTGTCTACTGGGGTGACTGTAGCTCAATCCCATCAGATATCTCCACCGCATTTGGGGTAGACACAGACACATTAAACACACGTTATAGGGTCCTAACACAAGGATGTCATGGGACCAAGCTGCTGTCTCACAACTGTAGTTCCCTGACCTCTGGTGCTGTCCATGTGGGTCTGCATGCTCTCCCTGTGGAGTTTTCTCCAAGGTAGCATGGTGGTTACTGTGACCCAACGAGCCCTGTTCAAATCCCCTACTGAATGTAAGTAGAACTTGCATGTTCTCCCTGTGACCACGTGTTCCCTCTGGGTGCTCCTGGTGTCCTCCCACATTCCAAAGACATACGGGTTAGCTGGTTAGCTGGGCACATGGGTGTAATTGGGCAGCACGGGCTCGTTGGGCCAGAAGGGTCTGTAACTGTGCTGTATCTCTGGGTGACCTTTCATTGAACCTGCTCTCATTCCTATTCCATAGATTTGCTGAGTATGCTCACAGGAAAATGAATCTCAGGGTTGTATGTGGTGACGTAAATGTACTTTGATAATAAATTTGCTTTGACTTTTGACTTTGAAATAAAATGAAATGTTCTGGCTTCTTCCCACATCCCAAAGAGCTGAAGATTGCTAGGTTAACTGGCCACTGTGTGCAGGTGAGTGATGGAGTTCAGAGTGAGTTGAGGGGATGTAGGGAGAATAAGAAGGAGCTACAAAGGAGATTCCGCAGATGCTGAAAGTCCAGAGTAACACATACACAAAATGTTGGAGGAACTCAGCATCTATGGAGAGGAATAAACAGTCAACGTTCTGGACTGAGACACTTCATGGACTAATGAAGATTTTCAACCGGAAATATCGAGAGCTTGTTTCCTTTCATAGGTGCTATCTGACCTGGTGAGTTCCTTCAAAATGAGTGTGTTGCATAAAATAGAATTTGTGCAGGTTTGGTGCAAGTGGGTGTTTAATGATCAGCTTGAACTCAGCAGGCCGATGGGCTTGTTTTCCTTGAGAGTCCGAGTGTAAATATATCCCAAAATTCTTAGTGATTAGCTTGGCTTGCCAAAGAACCTGCCACCAACGATAGCTACAGAATCATTACTGATATTCCCAATTTCCTTTCTATTTCAGCTCTTTACAGCACCAGCTGCTTGTAAGGAGCTTGTACGTGCTTCTCGTGACCACATGTTTTCTCCCACATGCTGTGGAGTCCTCCCACAGTCCAAGGATGTATGGATTAGCATAGGAAGTTGTGGGGGCCGGAAGCATGGCAATATACACTGGTTGTGCCCAGTGTATCCTTGACACAATCAACTCACTCCACTATGTTTCAATGTTTTGGTGCGCATATAACAAATTAAGTTAATAACACACAAAATGCTGGAGGAACTCAGCAGGCCAGGCAGCATCTATGGAGAGGAATAAGCAGTCAACATTTCAAGCTAAGACCCTTCATCAGGACTTCTAATTTTAAATGCTTAGCAGGTAAAATCACCTTTCCTCTGTGTCTTGAGGAGTGATGATGACGGCAAGCTCAGCCCAGGGTGCCACTTCTTCTGTCGTAGGCACACGACACCCTGTCCTATCTCAGACCCGCCATGGATCAAATTCACAGCCTGCAGGACCTACACGCATTGGGTAGTGCTACTATCAGAGTTCCCAAGCTGACGGGAGATTGAGATTTCGAATTGATACTTCTCGTAAAAACCAAGTCACGCGCTCCTCACTCAAATGCCACATTGCACGGGGAACATAGAAACCCCAAAGCACCAATCTCCATCACATGAAAAGCCTGCCCACCACCACTAGTTAGCCCATCTACAGGGAGCACTGCAGCACTCATCATCAAGGACCTCCACCATCCTGGCCATGCTCTCTTCTCACTGATGCCATTGGGAAGGAAATTCCACACCACCAGCTTCAGGAACAGTTACTACCTGCATGGTTAACTTCACTCACCTCAACACTAAACTGATCCACAATTTATGTACTCACTTTCAAACACTCTACAACTTATATTCTCAGTATTAATTTATTATTTATTATTATTACTATTTGTTTTTGTTTGTATTTGCACTATTTGCCTTCTTTTGCATAGTGATTATTTGTCAGTCTTTGTGCGCAGATTTTCATTGATTCTATTGTATTTCCTTATTCTCCTGTGAATGCCCATGAGAAAATGAATCTCAAGGTTGTATATGGTGACATATACGTACTTAGATAATTAATTTGAACTTCAACTTTGAACAAAACCACTTCAGCATGTTATTTCCAGTGCTGATGAATTTCCAAACTCAATTTGCCCCTCACAGATTTCTGTATTATTAATTCCTTTCCTTTCAGATCTTGTAGTCTTGATAAATAGCTTCTTCTCCCTTTATCATCTGCAAGATTTAATCAAACTAAATAAAACTGGGCTAATTTTAAGATAACCTCAATAAATCATTCAAGGAGTAATGATCATCTTCTTCCCCCAGAAAAGATCCTTCCAAGGTGTTAAAACTGCCGAGCAGATCAGGGGATGTTATAATGCAGGCATATGAAACTGAAGATGTTCTCATCTGGGGTGAAAAGCAACCTGCTGGAGGAACTCAATGAATGGAGAAGCATTTATTTATTTTAATTTTATTTAGAGGTACAGTGCGGAACAGTCTCTTCCAACCGAGTGAGCCACAACACACAGCAACCCACCAATTTAACCCTAGCCTAATCACGGGACAATTTACAATGACCAATTAACCTACTAACCAATGCGTCTTTGGACTGTGGGAGGAAACCAGAGCACCCGGAGAAAAGCCACACCCACACAGGAAGAAACGTACAAACTTGCTTACAGTGGACTCCAGAACCAAACTTTGAACTCCGACACCCCAAGCTGTAAGAGTATCATGCTGCCATGACACCCGTAGTGTTGGCGGAAGCAGAGGGACGATCTATGTTTTGTTCAAGATCCTGCAAGGAAAGCAAGCAGAACTACAAAGGTCTTACAAGTGGGAGTGCAGTTAGATTTCAGTAATTGACAGAGCAGTGGTTGGCATTCCCAACATAATTCCAAACTTCATGTCAGATAAGATTTAGACTTTAGATTTGGAGATACAGCACAGTAATGGGTCCTCCTTGTCCAATGTGACCATGCCACCCAATGACGCCTATGTGACCAGTTAACATACCTACCTGTATGGAGTGGGGACTGTGGAAGAAAACTGGAGCACCCAGAGGAAACTCATGCAGTCACAGGGAGAACGTACAAACTCCTTACAGACAGCGGCAGCAGTCAAACCCGGGTTACCGGCACTGTAATAGTGGGTGGCTGGATGGAGATTTCCTCCGCTAGCCTGCAGCTCACCCTTGGGCAAGGTGTAGATCCTGCTTAGCCTTCCTGATCAGGGTCACGTGAAGCCATGGGAGCAGGTGGTGGATGGTTGTATGAGTGGCTGGTGCATATCACAAGTCCCGGTTATGCGACCACTGACGCCAGGCAGACAATCTCTGAGGAGTATTGATAACGGCTGGGGTCAACCAAGTCGTAAAGACACTGCACTGAATGCAATGGCAAACCACCTACATAGAAAAAATGCCAAGAATAGTCATGGTCATGGAGAGACTATGATGGCCCATGTCATACAACATGGCACATATTTACGACGACAGTAACAATGACGAATAGCACTAGGCTAACTGCTTTGCCCTGTCAATGCTAATAAACCTGATTCTGTGACTTCTCCCTATGTGCAAAGAATCTTAGAAATAACAAAGACCACAAAATTAGGGCACCGTGGTAGCGTAGTGGTTAGTGTGATGATATCACAACTCATGCCATCGGAGTTCGGAGTTCAGTTCTGACACTATCTTTAAGAAGTTTGTACGTCCTTCCCATGATGTGCGTGGGATTCCTCCGGGTGCTCTGGTTTCCTCCCACAGTCCAAAGACATACCTGTTAGCAGGTTAATTGATCATCTTAAATTGTCCTGTTATTAGACTAGCGTTATTGGGTGGGTTGCTGGGCCAGAAGGGCCTGTTCTGTACTGTATCTCTAAAAAAAACTAACCATTTAGTCCATGCCAAGAGTGATTCAAGGTTTAGGTTTCCAGATTTATTTGTCATATGAATATTGAAACAATAATTGAAATGTGTCTATTGCGTTAACAACCAACATTCTCAGGGCATGCTGGGAGCTGATGCTACACATTCCAGCACCAATGTTCCTGTGAGAATAAACACAACCTATCAAATCGTTCCTTGTTACTACAACCCCCAATTCCAGGCAACATCTTGGTGAATGTGGTATGGTGAGGGAGGGCTACTGCACAAGATCAAAGTAAACTACAGAGATTTGTAAACTTAAGTCAACTCTGTCATGAGCACTAGCTTCCATAGTATCCAGGACATCTTCAAGGAGTGATAGGAGTGATGCCTCAAAAAGGTGCTGTTCATCATTAAAAACCCCATTACCCCGGTCTTGCCTTGTTCTCATTGTTACCATCCAGAAGGAGGTACAGAAGACTGAAGGCTCACTCTCAACAATTCAGGAACAGCTTCTCCCCCTCTGCCATCTGATTTCCGAATGGACATTAAGCCCATGAACATCACCTCACTGCTTTTGTTATTTCTATTTTTGCACTACTTATTTAATTCAACAACAGCGCCTATAAAGAGTATTCCCCCCCCCCCCCCCGGAAGTTTTCATGTTTTATTGTTTTACAACTTTGAATCACAATGGATTTAATCTGGCTTTTTTGTCACTGATCAACAGAAAAGACTCTTTCATGTCAACGTGAAAACAAATTTCTACTTCATTCTAGTTCTTAAACACAAAATAATTGATTGCATAATTACTTATTCCCTTCAAGTCAGCATTCATAGATGCAGCTTTGGAAGCAATTGCAGCCTTGAGTCTGTCTGGATAGGTCTCTACCAGCTTTTCATATCTAGACACTGCAATTTTCCTCATTCTTTACAAAACTGCTCAAGCTGTCAGACTGCATGGAGATCGTGAGTGAACAGCCCTTTTTAAGTCCAGCCATAAATTCTTAATTGGATTGAGGTCTGGGCTCTGACTTGACCACTCCAGGACATTAACTTTGATGTTTTTAAGCCATTCCTGGGTAACTTTGGCTTTATGCCCGGGGGTCATTGTCCTGCTGGAAAACAAACATTCACCCAAGTTGCAGTTCTCTTGCAGATTTCCCTGTATTTTGCCGCATACATTTTACCCTCTACCTTCACAACTCTTCCAGGGCCTGCTACAGTGAAGCATCCCCACAGCATGATGCAGCCACCACCATGCTTCACGGTAGGGACGGTGTGTTTTTGACGATGTGCAGAGTTTGGCTTATGCCAAACATAGCATTTTGTCTGATGGCCAAAAAGTTTAAATTTGGTTTCATCAGACCATAGAATCTTCTTCCAGCTGACTTCAGTCTCTCACATGCCTTCTGGCAAACTCTAGCCAGATTTCATGTGAGTTTTTTTTCAACAGTGGCTTTTTCTTTGCCACTCTCCCATAAAGCTGTGTCTGGTGAAACACCTGGGCAACAGTTGTTGTATGCGCAGTCTCTCCCACCTCAACCACTGAAGCTTGTAACTCCTCCAGAGTTGTCGTAGGTCTCTTGGTGGCCTCCCTCACTAGACCCCTTCTTGCATGAGACTCAGTTTTTGAGGATGGCCTCCTCTCGGCAGATTTACAGCTGTGTCATATTCTTTCCATTTCTTGGTAATTGAAATAACTGCATGCCGAGGATATTCAGTGACTTGGAAATTTTCTTGTATCCACCTCCTGACTTGTGCTTTTCAATAACCTTTTCACTGAGTTGCTTGGAGTGCTATTTTGTCTTCATGGTGTAGTTTTTCCACTGACTCACCAGTAGCTGGACCTACTATCAATTGAAACACCTTGGCTGCACACAGGTGATCTCTATTTATCTAATTATGTGACTTCTAAAACCAATTGGCTGCACCAGTGATGATTTAATGTGTCATATTAAAGGGGATGAATACGTATGCAATCAATTATTTTCTGTTTTATATTTGTAATTAATTTAGATCACTTTCGAGAGATCTGTTTTCACTTTGACACAGAGCCTTTCTCTGTTGATCAGTGTCAAGAAAGCCAAATTAAATCCATTGTGATTCAATGTTGCAAAACAATAATACTTCCAAGGGGTATGAATACTTTTTCTAGGCACTATTTACTATGGTGGCATCCGTTAGTCCCGCGAAACCATGGATCTGCGCCTGGAAAGTCTACTGGAGTGTCCCCTCCAGGGCGCAGGCCTGGGCAGGGTTGTATGGAAGACCGGCAGTTGCCCATGCAGCGAGTCTCCCTCTCCATGCCACCGATGTTGTCCAAGGGAAGGGCAAAGGCCGATACAGCTTGGCACCGGTGTCGTCGCAGGAGTTGCCAGAACGAGGTTGAAGGCAACGTCGGACTGCCTTAGGGACTCCAGCTCCGGATTTGTCCTCAGGGTTTACTCCCGAAGCCTTTCCCATGAGAGTGTATGACTGCAAGGCAGCGGAGGTTTGAAATCAGAGTTTTCCCTCTCTTAGATGGACTGCCTTCCCAGGCTGATGAGCTCCATCTGCCCGAAGCACTGGTTTTAAGGCGCCAGGACCCGCCTTCACCCCTTCTCCTGTCAGTAGAAACAGTTCCGCAGGGCTTAGAGGCCACATGAGAAGGCCAGGAGTTGGATTTGGTTGTCAGAGGCTATTTGAGGCGCATGCCGTGAGGAGCACTTTTAGGTAGTGGGAGCTTGTCCCCACTACCACCCCTCAGCTTGACAACCTTGGAACTATTTACTATATATTTGCTGTAAAATCTCTATGATTATATCTCATTGTGCTGCTGCCACAAAGACAACAGATTTCACAAGTGATGTTAAACCTGATTCTGAATCTCTTCTGTGTGCTCTCTATTGATACCACATCCTTCCCAACCAGAAACATACATTGATGCTGTCAGTGACCCAGCAAGCAATCACAGATTAATTTGATTCTGATTATCACCAACACAAACAGATTGGATCATTGTTTACTGATGAGATACGGAGGCAGTCAGCAGATTAAGAACTGACACAGTACCATCCAGATTAGAGTAAAATGGATTTTTTTTCTGATTGCCATCCTAGTTTTCATCATAGCCTCCAGACTAGAACCCTCGGACCACTCACGCACGGCATGGTAGCAATACAGGCAGTACGATAACGTAGCGATTAGCGTAATACTTTACAACACCAGCAAGAGGCTTCACTTCTCAGCGCCCTCTTTGTACATTCTCCCCATGGCTGCTTGTGGTGCAATTTCCTCCCACTTTCCAAAGATGTCCCGGTTAGGGTTAATAAGCTGCAGGGTGCTGCATTGGCACTGGAAGTATGGCGACTAGTGACAGCTGTGCATGAAAATCCCGGGAGATCACCAGTCTCTGAGACACTCAAACCACCCTGTCTGGCACCAACAATCATTTATAGACAATAGACAGTAGACAATAGGTGCAGGAGTAGGTCATTCGGTCCTTCGAGCCAGCACCGCCATTCAATGTGATCGTGGCTGATCATCCACAATCAGTACCCTGTCCCTGCCTTCTCTCCATATCCCTTGACTCCGCTATCTTCATAGTCAAAGTCACTTAGATCACGTTTCTCCCCCATTCAGAGACAGTCAGAGCCGTCTCTATTTCCTGAGGAGACTGAGGTTCTTTAACATCTGCTGGACGATGCTGAGGATGTTCTATGAGTCTATGGGGGCCAGTGCTATCATGTTTGCTGTTGTGTGCTGGGGCAGCAGGCTGAGGGTAGCAGACATCAACAGAATCAACAAACTCATTCGTAAGGCCAGTGACGTTGTGGGGAAGGAACTGGACTCTCTGACGGTGGTGTCTGAAAAGAGGATGCTGTCCAAGTTGCATGCCATCTTGGACAATGTCTCCCATCCACTCCATAATGTACTGGTTAGGCACAGGAGTACATTCAGCCAGAGACTCATTCCACCGAGATGCAACACTGAGCGTCATAGGAAGTCATTCCTGCCTGTGGCCATCAAACTTTACAACTCCTCCCTCGGAGTGTCAGACACCCTGAGCCAATAGGCTGGTCCTGGACTTATTTCCACTTGGCATGATTAACTTATTATTATTTAATTATTTGTGGTTTTATATTGCTATATTTCTTCACTATTCTTGGTTGGTGCGGCTGTAACGAAACCCAATTTCCCTCGGGATCAATAAAGTATGTCTGTCTGTCTGTCATTCTGATGTTTGGTTTGAACAACAACTGAACCTCTTGACCCAGTCTGCATGCTTTTATGCATTGAGTTGTTGCCATATGATTGGCTGATTAGATCTTTGCAATAATGAGCAACTGTACTGAATAAAGTGGCCACTGGGTGTACAGGACTGTCGCTTAATGGTAGGCACAGACTTTGTGGGCTGAAGAGCCTGTTTCTATGTCCTATGACCCTATGACATCAGGATAAATCATAGATTACAGAAACAGGCCCTTCGCTGTGATCTTGATCAGTTACATGCTGTACCCTCTTGAAAAGAAGCAGCTTGTGTAGAAATATTTGGAGACAGTTTTGTAAAGAGCCAGCTGCCCTATAAAACTTGTAGTTACAATCATTTTTCAAAAGAAGGTAACAGTGATTCTCTCCAGCCTTTCTTCAAATAAAGTATGTTTCCCTCAGATAATTAATTGCAATCCAATTTCACAGAGTTTGACCTGCTTACATATCTGATTACTCCTATCGACAGTTTTCATCACAGTGAAACCTGCCGAGCTGTGTTGATGTTGCGGCAATGCCAATTAGCAATTGCGAGTTTAATTAAAACCAGTGCGAAGTAGTGCTTTGTATTGAATGCTTCTAGAAGTATCACAGTATGAGGTTGG
Organism: Hemitrygon akajei; assembly: GCF_048418815.1. Lineage (NCBI taxonomy): Eukaryota > Metazoa > Chordata > Chondrichthyes > Myliobatiformes > Dasyatidae > Hemitrygon > Hemitrygon akajei. The sequence goes on from NC_133129.1 coordinate 177,414,368, forward strand.
AATTGTATCTAAATTATGAATGGGCCCAGATCCGGGCCAGAACGGATTAATGCAACCCACTAAGCTGTGGAAAATTGCTCCAATTAATGCATTGCAAAGATTATAGAGACATCAAATGCAATGAATGTGGTAGGCTCTCTAGTACAATCTATTGTCTGCACAAAACAACTTAAAACAGAGGTTCGATTACCCAACACTAGCAAATATTAGTTGAGAGTTCTCTTTAGCTCAGAAAACACAAGAACATAATTAGACCATTTGGCCCATTGAGTCAGCTCCGCTATTTGGTCATGGTTCAGAATTAGAATCTGAATCAGGTCTAATATCACCGGCATATGTCGTGAAATTTGTTAACTTTGCCACAGCTGTACAGTGCAATACATAATAATATAGGGAAAAACTGTGAATTATGGTAAATATATATATATATAAGAGTTAAATTGCTGTGTACATACATCTACTGATGCCTCTAGACACATCTTCAGTGGAATCATCGGGTGTTTCACGTCTTTCAGCGTCATACACCTTCCTCCAGGTGACCCAGCCGGGACTGACCAGACCCCAGCTTGTGTCCAGCTACTTCTGACTCCATCACTCCCCTCTTTTGAGCCACAGCCATCTTGAGGCCCTCTCTGCCACATCGGTGGTATTGCGGATGGCTCTCCTCTTCCTCTCTCTCTCGATGCCCAAATTGCTGAAGGCTCTGGCTAAGTAACGGGCTGCGAATCCCTATAACCAACTTCCACTGGGAGACACCTCACTCCCCATCCAGCCTGCTGGCAGTCGCTGACCAGTCCTGCGTACTTGGAGAGCTGCCTTTTTTTTGCAAAAAAATTAGGAATAAAAAGAGTCACGTGGTAGTGTTCATGAGTTTGATGTCCATTCAGAAATCAGATGGCAGGGAAGAAGAAGCTCTTTTGAATCACTGAGTGTGTGTCTTCAGGCTTCTGAACCTCCTTCCTGATGGTAGCAATGAGAAGAGGGCATGCCCTGGATGGTGGGAGTCCCTGGTGAAGGATGCTGCTTTCCCGCTCCGTGTAGATGTGCTCAGTGACGGGGAGCGCTTTACCCATTATGGACTGGGCTAAACCCAGGAACCACCATGTGCTTGAGGGCAATAAATGCTGGTCCTACCCCATCCTAAAAAATGAATAAAAATAGCGGGGGCTGCTGAGCCGTTCATTGTTCTATGTGCCATTGTTTTTAAACTCTCTGGTGGGATTTGATGCTGGTTTCTGTATACATGCCCAATAATTTATCTGTTGTTCGCCAATTACCCTTGTTGGAAAACTCAATAAAACGTGGCTTCCATAAAAAACAATTGCAGAAATAACTTAAATTAGCATTAACTGCTTGTATAGAAGGAAGTTACTGTGATGCTGGACTGGCCAGGAACTCTTTTGCCCTGGTATTGATTACATTACATCGACGACAAGCTTAAGGAAAGGACGGGATGAGCGGGACTTCACTGCTGCTGCCATTTTCGAAACAAAGTCTAAACAGATGGCAGACTGAGAATTGGTGACATTATCAATGAATATCTGTCAGCACAACAGCATTTTTGTTTTATAATTAGCCAGGGCGCATGAGGTTCCACTGCAAGGAGGGGGTTGCAACATGTTTAGACGTGTAGGGATGGTGGGCTTGATTTGTGACTCTTTGTGTTTAAGTACCAGCGGAGACCCCACAGTCTGCACTCCTGTTTCCTTGGATACCTGGTATTTTGTTGTTGCAACTTTATTGTAGCTCATTATAATATCTGTCTGACATCTGATTTGTCTCCAGAATGAGGTCACAGGCACAGCAGGAAATGAAGCCTATCTGGCAGTCGAGTGTCTTTGTCAATAATTATCATAGACGTCTCATTCCATAATGCCTCACAGAACCCGAGGACTGCCTAAAGCCTATGAAGCAGTTCTGAAGAGCCATAGAGTATAGAGAACCGCAGTACAGCATCAGGCCCTTTGGCCGATCTTGTCTGTGCCAAACTATTATTCTGCCTAGTCCCATCAACCTGTCCTCCATACCCTTCCCATCCATGCACTTATCCAAACTTCTCTTAAACGCTGAAATCAAACTCTCATCTACCACTTCCACTGGCGACTTGTTCCACACTCACACCACCCTCTGAGCAGAGATGTTCTCCCTAATGTGCACCATAAATACTCATTAAAAAAAACACTGACCAGGCTTGCGCCCTGGAAACCTTCCATGCCGCAAATCCATGGTCTATTGAGACTAACAGAGGCCTACACACACACACCATAAATAAATCATTTCCCTCCTGTTCCCATGAACTTCCTCTGGGCCCGCTCCATTGCCAGCACATCCTTTTTTAGAGATGGGGCCCAGTTCACCAAATGTGGTCTGACCAATGCCTTATAAAGCTCCAGAATTACATCCTAGCCTTTATATTCTAGTTCAGAGGAGTGGGAATGGAAATCAAACATTGTCCCTCCCACCATATATTTGACTTCATCGGGTAGTGCAGAGTGGAGTTGCTGAAAAATTGCTTGGGCCTATCAACAATAAATTTGAACTTTGAATTTTAAAGAGATTAGTTTTATTTGTCACATGTACATCGAAACATACAGTGAACTGCGCCGTTTGTGTCAACAACCAACACAGTCCGAGGATGGACTGGGGGCAGCCCACAAGTGTCACCATGTTTCCAGCACCAATGTAGTATGCCCACAGCTCACTAACCCATACGTGTTTGAAATGTGGGAGGAAACCCGAGCACCAGGGAAAGCCCACGTGATCTCAGGGAGAGCGTTCAACCTTCCTACAGACAGCAGTGGGAATTGGGCCTCGATCGCTGGCGCTGGAAAGCATTACACAAACCGCTACAGTACCACGTTACCCCTATCTGTACAAGGCCAATACGCCATGATCACATCAACGTGAAGAACTGCTCTTCCCCTAAGTGTGAGCGCCACCGCGTACCCTGACAAGCCCGCACCTCTACCTTGTTCTAATAATGTTTTATTTGTTATGAGGCCACGCTACCCAATTACATCCATATTTCACCTTTCACTCTTTCCCAGAATCACTCTCATGAACTTCTTCTGGAGCACCCGGAGAAAACTCACACGGTCACGGGGAAATGTACACACAGTGGCAGAATTCACAATTCAAATTTCAAAGTACATTTACAACCCTGAGGTTCATTTTCTAGCTGGCGTACTCAGTAAATCCATAACAGAATAACAAAATCAGTGGAAGTTCGCACCAACTTGGGCGTTCAACCAGAGTGCCGAAGGCAAATAACTGCAAATGCAAAAAGAAATAATTAATTAATAGATAGATAGATAGATAAATAAATAAATAAACAAGCAAGCAATAAAATATTGAGAACATGAGATGAAAAGTCCTTGAAATTCGGTCCATTGGTTGTGGGAACATTTTGATGACGGGGCAAGTGAAGTTGATGAAAATATCCCCTCTGGTCCAAGACCCTGATGGTTGAGGGGTAGTAACTGTTCCTGAACCTGGTCATGTGACCCCTGAGTCTCCTATACCTTCTTTCTGATGGCAGCAGCGAGAAGAGAGCATGGCCTGGGTGGTGGGGGTCCCTGATGATGGATGCTGCTTTCCTACAACAGTGTTTCGTGTAGATGTGCTCAGTGACGGGGAGGGTCCAGGTTAATTGAACCCGAGTTCCTGGTAATAGTGAATAGTGTTACGCTAACTGCCACACTAACGTGTAACCCCCCTGTTTTATATCTCTCTTCCCCCCATCTCTCTCTCTCTCCCCCTCCCTCTCCCTCGTTTATTAGCAGCAGCCTTATTTTTCATAATGCCTGACTCTTTTAATTGCACAGGTGCAGGTGAACTTGTCACAATGTTGAAGAGTCCCTTGTAGACTCCTTTATCTTTGATGTTGTTGGTAAGCCTATTATCATTGTCCCGCCCACACTGCTTTCTACAGTGCTCCCTTTCATCTCGTCTGCCTTTGAATCAATAGGAGCCCGTCAGAACCTCGTCATCATCCGGTGTCAACCTGACGACGAGAGGAGCCCCTCAGAACCTCACCCCCATCCGGTATCAACCTGACGACGAGAGGAGCCCGTCAGAACCTCGTCCCCATCCGGTGTCAACCGGATGACGAGAGGAGCCCCTCAGAACCTCGTCCCCATCCGGTGTCAACCTGACGACGAGAGGAGCCCGTCAGAACCTCGTCCCCATCCGGTGTCAACCTGACGACGAGACGAGCCCCTCAGAACCTCACCCCCATCCGGTGTCAACCTGACGACGAGAGGAGCCCCTCAGAACCTCACCCCCATCCGGTGTCAACCTGACGACGAGAGGAGCCCGTCAGAACCTCGTCCCCATCCGGTGTCAACCGGATGACGAGAGGAGCCCCTCAGAACCTCGTCCCCATCCGGTGTCAACCTGACGACGAGAGGAGCCCGTCAGAACCTCGTCCCCATCCAGTATCAACCTGACGACGAGAGGAGCCCCTCAGAACCTCGTCCCCATCCTGTGTCAACCCGACGACGAGAGGAGACCGTCAGAACCTCGTCCCCATCCGGTGTCAACCTGACGACGAGAGGAGCCCGTCAGAACCTCGTCCCCATCCGGTATCAACCTGACGACGAGAGGAGCCCCTCAGAACCTCGTCCCCATCCGGTGTCAACCTGACGACGAGAGGAGCCCCTCAGAACCTCGTCCCCATCCGGTGTCAACCTGATGACGAGGGGAGCTCCTCAGAACCTCGTCCCCATCCGGTGTCAACCCGACGATGAGAGGAGCCCCTCAGAACCTCATCCCCATCCGGTGTCAACCCGACGACGAGAGGAGCCCGTCAGAACCTCGTCCCCATCCGGTGTCAACCCGACGACGAGAGGCTGACCCTCTTCTCCACGGTGATCACCCCGCCACCGCACCTCCAGCTGCTCCCCATGTTGATGGTAATTACTCAGAGCTCTGAGTGGCTGCTTAATGGTTTGAAGCACTTGGATCAATCAATGTCCTCTCAATCACTCAATCATTGGATTTCCATGGCACTGGAGGCCTTTTGGCCCATCAAGTCTAGACCTGCTCCTGTAGAGCAAACCCATCAGTCTGATACCCAACATATTCAAATACTCCCTTGGCCTCATTCTTATTTGTATTTTTTTTTATTATATAAATGCAGCATTGTAACAGGCCCTTCCAGCCCAATGAACCCACGCTGCTTAATCACACCCTTGTGACCAACTAACTTACCAACCTGTACATCTTCTGAACATAGCAGTAAAAAGTTTCACAAACTGCTTAGGGAACTCAGCAGGCCAGGCAGCAACTATGGAAAAGGAGTTAACAGTCCTGACAAAGGGTCTCGGCCTGAGACGTAGACAGTTTACTGTTTTCCATGGATGCTGGCTGGCCTGCTGAGTCCCTCCAGCATTTGATGTGTGGATTTCCAAGATCTGCAGAATCTCTTGTGTCAGTGAATGATGGTTGTAGTTACATCTAAAGTTCCAATTACATTCCAAATTTGTTCAGGTTCCCATAATAATACTCATTGTTCAATCTAAGGAGACAATACAAATGGTATTGTTTGTTGGAGCGAGAGGTCACATGAGCCCATTATGTCCAAAGATAGATATGGATTGGACTAGGTGCCCTGATCATAAGCTCAAAGTCTGAATGAGTGGGGAATAAATTAAATATCCCCAGTGCTGTGCGATGGAGATAAGCTTCAAACTGATATTCTTTATTCATTACATTGAATGCAGCATGGGTGAAGCAGTGTGTTCAATCCCTCTATTAACACCACTGATTCTTAAGCTAGCTGCAAGTAATTACATGCTCCTGTCAGCTGCAGTCGGCGAGATTTTCTAAAGGTTTAATGTATTTCACAGTGTGAGCCCTGCTGGAGATGGTGATGGTAAATTTTTTGGCTCATAATGGACATTCATGTAACTGCAGTTTTATTGCACTAAGTCTAGAAAAGCGATTATAAAGCAAGCCATTGAGGTTGGGATGAGTTACGGATCTCAATCAGTAAACATAGACCCATTGTGAAACACTTGATATTGCCTGCATTGAAAACAGAACAAAGCCACCAGAAGATGTTAGAAGAAGTTAGGCTATTCGGTCCATCGATTTTGCTCTGCCTGTCAATGATGCCTGATTTTTCTTTAAACCCCATCCTCCCACTTTCTCAAGATGTTTAATGTCATTTCCAGTGCACAAATATAAAGGAGAACGAAATAGTTTATACAGTGCAAAGAAAACCACAATAAGAACTTTTTCTTCTTCTGGGACCCATAGCTCCCAGTGGAGCAGAGGCGATGGGTGAGCTACCGGCCCCAACGTCCTCTGTTCTGAGCCAGTTTCTCGAGGGTGGATCAGGAGTATCCCCCTCATCTCTTTGTGATTTCATTTTAATGCCTGCCTGGGGATGTTGTTGGCTGGCTTTCTTAAGGTGTGGCCAATCCACTTCCATTTCCGATTGGCAAAATGAAGAACACGATATTTTAAAATACCACAACAAATATAAAATGCATTTAATTACATCGATTATGTCTTATCAATAATCTGCCTTAAATACACCCAATGACATGACCTCCACAGCCCTCTGTGGCAATAGATTCCACAGAGATGAGGTGAAGAAATTTCTCATCTCTGTTTTAAAGAGATGCTCCTTTATTTAGAGACAGTACCCTTAGAACCTAACAATAGAAACATCCTCTCCACATCCACAACATCCAGGCCTTTCAGTATCCAATATGTTTCAATGTGATCCCACACCCCTCATCCTTCAGAACTCCATCTAGTACAGGCCCAGAGACACAAAATGCTCCTCATATGTTTCATTACCAGAATTATTTTTGTAAAACTCCTCTGAACCCTCTCTAGGGCCAGCACATCTTACCTTTTTCAAATACGACCTGACCAATGCCCTATAAAAATTTATGTTGCATATTTATAAGAATATGGATTATTGCATTCAATCCTAGTCATCCATCACAGGAAAGGGGTGCAGGCTTTCAAGGGTGTGCAGAAGACGTTTACCAGGATGAGCGAGTGTGTGCTGTGAGGAGAGGCTAGACAAGTTTATAGGCAACACGAGTGAATCTGCAGATGCTGGAAATAAATAAAAACACAAAATGCTGACAGAACTCAGCAGGCCAGACAGCATCTATGGGAGGAGGTAGTGGCCTGAAACGTCGTCACTACCTCCTCCCATAGATGCTGTCTGGCCTGCTGAGTTCTGTCAGCATTTTGTGTTTTTAGACAAATTTATGTTGTTTTCTCTGTGGTGCCAGAGACTGTGAGGGGAAACCTGACAGAGGTTTATAGATTATGAAATTCAGAGAGGTATAGGCACGCAGTCGGTATCCTTTTCCCAAAGTCAAAATGTCTAATGCTAGAGGGCACGCACCGAAGGTGAAGTGGATAAGTTCAAAGGAGATGTGTAGGGCAAGTTCTTGTTTTGCGCAGAGTGATGGAATGTGCTACCAGGGATAGCAGTAAGGCAAACATGGCAGAAGCTTTCAAGAGGCTCTTAGAACGGCACATGTATGTACAGTGAATGGATGCATATGCATATTATGTAGGCAGAAGGCTTTTGTTTAGTTAGGTAATTAATTCTAACAGCTTTTCTACAGGAGCACCATCAAGTGTCCTGCCCGGCTGCATCATTGTGTGGTACGGAAGCTGCAAGGCATCGGACCGCAAGACCCTACAGAGGACAGTGAAGACTGCCGAGAGGATCACTGGGGTCTCCCTCCCACCTATTTCAGAATCAGGTTTGACATCACCGGCATATGTCATGAAATTTGTTAACTTGGCGGCAGCAGTAAAATGCAATACATAATATTATAGAAAAAAACCTGTGAATTAGAGTAAGTATATATATGTATATCAAATAGTTAAATAAGTAGTGCAAAAACAGACATAAAACAGTAGTGAGGTAGTGTTCAGAAATGGCAGAGGGAAAAAAGCAGTCCCTGAATCTCTGAGTGTGTGCCTTCAGTCTTCTGTACCTCCTTCTGGATGGTAACTGTGAGAAGAGGGCATATTGTGGGTGGGGAGGTCCTTAATGATAGCCTCTCCCCCATACCAGACAGTCATGCAGCCAGTCAGCATGATCTCCATGGTCCATCTGTAGAAATTTTCGAGTGTTTTAGGTGACATTCCAAATCTTCTCAAGCTCCTAATGAAATATAGCCGCTGACATTTACCAGAAGCATTGTCAGCCAAAGGGCCTGAGGCACTGTTGAGAATCCCCACCACCCATGCCACAATCTCTTTGAGCCACTACCGTCAGGAAGGAGGTGCAGGACAATCAAGACTGGGACTGTCAGACTGGGTCACAGCTTCTTCCATCAGGCTGTGAGACTAATGAATACCCTGCCACCACTGAGGTCTCGTCACTAGGCAGAGCAAGCTGTTGCTGTTTACTGTTTACCAGTGCTACACTTTACTGCATGCATTTTGAATTATGTTTTGTATTATTTATTTATTTTATTAGCTTTTAAATATTGTGACACTCTGGTGGGGGAGGGGAGGCATGGTCGACAGTCCACCCCAGCATTTCTAATAACTGGCACTGTTTTCTTGTTCTTGTGTTAAAGTGCTTTCTTGGGATTATGGTGGGAAGTTCACGATCACTTATCGTTACATTTTGGCTTGGGTTATATATTTATTCGCTTGTGTGTTTGTGGGTCACCCTGACTGTAACCGGGGTGTGTGACAATCACCTCTGTATGTAACTGAGTGGGTTCTCTCCCCGGATCATAGCACCTGGGCTGTTTTTGTGCTTATCACAATAAAACAGTTGGTGAATTTAACAGTTGAATTTAACGAGTTTCCACATCCGTCATTATAGACCAAATGCTCACCGCAATATTTTGTTTTAAGTGTGATGTATGTTTTGTGTGTGAACCGTGCTCTGGAGGAATGTTGTTTCGTTTCGTTGTATATCTGTTCAGTCAGATGACAATAAACTTGAACTTGTACTTGAATTACTAGCTCAGTACAACATCATTGGCTGAAGGGCCTACCCCGTTTTATGTTCAATGTTGTGTTCCTCTCTCGAGATGATGCTAACATTATATTTGCCTCCTTTGATTCTACCTATACTAATTTCACTTTTCCACACTGGGCTCGTATCCCCCTTCTTCTTCCATGTCCAAGTATCCGTCTGAATACCTTTCAGACATTATAATTGTACACTCAGTGGCCCTTTACTGGATACCTCCCATGCCTAATAAAGTGGCCACTGAGTGTATGTTCATGGTCTTCTGCTGCTGTAGCCCATCCACTTCAAGGTTTGATGTGTTGTGTGTTCAGAGACGCACACCACGATTGTAACAAGTGGTTATTTGAGTTACCGTTGCCTTCCTGTCAGCTTGAACCAGTCTGGCCGTTCTCCTCTGACCTCTCTCTTTAAGAAGGTATTTTTGCCCACTGAACTGCTGCTCACTGGGTGTTTCTCACTTCTCACACCAGTCAATGCTTTGTGTCAAGACTCGTCTTCAGGGCTGAGAAAGATGCCAGAATAAAAGGATGGGAGAATGGAGAGAAGGGCGGCTGGAAGGTGATAGGTGAAGCCAGGTGGGTGGGAAAGGTCAAGAGCTGGAGAAGAAGGAATCTGACAGGAGAGGAGAGTGGACCATAGGAGAAAGAGAAGGAGGAGGGGACCCGGGGAAAGTGGTAGGTAGGTGAGAAGAGGTAAAAGTTCAGAGTGGGGAATAGAGGGGAGGAGTGGAATTTTATTTTACCGGAAGGAGAAACTGATATTCATGCCATCAGGTTGGAGTCTACCCAGACAGAATATAAGGTGGTTCTCCTCCACCCTGAGGGTGGCCACATCTTGGCACAAGAGGAGCTATTGAATGAAGAGGCAATCTGTGTTCCTGTTGAAGAAACCATCGCCAAGCATGCGCTCCAGCATACACGACACCAGTGTTAGACAGTCTTACTGAACCTGAATTTAAACCAGATTATACAGTGCATAATTTACATATGTGCAAAATAAACATCATTCGTACAAGATAGAGATAGGAATAAAAATAATCCCAGAGAATGTTAAGGTGTTTTATCTCAGTTCAAAATCCTGGTGGCTGAGGGGATTGTTAGAGTGAAAAATACTGTCCAAAAGTTCAAAGCAGAATCGAGGTTTGATGTATTTACTTTTCTAAAGTTGCTTTCAACTAATGGACACCTTTGATCCTTTTGCAGAAATGAGCTGGGAGGAGTTATTGTATTTAACTGGGTTAGCGGGCTGAACTAATATTAGTTTCTTCAACAATAACAGAGCTTGCCGCTGGCTCGGAGTGATTCAGTGATCGTGTCGCTGCAATTGTCTGTGTTAATTCATCTCCCTGCTTCTGCTGGACTCATTAACTCTTTTCAACCAGCTGCCTGATGAGATCATTTGTCCTGGCTAGAGTTACACAGTGCAGAAGCAGGCCCTTTAGCCGATTCTTTACACACTGACCTCGTAAGTTCGGTTAGAAAATTCTCCAGAGAAAATTGTTCTTTAAGACCCATTACATCATGGGCATATCCCACACCCCGCTATCAAAAGCATCTACATGATAAGTTGCCGCAAGAAGGCGACACCTATTATCCAAGGTCCCCCACCTCCCGCGTCACGCCGTCTCCTCACAGCTACCACTGGGCAGAAGGTACAAAGCAGGAGTCCCCACACCTCTAGGTTCAAGAACAATTGCTTCCCTTCAGCCGTTTGGATCTTGAACCAATCTAATTACGACCTCAACAGTATCACCACTTGGGCCACTTGCACTACAATGGAATGTTTATTCAAAATTTCAAAGTATGTTTAATATCAGAGTATGTATCTAGCACACAACTTGAATTTCACCCTCTTCACAGACCTCCACGAAACGAAGAAACCCCGTGGAACAATAGAAACATCGACGGCCCAAAGCCTCCCCGTTCCCCCCTCCCATCGCATGAGCAGCAGCAAAACATCGACTCCCGCTTCACCCCCACCCACACCAGAAGAAGCATTGACCCCTCACCCCACCACCATGCAAGCAGCAGCCAACACCTACTGCCTACTTCCCCTTCTCCCTCTCTCTCTCTCCCTCTCCCTCTCCCTCTCCCTCTCCCTCTCCCTCCCATGATTTTTTTCCTAATTGTGTTCTTTCCTATATAATTTTGGGTCATTTATATGTAATTTTTTTCCTTCTGAATGCTGCTTACCCGTTGCTCTGTGCCTGTTAAGCTGCTGCAATAAGTTTTTCATTACACCTGTGCAAACGTGGACTTGTGCAGGTGGCAATAAACTCAACGTCCCAGTCCTTTACAAATATTGACTTTTAAACAGGATGCAGACATATCCTCGAATGATCTACTCATAAACAATGACAGTGCAGAAGGAGGCCACTTGGGCCTTTGTATCCCTGCTAGCAAAGTATAAACTTGGTCTTACCTGAGACTTTCAGCTTCACAGTCATTCCAGTTGTTGTCCTGGGACTCTACGGTGACAGTTGCTGCCCTCACCCCCTTTTAGGACATAGGTTCCAGACCCCACCACTTAAATTACCTTTCTCCTCAACTCCCCTTTAAACCCTCCAACCAGTCAAATTGAACCAAGGCCCACTCATCACCGACTTAAGGAGATGGGTCTTTGCCACTACTTCTTTATAGGCCTCCTATAATTTATATGGCTTGGTTTATTTGGAATTTGAGGAGGTTCGGTGAGTCATCAAAGACTCCAGCAAATTTCAATAGATGCACTGTGGAGAGCGTTCTGACTGGCTGCATCACTGGGAGGGGGCAGGGTGGGGCTACTGCACAGGATCAGAAAAAGCTGCTGAGGGTTGTAAACTCAGACATCTCCATCATGGACTCGAGCCTGACCACCATCGAGGACATCTTCAACAGGTGATGCCTCAAGAAGCTGGCTTCTGTCATTAAGGAGACTTGTCACCCAGGACATGCTTTCTTCCCATTGCTGCCATCTGGGAGGAGGTACAGGAGCCTGAAGAGACACACTCAATATTTTAAAAACAGCTTCCCCTCTATCATTAGATTTCTGAATGGATGATGGACAATGAACACTACTTCACTTTTTGTTCCATTCTTGCACTTTTTTTATATTTCTTTTCCAAGGATGTTGCCTGGATTGGGGAGCATGCCTTATGAGAATAGGTTGAGTGAACTCAGCCTTTTCTCCTTGGAGCAACGGAGGATGAGAGGTGACATGATAGAGGTGTATAAGATGATGAGGGGCGTTGATCGTGTGGATAGTCAGAGGCTTTTTCCCAGGGCTGAAATGGTCGCCACAAGAGGACACAGTTTTAAGGTGCTGGGGAGTAGGTACAGAGGAGATGTCAGGGTAAATTTTTTACTCTGAGAGTGGTGAGTGCGTGGAATGGGCTGCCGGCGACGGTGGTGGAGGCGGATACAACAGAGTCTTTTTAGAGACTTTTGGATAGGTACATGGAGCTTAGTAAAATAGAGGGCTATGGGTAAGCCTAGTAATTTCTAAGGTAGGGACATGCTCGGCACAACTTTGTGGGCCAAAGAACCTGTATTGTGCTGTAGGTTTTCTATGTTTCTAACAATTTTTCATGGTTTGCACTGTATTCCTGCAAATTTCACAACATACTGTACGTCAGTGATAGTACGCCCGATTCTTATTCTGCTTCTGATTTTAATTAAGTGCCCCCTAGTCTCCAGTGTTCCACAGTAACCCACTCCAAGCTGGACAATCTTTCCTCACAACATCTTCAAAGTGCATCATGAAAACCACCCTCTCCTCCATTGACTCAGTCTACACTTCCCACTGCCTTGGGAAAGCAGCCGGCATAATTCAAGACCCTACCCACCCCAGGAATTCTCTCTTCTTCCCCCACCCCAACCCCCTTTCCTTTGGAGAGAAGATACAAAAGCTTGAAAGTGTGACCCAGTAGGGTCAAGGACACCTTCTAACCTGCTGTTATAAAAATCATAAACAAACCTCTTGTATGATAAAGATAGACTCTTGACCTCATAATCTACCCTGTCGTGGCCCTTGTGTGCTCACACAAGTTACCAGAGGAGCTCAGCAGGTCAGCCACGCCCACGGAAGGGAATAAACAGTAGATGTTTCGGGCCAAGGCCCTTCAGATTTCTGGCATCTGAAAAATCTCCCTGCACTGCACCTTTTCTGCGACTGTAACCATAACTCTACATTCTGAATTCTGTTACGTCTTTTCCCTTTGTACTGCCCGAACGCATTTATGTTTAGAAATGATCTGTAAGGATGGCATACAAAAACAAAATAGTTCCACTGTGTCTCAGTACGGGTGACAATAACAAACGAGTTACTATTCTAATGTGATCATTCCGTAGTGACAGAACTGTAACATTGGTTTAAGTTTAGAAACTTCCAATATGATCTAATTGTTTGTTTATTCCATGCCTTCTACAATAAAAAGCATCCTGCCTGGATGTATGGCAACTCCCTTGGACCATTAGGCTTCTGAACTCCCTGCCATGTTGTGTTCAAGCTGTCATCTGTTCCATACTTATAATATTTAATTTATGCACTTCAGTTTGTTATTTATGCATGAATCATCTGTAGATTTTATCCTTACCTTCATAGGTTAGCATTGTTATGTGTGTTATGTGCTCAGAACACTGTTGCTGAGAAATGTTGTCTTGTATCTATATACATTATATACATGTACGTAGTTAAATGACAATAAACTTCACTTGATTTGATTTGAACTGCTTCTGTGTGTGACCACAAGAAACTACAGAGAGTTGTGGAACACAGGTCAACACATTATGGAAACCGGTCTCCTCCTCCATAGACACTGTCTACACTTCTGCTGCCTCAGTCAAGTCAATGAGACGGCGTTTCTCCAAACCAGGGTGTAGAGCACTGTAATATACAGTACATAGCACATAATAACTTATAAAAGTAAGGAGGAATCTATAGATGGATTACAAGCATCCAGCATAATGAAAGACCTCAAACGCCCAGGGCGTTCTCTCTTCTCCCTCTCCCATCAGGCAGAAGATACAAAAACCTGAAAGTACGTACCACCAGGCTCAAGGACAGCTTCTACCCCACTGTCATAAGACTATTAAATAGTTCCCTACAATGATAAATTGGACTCTTGGAACAAATTGACCTCCTTATAGTCTTACTCCTCATTGTTTATCTGCTCTTTCTCTGCAGCTGTTACACTTTATTTTTATACTATTTAGAGATTCATAAGAGTAACAGGCTGACAAGGCAGTCCCGCCCAATTATGCATGTCAGCAATTAACCTACTAACCTGTGCGTCTTTGGGATATAGGAGAAAACTGCAGCAACCAGAGGAAATACATGCAGTCACAGGGAGAACATACAAACTCCTTATAGGCAGCAGCAGAATTGAACCCATGTCACAAGCGTTGTAATTCTTGAGGCCCTCCATTGCTTGGGTTTGGCTGTGGATGTTGCAGCCCAGCTGTCTACATGACACACAAGACAGGGCAGTACGATGTGGAGAGCAAGCTGTTTCCCATGCAGCAGGCTCCCACCTTCCATGCAGTTGATGAATCCAAAGGAATGGCAGAGACCGATACAGTTTGGCACCCGCAGCATCAGGAGTTGCTAGTCAGCGTTGAACTTAATGTACGACTGCCTCGGGGACTCCAGCTCCAAATTTTACATCAGGTTTACTTCCGAAGCCTTCCCCATGAGTGGGTATAGCTGCAAGGCAACGGAGGTTTTAGATCTAAGTTTCCCTTGTCATAGGTGAATTGCCAAACATGGCTGACAAACCCCACCTGCCTGAAGCAATTGATTTTAAGGTGCCAGTAAGGTAAAAGAATCCTTCGGGGGCAATTGATCATGATATGATCGAATTCACCCTGAAATTTGAGAATGAGAAGCTAAAGTCAGATGTATCAGTATTACAGTGGAGTAAAGGGAATTACAGAGGCATGAGAGAGGAGTTGGCCGCAATTGATTGGTAAAGAACACTGGCACGGATGATGGCAGAGCAGCAATGGCTGGAATTTCTGGAATCAATTCAGAGGCACAGGAAGAAGTAATCTAAAAGCAACATGGTACAACCGTGGCTAACAAGAGAAGTCAAACTCAACATAAAAGCCAAAGTGAGGGGAGATATAATAGAGCAAAAATTAGTGGGAAGTTAGATGATTGGGAAACTTTTAAAAACCAACAGAAGGCAACTAAAAAGTCATTAAGAAGGTAAAGATGGAATACAAAAATTAAGCTAGCCAATAATATTAAAGAGGATATCAGAAATTTCTTTAGATGTATTAACTGTAAAAGAGAGGTGAGAGTAGATATCGGACTGCTGGAAAATGATGCTGGAGAGGTAGTAATGGGGGCAAGGAAATGGCAGACAAACTAAATGAGTATTTTGCATCAGTCTTCACTGTAGAAGACACTAGCAGTGTGGTGGAAGTCCCAGCTGTCTAGGGTCATGATGTGTGTGAAGTTTCCATCAATAGAGAGAAGGTTCTTGGGAAACTGTAAGGTCTGAAAGTAGGTAAGTCACCCAGACCAAATGGTGTGCACCCAAGGGTTCCGAAAGAGGTGGCTGAAGAAATTGTGGAGGCATTAGTAAAGATCTTTCAAGAACCAGTAGATTCTGGACTGGTTCTGGAGACTGGAAAATTACAAATATCACTCCACTCTTCAAGAAGGGAGAGAGGCAGAAGAAAGGAAACTGTAGGCCAGTTTGCCTGACCTCTGTGGTTGGGAAAATGTTAGAGTTGATTATTAAGGATGAGGTCTCAGGGTACTAAGAGGAGCATGATAAAATAGGCCATAGTCAGCATGGTTTCCTCAAGGGAAACTCATGTTAGACTAATATGTTGGGATTTTTTGAAAAAAATAACAAGCAGGATAGACAAAGCAAATTTGGTTGATGTTATGTACTTGTATTTTCAGATATATCTTATATATCTTATCAAGAAATGAGCCCATGGTATTACAGGAAGATTCTAGCATGGATAAAGCAGTGGCTGATTGGCAGGAGACAAAGAGTTGGAATAAAGGGAGCCTTTTCTGGCTGCCTGCCAGTGACTAGTGGTGTTCTACAAGGGTCTGTGTTGGGACAGATTCTTTTTATGTTATATGCCAATGATTTGGATGATGGAATTGATGCCTTTGTTATAATGTTTGCAGACAATATGAAGATAGGTGGAGGGGCAAGTTGTTTTGAGGACTTAGACAGGTTAGGAGAATGGGAAAAGAAGTGGCAGATGGAATATAGTGTTAGAAAGTGTATGGTCATGTACTTTGGTAGAAGAAATGAAGGGTTTGACTGCTTTCTAAATGGAGAGAAAATACAAAAAAAACTGAGGCAGAAAAGGACTTGAAAGCCCTTGAGCAGGATTCCCTAAAGGTTAATTTGCAGGTTGAATCAGTGGTGAGGAAGGCAAATGCAAAGTTAGCATTCATTTCAAGAAGTCTAGAATATAAAAGCAAGGATGTAATGTTGAGACTTTATAAAGCACTGGTGAGGCCTCACTTGGAGTATTGTGAGCAGTTTTGAACAATGAATTTTAGAAAGGATGTGCTGAAACTGGAGAGGGTTCAAAGGAGGTTCATGAAAATGATTCCAGGATTGAATGGCTTGTCACATGAAGAACATCTGATGGCTCTGTGCCTGTATTCACTGGAATTCAAAAGAATGAGAGGTAACCTCATTGAAACCGATCAAATGGTGAAAGGCCTTGACAGAGTGGATATGGAGAGTATAAGTCCAGAGTATAAGTCTCAAACTAGAGGGGTGTCCTTTTAGAATAGAAATGAGGAGGAATTTCTTGAGCAAGAGAGTGGTGAATCTGTGGAATTTTCTGCCACAGGCAGCTGTGGAGACCCAGTCTTTATGTATATATAAGGCAGAGGTTGATAGATTCTTGCTTGGTCAGAACATGAAGGAAAAGGGAAAAAGTCAGGAGGTTGGGGCTGAGAGGAAAATTGGATCAGCCATGATGAAACGGTGGAGCAGACTCAATGGGCCAAATGGCCTAATTCTGTTCCTATATCTTATGGTCTTATGGACTTCCCTGTCAGTAGAAATGGCTCAGCCAGGCTTCGTGGCTAAGCCACAGGTGAAGACCAGAAGCTGGACTTGGTTATCAGATATGAGATGCTTGGCAGCATGAGCTCTTAATAGATAGTGGCAGCTTATCCCCACTCCCACCCCCAGCTGTAACAACCTTGAGGAACCAGTGTTGTAATAGCACAATATTAACCACTACACTACCAATGATTGTTATTATTTTAGTTTGTTCTACCTCAATGCATTTTGCAGTGATTTGATCTGTATGAACAGTATGCAAGACAAGTTTTCACTGTACGTTGGTACATGTGACAATAATAAACCAAGTCCAATTCCAAAACAGGCTGCCTTCTCCTCCTGCCACACCCATTGGTTCCTTTATTTGCCTAATCAATCTACCATGTGGGACATTGCCAATAATTTTTATGATCCATATATCATCGTCTAATGCTCTATCTTCTTTGTTCCGCCCCAAAAATTCATTGTAGTTATGACTTTCCCAAATGAGTCCACACTGTCGGCCCTTGATTAACCCGCGTTTCACCAAATGGTGATTTACACTCAGTGACCACTTTATTAGTTACTCCTCTACACCTGCTTGTTAATGCAAGTCATGTGGCAGCACCTCAACGCATAAGAGCATGCAGATATGGACAAGAGGTTCAGTTGTTGTTCTGACCAATCATCAGAATAGGGAAGAAATGTGATCTAAGTGACTTTGACTGTGGAATGATTATTAGTGCCAGACAGGATGGTTTGAGTATCTCAGAAACTGCTGATTTGGGATTTTCATGAACAACACTCTCCAGAGTTTACAAAGAATGGTGCAAAAAGCAAAAAAACATCCAGTGAGCATTGGTTCTGTGGATGAAAATGCCTTGCTAATGAAAGAGGTCAAGCAAATAATGATTATTGTCCAGTAATACTTAGATCCACAGTGATGAAGTGTGTTGAGAGACTGATGTTGAAACATATGAACTCCTGCCTGAGAAGCAACTTGGATCCACTCCAATTTGCCTACCAGCACAACAAGACCACAGCAGATGCCATTTCATTAGCTCTTCATCTATCCCTGGAACATTGGACCATCTGGAGAGTGAAGATGTGTACATCAGAAGGCTCTTTACTGATACAGCTTGCCGTTCAACACTATCATCCTCTCAGAACCAATCAATAAGCTTCAAATCCTTGGCCTCAATACCTCCTTAAGCAATTGGTTCCTCGGTTTCCTTACTTGCAGACCCCAGTCAGTTTGGATTGGCAGCAACATCTCCTCCACAATCTCCGTCAGTACAGGTGCACCACGAGGCCAAATCAAAGGTGGTGACGAATCAGCATATAGGAGGGAGATTGAAAATCTGACTGAGTGGTGCCACAAGAATAACCTTTTAATCAACATCAGCAAGACCAAGGAGCTGATTAGAAGAAGGAAACCGGAGGACCATGAGTCAGTCCTCATCGGGTGATCTGAGGTGGAGAGGGTCAGCAACTTTAAATTCCTCAGTGTTATCATTTCAGTGAATCTGTCCCGGGCCCAGCATGCAAGTGCAATTAAGACAAAAGCATGGTGTGCCTCTACTTCCTTAGAAATTCGCAAAGATCCAGCATGCCATCTGAAACTTAGAGAAACTTCTACAGATGTGTGGTGGAGAGTATATTGACTGGCTGCATCACAGCCTGGTATGGAAACACTAATGCCCCTAAATGGAAAATCCTACAAAAAAAAGGTGGATACTGCTCAGTCCATCATGGGTAAAGCCTTCCCAACTATTGAGCGCATCTACATGGTGTGAAGGAAAGCAGCTTCCATCATCAGAGACCTTCTCACAGCTACCATCAGGAAGAAGGTACAGGAGCCTCAGGACTTACACCACCAGGTATATGAACAGTTATTATCCCTCAACCTCTTAAATCAAAGGGAATAACTTCACTGCCCCATCATTGAATTGTTCCCACAACCTATGAACTCACATTCAAGGACTCTTCATCTCATGTTCTCAATATTTATTGCTTATTTATTTATTATTATTTTTTCATCTTTTTGTATTTGCTCAGTTTGTTGTCCGTCTTGTTGATCCTATTATGGTTATTGGATTTATTGAGTATGCCCACAAGAAAATGAATCTTAGGGTTGTACAAACAGTATATGGTGATGTAGATGTACTTTGGTAATAAATTTACTTTGAGCTTTGAGAATGGCCAAATTGGTTCAAGCTGACAGGAAGGCGATAGTAACTCAAGTAACCACGCCTTACAGCAGTGGTGTGCAGAAGGACATCTCTGTATGCGCAACTCATCGAACCTTGAAGTGGATGGGCTACAACAGTGAAGACCGCAAACATACACTCAGCGCTGCTTTCTTAGATACAAGAGGTAGAACTGTCTGAGAACTCTTTCCAACAATGTGCCCAACACCAACATCAGGATAACTCAGTCTACACCCACTGCCTCAATAAACAGTAACATAACATCAACCAGCGTCAGGACTGAAAAATCACACTCACAACATGCACTCATCTCCTCCAAGTATCCGTACCTGCCAACGTATTTCAAACCATTGGATTGCATAATATGTCCTCTAATATCTTGCATTGCTCATTCTGAACATCAATATCAGTTTCATCCAAAAATGAGCAGAGAAGGAGATATAAAATTCTTTCAGAACTTTCTACATCTACCCTCTCACATCCAGGATGCAGTTATGGTATCCAATGGACCAACCTTTTTCCTTTAAGTTCATCCTTCCCTTCACATTCAGTATTTATGGAGGGTCTGAAGGGTCTCTTTGACCTGTGAGGATTTTCTCATGAACTCTCTAATCCATTCAAAATTCTGTTTGAATTTCTCCATCACACCTCCTATAATCCTCCAGGCTTTCTGAGCATCCATTACAAGCTGACTTTAGGCTTTGCTTTATCCAGTCCCATGTGTTCGTTAATATAAGACCATAGGAGCAGAATTAGGTCATTTGGCCAATCAGGTTTGCACTGCCATTCCAAAATGGCTGATTTATTATCCCTCACAACCCTATTCCTCCCATAACCTTTGACCCCTCCCTCACTAATCAAAAATCTGTCAACCTTTATTTTAAACTTGCTCGATGACTAGGCATCAATTCACCACAGATTCACCACCCTCTGGCTAAAGAGTTCTTCTTTACTTTCAACTGTGTTTTCACCCCTTGCTTCTAACTGTTCACAAGGGCTTTTCATTTGATTCTTACCACAACTCTCTTCACGTGGTTCAGTCTGCTAAGTAGCTGTACCAGTGGATGAGGCTGATTTTGTTTCTGTTCAATCTTCTTCCAGCAGACAGGGCTTATTGACCATAGTTGGCAGCTCAGATAGGAGAAGGAAAACTCTGATCTCAAGTCTCCACTGCCTTGTGATTATACCCACTCATGAGAAAGGCTTCAGGAGCAAACCCTTGAGGAAAAATCCAGACAAGAGAGAATCTTTGACCACGTGCCTACCCAGACCCACTACTACAGACATGCATCCTTCCTGGGAATGTCTTTTTTTCCTTCTAGCCCCCCCCCCCCCCACCCCAACCCTAGGAACATGTCTTCGCCGCCAGTTTGTACCACGTGGCTTCCAGATTTGTTTTCAAGCTTCTCTATTTGGACCCTTTGAGGACCCCAGGAACTCACAGTCAATTGACAGTTTCTCCCACTGGTTCTCCCACCCCATTCTACACGCCACACTTTCCGTCATGAGGACGTAGCTGGCGTCCCTATCCTAGTTACTTCCACAACTCTGGGATTCTCTCTCTGCCGCCTGTAATGGACCTGCCCACTACTTTATCCTCCACCAGATCCATGCTGTCAGTCACTAGCTCTTTGACTTTCTCACCTCCTGCAAGGATTGGAAGATTTTAAAAAACGAAGATTCTCGGTGCGAAACGGCGACTATACTCTATTCCATAGATGCTGCCTGGCCTGCTGAGTTCCTCCAGCATTTTGTGTGTGTTGCCTGGAAAAATCCAGGGCTGGAGTCCTAAGGCAGTCCTACACTGAGTTCAATGCAGACTGATGCATGTTGGTGCCAAACTGTATTAGTCTCTGCCATTCCTTTGCACTCATCAGCTGCATGGAGAAGGGGAGCCTGCTGCACGGGCAATAGCAACTCTCCATATCGTACTGCCCTGGCTTGCGTATCACGCAAGATCGATGATCGAGTCCGACCAACGGAGGGCCCCTCAAGTCTGCTTCTAAAGAATGAGTTACAAACTAAATTATCCAGATTCAAATCCAGATTTATTTATCACTTGTACATCCAAACATGCAGTGAAATGCATTGCTGTTGTTAACAACCAGCCTAATGATGTGCTGGTGACAGCCTAAATGCGTCAGCACACATTCCATGCCAACATAGCGTGGTCAAGGTAGTTCACTCAGATGTGTTTTGACGCACTCCTTTATGGCAGGAAGAGGTGTTTTCTTTCCCCATGGTAGCATAGAAGTTAGTGCCACGCTTTACAGCACTGGCTGTAAGATCGCGGTTCGATTCCCGCTGCTGTCTGGAAGGGGTTTGTACGTTACATTCTCCCCGTGGCCGCATGGGCTTCCTCCCACACTCCAACCACATAGGGGTTAGGGTTGGTGAGTTGAGGGCATGCTATGTGGTGCCAACAGCATGGTGACTCTTGCTGCTGCCCAGCGTAATCCTCGCTGATTTAAATTTCTGCAGACGATGCACGTCACTGGACCTGTAATGTCTTATAACTTCAAAACTTTAAACTGCCTAACCCTCTGACGGCCCTATTTGGTATTGTTGCAGGACAAGATATCAAGCTGAAGGCATCTGATTTACATATTTTGGTCTTTAGCTCTCTTATAGGTAGGAGGACGTTTTTGTTGAAATGAAAAGATGTACTTCCTCCTACTCATGCTCAATGGTTATGTGACGCTATGTCATGGTTAGATTTAGAGAAGATTCGTTGTTCAATTTCTGAATCTCGTCAAGACTTTCAAACATTGTGGGGACCTTTTCTGAATTATTTTCAAAACCTTCAATTAGTTATTTAAACCCAGATGTTGGCTATTATTAATTTTTATTATATAAGAAGGTATTTACCTTCTTTTCTCCTTAATGAACAGCTTCGGTCTTGGTAGAGGTTAGACACTTTTTTCTTTTGTAATAAATTAGTATAGTTCAATATAACTATTGACTAACTTATATGAATACGGGGTAACATAATTGTTACTATGAACAGATATAATGTAACTGGTAGTTTTTTCATCTTTTCTGACCTTTTATGTATAACTTTCTTGTACTCTGTATTCTTCGATGTAGAAACTAATAAAAATATTGGAAAAAAAAACTTTAAACTAATTCATAGGAAGCCGAAGGAGTCTGAAATGTGAGTCTAACTTCGAGTTTACTTTAAGTGAAACATGCACGCATCATGTGGTAGTGTGACGATGTATGTAATTTATGTACTTTTACACATTATACATAATTAATTACTTAAATAAACAACAATGCTTAATCTATTATTTTTATATATATATACACACACACAAAATTACTCAAATATAACTTGAATATTAAATACACAACAGTATGTTTTGATGTTTCTGCGGACAGGTGACAAGTAAAATTAATATCTATTAAAATGATACAAAAAATTTCAATCCACCAAAAAACAAAAACAATGGAATAAGGTTGAGAGGAGTATTTGAATTGACCCAGAGGCCTGGACTATTAGTTGTGAGATGGCAGTTTGAATCCCACCAAGAGAGCTTGGGAATTTAAATTCAGATAAATAAAATAAAAATTTGACATTTGGGACATCATGGAAGTGCAGCAGTTAGCACAAAGCTATTACAGTGCCAGTGACCCGGGTTCTGTTCCTGCTGCTGTCTGTAAGGAGTTTGTACATTCTCCCAATGACCGCATGGGTTTCATCCGGTGCTTCAGTTTCTTTGCCTAGTCCAAAGGCATACAGTTAGCAGGTGAAATGGTCATTGTAAATTGTCCTATAATTAGGCTAGGGTTAAATCAAGGTTGCTGGGCATCGCAGCTCAAAGGGCCAGAAGGACCTACTCCACACTGGACCTCAAAAAATAAATATCCCGAGATGAGAAGCTCTGGAGATAACTGGCACAAGTTTGTATGGATTAAATTCTGTACACACACACACACACACACACACACACACACACACACACACACACACACCCCACCCCCCCCCCCCCCCCCCCCCCCCCCCCCCCCCCCCCAGTGATTCAGGCAGTGTCAGATCCTGATGAAGGGTCTCAGCCCGAAATGCTGACTGCTTATTTCCCTTCGTTGATGCTGCATGACCTGCTGAGTTCCTCCACCATTTTGTGTGATGAATGGGTCAGTAAGTCACGTGGTCACGTGGGTTTGATTGAGCTCATTGGCCCAGATGGGCCTGTTACCATGCTGCATCTCCACATACCAAATTCCGTACACGCACTGGTGAATGTGGAACCACTGATTCTTCATTAAAATCCTCTCTGTCTCACTGAGGTCTGTGCATTTGACTGGGATCAATGTGATGGCCTCTTGGTTACTCTTTGAAAAGGCAGAGTGTGAAATACTCCGACTGGGGGGGGGGGGGTTCAATAAATACCGTCCTTCCCACAACATCCACGATCGATGAATAAATAGCACTTTACTATCAAATGCCACAGAAAGCCTTGCGCTAAATACATCGCAATCTCATGGCAGACCAAGGGTCCTCTTTACTCACCACACACACTTACATGTACTGGGAATTTGCCATGGTGTGTCGGTGCAAGATGCAGCAAAAACAACAACTTTTAACAACTATAAAGAATAAAGAATTATATAAAGTTAGAAGTACGGATATGGAATAAAATGTGCATAAGTATATATGTACACCAGCATGTACAGTAATTAGATCATAAAACCATATATTGGAGCAGAATTAGGCCATTTGGCCCATCTAGTCTGCTCTGCCATTTCTTTATGGCTGATCCATTTTCCTACTCAGCCCCAATCTCCTGCCCTCATCCTCGTGTCCCTTCATGCCCTGACCAATCAAGAACCTATCAAACTCTGCCATAAATATACCCAATGACTTGGCCTCCACAGCCACCTGTGGCAACAAATTCCATAGATTCACCAGTCTCTAGCTAAAGAAATTCCTCTTCATCTCTGTTCTAAAAGGACACCCCTCTATCCTGAGGCTGTGTCCTCTGCTCTTCAACTCTCTCACCATAGGAAGTATCCTCTCCACATCCACTCTATCAAGACCTTTCACCATTCGATAGGTTTCAATAAGATCCCCGCCCCATAGTTTTCAATGTAATTTTCAATGCAGACTGCATCATGAAAGGTGGTCTATAGTGTTTACTGTGCACTGCAGTGACAGGATAACAGATGGAGGACGTGGGTGGCTAACTAGAATGGTTGATCAGATTAACTGCCTGAGGGAAGAAATTTTTAAGATGGCATGAATTGTTTTGGTTTATTAGCCCTTTAGCGCTTTTGGACGCAATAAAATTCATGTCACAGAACTGGCACATATGCGTTTAGTTCTGCTTTGGCAGTGTAGCCACTATGCAGTTTTTCTTACCTCCAGACACCACAAAGTCATTACTAACACCATCCCCAGCCACAACACTTCCACTAGAGTCATCCGTCAGTGAAAATGAGGTATTGGATAGTCGGGCTTACAACTTTATTTCCAGGGCTGGCAAAGAACACGAGAGCGGTAGATTGACAGGCTAGCAAAGTCTCTATTCTTCAGTCTGACCCCTGGCTTTCAGTCACACTAATGGCTTTCCATTTTTTTCCTGGCTGGGTCACTTTTTCTTAAATTGTTCCTCGAGCATTCGGGTCCACAAAATGAAAATGCCACAGTCAGGACAACTGTCAGCAGCGATACTCCCTGAACAGTAAGCATATAGAAGTTTTACCCCTTCTAAAGGAGGTGTGAAAATAAACACAGTGAATTTATCATTAAAATCCTAGGCAGAAATCTGACATGTGCATTTAGTGTTGACACAATGGTATTGACAGTGTGTCGTCACAGGCTCTGCTTGCTGTACCACCTTCAATTTCAGGTAGAAGCTTATTGTATACCACCAAATGAAACAATGTTCCTCCAGACCAAGGTGCACAACACAGTACATATAACACGTACAACACAATGTAACATTGCCACAAATAATAAGGTGCATTTACAACATAAGTTAAAAGGGCAACAGTATAATGTTACTGGCACTTCAAACGTGATGAGACCTGGGTAGTGACAGGGAGTTCAGTAGTTTCACGGTCTGGGGGGAAAAAGCTGTTTCCCATCCTAACAGTCCTCATCCTAATGATACAGTACCTCCTGCCTGATGGTAGAGGGTCCAAGAGATTGTTAAACTGATGGGAGGGATCATTGACAATGCTAAGGGCCCTGCAAACCCAGTGATCCTGATAAATATTTCAGATGGGTGGAAGAGAGACCCCGATGATCCTCTCAGCAGTCGCCACGTGATTTAACATTTAACGTCCTCCCATCTTTTTATTCTGCTGTCTTCCCTCTTCCTTTCCAGTCCTGATGAAGGTACTCAGCCCGAAATATCAACTGTTCATTCCTCTCCGTAGATGCTGCCTGATCTGCTGAGTTCCTCCAGCATTTTGTGTGTGATGCTCTGGATTTTGAGCATCTTGTGTTCTTATCTTTAGTATCCTGTCTGGTCCCCATAATCCTTGGTTCTCCTAGAATGTAAAGAACAATCTGTTTTAGTGCTGAATGTAGTCGATAACTCATCTGCCTCAGGTCCGTGGGTGGAGAATCCCAAGGTTTCCACGCATTTTCCCCATTTCACCCTCATACATCTGCCTTGTAGCATCCGTGCCCCCAATTTACCCACGTTCGCCTAGGGTGAACCACCGTCGCCCCACCAATAATGCACTACTTTGGTGTAAATACGGTGTAATGCCCCCCCAGTACACGCTCGCAACACAAATATCAGACAGTACACCAAAGGTGAGTAAATAATTGTAACTTTATAGTTATTTCTTAGTGATGGGTTAGTAGAAATAGATAACCTAAAGG
This sequence comes from Hemitrygon akajei, assembly GCF_048418815.1. Classification (NCBI taxonomy): domain Eukaryota; kingdom Metazoa; phylum Chordata; class Chondrichthyes; order Myliobatiformes; family Dasyatidae; genus Hemitrygon; species Hemitrygon akajei. The sequence continues at coordinate 177,440,404 of NC_133129.1, forward strand.
CATCAAATCAGTAAGTTTTTCAGTTTGTGCACATAATATTTTAATATGTTGAAGCTCACGCCTCCTGTTCCATCCACAATGACCTTCTGAGCCTTCGGCCACCGTCCAAACCATCAACATCCAGTATCCGTCGCTCTGGAACCGCAGTCCACTCCTCACATGTCCGCCCTCCTCGCTCGCCTCCCGAAAAAGACCGCGAACTCCCACTCAGCTCACACATACAAGATAGCATAACAATTCTCCATAGGTTAGTTCCCCCTTATCTGCAGTTATAACCCAAACATTCCAGATACAGAAACCCATTACAGCATTAAGTAACATTACAGAGAAGATATTTCATTATAACAATACAGAGAAGCTATTTTGTTAGCCTGAACAGTTAATGGTACTGAAAGCCCGACAAATACAAGGCTTTGACAATATGTAGAAGTGATCTGCCTTCCTTTGCACAGAGGAACAAGATTAAGTGAATCAGCCCACCCACTGACCTTTCCCCTCACCTGGCTTCACCTGTCATCTTCTAGCTTGTACTCCTTCCTCTCCCTCCGCATTCTTATTCTACCAGTCCTGATGAAGGGTCTCAGTCTGAAACGACGACTCTTTATTCTTCTCAATAGATGCTGCTTAACCTGCTGAGTTCCTTCACCATTTTGTGTTCTAGATTCATTCTGGATTTCCACTGTCCACGGAATCTCTTGTGTTTATGCTCGAGTTAGTTTCCTGGTACAGTTAGATCTTGCCTGATCCTTACCTCATAGATAGATAGATAGATAGATAGATACTTTATTCATCCCCATGGGGAAATTCAACTTTTTTCCAATGTCCCATACACTTGTTGTAGCAAAACTAATTACATACAATACTTAACTCAGTAAAAAAATATGATATGCATCTAAATCACCATCTCAAAAAGCATTAATAATAGCTTTTTAAAAGTTCTTAAGTCCTGGTGGTAGAATTGTAAAGCCTAATGGCATTGGGGAGTATTGACCTCTTCATCCTGTCTGAGGAGCATTGCATCGATAGTAACCTGTCACTGAAACTGCTTCTCTGTCTCTGGATGGTGCTATGTAGAGGATGTTCAGAGTTATCCATAATTGACCATAGCCTACTCAGTGCCCTTCGCTCAGCTACCGATGTTAAACTCTCCAGTACTTTGCCCACGACAGAGCCCGCCTTCCTTACCAGCTTATTAAGACGTGAGGCGTCCCTCTTCTTAATGCTTCCTCCCCAACACGCCACCACAAAGAAGAGGGCGCTCTCCACAAGTGACCTATAGAACATCTTCAGCATCTCACTACAGACATTGAATGACGCCAACCTTCTTAGGAAGTACATTCGACTCTGTGCCTTCCTGCACAAGGCACCTCATTTGCCTAATTTTACCTCAAAATCCCACCGATATCTTGCTTAACAAAACTTGTTGCTGCAGTCTACCCCTCTCCTACCCTTGCACCAACCTGCACAGATTTCTGGGTGGAGGCAATTCGAGGTTCGAGCGCCGGCACAGTAACGTAGCGATTAGTGCAATTGCTGTACAGGACCAGCAATCAGCGGCCAGGATTCGATTCCCGCCACTCTCTACAAGGAGTTTGTACTTTCTCCCTGTGTCCGTGTGGGTTTCCTCCAGACGATCTGGTTTCCTCCCACATTCCAAAACTATTATGGGTTAGCGTTAGTGAGCTGGGGGCGTGTTATGTTGGTGCCCGAAGCATGGTGACCCTTGCCGGCTGCCCCCAGCACATCCTCGACCGTGTTGGTCATTGACGCAAATGGCACGTTTCACTGTGTGTTTCAATGTACGTGTGAAAAAAGTAAAAGCTAATCTTTATAGCCAATCCTTAATCTTTTTTTAGCATTGAAAACTCATTGGATTCAATCAGCACTGCAGAGTACCTGATCTGTGCTGTTGTATATTCCCTACAAGGTCATCCTAACATTCTGTTTCCACACACCCTCTTCAGCAGAATACTTCATCCCTCCTCCTTTCTGTACATACAAGACCAAAATACATAGGAGCAGAATTAGGCCATTCGACCCATCAAATCTGTTCCACTATTCCTTCATGGTTAATTTATTTTCCCTCTCAACCCCATTCTCCTATCTTCTCGCCATCATCTTTGAGATATCAAGAACTTAATATACACCTTTGTATAAGGCCATTTGGCCCATTGAGTCTGCTCCACTATTTCCTACTGGCTGATCCATTTTCCCTCTCTGTCCCAATCTTCTGCCTCCCCTCATATCTCTTTGTGTCCTGGCTAATCAAGAATATATCAATCTCTGCTTTAAATATACCCAATGACTTGTCCCCACAACAATGAATTTCAGAGATTCACCACCCTCTGGCTAAAGAAATTCATCCTCATTTCTGCTCTAAAGGGATGGCTGTAACAGTGTAACAACGAGAAGAGGGCGTGTCCTCGGTGCTGGGGATCCTGAATGATAGATACTACCTTTCTGAGGCACCGCTTCTTGAAGACGTCTTGGATTCTACAGGGGCTAGAACCCAAGGTGGAGCTGACTTCTTTTACAACTTTCTGGAGTTTCTTTCAATCCTGTGCAGAAGCACACCTACCACCCCCCTCCCGCCTATACTGGACAGTGATGCAGCTTGTTAGAATGCTTTCTGCGGTATACATCTGTGAAAGTTCTCAAGTATCTTAGGTGACAAACTAAATCTCAAATTCCTAATGAAATATAGCCACTGTCTTGCCTGCATCGATATGTTGGGACCAGGTTAGGTCCTCAGAGATTTTGACAGCCAGGAACTTGAAATTGTTTATTCTCTCCACTTCTGATCCCTCTATGCAGATTGGTCTGTGTTTGCTCATTTGATCCCGGGTCAGTTTGAGTGGTGCTACTTTGAAGGAGAAAGCCCAGAAGCAATGTCTTTCTATTCTGAGGCTGTGTCCTCTGGTCCTAGACTCCCCACTGTAAGAAACATCCTCTCCACATCCACTCTATCAAGGCCTTTCAATATGTTGCTAGGTTTCAATGTGATCCTCCTTCATTCTTCTAAATTCCAGTTACTACAGGCCCAGAGCTTTCAAAAACCCCTCAGGTATTAACCTTTTCTTTCCCTGGATCATTCTCGTGAACCTCCTCCGGACCCTCTCCAATATGTTTTTAGATAAGGGGTCCGAAACTGCACTCAAATAATCCAAGTGCATTCTGACGGATGCTTTATAAAGCCTCACTATTACATCCTTCATGCTCACATATATGAGTGAAATGCGAGTCCCATCAACACAAGCATCAGCAAGTGCCATTTCAGGGCAGTGGACAGAGTCTGTGTCATGTCTCACTGTCTGAACAGCTGTCAGTGGCAACAGACAGGGCCTCCAAAGAATCACAGCAGACCGACCACCTGTGAAATGTTATGCTCTGATGCACACTCCTGACCTCAACCAGGAGCATTTTAAACAAAGAAGAAAATAACCAAACCAACACATACAAAATGCTGAAGGAACTCAGCTGGTCAGGCAGCCATTATGAAAATTAATGAACAGTCGATGTTTCGGGCCAAGCCCCTTCTTCAGTACTGGAAAGGGGAGGTGCCAGAATAAAAAGGTGGGGGGAAGTTAAAGAGAATGAGCTAGATTGTGATAGGTGAAGCCCGGTAGGTGGGAAAGGTAAAGGCCTTGATGCACCATCAATAACTCTCCGAGATGTGAGGCGAGATATAGGCTTTTATTGGCTGGAAGAAAGAACAAGCAGCAATTGACCACCATGCCACATCCTGGAGACTGAGGCCAGGGCTCAGACTCCAAACGCCTTTATACTGGGGTCTGTGGGAGGAGCCACGGTCAGTGGGAGGAGCCACAGGAGCAGTCAGTGGGGGGGCATGTCCAGACAGGTATATGTAGTTCACCACAGGCCTGGAGAGGAAAGAATCTGAAGGGAGAGAGCAGGAGGGGTGCCAGGGGCAGGTGATAGGCCATGGGAGAAAGGGAAAGGGGAAGGGCAAGCTGTGGGAGGTAATAGGTCAAGGGGGAAAGGAAAGAAGGGTGGAACCAGGGGTAAGTGATGGGCAGATGAGGAGAAGAAGTAAGAGGCCCAAGTGGGGAATAGAAGAAGAGGGAAGGAGAAGGAGAAAGAAAAAAAAGAAAGCTTTTTAAAAAAGGTTACCAGAAGGAGAAATCAATGTTCATGCCATCAGGCGGCAGGCTACCTAAATGGAATAAGAGGTGTTGCTCCTCCATTGTGACAGAAGAGGAGGCCATGGACCAACATGCCAATGCAGTTTCAATTCCAAAGACAAACTTCTGGGTCTTCAAGGACCTTTTATTTCAAAGTTCAAAGTAAATTTATTATCAAAATACATATATTTGATTAGTTTTCATGCTAGCCATTCCTGGTAGAACAAAGAAATACAACAGAATCCATAAAGAGAAGGTTCAAACATCAGAATGAGATTTAAGCGATGTTGACCATGAGATGATTGTTGGTGCCAGATGGGGTAGTTTAAGTATCTCAAAAGCTGCCGATCTCCTGGTGTTCTCACACACAGCAGTCTCTAGAGTTTACAGAGAATGGTGTGATAAATGAAAAAAAAATCCAGTGAGCAGCAGTTCTGTGGACGAGAATGCCTTGTTAATGAGAGAGGTCAGAGGAGAATTGTCAGACTGGTTCAAGGCGACAGGAAAGCGACAATAACGCAGATAACTACACGTTACACAGCAGTGTGCAGAAGATTATCAAACCTTGAAGTGGTTGGGCTACAGCAGCAGAAGGCTGTGAGCATGTAAAGTGGCCAGTGAGTGTATAGAGTTGCAACTTATCATGGCCAAGTGAATAAAGTAACATTAATTGTCATATTTTGAAATTCTCCACTTGTGTGGTTCTGTTGTCTTATTGGCATGTCCTTTAGGGATAATTAGTTGAGCTGAGATGATTTTGCAATCAGCAGAATCCATCTGCTTTCGAACAACCTGAGATGCAAGGGCTACCATTCTCCGCTTCCTGTTGACGAACTCCAGAGAAATTTCCTGATTTTACAAGCCCACAGATTCCAAAGCTGTGAGCCTTGGTCATGCTAAAGAGACAACAGAGGGACAATGGTCAATGAGACTTGAAGAGAACAAGGCTTCCATGAGAACAAATAACTTATGAAATGGCCAGTTTCAAGTGATATTTCAATTTGTCCTGGGTTCAATTCCTGCCACTGTCTGTAAGAAGTTTGTATGTTCTCCCCGTGATTAAACTGGGGACTGTGGAGCAGCGCAGCTTGAAGGACCAGAGGGGCCTACTCCACGCTGTATGTCAATAAATCAAATTGAATAAACAAGGGGTTCTGCAGATGCTGGAAATATTGATCAACACACACAAAATGCTGAAGGGACTCAGCAGGTTCGACAGCATCCATGGAGAGGCTGAGCAGCTTCGTCATGACTGAATAACTAAGAAGCTTCTAGAAAATACAGAATCAGCTACACCACAATCACTGAAAGTTTCACTGAACACTTACACATATAGGTGATTACATTTTTTTAAAAAAATTGAGCAAGCCTAGAAAAAGTTAAACTATGAGAAAAGAAACAATTTTACACTCAAATCCAACCACAGCAACAGGAAATCCATTAATTTGTGCTCATTGATATGCATCATCTGCCCTTTAAAGTGGAGGTTGATAGGTTCTTAATTAGTAAGAATGTCAAAGGTTACGGGGAGAAAGCAGGAGAATGGATTTGAGAGGGAAAACAAATCAGCCATGATAGAATGGCAGAGCAGATTTGATGGGCTGAATGGACTAATTCACTTCCTATGTCTTATGTGTTTTACATTACCTCTTCTCTGAGCCCCTTTCTCACTCACTGTGTATTCTGCCTCCCGTTTCAAGCAGAGTTGCTCAGTGTTGTGCTTTTGAAGTTTATACATGACATACTCAGAGGAATTTGAAATTGGACGAACAGTGGGCTTCTGTCATAGGTTCCTCTGCAAACCCTCGTACTGTATGTCCATCAATGGTTATTTCAGCAGCTGTGCAGAACCCATCCTACTTGAAGTGATCGATGAGACCAGGAAGTTGTCTGATCCTTAAAAAGTGAAAGATAAAAGAAGAAAGATTAGCTTTTTTTGGTACATGTACATCAAAGCATACAGTGAACTGCATCATTTGCGTCAATGACCGGGCTGCAAGTGTTACCGTGCTTCTGGTGCCAATATACCAAAGCCACAAGAGTCCTAAAGAAGGGTCGTGGCCCGAAATATCGGCTGGTAATTCATTTCCTTTGTTGCTGCCCGACCTGCTGAGTTCCTTTCTTGTGTATTGCTTTGTATTTCCAGAATCTGCAAATTTTCTCATGTTTATAAACACAAGAGATTCTGCAGATGCTGGAAATCCAGAGCAACGCACAAGATGTTGGAGGAACTTGGCAGGTCAAGCAGCATCTATGGAGGGGAATAAACAGTGGACTTTTCCGGCTGAGACACTTCACCAGGAAAGGGAAGGAGCCAGAATAAGATGTTGGAGGAAGGGGAAGGAATACAAGTCATAGGTTCCATCATCCCCACTCACGCACCCACCTTCCCCTACAGGTCTAGGGTGGCGGTAGTGTAGCGGTTAGCGCAATGCTATTTCAGCACCAGTTCAATTCCATCACTGTCTATAAGGAGTTTTTACGTTCTCCCCATAATCATGTGGGTTTCCTGCAGTGCTCTGCTTTACTCCCACAGTCCAAAAATGTACCAGTTAGTAGATTGCTCAGCGGATACACATTGGGAAAGAAGGGTCTGTTACCATGCTGTGTCTCTAAATAAATAAATAGAACGGCTTTTGTGTGTTTTCCAAGGACGGTATTGACATAGACATCTGTAACAACAGAACCCATTCATTACCCAGGGACACCCTGCAATTCAGCAAGAGTGATCACTGGTATGTGACGAAAATGATTGGAGTGAAGGCCGAATAATCCAGAGAGCGGAGCGTTTACTCGGATTTCTGTGTGTTTGATGAGATTCTTCACAGACAACCAGTTAAAGAAACAATGGACCCTTGTGAAGGGAAGGCGATCTGGGAATTTGAATAGAAAATTGGTTTTGGAAATGGAAGGAAGAAGGTTATTAAAAATGAATAATGTTCACTTTGGAGACAAGAAATGAGCACCTTTGGGATCACTCCTAATATTTCCTGCTCTTCATTAGTGAGCTGCGTGACAAACCGAGAAGTGTATCTACCGTTCCCATGCCATTCTGCACTGTGTGGGGAACCCAATTAGGTGGGAATACTTAGCTTTGCCAAGTAAGTTTAGTCTGCAGAATTTGTATAGTTTAAGTGCTCATTAAGGGGTAGGCAAGAGGCTCATATTGTTAATGAAGAGCTTGTGTTGGGATTGGAGAGTTGAGCCAAGTATCTAACAAAACCCGAAGCTCTCCCTCTTCTTGTTCCAGTCCAACCTTAATGATGATCTTCATGCATTTTCGTGGTGGGGGGAATTTCATTAAAATTACATTTTCTAAAATTCCATATAATCTCTGTTTTTTTACAAAAATGTTTCATGGAAATTTCTCCAGAACTGGACATCCCTTTTGAGTAAAACTTGCACATGGAAAAATATTGCATTAACATCAAGAGTCCATAAGACATAGCAGAATTAGGCCATTCAGCCCATCGACTCTGCTCTGTCATTCCATCATCTCTCAATCCCATTCTCCTGCCTTCTCCCCATAACCTTTTCACCCTTACTAATCAAAAACTTATCAACCTCCACAAAGAATTCCACAGATTGGCCACCCTCTGGCTAAAGAAGTTTCTCCTCATCTCTCTTCTAAAGTGACATCCTATATTGTGAGGCTGTGCCCTCCAGTCCTAGACAACCCCACTACAGGAAACAGCCCTTCCACATCCTCTCTATGAGTCTCTCAGTATTACACAGTTTATTAAGCCAACGTGACAGCCAATTTGTACACAGCAAATTTCTACAATCAGTAACATAGTAACAGCCATGCTGGGTCAATTTCAGTGGTGCTAATCTGAAGGAGAGAGCCAAGAAGCAGTAACATAGGAGGCAACTGGTCACATGAAGCTTAAGTCACATGCATAAGTATGGTGAGGTACAGTACGATGAGAAAACACAAAGTCCATAGTTCAAAGTAAGTTTATTATCAAAGTACATATATATCACCATATACGACCCAGAGATTCATTTTCTTGCAAGAATTCACAGTAGAACAAAGAAATGCAATAAAATCAATGAAAAACAACACGCGTAAAGACTGACAAACAACCAATGTACAAAAGAAGAAAAACAGAGCAAATACAAAAAAAAAGTAAGTAAATAAATAATACTGTGAACATGAGTTGTTGAGTCCTTGAAAAGTGAGTCCATAGGTGGTGGAATCAGATCAGTGTTGAGGTGAGTGAAATTATCCACGCTGGTTCAGGACCCTGATGGTTAAAGGGTAATAACTGTTCCTGAACCAGGTGGTGTGGGACCTGTTATCACCTGCCTGATGGCAGGAGCATGAAGAGAGCATGGCCTGGATGGTGGGGGTCTTTGATAATGAATTCTGTTTTCTTTTGGGAATTCCCCTTTCTTAAGGGGAATTGACGGTTATGGGGAAATGGCAGGTAAGTGGAGATGAGTCCATGGCCAGATCAGCCATGATCCTATTGAATAGCGGAGCAGGCTTGACAGGCCAGATAGCCGACTCCTGCTCCTATTTCTTATGTTCTTATGTTCTCCTTTAGATGTGCTCAATGGTTGTGACAGATTAATGAGGCACGTAGGTTCAGATAACACATCATTGAAAAGTTCCCCCAACCTATGGAATCACCTTCAAGGACTCTTCTCCTCATGTTCATTCATTTATTATTATTCTTTCATTTTATTTTATTTGTTGTCATTTGCACACTAGTTGAACACCCAAGTTGGTGCAGTCTTTCATTGAACCTGCTGTTGTAAACATAAACATTGAAACATTTAGTGAACTATATCGCTTGAGTCAAATCGAATCATTGAGGATTGCACTGGGGGCAGCCCGTGAGAGTCACCATGCCAACGTGGCATTTCCGCAACCCAACATGGAAAAATGAGGTCAATTTGAACACCTCCTTTCAAAAAACAGGCCAAGCAGCCTCAGGGCTGTAACTAGAGGCCACAGAGCACCTTGACACCACTCAGAGAAACCTCCCAATCTCGATCCCTTTTCATCCCTCACGGATTTGATAAGAACAGGCTGGCTAATTAAAGGACACCATCAAAGACTAGGTCTATCAATATTTGCCTTTTCAAGTTATTCCAAAAATCTATTATAGCTATTCAAACACACCTTGAGATTTCTCATAATTAGCGCGATATATTTTTAATTAGTTCAATACTTCCGTTGTCTAGCATCCACCCTCCAGAGTGAAGGAGAGACTGAGCAAACATACATCTGCAGAACCACCGTGAAGAGACACCTCTCTCCACTAAGCTTGTCCTCATGAGAATGTGAAGAGGGTAAGGGGTACGTGTAGAAGGGGTGGGCGAGGGGTAAGTGTAGCAAAATATGTAGACAGGACCAGGGAGAGGATACGTTATTGGGGAAGTAGGTAAAATAAGATTCCAGACAGCATGTGGCAACCACAAAGAAAAGGGAACCTGCGACTACAAGACAATGTGTTTGGCAAAGTATTTTGAGCTATATACCTATTTCGAGTGTTTTGCTTGCGTCCATACCCATTCCAAGTATTACGCTTGCGTCTATGCTTATTCCGAGTATTTCGCATGCTTAGCTATGCAATAGCCAATCAATTGATGAATTTGAATCGGTAACCATATTTTCAAATGTAGTACCCTGCTTTTGGGTCTAAGTATGACCTTCGTAAACCGACAAATTGGGAGTTGGCTACCTTACGCCCGAAATGCGTGGGGCTGCGAATTCCTCTCTGAATAAAAACCGTTTCAGAGGTAATTTCATGTCTCTGGTGTTTTTCCTCAACTGAGCAGGTTAATAATCTCAGGTTGGCACCCACACAGATTTGCCTCCTTGAAGCTGATGTGTGTAACCAACAGCTAGGCCAGCCCTCTTGATTATACTGATCTGAATCCACCCCCATTTCTGCTTGGAAAATGCCGCATTGATGCTGAGCGTGATTAAATACTCCCACCACCCAGGACAATGCTGTCTTCTCATTACTACCATCAGGGAGGAGGTACAGAAGCCTGAATACCCAATTAACACAGTACATGAATGTATACTGACATTTGGAATGATTCAAGAAATGGTCTGAGTAATGACATTTGACTTTTTCTTTTCTTGTCAAGAGTGTATCAAATGGAAGTCCGGACAAGAATATGGGAAAAGAAAAGAAGGCTGAGAAGAGGAAAGTGAAGAGACTCGGTGGTGGACTCTACTTGGACTAAATGTGCTATGGCCTTCTGATTCTCCCTGTTACCAGTTCAAACCATTGAAAGGCAATTGAAGGACTGCAGTAACCAAGCCGTACCTCACAAAGGGAAGAAGTCAATACATGGAATGGAATTCCAGATGGAGATGGAAACTCCACCTGCAAGATGGCTCTGGCGAGACATGGCAACGTCTTGCAGGCAGCAAACTATTCTATTACACATACCTTTTCTGGGCTACAATCACAGCAATCTTCAGCCCGTAATTTCCTGTTGGGAGGTGCGCTTCTGAATCAGCTGAACGATCTGGCATTTTGCTGTATCCTGAAGGATTCAGCAAACTTGGCTCTCAGGAAGGCAGGTATGGCCACGATGACCCTTCCTGGAGCCGACTTGGGGTTGAATTGAAACTTCAGGCTGGATTGAAATGGCTTGGCCCGGGCCTGGGAACAAGAAACAAGCCAGCTTAAGCACTGGATCAGATTTAAAAGATTAAGGTGTTGAAGCCAGGGGCAAAGGACAAACCAGAATTATTCCAGGAATGAAAGGGTTATCGTATGAGGAATGTCTGGAAGCTCTTGGGCTGTATTCCCTGGAGCTCAGGAGAATGAGGGGGGATCTCATAGAAACATTCTGAATGTTAAAAGACCTGAACAGATTAGATATGGCCAAGTTATTTCCCATGTTAGGGGAGTCTAGGACAAGAAGGCACAACTTCAGGATTGAAGGACGTCGATTTAGAACAGTGATGCAGAGAAATTACTTTAGTCAGGCTGTGGTAAATTTATGGAATTTGTTGCCATGAGTAGCTGTGGAGGGCAAGTCATTGGGTGCATTTAAGGCAGATTAGCCAGGGCATCAAAGGGTATGGGGAGAAGGCAGGGGAGTGGGGATGACTGGAAGAATTGGATCAGCCCATGAATGAATGGCGGAGCAGACTTGATGGGCCAAATGGCCTACTTCTGTTCCTATATCTTATGGTCTTATGGTGCTTAGCTCTCTTCTCACCTCAGCACAGAAACGACTCTGCAGCCATCAGCACTCACCTCAGCTTTGAACATGGTTCTGTGACTGTGGCTCCTAGACAGCTGAACTGGCTCCACGGCTGTGGATTCACTTTCAGGGTCTCTGCAATTCACATTCTGTGTGATTTTTCTTTACTTCTATTATGATTTGTCCTTTTCATACATTGGGCGTTTAACAGTCTTTGTGGGGTGGGGTTTTTGTGGACTCTTGTGGTTCTTTGCTTTGTGGCTGCCTGCAGGACGATGAATCTTAAGGTTGTATATAGTATACATACTTCGATAACAAATGTATTTTAAACCTAGAGCTTTGAAGTCCTGGAGATTTTGTGCAGGATTCTGCTAGAGTGGAACATTCACTATTGGGCACCTTTCCACATTGTTTCTTTACATTTTGATCATTATTGAAGTAAACACTGCCACTAAAAGGAGGCACTTTACACCTTCCAGCTGATGAAGCCATGGGGAATACACCGGACCTGTGTTTCAGCTTCCATTTGTCCTGGCTTGTAATCACTTGCATGGGTGGCATCAATTGGCTTGTGAAGAACTTTTCTCCCACTTTATCAAGACTTCATTTTGAACACTGGGAATGTGGTGATCCGGCCATACAATTAACCAATGTGACAAATATTTATTGGCTAAATTCAAATCACCATGCCAACAAGTTTAGAAAATACTAAATAGTTTTATTTATTGACTTGTTTGCCAGCTGTATCCAAATTGGATGGTCTTCCAACTGACAGGCAATTTGCCTACCGCCACAATACATCTACAGCAGATGCCATCTCATTGGCTCTCCACTCAGCCTTGGATCACCTGGACAACAGCAATACCTACATCAGGCTGTACTTTATTGATTACAGCTCAGCATTCAACACAATCAAACCCTCAGTACTAATCAACAAGCTCCAAAACCTGGGTCTCTGTACCTCCCTCTGCAACTGGAACCTTGACTTCCTCCACGGGAGACCACAGTCACTGCAGATCGGAAATTGTACTCCTTGTCACTGACAATCCACACTAGCGCACCTCAAGGATGATAGTGCTCGACTCTCTCTTCACTCACGACTGTGTGGCTAGGCACAGCTCTAACACTATCAATAAAGTTGCTGAAGATACAACTATTGTTGACAGAATTTCAGATAGTGTACAAAAGCGAGGTAAATCAGCCAGTTGAATGGTGTCACAATAATAATCTTGCACTCAACGTCAGTAAGAGCAAGGAATTGTTTGTGGACTTCAGGATGGGTGATGTCAAGAAAACACACATCAGTCCTCATCAAGGGATCAGCAGTTTCAGGTTCCTGGGTGCCGACATGTCTGAAGATCTATCCTAAGGTGAACATACTGATGCAATTACAATTAATATTGAATTGGTATGTCACCAAAGACTCTTGCAAGTTTCTAAAGATGTACCTTAGAGAGCATTCTAACTGCTTGCATCACTGTCCGGTATGGAGGGGCCACTGCTCAGACTGGAAAAAGCTGCAGAAAGTTGTAAACTCTGCCAGCTCCATCATGGGCACCAGCCTCCCCAGCATCCAGGACACCTTCAAAAGGCAATGCCTCAAATAGACAGCATCCAACGTTAAGGACCCCCATCACCCAGCACATGCCCTCTTCTCATTGCTACCATCAGGGAGGAGGTACAGATGCCTGAAGACACACATTCAGTGTTCCAGGATCAGCTTCTTCCCCTCCACCACCAGATTTCTGAATGGACAATGAACCCAGGAACACTACCTCGGTATTTTATTTTACTATCTTTCGGCACTACTTCTTTAATTTAATGTTGTGTATATATTTCTTATGGTAATTCATAGTTTTTTATTATTGTGCATTGCTATATGCTGCTGCCACAAAACAATAAATTTCATGATATATGCCAGTGATATTAAAGATGTTTCTGATTCGCAGCTGAAAAATCCATATAGCGACTTTGAAACTGAGTCAGATCAATAATGATGGAATATTACTGGGTCAACACAATAGCATTGAAATTTACCCTAACTTTCCCTAACTTTTCCCTAACATTGCTTTCAGAAATTCCTCAACTTCATGAAGACACTCAGAGAAACCCCATTCTACACTGCGAGCAACTGTAAATGGGCAAGTCCACATCCAAAATGTGGGAGGCACTTAAAGACAGACTGGTCAGAATTCAAGACCAACATGCCCTTGTAAGGAAGTACGATAACGTCAGCAAGATCGTGAACCTTGGCTGACGAGGAGCTCAGCAGGTCAGGAAGCATCTATGGAAAAGAGTAAACAGTCGATGTTCTGGGTTGACACCCTTCACAGTCCTGAAGAAGGGTCTTTACCCAAAGCATTGACTTTTTACTCTTTTACATAGATGCTGCCTGACCTGAGTTCCTTCAGAATTTTGTGTGTATTGCTTTGGTTGTTCAGTCTCTCCTTTCTAGCTGCCGTTTGTTCTCCGAGGCACATTTGAAGTCATTCTCATGTAGCACAGGTCCCTCTTGAACAGATTTCCACCAGGTGTATCTATTGAGTGAAATGTCTTCCCAGTTTTCAGATGTAAAGTTGAATTTCTTCAGGCTGATTCTGATGTTATTTTTGAAGAGTTTCCTTTGCCCACCAGAGGCTCGCTGACCTTCCTTCAACGGATCTGTTTGAGGAGACGTGACTGAGGCATCCGGATGACGTGACCAATCCACGGGCGTTGGTGTTGCTTTATCGTGGTGGAGATGCTCTTCATGTTGGCTTCTTTCCAGAAGAAGATGGCACAAGTGAACAGTACGACAGAGGGTAACATCCTTCAGATTGTGCACAAAATTACATCTTTCACTCCTTTTACATCTTCTACTTCACTGAAATGATAGAGCCTGTGATCTACATTTTGGCAATGTGTTCTCTGGCCAACTGGACGATCTAGCACTTTGCTCTCTCTGAGGGTCTTCGGTGAGGTTGAGAAAAGTGTGTGGCCTCGAGGCCAAGGAGACTGTGGGAAGATGAATCTCAGGGTTATGTATTACATACGTACTTTGATAATAAATGTACCTTGAACCCTCCAGAATGCTGGTGTTAGTATATGTACTACCACGTTCGCAGGAAACATTTAAAACCCTGCACTACTCAGTCTCATCACCATTATGTGCCATGTTGTATAACGTGGGCAATCATGGTCCATGACCATGACTGTTTTTGGCAATGTTTTTCTACAGGATTGACTTGTCATTGCCTTCTTCCAGGCAGTGTCTTTACAAGATGGGTGGCCGCAGCCATTATCAATACTCCTCAGAGATTGTCTGCCTGGCGTCAGTGGTCGCATAACCAGGACTTGTGATATGCACCATTTGCTCATACGACCATCCACCACAATTCTCTCATGGCTTCACATGACCCTGATTGGTGGGGAGTGGTGGGGGGGAGCTACACCTTGCCCAAGGGTGACCTGCAGGCAAGCGGAGGGAAGGAGCGCCCCACAACTCCACCCTGCCACTCAACTACATATTCTAACTCTCTAAATACTTTTTAAAAACACTAAAGACAAGTATTCTGTAGCATCAGATTCAAGATGAGTGGGTGGTAATGTAGTCAGGTTCGTTTAGAGCCTTCATATTGCATTGTTCCAAAAGAAGCTGGAGAAATTAAAGTAACGTTTGAAAATTGATCATTCAGGAAATTAATTGGATCAGGCAGGATTCTGTTGAATGCAGAGCAGACTCAGGGGGGACATTAGCCTACTCCTGCTCCTATATCTTATGTTCTAATAATGCAGTTAGCACCAGGAGAGTGTTCAACTAAACTTCAAAACTGATTGGGAGCAGGAATGGCAATTTAATGAAATAGATTTGGTGAGAAAAGGCTTAAATAAAAGAAAATTTGTGATGAAATGATTGGGCATTTAATGCAGGATACTTAAACCGATTTATTAATCCAATAACTGCATCAGCTATTTAAGACAGGCAGCGTGAAGCTATAAATTAAGTCTAAATGAAGAAGTAGAGCATCGTCGTCTCGATATTCATTAACAGAGGGACTAGAGATTTAGTTTGAACAAAATTATATATTAAACGAACAAACCAGTGCTGCTGCTCACAGTGTACTAATCAAACAATGGGGAGTTTTATTAAATTAATTCTACCATTCCTGAGATTGGAAATGTTTTAAAAGTTAACTTTTAAGAGGGAAGAGATTTGGTATTGTGTGAACATGCTAAATCAGCATAATTGGTTCTTGCTGAGTGTTAGCAAAATGGACGGAGATTCTTTCTTTCTGCAATAAAAGTAAAGTCATAATCATGTTGAAAACATGAAAATGAAAATAGAGGAGCTGAATTAATGTTTCAGGAGCATAATCACAGGAAAGCAGCATCTTTGTCGGGTTCTTACAGTCTCATGCAGAGCAGATGCAATACCATGATCTGGATAAGATCCTTTCTGATTATGTTTTGTCTGCATTTAAAACCCTTTAGCTTCTTTGAATTAGTTTAATGTTTTGAAGATACAAAACATAACATAAAGTACCTCTATAAATAAATTGCTGAGGGGCATCAGTGACATGCCAAATTTCCTTGGCCTTGTGAGGAAATAAAGGTCTGGTGAGATCTCTTAGCCGTGGTTGGAACAGGCATTTTGTTTTAAATTACTGGGATTGTACTGGAGCAGTGGGTGTCTGATATCTTTGCATTGTATCGCTCGACATCTCCTGGACCCTGACACATTCGAGATCCTGAGGGGGCAGAGCAGGGGAGATGCTGAGATGTTTCCACCTAGTGGGCATGTGGTGAATGGGGAGACGTGGTTGAATGTTGAGGGAACGATCACTTAAAAATGAGGAGCATGGCAACTTCTACTCAGAGTCCCCGGGCTTCGAGTCCAGAGAATTGTGGAGACTACGCCATTGGAGTCATAGAGCACAACAGCACAGAAAACAGGCTCTTTGACCTGTCTAGTCCATGCCAAACTATTATTCTGCATAGTTCCACCTGGACCATGTCACTTCATATCTCTCCTATCCATGTACCTATCCAAATTTCTCTTAAATGTTGAGATCGAACCCACATCCGCCACTCTCACTGAAAGCTCGTTCCACACTCTCACCGCCCTCTGAGTGAAGTTCCCCCTCATGTTCCCCTTAAACAGTTCACCTTTCACCCTTAACCTGTGACCTCTAGTTCTAGTCTCACCCAACCTCAGTGGAAAAAGATTGTTTGCATTTATTCTATCTATACCCGTCATAATTTCATATATTGTGAGTATATTATGGATATTTAAAGGCAAGTTTTTAAAAGATCAGAGAATTGAGTGCTATTGGGAACAGGCAAGTGGAAATAAGATCTGGGGTAGATCAGCTATGATGCTACAATCTAGTAGGCAGACATGATGGGCTGAATGGCCATACTTTTCCTATACTTCACACCTAGCATCACACTGCTATCCATCTACAAACATCCCCCATGAGTCAGGGGTGGATGTTTGGCAAGATGTGCAGAGTTCAGCCAATAGCATGTCAAGCAACAACATTCAAACTTAGTATGAAAATCATTTCATTAAACTTCGATCATGTTAATTGATCGACTTAAATACTGTGTTCAGGAATTATTATTTAGACGTTTACTAACCTTATAGATTCACTATAGAATTGTGGAGAATTTATTTAACTCTATAGATGAAGAACTGAGCAAAGTGAAGGAAATAGAACTGTGGGAAGACTCAGCAGGTCAGGTGTGGTCTGTGTAGAGAGAAACAGGGTTGATGTTTCTTGCATTTTCTGTTTTGCAACACAAAATGCTGGAGGAACTCAGAAGATCGGGTAATCACTCACCCCTCCCCTTTCTCTCTTTTTCCGTTCCCCACTTTGGTCCCTCTCTTACCCCTTCTCTTCCTCACCTGCCAATCACCCCCTGTCTGGTGCCCCTCCTCCTTCCCTTTCACCATGGTCTACTCTACTCTTCCATTACATTCCTTCTTCTTCAGCCCTTTACCTTCTCCAGCTATCAACTCCCCTCCCCAGCCACCTACTTTTTTCCCACCCATCACCTGCCACCTTGTACTCCTTCCTGTCCCCGCACCAGCTTATTCTGGCTTTTTCCCTTTCCAGCCTGAAATGGCGACTCTTTACTCCCCTCCGTAGATGCTGCCAGGCCTACTGAGTTCATCCAGCATTTTGTGTGTCTTACTCTGGATTTCCAGTAGAATTGCGTCTTTATAATTTTCTGTTTTACTTTAGATTTCCAGTCTTTGCTCTTTTTATCACCCTGATTTTCAAAGTGAATATAGCATTGTTCCATTTCAAATGATCTGCAAATTGTAACATGAGAGAACTTACCATTATTTTACTCTCTGCAATCTTATCACCAACCTGCTGACGTGTCTGGAATAAAAATTTGAACAAACAAAGAGACTCTTTGCTGTCTAGGTCACAGGGAGCAGGAGAGAGTCTTTCCAGTCCAGTGCTACATACACAAACATTCACCTGCTAAACGTTTGGTAATTGGTAGCAGTAAGGTGAAAGATTTGAGTGTGTATAATTGTCTGATAGATTCTGCAGATGCAGGAAATCCAGAACACACACACACACACACACACACACACACACACACACACACACACACACACACACACACACACACACACACACACACACACACACACACACAGCCCGCCCCCCCCCCCCCGAGAAACTCGGTAGGTCGGGCAGCATTTAAGGAAGAGGAATAAATAATCAATGTTTCAGCCGAGTCCTGTTGAACAGTCTCAGCCTGAAATGTCAACTGTTTATTCTGCTCCATAGATTGGCGGATAGGAGCCTGGCTTGGGCTTGAAGTAATATTTTATACTTGTTTGGTTAAAACCATTTCTATAACACTTTTCACAATCCCAGGTCAGTTGTAGCCAATGACATATCTTAGCTGTATGCTTACTGGTGTATTGTGGGAAATATTGTACCAATGCACACAGGAAGATCCCACAAAGAGCAGCCGATGGGGATTAAATGCTGACCAGGATGCTGCCCTACATTTGTTAAATAAGGCAGCAGAACATTTCATTGTCACACATACTTCTTCCTCCTCCTTTTCTGGTCCTGATGAAGGTCACAGCTCTAAACATCCCCTCCATAGATGCTGCCTGCCCTGCTGAGTTCCTCCAGCATTTTGTGTGTGTTGCTCTGGATCTCCAGCATCTGCAGAATCTCGTGTTTATGCCTCTAGATGCTCTGGTTTCCTGCCACATTCCAAACATGTACAGGTTAGGGTTAGTGAGGTGTGAGCATGCTACGCTGACGCCAGAAGCGTGGGAACACTTTGACGCTGCCCAGCGCATTCCCCACTGATTTGATTTGACACAAATGACGCATTTCACTCCATGTTTCCTGTAGGTACTGGAGCCTCAGGACTCGCACCACCAGGTACTGGAATAGTTATTAGCCTTCATCCATCAGGCTCTTGAACCAAAGGGGATAACTTCACTCACCCCATCACTGAGCTGGTCCCACAACCTATGGACTCACTTTCATGGACTCTTCATCTCATGTCCTCAGTATTTAATGCATACTTATTATTTCTTTTCTTTTGTATTTGCACAGTTTGTTGTCTTTTGCACACTGGTTGTTTGGTGTGGTCTTGATTCCATCATGGTTCTTGGATTTACTGAATATGCCTGCAAGATAATGAATGTCAGAGCTATATATGTTGACAAGTATATACTTTGATAATATATTTACTTTGAATTTTGTACACGTGACAAATAGAGCTAATACAAAAATCATGCATTTTACATTACGAGGGGTACAAACAGGGAAAAAGCAAGCGGGCTTTTTCCACTGAGGTCATGGGTTAAGGATGGAAGGTGAAATGTTCAAGGGGTACCTGAGGCTTCAGCATCTTCACTCAGAGGGTGGTGAGAGAGTGGAATGAGCTTCCAGCAGAAGTGGTGAATGTGGGTTCAATTTCAACATTTAAGAGAAATTTGGAAAGGTACATGGATGAGGGGGGGTTATGGAGGGCTATGGGACTAGGCATTTAATAGTTCGGCACAGACTAGATGGACTGAATGGTCTTGTTTCTGTGCTATAGAGTTCTATGACTCTAATCTTCACTTCTTTATCTTTACAGTCTGTCTGAAGTTCCCATATGGTTGTGGCGCAGTGACATCAGGGACTAACATTCAGATTAATGAGCAGCAGGTACGAGTTTAAAGCCCAGCAAGTGGGGGAATTAACATCAAGCTGTTAAATATTTTTTTAATACAACTGGTTGTCTAATGTCCCAAAGGAAGGAAATGTACTTACCCTGCCTGGTCCCTATGTGATTCCTGTCACAACAGCCCTCTAGAACGGCTTCATGGGACATTCAGTTCAAGGAAGGCAGGAAAGTCAAAATCAAAGTAAAATTTGGCTTCCAAGTATCTATGTGTTACCATATACTACCTTGAGATGCTTATTCTTGTGGGCATTTACAGAAAAATAAAGAAATACAATAGAATTTACAAAAAATTATACATAACAAAGAGTGACAGACCAATGCATAAAGGAAGATAAACTGAAAATAAAAATACTAACAGAGAAAGCATGAGTTGTGAAGAATCGCTGAAAGTGAGCCTGTATGTTATATAATCAGTTCAGAGGAACTGAACCCAAGGAACTTGTGCCCTATGAAGAACGTGGAGCAGTACATAACAGGACTGTCCCTTAAACCCATGAAGTCGTACCAAGCTAATTAAACCAAAGACTCATTAATCTCCACCCTCTTCCCAGACAATGACCATATCCCTCGCTCCTCTGCACATTCATCTGCCTACCTAAGGGTCTCTCAAACACTTCTGGTCTCTACCACCTGTGGTAGAGCATTTCAGGCCCTCACTACTCTCGGTGCAAGAAAGGGCAACACGGTAGCATAGTGGACAGCACAACACTTTACAGTACTGGCTGTAAGATCTGGGTTCAATTCCTACCGCTCTCTGGAAGGAGCTTGCACCTTTGCCCCATGACCTCGTGGGTTCCTCCAGGTGCTCCAGTTTCAAAGTTCAAAGTAAATTTGTAATCAAAGTACATGTACGCCACCACATACTACCCTGAAATTCATCTTCTTGCAGACATTTGCAGTAGAACAGAGAAATAGAATAGAATCAATGAAAAGCTACACACAAAGACAGGCAAACAACAAACGTTCAAAACAAGATGAACTGTGCAAATAAAAATAAATAAAGTTAACAAATAAAGAATAAGGAAATAGATGTGCAGATAAATAAGTAGACAGATAGATAGATAAATAAATAGATTTTTAAAAAGATAGATAGAGGATACTGAGAACATGAGTTGTAGAGTCTTTGAAAGTGTTTTCTCCTGCGTTCCAGGTGACGTACAGTTAGGTTTAGTGAGCATGTTTGTTGACACCAGAAGCATGGCAACACTTAGGGACTACCCCCAGCCCAATCTTCGCTGATTTGACTTGATGCAAAACAACTCATGTCATTGAGTTTTGATGTACATGTGACAAATAAATAAATAGACTGAAGGTAGGGGCTCTGTTGCACTTTCTTGGCTATAGTGTCTATGTCACCAGAACAGGACCCATTCCAAAATTCCTTCATGTTGCTGCAGCTGCACAATGGGGCCACGTGAAGCCTTCCAGACACTTACAAGTCTGAAATTTACCCCTTAATAAAACCATCTCTCTTACATGTCCAAACCTTTCCTAATCTGCTGTTCTGAAATCCATGTTGCTTTTTTTTTGTTTTAATTTAGAGATACAGCTCGGTAACATTCCGTCCCTGACTGATGAGCCCATGCCTCTCAATCACACCCATGTGACCAATTAACCTACTAACACGCACATCTTTTTTTTCAGAAATTGGGAGGAACCCACGTGATCACAGGGAGAATGTAGAAACTCCTTATCGACAGCGGTGGAAATTGAACCCAGGTAGCTGACACTGTAACAGTGTTATGCTAAACCATTACACTACCATGACTTCCCCCAAATTTCTCATTCCAACAAAATTCCTTTGGAAATTAAACTTGGAGTTGTGATGACGTGACATGTTATTTTCTTGCACAAAATAGAAAATCGATACCAACCTGCAGTAAGAAAATAAATTCACGCCTCATTAAATAAACTTAATGCTACATTTTAATCTATTGGAAAATCGGAGCTTGTAAACCAGGGCAGGAGAGGACGGTTGCAAGGAGACTGAAAAGCCAATAAGATAACAAGTGGACAAAATTATATAGAGCAGCGAATGGGAACTAAGTCCTGAAGCAACAAAAGGCACTGGAAGACATGATGACACATCATAAAGAGCGTTAACATTATGTGTGCCAACTAAACCACATTATATGAGAGTTACACAATGTAACAGTTCACAGTAGGGTAGGATCAGTGACTAATATGGTGCATGAAACTATTCAGAACTTTATCCTTGTCCTAGAACTTTGGTAGAGTTATCTACACCCAGTGGCTTCTTTATTAAATACCTCCTGCACCTAATAAAGTGGCCACTGAGTGCATGTTCATATTTTTCTGCTGCTGTAGCCCATCCACTTCAAGGCACAGCGTGGTGTGCGTTCTGCACTGTGTAACACGTAGTTACTTGAGTTACTGTCGCCTTCCTGTCAGCTTGAACTAGTCTGGCCGTTCTCCTCTGACCTCTCTCATAAACAAGGCGGTTTGGCCCACAGAGCTGCCACGCACTGGGTGTCTTTTGTTTCTCACAGCATTCTTTGTGAACTCTTTGTGAACGGTTGTGTGTGAAAATTCCAGGAGATCAGCAGTTTCTGAGATAGTCAAAGCACCAACAATCATTCCAGGGTCCAAGTCATTAGATCACATTTCTCCCCCATTCTGATGTGTGGTCTGAACAACAGATGAACCTTTTGACCATGTCTACGTGTACTGAGTTGATACCACATGATTGGCTGATTAGATATTTGCATTAACAAGCAGGTGTACATGTGTACCTAAAGAAGTGGCCACTGAGTATATGTGTTCTTTTATTCATTGAAGAGAGGTGACCAGGCTTTAATGCCTATTCCTAAGTGTCCTTGAGACCATAGTGAAAGTGCTGCTTGGGGAGAGATTCCCAGCATTCAGAACTCTGTAATGATGAAGTAAGGAGGTACATTTTCAGAATGTGATGGGAAAAAAGTTGGAGGGAAGTCTGCCAATGATGCCCGATTTCCTGCAGCCCCTGTCACTCTAGTCCATGGGTGCCCATCATTTTTTATGTCGTGGACCCCTACTGTTAACCGAGGATGTTAACTCAGTAAATATCTTTAAGACAAAGTTGGATAGGTTTTTGCATAGTAGGGGAATTGAGGGTTTTTGGTAAAAGGCAGGTAAGTGAAGATGAGTCCATGGCCAGATCAGCCATGATCTTATTGAAGGGCGGAGCAGGCTCGACGGGCCAGATGACCTATTCCTGCTCCTATTTCTTCTGTTCTTATGAGGTCCATGGGCCCCAGGTTGGGAACCCCTGCTCTAGTCTTACTCCAGGCTCTTTCACAATCAGAAGCTTGTGAAGTGATTTGGACCAGCTTGGAAAACAGACTGAAAAGATGGCAGATGGGATTTAATGCAGACAAGTGTGAGGTGTTTCACTTTGGCAGGACAAAGCAGGGTAGAACTTACACAGTGAACAATAGGGCACTGAGGAGTGTGGTAGAACATAGAGACCTGGGAATAGAGATCCATAATTCCTTGATAGTGGCATCACCAGTAGATACCGTCATAAAGAGAGTTTTTGGCACATTGGCTTTCATAAATTAGGGCATTGAGTATGGGAGTTGGGATGTTAGTGAGGCCAAATATAGAGTATTGTGTGCTGTTCTGGTCACCTACCTACAGGAAAGATATTAAGCTTGAAAGAGTACAGAGAAAATTTACACAGATGTTGAGAACCTGAGTTACAGGGACAGGTTAAGTAGGTTAGGACATTTTTCCTTTAGAGCATAGGAGAATGAGGGACTATCTTACAAAGCTATACAAAATTATGAGTCATGTAGAAAAGATGCAAGCTTTTCCCACTCAGGTAGGGTAAGACTAGAACTAGATATCCTTGATTTAGGGTAAAACCTGAAACACTTAAGAAGGGAATGTGGAGGGGAAGTTCTTCAGAGGGTGGTGCAAGTGTGGAATGAGCTGCATTGGAAGTGGGGGGATGCAGGTTCATTTGGAACATATAAGAGAAGTTTGGATAAGTACATGGATGGAAGGGGTATGGAGGGATACAGTCCAGGTGCAAGTGGAATAGACAAGGTAGAATATCAGCCCAGTATGGACTAGATGGGCTGCAACTCCTACTTCATTGCTGTAGTGCCTCTATATCTCTATAAATACAGTATATGACTTTACTTCAAGTATTTTCCAATCATCTCTCAGTGCTTCAACCACAGCACAACATTGCAGCAACTCAGTGAGTAACAGTATCTCCTTTTATTGATCACCTGAAATCTGGGAGCTCAGCATCCCCTCAATACTAATCAATAAACTCCAAGCCCTGGGCCTCAATACCTCCTAGAGGAATTGGATCCTGGATTTCCTCACTTGCAGACCCCAGACAGTTCGGAGTAGCAAAAAAAACTCCTCCACAATCTCCATCAGCACAGGAGTACCACAGGGATGTCTGCTTAGCCTTCTGTTCTCGCTTTACACCTATGACTATGTGGCTAAGTACAGCTCCAACACCATATACAAGCTGGCTACTGACATCACTGTTGTGGGCCATATCAAAGGTGGTGATGAATCAACATACCAAAAGAGATTGAAAACTTGGCTGAGTGGTGTAATAACAACAACCTCTCACTCAATGTCAACAAAACCAAGAAACTGAGAGGGAAACCAGATGTCCATGAGCCAGTGCTCATTGGAGAATCACAGGTGGAGAGGGTTAGTAACCTTAAATTCCTGGGTGTCATTATCTCAGAGGACCTGTCCTGGAACCATCATATAAATATTATGGCAAAGAAAGCACTACAGACCTCCTCAAGAGTCTGCAGAGATTCAGCATGGCATCAAAAACCTTGACAAACTTCTATAGCTTTGTGGTGGGGTGGAAAGTGTACTGACTGGCTGCATTACGGCCTGGTATGGGAACACCAATGCCTTTGAGTGTGGCCCAGTACATCACAGGTAAAAGCCTCCCAACCATTGAGCTCATCTACATGAGACGTTGCTGTAGAAAAGCAGCATCCATCATCAAAGATCCTCATCACCCAGGCCATGCTTTTTTCTCACTGCTGCCATCAGGTAGAAGGTACAGGTGCCTCAGGACTCACACCACCAGGTTCGGGAACAGTCACTACCCCTCAGCCATCAGGCTCTTGAACAAAAGGAGATAACTGCACTCATTCTATTTCTGGTGTTCCCACAACTGATGGTCTCACTTTAAGGACTTTTTATTTTTTATTTGCATTTGCATGGTTTGTTATTCATTGATCCTGTTAACAGTTACTGCCTATAGATTTGCTAAGTATGCCTACAGCAAAAATAATATCAGGGTTGTATGTGGTGACATGTATGAACTCTGATAATAATTTTTACTTTGAACTTTAAACTTTTCAATCTGGACCCAAGTGTCCCTGGAATCAGCGAAGTACAGCAAGGGACGTTTATTTATTCCACTGTGTTGGAATCATCTTGTGTTCAAAGTAGCCTTGAACCAAGACAGCTAGTTGTTGGCTAACTGTACCGGTATCCAGACTTCAGGACTGTCAATTCTGAGAGGAAGCACTCTGCACATTTGATCACATGATCTTCTGCCCAAAAGCACATGATTGGTTCACTCCAGGATCATGGCAATCCTCTGGCCAATTAGAATGGAAGCTAATTCTCTGTTACCCAATTGGAACAGAACTGATTCTCCGTTACCCAAATTGGATTAATCTTGATTATTAACAAAAGAGCCTTTTCTTAATCCTATCTGTAATTACTTTAAGCAGTAAATGAATGTGGTTAAGAAATGAAAAAAGTGGATCTATTTAATAAACACAAGAGATTCCACAGACTCTTCAGCAACACACAGATTGGTGTTGGAATGGCGGCACCTCGACTTCCTTGGAAGTTTGCAAAGATTTGTCCTAACACCCAAAACTTTGACAAATTTCTATAGATACATGTTGGAGATTATATTGACTGTTTGCATCACAGCCTGTTATGGAAACACCAATAGCCATCAATGGAAAATCCTTCAGAAAGTTGTGTCCATGGCCTAGACCATCACTGATAAGGCCCTCCCTATCACTGCACACATCTACATGATATGTTGTTGCAGGAAAGCAGTAGCCACCATCAGGGACCCCCACCGCCCAGGTTATACTCCCTTCTCACTGCTGCCATCAGGAAGGTGGTACAGGAGCCTCAGGACTCACACCACCAGGTTAAGTAACAGTTATTACCGCTCAACCATCAGGGTCTTGAACCAGAGGGGATAACTTCCCTCATTCCGTCACCGAACTGTTCCCATACCTACAGACTCACTTTCAAGGATTTTTCAAAGTTCAAGATAAATTTCTTATCAAAGTACATATATGTCACCACATACACAATCCTGAGATTTATTTCCTTGTGGGCTTATTCAATAAATCCAGTATCCATAATAGAATCAATGAAAGACTGCACCGACAGGGTGGACAACCAGTGCGTAAAAGACAACATACATGTACAGTACTTTGATAATAAATTGATTTTGAACTTTGAGCAAGTCAGACAGCATCTACAGAGGAGAATAGACAGTCAATGTTTCAGGCTGAGACCCTTCATTGAGAAGGTCCTGACTCCAAACCATCAACTGTTTATTCCCCTCCGTAGATGTCACCTGATTGCTGAGTTTCTCCAGCATTTTGTGTGTTACTAAGCATAGTGCATTATTGTAATACAAGAAACAGTAAAAATGTGGTTAACTGGATCTCAAACAGCAGAAAGGTAACAATTAAATAATCAGCATTGTAAAACCGATGAAGGGATAAGCAGAGGGACTCTGAACAATGCATGACTTTTCAAACTAAGGTCTTGGTCATCACACACAAGGTGCATGGTGAACTCAGAGCTTTCACCAGGACTGTTTAACATCCCAGTGACCTTTCTGTTGTTGTTTGCACCATGTCTCCAGGCAACTAGTCTTCATTTACTATCCAGGATTGCCGCATCGCCAACCCCATAGCAGAAAAGTCCCGTGCATGCCTCCGTCTCTGCCCCACATCAGGAAGGTCGTGTTTCACAATAGGCACACACCTCACTGTAGACCTGAGACAAAACTTTAAACCTAAGTTGTCTACCAGTTCAGCTGAGAGAAATCCTTAAACTCTGCAGGGCTTTCATAGCTTCTTGTATAGAGGTATTCAACATAGACACATTCCCTCCAGGCCAGCTGGTTAATGCCAACCATAATGCCCCATACAAGTTAGGCCTATCTGCCCGTTTACAACCTTCTAAGCATTTCCAATCCATGTATCTGTCCAACCAGCTTTTAAATTTGTATTGTATCTGCCTCAACCACTTCCTCTAGCTACTCATACACAGTAAAATAAAAAAATGGAGAAAAAACATTGCCCCTCAAGTTTCTAGTAAACATCTCTCTTCTCACCTTAAACCTATCCCTCTAGTTCTTGATTCCCCAATCCTGGAAAAAGACTGAGTGCATTCACCCTGTCTATCCCCTTCGTAATTTGATACATCTCGATAAGATCAACTCTCAGTCTCCTACTCTGGAAGGAATAAAATCCTACCTTGCCCAACCTCTCTCTGAAGCTCAGTCCCTCAAGTCTTGGGAACATCCTTGTCTTTCCAGTTGAAAAGCATCTTACCTATAGCAGGGACAATATTCTAAGTACAACCTCATCAACAGTTTAAACTGCACCATGACCTCACAAATTTTATACACAATGTCCTGACTTATGAAGGCCAGCATGCCAAAGCCTTCTTCACCACCTTGCCTATCTGTGTCTCCACTTTCAATCAACCATGTACTTGTACTCCAAGGTCCCTCTGTTCTACAACACTCCTCGGGGTCCTACCGTAAACTCAGAAAATCCCGCTGGTATTTCACTTCCAAAATTCAATACTTTGCACTTATCCAAATAAAACTCGGATCAAGATCCCCCAGTAATTTTGATAAACCTCTTCACTGTCCAGTGATGATGATGATGGCATCGTCTGTTTCAAAGGACCCTTGGCTATGGGTCACCCTGGGCATATGGTATGGAGACCCCGAGTCGTCAAGATCCCCCTCTCAGTCTCACCAGTGTAATCCAAAGGAAAGTTTATGAAGCGATACGTTTGGCACCTGCTTGGCTGCAGGAGCTGCCGGAAGGATGTTCAGTGATGTTCAGTTGCCACCTTAGAGGCTCCACACCAGGATTTGCTGTTTGGGTTTACTCCCGTAGCCTTCGTCTCTCCCGAGGCTGCCCACAAGGCAGTGGGGCTATTTACCCACAGCTGGGGATCTGGTTCACGAGCACCAGGGCTTGTCCACACACCAGAGGGCCTGTGTGCTACGTGTGCAGAGGCCAAACCTCCTCCCCATAAGCTGTTGTTCAGCTTGAGTCTGTAAGTTCAGTTTACATGTGTCGCCAATGAAGAGGCACAACATGCGCTTTGCTGTTGGAGAGCTGTGTACTGGCAGGAAGACACTTACATAGAAACACAGAAATCTACAGCACATTACAGGCCCTTCAGCCCACAATATTGTGCTAACCATAAAACATACTCTAGAAACTGCCTAGAATTTCCCTGCCACATAGCCCTCTATTTTTCTAAGCTCTATGTTGCTATCTAAGAGGCTCTGTAAATACCCTATTGCATCTGCCTCTACCACCATCACTGGTAGTGCATTCCACACACCCTCTGTGAAAAACTTATTTCTGACATCCCCCTTGTACCTACTTCCAAGCACCTTAAAACTATGTCCCCTCATATTAGCCATTTCAGCCCTGTGAAAAAGCCTCTGGTTATCCACATGATCAATGTCTCTCATCATCTTATGCACACCTCTATCAGGTCACCTCTGATCCGCCATCGCTCCAAGGAGAAAAGGCCAAGTTCACTCAACCTATTCTCATAAGGCATGCTCTCCAATCTAGGCCACATCCTTGTAAATCTCCTCTGCACTCTCTCTATAGTATCCACATCCTGTAGTGAGGTGACCAGAACTGAAGACAGTACTCCAAACGGGGTCTAACGAAAGTCCTATAAAGCTGTAACATTACCTCACGGCTCTTGAACCTACACATTCAGCTTTCCTTTACGAAGATCAGTGGTCAGCGGTGGAAGCCAAAAGACAGGCACTACCACGCTAGTCGCATCACAACAACCTTTTGACACAAGCAGCCCACTATTCTGCTTATTTTAGTGTGGCTGCAAACTTGCTAACCATGCCTTGTATATTCTTATCCAAATATTGATATACACGTTTGTACACTCAGTGACCACTTTCCTAGGTCAAAGACATTCCAATCACATTTCATCCCCATTTTGGTCTGCACAACAACTGAGCCTCTTTTATGCATTGCGTTGCTGCCATATGATTGGTTGATGAGAAATCTGCATTAACTAGGTGTGCAGGTGTACCTGATAAAGTGGCCACTGAGTGTAGATGACAAACAACAATACCACAGAGGAATTTTGAAGAGGGTGGTGACCCAGAAACCTGACGAACATTCCTACCTCAAGAACGCTGGAAAATACATTAGATTTTCTTTCTCCTGCTGGGAACGTCTCACCGTCCTTCTATTTAGAATGCATTACACTTCTCTGTATTATCCCTCCCAACTGCTCTATTACCCTATTTAACAGCAGGATTCCCAGAGCAACGCTGTACTCACCCTACCACAGATATTTCCTCATTATGACCTTGCACTTTATCGTTTACCTGCACTGCACTTTCCCTGTAGCTTTTACACTTTACTCTGCATTGTTACTGTTGTACCTTAATCCAGTTCAACGCACTGTGTGATAACTTGATCTGCATGAGCAGTGTGCAAGACAAGTTTTTTGCTGCATCTTGGTACGTGCAACAATAATAAACCAATTCCAATCCCAATATATTCAGGAAGCACAAGCTGCTTCCCAGAGACGTGCAAGGATGACCCCTTTTCCCAGCGGCATGGCACACAGTTCATTAGCTTGTTAGGTGCCATGCTGGTGATCATGGTCTTTCCATGATCAAATTATTCACAGAAGTGGTTTTCCATCGCCTTCTTCTGGCCTTTACAAGGCAGGTGACCCATCTACCACTCTCTGTGTAAAAGGACTTGCCTCGTACATCATCTTCAAACGTTCCCTCTCTCGCCATAAAACTGTGCCTTCCATCATTTCACATTTCCACCTTGGCAATATTGATTCTGGCCACCTACTCTGCCTATCATTGTCATTATGTGCCGTGTCGTGTGACGTGGGCAATCATGGTCTTCCCATGACCATGATTGTTCCTGGCAAACTTTCCTACAGAACTTGTTTGCCCTTGCATTCTGGGCAGCGTCTTTACAAGATGGGTGACCCCAGCCATTATCAATATCCTTCAGAGATCGTCTGCCTGGCATCAGTTGTCACTAAACCAGGGACGTGATCTGCACCGGCTGCTCATACGACCATCCACCACCTGTTCCAATGGCTTCGTGTGACCCTGATCGGGGGGGGGGGGGGGGGGGGGTTAAGCAGGTGCTACACCTTTCCCAAGGGTGACCTGCAGGCTAGCAGAGGGTAGGAGCTCCTCACACCTCCTTTGGTAGAGACATATCTCCACCCCACCACCCAAATGACACACAGTATCACAGCAGAAACAACATTACCTCCTTCCTTCTCATCCCACCTCACTTCCCAAAAAATGTACCCGGCAAACAATTTGTTTTCAGTACCTTTGTCCTTTAAGTTTGGACTGCAGTCAGTCCGGAGGACTCTGCACCAGCCTGGATTGTCCATAACTCAGTTCTGACATTACCTTACTGAAAAATCTCTTACTGCTTCACTAATAGTATTAAAAATGCCAGGAAAAGATTTATTACAGTAATGATAATGCAATATCACTAAATATGCTCTCTAAAAATTACAAAATGAATAATGGAAACATTATTCAGGCTCTATCGTTTTCCATTCCTTTATTTCCATAGCAATGGAGAGAGGGTGAGACAGCTACTTAAGACAGATATAAGAGAAGAGACAAAACGTTAGCTTTACTTGTCACATGTACAGCAGTGTGGAGAAGTCCTAGGACACCCAGGATTTTCTATATGGCTTCAGTTGGTATTGGCTCCATATAACCCTGAGCTCAACCTGTCGTTGCCTGTAAGGGGTTTGTATGTTCTCCCCATTACTGCTTGGGTTTCCTCCCGCAGTCCAAAAGCATACTGATTGATAGGTGAATAGGTCATTGTCAGCTGTCCCGTGGGGGCTGCTGGGCAGTGTGGCTCAAAGGGCCTGGTCCACACTGTATCTCCATAAATAAAGAAATCATCAAGCTGTCTGGGATTACCTGCAGAGACAGAAGCAAGACAGCCAAAGTTTGCTGAAGAACTGTGGCAAGTTCTCCAAGATATTTGGAACAACCTACCAGCCGATTTTCTTATAAAACTGCCTGACAGTGTACCCAAGAGAATTGATGCTGTTTTAAAGATGATCACACCAAATATTGATTTGATTTAGTCTTTTACAGTTTACTGCTCCTTATAGTAATATTTTGATACTGCGAAACTCTTCATTTCATTATTTTGAAAGGAACTTCGCTTTACAGACTTTTTTTTACACGTGCCCAAGACCTTTGCAAAGTACGGTACATCAAAATATAGAAGCATACAGTGAAGTGCCTTATTTGCATCAATCAAAACCGTGAAGGTGCTGGGCAGCCCTCAAGTGTCGCCACGCTCCTGGCATCAACATAACACACCCACAATTTACTACGCCTAATCGCAAGTCTTTGGAATGTGGGAGGAAACCAGAGCACCTGGAGGAAACCCACAAGGTCATGGAAAGAGCTTACAAACTTCTTACCAACAGCAGCAGGAATTAAACTTGAGTCGCTAGCTCCCTGATAGCATTACGCTAACCGCTATGTTGCCCATATAGATGGATGGGCAGATGGTGAGACAAAGAGGATTATACATAAATGCAGATGGAGGAGTCACTGAACATATAGTATGATGGGAAGATAAACAAGGGCTTGACAACCCCCAATGAAATAATGATGGTGTAAATGTTCATGCCTCTGATAATGTCTCATGTTTGTGTCAGCTGAACAAGTACAGAGACTTCACATTGTTCGAATTTCAAATTCTGATCCTTCAATACCTGCCCCTATCCCTCCACAACTACCCCTTACCACACCATTCAAATTTCAAATTCTGATCCTTCAATAACCTATCCCTATCCCTCCACACCTATGCCTTATTTTACTGCATCTTTATTTAAATTAGATTAGATTAGGCTCTGTTGATGTCGATGGGTCATGAATGTGGCTCCTAGCATGCCTGAAGTCCACAATGATCTCCTTGGTCTTCTGGGTGTTAAGCGCCAGGTTGTTGTTGGCACACAATGCAGCCATTTATGATCGAGATTGATAGATGTGATAGGCAAGGGGATCAAGAGTTATGGGGAGAAGGCAAGAGAATGAGCTTGAGGAAAGAGAAAAAGAAATCAGCCATGATGGAACAGACTTGAGGGGCTGAATGGCCTAATTCTTCTCCCTTATCTTATGATTTTATGGCCTCTAATTTCTGGAGGGCACATTAGTGATATTACATTAACATTGCTGTAATAAATCTATACCTGGCATTTTGATAGTAGATTATGTTTTATTCTGAAATGTGAGGTATTGCACTTTACAAGATCAAATGTAAATGATAAGTGGTAGAACCCTTAGGAGCATTGATGCACAGATTTTGTTAATTCATTTGTGGTATTATTGCCTTATGTGCCGTGTGTGTGTTATATAGAGTCATAGAGAAGCAGAGCACAGGTTTTTTGGCCCATCTAGTCCATGCCAAAAACATTTAAGCTGCCTACTCCTATTGATCTGCACAGGAACCGCAGCTCTCTATACCCCTCCCATTCATGTACCTATCCAAACCTGTCTTAAATGTTGAAACCAAGGTTGCATGCAACCACTGGTGCTGGCAGCACATTCCACACTCTCACGGTCCTCTGAGTAAAGAAGTTTCCCCTCATGTTCCCCTTAAATGTTTTACCTTTCATGTTTAACCCATGAAATCTAGTAGTAGCCTAACCAACCTCAGAGGAAAAAGCTTGTTTGCACTTACCCTATCTATATCCCTCATAATTTTGTATACCTCTATCAAATCTCCTCTCAGTCTTCTGGGTATTAAAGAATACAGTCCTGACCTATTCAATCTTTCCTTGTATCTCAGGTCCCCCAGACCTGGCAACATCCTTGTAAATTTTCTCTGTACTCATTCAACCTTGTTTACATCTTTCCAGTAGATTGGTGACCAAAACTGCACACAATATTCCAAATTAAGCCTCAGCAATGTCCTATACAACTTCAATATGACATCCCATCTCCTGTACTCAATACATTCAGTTACGAAGCCCAATGTGCCCCTTGCAATCCTTTTGCTCTTAACGTATCTGTAGAATCCTTTCTCTTTCTTTCTCAAACTTGTTTATTAAGTTTCGAGTCGATAAACATAACAACAATAATGATACAAAGAGATCGGGATTACATTAATAACGGTTAATGTATACAGAAACAGACTCCGAGTAACATGTGTAATCTAAGCCTCCCAGTCTCTTAGCAGCTAAACATGAAAAAAATTCAAAAAAAGTTGTTTTTTTTTACAGAGGAAAAAAAGTTCCCCTAAACTTAAAAAAACCAAAATAAAAACAAAGCAAAAGCTGGGCTGCCATGTTTCATTGGTTAAAATCATTATTTGTCCTGAACTCTGCTCCTCTATACAAGAACAAAGAGTTATTGAGAAGGATTCAGAAAAGGTCAGCTTACATCATATGAAAATGTTGAATAAATGGCCACCAGGTTTCTTCAAATTTAACTGAAGGATCAATAGTACCACTCCTAACTTTTTCTAAGTTTAAGCATGTTATAGTTTGGGAAAACCTTTGAAATGTAGTAGGGGAATTAGAATCTTTCCATTTAAATAAAATGGATCTTCTGGCTATTAATGTAACAAATGCAATCAAACAGCAAGCTGAAGGGGATAAATGACTAGAGTTCATCACTGGTAGTCCAAAAATTGCAGTAATAGGATGAGGTTGTAAATCAATACACAAAACTACTGAAATAATATCAAAAATGTCTTTCCAATATTTTTCCAAAAGATGGCAAGACCAGAACATATGTGTCAAGGAAGCTACCTAAGACTTACATCTGTCACAGACAGGATTTATATGGTAATAAAAATGAGCTAACTTATCCTTAGACATATGGGCCCCATGAACCACCTTAAATTGTATCAAAGCGTGTCTAGCACACATTGAAGAAATGTTAACTAGTTGGAGAACTTTCTCCCATTTCTCTATAGGTAATGATAACTGAAGTTCTCTTTCCCATTCATTCTTAATTTTATCAGCTGTACCTAGATGTATTTTTGTAATTAGATCATAAATAATTGCTATTAAACTCTTCTGATAGGGGTTTAAACCTAAAAAAAATTCTGTAATTTCAATTTGATGTGATATTGGAAAAGGAGGTAAAATAACATTCAAAAAGTTTTTGATTTGTAAATATCTGAAAAAAATGTAATCTAGGCAAATTATATTTTTTGGACAATTGTTCAAAAGACATGAGACAGTTATCCATGAATAAATAACAAAAACATGTTATTCCCTTCATTTTCCATTAAAGAAAAGCTTGATCAGTTCTGAATGGTTGGAAGAAAAAAATTAGATATAATAAGACTTGACAGGATAAATTTAGTCAATCCAAAAAATCTACAAAATTGAAACCATATTCATATTGTATGTTTAATTATTGGATTAGTGATTTGTTTATCCAGTTTAGTAAGTGCAAAGGGAAGCCAGGCCTCTAAAATAGAAGCCAATGAGAACCCCTGTACAGACTCGCACTCGAGGTTCACCTATTGTGGGCATTGAATTTCATCCAGATCTTTCGTCCAGAATGTTAAATATCGAATATTAATTGCCCAATAATAAAATCTTAAGTTTGGCATTGCCAAACCGCCATCCGTTTTTGATTTCTGTAAATATTTCTTACTTAACCTAGGATTTTTATTCTGCCATATATATGAAGAAATTTTAGAATCAATAATATCAAAAAAGGATTTAGAAATGAAAATTAGTACCGCCTGAAATAGATACAGAAATTTAGGTAAAATAATTATCTTAATAGCATTAATTCTACCAATCAATGATAAGGACAATGGGGACCATTTAGTAAGCAGTTGTTCAACATGATCAATTAAGGGTAAAAAGTTAACTTTAAATAGATTCTTATGCTTCTTAGTAATTTTAACACCCAAATAAGTAAAATAATCAGTAACCAGTCTGAATGGTGATTGTCTATAGATTAGAACTTGCATATTTAATGGGAAAAGCTCACTCTTATTAAGATTCAGTATATAACCAGAAAAACTACTAAACTGAGCAAGTAGTGATATTATTGCAGGGATGGACTTCTCTGGGTTAGAGATATATAGTAACAGGTCATCTGCATATAGTGATACCTTATGCGTCCCATTCCCACGAATAATGCCAAATATATTGGGTGAATCATGAAGAGCGATTGCCAAGGGCTCCAAGGCAATATCAAATAGTAAGGGACTTAAAGGACAGTCCTGTCTAGTACCTCGAAAAAGCCTGAAAAAGGGGGATCTCTGATTATTGCTAAGTACAGAAGCCAAAGGCGTATGATATATCAATTTAATCCAAGACATGAATTTTGGGCTAAAATTAAATTTCTCAAGCATGTTAAATAAATACTCCCATTCAACTCTATCAAATGCCTTCTTGGCATCAAGCGAAATAACACATTCTGGAGTTTTAGATCAGTAAGTATATACAATATTCATTAACCTCCTAACATTAAAATATGAATAATGATTTTTAATAAATCCTGTCTGGTCATCAGAGACAATTTGTGGCAATACATTTTCCAATCTAATTGCCAATATTTTGGAAATGATTTTGGAATCCACATTCAACCAGGATATAAGCCTATATGATGCACGTTCAGTGGGGTCTTTATCTTTTTTAGGAATTAAAGAAATAGATGCTTCATAAAAGGATTGTGATAATTTACCTACAAATAAGGCATCCTTAAAGATCTTACATAACCAAGGAGAAAGTAGATTTGAAAAAGATTTTAAAAATTCTACTGTATACCCATCCAAACAAGGTGCTTTACCAGAATTCATCGAAGAAATTCCTTTCTTTATTTCTTCTTCCATGATGGGTGCATCT
Source organism: Hemitrygon akajei (assembly GCF_048418815.1). Taxonomy (NCBI): domain Eukaryota; kingdom Metazoa; phylum Chordata; class Chondrichthyes; order Myliobatiformes; family Dasyatidae; genus Hemitrygon; species Hemitrygon akajei. Next base: position 177,476,103 of record NC_133129.1, read on the forward strand.
AATGCTAAACATTCATTAAGTGGTAATTTCGGAATATTCAATTTCCTTAAAAATTCATGCATTATGGTAGAATCATCAGGAAATTCTGATTGGTATAAAGAGGTATAGAATTCTTGAAAAGGTTTATAAATTTCATCATGGTCAACCATCAAAATACCATCCCATTTATGAACTTTAATAATCTGACATTTAGCCGAAGCAACTTTCAATTGGTTGACCAGTAATTTACCCGATTTATCACCATGTTATAAAATTTACTCTTAGTTTTAAGTAATTGATTTTCAATCGGGGATGTTAATAACAAACTGTGTTGCATCTGAAGTTCAACTCTCTTTTTATAAAGCTCCAGATTAGAAGCAGCAGAATAGTTTTTTATCAATTTCTTTAATCTTGTCAACCAATGTACGTATTTCATTATTAATTTGTTTTTTCAATCCAGCAGAATATGAAAAAATCTGCCCACGGATGTATACTTAAAAAGTATCCCATAATATCCCACTGGTAATTTCTTCCATAAAGTTAGTTGAAAAGAAAAAGGCAATCTGTTCTTTAATAAAGTTAACAAAGTTTAAGTCCTGAAGTAGAGTAGAATTGAACTGCCATTGTCTAGCGCTAAAAGTTACATCAGTTAATTTTATTGATAGTTTCAAGGGCACATGATCAGAAACAGCGATTGCATCGTTCTCACAGGCAGTAACAGACAGAACTCATCGAGAGCCGATAAAAAAGTAATCAATGTTAGAGTAATCATGATATAACATGAGAAAATAATGAGAACTCTTTATTGTTAGGATATAAAAACCTCCAAATTTCTAAAATACCGGGGTCAACTAAAAATGAATTAATAAGAATAGCGGATTTGTTTGGAAGTACCTGATTGGACGCAGACTTGTCCATCGAGGGATTCAGGCAACAGTTAAACTCTCCACCCATTATCAATGTATATTCATTTAAATTAGGAAGAGATGCAAATAGATGTTTAAAGAATTCAGGATAGTCGGCATTTGGTGCATAAATATTAACCATAACAACTTTTTGGTTATAAAGTAAACCAGTAATTAATAGAAATCTACCATTCAGGTCTGAAATTATTTCATAATGAACAAAGGGAAAGTACAACGAGATCTAGGTGTTCTTGTACATCAGTCAATGAAAGCAAGCAGGCAGTGAAGAAAGCTAATGGCATGCTGGCTTTTATAACAAGAGGAATTGAGTATAGGAGTAAAGAGGTCCTTCTGCAGCTGTACAGGGCTCTGGTGAGACCCCACCTGGAGTATTGTGTGCAGTTTTGGTCTCCAAATTTGAGGAAGGACATTCTTGCTATTGAGGGAGTGCAGCGTAGGTTCACAAGGTTAATTCCCGGAATGGTGGGACTGTCATATGTTGAAAGATTGGAGCGACTGGGCTTGTATACACTGGAATTTAGAAGGATGAGAGGGGATCTGATTGAAAGATATAAGATTATTAAGGGATTGGACACACTGGAGGCAGGAAGCATGTTCCCGCTGAGTCCAGAACTAGAGGCCACAGTTTAAGAATAAGGGGTTGGCCATTTAGAACAGAGATGCGGAAAAACTTTTTCACCCAGAGAGTGGTGGATATGTGGAATGCTCTGCCCCAGAAGGCAGTGGAGGCCAAGTCTCTGGATGCATTCAAGAGAGAGTTAGATAGAGCTCTTATAGATAGCGGGGTCAAGGGATATGGGGAGAGGGCAGGAACGGGGTACTGATTGTGTATGATCAGCCATGATCACAGTGAATGGCGGTGCTGGCTAGAAGGGCCGAATGGCCTACTCCTGCACCTACTGTCTATTGTCTATTGTCTATAAATGAAACCGAGGAGTCTATAAAATAGATACACCTTTCACCTTAGCCTGTGATTTAAAGTGAAATTTTTGTCTTTTCCAAAACCTAAAACAATGCTGATTATCCTCCTTCCTCACATAAGTTTCCTGGGCAAAGATAATCTGAGGATTCAATCTATGAAAAACTTTAAATATCTTCTTCCGTTTAATTGAATGGTTCAAACCATTCGTATTCCATGAGAAAAAGTTAATAATATTATCCATTTTCTTTGAATAAACCATATGTTATGTAAAGGGTTAACCCTACTTCATAGGAAACTCATGAATCAGGAAGAGGGAAAAAGGTTTAAAGGCGGGCCAGAAGTTACGACAATTCAGACATATTTGTAGTTTCAGATCAGCCCAGATGAAAAAAACTAAACTAAAAATAGCCCCACTCCCCACCCACAAAAGCCCAAAAACTGGCCAATAGACAGCCAGAAAGCTAACTAGAAACTCCCCTACCCCCACTCTCTTGAAGGCAAATCTTCAAAATTGAAAAAAAAGCAAAATACCATTCATAGTCAAAACATTGAAAGAAGAATGCCATAAAAAAACACCAAACAAATGTTAAAAAGAATCAGCCATTTGCAAAACATTTTGAAAAGCGAGATCTTCAAAAGTGAAACAGAACACAATCTTATTAATATTTCAGGGGAAAAAACAATCAATCACCAAATCAAATTCTTAATTAATCCCCAGATCAGATTCTTAATTATTTTCAAAAATGAAAAATTGAAAATAATAAAATAAGTTAATAAAGAAAAAAGAACTTTAACATAGAAGCATGATAAATATCCATACTCCAAAACAATTACAAGTGTTATCAAACCAAGGGCAAAAATCTTCAAACTTTAAAAGTCCAGATCTATAAATTGGTTATTAGCTTATAAACTAAATGAATACAGACACAAAAAAAATTGAGAAGAATGCGAAATGCCATCCATAGTCAAAACATTGAGAAAGGAATGCCATAAAAAACATCAAACAAACGTTCAAAAAAAATCAGCCATTTGCAAAACATTTTGAAAGGTGAGGTCTTGAAAAGTGAAACAGAACACAATCTTATTAATATTTCAGGGGAAAAAAACAATCAATCACCAAATCAAATTCTTAATTATTTTCAAAAACGAACAATTGAAAATAATAAAATAAAATAACAAAGTAAAAAAAAGGAACTTTAACATAGAAGCATGATAAATATCCAAACTCCAAAACAAAGTACAAGTGTTATCAAACCAAGGACAAAAATCTTCAAACTTCTAAAGCCTAGATCTATGGTTATTAACTTATAAACCAAATGAATACAAACACGAAGAAACTAAATTTATTAGACAGCTGGGATCGAACGTTGATCCTCAAGGAATTGATGAGCTTCCACGGATTTAAACCATTTACATGATTTATCAGGCAGAACAACCCTTAAACAAGCTGGAAATAGCAGAGATGGTTGAAACTTTCTTTGATAAAGCTCGGACATCATCGGTTTAAAAAGCGATCTATCTTGCATTACCTCAGGACAGTAGTCTTCAACCAGACAAAAGTTGAGGTCTCCGTGTTCAATAACCCCTTTCCGATGGGCAATTCGAATTAAATGCTCCTTGCTTTGCACATAGTGGAATCGGAGTATAACAGGTCGAGGCTTCAACTCTAGGAGGTTTTGCTCTTAAAGCCCGGTGGGTGCGATCAAGTATAGGGGTAGTAGAGAGAGCTTCAGAGCTGAGCACATCCATTAAAAATTGAGAAAAGAATTTAGTAAGGTTACCACTCTCAACGTCTTCACAGAGTCCTATTTTTCGCAGGTTCTGTCTACAACTGCGACTTTCCAGGTCAATAATCTTGAGTTTTTACTGTTCCAGTGTTTGAGTAGTTGAAGTTAATTTCTTTTCCAATGCATCCAATCTGCGATCTCTCTGTCTTCCAGCTTCATTGAGTTCAGAAATTTGCCGCTGTTGTTTTTCACTCTCCAGCTTAAGAGCTCCCAGTCTACTTTCAATCTTCTTTAACAATACTTCCAAAGTAGAAAATTTTTTATTGAATTTATCATCCAGGAGCTTCGACATAGCTTCCAAAGTGAGTGGAGACTGTTTAAGTTGTTTAGAATCTCCTTCTTTCCTTCCACTTCCATTATCGGCTTCCTTGCCTTCAGCTGATGCCTTTTGTCCTCTGGTATTCAATTCCAGTGATTAAAAATCAAAGTTCAGGCATATAAGAGTGTTATAAACACTTTAATATAGGTAGTGAAAGGGTGGTAAAAAAATTGAAAAATGAACGGATCAAAGCCAAAATGCAACTTACTCCAGATAGTGCCCCAAGAGAACCCGTGTAGAATCCCTTAGGATTCTAAATACCTACAACTGATGGGTGGGCTGTAATATAGCCCAGTTAGCATGGTCATGTCTTTCTTATTTCTCAGTTCCACTCACAACCCCTCACTGGACAAGTTCTCCCACCTGTCCTGACAGAGGACTGTCATTACTAGGCAGGAAAATGTCAGGCCGCCCCTCCTTCCTTAATCCCTCCCACTCAGTCACCACTAAAACAACGCAACGTCAGAATTTTGAGCTGCCAGTCTTGCCCCTTCTGCAACCAGGTCTGACTGATGGCTACAATGTCATAATTCCAGGCGTTGATCCATGCCCTGAGCTCATTTCTCCTTTCGTATGATACTTCTTGCATTGAAGTATACGCATCTCAGGACGCTATCTGCACCATGCTCAACCTTCTGATTCTTGACTTTGTCTTAAGTCTTCCCAAAATCTGTCTCCACCAACTGTTCTGGCACCCTGGTTCCCACCCCCCTGCAACCCTAGTTTAAATCTCAATGTGCAGCATTAGCAAACATTCCCACTAGGATACTAGTTCCCCCTCCAGTTCAGGTGCAAACCATCTGTTCTGTACAGGTCCCACCTCCCTGGAAGAGAACTTAATGATCAATAAACCTTATGCCCTCCCTCCTACACCAACTCCTTAGCCAGTGTTAAACTGTATAATCCTCCTAGTTCTAGCCTCACTAGCGTGTGGTATGGGTAACAACCCTGAGATCACACCCCGATGTTCTGGACCCCGACACCCAGTATGCAAAGTACCATCTGGGAATCTTGTTCTCGCCCACAGAACCTCCATTCTGTTCCCCTAAAGAAGAATACCCTATCACCACAGCACACCTCTTCCCCTCCTACCCCCCACTTCCCTTCTAAGTCACAGAGCCAGACACGACCACTGTCAGAGACACGACCACTGTGACTTTCCTCTGCTGGGATATCCCCCCCCACCACCACCACCCCCAGCAACATCCAAAGTGTTAACTTGTTGTTGAGGGAGATGGCCAGAGTACAGGGGTACTCTGCACTGGCTCCTTAACCCCTTTCTCCTTCCAGACTGTCACCCAGTGTCCGGTGTCCTGCATCTGGGGTGTAACTACCTCTCTACATGTCCTAACTATCACCCCTTCAGCCTCCTGAATGATCCGGAGTTCACCTAGTTCCAGTTGCTTAATGCGGATTGTCAGAAGCTGCTGCTGGTTGCTGATCAGAGCTCCAAACGACTGCCACAGGTTACTGCCTTTTATACTCAGTCAGCGGACCCAAGTGAAATTCCCTCCTCTCAAGCTTCTGATCTCCTGATTGGTCACTGGTCAGAGCTCCAATGTAATATGTTGGAACTCTTGGTCCAGAGAACCATTGCTTCTTTTGGCGGTATAGTTATATGGCTGAAGAACAATAAACTTGAACTTGAACTTGGACAGCAAGTTTGTAGTTATCTACAGGTGGCAATGCCATTACACCCATTGGTCACTTATTTAGAACCGCTGTACCAAATAAAGTGACCACTGAGAGTGTGTTCATGACCTTCTGCATCTGTAGCCTATCCACTTCGAGAGTTTGACATGTTGTGTGTTCAGAGATGCTCTTCTGCACACCACTGTTGTAATGCGTGGTTATTGAGTTACTGTTGCCTTCCTGTCACCTTGAACCAGTCTGGCCAATCTCCTCTCACCTCTCTCTTTAATGAGGTATTTTCACCCACAGGACTGCTGTTCACTGGGTTTTTCTTTGTTTTCACACCATTCTCTGTAAACTCTAGAGCAGGGGTTCCCAACCTTTTTAATGCCATGGACCCCTACCATTAACTGAGGGGTCCGTGGAACCAGGTTGAGACCCCTGCTCTAGAGACTGTTGTGCATGAAAATCCCAGGAGATCAGCAGTTTCTGAGATACTCAAACCACCCTGTCTGGCACCAACAATTATTCCACGGTCAAAGTCACTTAGATCACATTTCCTCTCCCATTCTGATGTTTGGTCTAAACCTCCTGACCATGTCTGCATGCATTATGCATTGAGTTGCTGACACAAGATTGGCTGATTAGAATCAGTGTGCAGTATTAATTGGACCATCAGTTAATCAGGGCGGCCACTTATTTGGGACAACACTCAGAAATCAAAAACTAATCATGAAAATAGCTGGGATTCCTTTCATTTATTTGGGTCACTAGCGTTAGTCAAGTTCACTTGCAAGGTCATTAGACATGACACCGTACTTATAGCAAACTTTTTAAAAAATAGCATCAGTTGTATGCGTTTTGTGTTTTTAAAAAAAAGTGATTTTTGTCACTGATATTTAGCGAGAGGAAACCTGACAGAAGTTTATAAAATTGTGAGGGGTATAGACAGTCAGGCTCTTTTCCTCCCCAAGGTGGAGGCATCAAATAGCAGAGGTGATAGCTTTAAAGGTTTTAAGGTGAGAGCGGGAAACGTTAAAGGAGATTTGCCTGGCAGGTTTTATTACACAGAGTGGTGGGTGCCAGGGGAAGTGCTGGAAGCAGATACGATCGCAATGATTAAGAGACATTTGGACAGGCAGAGAGCAGAGGAATATAGACAATGTGCATTAGTCTAAATTGGCACAGGCACCATGTGCTGAAGGACCGAGTGTTTCCATGTTGTGTGTTCTAAGTAAATTAAATGCTGGACCAGAACACTGAAACATAATTCAATCCCCAGCCAATTCTTTCAGGTACCAGAGGGATGGATCTTTATATTTTCCACTATAAACTACTTCTCTACAATTAAAAATGGGAAAATCCCATGAGTAACATCCCTCCATACCTGCCGGGTGCAATGATGCCCCCCACTGGCAGGAGGGTGCAGTTACAGCACAATAAGTTTTATGGGAAGTGAGCATGAGAAACTGAATGATAATCGTAGTATTAACAAAACATGTTTCACTTATTAGAGGCTTAGAGAAGGACAGCACAGAAACAGGCCACTTGGTCCATCTAGTTCTTGCCAAAACCTTTTAAATTGCCTACTCCCATCGACCTATCCTCTATACCCCTATTATCCATATAGCTATCCAAACTTCTCTTAAGCATTGAAAACAAGCTCGCGCAGACCACTTGCGCTGGAATCTCATTCCACACTCTCATGACCCTCTATGTGAAGAAGTTACCCCTATGTTCCCCTTAAACTTCTCAATTTTCACCCTTAACCTATGACCTCTGGTTGTAGTCTCACCCGACCTCAATGGAAAAAGTCTGCTTGCATTTGCTCTGTCTATACCCCTCATAATGTTGTATACCTCTATCAGATCTCTTCTCAATTTTCTACATTCGAAAGAAAACAGTCCTGACCTATTCAATCTTCCTTTATAACTCAGGTCCTCCAGGCCCAGCGGCATCCTTGTAGATTTTCTCAGTACTCTTTCAATCTTGTTTACATCTTTGCTGTAGGAAGGTGACCAAACTTGCACTCAATTCTCCAAAATAGACCTCACCAATATCTTATACAACTTTAACATGACATCCCATCTCCTGTACTCAATATTTTGATTTATGAAGGCCAATGTGCCAAAAGATTTCTTTACCACCTTACCTACCCGTGACACTATTTTCAACAAATTATGGACCTGTATTCCCAGATCCTTTTATTCTACTGCACTCCTCAGTGCCCTACCATTCGCTGTGTATAACCTACCCTGGTTGGAAGTTCAAAACCTCACACTTGTCTACTACGTTAAAGTCCCTGTGCCATTTTTCAGCCCATTTTTCTAGCCGATGCAGATCCCTCTGCAAGACATGGTAGACTTCCTCACTGTCCACTTCATGTTATCTGCAAATTTGCTGATCCAGTTAACCACGTTGTCATCCAGATTAATGATATAGATGACAAACAAAGGATCCAGCATTGATCCCTGCGTCACACCGCTAGTCACAGGCCTCCGGTCAGAAAGGCAACCCTCTACGACCACTCTCTGGCTTCTCCCACAAATCCAATGTCTAATCCAATTTACTACCTCATCCTGAATGCCGAGCGACTGAACCTTCTTGACCAGCCTCCCATGCAGAAATTTGTCGAATGCCTTACTAATGTCCACGTAAGCAACATGCACCGCCTCGGCTTTATCCACTTTCCTGGTAATTTTGTCAAAAGATTGGTTAGACATGATCTACCATGCACAAAGCCAAGTTGACTATCCTTAATCAGTCCATGTTTATCCAAATATTTATACATCCAGTCCCTTGGAATACCTTCCAATAATTTTCCCACAAGTGATGTCAGACTCACCAACCTACTATTTTCTGGTTTGGCTTTAGAGCCTTTTTTAAACAGCGGAACAACATTGGCTATCCTCCAATCCTCTGGTACCTCCCCTGTCACTAAGAATGTTTTAAATATTTCTGCTAGGGCCCCAGCAATTTCTGCAGTTGCCTCCTGCAGGGTCCAAGGGAACACCTTGTCAGGCCCTGGGGATTTATCCACCCTGATTTGCCTCAGGGTGGCAAACACCTCCTCCTCTGTAACCTGTACAGGGTCCATGAAGTTGATGCCACTTTGCCTCACTTCTAGAGACTCTGTATCCATCTCCTGAGTAAATACAGAATCAAAGAATTAATTTAAGATCTCCCCCATCTGTTTTGGCTTCACTCATGGATTACCATTCTGGTCCTCCGGAGGACCCATTTTGTCCCCAGCAATCCTTTTGCTCTTAAAATATCTGTAGAATCCCTTAGGATTCTCCTTCACCTTGTCTGATAGAGCAACTTCATACCTTCTTTTAGCCTTCCTGATTTCTTTCTTAAGTGTTCTCTTGCATTTCTTCTACTCCATAAGCACCTCATTTGTTCCTACTTGTCTATACCTGCTGTGCACTTCCTTTTTTCTCTTAACCAGGTGATTAATTAGTACCAGATGATCTCCCGTTGCCTGGAATATGAGGAGATCAAGTGCTACCATTGAACCATTGCTTCAGAATCAGAATCAGGTTTTTCCATCACTGACATATGTCATAAAATGTGTTGTTTTGTGGCAGCATACATAACAAATTATAGACAGACAGCCAGACAGACACGTAAACAAATAAATAGATAGATGTATGAATGAATACAATGAATAATAGACAGAGCAAAAATGGAATAGTGAGATACTGTTTATGGATTCATGGACTGTTCAGAAATCTCATGATGGAGGGGAAGAAGTTGTTCTTGAAGCATTGAATTTGTGCCTTTGGGCTTCTGAATCTCCTCTCTGAAGTTATTAGTGAGGAGGGGCGTGTCCCAGATGCTGAGAGTCCTCAGTGAGAGATGCTGCCTTCTTGAGGCACTGCCTTTTGAAGATGTCCTCAGTGGCTGGGAGGGTTTTGCCTGTGATTGAGCTGGCTGAGTTTACGGCCTGTGCAGCCTCTTTTCATCCTATACATTGGCACCTCCATATCAAGCAGAGCCAGCCAGAATACTCTCCACTGTTCAGGAGCAGAGATGACTGGTGCACATAGATGGCAATGTCACCATTTAACACCTGAGTAATCTGATCTTATGTTGTATTTTCATTATGGACAGAGAATATAATTAAAAGTGTCTCCAAATAGATTCGAAGACCAAGTTGGCTTAACTTGCACAGAGACAAAAGAGATTTTAAATATAATGTATTTAACTTACATAAAAAGAACAGATGTTGTGAAGAGTGTTTTCTAGACAGCCTTTTGGGTGAATTATTTAGCACTTCAGATATCCATACCTTGTGGCCAAAGTTTATCCATATTGAGAAGAGATGTTGGACTGTAAGAATTAGACCAAGTGGCAATCAGTATAGGCCAGATGAATGTTTAAAACAAATTGAAACATTCACTCAGTAACATCTTACACATTTCATACATTTGAAGTGTAAATCGAGCAAGTGAAAGCACTCTAAAGGTCTTAGCGTCAATAGGTAATATCGGTTGCTAGAATCAGGAACACAAAATATGGTCCCAGAGTGCCCTCCAGTGGTCATATTTGAAACTGGCCAGCTGTGATCATTCACCTAAAATGCTGGAGGAACTCAGCAGGCTAGGCAGTATCTAAAGAGCTGATATTTCGGGTGGAGACCCTTCATGGGAACCCTTCATTGGTACTTTATTTCTCTCCATAGATGTTGCCTGATCTGCTGAGTTCCTCCAGCATTTTCCCTGTGTTATTCTGGATTTCCAGCATCTGCAGAATCTCTTGAGTTTGTGCCGAGGCAGTTCCTTGAGACCAAAGGTGATGTACCTCTGTTACAGTGAGAAGTAAGTGATTTTGCATCTTTTATTTAACATGGCACAGCTGTTGGTCAGAACTACTGCACCAGTTTGCTCAAGCAAGGCCTTGGTCTAATTGTAAGGAGGTTCAAAATCAATTTGAATTTGTACAGACTCCTTACAAGCATGGGTAGAAGTTCTGTAGTATCGGCAAGAAGGCAAAGCACTCGATTAGTGCAGAACCAGAGAAATACTCTGTAGTTAAAAGTATTTCCATTGAGAAGCCTGACACAGAACTGAATGCACATTAATAGTGTTAATATTCTATATTAATATACTGGTGGCCGGGTGGAGACAAAACACTACCAAAGGAGGTGTAAGGCACTCCTTCCCTCCCGCTTGCCTGCTGGGGGAGGGGGGAGCTAAGCAGATGCTACACCCTTGGGCAAGGTGCAGATCCTGCTTAGTCCCACCAGTCAGGGTCACGTGAAGCCACGGGAGCAGGTGGTGGATGGTCATATGAGCAGCTGGTGCATATCACAAGTCCTGGTTATGTGACCACTGACGCCAGGCAGTCTCTGAAGAGTATCGATAATGGCTGGGGTCACCCTTCCTGTAAAGACCCTACCCAGAAGAAGGCAATGGCAAAATCCTTCTGTGGAAAAATTTGCCAAGATCAATCATGGTCATGGAAAGACCATGATCGCCCATGTCATATGACATGGCACCTAAAGAACAAGCGAATGGATATTTCTATTATACTGTATTTAATTGTACAGCATCTATAACATACCAAATATTGATTTTATTTCATTTTTACTGTTCATGGACTGTGAAGAAATCTGATAGCAGAGGGGAAGAAACTGTTCCTAAAATGTCAAGTTTGTTTCTTCAGTCTTCTGTGCCTCCTGCCTGATGGTAGCAATGAGAAGAAGATGTGTGCTGGATGCTGAAGGTCCTTAAGGAGAATCCATAAGACATAGGAGCAGAAATAGGCCATCCAACCCATCAAGTCTGTTTCGCCATTCCATCAAGGCTGATTTATTATCCCTCTCAACCCAATTCTCCTGCCTTCTCTCCATAACCTTTGACACCCTGACTAATCAAGAACTTTTCAATCTCCACTTTAAATATTCTCATTGACTTGGCCTCCACAGACATCCATGCCAATGAATTCCATAGATTCACCAACCTCTGGCTAAAGGAATTCCTCCTCATCTCTTTTCTAAATGGACAGCTCTCCATTCAGAGGCTGTGCCCTCTAGTCCTAGACTTGCCCATTTTAGGAAACATCCTCTCCACATCTGCTCTGTCTAGGCCTTTCAATATTCAATAGGTTTCAATGAGATCTCCCCTCATTCTTCTAAACTCCAGTGAGTACAGGCCCAGAGCCATCAAACGCTCCTGATACATTAACCCTTTTATTCTTGTAATCATTCTCACGAACCTCCTCTTGTCCTTCTCCAATGCCAGCACATCTTTTCATAGATAAGGAGCCCAAAACTGCTCACAATCCTCCAAGTACAGTCTGATCAATGCCTTGTAAACACAAGAGGTACTGAAGATTCTGGAAATCTAGAGCAATACACACAAGGTGCTAGAGGAATTGAGTATGTCAGGCAGCATCTATGGATGGGAATAAACTGTCGACATTTTCAAAGATGCATCCATAGATGCTACCTGGCCTACTGAGCTCCTCCGCCACATTGCGTGTAAAGCCTTATAAAGCCCCAACCTTACAACCTTGCTTTTGTATTCTAGTCCTCTTGAAAACAATGCTAACATTCCATTTGCCTTCCTCACTACTGACTCAACCTGAAAATTAGGCTGCAGGGAATCCTGCACAAAGTCTTTAATATTGCACCTCAGATTTTTTGAATTTTCTCGCTGTTTAGAAAATAGTCTCCGCCTTTATTCCTTCTACCAAAGTGCATGACTATACACCTCCCTACACTATATTCCCTCTGCTACTTTTTGCTCATTCTCCCAATCTGTCCAAGACCTTCTGCAGACTCCCTGCTTCCTCAACCCTACTTGTCCCTCCACTTATCTCTGTATCATCTGCAAACTTGAGCACAAAGCCATCAAGTCCATCATCCAAATCATTGACATATAATGTGATAAAAGATTGTCCCAATACTGACTCTGCAGAACGCCACTGGTCACCAACAGCCAACTGGAAAAGCGTCCCTTTATTCCTACTCTTGTCCTTCTGCCTGTCAGCCAATTTCTATCCAAGCTAGTATCTCTCTTGTGATACCATGGGCTCTTACCTTGCTAAGCAGCCTCATGTATGGCACCTTGTCAAAGGCCACCTTCTTGAAGATGTCCTTGATGGTGGGAAGGCTTGTGGCCATGATGGTACTGGCAAAGTCTACAGCTTTTTCCAATCCTGTGCATTGACACTTCTATAACAGGGGCTGAAGCAACCAGCCAGAATGTTTTCCACCATACATTTGTCGACAGTTGCTAAGAGTTGAGGACTGAGGATTAATGAATGGAGGAGGATTGAGGGGTCTGATGATCTCCTCCTGCTCCTGTTTTATGGTCTTCCGTTAAAAAGTCAATGGATTATTACTCTCTAGTATCCCGTCTCTCATAAATGAGAAATACAAGAGATTCTGCAGATGCTGGCAGTCCAGAGTAACCCACACAAAATGCTGGAGGAACTCAAAAGGTCCAGTAGCATCTGTGGAACAGATTAAAGAGTCGACATTTTCAGCCGGGACCCTTCTTCACTCCTGATTTAAGAACTTGACTGAGCTTTTGGATGAGATGATCAATCAAGATGGAAGAGGACAGGGCAGTAGACATGACTTATATGGAACAACAACACACTCAAAATGCTGGTGGAACACAGCAGGCCAGGCAGCATCTATAGGAGAAGCACTGTCAACATTTCCGGCCTTCGTCTCAGCCCGAAACGTTGACAGTGCTTCTCCTATAGGTGCTGCCTGGCCTGCTGTGTTCTACCAGCATTTTGTGTGTGTTGTTGTTTGAATTTCCAGCATCTGCAGATTTCCTCATATTTGATGATTCATATGGACTTTGGTAAGCTCTTTGATAAATTACCCTCCAAAAGGTTCAGTCACAACAGTGCATTTCAATATTATTTTAGCGATACCGTGTGGAGTAGACCCTTTCAGCCCTTCAAGCTAGGCCAGCAAGCTCCTACAAGCCCGATTAACCCTAAACTAATCACAGCACAATTTACAAAGAACAATTAACCTACCCAGTACGTCTTTGGACTGTGGGAGGAAAGCAGAGGATGCAGAGAAAACCCACTCATTCTGAGGGAAGGACGTGCAGGGACCCCTTATAGAATAGTGCTGGAAATGAACTTCAAGCTCCTGAACACCCCAAGGTATAATAGTATCACACAAGCCATGGTACCTGTTGTTGGATAACAATGTTCATTAGGGAATTAGCCATCGTCCTCACAATGATTTCTCTGTTTAACACCTAATGTACAATGTACAGTATCTAGTTATTTATCACAGATATAGAGGCAGAATTAGGCCATTTGACCCATCGAGTCTGCTCCGCCATTTCATTGTGGCTGAACCAATTTTCCTCCTAGCCCCAATCTCCTGCTTTCTCTCTGTATCCCTTCATGCCTTGTACAATCAAGTATCTATCAACCTCAGCCTTAAATATGCACACAGACTTGGCCTCCACAGCTGCCTGTAGCAAAGAATTCCACAGATACACCAATCTCTGGCTAAAGAAATGCCTCCACATCTCTGTTCTAAAAGGACGCCCCTCTATTCTGAGACTGTGTCCTCTGGTCTTAGACTCTCCCACCACAGGAAACATTTGCTCCACATCTACTCTATCAAGGCCTTTCACCATTCAATAGGCTTCAATGAGATCACCCCTCATTCTTCTGAATTCTAGTGAATACAGGCTCTAAGCCATTAAACGTTCTTCATATGATAAGCCATTCAATCCTGGAATCATTTTTGTGAACCTTCTTTTAACCTGCTCCAGTTTCAGCATATTCTTTCTAAGATAAGGGGCCAAAACTGCTCACAATACTCCATGAGGCCTCACCAGTGCTTTATAAAGTCTCAACATTACATCCTTGCTTTTATATTCTAGTCCTCTTGAAATGAATGCTAACATTGCATTTGCCTTCCTCACCACAGATTCAACCTGCAAATTAACCTTTAGGAAATCCTGCACAAGGGCTTACAAGTCCCTTTCTGCCTCAGTATTTTGTATTTTCTCTCCATTTAGAAAGTAGTCAAACCTTCCATTTCTTCTCCCAAAGTGCATGACCATACATTTCCCAACACTGTATTCTATTTGCCATATTTTTGCCCATTTTCCTAATCTGCCCAAGTCCTTCTGTAACCTCTCTACTTCCTCAATCTATCTGCCCCGCCACCTATCTTTGTTTCGTCTGCAAACTTTGCAACAAAGCTATCAATTCTGTCATTCAAATCATTATTTATATAAAAGTAATGTAACCCTCAGGTTCGGCTCACGGCTTACTCTAGGAGAAGACAGCCTCCGGCCTGGCCAAATTTGAGAAATCTTGTTTGGGTGGATGCTGTTCCCCTGTTACAAATCAGTACCATGAAATAACAAGCAGTACACAATATACAATTAAGTGATTAAGCTTTATAATTCTTAATTTGACTATAATAAGTTAGTAAAGAAACAGAAAAGAAAAAGGGAGCTCCCTTCTGTTCACTCTCCATCAATTTTCTCCTCAGATGTGTCGACTCCCGACCCCATTCCAAATCCACTCTGTCCTGCAGACTACAACTTCCCCGCTCTGGCATCTTCCGCCGAACAAAAGACCGTGAAACCTTTGTCAGGCCACACAAGAAAGAAAAACAACACCCCTCATTGGCCAGCACACATTCCAAAATCCCCATTATCTCTCGTCAAAACCCAAACTCTGCTGCTGCAGAGAAACCATTACATTAGCATGAAACATTACAGCGCGGTACAGTAAAATTAATTTCTTAATCTTTCCCACTTGCTCTTTCTTAGTGAACTTATCTTAATCATGGTTATTTAGACTTTCAACAAAGAGGGACCCAAGTTTATATTTTCTATTGGTTTTCATCTTTTGACACCAGTTAAACAAATGAAATCCTCCCCAATCTCTCTTACAATTCAATAATGCTTCCAATAGGTGCTACTCAGAATGTATATGTTTTTGACATTGTTATTATACAACACAAACCAATGTTCTTATGAAACAAGTGTAATGTTCAGAGTAAAAGATTTGAGCCAATATTTACATGGACAATTCTTCATTCACTTTTATTAGTAGTAGTACTAATAAAAGTACATCATTCTCAAGGAGAGAATGATGTTCTTCCAAGGGATTATTCCCATAATGGAGAACAGCTGTGAGTGACTTTGTTTAATGAAGGGAGGCTGATGCATGGGGAGCCACCACACAGTCCTTGACAGATCAGGGTCAGGGTCAGGGTCCAGTGGCATAGAGAGCAAGAGGACTGGGGACCCTACACTGCTGCAGCCTTCCTCTGCCTTCACCGCCAGTTGTATTGGTAAGGTCTTGGTTGGATCACTTGTTGTCTACAATCTCCCCCTTGACCTTACTGCAATGGGTCATAGTCATAGAGAAGTACAGCACAGAAACAGGCCCTCCGGCCCATCTAGTCCATGTCAAAACCATTTAAATTGCCTACTCCTATCGACGAGCACCATAGCCCTCCTAGACCCCCCGGTATCCATGTACCTACCCAGACTTTCTCTCAAATGTTGAAATCGAGCTGGAATGCACCACTTGTGTTGGAAGCTCATTCCACACTCTCATGACCCTCTGAGTGAAGAAGTTTCCCCTCATGTTCTTCTAAAACTTCTCACCTTTCACCCTTAACCCATAACGTCTGGTTGTAATCCCACCCAACCTCAGTGCAAAAAGCCTGCTTGCATTTACCCTGTCTATACCCCTCAATTTTGTATACCTCTATCAAATCTCCTGTCAATCTTCTACGTTCCAAAGAATACAGTCCTAACCTATTCAATCTTTCCTTATAACTCAGGTCTTCCAGACTCAGCAACATCCTTGTAAATTCTCTCTGCACTCATTCAACCTTATTTACATCTTTCCTGTAGGTAGGTGACCAAAATTGCACTCAATACTTGAAATTAGGCCTCACCCGTCTTCTGTCCTCAGTACATTCATTTATGAAGGCCAATGTGCCCGAAGATTTCTTTCCCACAGTATCTGCCTGCGATGCCACTTTCAATGAGTTATGGACCTGTATTCCCAGATCTCTTTGTTCTACCACACTCCTCAGTGCCCCGCCATTCACTGCGTAAGATCTGCTATGGTTGGTCTACCAAAGTGCAAAACCATGCACTTGTCTGCACTAATTTCTATCTGCCATTTTTTCCAGCTGATGCAGATCCCTCTGCAAGACATAATAGCCTTCCTCACTATACAGATGTCATGTGCAAATTTGCTGATCCAGTTAACTGGATCACCCAGATTATTGATACAGGTGACAAACAACAAAGGACCCAGCACCAATCCCTGCAGCACACCACTAGTCACAGGTCTCCAAGTCAGAGGGGCAACCCTCTTCCACCACTCTCTGGCTTCTTCCATAAAGCCAATGTCTACACCAATTTACTACTTCATCTTTAAATGCTGAGCCACTGGACCTTCTTGACCAACCTCCTGCCTAGGACCTTGTCAAATGTTTCTCTAAAGTCCACAAGACAACATCCACTGCCTTGCCTTCATCCTCTTTCCTCAGAACTTCCTCAAAACTCTATAAGATTGGTTAGACATGACCTACCTCATACAAAGCCATGTTGACTATCCTTAATCAGCCCACGTCTATCCAAATACCCATACATCTGGTCCCTAAGATCCCATAAACTTGAAACTGATCATGGAAAGTTGTAACCAGTGAAATGCCTCAGCAACCCAAGCTGGAATCTCAGCTGTATACTATCTACGTTAATGCACTTTCCTGAAATGTTTTGTACCCTAATTTCCTGACAGTGCAAAAGAAAAGTGTAAAACATAGGAACATATTTCGGCCATTCAACCCAACGAATC
Organism: Hemitrygon akajei; assembly: GCF_048418815.1. Classification (NCBI taxonomy): domain Eukaryota; kingdom Metazoa; phylum Chordata; class Chondrichthyes; order Myliobatiformes; family Dasyatidae; genus Hemitrygon; species Hemitrygon akajei. Next base: position 177,493,500 of record NC_133129.1, read on the forward strand.
TACTACAGCATTCAATCATGGATAATTTATTCCACCCCAACCCCATTTTCCCACCTTCTCCCTGTAACCTTTGACACCCTTACTGATCAAGAACCCATCAACCTCCACATTAAATATCGCCAACGACGAGCCCCACAGCTGCCTGTGGCAATGACTTCCATAGATTCACCACCCTCTGGCTAAAGAAACTTCTTCTCTTCTCTGTTCTAAATGAACACCCTCTATTCTGAGCTTGTGCCCTCTGGTCCTACACTCCCCCACCACAGGCGACATCCTCTTCACGTTCACTCGTTCTTTCAATATTTGGCTGGTTTCAATGAGATTCACCCCTACCTGCATTCTTCATTACCTTGCTAATTTAGTTTTGTTAGTTTTCTTTATCTCTACAAGATAATTTGTCTTTGCTGGTTTCATAATAAAAGATCGCAAGTACCTTTCCCGGCTTTGGAACTGCATTATTGTGGAAACCCGTCACACAGTGTCGATCTCCGGGCTTGGTCTTCCAGTGGTTTTCATTTGTTTTAAAGTAATCGCTGCACAATGCTTTATAAAGCCTCAACAATACGTCCTTGCTTCTTTATGTTTCAGTCCTCTCAAAATCAATACATTTACCTTCCTCAGCACTGACTTAATCTGCAAGTTAACCTTTAGAAATCCTGCACAAGGACTCCCAAGTACCTTTGTACTTTCAATTTCTGAATATGATTCCCGTTTAGAAAATAGTCTACCCTTTTATTTCTTCTACCACAGTACATGACCATACACTTCCCTACATTATATTCTATCTGCCACTTTGCCCATTCTCCCAATCTGTCCAAGTCCTGCAGGGTCACTGCTTCCTCAACTACTACCTGTCCCTCCACCTACCTTTGTATAATTTTAGCCACGTACCATCAATTCCATCATCCAGACCATTGAAATATATCATAAAAATAGTGGCCCCAGCACTGACCCCCACTAGTCACCAGCATCTACAGAGAAAGTGCGGCACAAGTAGACAATAAGGTGGAAGATCCTTATGCATTGTACTGCTGCTGCTAAATTAACAAATTTCATGATACACGTCTGTGATAATCAACCCAATTCTGATTCAAAGATTGAGATAGATTTGAGGTCAAGGGTCCATTTTATCATACTACAGAACCATTCAAGAGACAGACTACAGACGCAGCTGTAACAAAAGAATTAGTAATTGGTCTATTATTGTTACATTTACTGAGATACTGTGAAAAATTTAGTTTTATATGCCATCCATACAGATTACTTTAAAATACAAGTACTACAGTTGCAAGGAAAAGTTTGTGAATCCTTTGCAATGACCTGGCTTTCTGCATTTTAATCTGCTAATTAAATTTACTGACGACACTACACTGATTGGCCAAATCTCAAATAATAACAAGGCAGCCTACAGAGAAGAAGTCATCACCCTGACACAGTGGTGTCAAGAAAACAACCTCTCCCTCAATGTTGCAAAATCAAAGGAGCTGGGTGTGAACTACAGGTGGAATAGAGACATCAATGGATCTGGGGTTGAGAGGGTGAACAGCTTTAAATTCCTTGGCATAAACATCACCGATGATCTCACGTGGTCTGTACACTGGCTGTGTGGTGATAAAAGCACAACGGTGCCTCTTACACCTCAGATGGTTGAAGAATTTTGGCATGGGCCCCCAAATCCTCTTTCTACAGGGGCACAATTGAGAGCATCCTGACTGGCTGCATCACTGCCTGATATGGGAACTGTACTTCCCTTAATTGCAGAATTCTGCAGAGAGTGGTACGGACAGCCCAGGGCATTTGTAGGTATGATCTTCCCACTATTCAGGACATTTACAAAGACAGGTGTTAAAAAGGGCCAAAAGGATCATTGGGGCCTGAGTCACACCAACCACAAACTGTTCCAGCTGCTACCATCCAGGAAACGATACCGCAGCATAAAAGCCACGATCAACATGCTCTGGGAGAGCTTCTTCCACCAGGCGATCAGACTGATTAATTCAAGCTGATACAATTGTATAGCTATGGTATATTATACTGACTGTCCTGTTGTACATACTATTTATTATAAATTACACATTTAGATGGAGACATAACATAAAAGATTTTTACTCCTCGTATATATGAAGGATGTAAGAAATAAAGTAAATTCAATTAATTACTCATAAAATGTGGTCTGATCCTCATCCAAGTCACAATAATAGACAAACACAATCTGCCTAAACTAATAACACACAAACTTTACATGTCTTTATTGAACACATTGTTTAATCATTCACAGTCCAGACTAGAAAAAGTATGCATTCCCTTGTATTTAATAACTGGCAGAACCTCCACCAAATGTTTCCTGTAGCTGCTGATCAGACTTCCACCAAAATGGCAAGGAGCAATTTTAGACCATTCCTCCATAGAAAATTGTTTCAGTTCATCAATATTTCTGGGATGCCTTGCATGATCAGCCCTCTTCAGGTCATGCCACAGCATCTCAATTGGATAAAGGTCTGAACTCTGACCTGGCCATTACAAAACACAAATTTTCTCCTTTTTAAACCATTGTATTGTTGATTTACTCTTGTGTTTCGGATCATTGTCATGTTACATAATCAAACATCTATTAAGCTCCAGGTGATGGACCACCACCCCAACATTCTCCTGTAAAATGTCTTGATACAATTTTGAATTCATTGTTCCCTCAACGATTGCAAGCTGTCCAGGCCCTGAGGCAGCAAAGCAGCCCCAAACTATGATGACTCCTTCCACCAGGCTCCACAGTTGGGATGAGGTTTTGGTGTTGGTGTGCAGTGTCCTTTTTCCTCCAAACGTAGCAGTGTGTATTTCTGCCAAAAAGTTTAACTTTTGTCTCAAGTGTCCACATAACATTGACCCAGAAGCATTGTAGAACATCCAGGAGGTCTTTTGCAAACTTGAGACGTGCAGCAATTTTTTTTGGAGAGTAAAAATTTTTGGTTTCCTCTGTGGTGTCTTACCATGAACACCATTCTTGTACAGTGTTTTTCTTATAATGAACACAAGAACAGAGACCTCAGCAAGTTCTAGAAATTTCTGCAGGTCTTTTGTTGTTACCCTTGGGTTTTTTTTTAAATCTCCTGCAGCATTGATGTGATCTTTGTAGGATGTCCACTCCTAGGGAAAGCAGCAACAGTACTGAGTTTCCTCCATTTGTAGACAATTTCTCTTATTGTGGACTGATGAACACTCAGCTCTTTAGAAATGCTTTTGTAGCCTTTTCCAACTTCATGCATCTGTACAATTCTTCTAATAAGGTCCTCTGAAAGTTGGTTTGATCAAGACATGGTGCACATAGAAATCCTTCTTGAGAAGAGCTGGCTCTGTCAGTAACCTAACTGTGTGTTATTTTTATAGATCAGGGCACCTCTAAAACCCACATTTCCAATCTCCTGTCATTGATTGGAACCCCTGACTCCAAATAGCTTTTGTAGAAGGCATCATCCCAGACTATTTTTGAACCTAGACTGTGAATGTTTAAATGATATACTCTATACTGACAAGAAGTACAATTGTTTGGTGTTTTTAGCTTAGGCAGATTGTGTTTGTCTATTATTATGACTTAAATGAAGATCAGACCACATTTTATGACCACATTTTATGCGGTCCACATTTTATGCAGAAAACCAGGTAACTGCAAAGAGTTCACGAACTTTTTCTTGCAACTGTAACAGGCAGTACAAGGAAAAAGCAATAACTCAAATGAAGAATATAAAGTTACAGGCAAAGGGCAACGAGGGTGAACAATAGATAAGGTGCAAGACCATGAGATTATGAGATCAAGACTTCATTTTAATGTACAAATGGTCCATTTAACTGTTTTATAAGCCACTTTCGAGGACTCTTACCACTCACGTTCTCAGTAATATTTATTATTATGGTATATGTTTTTTGTATTTGCTCAGTTTGTCTTCTTTTGCAAGATTGTTTGTTTGTCAGTCTTTGTGTGTAGTTTTTCCATTGATTCTATGGTATTTCTTTGTTCTACAGTGAATGCCCGCAAGAATATGAATCTCAGGGTGGTATATGATGACATATACATACTTGGATAATAAATTTACTTTGTGAACTTTTATCAGTGAGGTAGAAACTGTATGGTGAAGGTGCAGGTTTCAAGTTTTGATATCGTCAGATTTGGGCGGCCTTGAATTCCTGCCATTCCACCAATTGCTTTAGGATCAATCCTATTGGCTGGTTCCTTCAGGTCATTGTAACTGGGGTTTAATGGGGACAAGTTTCCACTAACTATGAAATGCTCCCAATGGCGTGTGCCTCAAACAGCCTCTGACAACCAAGTCCAGTCCCTGGCCTTCACAAGTGGCTTAGCTACTAATCCCGGCGGAACGGTTCCTACTGACAGAAGGGGTGAAGGCAGGTTACTGGCATCTTAAAACCAGTCGCTTCGGGCAGACGGGGCTCATCAGCCGTTCTTGGAAGCTCATCTAGGAGAAGGAAAACTCAGATTTCAAACCTCCGCTGCCTTGCAGCTACACTGACTCGTGGAGAAGGCTTCGGGAGGAAACGCCGAGGGATAAATCCAGGGCTGGAGTCCCTAAGGCAGTCAGTTCTTTGTTGAGGTCAGCGTTGACTGACAACTCCTACGACGCAGCTGGTACGGTATCGGTCTTTGCAGTTCCTTTGCGTTGCATGGAGAGGGGGAGCATGCTACATGGGCAACAGCTTGCTCTCCGTGTCGTACTGCCCTGGCTTAGATAGCTAGGATGCAACATCCATGGGCAACTCTTACACTCACACAATCCTACTGGCCTCTTATTTTTTAAGGAAGTACATCAGTGGGCTGTTACGTCTTCCTTGTACTCTCAAGCTTGCTAATGTAATTACAAATAACTGGTTGGATTTGTTTAACAGGACAGAAACATGTATTGCTTCAACAGGTCTGACTAGTTCCATCAAGCAGGCGGTACAGATTTGTGAGGCTGGAAGGACACGTCACCGTGCTGTATCTCTAAATAAATAAAGTGATATTCAGAAGTAATTCGATAAGTAATTGCTTGCAGGGATTAACCGGAGAGCTTTTGTTCAGGAAAAGACAACATCTCCAATGCCATAAAATAAAACTCTAGAAACAACCTACTCGAAGCAACACCACCCACGCCTGCCATTTGACATTATCCCTTTACAACATCGCCAAACTTCCATCCTCCCGCTGATATAGATATATATATACATGTTACAGTACTGTGCAAAAGTCTTAGACACATGTAGAAAAAAATCTGTGAAAGTATCATCACTTTAAAAATAATAAAATTAAAGTTTCTAAGTATCGAAATTACTATAAAAAGCAGTAAGCAGTAAAAATAAACTAAATCACCCCTTGCCTTTAAATCTACATCAATTCTCTTAGGTATGCTGTCATGCAGTTTTTTTTTAAGAAAATGGGCTGATAAGCCGTTCCAAGCATCTTGCAGAACTTGCCACAGTTCTTTCCTCATAGCCTCAATGCTTTGAGATCAGGCCATAGCATTTGTTGCAGAGCTCCCCGTATCTCTTTTTGCTGAAGACAGTTCTTTTATCACCTTGTCTGAGTGTTTAGTGTCATTCTCCTGCTGCAGAATGAAGTTGGGACCGATCAGACACCTACAGCTTGGCGCTGCATGATGGATGAGAATCGGCTTGTACTTCTCAGCACTGAGGATTCGACTAATCCTGACCAGATCACCACCTCCTTTTGCAGAAGGGCAGCCCCAAACTTGCAGGGAATCTTCTCTGTTGGGTGCAGACTCACACCCACGTAGCGCTCTCCAGCTCTTCTATGAACAAACCGCCTCTGTTTGAGCCAAAAGTTTCACAATTTGACTTGTCAGTCTGGAGCTTTTGTTGGCATTGTTCAACACCCCAGTCTGTGTCTTTTGTAGGTAGGTCAGTTTCTTGGCCTTGTTTACACTTTGGAGAAATGACTTTTTGGCAGCAATTCTTCCATGAAGACCACTTCTGACAAAACTGTTCCGGACTGTAGAGGCATGCATTTGGGTTCCAGTGGTTTCTGGGAGTTCAAAGCCAGATTTCTTCCAATTGAGAAGGGACATCAGTTTGATGTATCTCTCGTCTGCTGCACTCAGTTTCCATGGCTAACCACAGCGTTTCCGGCACTCAACCTTTCAGAAGAGTTTGGATGGCACATCTTGAAACTCTGGTCTGTCATGAAATTTCTGCTTGTGAGAGACCTTACTGTTGCAGGATGACCACTTTGTCTTATTGCTATACTCATCCTTGTCATGGTGTAAGAATTGATTATTTCAAGGTCAAGCTGTCACATCTGCTACACCCTCACATTTTAGCTTGGTTGTCCGTCGCCCGTATGATTCCTTCTACACCCGTTTCTGTTTCAGTTAATCAGTTTAGTTCATCTAACTCCTGTTGTCATTTATCAATAGCACCTGTTTATCTTTCTTTAATCATGTTACATACCTACAAAGTAATAAAAGTTTTTGATTTGAAGAGTGGTATTTTACTTAGTGTGTTATGTTCTTTAACAAAAAAAAAATTAATGTATTATTTAATTTTTTTGGAAAATTATTGCTTGGAAATCTAAATTTTTCTCTTTTCTACAGACATACTAATGCAGAAGACAAAAACAAAATGTACAAAATCTAGGGCGCCTAAGACTTTTGCACAGTTATATATATATATATATAAATATAACTGCGAGGATGGATGCTCTCAAAGATAATTAAATGAAAAATTTCTAAATACAGTATCAAAAAATACTATAAAGAGCAGTAAACAGTTTCTACTGTCAGGAGAACGGACAAAGACGGCTTACTGGTACCTTTAAACCAGTCGCTTCGTGGAGGTGGGGTTCGTCAGGTGTAATTGCCAGCCCTTCCTGCAGAAGGAAAACTGCCCTCAAACTTCCGCTCCACCCAATTATCGGAAAGGCTTCGGAAGTAAACCGCGAGGAAAAAAATCTGAACTGGATATATATAACACACACAAAGGAAGAAATAGTGCAAAAATTCGTGGTCTATACATCCATAGTGTAATCTCCAAAGCGAAAGGGTCAAGGTTTTGCAACGTAAACTCTGTCTCTTCCAACATTTTCCGTTTTACTTCACACTTCTGGACTCCGGGGCGTGAAGGGGTGAATGGAAGGAGGGAGAGGCTTGCATTTATCGCCTCTCCCGTCGCAAGACCTAGAAAGCCAAACCATTGGCAACCGGAGGAACGCAGGGATTCCAACTTCCAGATGTGACGCTGTAACGTAGAACCCCATTCGAACATTAGTTGCTGGGCGACCATGAATTTGATACGTTACCCGGAAGTGGAGGGCGCGCCAGGCCGGCTGTGACTGGATATGCTCGGTCTGTGGCTCTATGTACGAGTGGTGCCCTGAGCCTGTGTATAATTTATTTTGTCTTGTTATTTTAACTGTTACCGTTTTATTGTCCTTTTTATTTAAGGAAAATAACATCGTTGCATGACCTGTTTTTAATCACATATGCTGCTGGATTCATGAATTTAAAACGATCCCATATCCTCAAAATGGCGTTGTCTAACTTGGAGCAGGGGAGTTCCGAGTCGTTTGCAGTGAAGGCAGTGAAGATCACTTGTGTGGTGGTCGTGTATTGGTTCGTATCGATCACGATGATCTTTCTGAACAAGTACCTATTGGCCAGCCCGGCTCTGCAACTGGACGCCCCCCTGTTTGTAACTTGTTTCCAGTGTCTGGTGACAGTGGCGCTCTGCTTCGTCCTGAACGCATTGGCCACATTCTGTCCCAGTCTGGTGGATTTTCCGTCCATTACCTTGGACCTCAAGGTTTCTAGGGAAGTTCTCCCGCTCTCCGTGGTCTTTATCGGGATGATCACTTTTAATAATCTCTGCCTCAAGTATGTCGGGGTGGCGTTTTACAACGTTGGACGTTCCTTGACCACCGTCTTCAACGTCCTCTTGTCCTATGCAATGCTGAAGCAAACCACTTCACTCCGAGCCATACTGTGCTGTGGCATCATCATAGGTAATTATGAAACTAGCTGCTTAACAATTCACTGTGTGTGTGTGTGTTTGCTTGCTTGGAAAACTTGCACAGGAAAATTATTGGATGTTACCGGGGATGGGATGTTTCAGTGAGGAAGAGAAATTGGAGAAGCGAGGTCTCTTTCTTCCGGAGTGGAGGAGGTTAAGAGTTGTGATGGAGGTGTGTAAAACTGGGGGAAAGTACAGGAAACCAGAAACGGACCAGAAGTACAAAGTAAATTTATCATCAAAATGGGTATGTTATAATTCGCTACCTTGAGATTCATTTCCTTGCAGGCATTTGTAGGAAAAGGAAGAATACAATTAATTTCACAAAAAAAGCTATACATAAAGACGGACAAAAAGCCTATGTCCAAAAGAAAACAAACTGTGCAAATAATAAAAATATTGAGAAGAGTTGTAAGGAGTCCTTGAAATGAGTCTGTAGGTCATAGAACCGTTCAGAGTGGATGCTGATGGTTGTTGGGGGATAACTATGAGCTGGGTGTGGTGTGGGGCCTAAGGCTCCTGTACCTCCTTTAGTGGAAGAGGACATGGCCTGGATGGTGGGGGTCCTTGATGATGGATGCTGTTGTCTTATAGCAGTGCTCCATGTAAATGTACTCTGGTGGGATGGTTTTGCCTGTGATAGACTGGGCTCTATCCACCTCCAAGGCACCCATTTGCCAAAGCTTGGCCAATTAACTTTATAAGTCTCAAAACCTATCCTTGTATCTACCCAGGTATATTATAAATGTTAATGTATCTGCTTCAGCTACTTCCTTTGGCAGCTCGTTCCATATACCGACCACCCTCTGGGTGAAAATGTTGTCCCAGGGTCCTGTGAAATCCCTCCATTCTCACCTTAAACCTCTGCCCTCTAGCTCTTGATTCCCCAAAGCTGGGGATAAGGGGAGTTTTGAGGAAGATGACTTTTACCCAGAGAGTGGGAAGTCTGGACATGGCTGGACAAAGTGTTGGAAGTAAAATGGCTAACAATTCAAAGTAAAGTTATTTTCAAAGTATGTAGTTGTCACTATCCTCGATTCTTTTTCTTTCAGGCATTCACAATAGAACAAAGAAATACAGTAGAATCAATGAACCAAAGACTGACCATCAATCAGACAGCAAACACAAATAAATGTAGTAATAATAAATAGTAAATAAATAACATGAATTGTAGAGTCCTTGAAAGTGAGCCTATAGGCTGTAGAATTGGTTCAGAGTTGAGGTGAGTGAAGTTGTCCACTTGGTTCAAAATTCTGATGATTGAAGGATAATATCTGTTTCTGAACTTGGCGACGTAGGACTTGAGGCTCCGGTGCCTCCTTCCCAATGGGAGAGGCAGGAAGAGAGCATGGCCTGAATGGTGTGGGGGCCGGGGGGTGGGGGGGGGTCCTTGATATGCTGAATACTGGGAGGATTTTCCTGTGGTCTGGGCTGAATTCAATGCTTTTTGTAGGATTTTGAGTTATTGGGCATTGGTGTTTCCATGCCAGGCTGTGATGCAAACACAGTGGTACTCTCCACTGTGTACCTCTGGAAGCCTGTCAAAGTTTTAGATGGCATGCTGAATCTGCACAAACTTCAAAGAAAGTAGAGGTACTGCCATGCCTTTTTTATAATTTATGAAGTGTATAGATTAATACTTAAATTGCCAAGGAAGAGAAGGCATGGGGCAATATGGCCGCTTAACAGTTAGTGTAAAACATTACAGTGCTAGTAACCACAGTTCAATTCCCATCACCGTCTGTAAGGAGATGGGCCAGAAGGATCTGTTAGCATGCAGTATCTCCAAATAAGCAAGATAAAAGGCCTCATGCCATGTACTGGAAGATGACATTAATACAGATGCTTATTACTCAGCATAGACATGTTGAGTTTCACGGCCTCTTTCCATCAGAATCATGTTTATTGTCACTGACGTGTTGTAAAATCTGTTCAGTACAGCGCAAAACAAAAATATCCTATAAATTGCAATAAGAAATGTATAAAAATAAATAGTCCAAAAAGGGAGCAAAATAGTGAGGTAGTATTCATGGACCATTCAAAAATCTGATGGCAGAGTGGGGAAAAACTGTTTGTAAAATATTGCGTGTCTCTTCAGTCTCCTGTACCTGCACCCTGGTGATAGCAGTGACAAGGGGGCTTGTTCTGGGTGATGGGGGGGGGGGGGGGTCTGTAATGATGGACTCCAACACCTTGAGGCATCAACCATTTGAAGATGTCCTCGAAGCTGGAGAGGCCGGCGTCCGTGATGGAGCTGGCTGAGTTTGGAAATCACTGCAGTATTTTCCAAACCTGTAGAGTGGCCCCTCCATACCGGATGGTGATGTAACCAGTCAGAATGCTCTCCGTGGTATCTCTAGAAATTTGCTGGAGTCTTAGGAGACATAACAAATTTTCTCAAACTCCCAATGAAATATAGGTACTAATGTGCTGCCTTCATAACTGCATCAGCGTGTTGGGCTCAGGATAGGTTCTTCAAGCTGATCACCCTTTGCACTGCTGACCACTTTTGATCATGTGGGGCAGGGGTTCCCAACTTTTTTTATGCCATGGACCCCTACCATTAACTGAGGGGTCCGTGGAACCCAGGTTGGGAACCCCTGACATAGATTGACCATGCTGAACATTCAAAGAAAAAAAATAGCCTGTATTAGCTAATTGCAGAAGGCTTTACACAGTTTTAGGTGTATTGTAATCTAAGAAAAAAGATGTGGTGTTAGCAAGTTTGCATTTTGAGCATCTGATTTACTAAGATGTCCCAGGGACTCAACAATAACGTGGATAATTCGGCAAGGTCAGAAATCAACTCCTGTAATGCTTCATTGGTAAATATCCATGGTAAATCTGTCCTTATGTTTTGGGTGTAGGTATTTATCCAGTAACATTTCTGCTAATTGCAGGCATAGATTGAGTGGACAGCCACAGACTATTTCCCCAGGGCAGAAATACCGGTAGCTAATACGAGGGGGCACAATTTCAAGGCGATTGGAGCAAGTATAGAAGGCATTTTAGAGAGGGTTTTTTTTTTACACAGAGTGGTGGATGTGTGGAACCCCATGCCTGGGGTGGAGACAAATACATTAGGAGCATGGATGATAGAAAAACGGAGGGCTATGTAGGCAGAAGGGTTAGTTAGATCTTTGATTAGGTTAATAGGTTGGCAAAAATCGTGAGCTGAAGGGCCTGTACTGTGCTGAAGTGTTCTGTGTGGTAGGAGTGCTCTGCACTGTTTGTTGTTGCTAATTCTTGTGCAGTAAAATGATCTTAGTGTTTTTGTTGTCTGACTTTAAGAGAAGTTGGGATAGGTACATGGATGGTAGGGGTATGGAGGACTATAGTCCTGCTGCAGGTCAATGGGAGTAGGCTGTTTAAATGGCTTGGCATGGACTAGATGAGCTGAAAGGCAGGCTTCTATCCTGTACTTTTCTAAGACTCTGTGAAGGTCCAGCTCCAGAAAAAATACAGAGATAATAAAGCCCGTGATTTGCTGCGAGTGTTCAGATTGAGGTTCAGTGCAGTTCAAAGGGCAAACTACCATGGATGCTCAGAATGTTGAAGATGTTCAACAGGTCAGGCAGTATTTGTGGAGAAAGAGAGCGTGTCTGGGGTAAATGACCTTTCATCTGAGAACCTGTTATAAGATACAGAATGGTAGAGGGGACGAGGCACAATGGACCCTGATAGGGTAGAAGGAAGGAGAGATTGAATAGCTAGAGGGGTGGTAACATGAGATGACAGAAATCTCGATGGTATGCAAAAGCAGGAAAATTAAATGTATCAATGATTGTGAAATGTATAATGGGAATATTCATTATCTGGAATTATCAGCAAAATTGACCCTCGAAGGTTACAGTGTACATAGTCGGAGGATAAAGTGCTGTTCCTTCATTTTTTTTTCAATTTACTTTATTTGGAAATACAACACGGTAACAGGCCCTTCCCAGAAAGTCTGTACTACCCAATTATACACGTGTAACCAATTAACCTCCTAACCTACGTCTTTGGAACGTGGGGGTGCCCAGAAGGAACCCACAAGGTCAGTGGGAGAGAGTACAAACTCCTTACGGACAGCAATAGAATTGGACCCAGGTCACCGGCGATGTAACAGCAGTATGCTAAATGCTGGGCTCCAATGCCACTCCTTTTGGTGAGCTTTGTTGGAACTGTGTGGGTGAGGTGTTTGCGATGATGTGTTGGTGTCTGGAAGGGAGCAGAATGAGGAGAGGAACAATATCCTCAAATGGTAAAATGTTAAGGGACCTAAATCATTTTGGGTACACACATTATTAAAGAAGGGCCAGAAAGCTAATCTTAAAAATAAAAGGAAGTCAAGTTAGAGCATCCGAGATTTGAAAGAGGCTACTCCAATCCTCAAGCCTGTATTCCACACACTGTATGGCTGTTGTTGGTTTATTAGTGTCACGTGCGTACTGAGATACAGTGAAAAGCTTTTGTTTTTTGCTATCCGGGCAGATTATTTCAAACAGAGGGTGATCAAGGTAATGATGCTGGTAAATGTAATGAATTAACCTGCTCAAAACCACTTGCAAAGACTCGCTGTCTTCCATCAAAACTATTTTAAACTTTTGTACTGTTCAGCATTGAAATAACATTTTGGGTTGCTTCCACTGCCTTCGCAGACCATAAAACATAGGAGCAGAATTAGGCCATATGGCCTATCGAGTCTACTCGACCATTCCATCTTGGCCAATTTATTTTCCCTCTTAACCTGATTCTCCTACCTTCTCCCCTTAACCTTTGACACCCTCACTAATCGAAAATCTATCAACCTCCTCTTTAAATATACCCAATGGCTTGGCCTCCATAGCTGGCCATGGCAATGAATTTCACAGATTCACCACTCTCTGGCTAAAGAAATTCCTCCTCATCACTGTTCTAAAGCGGCGTCCTTCTATTCTGAGACTGTGACCTCTGGTCCTAGACTCCCCCACTATAGACAGTACATTGCAAATCACTGCATTTCAGAATCAGAATCAGGTTTATTATCACCGGCATGTGTTGTGAAATTTGCAGCAGTACAGTGCAATATGTGATAATGTAAAAAGAAAAACTAAATAAGTAGATCAATTACAGTAAGTATGTACGTATATTAAATAGATTAAAAACAGTGCAAAACAGGAAGTAATATATTTCTTTAAAAAGTGAGGTAATGTTCATGAGTTCTATGTCCATTTAGGAATCATATGGCAGAGGGGAAGAAGCTGTTCCTGAATCAATAAGTGTATGCCTTCAGGCTTCTGTACCTCCTACCTGATGGTAACAATGAGAAGAGGCATTCCCTGGGTGATGGGGATCCTTAGTAACGGACAACGCCTTTCTGAAGCATCGTTCCTTGAAGATGTCTTGGATATTATGCAGGCTAGTACCCAAGATGGAGCTAACTAATTTTACAGCTTTGTGTATTTTCTTTCGGTCCTGTGCAGTAAAACCCTCCACTCCCATACCAGACGGTGATGCAGCCTGTCAGAAAGCTCTCCACAGTACATCTATAGAAGTTATTGAGTGTTTTAAGTGACAAACCAAATCCTAATGAAATATAGCCGGTGTCATGCCTTCTTTATAGCTGCATCAATGTGTTGGGACTAGGTTACATCCTCCGAGATCTTGGCACCCAAGAACTTGAAATTGCTCACTCTCTCCACTTTTGATCCATCTGTAAGGATGAGTTTGTGGTCCCTCGTCTTACCCTTCCTGAAGTTCACAATCGGTTCTTTCATCTTACTGACATTGAGTGCAAGCTTGTTGCTGTAACACCACTCAACTAGATGGTATATATCGTCCCTGAACACCCTCTCATCTCCATCTAAAATTCTACCAACAATCATTGTGTCATCAGCAAATTTATAGATAGTAATTGAGCTTTACATAGTCACACAGTCTTGAGTAGAGCAGTGGGCTAAGAACACAGTGTAGATTGTCAGTGAGGAGGAGGTATTATCACCAATCTGCACAGATTGTGGTTTTCAGGTTAGAAAGTCAAGGATCTAATTGCAGAGGCCTAGGTAGCTTATCGATCAGAACTGTGGGAATGACGGTGTTAAACACTGAGCGATAGTGAACAAACTGAGGCAAGAGTTCATTCTAGCCATGCCCAATTCTCTCAAACCATTTCATCACCATAGATATGAATGCTAATGGGTGATAGTCATTAAGGTAGCCTACACTACACTTCTTGGTTTCTGGTATAATTGTTGCCTTTTTGAAGCAGGGGGCAACTTCCAACCATAGCAATGAGAGGTTGAAAAAGTCCTTGAATACTCCTGCCAGTTGGCTGGTGCAAGTTTTCAGACCCTTACCAGATACTCCATCTGTAACCTTGTAACAGTTCACCCTTCTGAAAGACAGCCTAACATCGGCCTCCAAGACAGAGACCACAAGGTCATTGGGTGCATCAGGATCTTCACAGCTAGTTATATTCTCCCTTTCAAAGTGGGCTAGGAGGCGTTGAGCTCATCTGATAGTGAAGCATCGCTACTATTCATGCTATTGGGTTTTGCTTTGTAGAAAATAGTACCTTGCAAACCCTGCTAGAGTTGACTTGCATCCAATGTTGCCTCCAAACTCACTCAGAATTGTTCCTTTGCTCTTGAAATAGCCCTTGACAAGTCATACCTGGTTTTCTTTTACAGAGCTGGGACACCAGGCTTAAATGGTACAGGTCTAGCCCTCACCAGATGATGAACCTCCTGGTTCATCCACAGCTTTCAATTTGGGAATGTACAGCAAGTTTTTTTCACACTCATCCACACAGGTTTTAATGAAATCAATAACAACGGCGGAAACTCATCCAGATTGGAAGATGAATCCTTGAATACAGTCCAGTCCACCGATTCAAAGCAGTGTAGTTTCCTTTTCCTTCTCTCTACTCTTCAGCCAAAAGGCTTAAATAAGAGCTTCAGGCATCCTATTTACCCATCAGTAACCCCACCAAATCTCCTCAATTCAATTCAAAATTCAGGATTGTTTATTCTCATTCTTCAGTAGACAAGTGTAAAGACAATGATGTGGATCAGATGCTGCATAAAATGAGCAATAAGTTCAAAAAGTATAAATATAAAAGCAAGCATACAAAACACAATACTTAAGTAACTATTTGTGGGTATATTTACAGTAGATTAGCTTATGTACATAATGCATAAGTATCTGTACATGATTCTGACAGGAAAATGACTCTTGGCAAGCGAAGCTGTTCTAAGTTAGGAGCAAGGCACATGAAAATACAATAGGATAGTGACTGACTGTGTAGGTGTGATGTAATTTTTTTTGTGGGCGTTCACAGTAAATACAAAGAAATACAATAGAATCAATGAAAAACTGCACACAAACAACCAATGTGCAAAAGAGAAACCAAAATAATAATAAATAAGTAAATAAATAATATTGAGAGTGTGAGTTGTAGAGTCCTTGAAAGTGAGTCCATAGGTTGTGGAAATCAGTACCATGGTATCAACAATGCCGTAATCAAAATTGCCTTTATAGATTCTGGAAAGCCACTGGCTGTTCATTTTTTTTTTTTGAATGTCAATGTTTCCAGCCTCTTGTGTATAATTTTGTAATTTCTTTGCAGGTGGTTTTTGCCTGGGAATAAATCAGGAGGGAGTGACTGGTAGTCTGTCGTGGACTGGAGTGATGTTTGGAGTAATGGCCAGTTTGTGTGTGTCACTGAACGCCATTTACACCAAGAAGGTGCTGCCAGCGGTAGACGGAAGTATCTGGAGACTAACCTACTACAACAATGTTAACGCTTGCATCTTGTTTATTCCATTAATTACCTTCACTGGGGAACTGAAAACCCTGTTCAACTTTGACAAGCTCAGCAGTTACAACTTTTGGGCGATGATGATTTTAGGAGGTGTGTTTGGTTTTGCCGTTGGATATGTCACGGGACTACAGATCAAGTTCACCAGCCCACTGACCCATAACGTCTCCGGTACCGCCAAGGCCTGTACACAAACGGTCCTGGCCGTGTTCTACTATGAAGAGGTCAAGACCGTTCTCTGGTGGACTAGTAACCTGTTGGTCCTGTTCGGTTCCTTTGCCTACACCTGGGTCAAAGGAGTCGAAATGAGGAAGATGCAGGAGCACACATCAAGCAAGAGCTACGAGAGGAATGAAGCTCGGGTCTAAAACAAGGGAGTGATCTGTTATTCTTGAGTGTCGGGAAAGGGAGTTTGAGTGGATAGAGGATGGAAATTTCCATATAGTTGAATTTTTGCAACAGCACTCCCCTCTTTCTCTCATTGTCTCCCCTGCAGACACGATGGACAGTGCTGGAATGTTCCTGCACTGCTCCAGCTTCACTTGCCTGCCCACTCAAATCAGTGGGTCCTCAACACTAAGGACCAGTACACTCAAGGCACCGTGTTAACACTCCCAACTTCCATCAGGTCATTGCTGTCATGTGAGCCATGCCAACTTTAAAAGTGTTGCATCGCTGACTCCTGTTCACCGATAACAAGTTGATGCTTTGACAACACTCCTGTTCAGTTTTCCCTAAAATTCCTTGTGGATAATTAAGGTTACGGCATACAGTAAATGGGGGGGGGGGGGGGGGAGGAATCTCCCTTGCTCATGCACTATAACCTGGGAGTTGGTTGTCATGCATTCAAACATTGTAAACTAGTTGGGTCTTTTTTGTTCTCGCACTCCCCTTTTTGTGAAGGCCATGATGTGCTTCTGTCCCACCCTTGTCTATGCAATTGTTGGACTGTGATTGTGGTAATTGGGAAACAATGAAAGGTGATCAAGAGGGAGATGATTTTGCCTGTCATGTCCTCATTGGGTTAGAAATTCATCCTTGGGCAATGGTGCAATGTAGTAGAATGATGATTGCAAATTTCAGTTCTTTGAATTATAACCAAATTCCTGAATAGAATGCAAGTTTCAACTGCTACTGTTTAGCAGAAGGGGAAGAGGACACAATTCCATCTTGTCTTTTGTAACCCTTAAAGAAAAAGGCATTATAATTCTTTTGGGATAAAGGAGAACTGAAAGGGTTTCTTGTGAATTTATCTTGCAATAATTTGATTGCTTAAAACACTTTTATGTTTTCACTGAAAGGGTAAACTCATTGAGTTGGGGGGGAAAATACTGTTTCTTTATTGAGGATTCCAATACATTCCATGCCATGGTGTAAA
Source organism: Hemitrygon akajei (assembly GCF_048418815.1). Taxonomy (NCBI): domain Eukaryota; kingdom Metazoa; phylum Chordata; class Chondrichthyes; order Myliobatiformes; family Dasyatidae; genus Hemitrygon; species Hemitrygon akajei. Next base: position 177,510,668 of record NC_133129.1, read on the forward strand.
CCTGTTGATCAGAAGTTTAATTGTTTTTGATAATCTGAAAATAGAACCTTTTACCACAGCTTTCAATCCTTTTTGGTTTATAAAGGCTTATAAAAATCTTTATAAAAATCTTTAAAAATGTTTGTTTATAGTACATACGAGTGTCAATAATGGTTTTAATATCTATTACTGTGATGTAGGTTTTGAACTGCCTTGAACTGAAAGGATGCTTTGCCAATCCTACTGTATAACGGGTTAAAGGGAAGACAAATCTTAGGGTTGTATATAGTAACATATACAGTATGTACTTGGATAATAAATTTCCTTTGAACTTTGAATTCAAAGTCAATTTATGAACAACGTACACCGTGGCCACATTATTAGGTACACCCTGTTAATACGAATATCTTTATCAACCAATTGTAGCAGCATCTCAATGCATAAAAGCATGCAGACATGGTCAAGTGGTTCAGTTGTTGTTCAATCTAAACATCAGAGTGGGGGGAAATTTAGTCTATATGACTTTGACTGTGGAATAATTGTTGGTGCCAAATGAGGTGGTTTGAGTATCTCAGAAGCTGCTGCTGACCTCCACACCACAGTCTCTAGAGTTAACAGAGAATGGTGCGAAAACTGAAAACTATCCAGTGAGTGGCAGTTCTGTGGGCAAAAACACAATTGTTAATGGGTGTGGTCATAGGAGCATAGCCAATCAGGTTCAAGCTGACAGAAAGGCAATGCTAACACAAATAACCACCAGTTACAAACACTGGTGTGCAGAAGAGCATCTCTGAACGCACAACACATCGAACCTTGAACTGGATGGGCTACAACTACAGAAAACCAGAAATATACACTCTGGCTATTTTACTAGGTACAGGAGGGTTCAAATAAAGTGGCCACTGAGTGTCTAAATGAAGACAAAATCACCTTTTAGGTCTCCAGTCTCACCGCTTTGTTGACAGGTTGTTGGTGATTTGTAACCATGCATTTAAAAACCTCACTACAGAGTCAACCTTATCTGCAATTTGAGAAGGGTAAGGGCAGCTCGGAGGTGTCAGTGTTGCAGATGAACAGGGGAAACTATGGAGCCATGAGGGAGGAGCTGGCCAAAGTTAACTGGACGGATATCCTAGAAGAAAAGACAGTGGAGCAGCAATGGCAGGTATTCTTGGGAATAATGCACAAGGTGCAAAATCAGTTCATCCCCCAGAGAAGGAAGGATTCAAAGGGGGGAAAGGGGCCACAGTGGTTGACAAAGGAAGTCAGAGATTGCATAGCATTAAAAAAAAAAGTAAGTATGACAGAGCTAAGGTGAGTGGGAGAACAGATGATTGGGAAGTTTTTAAGGAACAACAGAACTTAACTAAAAAGGCAATACGGGGAGAAAAAATGAGGTACGAACGCAAGCTAGCCAGGAATATAAAGGAAGATAGCAAAAGCTTTTTTAGGTATGTGAAGAGAAAGAAGATAGTTAAGAACAATGTTGGGCCCTTGAAGAATGAATTGGGTGAAATTGTTATGGGAAACAGAGAAATGGCAGAAGAATTTAATGAGTACTTTAGATCTGTTTTCACTAAGGAAGACACAAGCAATCTCCCAGATGTATGGATGGGCCAAGGACATAGGGTAACAGAGGAAATGAAACAGATTGACATTAGGAAGGAAATGGTGATGAGTAGACTGATGGGACTGAAGGCTGACAAATCCCCAGGTCCAGATGGTCTGCATCCTAGGGTACTAAAGGAGGTGGCCCTGGAAATTGCGGCTGCATTGGTAATCATTTTCCAATGTTCCTTAGATTCAGGATCAGTTCCTGATGTTTGGAGAATGGCTAATGTTATCCCACTTTTTAAGAAAGGAGGGAGGGAGAAAACAGAGAACTATCGACCTGTCAGCCTGTCATCGGTGGTGGGGAAGATGCTAGAGTCCATTATTAAGGATGAAATAGTGGCATATCTAGATAGCAGTGATAAGATTGGGCCGAGCCAGCATGGATTTACCAAGGGTAGATCATGCTTGACTAATCTATTGGAGTTTTTCGAGGATGTAACCAGGAAGTTAGATGGGGGAGATCCAGTGGATGTAGTGTACCTCGATTTTCAGAAGGCATTTGATAAGATCCCACATAGGAGACTGGTGGGTAAAATCAAAGCTCAGGGCATCGGGGGGAAGACATTGACATGGATAGAAAACTGGTTGGCAGATAGAAAGCAAAGGGTAGCGGTGAATGGGTGTTTCTCGGAATGGCAGGTGGTGACTAGTGGGGTGCCACAGGGTTCGGTATTGGGACCACAGCTGTTTACAATTTACATCAACGATTTAGATGAAGGCATTGAGAATAACATCAGCAAATTTGCTGATGATACTAAGCTGGGTGGCAGTGTGACATGTGATGAGGATGTTAGGAGAATTCAGGGTGACTTGGATAGGCTGGGTGAGTGGGCAGATACTTGGCAGATGACGTTTAATGTGAATAAGTGTGAGGTTATCCACTTTGGGAGTAAGAACAGGAAGGCAGATTATTATCTGAACGGTGTAGAGCTAGGTATGGGAGAAATACAAAGAGATCTCAGAGTCCTTGTTCATCAGTCACTGAAGGTGAATGAGCAAGTGCAGCAGGCAGTGAAGAAGGCTAATGGAATGTTGGCCTTTATTACAAAGGGAATTGAGTACAAGAGCAAGGAAATCCTCTTGCATTTGTACAGAGCCCTGGTGAGACCACACCTGGAGTATTGTGTACAGTTTTGGTCTCCAGGGTTAAGGAAGGACATCCTGGCTGTAGAGGAAGTGCAGCGTAGATTCACGAGGTTAATTCCTGGGATGTCTGGACTGTCTTACACAGAGAGGTTAGAGAGACTGGGCTTGTACATGCTGGAATTAAGGAGATTGAAAGGGGATCTGATTGAAATATGTAATATTATTAAGGGATTGGACAAGATAGAGGTAGGAAATATGTTCCGGATGCTGGGAGAGTCCAGTCCCAGAGGGCATGGTTTGAGAATAAGGGGTGGGTCATTTAGGACAGAGTTAAGGAAAAACTTCTTCTCCCAGAGAGTTGTGGGGGTCTGGAATGTACTGCCTCGGAAGGTAGTGGAGGCCAATTCTCTGGATGCTTTCAAGAAGGAGCTAGATAGGTATCTTATGGATAGGGGAATCAAGGGATATGGGGACAAGGCAGGAACCGGGTATTGATAGTAGTTGATCAGCCATGATCTCAAAATGGCGGTGTAGGCTCGAAGGGCCAAATGGTCTACTTCTGCACCTCTTGTCTATCTCCATATATCCTACCATTATCCTATTAGTTTTTAGTCTTGCTGTGTAATAACCTCCTTGGCCCCACCAAAGTCTGTCTTACCAATGCAATCACATTCCAAATCTCTGTACTACGGTGGGCTTTGCTGTCGCTGTTTGTGATTTCATAGTGGGTATCCAATGTGGCACCGGAAAAGCATAGCAACACTTACTAGCTACCCCCAACGCGTCCTTAGGTTGTGCTGGTTGTTAATGCAAATGATGCATTTCACTGTACGTTTCCATGTATGTGATAAATATCTGAATGCTGGGAAGAGAAGGTTTGGGGAGGGGGGCGCTATGTGAGATTGATCTTGGAGTAGCTGAAAAGTTTGGCACAACCATGTTGTTGCACAAGTTGAAAGGGTTGTTACAAAGGCATATGGTGCGTTGGCCTTCATTAGTTGGGTCTTCAGTAGTCTATCTGCTGGTGATTTCAGATTTTCCTCTCCTGCTCCCTTCCAAATGTTGAAGCACCAAACTTACGATTGGCACTTCCATTCCAGGTTTCATTGGGCCACTGGCACATGAGACCACATGAATTTCCTCCCAGTGTTCTGGTTTCCACCCACATTCCAAAGACGTGTGGGTTAGCAGTTTAATTGGTCACATGGGTGTAATTGGGCAGCATGGGTCTGTTTGGGCTGGAAGGGCCTGTTACTGTGCTGTATTTCTAAATGAAAATAAAGAAATGAGGTAGCCACTCCTGTCTGCCCAGGGTAAGGTAAGTGCCGTGGCTTGAATCCCAACAGCTCCGGGTTCTTCAGTTGCTCTTTATCCATGGCTGCACATAGCCAGCTCTCTCTTCTCTCCAGGTTTCTTCCAGATTAATTTACTTGGATGTCATACCCCTGACTCTGAATCATAAACTGCTCCTGAATAGGAGAGGCTAGGTTTGTTTGTCATGGAGTGGAGCCAGAGAACATAGAATAATACAATCCCATATAGGCCCTTTGGCTCTCGATGTTTGCTGACTTTTTTAAACTACTCTAACACCGCCCTCCCACATAGCCCCCCCCCCCATCTTTCAGTCATTCATGTGCCTATCTAGGAGTCTTTTAAATGTCCCTAAATGTATTTATTTGCTGAGTGGTGGTGTGGAATGGGCCCTTCGAGCCACACCACCCAGCAATCCCCATTTAATCCTAGTCTAATCACAGGACAATTTACAATGACCAGTTAAGCTACCACCAGTAAATATTAGGACTATGGGAGGAAACCCACATGGTCACAGGGAGAACATAGAAATCCCTTACAGTGGTTCCTTGGAAGTATAAATTGGGAATAGATGTTCTCAGGGAAATGTACGGCAGAAATGTGGCAAATGTTCAAGAGATATTTGTGCGGCATTCTGCATAGGTATGTTCCAATGAGACTGAAAGGATGGTAGGGTACAAGAATCATGGTGTACAAAGGCTGTTGAAAATCGAGTCAAGAAGAAAAGAAAAGCTTACGAAAGATTCAAAAAACTAGGTAAGGATAGAGATCTAGAAGATTATAAGGCTAGCAGGAAGGAGCTTAAGACAGAAATTAGGAGAGCCAGAAGGGACCATAAGAAGGCCTTGGCGAGCCGGATTAAAGAAAACCCCAAGGCATTCTACAAGTATGTGAAGAGCAAGAGGATAAGACCTGAGAGAATAGGACCAATCAAGTGTGACAGTGGAAAAGTGTGTATGGAACTGGAGGAGATAGCTGACGAACTTAATGAATACTTTGCTTCAGTATTCACTACAAAAAAGGATCTTGGCGATTGTAGGGATGACTTACAGCGGATTGAAAAGCTTGGGCATATAAAGAAAGAGGATGTGCTGGACCTCTTGGAAAGCATCAAGTTGGATAAGTCTCTGGGACTGGATGAGATGTACCCCAGGCTACTGTGGGAGGCCAGGGAGGAGATTGCTGAGCCTCTAGCAATGATCTTTGCATCATCAATGGAGATGAGAAAGGTTCAGGAGGATTGGAGGGTTGCGGATGTTGTTCCCTTATTCAAGAAAGGGAGTAAAGATAGCCCAGGAAATTATAGACCAGTGAGTCTTACTTCAGTGGTTGGTAAGTTGATGGAAAAGATCCTGAGAGGCAGGATTTATGAACATTTGGAGAGGTATAATATGATTAGAAATAGTCAGCATAGCTTTGTCAAAGGCAGGTTGTGTCTTATGTAACTCTCGCTTCGGCTAGTGGCTTAATATAGGGGGGTGATAGCCCCTGGCCTGGCCAAACTTGTAAATCCCGTTTGGGTGGATGCTGTACAATGTGTCCCGTTACAAATCAGTACCCCAAAATAACAAACAGTACACAATATGCGATTAAACAATTAAGCTTTGTAATTCTTACTTTGACTATATGGTTAGTAGAAAATTGAAAAAAAGAAAAAAAAAAGAGCCCAATCTTATTAAACAGTCTGTTGTGCAATGTTGGAGCTCACTGATAAGTCGATCATCCACCATCGACCTCCTCCGATCGTCACTGCCCTTCGGACCCTCGTTCCAAGTCCACCCCGTCCAGCAGTCTACCAACTCTCTCCGTTCGCGTCTTCTCTCATCTCTCCTCAGCAAAAGCCCACAAAAATCTCTTCCAGCTCACAAGAAAGAACAACAGCGTTCCAAACCCCGTTATCTCTTGTCATAACCCAAACATTGCTGCTGCAGAGAAACCATTACATTATCAATGAAACCCTACAGCATGCTACACTTACGAGCCTGACTGAATTTTTTGAGGACGTGACTTAACACATTGATGAAGGTAGAGCAGTAAATGTAATGTATATGGATTTCAGCAAGGCATTTGATAAGGTACCCCATGCAAGGCTTATTGAAAAAGTAAGGAGTCATGGGATCGATCCAAGGGGACATTACTTTGTGGATCCAGAATTGGCTTGCCCACTGAAGGCAGAGAGTGGTTGTAGATGGGTCATATTCTGTATGGAGGTCGGTAACCAGTGGTGTGCCTCAGGGATCTGTTCTGGGACCCCTTCTCTTTGTGATTTTTATAAATGACCTGAATGAGGAAGTGGAGGGATAGGTTAGTAAATTTGCTGATGACACGAAAGTTGGGGGTATTGTGGATAGTGTGAAGGGCTGTCAGTGGTTACAGTGGGACATCAATAGGATGCAAAACTGGGCTGAGAAGTGGCAGATGGAGTTCAACCCAGATCAGTGTGAGGTGGTTTACAGAATATAGTATTAATGGTAAGACTCTTGGCAGTGTAGAGGATCAGAAGGATTTTGGGGTCCAAGTCCATAGGACACTCAAAGCTGCTGCGCAGGTTGACTCTGTGGTTAAGAAGGCATACAGTGCATTGGCTTTCATCAACCGCGGGATTGAGTTTAAGAGCCAAGAGATAATGTTACAGCTATATAGGACCCTGTTCAGACCCCACTTGGAGTGCTGTGCTCAGTTCTGGTCACCTCACTACAGGAAGGATGTGGAAACCATAGAAAGGGTGCAGAGGAGATTTACAAGGATGTTGCCTGGATTGGGGAGCATGCCTTATGAGAATAGGTTGAGTGAACTTGGCCTTTTCTGCATGGAGTGTTGGAGGATGAGAAGTGACCTGATAGAGGTGTATAAGATGATGAGACGCATTGCTCATGTGGATAGTTAGAGGCTTTTTCCCAGAACTGAACTGGCTATCATGAGGGGGCACAGTTTTAAGGTGCTTGGAAGTAGGTACAGAGGAGAGCTATGGGTAACCCTTGGTAATTTCTAAAGTAAGTACAGTATTGTGGGCTGAAGGGCCTGAATTGTACTGTAGGTTTTCTACGTTTCTTACAGGCAGAGGCAGGAATCAAACCCTGATCACTGGTACTGTAAACCGTTGTGCTAACCACTACAGTACACAAGCTGCTTGTATCGCCACCCCGGCACTGTGTTCCATGCACTTACCATTCTCTGTGCTTTTAAAAAAGGGGTTAAAGAGCCAGTGCAGAGTACCCTTCTGGCCCTCCCCTCAACAGGTATATCACTTAGGATACTGTTGGGGAGGATGGCCTAACAGAAGAAAGTCACAGTGGTCGGGTCTCTGGCACTGAGTCTGCCTCTGTGACTCAGAAGGGAACAGTGGGGAGAAGAGGCATGCTGTAGTAATAGGGGATTCGTTAGGGGAATGGACAAGAGGCTCCAAGGACGAGAGCAGGATTCCTGGATGGTATGTTGCCTCCTGGGTGCTAGGGTCCAGGATATCTTGGATCCAGTCCTCAGCATTCTTAAGTTGGAGGGTGAACAGCTAGAAGTCATGATCCACATAGGAGGAGTGACGAGATTCTGCACAGCGAGTTCAGGAAATGATCTGGATTCTTGAATAATTGCTGAAGACTGAAAAATTGCAAATGTCACTCCACTCTTCAAGAAGGGATAGAGGCAGAAGAAAGGAAACTATAGGCCAGTTTGTCTGACCTCAGTGATTGAGAAGATGACACCAACAACAGTGGCGTCGTCAGCAAATTTGATAGATGGCTTTTAGCCGGAGGGTGGTGAATCTGTGAAATTCATTGCCACAGATATTTGTGGAGTCCAAGTCATTGGGTATATCTAAAGCGGAGATTGATAGGTTCTTGATGAGTTAGGGTGTCAAAGGTTATGGGGAGAAGGCAGAAGAATGGGGTTGAGAGGGATGATAAATCAGCCATGATGGAGTGGTGGAACAGATCCAGTGGGCTGAATGGCCTAATCCTCCCCCTATGTCTTATGTTTTTAAAACAAGCTGATACTTGTTCTATAAGAGGGATTAAGGGATATAGGGAGGACCTGGGACAGTGGTGTTGAAGCTAAGATTCGATTATCCATGAACTACTTGAGTGGTGGAGCAGGTTCAAGAGCACAATTGCATTCTCCTGTTCCTGATTTTGAGATGTATTTGTAAATGTTAAAATAGAAGGAAATACTAAATACAACATGTTATGCAAATATGTCAAATGAAGCTTAAGAATGGGAAACAGTATTCTTAGATTTTAATAGTTTACAGATGCAAACATTGCCTGGAAAACAAACATCACCTGAGAAGCATATTCTTCAGCTTACACAAACAAGAGTCCCAAATGAAAACAACCCTCACAATGATGAAAGGGTTCCAACAATCCAACTCCTCAGTTATGCCCTTCTAACAAAGGTTTGAAAATTATATCCTCAGGGCCCATTTCATTATCGTTTTACCCATAGATACTGGGACATATAGAAGAACAAAAAGCGTATTTTTTATTTTTTTTTTTATTGAGATACAGCATGGAATAGGCCCTTCTGGCCCTTTGAGCTGCACTGCCCAGAAACCCGATTTAATCCCAGCCTAATCATGGGATAATTTACAATGACCAATTAACCTACCAGCCAATATGCCTTTGGACTGTGGGAGGAAAGCCATGTAGTGGCAGGATTCTCAGCGTTTGTCGGGGTCATCTACTGTACCTGATGCCCCTGACGTGGCCTCCTCTACATCGGTGAGATGCCATGCAGATTAGACCAGACAATCCAGCACAAAAGGTAGGTTCTCCCAGTGGCTAAGCATTTCAGTTCAACTTCCTACTCCCATTCTTATATGTCAGCCCATGGCCTCCTCTACTGCCTCTTCACTGACTCTATGGTCAGTGAGAAAGAAGAAATATTAGCCTAAGTTCCTCCAGGTGATGACTCTCCCGTTCGGCTCCTACAAGCAAGTGCAATACAGATGGATCAAACCTGTGGTTTTAATGCCCACATGGTCGAACAGACCTGTGATTCTCAACCCAATGTGTGTGACCTTCTTCAGGTTGGGTGAAGATTAACAAAGGTCAAAGCTCCCTGAAGTTGAATAATTTTGAGCTAATATAGTGAGGGAGTTCACAAAAATAGTAAAATACATGTTGACATTGGTAAAGGCAGATATATTAGAGCAGGAGTTCCCAAACCTTTTTATGTCATGGACCAATACTGGAGACCCCAGGTTGGGAAACCCCATATTAGAAACATTTAAGAGACTCTTAGATAGATTCATGGGTGAAAGAAAAATGGAGGGCTTACGTGGAAAGGAATCAGGGAATAGGTTAAAATGTCAGCACATCGTGGGCCTGTACTGTGCTGTACTGTTCTATGCTCAATGAAATGCAATTAGAAAGCCAGTAGTCCACGAATCAGTAGAATAGCATTAAGTCTTTAAAGGGAGGACTGGTGACATCATAAAATGCTAAAAGGGGGTGGGGGAGGAAATACGACCAATTGTGGATAAAGTTTGGAATATACTGATCAAATCAAATCAAATTCAAGTTTAATTATCATTCAACCATACATGAACAGAGCTGAAAGAAACAGTGTTCCTCTGGGGCCAAAGTGCAAAACATATACAGCACATTCAAAATAGCAAGCAAAAAAACACAGTCATGCAAAAAACACACATATTATGAGGTGAGAAACACATAATATGATGATTAACTCAGTCACGTGCAAGTTGATGGGCAAAATTGTCAAGGGTGGAGGGAGGGGTATGAAAGCCGTTGCAGCAAGCATTGTTAAAACTGCATCCCAGTATAACTGCTTGAACAGATAGGAAGGAATCTGGAAATGTACCTCATGCAAACCAATAGTAAAAGAAATAAAAATCATTTTGTTCTAAGTTTATGCAATTGAACAGTCAAGACAGCAGTTTGATCATTAGCAGCGTTTTCTCCTTTGAATTTGCAAGTTACAGGTTTAAGACACTCCAGGAAATTAAGAACATCAACAAGTTCATACCTCCAATGCAGTTCTGATTGTTAGAGTGAAGAAAGCTAATGGCATGCTGGCCTTTATAACAAGAGGAATTGAGTATAGGAGTAAAGAGGTCCTTCTGCAGCTGTACAGGGCCCTGGTGAGACCCCACCTGGAGTATTGTGTGCAGTTTTGGTCTCCAAATTTGAGGAAGGACATTCTTGCTATTGAGGGAATGCAGCGTAATTCCCGGAATGGTGGGACTGTCATATGTTGAAAGATTGGAACGACTGGGCTTGTATACACTGGAATTTAGAAGGATGAGAGGGGATCTGATTGAAACATATAAGATTATTAAGGGATTGGACACACTGGAGGCAGGAAGCATGTTCCCACTGATGGGTGAGTCCAGAACTAGAGGCCACAGTTTAAGAATAAGGGGTAGGCCATTTAGAACAGAGATGCGGAAAAACTTTTTCACCCAGAGAGTGGTGGATATGTGGAATGCTCTGCGCCAGAAGGCAGTGGAGGCCAAGTCTCTGGATGCATTCAAGAGAGAGTTAGATAGAGCTCTTATAGATAGCGGGGTCAAGGGATATGGGGAGAGGGCAGGAACGGGGTACTGATTGTGTATGATCAGCTATGATCACAGTGAATGGCAGTGCTGGCTAGAAGGGCCGAATGGCCTAGTCCTGCACCTACTGTCTATTGTCTATAGGTTCCATTATTCAAGTAAAGATAAAGACTTTTTCTAAACATTTACTTTATTTGTCACACGTGCATTGAAACATACACTGAAATGCATCGTTTGCATCAAACCAAATCAGCGAGGGTTGCACTGGGTAGCCAGCAAGTATCACCACACCTCTGTCGCCAACATAGCACGTCCACAACTCACTCACCCTAACCCCTACATATTTGGACTGTGGGAGGAAACTGGAGCTCCCGGAGAAAACACACGCAGTCACAGGGAAAACGTACAAGCTCCTTACAGACCGCGGTGGAAATGGGATCTTACAGGTGGCATTGTAAAGCAGTGCGCTACCCGCTACACTACCGTGCCACCCAGTTAGGATGTCGTAGCAGAAGTTTGAAAAAGATCCTTCAGGGCTACCTTGAACCAACAGGGGAATTCACTCTGTAACCAATATTTATTCCCACAAATAAAATAATAATCAATTGCTTATTCATGATTATATTGCTGTATGGGATCTTGCATGTCTTCATACATACTGCCACATTTCCTGCAGTATGACAGTGATAATATTTAAAATATATTTCTTTAGCTGTAGTGTGTTTCAGAATTGTGAAATGTGTTTTTCTCACAGTGCCTCAGACATGATGGTTGTATTGCACAGGGTGTCGCAATAGCAGGGTGTGGTAAACAGAGATTCGTCTTCTTTGGTTGTCCATCAAAATCCAATGACAATGTCCACTCCTTTAACAGTGAGATCTTTGATGACTACAGTCCTATCCTCGACCCACAAGCTCTATTGCAGGTGGGACATGTTTATGTGGTAGTGATGGCAACCATGGCTGCATTTCTCCAGGCTCTCTTCTGCTGTCTTCTGGTTGTTCTTTCCATCTCCAGGATACAAACCCCGTCCCTACACAGCTGTCACCAAGTGGTACGGTCAGCAGCAACATCCTCCAGGTCCTCGGGTCTGATCTTGCACTTTCTTAAAGCATTCTTCATCTGATCCTTATAGCACTTCTTCAGCCTTCCAGCTGAGCGTCTACCATGATGTAGCTGGCCGTATAACACTCTGCGGGGTAGCAGTCTAACAGGAGAGGGCCATAACTTGACCACATATAGGTTGACTCATTGTAGAGCCTAATGGCTGAGGGTAAGAATGACCCTTTAAATGGAGATTATGAAAGAAACTTCAAAGTTCTAAGTAGAACATAGAACATAGAATAGTACAGCACATTACAGGCCCTTTGGCCCACAATGTTGTGCCGACCCTCAAACCCTGCCTCCCATATAACCCCCCACCTTAAATTCCTCCATATACCTGTCTAGTAGTCTCTTAAACTTCACAAGTGTACCTGCCTCCACCACTGACTCAGGCAGTGCATTCCACGCACCAACCACTCTCTGAGTGAAAAACCTTCCTCTAATATCCCCCTTGAACTTCCCACCCCTTACCTTAAAGCCATGTCCTCTTGTACTGAGCAGTGGTGCCCTGGGGAAGAGATGCTGCCTGTCCACTCTATCTATTCCTCTTAATATCTTGTACACCTCTGTCATGTCTCCTCTCATCCTCCTTCTCTCCAAAGAGTAAAGCCCTAGCTCCCTTAATCTCTGATCATAATCCATACTCTCTAAACCAGGCAGCATCCTGGTAAATCTCCTCTGTACCCTTTCCAATGCTTCCACATCCTTCCTATAGTGAGGCGACCAGAACTGGACACAATACTCCAAGTGTGGCCTAACCGGAGTTTTATAGAGCTGCATCATTACATTGCGTCTCTTAAACTCTATCCCTCGACTTATGAAAGCTAACATCCCATAAGCTTTCTTAACTACCCTATCTACCTGTCAGGTAACTTTCAGGGATCTGTGGACATGTACTCCCAGATACCTCTGCTCCTCCACACTCCCAAGTATCCTGCCATTTACTTTGTACTCTGCCTTGGAGTTTGTCCTTCCAAAGTGTACCACCTCACACTTCTCCGGGTTGAACTCCATCTGCCACTTCTCAGCCCACTTCTGCATCCTATCAATGTCTCTCTGCAATCTTCGACAATCCTCTACACTATCTACAACACCACCAGCCTTTGTGTTGTCTGCAAACTTGCCAACCCACTCTTCTACCCCGACATCCAGGTCGTTAATAAAAATCATGAAAAGTAGAGGTCCCAGAACAGACCCTTGTGGGACACCATTAGTCACAACCCTCCAATCTGAACGTACTCCCTCCACCACGACCCTCTGCCTTCTGCAGGCAAGTCAATTCTGAACCCACCTGGCCAAACTTCCCTGGATCCCATGCCTTCTGACTTTCTGAATAAGCCTACCATGTGGAACCTTGTCAAATGCCTTACTAAAATCCATGTAGATCACATCCACTACACTACCCTCATCTATATGCCTGGTCACCTCCTCAAAGAACTCTATCAGGCTTGTTAGACACAATCTGCCCTTCACAAAGCCATTCTGACTGTCCCTGATCAGACAATGATTCTCTAAATGCCCATAGATCCTATCTCTAAGAATCTTTTCCAACAGCTTTCCCACCACAGACGTAAGGCTCACTGGTCTATAATTACCCGGACTATCCCTACTACCTTTTTTGAACAAGGGGACAACATTCGCCTCCCTCCAATCCTCCGGTACCGTTCCCGTGGACAACGAGGACATAAAGATCCTAGCCAGAGGCTCAGCAATCTCTTCCCTCGCCTTGTGGAGCAGCCTGGGGAATATTCCGTCAGACCCTGGGGACTTATCCGTCCTAATGTGTTTTAACAACTCCAACACATCCTCTCCCTTAATATCAACCAGATATTAAGAACATGAACCTCACTCATATTGTGCTCACCGTCATCAAGTTCCCTCTCATTGGTGAATACCGAAGAGAGGTATTCATTGAGGACCTTGCTCAATTCCACAGCCTCCAGGCACATCTTCCCATTTTTATCTCTAATCGGTCCTACCTTCACTCCTGTCATCCTTCTGTTCTTCACATAATTGAAGAATGCCTTGGGGTTTTCCTTTACCCTACTTGCCAAGGCCTTCTCATGCCCCCTTCTTGCTCTTCTCAACCCCTTCTTAAGCTCCTTTCTTGCTACCCTATATTCCTCAATAGACCCAACTGATCCTTGCTTCCTAAACCTCATATATGCTGCCTTCTTCCACCTGACTAGATTTTCCACCTCACTTGTCACCCATGGTTCCTTCACCCTACCATTCTTTATCTTCCTCACCAGGACAAATTTATCCCTAACATCCTGCAAGAGATCCTTAAACATTGACCACATGTCCATAGTACATTTCCCTGCAAAAACATCATCCTAATTTACACCCACAAGTTCTAGCCTTATAGCCTCATAATTTGCCCTTCCCCAATTAAAAATTTTCCTGTCCTCTCTGATTCTATTCTTTTCCATGATAATGCTAAAGGGCAGGGAGCAGTGATCACTGTCCCCCAGATGCTCACCCACTGACAGATCTGTGACCTGACCCAGTTCGTTACCTAATACTAGATCTAGTACAGCATTCCCCCAGTCGGCCTGTCAACATACTGTGACAGGAATCCGTCCTGGACACACTTAACAAACTCTGACCCATCTAAACCCTTGGAACTAATCAGGTGCCAATCAATATTAGGGAAGTTAAAGTCGCCCATGATAACAACCCTGTTATTTTTGCACCTTTCCAAAATCTGCCTCCCAATCTGCTCCTCGGTATCTCTGCTGCTACCAAGGGGCCTATAGAATACCCCCAGTAGAGTAACTGCTCCATTCCTGTTCCTGACTTCCACCCATACTGACTCAAAAGAGGATCCTGCTACATTACCCACCCTTTCTGTAGCTGTAATAGTATCCCTGACCAGTAACACCACCCATCCTCCCCTTCCCCCTCATCCCTTTTAAAGCACTGAAATCCAGGAATATTGAGAATCCATTCCTGCCCTGGTGCCAGCCAAGTCTCTGTAATGGCCACTACATCATAATTCCATGTATGTATCCAAGCGCCTACAGCACTGCTTTGAATCGGTGGACTGGACTGTATTCAGGGATTCAGCTTTGAATCTGGATGAGTATGCTGCAGTTGTTAACAACATCACTACAACCTGTGTGGATGAGTGTGTGCCTACAAAGACTTACTGTACATTCCCAAACCAAAAGCCGTGGATGAACCAGGAGGTACGTCGTCTGCTGAAGGCTAGATCTGTGACATTTAAATCTAGCAACCCGGGCCTGTACCAGAAAACCAGTTATGATTTGCAGAGGGCTATTTCAAGGGCAAAGGGACAATTTTGAACGAGGTTGGAGGCGATATAAGATGCACGGCAACTGTGGCAGAGACTGCAAGACATTACTTCCTACAAAGCGAAACCCAATAGTATGAATGGCAGCGATGTTTCACTACCAGATTAACTCTATGCCTTCCATGCACGCTTTGAAAGGGAGAACACAACTACAGCTGTGAAGATCCCTGCTGCACCTGATGACCCTGTGATCTCTGGCTCAGAGACCGATGTTGGACTGTCTTTAAAGAGAGTGAACCCCCGCAAGGCAGAAGGTCCCGATGGAGTACCTGTTAAGGCTCTGAAAACCTGTGCCAACCAACTTGCAGGAGTATTCAAGGACATTTTCAACCTCTCACTGCTATGGGCAGAAGTTCCCATTTGCTTCAAAAAGGTAACAATTATACCAGTGCCATAGAAGAATAATGTGGGCTGCCTTAATGACTATCGCCCAGTACCACTCACATCGACAGTGATGAAATGCTTTGAGAGGTTGGTCATGATTAGACTGAACTCCTGCCTCAGCAAGGACCTGGACCCATTGCAATTTGCCTATCATCACAATAGGTCAACAGCAGATGCAATCTCAATGGCTCTACACACAGCTTTAGACCACCTATACAACACAAACACCTACGTCAGGATGCTGTTTATCAACTATAGCTCAGCATTTAATACCATCATTCCCACAATCCTGACTGAGAAGTTGCAGAACCTGGGCCTCTGTACATCCCTCTGTAATTGGATCCTCGACTTCCTAACCAGAAGGCCACTGCCTGTGTGGATTGGTGATAACATATCCTCCTCACTGACGATCAACACTGGTGCACCTCAGGGGTGTGTGCTTAGACCACTGCTCTACTCTCTGTATACACGTGACTGTGTGGCTAAGCATAACTCAAATACCATCTACAAATTTGCTGACGATAAACCCATTGTTGGTAGAATCTCAGGTGGTGACAAGAGGGCATACAGGAGTGAAATACACCAACCAGTGGAATGGTGCCGCAGCAGCAACCTGGCACTCAACATCAGTAAGACGAAAGAGCTGATTGTGGACTTCAAGAAGTGTAAGACGAAGGAGCACATACCAATCCTCGTAGAGGGATCAAAAGTGTAGAGAGTGAGCAGCTTCAAGTTCCTGGGTGTCAAGACCTCTGAGGATCTAACCTGGTCCCAACACATTGATGCAGTTACAAAGAAGGTAAGATAGCGGCTATACTTCACTAGGAGTTTGAAATGATTTGGAATGTCAACATATACACTCAAAAACTTCTATAGATGTACTGTGAAGAGCATTCTGACAGGCTGCATCACTGTCTGGTATGGAGGGGCCACTGCACAGGACTGAAAGAAGCTGCAGAAGGTTATAAATCCACTCAGCTCCATCTTGAGCATTAGCCTACGAAGTACCCAGGACAGCTTTAGGGAGCTTTGTCTCAGAAAGGTAGCGTCCATTATTAAAGACCTCCAGCATCCAGGGCATGCCCTTTTCTCACAGTTACCATCAGGTAGGAGATACAGAAGCCTGAAGGCACACATTCAGTGATTCAGGAACAGCTTCTTCCCCTCTACAATCTGATTCCTAAATGGACTTTGAAGCTTTGGACACCTCACTTTTTTTAATATACAGTATTTCTGTTTTTGCACATTTTTAATAATCTATTCAATATATGTAATTGATTTACTTGTTTATTTATTATTACGTTTCATTTTTTTTTCTCTCTCTGCTAGATTATATATTGCATTGAACTGCTGCTGCTAAGTTAACAAATTTCACGTCACATGCCGGTGATAATAAACCTGATTCTGATTCTGATTGTTGGCTGTATCAGCATCAAGTATGGGGGGGGGGGGGGGCACTGCATAAGATCAAAATAAGCTGCAGAAAGTTGTAAACTTAATCAGCTCCATCATGGGCACTAGCATCCCCAGCATCCAGGACATCTTCAAAAGGTGATGCCTCAAAATGGCAGCATCCATCACTAAGGACCCCCATCACCCAGGACATGCCCTCTTCTCATTGCTACCATCAAGGAGGAGGTACAGGAGACTGAAGGCATACACTCAATCGTTCAGGAACAGCTTCTTCTCCTCTGTCATCGGATTTCTGAATGTATAATGCTGCTGAAATACAATCTGGGATTGCACTGGGACATGGGACTCTGCAAAGACCCATCAGGACCATCACAGAGTCTGCTGAGTGAACCTCCAGAAGGCTACGGATAACTTATACAGTAATTTACAGTTTGTATTGCAACGTACTGCTGCCGCATAACAACAAGTTTCTCGACATTTGCCAGTGATATTAAATCTGATTCTGATTCTTCAGTACATGGCTGTAAAGGAGGGCAAAATGATCGTTAGTCTCGATCCAGTGCAGCATAAAACAGTCATGAACATATGTCCTTTGGGAGTAGGTTAGATGTTAGGTGAAGAATTTCAGAATTCTATACTTTGATAATAAATAAACCTTAAAAATGTTCATCTATATGTTCATAACTTACATAAAACACAAAATAAAAGCTTTTGGCTCTTGAAATACCAAAATCAATTTTATTTAATGTTTAACAATCTGACCCTTGTATAAAGTAAGAATGTTATCAATGTACAATAAAAATTCTTACTGTGAAATACTTTCCAATAATGAAATTTGAGTTCTCACTGATGTGGCAGACCTGATGGTGCTGGTTGTACAAATATCTGCAATGTCAGAGTGCTTAAAATATCTGCAGTTGTCACGTAGAACTACTCTCAGTGGCCATTTTATCTGGCACTTGTACGTCCTGTACTTAATAACTGGGCACTGAGTGTATGATCATGGTCTCTGCTGCTGTAGCCCATCCACTTCCATTTCGACATCATGCATTCAGAGAATTAAGAATGATTCAAGGAATGAAAGGGTTACCGTATGAGGAACGTCTGGCAGCTCTTGGGCTGTATTCCCTGGAGTTCAGGAGAATGAGGGGGGATCTTATAGAAACATTCCAAATGTTAAAAGGCCTGAACAGATTACAGATGACAAAGTTATTTCCCGTGGTAGGGGAGTCTAGGACAAGAGGGCATGACTTCAGGATTGAAGAATATCCTTTTAGAACTGAGGTGCAGAGAAATTACTTTAGTCAGGGGGTGGTAAATCTGTGGAATTTGTTGCCACAAATGGCTGTGGAGGCCAAGTCATTGGGTGTATTTAAGGTAGAGATAGATAGGTTCTTGATTACCCAGGGCATCAAAGGGTATGGGGAGAAGGCAGGGGAGTGGGGATGACTGGAAGAATTGGATCAGCGCATGATTGAATGGTGGAGCAGACTCAATGGGCCGAATGGCCTACTTCTGCTCCTATATGTTATGGTCTTATGCTCTTATGCTCTTTTGCACACCACGGTTGTAACATGTTGTTATTTGAGTTACTATCAGTGTGAACTATTCTGGTGATTCAGATTAAAGTGACCAAGCCCGAAAGCGGAAAATAAACTGGTGTTCAGCCCCACTACTCTGTGCCAGCCAAGATCTCCCACCTGAGCCTGTCCTATCTGCCTGCATCCGACCTGTCTCCCTCTCTTCTCACTTCTACCGTCAGGCAGGAGGTGCAAGAGTCTTCGCACCCAAGCCACCAGGTTTGGGAGCAGCTGGTGCCCTGCCGATATTGGGCTCCTGGACCAGTGTGGATAGCTTCATTCGCCTCAACACTGGACTGACTCCACAGACCGTGGACACATTTTTGGGGACTTTACAGTTTGGATTCCCAGTGTTATTTCTTTTCTTTCATTATTTGCATGATTTGTCCTCTTATATACATTGGACATTTGTTGGTCTTTGTTATGTGTGGTTTTTCATGAATTCTATTGTATTTCTGTGGGTGCCTGCAAGAAAATAAATCTCAAGGTTATATGATATACATACTTTGATAATAAATATACTTTGAACTTTGTGGAAGTAAGATAGTTACCCTAAAGAACGGTCAGTATCCAACTCCTGATGAAGGGTCCAGGTTCCACGTGCTAGTCAGAGTAGAAATAGGAGGATATTTCAGATGAATACGTGGCTTGAAAAATGGTGCAAGGGGGAGGGATTCAAATTTCTGGGGCATTGGAACCAGTTCTGGAGGAGGTGGGACCGGTATAAACAGGACGGTCTGCACCTGGGCTGGACTGGAACCAATGTCCTAGGGGGAACGTTTGCTACTGCTGTTCAGGAGGCTTTAAACTAATGTGGCAGGGGGATGGGAACAAGTGCAGAGAGACAGAGGGGGGTAAAATGAGGGTAGAAGCAAAAAGTAGTAAGGTGAAAAGTAAAAGCGGCAGGCAGGCAAATCCAGGGCAAAAAGAGCCACTTTTCAACATAATTGGAAAGGGCTAAGAGTGTTGAAAAAACATGCCTGAAGGCTTTGTGTGTCAATGCAAGGAGCATTCGTAACAAGGTGGATGAATTGAATGTGCAGATAGTTGTTAATGAATATGATATAGTTGGGATCACAGAGACATGGCTCCAGGGTGACCAAGGATGGGAGCTCAACATCCAGGGATATTCAATATTCAGGAGGGATAGACAGGAAAGAAAAGGAGGTGGGGTAGCATTGCTGGTTAGAGAGCAGATTAATGCAATAGAAAGGAAGGACATTAGCCTGGAGGATGTGGAATCGATATGGGTAGAGCTGCATAACACTAAGGGGCAGAAAACGCTGGTGGGAGTTGTGTACAGGCAACCTAACAGTAGTAGTGAGGTTGGGGATGGTATTAAACAGGAAATTAGAAATGCGTGCAATAAAAGAACAGTGGTTATAATGGGTGACTTCAATCTACATATAGATTGGGTGAACCAAATTGGTGAGGGTGCTGAGGAAGAGGATTTCTTGGAATGTATGCGGGATGGTTTTCTGAACCAACATGTCGAGGAACCAACTAGAGAGCAGGCCATTCTAGATTGGGTATTGAGCAATGAGGAAGGGTTAGTTAGCAATCTTGTCGTGCGAGGCCCCTTGGGTAAGAGTGACCATAGTGGAATTCTTCATTAAGATGGAGAGTGACATAGTTAATTCAGAAACAAAGGTTCTGAACTTAAAGAAGGGTAACTTTGAAGGTATGAAACGTGAATTAGCTAAGATAGACTGGCAAATGATACTTCAAGGGTTGACGGTGGATATGCATTGGCAAGCATTTAAAGATCGCATGGATGAACTACAACAATTGTTCATCCCAGTTTGGCAAAAGAATAAACCAGGGAAGGTAGTGCACCCGTGGCTGACAAGGGAAATTAGGGATAGTATCAAGTCCAAAGAAGAAACATATAAATTAGCAAAAAAAAGCGGCACACCTGAGGACTGGGAGAAATTCAGAGACCAGCAGAGGAGGACAAAGGGCTTAATTAGGAAAGGGAAAAAAGATTATGAGAGAAAGCTGGCAGGGAACATAAAAACTGACTGTAAAAGCTTTTATAGATACGTGAAAAGAAAAAGATTGGTCAAGACAAATGTAGGTCCTTTACAGTCAGAAACAGGTGAATTGATCATAGGGAACAAAGACGTGGCAGACCAATTGAATAACTACTTTGGTTCTGTCTTCACTAAGGAGAAAATAAACAATCTTCCAGAAATAGTAAGGGACCGAGGGTCTAGTGAGATGGAGGAACTGAGGGAAATACATGTTAGTAGGGAAGTGGTGTTAGGTAAATTGAAGGGATTAAAGGCAGATAAATCCCCAGGGCCAGATGGTTTGCATCCCAGAGTGCTTAAGGAAGTAGCCCAAGAAATAGTGAATGCATTAGTGATAATTTTTCACAACTCCTTAGATTCTGGATTAGTTCCTGAGGATTGGAGGGTGGCTAATGTAACCCCACTTTTTAAAAAAGGAGGGAGAGAGAAACTGGGGAATTATAGACCGGTTAGTCTGACATCGGTGGTGGGGAAAATGCTAGAGTCGGTTATCAAAGATGTGATAACAGCACATTTGGAAAGAGGTGAAATCATCGGACAAAGTCAGCATGGGTTTGTGAAAGGAAAATCATGTCTGACGAATCTTATAGAATTTTTTGAAGATGTAACTAGTAGAGTAGATAGGGGAGAGCCAGTGGATGTGGTATATTTAGATTGTCAAAAGGCTTTTGACAAGGTCCCACACAGGAGATTAGTGTGCAAACTTAAAGCACACGGTATTGGGGGTATGGTATTGATGTGGATAGAGAATTGGTTGGCAGACAGGAAGCAAAGAGTGGGAGTAAACGGGACCTTTTCAGAATGGCAGGCAGTGACTAGTGGGGTACCGCAAGGCTCAGTGCTGGGACCCCAGTTGTTTACAATATATATTAATGATTTAGACGAGGGAATTAAATGCGGCATCTCTAAGTTTGTGGATGACACGAAGCTGGGCGGCGGTGTTAGCTGTGAGGAGGATGCTAAGAGGATGTAGGGTGACTTGGATAGGTTAGGTGAGTGGGCAAATTTATGGCAGATGCAATTTAATGTGGATAAATGTGAGGTTATCCACTTTGGTTGCAAGAACAGGAAAACAGATTATTATCTGAACGGTGGCCGATTAGGAAAAGGGGAGATGCAACAAGACCTGGGTGTCATTGTACACCAGTCATTGAAGGTGGGCATGCAGGTACAGCAGGTGGTGAAAAAGGCAAATGGTATGTTGGCATTCATAGCAAAAGGATTTGAGTACAGGAGCAGGGAGGTTCTACTGCAGTTGTACAAGGCCTTGGTGAGACCGCACCTACAATATTGTATGCAGTTTTGGTCCCCTAATCTGAGGAAAGGCATTCTTGCCATAGAGGGAGTACAGAGAAGGTTCACCAGATTACATACACAACTCTGGAGGTACTCGGCAGGTCAGGCAGCATCTGTGTGAAAAGAGTAGCCAACGTTTCGGGCCGAGACCCTTCATCAGGAAGATTGATTCCTGGGATGGCAGGACTTTCATATGAAGAAAGACTGGATCGACTAGGCTTATACTCACTGGAATTTAGAAGATCTTATTGAAACGTATAAAATTCTAAAGGGATTGGACAGGCTAGATGCAGGAAGATTGTTTCCGATGTTGGGGAAGTCCAGAACGAGGGGTCACAGTTTAAGGATAAAGGGGAAGCCTTTTAGGACCGAGATGAGGAAAAACTTCTTCACAAAAAGAGTGGTGAATCTGTGGAATTCTCTGCCACAGGAAACAGTTGAGGCCGGTTCATTGGCTATATTTAAGAGGAAGTTAGATATGGCCCTTGTGGCTAAAGGGATCAGGGGGTATGGAGAGAAAACAGGTACAGGGTTCTGAGTTGGATGATCAGCCATTATCATACTGAATGGCAGTGCAGGCTCAAAGGGCCGAATGGCCTACTCCTGCACCTATTTTCAATGTTTCTATGTTCAAAATGTCGACTATTTATTTTTCTGTATATATGCTTCCTGACTTACTGAGTTCCTCTCGACTTGTTGCTCTGGATTTCCAGCATCTGCAAGATCTGTCTTAGTGACTCTAAACTCAGTTGTCACTAAGTGGATGTATAATTATCTTTGTATAATGTAGGGTTTTACAGGTACTCTACTTTAACTTTTTTTTAAGTGCAATTATTTATTTCAAAAATGAACTTTATTCATAATAATTATTTTTATACAAAATACACACCAGGTTACCATACCCACCGATGACGATGAAGTCCCAGCCGCTCCTCAGACAGGGCAGCCACACATCCGGGTCCTGGGTGGGCGGGAAGAATTCGCGCACGTGCGCTCGCCGGCCCCGCCGCTTCCGGTGGACGACAGCTCGCCCGCCGCCATTTCACAAGCAGCGCGGTGCGGAGGAGGCGGTGGTGGTGCGGGGGGACAAGCAGGAGTGCGGAGCTGGGAGAGGGTGCTTCCAGTCGGTAGCATTATACATCTGTTCATTCATTTGTATGGTGTGTGTGTTTTTAAAAGATAGATTAAAAAAAAATCAAGAGCGATGTCGGGTGAAGCGAACGCGGATCAGGTAGGTCCGATTCAGTTGGTGTTGTGTAAGGGAGGGGAAGTGGGTTGGCGGCAAAAGTTTGGGTCATTGTGACCATAGAAGCTGTGTATATACTCGGAAAATGAAGTAGTGGGTGTTTTTCATTGTCTCTCTGATGGTTTTGTTCCCCCCTGTTCATCGGCTGGCGGTGGCAAAATGGCGGGCGAGGCCTGTCCCAACGTATTTCTGTTCAAAAGGTGAACTTGGTTGCTATCACCACCGTCTTTCTCGCTCACTTCCATTCATCCTCTTTTTTTTTAATCCAAGCGCAAAGAAAAGTCACTGGAATATAATTGAAGTGGAACTTGGTCTAAGCCGCTTCCCAGCTCCCTCCGGTGTGAAAGAAATCGTACCTACAACCGCGAAAGTCGACGTCTTTCCCCGTGATTCTGCGATTTAGTTGCTACCTACCTCTTTTTAGCTTCTATTTTAATGTTCAAAGACACGCTTGATTGGACTCTTCGTCTTTTGTTGCTAAGGAGATTTTTTATTTGTGACCCAGTTGGCACGTCGCAGGAACAAGCCCGTCACCCACGATGTCTGTGCCTGATCTAAATTCCATTGCCAACATGTGTCTGTGTAACAGAATGTCAATGTGTTATTTACTTACACCACTATCCCTAGCAGGCACCTAGCATACTTGGGGGGAGGGGACTACAGAAGCTTATCCTGCATATCTCCTTCAAATCTCCCTCCTCTCATCTTAAATCTGTGCCATTTAATTGCTTGCTGAGATGCAATGTGGAACAGGTACTTAGAGTTGCGCTGACCAACAACCCCCAATTTAACCTCATCACGGTACAATTTACAATGACCAATTAGCCTACCAGTCAGTTTGTTTTTGGACTGTGGGAGGAAACTGGAGCACCTGAAGGAAAGCCATCCTGTCATAGGGAGAATGTGCATACTCCTTACAGGCTTACAGACCTGGGTTTGAACCTGAGGTGCTGCTATTTATAGTGGTGGTGTTTGAGAGCTAAATAGTAGTCCAGGATGAGGGGGAACTCTTGTATTCTTTGATCACTACCCTTGGTCACTTTCCCAATATTTTTTGTTTCAGAATCTTACCTGCTTGTGGGAATATTTAAGATTTGCTCTTGCTAAGTCCCTTGTATTAAGCACTCACTTCTCCTCAAACTAATCCCGGGATCACCTAGAGAGTGAGAACTCCATATAGACAGCAGCAGGAGTGAAAGTTGAACCCGTGTTGCTGATGCTGTAAAGTGTTGTATGAACCACTGTTGCCCCACTGGGGAAAATGATCTGACCGACGAACGGTCTCGGCCCGAAACGTCGACTGTACTTCTCCCTATAGATGCTGCCTGGCCTGCTGCATTCCACCAGCACTTTGTGTGTTGCTTGACTATCGTTATTTTGTCCACATTGAACATCAATTGAGGACTGTTAGGTGAAATCTTCAAGAGGTTGTAATCACAAGATTGTCTATTGCCATGGAGATAGTTTAACAAATGGGTTCATTTGTTTAAATACCCAAACGTCTTCAACAGTGGTCAGTTTTATTTGTTGAATTCTGAGCCCCATCCCTCGAACTGAAATCTGAGGTCTAGATAATTCTGTATTTAAATCAAAAGTTGAAAAGTTGTTCATACCAGCCATAGTAGACACTAGGGTTGATGAAGATCAGGACAAATAGTGAGACAGGCTTGAGAGGCCAAGTGACTCATTGGCATTGGTTTATTATTGTCACGTACCAAGATTCAGCAAAAGCTTCTGTTGCATCTATAATACCAATCCAGTCTTAAAGTGTACTATCTACTGAGGAAATGCAGTGCAGGTAAACAAAATGTAAGATCATAATGAACTAGATAGTGAAGTTAGGAGTCTTTCTATTCAGAATCAGCTTTATTATCACCGGCATTTGTCATGAAATTTATTAGCAACAGTAGTGCAATGCAGTACATAATATAGAAGGAAAAAAGTAAATCAATTACAATATATGTACATTGGATAAATTAAAAATCATACAAAAACAGAAATAATACATATTTTAAAAGTGAACTAGTGTGCAATGGTTCAATGTCCATTTAGGAATCAGATGGCAGAGGGGAAGAAGCTGTTCCTGAATCACTGTGTGCCTTCAGGCTTCTGTACCTCCTACCTGATGGTAACAGTGAGAAAAGGGCATGCCCTGGGCGCTGGAGGTCCTTGATAATGGATGCTGCCTTTCTGAGGCACTGCTCCTTGAAGATGTCTTGGGTATTTTGCAGGCTAGTACCCAAGATGGAACCGACTAAATTTACAACCCTCTGCAGCTTCTTTCGGTCCTGGGCAGTAGTGCTCTCTCTCTCTCTCTCTCTCCCCCCCCCCCCCCCATACCAGACAGTGATACAACCTGTCAGAATGCTCTCCACAGTACATCTATAGAAGTTTTTGTGCATATGTTGACATACCAAATCACTTCAAACTCCTAGTGAAGTATAGCCGCTGTCTTACCTTCTTTGTAACTGCTTCAATGTTTTGGGAGCAGGTTAGATCCTCGGAGATCTTGACACCCAGGAACTTGAAACTGCTCACTCTCCATTTCTGATCCCTCTGAGGATTGGTATGTGTTCCTTCGTCTCCACAATCAACTCATTCGTCTTACTGACGTTGAGTGCCGGGTCGTTGCTGTGACACCACTCCACTATAGTTGGCATATCTCGCTCCTGTACATCCTCTCGTCACCATCTGAGATTGTACCAACAATGTTTGTATTAGCAAATTTATAAATGGTATTTGAGCTATGCCTAGCCACATAGTCATGGGTATGGAGAGAGTAGAGCAGTGAGCTAAGCACACGCTCCTGAGGTGCACTAGTGTTGATTGTCAGCGAGGAGGAGATGTTATCACCAATCCGCACATACTAAAAGCATTTATGTATGTGTGTTTTTTAAAAAAAAAAGTATGTTAAAAACACTTAGCAGGGTAGAAACTGTCCTTGAGTTTGGTGGTAGGTACTTTCAGGTTTTGTATCTTCCCAATGGAAGGGGGGAGAAGAGAGAATGAGTGAGGTCTTTAATTATGTTGGTTGCTTTATTGAGCCATTGAGAAGGGTAGATAAGTACATAGAGGGGTAAGCTGGTTTCTATGATCTGGTCTGTGTCTACAACTCTGCGATTCCTTACAGTTGTGTGCTCAGTTGCTCCTGTTCCAAGCTGATGTGTATCCAGATGAGATGCTTTCTGTGGTGCATTGGTAAGAATTAATGAGTACATGCTAAATTTATTTAGTCTTTTAAGTATGAGCATTAGTGAGCTTTCTTGGCCATGTCTGTGATTGCACCAGTATAGGCTATAGTGATGCTCACTCCTCAAACTTGAAACTCAACTCCCGCACCATCTGTACCATTGATGTATACAGGAGCATGTGTACCATCACTTGTCTGAAATTGATGTCCTGCTCTTTTGTTTTGCTGATAGTGGGAGAAAGGTTGTTGTCAAGATGCCATATCATTAAGCTTTCAATATCCTTGTATTTCAGCTTATTATTTTAAGATACGGACCACTATGGTGGTGTCATCTGCAAACTTGTAGATGGAGTCAGAGTAGAATCTGGCCACATGGTCACGAGAGTACCAAGCAGAGTAGCAGGCTGCTGATTGAACCTTGTGGAGCACCAGTGCTTAGAGTAATCGTTGCTGCCTATTCCTTACTGATTGCAGTCTATCGGTGAGCAAGTAAAGAATCCATTTGCAGAGGGGAATGTTGGCTTGGGGCCCCGGACTTGCATATACACCAGTGGTCAATCAACCCAGCCCAAGACAACATTGCATGATTTCATCAGGGCAGTGACCAGGGTCCGGTTTATCTTCAGGCTACTTTATTAAAATGAAGTTGGGATTTTTTTTAATTGTGCAGTGTTAATTTCATGCTTGTACAGCAGTACTTAAAACAATGTTCAGGCATAGGCAAGTAACATTCATGTTATGCCAGATGTTGATCATCTCCCAACAAAGGAATCTAGTTTTTCTACCCTTGAAATTCAAGATCTTTTATTGTTGAATCTCTCACCATCAATATAGAGGTTAGCCCTGACTCAACATGCACACAGTGGCTACAACAGCAGCTGAGAGGCAGGATATCCCATGTCCATAAGGTATAGGAGCAAAATTAGGCCATTTCGCCCCTCTGCATAAACATCACCAAGGATCTCACATGGTCTGTACATACTGGCTGTGTGGTGAAAAAGGCATAACAGAACCTCTTTCACCTCAGATGGTTGGAAAAAGTTTGGTGTGGCCCCCCTCCCCCAGATTTTAAGAACTTACTGTAGAGGCATGATTGAGAGCATCCTGACTGGCTCATCACTGCCTGGTATGGGAATTGTACTTCACACAATCACAGGACTACAATGAGTGGTGTGGATAGCCCGGCGTGTTTGTAGATGTGAACTTTCCACTATTCAGGACATTTACAAAGACAGGTGTGTAAAAGGAGCCTGAAGGATCATCAGAGATTTGAGTCACCCCAACCACAAACTGTTCCAGCTGCTACCATCCAGGAAATGGTACTGTAGCATAATAGCTAGGACAAACTGACTCTGGGACAGCTTCTTCCACCAGGCCATCAGACTGTTTAATTCATGCTGATGCAAATGTATTTCTGTTATATTGATTACCCTGTTGTACATTATTTATTATAAATTACTATAATCGCACATTTAGACAGAGACATAATGTAAAGATTTTTACTCATGTATATGAAGGATGTAAGTAATAAAGTCAAATTCAATTCAGTCTGCTCTGCCATTTCATCATGGCTGATCTAATTTCCTCTCAGCCCCTATCTCCTGCCTTCTCCCTGTATCCCCTTAATGCTCTGACCAATCAAGAATCTATCAACCTCTGCCTTAAGTATATGGAAATACAGCCTCCATATCTGCCTGTGGTAAATAATTCCAGATTCACCACTTTCTGGCTAAAGAAATTCCTCCTCATCTCTGTTATAAAAGGATGCCCCTCTATTCTGAGGCTGTGCACTCTGGTCTTAGACTCTCCCACCATAGGAAACATCTTCTCCACATCAAGGTCATTCACCATTTGTTAGGTTTCAATGAGGTCAACCCACATTTTTCTGAATACAGACCCAGAGCTGTCAAATGCTTTTCATGTGACAAGCCATTCAATCCTAGAATCTTTTTTGTGAACATCCTTTGAACCTGCTCCAGTTTCAGCACATTCTTTCTTAGGTAAGGGGCCCAAGACTACTCGTAATACTCCCAAGTGAGGCCTCACCAGTGCTTTAAAGTTTCAACATTACATCCTTGCTTTTATATTCTAGTGCTCTTGAAATGAATGCTAACGTTGCATTTGTCTTCCTCACCACAGACTCGACCTGCAAATTAACCTTTAGGGAATCCTACACAGGGATTCCAAATGCAGAATCAGGTTTATTATCACCGGCATGTAACGTGAAATTTGTTAACTTAGCAGCAGTAGTTCAATGCAAAACAAAATCTAGAAGAGAAAAATATAATAAAATAAAAATAATAAACAAGTAAATCAATTGTCTTGTCTTGTCCATACTGCACCAACCTCCACCACTGGGCTATAAACGTGCAGGAGCAGTGTGTGGTTAAGTGCCTTGGTCAGGGACACTCACGCTGCCTCAGCTGAGGCTCAAATTAACGACCTTCAGATTGCCAGCCCAAAGTCTTAACCACTTGGCCACGTGCCAATTACAGTATACATATATTAAATAGATATAAAAAGTGCCAAAAAACAAATACTGTATAAAAGTATTTGTTACAAAAGTGAGCTAGTGTCCAAGGATTCAATGTCCATTTAGGAATTGAATGGCAGAGGGGAAGAAGCTAGTCCTGAATTGCTGAGTGTGTGCCTTCAGGTTTGTGTACCTTCCACCTGATGGTAACAGTGAGAAAATGGCATGCTCTGGGTGCTAGAAGCCCTTAGTAAAGGATGCTGCTTTTCTGAGACAACGCTCCCTGAAGAAGTGCTGGGTACTTTGTAGGCTAATACCGAAAATGGAGCTGACTGGATTTGCAACCTGCGGCTTTTGGTCCTCGGGGGACCCCCCCCAATACCAGACAGTGAACCTGTCGGAATGCTATCCATGGTACAGCTATAGAAGTTTCTGAGTGTATTGACGTGTCAAATCTCTTCAAGTTCCTAATGAAGTATAGCAGCTGTCTTCCCTTTATAACTACATCAAAATGCTGGGACCAAGTTAGATCCTCAGATCTTGACACCCAGGAACTTGAAGCTGCTCACTCTTTCCACTTCTGATCACTCTGAGGATTAGTACGTGTTCGTTCCTGAAGTCCACAATTAGCTCTTATGTCTTACTGACATTGAGTGCCAGGTTGTTGCTGTGGCACCACTCCACTAGTTGGTGTATCTCACTCCTGTACACCCTTTCGTCACCACCTGAGATTCTACCAACAATGGTTGTTTCGTCAGCAAATTTATAAATGGTATTTGAGCTGTACCTAGCTACACAGTCATATGTATAGAGAAAGTAAGCAGCGGGCTAAGCACGCCCCCTGAGGTGCGCCAGTTTTGATGGTCAGCGAGGAGGGGATTTTATCACCAATCCGTACAAATTGTGGTCTTCCAGTTACGAGGTCAAGGATCCAATTGCAGAGGGAGGTACAGAGGCCCAGGTTCTGCAATTTCTCAATTAGGATTGTAGGAATGATGGTATTAAATGCTGAGCTATAGTAAATGAACAGCATCCTGACATGAGTATTTGTGTTGTCCAGGTGGAGGGCCATTGAGATTGCATCTGCCATTGACCTATTATGGCGATAGGTAAATTGCAGTGCGTCCAGGTCCTCGTTGAGGCAGTTCTGTCTAGTCATGACTAACCTCTCAAAGCACTTTATCACTGTCAATGTGAGTGCTACTGGGCAACAGTCATTAAGGCAGCCCACATTATTCTTCGGCACTGGTATAATTGTTGCCTTTTTGAAGTAAGTGGGAACTTCCACTTCTAGCAGTGAAATGTCCTTGAATACTGCTGCTAGTTGGTTGGCACAGGTTTTCAGAATATTAACAGGTACTCCATTGGGACCTTCCGCCTTGCGAGGGTTCACTCTCTTTAAAGACAGCCTAACATCAACCTCTCGGCCTCTGTGGCGGAGATCACAGGGTCATCCGGTGCAACACCTCTTTGTACCTCAGTTTTTTGTTGTGATTCATCACTCATTACTCCATAGTTTTCCACAATCAGCAAAGCACAATTCAGGAATATGGTGAATGCAGCTCCAACAAGAACGCCACTAAGAAGGAAAAGACTTGGGGGGTATGGGAACATTGTCCTCTGTATCTTCCTTCCAGGTTGCATACTATTTTGGCTTGCAAATATACTACCATTCCTCTGCGGTTTGGTCTAATTCCTGAAAGAATTCTCCAGACATTTTGCGAGTGTCTCCAACAATGGATTTCTATTTTGCTGCCTCCTGTTTGAACTGGCAAAGACTATAAGACATAGGAACAGAATTAGGCTATTTGGTCCATCAAGTCTGCTCCACCATTTCATCATGGTTGATTCATTTCTTCCTTTAGCCCCATTCTTCTGCCTTCTCTCTGAAACCTTTCATGCCCTGACTAATCGAGAACTCTTCTACCTCCACGTTAAATATACCCAGTGATCTGGCTTCCACGGCAGCTCGTGGATATGAATTCCACAGACTCACACTTCCACCTCATCGGTTCTAAGTGGCCATCCCTCTATTTTGAGGCTGTGCCCTCTGCTCCTGGACCCCCATTTCTCCACATCTCCATTCTGTCTAGGCCTTCTAACATTTGATAGGTTTCAATGAGATCCTGAAAAATAAATAAATAGGGATTGGTCTTTGAGCCTAGGAGGAAGAAGATTCTAGCAGATGCAGAACTGAAGATGCAAAATCGCTGATATTTCTGAAGTTATTATTGTGTGAGACATATTGTCAGTTTTGAATTTTATACATAAGATTCATGAGAGGTCCCTTAAACTGGAGAAAATGCTGCTAATTGGGTCACAGCTGAGAATTGAGCAATCTTCCATGAAAGTTCAAAGTAAGTTTATTATTAAAGTACTGTGGATTCCAGTTAATTGGGACCCATTAGCAACAGTCTCCTGTCCCAATTAATGAAGGGTATCCCAACCATTTCCTTTCCCCTCCCCTCTTCTATTCCCCACTCTGGTCTTTTACTACTACTCATCCATTATTATTTCCCACTGGTTCCCCTCCTACTTCCCTTTCTTCTATGGTCCTCCTATCAAGATTCCTTCTCTAGTCCTTGATTTTTCCCACCCACTTGGCTTCACCTATCACCTTCTAGCAATCCTCCTTTCCCTCCCCCCCACCTTTTTATTCTGGCGTCTTCCTCCTTTCAGTCCTGAAGAATTGTTTTGGCCCAAATCATCAACTTTTTATTCATTTCCATAAATGCTGCCTGATCTGCTGTGCTCCTCCAGCATTTTGTGTGTGGTATTTTCTTAATTAGCCTTTCAAGGGTTGTCCCAATAAGTGGCTGTCTTAATTAATCAATGGTCCAGTTAACCGTTATCTACTGTACACATGTCATCATATACTAGATTCACTTGAGATTCACTTTCTTGTGGGCATTCACAGTAACTACAAAGAAACAATTCTATCAAGGAAAAACTGCAAGCAAGATGGACAAACAACCCATGTGCAAAAGATAACAAACGGCAAATATAAAAAAAGTAATAATTAAGCAATAAATATCAAGATCATGAGATGAGTCCTTGAAAGTGGTCCATAAGTTATGGGAACAGTTGAGTGAAATTATCCCCTCTGGTTCAAGAGCCAAGAAAGACGAGAACTGCCTGGAAGTTATCTTGAAACCCACTATAATGAACAATGTTGTTTCATTTTGATGGAACAGAGGAGTAGAATTCCCTAACTGAGTTACTAGTGTCAAAAGTCTTTGCTGGATTCTGGAGTGTTTGCTAAAGTTAAACAGAGAACTCTACCCTCCTGAACTTGAATCAACAAGAAAGCTGGATCTTGCAGTCTTCCAGATAGCAACAGAACATACTTGGTGTTCTTTTTCCTAGCCACAGACCCCAGTATTGATTGCTACTTTTAGAGGTCAGAGATTGGGAAGAGATCATTTACAGGAAAATATTAAAAGTTGAGCTGGAAAAATTCAACATTACCATTGACTCAAATATTTCTGAGCCAAACTCCTCTAAATAGTGGGTGCCATTCATGGAAAACAAGCTTGTATAAGCAATAAAAAGAGCAGACCATGTCACAAACTGCCTACCTGCTCAATTTGTGGGAAAGTATACAGTTCTCATGATTATCTATCCGAATCCACAAAACTGGAGTGGAAATAGATTTTTAGGTCTGATAGGAAGATGATATTGGCAGATGCGATAATGTAAAATGCAAGGAATTCATTTAACACAATCAATATATTGTTTGTCCAAGATGAGAAAGGAGTCTAAAGGAAGATGGAAATAGATGAAAATAAATGGAATTCAACAAAACAACTCCAAAAGTGCAATAATTCCTCTGAATGAGAGCATAGATTTTGTGTTGACGTTTGGAATGGTGATTTACTGACTCATTTCTACGCAAGGTTGAGTGCCACGGAAACCCACTAATGAAAACAATTTGCCAGTTTAAGTTTTCTTGTAATTATGTCAGAGTAGGTGCTTGTGCTTATGTGGACTAGTAGGTTGGATATATTATGTTCAAATCAAGTCACTTTTATTGTTATTTTGACCATAACTGCTGGTACAGTACATAGTAAAAATGAGACAACGTTTCTTCAGGACCATGGTGTTACATGACACAGTACAAAAACTAGGCTGAACTACGTAAAAAAAAACCACACACACAACTACACTAGACTACAGACCTACCCAGGACTGCATAAAGTGCACAAAACAGAGCAGGCATTACAATAAATAATAAACAAGACAATAGGGCAAGGTGTCAGGCCAGGTGCTGCGTATTGAGGAGTCTGATAGCTTGGGGGAAGAAACTGTTACATATTCTGGTTGTGAGAACCCGAATGCTTCAGTGCCTTTTCCCAGATAGCAGGAGGGAGAAGAGATTATATGAGGGGTGTGTGGGGTCCTTCGTATTGCTGTTTGCTTTGTGGATGCAGCGTTTAGTGTAGATGTCCGTAATGGCAGGAAGAGAGACCCCGATGATCGTCTCAGCTGACCTCACTATCCACTACAGGGTCTTGCGATCCGAGATGGTGCAATTTCCGAACCGGGCAGTGATGCAGCTGCTCAGGATGCTCTCAATACAACCCCTGTAGAATGTGATGAGGGTGGGAGGTGGACTTTCCTCAGCCTTGCAGAAAGTAGAGACGCTGCTGGGCTTTCTTTGCTATAGAGCTTGTGTTGAGGGACCAGGTGAGATTCTCCGCCAGGTGAACACCAAAAAATTTGGTGCTCTTAATGATCTCTACCGAGGAGCTGTCGATGTTCAGTGGGGAGTGGTCCCTTCGTGCCCTCCTGAAGACAACAACCATCTCTTTTGTTCACATTCAGAGACAAGTTGTTGGCTCTGCGCCAGTCCGTTAGCCGCTGCACCTCCTCTCTGTAAGCTGACTCGTCATTCTTGCTGATGAGAACCACCACGGTCGTGTCATTGGAGAACTTGATGTGGTTCAAGCTGTGTGTTGTAGCATAGTCGTGGATCAGCAGAGTGAACAGCAGTGGATTGAGCACGCAGCCATGGGGGGGCCCCTGTGCTCAGTGTGATGGTGTTGGAGATGTTGCTCCTGATCTGGGCTGACTGAGGTCTCCCAGTCAGGTAGTCTAGGATCCAGTTGCAGAGGGAGGTGTTCAGGCCCAGTAGGCTCAGCTTTCCAATCAGTTTCTGAGGGATGATTGTGTTGAATGCTGAACTGAAGTCTATGAACAGCATCCGAATGTATGTGTCTTTTTCATCCAGGTGGGTTTGGGCCAGGTGGAGGGTGATGGCAATGGTGTCGTCTTTTGAGCGGTTGGGACAGTATGCAAACTGCAGGGGGTCCAGTGAGGGGGGCAGCAGGGTCTTGCTATGCCTCATGACGAGCCTCTCGAAACACTTCATGATGATGGATGTGAGTGCAACGGGACGTTAGTCATTTAGGCAGGGCACTGAAGACTTCTTCGGCACGGGGACGATGGTGGCGGCCTTGAAGTACATTGGAACGGTGGCGCTGCTCAGGGAGATGTTGAAGATGTCAGTGAGAACATCTGCAAGCTGGTCTGCACATCCTCTGAACACTCTACCAGGAATGTTGGCTGGTCCAGCAGCCTTCCGTAGGTTGACCCTGCACAGGGTTCTTCTCTCATCGGCCACGGTGAGAAACAGCACCTGGTCATTTGTAGGAGGGGTGGACTTCCTTGCCGCCACATCATTTTCTGCCTCAAAACGGGTGTAGAAGTTATTCAGCACATCTGGGAGGGAGGCATCCCCTGCACAGTCAGGTGGTGATGTCCTGGATGCCCTTCCGCATGCGCTGTGTGTCGCCGCTGTCCTGGAAGTGGCCCTGGATTCACTGGGCATGTGCACGCTTTGCCCCTCTGAAGGCGGAGTCGCGGGTCCTCAGCAGCACATGCGCCTCTGCGGTCATCCATGGCTTCTGGTTAGCGCGTATAGTGATGGTCTTGGACAGAGTAACATTATCAATGCACTTTCTGATGTAGCTGGTCACTGATGCTGTGTACTCCTCTAAGTTGGTAGAGTCGTCATCGGTTGCAGCCTCCCTGAACATGTGCCAGTCAGTATGCTCAAAGCAGTCTTGAAGAGCAGAGATGGCTCCTGCTGGCCAGGTTTTCACCTGCTTCTGAACTGGTCTGGAGCGCCTGACGAGCGGTCTGTTGGGATTAGCATGACGGAGATGTCTGAGTAACTGAGGTGGGGGCGGGGCTCTGTCCGGTACGAGTCGGGGATGTTTGTGTAAACAAGGTCCAATGCATTCTTCCCCCCTCGTTACAAAGTCCACATACTGATTGAATTTGGGGAGCACTGACTTAAGGTTCGTGTGGTTAAAATCACCGGTGACAATAAACAGTCCATCAGGGTGTGCATTCTGCATTTCGCTAATAGCCCCATACAGTTCACAGAGCGCCTCCTTAGCATTAGCACTGGGGGAAATGTAGGCACCGAATATATAAACAGGTGAATTCCCGTGGCAAATAAAATGGTCTGCATCTAACAGCCACAAACTCCACTTGCGATGAGCAGTGTCTGGAAACCAGCACAGAGTTCTTACACCATTCGGTGTTGATGTAAATACACTCACCACCACTGCAAGTTTTACCGGAGAGAGCTGCATCCCTGTCTGCTCAAAACAAGGCGAGCCCGTCTAGCTGAATGACGGTGTCAGAAATTCCATCAGTGAGCCATGTACGCACAACAGACTCTGTACTCCCGCCGAGTATTTCGTTGGAGTCGGATGTAGTCCAATTTATTGTCCAGGGAGACTGGAGAACAGAATGGACGGGAGAGCCAGACGGCTAGGGTTTGCTTTTTGCCTGTCTTCCACTTCCTCGCACATCGCTTGCGACGTCTCCATCTCCGACTACCAGCATCAGGCGAGTCCGAGGAACGTAGACCCACCCGTTCCCCTCAGCAAGCCGAGGTCGCGTAATTCAACCAACAGATCTTTGTGAAGGATTGTTGTTGTTCATAATGTTTGAGTAAGAAGTAATGTTCACTTATGGATTTAATACCGACTTCCTTGATGCTGGTGACAGGTGGGTTACTCATTAAGTGCAGGGTTTCCTCAAGATCTGAAGCACTCATCAGTTTCTGGAAAAGAGCAGTAAGTCATCCTGTATCTGGTGCATGCTTGTTTTCCCAGACTGGCAATCTGTTGATGCAAGGATTCCTCCACCATACAACTTAATTTTCTGGCCCTATTAAAACTCTTATTGGTGTCTTTACTGGAATTCTTTGACCCTCTGCCCTGATAATCAGTTTTATTTCCATTT
The DNA here is from genome assembly GCF_048418815.1 of Hemitrygon akajei. Taxonomy (NCBI): domain Eukaryota; kingdom Metazoa; phylum Chordata; class Chondrichthyes; order Myliobatiformes; family Dasyatidae; genus Hemitrygon; species Hemitrygon akajei. Next base: position 177,546,464 of record NC_133129.1, read on the forward strand.
CCTTGAAATTCAAATTGTCTCTTTCTGCTTCTTCTATTGCTGTTTCAATCCTGAAATTGGTTTTCTATGCCAACAACCCTCAGTGTAGTTTTGAACACCAGCTCCATGAAGCTGATCATGAAACATTTTACTTGTGATCTGTGATTTTCACATGTTTCATTCCAGTGGGATTAACTTTGTTTCATGTCATGCTGGAGGTCTTATCTTTGATCTTAATCATATACATTGGTGACGTGGGCAGCCATGATTTCTTGTTTCCATTCCTGCCTATAGCATCCATTTTTGCTTTTTAATCCTGCACTGCTTTTATGAGAGGACTAGTTGAGTTTTTAAATCCTACCATTTATATTTGTATTCTTATTTGAGCCCTCTGTTATCTTTTATTTTGTCCTTCTAATGGCATTATTTATTGAATTTACAATATCTTAAATATTGCAATGTTAACTGCATTAAAATTGCAATATTTATAACAATTAGCTTATCTCAAGTTGTTTATAATTCCTGTGGTACATTTTTCATGGAACTTGTGCTATCTGGATATTCTATGGTTGACAGGAGTAACTAATGTGCCAATGAAGTCTACTTGGATTAGATTCCCTGATTTTGCTAATGGGGAATTCCGATGCATGATTCTATCTTTTGTAAAGTACAAGCATGTATTCTTTAATAATTCATTTCGGAGCTGCTGATTTGAGTGTGATTAGAGTAGTCATCTCAAAGTTTTACTGGATATACTCTTCAGAAGAATGTACCAAATCAGACTTTTAATTTTGCTGTTGGGCAATTAGGATGTTAGTTGAGTAAAAATTGTTGAAGTATGTGATTTTAAAGGAAATGTTGGCTGACACAAATATTTGTGTTGAAATTCAAGAGTACTTTTGTAGGTTTTTAATTTGAGTTTCGAAGTGTTGCAGAAAATTGTGCTAATTAGACCCCATGTCACAATGTATAGGTAGAGTAGGCTATTTCATAATGATGGGATAGTATAAAACTTTGTATTTTAAATGGAAACTATATAAAATGTGAAGAATTCAGATTGCAGCTGCTTTAAAAAATGACTAATATTGCACCTAAATTTTTTTAAAGTGCAGAATATTTTTAGTGTTAATCACATGCACTTAAATTTAAATTATTACAAAACTTTTTTGTTGGAGATATGAACTGAAAACATTTATAATTTTAATTAAATCCTGTACATTTAGAGTTTCAAATTCCTGTGTGAATCTGCTTGCTTTTTATATTTTATACTTCACACTAAGGTGCTGTGCAATCCTTTAAATTTTATGATAGCCCTTAAATTTTTTTTTGTATTCTTGGTATAATTATCTTCAGTAGAATCATTGTCAAAACAAGTTACTGGCCTGAGTTCTTACTCGTGCAATGTATTAACACTAATGAAAAGATTTGGTATTTTGAGCATAGAAAACTGCAAATGCTCTCACACTGGCATGGTCAGAGTAGCAGAGTTGATGTGTTACTCTGATGGGTGAATGATGCTTTACTGGAAGTTGACTGGTGAACTTTTATGTTGATTCTTTTCATACCATTTGAGTTTAACCTGATTGCTTTTGGGTATTTGTCAAAATAAAAGTACTGACGTGGTACTTCGCAGTGACTTGGAAAAAATGTTGGTAGATGGCTACAAGTTTAGGTCTCACTGCTAGGCTTCAAAGTAGATTTTGAAGGTATTGGGGCAATAATGTATAGTGTGGGTAGGGGATTCTTGAGTTGGGCTGAGGCAGCTGAAGCCATGGTGAGACTGAGAGTGCTGAGGAAAATATAGATAAAAGCCAAAATTGGTGGAGAATGAAGGGTTTTCCAATGGAGAACACAAAGTTGTGGAAGAACAGTGTCATCAAGGGATTGAAATGGGTTGAAATTTTGAATTGGAAATGTTTATGCATTCCTCTTTTACATTATAGAAGCACGACTCTAGTGAGATGATTTGCCTTTAAGGTGTATCACCATTCAGTTTAGCAAGTCTATACAGGATGACAACAACATAGAAGTTTTAGACTAAACTCTAATGTGTTTAACTGATAGGGATACTGTATTTACGGTCAATATGCAAAAAATGGAAATTTGAATTGTAATCACTGCTCAGTGATATTGGCAGTGTAGTTAACTTGTTTTGTAACCTCCCTGGTCAATTCAAAATGGTAGCATTCTAGTTTGGGCACATAAAGAAGTCTCTTAAAGCAATTAGTATGTTTTGAGTACAGTGAAAACAAAAGTTGTGGTAAGCCATTTAAGCCCTTTGAGCCTACCACTTCCAATATTCAATGGGATTATGATTGATCTGGGCTCCACTATATGTATTACTGACTCCCCTATGAACCAAAATTCTGGCCTTGAGTATGTTCAGTGACTTGCCTCCATAGGTCTCAGATGTACAGAATTACAAAGATTTTCAACTCTGAGATTAGAAATACCTTTTTTATTTCTCAAGCCTACAATCACTTGTTCTGGATTCCTCCTAGTTCTAGAATCCCCAGGAAGGAGAAATATGGTCTCCTCTATCTGTTCCTCATAAGAAATTTAGCTACTGGTACTTTTAAAACTACTTTTATCTGAGTAATAGTAAAAATTCATTATGCTTGCTAATTGTTGTATCTAAATGTTAACGTAACATTTATTATGATATAAATACATTAGTGCAATCCTATCTTTCTCTCTCACCCCAAATTTCACAGAAGTCTGGTAACTTAATCTCTTGTATATATCATCTCCAGTTTGGTTCTTTGCCACAAGATTATATTGATGGGATAATTTTAGTAGTCCGTTAATGTACCAACATGTCATTGGGAAGGAAATGGGAGAACCTGTCACACTCAAAGGTGAACCTTCAAAATTCAGAAGCAGTAGCATTCTGCAGGCAACCCCTATGTTGTGAAAATTTATCCTTGTTGAATTTACGTTTGGGGGGTGGTGTAGGGGGGAATAAGCACAATAGAAGAATCAACCATCTGCATTGTGGGGAGCTGCAAAAGTTATAGGCAGCTCGTAGACTAGCTGTATAATCTTAAGTAACCTCTAGGTCTTTAATGCACTTCCACGAATCAGCACACTATAATCTGTTGCCCCTTTAAATTCCTTCTGTACCACCATTCTCTCCTGAAGCTTGATTCTCAAGTCCCGTTGCTTGCCCTAGTATCTCCACTCCTGCTCCTTCATTCCTGCTACACAAGCCTTGCAGATGAAGAGTGCGGCAGCATCTGTTGATGTCCTTGGAGTGGTGAGGGCACAGCAAAGGTGGAACTTGGCTGTTTCTCCCAATCCAATTGACATGCTAATGTATACAAATCTTATAGCCAGAATATTAAATTGACAAATTTGCTTGCTTTGCAAACCACCCCTCTGTCCCTGTCAAATATTGGCTTCAGCATTTTAATCACTATACACGCTAACCAGAAGCCATAGATGACCGCGGAGATGTGTGCACTGCTGAGGACCTGTGGCTCCACATTCAGAGCAGATGACAAGGCAGCCCTAACAACAGCAAGGGCCGAACTGTCCCGGGCCATCAGAAGGGCAAAGCATGCACACACCCAGCAAATCCATAGCCACTTTCAGGACAGCGATGACACGTGGCGCATGTGGAAGGGCATCCAGGACATCACCAATTACAGGACAACATCACCTGACTGCGGGTGATGCCTCGCTCCCAGATGCGCGGAATAACTTCTACACCCGTTTTGAGGCAGAAAATGATGTGGCGGCGAGGAAGTCCACCCCTCCTACAAATGACCAGGTGCTGTGTCTCACCATGGCCAATGTGAGAAGAACCCTGTGCAGGGTCAACCCATGGAAGGCTGCTGGACTAGACAACATTCCTGGTAGAGTGCTCAGAGGATGTGCAGACCAGGTAGGAGATGTTCTCACTAACATCTTCAACATCTCCCTGAGCAGTGCCAACGATCCAACGTGCTTCAAGGCCGCTACCATCGTCCCCATGCCGAAGAAGTCTTGAGTGTCCTGCCTAAATGACTACTGTCCCGTTGCACCCACATCCATCATCATGAGGTGTTTCGAGAGGCTCGTCATGAGGCATATCTAGACCCTGCTGCCCCCCTCACTGGACCCCCTGCAGTTGCGTGCTGTCCCAATCGCTCAACAGACGACGCCATTGCCATCACCCTCTACCTGGCCCTAACCCACCTGGATGAAAAAGACACATAATGTTTGAATGCTGTTCATAGACTTCAACATTCAACACAATCATCCCTCAGAAACTGATTGGAAAACTGAGCCTACTGGGCCTGAACACCTCCCTCTGTAACTGGATCCTAGACTTCCTGACTGGGAGACCTCAGTCAGTCCGGATTGAGAGCAACATCTCCAACGCCATCACACTGAGCACACCCCCCTCTTCTCCCCCCCCCCCCCCCACCCAGGGCTGTGTGCTCAGTTCACTCCTGTTCACTCTGCTGATCCATGACTGTGCTGCAACACAGCTCGAGCCACATCATCAAGTTCGCCAGTGACACGGCAGTGGTGGTTCTCATCAGCAAGAACGATGTCAGCTTACAGAGAGGAGGTGCAGCGGCTGACGGACTGGTGTAGAGCCAACAACTTGTCTCTGAATGTGAACAAAACAAAAGAGATGGTTGTTGACTTCAGGAGGGAACGGAGCGACCACTCCCCACTGAACATCGACGGCTCCTCGGTAGAGATCATTAAGAGCACCAAATTTCTTGGTGTTCACCTGGCGGAGAATCTCACCTGGTCCCTCAACACCAGCTCTATAGCAAAGAAAGCCCAGCAGCGTCTTTAATTTCTGCGAAGGCTGAGGAAAGTCCATCTCCCACCCCCATCCTCATCACATTCTACAGGGGTTGTATTGAGAGCATCCTGAGCAGCTGCATCACTGCCTGGTTCAGAAATTGCACCATCTCGGATTGCAAGACCCTGCAGCGGATAGTGAGGTCAGCTGAGAAGATCATCGGGGTCTCTCTTCCTGCCATTACGGACATGTACACTACACGCTGCATCCGCAAAGCAAACAGCATTATGAAGGACCCCACACACCTCTCATACAATCTCTTCTCCCTCCTGCCGTCTGGGAAAAGGCACCAAAGCATTAGGGCTCTCACGACCAGACTATGTAACAGTTTCTTCCCCCAAGCTATCAGACTCCTCAATATCCAGAGCGTGGACTGACACCTTACTGCCCTATTGTCTTGTTTGTTATTTATTGTAATGCCTGCACTGATTTGTGCACTTCAAGCAGTCCTGGGTAAGTCTGTAGTCTAGTGTAGATTTTTTTCTGTGTTTTTTTACATAGTTCAGTCTAGTTTTTGTACTGTGTCATGTAAACCATGGTCCTGAAAAAACGTCGTCTCATTTTTACTATGTACTGTACCAGCAGTTATGGTCGGAATGACAATAAAAGTGACTTGACTTGACTTAAGGAGGGTAATGTCACTTTATATCTGATAAGCAAGCTTGTATATAAGGGAAAAACATCAAATGGAGAAGAGAGGATTTGTGTTTCAGTAAAATACAATATGGATGGTTTTCTGGAAGTGCAACTGCTCTGAATATGGGTATTGTCTATATTGTGCCATCCTTTCCAATTTTGTTGTCTGAAGTTACCCAGGTCCTTCTATAATATCGTTCTGTAGTCTCTATTTAAGCTACATTTTTTTAAATTTTTAATTCACCCTTCTATTTTTACTCAATACATGAGTAATCAAAGCAAGGCTTTGGTCCTTAACGACTGAACTTCAAGTTCCATTGGACATTTGTAAAGAGGCTTGCAATCGTGGACAGGAATACAGCTTGCTCATGCCCTCTTGACCTCTATCCCACATATTGACAGAACTCTGCTATAATTCCCTATTCTTTCTTTCCACCTTTCATTTGATACTGCTTTCATTGGTCTTACTCATTTACCTCTCTTCCTGACCCTTCCCAATTCTTCAGCTGTAGAATAAGCAAAGAAGCTGCAATCACTTGTGATTTTCAGGCTTGCTTAATTGTCAATTGCTTCTTCAAACCCTCTTCTGAACCTATTCTAGAAAACCTCAATCTTCAACCTGCCTATCTAGTTTCTAATATCAGATAATTGTAGGGTGCTCTGTAGCACTGTTGTCTGTAGGTTTTGGTCCCTGTGCATTCAGCCTTCTAAACTATTGATATAGATTGCATGTATTTGAAGTCACAGTGCAAATCCCTGAGCCACTCCTTGTCCAAGCTTTTTCTTTGAAATTCCTTCATGCCTTAATGCTAGTCACTTTTGTGTACTTGTAGACAATGCTTTTTTTTTAAATAAATTCTGCAAAATTGCTTTCAAACTTTTCTTTAATACCTTGGTAATCGGCATCCCACCAATGAGTTTAAAACCTAGGGGAGTCAGCAAAGAAATTAACCTCTGGTGTGATAAAGTACTTTGCACTTTACTTTGGAATCACTATAAATCAACTATATGCATTGCACGTAGTTTAATTGTGATACTGTTCAAGAATGAAAAATGCAGAGATCTGTTAGAGTTAAAATTAAAACCTTACTAAAACTTTACACCCAATCTGATCATTACTATAAATCTCAAGCATATGGATAATGCCATTGGGGAGCTTTGGGCGATGATATTGTGTTTTGTTGCCATGAGAATGTGTAGAATTATATTTCATGACTTTGTGTTTGTTAGGTTAGATTAGATTCAACTTTATTGTCATTGTGCTGAGTACAGATACAAAGCCAATGAAATGCAATTTAGCATCTAACCAGAAGTGCAAAAGAATAGGATTCTTTACAAAATAACTGTGAATAAAAAGTAAGTGCTACAGCATACAAATATAAAAGTACTGAGACAGTCCAATATGGATGCAATATTGCTTAGCACTGTGATATGAGGTTCAGCTGGGTCACAGCCTCAGGGAAGAAGCTCTTCCTGTGCCTGCTGGTGTGGAAGCGGAGGCTCCTGTAGTGCCTACCGGATAGGAGGAGAGTAAAAAGTCCATGGTTAGGGCGAGATTTATCCTTGATAATGCTTTTTGCCCTGCCCAGGCAGCATTTATGGTAGATGTTCTCAATGGTGGGCAATTAGGTGCCAATAATCCGCTGGGCAGTTTTCACCACCCACTGGAGAGCTTTGCGGTCCCATACAGGACAATTGCCATACCACACTGAGATGCAGTTGGTGAGTATGCTCCCAATGGTACGGTGGTAAAGGTCCGTCGGTATCCTGGGACAGAGGTGAGCTTTCTTGATGCTCTGCAGGAAATAAAGGTGCTGTTGCGCCTTTTTGATCAGGATGGAGGAGTTCAGGGACCAGGTGAGATTATTGGAAATATGGACACCAAGGAATTTGAAGCTTGATACACTCTCCATGACAGCGCCGTTGATGTAGATGGGGGCATGAGTGTGGCTCCTAACATCCCTGAAGTCCACAATAATCTCCTTGGTCTTCTGGGTGTTAAGAGCCAGGTTGTTATCGGTGCTGGACCTCATTCCTGTAGGCCGTCTTGTCATCCCCTCTGATCAGGCTAACTAGCATGGTGTCATCTGCAAACTTGATTATGGAGTTAGAACCATGTACCAAGGAACGCAGTCATAGGTGAAAAGGGAGTACAGAAGAGGGCTCAGCACACAGCCTTGAGGCATGCCGGTGTTTAAGGTGAGAGTGGAGGAGGGGAGGTTGTCTAACTTAAGATTGCGGTCTGTTAGTTAGAAAGTCTAAGGTCCAATTGCCGAGGGATAAGCTGATACCAAGCTGGCAAAGTTTAGCGATCAGCTTGGAGGGGATCACAATATTGAATGCCGAACTAAAATCAATGAACAGCATTCTGACGTAAGATTGGGGCTGTCCAGGTGGGTCAGGGCAGAATTAAGTGCCGTGGAGATGGCATCCTCTGTTGACCTGTTGGTGCGATAGGCAAATTGATGGGGCTCCAGGGTAGTGGGCAGACAGGATTTCAGACGTGATAGAACCAATCTCTCAAATCACTTTGCAATGATGGGGATGAGTGCAACTGGGCGGAAGTCATTCAGGCCCATGGCAGTGGAATGCATCGGCACTGGCATGATGGCAATCTTGAAGCTTGTGGGGACAACTGCCTGGGCCAGGGACAGATTGAAAATGTCCATGAAGACCCTGGCCAACTGCCCTGCACAGACTCTGAGCACACAGCCAGGTATTTCATTCGGACCAGCTGCCTTCCTTATATTCACCCTGCTCAGGGTAATGCAAACATCGGAGGTAGAAAGTGAGAGAGGCAGTTCACCAGGTGGGAGATCCGCTTTGAGGGTGACATCCTTGTTCCCTCGGTCAAAGTGAGTATAAAAATAATTGAGCTCATCAGGGAGGGAAGCAGAGCTGGAAGGGGGCACAGTACTAGGTGGTTTGAAGTCTGTAATAATCTGTATGCTGTGCCACATGTGCCGGGGGTCTGAGGAGTTGAAATGCTTCTCAATCCTCTGTTTGTATGTGTGTTTAACCTGAGAGATTCCCCTCCTCAGGTTGGCCTTGGCTGAGCTGTAAGCCTTCTGGTCTCCAGACCTGAATGCTGAAGCTTGTTAAAGCTATAATTAGACTTAATAGTTACTGTTGTTCAGATTTAACCACATCTTTGGTGTGTGGCTGAAGTAATTTGGGGAGAGTGGAGTGACAAAGCAAGAATAATTATCGAGTTGTACCGCACAGAAGCCTGCTGTTTTGGCCCATCTTGTCCATGTCAGCTATATTGCATTTTTACAGGTATCCCATTTGCTAGTGAAACCATTTGCCTACATTAAACTCCTATCCCTCTAATTTCTTGTCCAAGTATGGGTGCCCCCTGCATTGTCTCTACAGGTTATAGAAATTTACTCTTACAGAATTCAAAGGGAGAAGGGGTAGTGAGGAGGAAGAAAAGTAGATATCCTTCTGTAGTCCCTATTAAGCAACATTCTACTTTTCCTATTTTTATTCAACCTTTGCAGCACCCTACAAAAAAAAACGTGACACATGTATTTTTGTGCAACAAAAGCATGGAGGGAAGGTTTTGCCTGTACCCAGATTATCCAAATGCCTTTTAATTGTTATTGTATCTGTCTCTACACTTCCTGTGGCAGCTTGTTCCATATGACCATGATCGTCTGTGTAACAAACTTGCATTTAGTGGCACAGAGTGCATAATGACTCAGAAAAAAGAATAAAAGTGGCACTTTGATCTACTAGTATCAGACATTTCCCACAGTTCTGGTTAGTGTGTTGCCATATAGTTTGGATTACCATAAATAATTACAGCGGCACATCATGACTTTGGAATCTGGGATGTGCTTAAGACCCTAAATACCATCAATCTTCAGAAGTAATTTCCATTGTAACTTGTTTTAAAAGTACAGGTTTACCCCGCTATTCGAAGGAAGAGCGTTCCTAAGAAACGGTTGGTACATTGGAATGTCGTAAAGTGAAGATGCAATTACCAATTATTTATATGGGGAAAATTTGTGAGTGTTCACAGACCCAAAAAATAACCTACCAAATCATGCCAAATAACACAAATCCTAAAATAATGGTAACATATAGTAAAAGCAGGAATGATCTGATAAATACACAGCCTATAATACTTTTCTACAATTATTGCAGCACTGTCCACCGCAGTGAAAATCTCACGCAAACGCTGTCAACAGCACTCGCAGCAGAAACGCAGCGCAAGCGCTCCCGGCAGAAACACACGGCATAAAGCGCTTCCAGCAGAAGCACTCTTTCCAGTAACCTTTAAGCTATGACGCTACCAAATAACACACAAAAATACACAGCCTATATAAAGTAGAAATAATGTACGTACAGTGTAGTTTCACTTACCAGAATTGGGAAGACAGTGAGGACACTGATGATGGTGTGTTAGGCTGAGTCGTTGGAGGTTGGGGTGGTGGGAGGTAGAGGAGACTGGGGTATCACCTCATTGTCATCTGTTTCCATCAGGGCAGGCAGGACACCTCCTATGCCTGCCTCAATGTCGAAGGTCGAGTTTCGTCGTCTGCTGTGGCTGATGTGGAAGACTTAAAAAAACGACAGTATGCTTGACTGCTTAGCCTCGTACAGTTTTCTATCGTACAGTTCTTTGTAAGCACTTAAACCATCCTGCAAATTTGCCCTAAACCTATGCACCCTTTCAAAATTAAAGTCATACTTTTCTGCAATCATTGCAGCATTGTCAATGGCAGCAAAAATCTCACGCAATTGCTTTTTGTTCAGTTCCTGGACGTCTTCACTTTCGAGCCGTTTGCTACTGTGTTCAGTTTCAATTGTTATCCTTTCCTCTTCGTCAGCTCTTCATCTCTCAGATGCCAAAACCGCTTCAACATCATCTTCATCAACTTCCACAAACCCTTAGCCAAACTCATTATGTCCTTACTTTGTTCACCACGATCGAAACGCTTAATTATGTCTAGTTTTATGCTATGTGTAACACCCTTGCGTGCTCTTTTAGGCTTTTCCAATACCTTAGAACTCACCTTGCTAACGGATGCACAAAATAAATTGACATAAAGCATAGATGCTCACAGGCACGTGTTTAAGCAAAGGTGGCCAGAATACAGTTCCGGGGGAGGAGCTTGATTGCTCGGCGCATGCTGCCTTTTTTCTTAACTGTGAAAGCACCTGTTAGTGAAAACAGGTAACTAATATAGGTCTTTTGTAACAGCAAGTTGACGTAAAGCAAATGTTTGAAAAATGGGGGACACCTGTAGTTGTGATCTGAACTAGCTGTACGTTTTACGTGTTCTTAAAATATTTTACTTCAGGATTTTTTTTTTACTTATACATGTTTCTTTTCTCCCATTACCACAATCAGAATGAGAGATGGTTGTGTGTATTGCCATAAGTGGATGCAAATGGCTGTGGAGTTTCCACAAATAGAGCACATTTGTCATATTATCTATCCGCTTGCTCTCACTGTGAGGTGCTTTTGGAATTTCCCTTACCTTTTCTACCATTCCCTTGGATCATAGCTTGTGTATCAATCTTATTCCACCATCTTTATTCTTTATCACTGTATGCCTTTATAAAGAACAAAAATTAATCTTGAGATTGAGAGATTCCCAAGTGTTTTGGGATTATTGCTCCCCAATCTCTCTGCTGATTTCTCTCCTGAATGGTCAACTTTTTAAATTTTAAAATTATGCACTTGAAACTTTCCCAGAAAAAGTACACTTTTTTTTAAACACATGAATCCCGATACACCTTCAGTTTTGCAATCATGGAGTATTTGCATAGCAGCCCTTTCAAGACATATACTCATATGGTGCAATGTCCACACCACAATTGAATCATTTGCTTTAAAAGGAGTATTGACAAAGTTCTGACCTTTTGTAATCCAGCTCCAAAATAAAGAATAATCCCTTGTACTATTTAACATTAATTTAAAATTTGCATGTATAGTCAGCCCTCCTTATCCGCGGATTCCGCATGCGTGAATTTAGCCAATCGCGAAAACACAGAAGTGCTTTTCCAGCACTTGTTGTTCGAGCACATAAGACTTTTTTCTTGTCATTATTCCCTAAACAATGCAGTATAACAACCAGTTTACATAGCATTTACATTGTATTAGGTATTAAAAGTAATCTAGAGATGATTTAAAGTATACGGGAGGATGTGCGTGGGTTATCGTGCATCGGGATCGAAAAAAAATCGGAAGTTCTCTTACTAAGTAAGTCGAAACAGGTATATCCGGTATTATTTAGCATCAGTTAGTCAAACGTTTGTCTGAGTATATATATATTTTACCTTTCTATGCATATAAAACATTTAAGAACGTATGTTTCAGCGCTGGGCTTGGGACAGAAGTTCTCAGGACTCGGGACAGATCGCTCCCTAGTGCGCTCTCCACCGTGCCGGGTTGATGTGGAGGATCAAAAACTCAAAACCCCAAAACCCAATAATTAAACCACTGTGTTGCTTAGTAATAATTGTAGCTCTCATTGGGGCAGAGCCTTTCTCACTTTATCCTTTAAAATTGTTCCGATCGTTGACCGACGTAGCCTAACGCTTTTCCAATGACCGATGGCGTTTCACCTCTTTCCGATCGCTTTATTATTTCCACTTTATTTTCAGTCGTGATTATTTTTGTGAACAGAAACACTGCGCATTCAGAGCTCTGGCGCCGGGTCCTAATGTCCACCGCATTGAGACAGATTAAATAAGGTCTGGGGTTCCGCTGTGTCCTAAGGTTCACCGGATTGTGACAGGTTGGATAAGGGACTTGAGCATCCGCGATTTTTGGTATCTGCGCGGGGTCCCGGGACCAATCCCCTGCAGAAAAGGAGGGCCGACTGTATTGCCTTGTTAGCTGTGTACCTGTACATGTATTATGTGCCCCTTAAAGGTCCTAGTATCTCTACTTAAATGAACCCAAACTTAGTGAATTCATGCATGCTCATACTTAAACAGGGTCTGCATATTCATTAACGTGTTTCCCAATTCCTTCCTATTCACATCTCCTTTGAGACCTCACTGATAAACATTATGGTTCTGAATGATTCATTGCTCACATATTAGTGCTGGCAGTCTTGAGCTATGAAAGTGCCTTGCAATAATAGTTGATTTATGTAAAATTCAACAGATTTAAAATGGTATTGTGCTTTATTTAGTTCCAATTTTCATTGTAAAGGCACTGGTGAGTTTTGTTCAAATCTATGTATAAGGAAAGCAAAATACGTCTGATCAGACTGCTTATCTGTCCAAATTCTTAAACAACTGATAAGGTGGTATGTTAGAATCTAGTGTTTTCTTGTACAAGAATGTTGTTGAGCTATGTGGCTTGCTTGACTATAGAGATGACATTTGTATGTTTAATTCTACAATAGCTCATTTTAAAGATATTAGTGTAATTTGATACTATTTTGAAATCTATAAAACAGGTATTACAGATATTACAAATGGTGATGTAAGTTTATGCTCTTTCTCCACAGGCTGCAGAGTATGTCCCGGAAAAAGTGAAGAAGGCAGAAAAGAAATTAGAAGAAAATCCATATGACCTTGATGCTTGGAGCATTCTCATACGAGAGGCACAGGTTTAGTGACATAGGGTTATGTTTGCTTCTTATACAGTTCAAGAAAAATGCACATATGATTTTAAAGCAGTTGTGGAAATTGCCTCTTACTAAGATTGGGGGGGTAAAACATCAAGGGATTTTTACATTTTAAATGCTGTAAACATTTTTGATGGTTTTTACTTTTAGAACCAACCAATAGACAAAGCGCGGAAGACCTATGAGCGACTTGTCACACAGTTCCCAAGTTCTGGCAGATTCTGGAAACTATACATTGAAGCCGAGGTTAATAATTTTTTTCATTTCAATTTTAGAGGATAATTTAAAAGTGGCATATTCCTACCATGCTTCATGAAGTTCACACCAGTAAGTTAAATTATCTAGACCAATATTAAGTGAATAGCCAGACTTTGAAAGCTGCAGGTGGATCTTGATATCTGTAGGTGCAGACTGTACTTAATGTAGGGATTTAAAGCATTTAATGAAATTTTAATGTCTGGGCCTATTGCACATCAATGATTGTTGCATGTTGAAATTGCAACAACATTAAAATAGTCTTTAATGGTATCTTATGTGCTTTTGGCCTTTTATTCAGTTGTCATGTGTCTCTTTATTGCCTCCCGTGTCATTTCTTTAGAGTTCATTTCTTCTGTTCACTCACAGTATCTTGTATTTAATAGTCCTTTATCAAGCTGGGGCATTTATTTGTCAAAGAGACTCATAATTAATACTGTATTTGCTTAATCTTTTATTTCCTTTTCAGGAATTTGCTTGTAATCAGCTTGTTGTTCTAGCACCACAGAAATACAATAAACTTTTATTTTTTTAAGAGATCTGAAATAAATGCTTCAGATACCCATACAACAGACACAATCAAAAATTCTTAAGTCATTGTATGTGTGTGTAATGAATGATTCCAAGTAAGAGTATTAAATGTCTGGTTTAATAAACTAGCTTAAATGAGCAATCTTTATATTTTTATTTGTTTAATATTGCAGTAGTTTGTCATTTCTATGGATCTAATGATCACAGTTTCATGACTTTAATATGATGGGGGATGCTGAGCTTTGAACCAAGGTCTATCAAAAATTATAGTTATTTTATTCCTGTCAATTATATACAGAAAGCTACTGATGTTGAATGACTGTAGGAGCAGGAAAGTTTGTTTTGGTGCATAATATAATAACCAGATTTTGTCATCCTGTGGCATTCAGCTTGCACTATTGCACAAAGTTTTTGCCAACATTGATCATGCCCTGATGCAATTGTTATAAATCATTGCATTGTTCTAGAGGCATCAGCTTGTTACATAAATTAAAAGCATACAAAATCTGTTCAGTCAAGCTGATCCTTAAGTTTCAACTCAAAGTATAGTTTCAATGTCTACCCTTTGCATGATGGTCTTCACAAATCTGGCAAGCAGCAGTTGATTATTATGAAGTCAAACTAGTTTTTTATTCTGTTCTCAGTACTGCTTCCAGGAGAAGTGTTACCTTAATATTAGAGCAGTTTCACTTTGAGATGAACTATAGTAATCTTGCACTGTAAGATTTGTATTCCTATTTGTCACGGGAAAAATCTCACCAGTTGCAAAGTTCTTTTAGAGATGAATCGTTAATATTTTTCCCACATTGCTACTTTTTCTTTGTTATTCACAGTAATCCTTTACTTCGACATTGGTTTTATAGACTTGGGTTTCTATCTGCAACTTTATTACATTCCACTGATCTGATTTAGTCTGCACTTTTAAGATTTTGAATTGGCAGGTGTCAGGTATGGTATCCTATTATTTCCTTTTTCACTTTTCCTCTTCTACTTCAACTTTCCTTAAAGCAACATCTTCGGTTTTAAAACCATCACAGACTAGAAATATCTGGTTCAGTTCAGATATAAGAGATGAATGGGTCCAACCTGTAAAGTCACATAGTTTAAGGCAGAAGTTAATGATATTGGAAGGGAATTTACCTCAAAGCTGTGGACATTTTTGTTGGGAGGCATAGAGCGACCTGCAGATTCAAAATAAAAAAGGTTGCTTCAAAATACATTAGATAGAATACATTACAATGCAACAAGAAGCTACATACAGTAATTAATTTAAAATATAAGAATTTTTTTTTGTAGCAAATTGACATGGGAGGTTAATCTGATTAACAGATATTGAAGATGTTTATTCATAAACTAAGATTTAGGAAATTATATTTTTTTATTGCATTATTTCTCATTTGAGGTTTGTGACGGAATCAAGTATTCTATCAAACTAGCTTGCTTCTGGCAACATCAATCTGCATGTATTACTTGGCAAGGAACTATTGAATTTGTCAGTTTTGTGCCAGTACACACAAATTAATTATTGCACCAGCACCCGGGGCTCAGTAAGCAGTTGAATAAAATAATTTTTGTGGCTTTTATTGTTGATGGGGTTCTTTAATGCCACAAAGCTCTTAATTGCTAATGTTTCTGTGTTAATCCCTCCCCAGTGTGGCAAATGTGCCCAAAGGAAGAACTTGGGCAATGAAATTGGAATGTCATTTATGTAACAGATTTTGTGCTTGGTTCTTGAGGGTGCCCATCAGTAATTCATTCTTGCAGCTTTAGATTTCTCATGCATCTTTACTTGAACTGTGTGTTAAGTCTGTTTATTGTAGTAAACATGGACGTAAATTGATCCTTCCACAGATAAATATGTTATATCCTGCTAAGTGTATTTCTGGATAGCATGACAATAAGTCGGTAAATCATTCAAAATAAATGGATGTTAAGTCTCTAAATACCCCATTAACAGTATGTGATTATATAGCAATGATTTCTGGGTCCTGATATTTTTCAGTTGTCATTAAGGGCTTAGTGCTTTCCAAACACAATCTAATTTGGTGACGGTAGCAAACTTGGGGTAATAGGTTTTTCATTTCTTCTAAGTACAATGTTCTTGCTGTTAAATTTCATGTTTATGATATGCGGCTGTGAAGTAGTTTGAATCTGCAGTTCTTGGGTTAGAAACTGTTCAAGTACTCTACGTTTTCTTTTGAACCTTTTTACTCAGAGTATTAATTTTTAGAATGATCTCCCAAATGAGCTATTAGGGAATCTTTATATTTTGAGTTTTTCCAAAACCTTGAATGCTTCATACCATTTGTTTCAAGTGAATTTTTTTTAAGAACTTGAAATTTTAATGGTTATTTTTATTGTGATTGTAGGATAAACCTTTAATAATTTCTTCATTAAAATATGCAATCATATGTACTTGACATTTGTAAAATCTTGTTCCTGATGACAAATTTGTTACTATTATATATTCACCTGTGTTTGCAGTGCAAACCTGTCAAATGGAAATAGCAATTATCCTGATGTCATTGTGTTATAGTGATTAATTGCTTGAACAAATCTAGAAAGAGAATCCAATGCTCCAAACTCTGCACCTTCCCAAATGGTTACTCTAGTATGGTATTTAACTGAATAATAAAATAAAGGTCTTGTGTCGAATTAGGGGTAGAATGTAAATGATCTTATTCAGAACTTTCCCTCCTTGATCTCTAGTTCTATGATCTCTCACTGACCAATTTCTGTTTGCTTCTACTTGACTCCATTTGTGTAATGTTGCAGAAAATTGACCATTATTCATTACACAAATTTTTTCCCCTGTTTTTCACCTCCCCACTACATTCATTAGTTTGGATGAGTCACCATGGGTATAAATGTTTTCTTGTTTTGAAGATGTGGATAAGGAATCTTAATTGCTTTGCCTTTTGAATTTTCAGAAAAAGTTAATAGAAGTAATTGTAATTTTCGTCCAAGATCATTTGCACAGCTCTTTTGAGCTTCAGGCACAAATGGTGCAAATCAGCTTGGTTTCACTATCCATATCCTGACAAGATTAGTAATAGTGTTTTCACCTCAAGGGCATGATCTAGTATGCATACAGTATTGTAGTTGCATCGCCATCCCAATTTGAAATTGATCTGCAGTATTAATCTATAGAATCTATAGTTCAGTACATTTATTTCAGACATTGATCCCATATTGAACAAAATTGAGTATTTCTCTCATTTTTGATGGAGACTTGTAAATACTTCAGTGAACTGTAAATATTGTTTTTTGCCAAAGTTAATTAAATTGGTCTTACAGACATGAACTGATGTTTAGCTTGTAAAAGGATCATAGTTGTTTGATTCCAGTGAATAGATTACTTGCTCAGTTACTTGCAAACACAGGCACTTTCTGCTGGCTTTATTTATATTTGCAAATATATAATGCATTTCTGATAAAGTAAATGTAAACTTTAAAACATCTGGTCATAATGAGCTTTAGAACAGACAGGACTAGCAGTAAAATGATCATGATTTCACAATCACTTCGGGGGAGGGAATGTTAGGGTCAAAATGAGTATACCATTGCAGGTCAATCTGGAATAAGTTAAGAATACTTGGCTATGTTTGATTTTAAAGCATTAGATTTTTGAAAATTGTGGTGAGCAATGCTGTTATTCCAGGATCACCCAATTCTTTGTGCTTTTACTTTTGTTTCTATCACCAGTCTGCTTATAGGCTGCATCTACAATTTTGTTTTTGCTTCTAGGTTACCATTGTATTTAATGCCTTTTCTCTTCCAAGAATGCTTTTGTGCTTTCTTCCTGACATTTTCTTAAATGCAGCTGAACACACGGTTATAACCTCAATTAGAAGGCTGAAAAATTGGAAATGAGGGGACAAATGCTGGTCAAGCTCAATAGGTCAGGAAGCGTCTTTTGAGAGGAAGTAATTGGTTTGGGCCCAAGACTTTTCATCAGAAGGACATCAACCTGAAATATTAAATTTTGCTCTCCACAAATGCTGTGTGAAATTCTGAAATTTTCTGTATTTAAAACGTCGTTTAAAACAAAACTATATTTGCTTTATTCCTTTATTTAATTAAAACCCATAGCATTATCATTTTTGTTAGATTGATAAAGGATTATATAAATTAAGTTGAAGAATCTGCATTTTAAGGTTAATTTTTTTTTGAGTTGGACATTGATAATGCCTTAGAAGCAAGAAACCTAAAGATTCTAGGTGGTCCCCAAGAGTACATTGAGCTGTTTGTTCCTACCTGCTGTCCTGTATCCAGTGGCTAGTTTACTTCACCAGTTTTTTTTTTGGCTATAACATTGGTAGTGACTCTCATGTAGGCCCTAGTAGAGGTGCAGTAGAGCTTGAGTTCAGCTGCATCTAAAAGACTTTTATAAAAATAAAAAATAAATAAATTACTCCCAGTAAACTTTTGGACTGCAGCAGTGCTCAGAGTTACACTCATTCTCATTTGAGTTAGCTGCTTGGAAACTGAACAAGGAACATGAGGACTGGACAAAAAAGGTCAACTTTCAGTAATTACTCAGAGTTAGGTAACACAGCATGCCAAAGCCTCCTTTCTAAACTGGTACCTCAGATTAATGTTTGAGCTAATAGAATTGGTTGCTGATGTATTTGGCTGAGGTGGTAGCACGGTAGTAACTGTTATTGCGAGACCTGACCACCATAGCAGAGCTTCAATCGTGAATTTCTTTAATCATTTTAGTAATGCAGTACTGATGAAAAGTCACAACCGGAAACTTTGTGTATACCCCTCTGTAGATTCTGCCTGACTTGCTGAGTTCCTCCAGCATTTTGTGTGTTTTGGTAACACTTAGTGCTCACTTTAGCTATCTCCTGCACCTAATAAAGTGGCAACTGAGTGTTTTGCCGGTTGCAGATTCCTGTTATTACATTTGTAGTATCAATCTGAACAGTAATATAGTACCCTCACTGGAAAAAATACACAACTACTTTGAAATACCCAAATATGTACCTTTCACTTTGCTCCTTTTAGAATATACCCACAAAGAGCCTTTTGCTGAACTTATTTTGCACATATACCAAAATATAGTGATTCATAAATGTCCTGTGATATCTGTATGTATGTGAAATAGGACTATATAAAGCCTAGAGATGTATAAACTGAATTGCTTAATGGTATGTGTAAAATAAACATCTTATGAATTTGCTAAATCTAAACTTAGAAATGCTTATTTCTTTTAAAAATCAGACTTGTTAAGATATAGTGGCACAATTATCTTAGCAAGTCCATATTTGTTATTGTAATAGATGTTTAAATTTTCATTCTCCCTTCACTATAATGGATGTTTTTACTGAGGTGGTGCTAATGCAGTCACAAATTAGTGTTTTTTCTTCCATGCATATAATTGAAGTCGGCAGTTTACTTTTAACATTTGCTTTGCACTTGGTAGCTAATAGTGCAGACTTGGGGCTGACTGTTCCTGTTGTTTAAGCCTGGAACTGAACCCAAGATTTTATTACTGGTTTATAACATTTGCTTTTCAAATGCACTTTATTGTCTGTAAAGATGCATTAAGGTAAAACAATTCAACAAATGCTTATAAATATACTAGCTCTTTGCTTCCTGACTTCAAGCAGCCCTGTTACCAGATTTTATTTATGCCAGGTTGAGTTTGGCTTTGCACTTTATTACCAGACTCATTGATGTATCAAAAAATCCTCTGCACATTCCAATTTGACTTGGTTCATTCAGCATTGACACTTCTTGCAAAAGCCTGTTCTTCCTCAGTTCATTGTGGAAAAAATTGCTGTTCTCTCAAAAGCATACTCATTTCAGAATCAAAATTAATCAGTGGTAAATAGACTTCTTTATTGCTTCTCTCCAACATTGTAACATCTGACAGCCAGTTCTGTTTTAATACAGCAAACTAAACAGTTAACCCCTAGATTATGAATGTCATGTGATAGTTCAGAAACCCTTCATGCCAGTTTAAGGACGTAAATCCAAGTGACATGGAAACTTCAACTGTCCATTTTGAAGAAAACAACTTGTCATCTATATCTGTAGTGCCACACTCACTGCTTTTTAACTGTACTCCAAATTACTCTGGATTAGCACATTGTTATTTGTTTTTTCAGAGTTGTTCAATTGGCGACATCTAGTGAAAAACCACTAGCCTTGTTAGAGAATCTACTTCTGGAGGGTGACAAATTGTTCTCGGGTGCTCAGCTCAATTTGTGTGCTTGCCTTTCTGTTTGTTTGAAGGGTGGAAAAAGTAGGGACCTAATTTACCGTAATTTCTTGATTCAATATTCAGAGTCTGGGCATTACCTAACCACTAACAGCAGGTGGTAGTATATCCAAATGAAAAAAGTTATTACAAGTTTGTGCAGCAATGAAGACATTCTTGTACACTGTTGCACTGTGTACCTGGCACTAAATTTGCAATGAGTTTTTCAATTTTGTGTATCAGTGCAGTTTCACAAATTAGAGCAGAAGGAAACATTGCCTGCTGAGTCTGTACTGGGTTTATGGAAGATCAGTTCAACCTCCCTTACCCTCCTCTTGTCCTGTAACATTGCATATTTTTTCCAGATATTATTCTGGCTCTTTTGAATGGTAGAATTGAACCTACCACCTACTCTGACTTCATTTTCAAGTAATCTTGCTTTTAGAGCTATTAAATAATGTTTTGCATGTTTGAGGATGTACAGTATGTACATGTGTTTTATAATTTCTAACTTGCATGGTCTGCTAAACCTAAATTTAATACTTTTCAGCCTGTAATTTGAATACCACCTACAGCTGTTCTAAAGATCATCAACTCAATTGAAGCAAAGCAAAATTCAAAGGTTGCAAATTGAGTGAAAATTCCAAAGCGGGAGAAATTTACTCAACCTCTTTCCAGTTTGTCACGTCATCTGATTTACATTTGTCATGATGCTTTTTAACATTGCAAAGGTAGTATGATTTAAGCTTGCCTGTTATTGCAGTGAACAAATTTGGCTTTTGATTTGTGCGTTTGTAACCCTTTCAGTATACACTATTTTTAACAATATTAATATATTCTTGGTTAAAGTTGCTAATTCAGTTAATTGAATTTTATTTCATCTATTCTTGTATTCTGAACAAATGAGCAGTGCACACATCACTACTCTTTCAAAATTTTCTTGAAGCAAACTAGAGGTATTAAGTATCTTAACACAGATTATGCAGTTTGCACCATTGAAATTACACATCTGTTACTTCCACAATTTTCTCTTGAACACAAGTTTTATTGGCTGAGCTGAAGGGAAAATCTACTTGATCTGCGTTCTTGCAGCTGAAGACGAAGAGACAAAACATGTTCTGCTTCACTTGGGTCCAACTTTTATTTCATTCATCTCTACTCACCTTCCTATTTTGGTGGCTTTCAACATGTAATAGCAGTCACCAATAAATGAAATGAGGCCATTATCTTCAGCAATAAAATTTAGACCACTGAAAATCCGAGGAATTAATGAAGCATTTTTCAAATAATTACTAAACAGTTTAATTGTAACAGCAATTATTCTGACTAGTTTTCAATTCACTGGAACTGCCTAAAGGCTCTTTGAATAGAATTATCAAATATAACTTTTGTTTCTCAGATGCCTAGTTATTTTGTTCTCCTTTTGTATCTGTAATCATTATTGCTAGCTTTGCCATGGTGATAATACATTAAAGAATTGTATTCATGACTTTTTGGTAAGTTATACACCTTACCATACGAGGCAGGAGATTAACAGAAAAAAAACATTTCTAACATCTCATAAGGCAATAAATGGAGTACTTGACCAACCTGATGTTTACTCTGGCACCATGGGTAGCTTCAAAATGGTGGCTGCAGAAAATTAAGGCGTGTACAGTTGAAGAAATGGTTTAATCTTGAGAATGTAACTTAGCAAACATGGAAGAAAAACTTAAGATTTATTTTCACTTACACTCATATATAACTGAAGATTTTCACATTCATTGTCTTCAGGTCTTTGTGTACCACCAGTCTCAGGCATGGCATAATTGTATGTTTTTCTGAATGTATCATGGATTGTTTAAAGTACTCAAAATTGCCAGATAACTATTCAGTGTTAATTTTGTCAAATGAAGTAACCTTCAGTGAGCACCTCCAGTTTAAAAAAAAAAAAAAATAAATAAAATAAATTCCACTTTCCACCACCCAGCTATGGTTTTGGGTAGTTTGTCTATAAACACTGTTCAATATTTTGTGCTGCTGCATACATTTAGAGACATGGATTAGTTAATAATTCCAAAGATTAACAGTATATCGGTGTGCTGTCACTGTGGAATTGTACTGCTCAGAAATAGGCCCTTTGCACCAACACATTCATGCTGATCAAGGTATCTTTCTGAACTACTCCAATTTTCCTGCTTGCCTTTCTGTTTGAAGGCTGGAAAAAAATAGGGACTTAATTGTCAGCTAACTAATTTGGTAATTTTTTTGGTTCCCTCTAAACCTTCTCTATCTGTGTATCTGCGTAAATATCTTTTAAACCCAACTCTACCTTCATGTACCATTTTCGTAGCCTATTGCATATATCTCCACCTCTGTGGGGAAGAGACTTGTCCCTTCAGTCTCTTAGATCATTCCCTCACCTTAATTCATGTCCTCGAGCTTTGGCCTCCCCTGCCCTGGGAAGAAGACTTGGCAATTCATCTTATTCCCCTCATAATTTTGCGTATCTATAAGGTCACCCCTCAGCCGCCTTTGTTCTAGAGAAGAAAATTGTAGCCTAGTCCAGAATGTTATACATTAAAGGTAATTTTAGCAGAAATAGCTTGTATATTGCAAAAGCATGCAGGAAGGACGTGAGAGTAAAGGGATTACTGGAATGTTCTAGGATGGCCTTTTCTAGCATCAACAAGTTTAATATTGTCTATGAATTTTAAAAAAAATAGGCATGGCATAATAGCTATAACCAGTTAATTAGATTTTTTTTTTGTTCTGTATTAGTGTGCTATATCTGCCCCTCCACAATTTCGCCAAAGCATAAGAATCTATTTAATAGCAGTTAACAATTGTTTGTACTCCCTTGGTAGTGCATTTGTGCTGGGATGGCTATTGTCATCTGTGGAACAGCGCGAATGTGTGGCTGATTGCATTTGTTGGTATGAGAAGCATTATCCAGATACATTTAATGACATAGGCATACATATATGCCATGCAAATTAGATTTTTGCAGCACCCCAGTGCATTAAATACATGACAAACAAGTTAATACAAATTATACACAGGTGATAAAATAAACATAATAGTGCAAGTAAAAGAAATGTAGATTAAGGTGTAAGGCTTTTGAGTTCCTGTACTTCCTGCCTGGTGGCAATTTTGAAAAAGGAGAATGTCTCAGATGGAGGTGTTTGGATGCTGCCTCCCTGTGCCATAGCCTCAGGAAGATAGCTTTGATGGTGTGAGAACTATAGTTTTTTGTTCTAGGCCTTCAGAGACAAAGAATTATTTTTAAAAAGTAAGTAAGTACAAATAGCAGTACAGGGGAGTAAAAATAGATTTTTTATACTTAGTAGTGGGTAAGTTGTGGAGGGGCTGTTATACCACAGATCAGCAAGAAACAAAGTTCATATACAAGCTGTTAATTCTTAAATATAAAAGTTGCCTTCACTGGTTGGGGCTGTAAAGGAGTGTTATGCTAGTTGTTGCTTGGTAGCTTGTGGATTCTTGGAGCATGGACTTTTCTTACCTTGATTCTCCTACGCAATAATGTTCAAAGAGAATAGGTTATGGATTTTGAGTTTCCAATTCTTATTCCACACATTGTCATTTTCAGGTCCAGCTTGATTTGAATGGTTTGAGCTGCACTCAATCTGCAGTCACTCATTGTCTTTAAACGACTACACCATAGTGCTTGCACATGGAAGATGTGAATGTGCCAAGGCTTACATTTGGTTAAACAATTTGTATTGGCTTACTTTGGATCCATGATAAATGAGAAATCATTATCATAATCACCAACCTGTCAAATTTGACTTTTATTGATGGGTTCCTTGAAATACACATTATAGACAATAGACAGTAGGTGCAGGAGTAGGCCATTTGGCCCTTCTAGCCAGCACCGCCATTCACTGTGATCGTGGCTGATCATACACAATCAGTACCCCCGTTCCTGCCCTCTCCCCATATCCCTTGACCCTGCTATCTATAAGAGCTCTATCTAACTCTCTCTTGAATGCATCCAGAGACTTGGCCTCCACTGTCTTCTGGGGCAGAGCATTCCACATATCCACCACTCTGTGGGTGAAAAAGTTTTTCCGCATCTCTGTTCTAAATGGCCTGCCCCTTATTCTTAAACTGTGGCCTCTATTTCTGGACTCGCCCATCAACGGGAACATGCTTCCTGCCTCCAGTGTGTCCAATCCCTTAATAATCTTATATGTTTCAATCAGATCCCCTCTCATCCTTCTAAATTCCAGTGTATACAAGCCCAGTCGCTCCAATCTTTCAACATATGATGGTCCCGCCATTCCGGGAATTAACCTTGTAAACCTACGCTGCACTCCCTCAATAGCAAGAATGTCCTTCCTCAAATTTGGAGACCAAAACTGCACACAATACTCCAGGTGGGGTCTCACCAGGTCCCTGTACAGCTGCAGAAGGACCTCTTTACTCCTATACTCAATTCCTCTTGTTATAAAAGCCAGCATGCCATTAGCTTTCTTCACTGCCTGCTTGCTTTCATTGACTGATGTACAAGAACACCTAGATCTCGTTGTACTTCCCCTTTTCCTAACTTGACTCCATTTAGATAGTAATCTGCCTTCCTGTTCTTGCCACCAAAGTGGGTAACCTCACATTTATCCATATTAAACTGCAGCTGCCGTACATTTGCCCACTCACCCAACCTGTCCAAGTCACTCTGCATTCTCATAACATCCTCCTGACATTTCACACTGCCACTCAACTTTGTGTCATCAGCAAATTTGCTACATTTTGGCACACATGCTTCCATCTCATTGTATTTGAAGCATGTAACACTGATCTTATTATCACCATTTGCCAGATGCTGACCTGTGTCTTGGAGTTGCAAGTAAGGCAAGCCTGCAAGCATCTGCACAGTGTAGCATTAGCTCCATTTTGCCAGCAGTGACACGGGGTGTGTAAGATATACTCTAAATAGTTCATTCTCTGGTGGTTTTTACCAGATGATTTTGCTGTTCTTTTGAGAGGATCAGACTATTATAATATGATATTTTTAAATGTAAATGCTGTTTCTCATATGAGATCACTATTTACAGTCAATCAGCATATCAACCCACAAGGTCCTCACTCCCTTCTTGATTCTTTCAGAGATGTAAAGATCAGTGTTTTAGAATAACTCTCTACAGATAAAAAGGCAGCGATGTTTGGCATTTGTCTTGTTCTTTAGTTCTTGGCTCTTCAGATTGGATTACAAGAAGAAATTTCCTCACTGAGTTCATAAATACTTAAGCAGCTATTTCCAGGACAACTTTGCGCAGAAAATGGTAAGGTACAAATGCAATGTGCAAATGCCAAACAAAACCTCCGCCAAATAGTATCCATGATGCTCAGTGTATCAGAATCACGCATGCATAACTGTTCCTTAGAATTTTCCTTTTGATGCAAAGCAAACGTGCACAAATAAAAAGGTTATCACTTTAAATCTTTGAGCAGCATATTGATTCTGCAAGTAACCACTGGGGTTTAGCAGCTAATAGGCTGAAGCAGTTTCAGACAATCTCATTAAACTTGAGTGGTTTTAATTTTGGAAAGGTTATGAAATGCAGTGCAGTTCAGATAAGTAGGGTTGTAATATTCTGCTTCAACCCAAAACTAAGCAGAAAATTACTTAGATTGGTGGAGGATTAAGAGTTTAGTTTTTCAGTTTATAGCTCAAGCTATAAATGGTTGAGGAACGAGTGTGCTCTAGCAGGCCTTAGTTCTCAGAACGAGGGATGAACTGAATTTTGGTTTCACTTGACCAACTATATACTTGTTCTATTATGATTATTCATTGCTTCCTTTAACATTCTTGCATTGATCCTGCTGCAGCTTTCATTCTTGCCTTCCATGGCTTACTGGGCTCCCTCATTCTGTCATTGGTGTACTCTGGGAGGGGTCAGAGGGATATTCAAAACACCTGAGGCATCTGTCTGACCCATGCTATTCTATTCACCCAGGACCTTTGTGCTTGGTAATCTATATCATGTTGCAGTTTTGCCAGGAACTTTAAGTTCTTACCCTAGTTGGACATCTGTTTACTAGCGTTAACTATTCTTTTCATCTTCCTCTGGCTCTGTATTCTAGTACGCAATTTCATGGTTGCCCAAATGATTACTTCACCATCTAAAACTCCTGTCACCAAAACCCTCATGCAATTGGATTCTGGATTTCCTCACTTGCAGACCCCAGTCAGTTTGGATTGCAAAAATTTCTCCACAATCTCCACCAGCACAAGAGCACCACAGGGATGTCTGCTGTTCTACTTGCTCTACACCTACGACTGGCTGAGCACAGGTTCAACACTAAATTCAAGTTTGCTGAAGACACCAATGTTATGGACCGTATCAAAGGTGGTGTTGAATCAGTATACAGGAAGGGTATTTGATGTCATAACAACAACCTCTCACCCAATGTCAGTAAAACCCAAGAATTGATTGCAGACTTCAGGAGAAAGAAACCAAAGGTTGATGAGCCAGTCCTCATTGGAGGATCAGAGGTGGAGAAGGTCAGCAACTTTAAATTCCTGGGTGTTAAATTTTCAGAGGACCTGTCCTAGACCCAGCATGTAAATGTAATTGTGAAGAAAGCACAGCAGTACCTCTACTTCTTTAGGGGCCTACAGACATTTGGCATGTAGTGAAGAGCGTATTGACTGGCTGCATCACGGCCTGGTATAGAAGCATCACTGCCTTTGAATGAAGAATCCTAGGAAAGGTAGTGGATTCAGCTCAGTACATCACAGGTCAAGTCCTTCCAACCACTGAGCACATGTACATGAAATGCTGTCATAGGAAAGCAGCATCCATCAGAGATCCTCACCCCAGGCCGTGCTCTTTTCTCACTGCTGCCATCAGGTTGAAGGTGCAAGAACATTGGGACCATCAGGTTCTGAAACAGCTACTTCAACCATCAGTCTCTTGAACGAGGGGATAACTACACTCATTTGCCCATCCATGCAGATGTTCCCACAGCCAATCATTTTACTTTAAGGACTCTTAATTTCATGTTCTCGTTATGCATTGCTATTAATTTATATTTGCATTTGCAGTTTGTTGTCTTCCAGCTGATCTTCCATTGATCCTGTTATCATTACTATTCTCTGGATTTGCTGAGTATGCCTGCAGAAAAATGAATCTCAGGGTTATATGTGCTGACATATATGTACTCTGATAAAATTTACTTTGAACTTTAAAGGACTTCATAAACATAACACAATGGTCATCCCTTTGGTTACTTCACTGGGGGGAAACTAATGTTATTAAGATGATTGATAGCTCTAAGAAAATGTATTTTACCATATTTAAGGGGACTAAGCAAGTGTGTACTAATGATATGAACAAGGGCAAATGGGCAAAAATATAAAACTAAAAATTGAGCAAAATTATGGAGGGTGGTAAACTAGAGACTAGGTTGGTTTGGTGCTAGAATAATAAAATATTAAAGTTTGGATGTGGGTTTAATTAGGCAAATTTTACAATGCTGAGGATATTTCAAGGCTCATGAACAAATGGAGCACTGAGCTAGTGACCAATTTCTTGGGAAATGCAGCAGGTGGGATATATAGTCTATTTGTAGATCTTTAGTAGAAGGCCTATTGCAAAAGTGTATGGGATTAAAATGTAATCTTGATATTCTTTTCCAAGTCCATTTTAGAGAATCATTACTACTCGGGAGGAGAGTACACCAGGTAAGGCTAATGCTATAGATTTTCACTACATGGAATACAATGCCTGAAGAAATCACTTTCAAAACAGTAACTAGAAATAAAATAATCCCAACAAGCCTATAACATTGGACCCCTCTATTTGTAATCTCAGGAAAAATTATTTTCAAAATTATAAAATCTATTTCCTTTACCATAGTATTAATTTTTACACACAAGAATTGTTGCAGCAATGAGTGCAGCACAATGTGATCAGCATTAAAGCATTCAATTTTTATCTTGAATTTCCTTCATCCTTGCTGCCATTATAGTAAGTCACTGTAATACCTCTAAGACTGGGCTTCAAAAACAAGCAAAGCTCTAATTAAGGCATGTAGTGGTTTAGTATTTTGTACTCCATCTCGATGATGCATGATGACTTTAAATCATTTACCAGCATTCTTCGTACCTTTGACCTGGGTAAACCCCAGGTTTCTCTGTTCCTGCACTCCTTTTCAACTGGTAATGTAATGATATAAATGATCACTGTTGTTTGCATTATCTCAAAATAAATGCTTCATTTATAAATGTAGGGAAAGTACTGGGTTTCTCCAGATTCTATGAAAATTACAGGTGTGACCTTCCAGATTTTTGGGGCAAAATACAGATTATAAAAATTAAAACTTCAGCCATTATTGGTGCTTAGCATGCCCATCAGTACCCATGCTACTACAAGGCAAGTGAAAGGGGAGAAGAATAACTTAACCCATATTGCACTAAAGTAGGACTTGTATTTGATAACTATAATTTACCCATAAGCTCTTTTGATTCCTTAATACAAATTAAATAGCCTATAGTGTTAGTGTTCAATACTCTGCTTGGGCATGAGAGTGTAGGAATTAACGGTCCTTAGAGACTTAAAGTAGAATTATTTTTTAACAAATGCTGATTTGCTGGAATTTGAATTATGCTGTCTTGTGATGAAGGTTGAAACTAATTTTCAGAACAACCAGTTAGCATTTCTACATAGTTTCTCCACAAATTCTGCCATCTTCAGCAGGATCCTACCATCAAACACATTTATCTCTCCCCATTTGTTGCTTTCCTCGGGGATCATTCCCTCTGATTCCCTTGTCCATTTGCCCCTCTCCACTAATCTTGACACATCCCTGCAAGTGACAAATGCTACACTTGCCCATTCTCCTCTTGCCTCCATTCAGGTCCCCAGTCTTCCAGGTGAATCTTGGGATCATTTGTTGTATCTAGCACTCCTGATACGGCCTCAGCGTAATGAGAGGGGCCTTTTTGTTGAGTATCTCCACTCTCCTAACTGCCAAAAGCAGAATTTCCTGGTAGCGGAACATTTTAATTCCTTTTCCTGTTCCAACATTGTCAGTCTATGGCCTCCTCTCTTGCCATGATGAAGCCACTCTCAGTGGAGGAGTAACACCTTGCATTCTGTCTAGGTAGCCTCCAACCTGATTACATTCGTATCAATTTCTTCCCGTAATTATTTCCCCTCCCTTTTCCCTCTTCTATTCCCATTCTGGCCTCACGTCTTCTCACCAGCCTGTCACCTCACCCAGCGCTGCTCCTCCCCCTGCTCCCATGGTCCACTCTCCAGCCTTTTGCCTTTCCCACCCACTTGGCCTCACTTGTCACCTAGCTAGTCCTACTGCCCCTTCCACCCCACAATTTTATTCTGGTATCTCCCCCCTTTTTCAGTCATGATAAAGTGTCCTGGCCCAAAATGTTGACTATTTATTCATTTCCATAGATAACAAGTTAGAATATATTATAGTCTTGTTGTAGCATTGAGAGATGGGATAAGCTTTTAAGGCTTTTAAAGTCACTTGTTTTTATTTAATTGACATTTACATTTTTGTAATATTTAGTTTTATATCTTTAAAGCTGTCATTTTACTGCTTGTTCTGAATGAAAGAACTAAATAATAAAAAGGTTTGAAATGTGGGATTATGGGTGTTATGAATGGACTAATATTAGTTGTATTTGAGAATATTCTAATGTTCTCCAAGGTGGGGCAGTCCCTATCTTGCTATATATTCATAATCCCACAGATGAATAAGATGACAGTTTTGATTCTGATGAAGCTCAGTGCCACATGATTGTAAATACCTGTATGAGGTCTCTACACCTCATTCACACAACAATGAGCATTTTCTTTAATTGAGCCATGTTCATCTGTATTGTGAATGAGTATAATGCAACCAGATAGCTAACTATCTTCAGAAGAGCACTCTATACATTCTCCAGCCATACAATTTTTGAGATGGATCATTAATTATCTGTATTTCTAGAGCAGCTTTATTCTGTTATTTGCACTCCTGGAAACTGATGTGGTCCATGCATGTGTAAGGGTTCCTGCCAATAAAGATGACAAGTAACTGATTTGCAGTGTTTAGGTGTATATCTGCTAGCTGCTTTTATCCATCCCCGAAAGGATCTCAGTTTTAAAGCTCAATTTACACTGATTATTCTCTCCCATTGAAGCAGAATGCGTTTAGAACTTGGTGTATCTAAACTGCTTTCTAAAGCTTATGGTAGAGTAAACATGCAGAATAGATGTAGAGCACAAGAGCTTACACCACTATTTAAGATGGAAAGGTACAACCAGGGGTGTCCGAAAGGAATTGTATTCAGCGCATGAAACACAGCTATCAGCCGTCTTTGAAATGAGCCTCAAGTTTGTCTTTAATAAAATGAACATCGTTCTAGGATAATGTGAAATATCTAGTGCTGTGTAGCTCTTGGGCCCTGCATATCCCTTTAGGGTCATTGTTTATCCTGTATAATACACTGAAACTGGCAGCATTGGTGTTAATCAGAGTTATGGTATCACTGCCATTCATGTTAAAATGTATTTAGCAAATTTTCATAGATTTTCTGATAGTATAAAAGTGAACATTTCTTGTGAGATAAATTATAGAGAAGGACATTGCCATGACTGAGTTGCTTTATTTCCAGCTACCTGTTCTGATAGTTACTTGTTAAGTTACAGTGAATGTTTTCACTGGAAGTAAACTTACTGACTGGTACAAAGAAGCCACTACAACCTTTCATGGCAGTAGGATGCTGGAACATAACTATAAGGGGTGGAAATTGATATATGTATTCAGAGCATTAATTATACATATAAGCTGTGATTGCAGTAGAGATAAAATTATAAAAGCATGAGCTTAAGTGCTGTAGAACAATTCAAACAATTAGTTTGATCACGTAATAGACCTCAAATGAAATGATTATGTCACTTGAATATTGTAAGATTTACAACATTGGTGTTTACCATTTTAAATAAATATAGCTATTATCAGGACTGGGTTTATTCTGAACTCTGCTTCTTTGAAAGTGGTTCCATAAATGGTTCAATGACCTCCAATGCCAGCACATCCTACATCCTTTCTTAGAAATGAAACTGTTCTCAATACTGCAAATATGGTCCGACCAATGCCTTAGCATTGCAACCTTGCTTTTATATTCTAGTCTCTCTCAAAATGAATGCTCACATTACAATTGACTGACTCAGCCTGAAAGGTAACCTTTAGGGAATCCTACATTAGGACTCCCAAGAACCTTTGCACCTGTTTTCTGAATTCATTCCTCATTTCGAAAACGGTATACATCTTTATTCCTTCTACCAAGGTACATGATCGTGTACTTCCTTACACTGTATTCCATTTGTCACTTTGTCTGTAGACTCAGTATACTATTTTTTTCTCTCTACAGTTTGTCTTCTGCACATTAGGTATTTGTCAGTCTTTGTGTAGTTTTTCATTCTATTGTATGGGCGCCACGGTATCGTAATGGTTAGCATAATGTAGCTTGAGGTGTCAGCGTTCAAGGCCAGCGCCCTCTAAGGAGTTTGTGTGTGTCTCTCTCTCTCTCCCCCCCCCCCCCCCCCCCCCCCCCCCGTGGAATGTTTGGGTTTACTCCAGGAGCTCTGGTTTCCTCCCATAACCCAAAGACCTGCTGGTTAATTGGTCAATGTAAATTGACCTGTGATTACTCTAGGGTTAAATAGGTGAGTTGCTAGGTGGCATGGGTCGAAAAGCTGAAAGAGCCTGTTTGACATTGTAACTCAAAATAAATAATATTTAAGATGTCTTTGTTCGACTGAATATTTGCAAAAATAAATCTCAGGGTGACGTATACTTAATAAATTTACTTTGAACTTGATTTCTGCAGTGCTGTTTAATTTGAGCGCTTGCTGGCCCTAATATTTCTCTAACCAAACAAATTTATTGTGCAATTGCTGATCAATTATGTATTCAGTAATTTATTACAATTGTGATTCATTTACATGCATTAAAATAGCAGGAAGCTAATTAGGTGTCCTCCAGGAACAAAGCTCATTCTTTCTTAGCATAGCAGATAAATTCAAAATTGGTGGTTCTCAGTGATTTGCCACAGCAATTTTTTTTAATTAGGCAAATACGATTCCAAAAGAATAAGATCTTTTGCTTTGGGGAAAAACATCCACTTACAAGAGAATGATTGCAGTGAATATGTAGCATTAGACTTGTACTGATTTGCCTTTCTGTAAACAGTGTGAGTATAGTGGTTTCAGGTACCATTTTTCCACAGCATGCATCTTTGGTTTATTAAATCATTTCTATAGCTACTAGGAACTGGACTGAAACTGTATAGATTTGTTTCAGGAGATACGTTAACAGCCACATCTCGCAATGGAATGGTACCTTGTATTGGGCAAAATTGAATTAAGAGTTTACATTTGGGTTTCCAGATTGAAATTCTCAGTACAAGATGCCTAAAGAATTTAATTCAAGTTATTCGATGTATTTCTCATTTTTAAACTGGTGTCAAATAATAATTGCACATTATTTCATGGGAATGGGCCATTCTAACCCATTTTTCTCTTTATCTTCCTATGTAAGCATTTATGAGAATGTTTTGGTAGTGCCATTACAATTACAAAATATTTTCTTGACATCCAATAATGTTGAAAACATTTTGTTATTCTAATGAGCAGACAGCATGGTTTAATATCGTGTGTGAGGATTAGCACTGCAATCAACTTTGACTTAGCAGTGAGTTGAGCAGTATAATTAAGTTGCTTTTTTAATACAACTTTACCAATTTTTCACTTTTTATTTGCTCATCCCTTTTTGCCTGGTATGCAGCATCTAATGCATGGGATTACAGAAGGTTGTAGACTCAGTCAGTCCCATCACAGGCACAACCTTCAAGCGTGACTGAGCATGAGGTAATGATCCACTTCCCTGTGGTGCAAAAATTACCACTGTGCTCTTCGGGATGAATTTCCAGAGCTTGCATCCGGTGACAGACTGGCAGTACTTTTCTAAATCAAGATAGTTTTCAACTTGGAGGTAACAAGATGGTGGAGTACTCAAATACTTGTTGTCTTTGTCCTTGATGATAGCAGATTTTGGAGGTGCTACTGAAAAACCCCAGCAAGTAACTAGTGAATTTAGAGGTTCCACATGCTGAAACACCTAAATGCCAGTGGTGTAAGCAATTTTTGATGTGTTTGAAATAGTGCAAATCAAATGGGCAGTTTTTTTCCTGCATATTAAGCTAATAAGGGATCATCACTACAGCATTCTTCCAAGCAAGTGGAAAATGTGTCATCCTGCCTCTCCGTAGCTTGTACCTTGTTGATGTAAGAGCATTGGAGTGTCAAGACTTGAATGGTTTGCTGTGCGATACCACCACCTGTGGATGGTCCAGTTCAATTTCTAGTCACTAGTAACCCATGATTTATTGGCGTCTATTATACTAATGCATTTGACACTTCTGTCGCAGCCTTTCTGCATGTATGGTCAGCTTCATCTGCTACAAAGTTGTATCTTGTGCTGTACATTGTGGAACCGTCTGTGAACATTACCCACTACTGATGGAAGGTCATTAAACAACTGAAGATGGTTAGATAAGGAATACAGTCCTGAGGATCTCCTAGCAATGATATCCTGGTACAGGAATGGTTGATCTTTAGCAACTGCAGCCATTTCCTTTGCAAAAGATCTTGGTAAGCATAGATCATCTGGATCAAAGGATCTGTTTCCATGCTCTTAAGACTATGACTAAGATATTATTCCCACTACTGGAGCATTTTCCCTTTGCCTATTGAATTTGATTTTAGCCTCCCTCAGTCAAATGTGCCTCTATCAAGGGCATTCATTCAACTCACTTAGAATTTGTCTCTTTTACTATATGTTCACCAAAGCTGTGACAAGGACTGGAGTAGAATCTGGCAAAATTTGAAAAAAAAAACATTGCTGAGTTGGTTATTACTGAGTGAGTGCCATTTGATAATGCTGCTGATCTTCCATCAATTGCCTGATTGACTGGGTGGTAATTAGCTACTGTGGTTTATCCTGCTTTTTGTGACGACATAACTGATCAATTTATTGTAACTATGCTGGTCTGCAGTACTACCACTATGATGTTTGGTTCATTACGTTTGCTGTATCCAGTTCTGTCAGCCATTTTTGACCTTTGGGGTGAATTGGATTGCCTGGAACTGGTATGTAGTTGTGGGAATCTCCAGGGTTGATGCATCTGACTGCGCATAATTGTAACATTTCAGACCTTAGTATTCATACAAAGGACCTGGCATTATGGAAGATAAAATGTTTTTTTTTGGGGGGGAGACAATTTTCCTATTTAGTTAACCTCCATCACCACCACCAATTTGTTTTGTTAGTCATGTAACATCATGTGTGCAGTATTACAGTACTATTGGGCCAACACCTCATTACCAGTACAATGTTTATATATTATAAAGCTATTCTGCTGGGCAGTGCTTCCAGTGTATTAGACACACATTTTGTTCTGATGAAGAGAGGTTTCAGCCTGAAACATCAGCTGTTTGTTTCTCTCCATAGATGCTGCCTGCCCTGCTGAACTCCTCCAGCACTTTGTGTGTGTCTTGGATTTCCAGCATCTGCAGCATCTCTTGTGTTTACATTGTTGTTTGCCTATTTTTCAATGTTCTGCAGTCAGAATTTGCTATTGTTTCAGAATGTTGGTATACCACATTTCATCATTGTATTTGACATAATAAAACATAATAAACTACTTGAATTTGTATGCTTTATTTGTGTAGTATTTAAACAGCAGCTTACTAGTGAGAAATCATTTGCAGATTTTTTTTCATATTGAAGTTGGAGGTTGTCTGTTCCAACATTCAAAGCTATTTGCCCCATGTTGCTAGATTAATGTGGCCATGCGAATAGCAGGCATGCATTGTTCATTGCCAAGCTTAAGGCCCAATTGAAGGAAGTTTTCTTTCTGGTTATGGGCTTTATGCTGAGTTATTGGAGCTGATCAGCTCCCCTTTACATTTTATAAGTATTCTCAACATTAAGTACTGATTACGATATTTTTTCAAAGGTTTCAGTTACAGTAGAATGATTCAGCCAAATCATATAGGATACAGCTCGCATTTGCACTTCACCTATCCAATATTGCTGATGTGGAAATTTAAAATTAGAAAAAATAAGTGAAAATGTTCATTACATCAAGCAGTAATTTTGTAGGTGAACAAGTTCATTTTCCAGTGGGTGACATGTTAAAACTAGAGTTGATTTGTTGGGGAAAGGGATAAAAGAACAAAGAACCCTCTTTTGGAGAGCTGATAAAGAAATGATCATTGTTTGTGGAAAGAAGCCAATGTGGGTCTAGGCACAATATAACGTTGGAATGTTTCAATGTCTGAAATTGTTGAACCCAGTCCAGAAGTCTACTCAAGCTTCAGATGTTCTTGAAAGTGGTCATTGCATCTTTGATCCTGTTGAATAGAAAAGAATACATCAGGAAGTATATTAAATCAATACTTCCACCTGGAAGTAGCACTCCAGTTTATGAATGAAGGGAAAGGAGCGAAAGGGCAAATGTTTTGTTTATTTTAAGTTTGCTTACTTTTCCTGCAGAACTATGGTGGAGAATGGTTCTATTAATATAAAAGTGACACTTGTATAGCTTTTTATCCAAGTGGCCTTTTGTACATGAAACCAGCAGTGGATTTCATCAGTACTGGACCAGTCAAGGTTAACACCTGTCATTTAGACATTACGCTTTGTGACCAAATAAGTGTGGTTTTGGCAGCAGGGATTCTTTAACTGCCTTGGTAGAGAATTTTATATCTAACATTTTTCAGAAGATTTAAAAACTGGTTTGCTAATTTGATAACTACAGTTGACAAATATTTCTTGTCATGCAGTGTGCTCTAGATGTGGACCTTCCTTTTAGCCCTTGCTATCTCAGCATTTCATTATTTCAAGTATCATAGTGCCAGAAAAAGGCCAGTGATATCACGAAGGATCCCACCCACCCTGCTTGAGGACAGTTTGTTACCCTCCCATCAGGGAGGAGGCTGCATAGCATGCATACCAGGACCATCAGACTCAGTTGCTTTCTCCAAGCAGTAAGGCTCCACCCACCAACCCACCCCTCCACTACATTTCCTGTCAGACAACTTTATGGACATGTAATCAATTTATGTATCCATCTTTTGTATTTATATTATTTTTATTAATGTGTTCTTTATCTTGTGTTTTTTTTTTGTGCATCAGATCTGGAGTAACAATTATTTTCTCCTTTACACTTGTATGCTGGAAATGACAAACAATCTTGGATCAGCCTACTCTGAAATTTACAAAGCTGTTTGAAGCAGTAGGGAGGTGTTCTACAAATTTACTCTTGCTGCAAAGATCTTGAGAGTGCATTTTACTTCCAGTTATTGAATGAGTAGATGAAGTACAACATAAAAACATAAGTTCAATCCATGCCCTGAACTACTACTCAGCTGCAGCAATGATAGTTGAACTTGAAATGGGGATCAAATAAATTAGGGCTCTTAGTCATTACTGAGCAAACCCTGGGGAGGTTGAATGCTTCTCTTTTTTAAAGGATCAAGACTCCATCCAAGGTGACATTCTTGAATATGGACATGGGACATCCCACTGAAGTATCAGAGGCCACCCATCGTTTATTGGAATGAACCCATCTAGGAATTGCTGCTTTGTAGTAGTGGAGAAGAACTGGCAAGGAAAATGCACAGAAGCACCTGATCATCATCCTGAAAACTATTAAAATGAGCTTAGTTAATCGTGCAATAATACCCACAAGTATTCGGTTCTTTTTTGCTAATGAGTTAAGTAGTCTGACTTCTAAGGCAGCCCAAAGTTGGCAAGTTTTGTGGGTCTGTCAACCTCACTCTTGACCTAATGATTTTTTTCACTGTGCTGATTTTACTCTTGATGAGTTAAAAGCAGAACCTTTAACCCTCCGCTTCACATCAACTGTTGCACTTGTGTACACTAAATCTCATTTATCTGCATTAGGTCCATAATCAAGCAGGATTTTAGTGGTCATTGTAATAAAGGATAAGCAATGAAAAGTTATTTGCATGCACCAAGTTTTGGACATACACATTGACCCAATGGCACAGACTGAACTTCTTAAAATTAGGTTTTATTCTGTGGCTGATGTATCTAAACCAATTAACAAATTGTGGCTTGTTATGTGTGATGCAAGAGTGGCAATTGTTCCTAGGCATTGCATCGTTAGATGCTACATTCTAGGCAAATGTTGAATTGATTTGCTTTGTAAATTTTATGAAAATATCAATAACGTGACAGTTGTAATCCCATTAGTTGAAGTAAGAACATTAATTTCTGTTCTTGGAATGTTAATACATCCAAAACCAGATGGTCTGTTTTCCATTCTTCTTTCCATTTAGGGAGCAGTCTTATTCATGGCACATGCCTGCAATGTATCTTGTACGAAGAACATTGGATTCTGTACTTCAATGGTTGTAATTCTATTGATCAGTTTTTTATTGACCTAAAATTTAGCAGAATACCTGTGATTAAACACTTGAACACTTGGTTTACAATGTTTGCAGATTTTATTGTGACCTAATATTTGAGCATGTATATTCTAAATAAATCAAACATTATTTCACTTGTAAAATTATGGTGTATGTAAGTTATTGTTTGCCTAATTTTAATTGCAACCTTACACTGTTATAATATCCTTTCCAAAGAATAAGGTGTTTATATGTACATTTATCACATCCAGTTAGAAAAGTACACGTCAAAAGAAAATATCAGTGCACTTAGTGAGTTAAACATTAGAAGATACAAAACAAATTGAGTACACTTGCATTGTTTTATTAGTACTTGCTATAATAGCTCTTCTATTCAAATGAAAGGGTTAAATTCAGCTTGCGGGTTGCCCAGTATAATTGCCACTAGTGCCATATTGGTTGAAGTCTAGAGTGAGATGAACTTCTGAGGGCCTCACCTGGTTTTCTGTGACCAAGTCCCCTGATCAGCCTCCCTATGTGACATGCAGTTGGGAACTACCATTGCATTGTTTTCTTTATATATTAACAGGTTTTCTATCTAGTTTGCAACTATGAAGTTGATTGTATATTCATAGTTCAAACTTCATAAACTCCAACTTAAATGTACAAAATCTTGATGGGTTTAGTTTAGAGGGAATAAAGAGTTTGGCAAAAGGTTCAAGAATGATATTAGTAAAAACTACTTTGCCAAGATTATGGAACACAAACTTCTAAAATAAACCTGCTCCAAGCTGATTGACAAGATCTAGTGCAGCAAAAGCCCCTTCTGATAATAATGCAAGCTGCCCACCTTTAGACACCGGACAAAGCTGTCAAAGATACAGGTTTATTGTTTGAATGCCACCGTTCAGCATTCAAAAGCTATTGATTTAACCATACCTAGTCATTTTAATAAAAATTTACAAACAGAAAAGAAAATTAAATACAATTAAGTTAATGAATTTTAATTTCTTTGCCATTTAAATAAATGGGGTAACTGGACATTCTTCAGACTGATTTGCTGGGACAATGTACAGAAGTTCAGGAATCCCTTTAGGATTCCATCATTGTGGCTCAGTGATCCTTTTAGTGGTAGTCTGCAGTGTAAGTTTAGGTTTGTGCCTTGCAGGAATCCTGATTTCCACAGTTAAATAGATCTGCAGCTGGTACATAGAAGATTTGGGCTGATTTGACATGTACTACATGCAAGTCAATTTGTGAAGGTTAGATGCATATTGAAACGAAAGAGCTGTGGAATCAGCCATTCAGCTTCGTTGTGCGGTAGTGTCGAAGTGATGCATTTTGAGGATGTCGCAGAAGTTGACATTCTGGAAAAAACTTGTGCTAGATGCATAAGTCCTACTTGTCATATCCTACTGCACATAACCTCAGCTTTCCAAGAAAAAGTAAATAAGGCATGCATTTGTACAGTGATTTTGCTTACCTTTTCATATATCATAGTTCCTTGAGTCAATAAGGCTTTTCTGAGATGTAATTATTTTTATTACATAGGATATGCAGCAGCTAAAGAACACACAGTTCTCCAGATTAATGGAAACCAAACTTTTGCTATAATTTTGATTGAGGGATAATGCTGCAGTGCAAGGAATATGTCTCAAAGGTTTAGATAGCTAAGAGTCTGTGCACTGACAGATTTGTTACTGACTAATGTGAAATATGTTGCTGTGCAAATACATAAAATTGCTATAAATTACAGAAATAGCATTACAACAAAAAAAATTGTGTTCATAGACCTGAGAGATTAGACAGGACACAAGTTTAACATCTTAATAGGAAGGTGGCACCTTGGATTGGATAGCACTGACTTGGTGCTCCATTAGAGCATCAACTTTGATTGCTTTTTTTAAATATATAAATGATTAAATCACTAGCCTCAAATCCAGAATCTTCCAAATTGGATGAGACTGCCACAAATGGTCTCTGTAAAATACTACTGGACCCCCATCCTTGTAAGATATATTGATTTATAGTATTTGTAATAGGATTTAATCTATATCTGTACTTTTTTTTATTTTAGAACTTTAAATCTTATTTTTTATTTTGATTTGCTAACTGTGGTAAGAATTCATCCCAAAGATGTGCCAAATGCTTGTCAGCAAATTAAATTTATGTAAGCTGCCTGGCATTTATTCTCTCTCCCTGTCAACATAAAAATTATCAAATTTCAACATTTGCAAATAAAAATGTAGCACTGATGTATCGGCCAATGAACATCACTAGTAATTGTATGAGCTCTAAATTGTAAGAGTAGGGATGCTGTTTTATCTTGTTTATAATTGGTTAATAAGATCTTTATTTAATAATGGTTAATAAAAAGTTTTCATTAATAGGCAGCACACATTTCTTTCCTGGACTTTTGGAGTTTTGGATATAATTAATCTAAATAATGTATGGGGAATAAAGTATTTGTGAAATCTTAAAGTATGGGAAGAGGTTGCCTGGTTATCATGCCTGTACCGATTCTTGGAAATAATTTTAGTAGGTTCATTCCCCTCCACTTACTCAATCTATCCATCACTCTCAAGCTCCTTCCACTGGGTCCCCTCCCCACCCCCACCCCCCATTTTACCATCTGCCCACTTCGCCTCCCTTATTTAATTCCATGCTCAACCATACCAAATTCCATCAACTGTAGCCCTTTTGCTACCCTCTGTCACTATTTCCACTTTTACCTCCTCCTTTTGCCTATCTGCCCTTCTTGCCTGGATCCACCTATCACCTGCCAGCTCTAACTCCACCCTTAACCTCCACCTCTTTATGCAGGCTATAAAAGTCTTGACTTGAAAGACTGATTAGCTCACTGAGCATCCTGTTTGTTAGTCCCATTATATTCTGCATGTTATTACTCCTTCAGGAAACCTGATAAATGCAAAATAACAAAAAGAAATAATATTAATTAAGGCTACATTTTACTGATGTGCTGTTGAAAGAAATATTTGTAATAAGACAATTTTAACCAAAATTGAGCCCAAGTATTTAAATATTTTTGCTATGTGTAAAATAGTATAAATCTTAATGTGACCTTTTGTTCATCAGCATAGAAAATATGAATTCAATAATATACAGGATATTTGGCTAACATCTAAGCTAACTGATTGGTTAAGCTTAACTTCAAATCCTCCCTGTCTAGCCTGGACCCTGAACAAGTTGATTTGACAGTTAGTGTATTGAGGTAGTGTGGCTGGGTTTGTCCTGTTCTAGCTTTTCTGAAACACCACCAGAGCCATTGCTTTATCCACTGCTTTCAAGCCTTTCATTGGTTTCCTGTGGAATGAATAGAGCTGGGTGAAGGCAAGTTCTATAATGGGCCTATTGGATGGAGCAGTGATGGATTGTCTACGTACCACTTCAGGCAGAAGACATTGGAGCCCCATCTTTGGCATTCCTGGACTGCACCACTATTGAAAAACGGGAATATCCTGGGAGCCTCTTTCCCTTTGGCTATTTAATTGTTGATCATTATTCACGATTGCATGTAGATTTAGTTTATGTGGCTTCACCAAGTTGGCCCTTCACTTTCAGGTTCATGAGACTTCAGTTACAGGAAAACCCATCTTCATTGAACCAAAGCTATTACATGCAAACTAATGGGCCAAATGACCTAATTCTGTTCCTGTGTCTAATGGTCTTGTGTTGAAACATCAAAGTTACAGATTGCTGAGAGTTTGCAGTAACTTTTAAATGTCCTCTTTTGAGCTACCAAGTCTTAATGGTAGTTTCACATAGATAAGGTTTTGTCTTGACTGTGATATTCAGTCTTACCAATACTATCAAAGATGGATGCATCTGCAGCACTTACATTTATCAAGACATGGTCAAGTGGATTTGCCCTTTGCTCCTTCTCATTCCAATCTGGCAACTATGTCCTTTGGGTCAGTGATGCTACTGTTGGTGATGGGCATTGAAATTCCCTGCTAAAGTAAGCTCCATTGCCTTGCTGCTACAAAGTGGTATTCAACCCACAGAAGATGTGATGTGGGTTCCATCCATCCAGAGCAGGAGTTCCCAATCATTTTTTCATACCTCGAAGTAAAACCATCAAGCAAGGGTGGATGCCAGATTGAGAACCCCTGATCTAGAGGCACAATAAATGTGATCTTCACTGCCAAAAGAGATGCATGGACTGACGTGACTTATTTGAATCCATCCCTCAAGAATCTTGATAATTTTCAGACTTGGTTGTCCTTGGAAATTCTTTTCACTTGGATCTGTTCTGGGCCTGTTCAAGCTACATTGTCTCTACTCCAGAAGCAGGATCATTCAGCTGTACAAATGCATGGCAGTTGGTTCTTGTGTTCATGCATGTTCAGAAAATGAGCTCTATGTCGCTTTTGACCAAGACATCAGATAATGGATTTCACTAAACTACCAATGTGCCCCACTGTTCAATACTCTCTGATAGGAAAAACAATCAATAAAATCCAAGAAAATGTGGACTAATTTCTGTGTCCTGGGAGCCACTTCTTAAGACCAACATTGACTATGAATTCCAAACACTTTTGATATGTCAACAGAGCCGATAGCCATCTGAAGAAACAAATGTTTGAAAATCAAGACCTCAAACCTGGCAAAATCATGAACAAACAAGCCACATTGACTCCTGCCCTTCCAGCATGGCAGTGATTATCTGGAATCCATTTATCAGAAGCACAAGCACACTCCGAGCTTCTAACTTGCCCTGCCAGACAGCCCAGCTGTATCTGCGGTGGAAATAGTAGCCACACTAATGTCATTCGTCTTGGAACTGAAGTAAAAGCAGGCCATCTTAGCCCTAGGGACTAATCAAAAGATGTATACCTAGAATTTGATACAGACTAGTAAAGGTGGCAGTATTTTTTCCTTAATGTTGTGATGCATTGTATAACAGTTCAGTAGTATCATGGTGGTTGTCACTGATGCTGTCTACTTTTTAGTTCGGGTTATTTGGCTCAAATCCCAACTACCATATTTCCCTGGCTGAGTTTACAGAGCTAAAAATCTCACACGTCTACTGCCATTCCTGTTAGTTTATCCTAAGGCTGTAATGAGTTCCAGTTGTTTCATTGATTCATCTTGAGAGGTAAAAAAAATGGAAATAATTAGTTGATATTTCATAGCTGGCTTTCAAAGCCTCCATGTAGTCTATCTAAACAATCTTTGGAAACAAAAATCTTGCTTTCAAAATATTAAACAGTAAAGTATCTTTCATTAATAACTGGCTAACCTTTGTGCCAGCTCCCAGGGTGACAGAAAATAAATGTAATCTTGCTGAATCAGTATTAGTGCTTGAAAATTAAGGGGTTAAAATTGTTCTTGGTGTTCAGCTCACCTGATTTAACAGGTGCTAAACCTCTTTTGACATTTTTTTTTAAAATGCACCAGTACATGTATCTCAAACATATGCATAAGTTTCCAGCACCAAAACAAACTTACTGCTCTGCCCACTATTGTGTATTTGATGCAAACTGCCATGATCTGTATTGTAGGCATTTGTGAAGAAACCCCGTTAAAAGATGTAGTTATGCTGTACCATTTTCTTGAGCAGTTGTGCCAGCAGTAGCTTAAAAGGTGTGAAATTTGTCTGTGTGGTATAATGATTTACTAACTGAGGATTTATGTACTTAGGTGAATAAATGGCATACAGTACATGAAGCTCTGAAAATCTTAAGTAGCTTTGTATGTACACTCAGTGGCCACTTTATTATGTAAATCCTATACCTAATAAAGTGGCTGCTGAGTATGTTTGTGGTCTTCATCTGTAGCAGGTCTATTTCAAGGTTTGACAACCAATAAATCATCCATGATGGAATGGTGGAGCAGACTGAGCTGAATGACCTATTCTGCTTTCATGTCTTATGGTCTTAGTTATGTGTTCAGAGATCCTCTTCTATTGTAATGCTTTATTTTATTTACTGTCAGCTTGAACCAGTCTGGCCTTTCTCTGACCTCTCCCATTAACGAGGCACTTTCACCCACAGAACTGTTGCTTACTGTATATTTTGTTTCTTGCACCATTCTCTGTAAATTCTAGAGACTGTTGTGCATGAAAATCCCAGGAAGTACTCAAATTGCCCCATCTGTTACCAATCATTCCATGATCAAAGTCAATTAGATCACATTTCTTCCCCAGTCAGATGTTTGGTCTGAACAACAACTGAACCTCGATCATGTCTGCATGCTTTTATGCATTGAGTTGCTGCCATGCAAATGGCTGTTTAGATATTTGCAATAATGAGCTAATATATCTAATAGTTGCCACTTAGTGTATTTTAAACTAGAATATATGAGAGTGTGTTAATGGCCATTAACGCAAAACATAAAAATTTGAGTTCAAGCACTGCTCTAACATCTAGAAACAAGACTGACACCAAAGCAGTTCAGGGAATCCTACACCAGGAAAAATCCTTTCTTAGTGGAATTAGATGCATCTTCTG
The DNA here is from genome assembly GCF_048418815.1 of Hemitrygon akajei. NCBI lineage: Eukaryota > Metazoa > Chordata > Chondrichthyes > Myliobatiformes > Dasyatidae > Hemitrygon > Hemitrygon akajei. The sequence goes on from NC_133129.1 coordinate 177,590,404, forward strand.
CTTGCTTTGGTAGACTAATTCATTGAAGAGAAGAATTCTTATAGTTTCCTGGTCAACGTATATTCTTCAGTGTACACCACCAGAAACAGATTAAGCAGAGTATTTGTTTCTGCGATTTAGCAAATGCTGCCAGGTATGTGCAAATTAACTTGCTGTGCTTTAATGGTGCTTGATTGACCACTAGGCATTTAGTGAAAATTTTTGGATGTTAAAGGCACTGACCTGGACATTCAAATGTCTGTTAAGCTAGCATTCAATATATTAAGCATTCCTTATGAATTTACTTGATTTTATATGAAGTAGTTCCACAAATGCCAGAATCTGAATCCTTGCTGCGATGTCCGGTAGTTACACAGTTGAAGGCAGTGCATTCAAGAACTATGCCCAGCATCCATCACATCACTCACATACAATTTTTACATGTATGTCAGTGATATTCACAACTGAGCTTATCCGGCTTAGTAGGTTGATGAAATATATAGACTTTAAATTTCCTTTCATGCTTCCAGAAAACTGGGCAATGTTAAAATGTTCAAAAAAATAAAATTTTAATACCTTTTGCATGAATTAGTGTTTTGGCTGAAATAAATATACATGCAGTTACAGCCACCCTCATTGGAAGAAGACTATAAACTTTAAGAACATTGAAAGGTTCAGGATACAGGAACACTTGAATGTGTCCAGAATTTTCCTAGACAAATAAATGACTGTCATTCCTTCCCTATCTATCCAATTCTCTCAATTATTCCAATTCTTATGATTCAAAATTCCCTTAGATCAAGTACTACATTTCAATAATATACCCTTATTCGGTAAGGAATGGAACCCTGTGTGGTCTTCTGTCACACATCTATTTCAGGTTTTGTGTTCAGAGGTGCTCTTCCGCACACCACTGTTGTAACGTGTGGTTATTTGAGTTACTGTCATCTTCCTGTCAGCTTCAACCAGTCTGGCCATTCTCTTAACTTTTTTCATTAACAGGATGTTTTTACCCACAGAACTGTCACTCACTCGATTTTCTTTGTTTTTTCACACCATTCTGTAAATGCCAGAGACTGTTGTGTGTGGAAAAACCACAAGAGGTTGGCAGTTTCCGAGATATGCAAACCTCACCATCTGGCACTAACAATCATTCCATAGTCAAAGTCACGTAGCGTTAGATCACATTTCTTCCCCATTCTGATGTTTGGTTGAACAACAACTGAACCACTTTACCATGTCTGCCTGTTTTTATCCACTGAGTTGCTGCCAAGTGATTGGCAGATCAGGTATTTGCATTGATAAGCAGGTGTACAGGTTTGCCTAATAAAGTGGCCACTGGGTGTATGTATCTTCCCATGTTCATTCCATGGATATTGATTCTGCAATTTGAGACCACGTTAAATATTGTGAATTATTTGAAATCAAAGAGCTAGAGATGCTGGAAATCTGGAAAACTGCTAGAAATGTTCAGCAGGCAATGGAGCCTTCATGGATGAAGTTAACATTTTGGTTCAGTGGCATGTTAGCTGTTTCTCTCTTGTGAATTATTTATGTTCTAAATGGTGACTACAACAATGACATCTCTTGTAATGTCATTTTTCTTTAGCAGAATACTGAAACTTGTATGCCCATCCTAGATGAGTTTAAACCAAATTTAGTTTATATTTCTATGCATACCTCTCAACCCAGCAGCAGTAGCTTTCATTCTTATTCCCTCTTATCAGTTCTGCATCATAGTCTGTGAATATCCCTTTATAGTTTGTGCTCTTCTATTTCTTTCACTTTTTACTATTTAATGTATCTCTTGAATTTTATTAAAATAGATTAAAACACCAAAAAATGTAACTTTGTTGTACCCCTCTACCCCTAACTAGAGCATCTTCATTTTTGCATCTGCAGTTATACAAACCATCTTCTCCCCACCCCAATCATGAATACATGGCTTCTCGATAGTGAGAGTGAAGGAGTGAAGTGCACCAAGTTCCTGGGAGTTCACATCATGGATGACCTCACCTAGTCCCTTAATATCACTTCCCTAAACAAGAAGGCACAGCAGTGCCTCCACTTATTAAGAAGTTTGAGGCAAGCAAGGCTCCCCTCCCCCATCTTAATTGTACGGGAGCAGCTGAACATCAGAATAGAAGTCCCTACAAAGGACTGTGAGAACAGCTGAGAGGATCATAGGGGTCTCCCTATCATCCATCAGGGACATTTATCAGAGTGCTGCATATGCACTGCCCTTATTAGTAAGGATTCCACCCATCCATCCAACAGCCTCCGACTTTCTACCATCAGGCAGGAGACTATGATGAATAAAAACAAGAATGGTCAGGATGAGAAACATTTCCCCCCCCCCCCCCCCCCCACCCACCCAGGCCATTAGGCTTCTGAGCTCCCTGCCATATTGTATTTAAAGTATCACTGGTTAATCTGTTCCAGTACAATATTTAAGGGGAACTTTAGTTTGTTACTAGTTTGTGATTCATCTGTAGATTTTATCCTTACCTTCATTGTTATCGTGTGTTATATGTGTTTCTGTGCTTTACACCCTAGTTTGGAGAAATGTCTCATTTCTATATACACTAAATGGTTATGTATATATATATATATGTCTCTCATTAAATGCAATAAACTTGACTTGATACACACACCAATTATGACTTTCATACTTGTAGCCTTTCCCAGAGTAAGTTTATATTTGTAGTGTATATATATTGTAGTATGTTTCAAAATACCCAATGGGTCCTGTGTTTTTGTTTACAACTAACAACCCAGTAATATTTATTCCATCAAAGCATCACTGACAACAATGATTCTTTTCACCATGATGCATATCCAATTTAAGTTACATGCAAGTTTAGTTTTTAGCATGAAAACAAATCAAAATTTATTTTCTTTGATGTTTTGGCCTTGCTTATAATTCCTACAAAACAAGTCTAAGCCACTGTCTGGTTTCCACAATGCTGCTGTAATTGCAGAAAATAGGTATCTAAATCTTTTGGAATTTTCATTTTTTTAAAATATATTTGCAGATTGGCCTATTCTTAATTGATCTTTTAAAGGTGATGTTAAGCTAACTTCTTGAAACTTGCGGTCTTAATTAATGTGTTCCAGGATGCCATTGCAGCATTTAGACCCAGCTTTGAATGGCAGATTTCCAGATCATAGTAGTAGGAACCTGGAGAGGAAATGGGGCAGCACAGTAACATAGCAGTCAGCACAACGCAATTACAGTGCCAGCAAGCCAGCTTTAATTCTCTCTTAGGAGTCTGTAAATTCTTTCCAAGGTTTCCATTAGCTGCTCCTGTTGCCTCCCATATTCCAGACATTGAATGGTGAGATACCAATCAAAAACCTGCTTTGTCCTGGATGTCCTTGAGCTTGAATTTCATTGAAGTTGCATTCATCCAGGGTTAGTGTTACGATCACAATCAGGGTTTAATTCCAGCTGCTATCTGTAAGGAGTTTGTACTTTCTCCCTGTGACCATGTGGGTTACCTCTAGATGATCCAATTTTCTCCCACATTCCGAAGATAAATAGATTAGATTAGTAAATTGTGGGCATGTTATGTTGGCGCTGGAAGCATGGCAATGCTTGCAAGCTGCCCACAGCATAATCCTCTGACTGTGTTGGTCATTGATGCAAATGACGCATTTCACTGTATACTTCATTTCAATGTATATGTAACATGAAGCTAATTTTATTTCCACCATGCTGTTTACTTGTACATGATGAAAAGGCTTTGGCAGGTCAGGAGGTGAATCACTCACAGCTGGATACTCGGCCTCTAATTTGTTCATGTATCCAAAGTGCTTATGTAGCCTATCCAGTTAAGGTTCTGGACTCTGGACCTGAAGGTAGGAGACTCAAAAAAGGTAATTCCATTAAATGTCAAAGGTATGTGGTTAAATACTGACTTGTTTGAGAAGGTCATTTATGATGTGAATGTTATTTTCCACTTGCCAGCTCATGCCTGATTATTAACTAGGCCTTGTCACTTGTTGAAAATTATAAGTGTTTTGCATTCATCAGCAAATATCCCCACTCCTGATCTTGGGATGAAAGAAAGAGGTTATTGATGAAATAACTGAAGGTGGATAAAACCCTGAGAGACTCATGCGGTGATGTTCTAGGGTTGGAATGATTGTCCTCTTAACCACAGCTATTTTTCTTCGGGCAAGTTAGACTTCAATATTCAAAGCATTGATGTCCTTTATTTCAGTTTTACCAGTGGTTCTTGTTGCCCCACTCAATCAAAGCCTACCTCTTAAAGGCAATCACACACTTCACCCCTGACTTTCAGCTCTGGTTCCAGTACGCACCAAGGCTTTGAGGTCTGGAGCAGAGTGGTGAAATCTCAATTGAGCATTGATGATGATTGGTGTTAATGATGTCTTTCATCCAGTCTACTGTCTACAGTTGTGACTGTGTGAATTGGCACAGCTCAAAAGCCACCTATAAATGCCTGTTGTCGACAGAATATCAGATGGTGAAGAAGAGGCGTAAAGGAGTAAGTTAGATCGGCTGGTTGAGTGATGTCACAGCAACAATCTTGTGTTCAACATCAGTAAGATCAAAGAATTGCTTGTAGGCTTCAGGAAGGGAAATTTAAAAGAAAACGCCAGGCCTCATTGAGGGGTTAGCATTGGAAAGGCCGGGCAGTTTCAAGTTCTGAGATGTCAACAACGTTGAAGATGTATCCTGGACCCAACATATTGATGCAGTTACAAAGTAGGCATGCAAGTGGCTATAATTAATTAGAATTGAGTTTGGGGATATTAGGTGTCTCGCCACATACTAGAAACTTTCTGCAAATGTACCGTGAAGAGCATTCTTACTGGTTGCATCACTGTCTGGTATGCAAAGGATTGGAAAAAGGTGCAGATGGTTGAGACTCAGCCAGCTTCTTCATGGGCACCATCCTCCATACCACTGAAGACATCTTAAAAAGGCAATGCCTCAAGATAGTGGCATCCATCATTAAGAACACTAACTAATCAGGACATGCCCTTTTCTCATTGCTACCATCAGAGAAGGAGGTACGAGAGGCTGGAGACCCACACTCAACATTTTAGGAACAACTCCCCCCCCCCCCCCCCCCCACCATCAGATTTCTGAAGTCTATGAGGCCGTTAACACTACCTCACTATTTTACTCTTTTTTCGCACTAATTTATTTTTTATTTTTCTTATTGTAACTTAGTGATATTTTTATGTACTACAGTGTACTGCTGCTGCAAAAACAAATTTCATGACATGTTTGTGGGAAGGGTAGAGAATTCGGAAACTTAAAAACCAACAGAAGGCAACTATAAAGCCATAAAGAGAGAAAAGATGAAATATGCAGGTAAGCTAGCCAATAATACACAATAAAAGGATACAAAAAGTTTTTTCAGATAGACAACTGGAAAATGACGCTGGAGAGGTAGTAATAAGGGACAAAGAAATGGTGGACAAACTTAAGTATTTTATGTCAGTCTTTACTGTGGAAGATACTAGCAGAATACCTGAAATTTAAGTGTCAGGCAGAAGTGAGTATCTTAGCTATTACCAAAGCAAAAGTGCTTGGAAGCTGAAAGGTCTGAAGATAGGTAAGTCATCTGGACCAGATGGCCTACACCTCAGGGGTCTGAAAGAGGTAGCTGAAGAGATTGAGGAGGCATAGTAATCTTTCAAGAATCAGTAGATTCTGGAATGATTTCAGAGGACTGGAACATTGCAAATGTCACACCACTCTTTAAGAAAGAAGGGAGGCAGAAGAAGGGAAATTAGAGTCCATTATTAAGGATGGGGTTTTGGGGTACTTGGAGGCACATGACAAAATAGACCAAAGTCAGCATGGTTTCCTCAAGGGGAAACCTTAAACAGACTTGCATGACAAATCTGTTGGAATTTGAGGAAATAACAGACAGGATAGATAAAGGAGTATTGGTGGATGTTTATTTCATTTTTCAGAAATACTAGCATGGATAAGTTTGCTGACTAGCAAGAGGCTAAGAGTGGAAATAAAGGGAGCCTTTTCTAGTGACCAGTGGTGGTCTGCAGGATCGATGTTGGGACTGCTTCTTTCCACGTTATATATCTGATTTAGATGATGGAATTGACAACTTTGTGGCCAAGTTTGCAGATGATTTGAAGATAGGTAGTGTTGAGTGAGCAAGACATAGACAGATTGGAAGAATGAGCAAAGAAGTGGCAGATGTAATATAGTGTAGGGAACTTTTATGGTTATGCACTTTGGTAGAAAAAATAAAGCCATTTATGATTTTCTAAATGGACAGAAAATTCAAAAATTTGAGACGCAAAGGGACTTGAGTGTCCGCGTGCAGGATTGCCTAATGGTTAATTTGCAGGTTGAATCTGTGGTTAGAAAGGCAAATGTAATGTTGAGATTTTGTAAAGCATTGGTCAGACTACACCTTGAGTACTGCAACCAGTCTTGTGCCTCTTATCTAAGAAAGATGTGCTGGTATTGGAGAGCATCTACAGGAGGTTCATGAGAATGATCCCAGGAATGAAGGCGTTAACATAAGCATTTAGCTCTGGGCCTATACTCACTGGAATTTAGAGGAATGAGAGGGGTTTTGTTGAAACCTACCAAATATCGAAGGCTTAGAGTGGATGTTGAGAGAATGTTTCTGATGGGGGAGTCTTGGACCAGAGGGCACAGCCTCATAATAGAGGGACATCCATTTAGAACAGAGATGAGAAAATATTTTTTAGTCAGAAGGTCGTAAATTAATAGAATTTATTGCCACAGTCAGCTGTAGAAGCCAAGTCAATGGGTATATTTTAAGGCAGAGTTTGTTAGGTTCTTGATTAATCAGGACGTCAAAGGTTTTAGGGAGAAGGCAGAAGAATGTGGTTGAGTGTGATAATAAATCAGCCATGATGAATGGTTGAGCAGACTCGATGGGCCAAGTGGCCTAATTCTCCTATGTCTTATGGTTTAATAAGCTTGGTTCTGAGAGTGGACGATTTGTGTAGTAATTAGCCTGATTTCAATTGTCCTGCTTTTTGCGAATGGGACAAAACTGAGCAATTATTTTGCATTGTGTAAATTTCAGTATTGTAACAGCACTGAAAGACTTTGGCCAGATGTACGAGTAGTTCTGGAATGTGTGTTTTCAGTACCAGAGTTGGGATATTCTCCCTGAACTTGTAGTTGGCTCTTTGGTATAATGTGGAGTGAATCAAAGTGGCTGATGACTGGCTTTTGTGATCTTGGGGATCTCAGAAGGAAGCTGAGATGGATCATCTGTCCAGCAGTTTGACTCAATGCTGCAGCCTCGTCTCGAGCACTTGTCCTTTGCTCCGCCGTCATTGAGAATGGGAATGTTTTTGGATTTGCATCAACATCGTAGTTCAGCGTGACTATCCACAATTAAGTTGACATCTGATACATTGATTATGAATTGCTTAGCTTTGTTTGGGGCACATCAGCTTAGGCGGCATGTAGTCCTGTCTTGCAGCTTCATCAGGCTTATTTTGAGGTAAGCTTAGTTCTGCTCTTGGATTGTCCTTAAGCAACCTTCATTGGACTGGGGTTTAATGCCTTAGCTTGGTAGTAGTTGTAGATTGAAGGATATGCCAGCCATGTTGTAGTGGTGTAGATTTCTGCTATAACAATACTATTATAGGTGACTGTTGAATGCATTTTGTTGAATGTTGGAATATCTCTACTGTGATTATGGAGCTCTTGTTTAAATGATTGACTGAGCTCAATTCTGCAGCACACCTTCCAACCACCCACCTATTCCCCCACCTCTCTCTGATATACGGTTTCACTGACTTTGCCTTCAGTAACTGGTTTTAATTCTTTGCCTCACAAAATTGGGGTGTTATATCAATTCTGTATTCACCTGATTGGACTGCTTGCCTCAATGATTGACACTGTATCACTGTACTTGGTCTTCTCCATACTCCTGATATACAGTTTTGTATTTCTGAACCTTTCTCCTTTATGCAAATCAGAAAAAAATCACTTCACCTTTATTTATGACTTATTTGTAATCGCTGCCACAAAACAATAAATTTCATGTCAGTGATAATAAACTTGATTCTGATTCAGAATTCTTGTTTCTGGCTTTGCTCACATTATTAAACTGTGCTGTGGAATTTGTTTTAATACTGCCTAATTAGAGCCATGATTAAGCTTTTAATTTTCTGTCTTCTGTCAATTACTTATTTCCAATACCACCTTCAACTGTTCCTGAAAACAAGGCATGAACTTGAAACATAGATTTGTTTCTCTCTGCCCTACTGCATCCTGACCTAAGGAGTACTTTCAGCTTTTAGTTTGCTTTCTAGATTCTGTGTTAGGTCACCAATGATTAGAAACACTTTTGAACCATCTAGTTAAATCCTTAGGGTACAAGGCAAAGTCTGTTCATTCTGTGGTATGTGGCTCATCTGTGGACACCCCAGTGCTTTTCCACCATGTGTAAGGCACATTTAAGGAGTATGATACAATATTGTCTGTTTGTCTGGATGAGTACAACTCCCACAACACTAAAGAAGCTCAATTTAATGCAAGATGCTGAAGTGGCTTGTTAGGTACCTTGCACACTATCATAACTGCTTATATGCTTCACTAGGGGAGCAGCAAGTGGGGCTTGCATACATGTACTCAAAGTTTCACAGCGTGGGAATGTGCCTTTCGGCCCAGCTGATATATGCTGACCAAGATGCCAATCAAAGCTGGCCCTATTTGCCCATGCTTGGCCCATACATATCCATTAAAACCTTTCCTGTCCAACTGTCTTTTAAAAGTTGTTATTGTACCTGCCTGAACCACTTCCTCTGGCAGCACATTCCATACATGCATCTTCCTCGTTTTTTTTTTAAAAGAAAAAAAAGTTGCTTCTCAAGTTGTTAAATCTTTTCTCTCGCCTTATCCTATATCCTCCAGTTTTTGGTTTTTCTGTCCTTGCGGAGGGGGTGGGGAATGAGAGAGTGCATTCACCTTTTGTATGCTCCCTCATGATTTTATATGCCTCTGCAAGATCACCTTTTAATTTCCTACTCTTCCATTCAACCACAACCAGAGGAAATTCTGCAGAGGCTGGAAGACAAAAACAACACACGCAAGATTCTGGAGGAACCCAGCAGGCCAGGAAGACCCTTCATCAGCCATCCAGTCTGTAGCTACAACTCAGTTGCTTGAGACTTGGCAACATCTTTGTAAATCTTTTCTGCACAAGTGTCTGCATTATTACCTAAAAAGTACACAGCAATTATTCACAGGCTGTTCCTAATTGAATGACCTTTGCTACCGGAGAAAAAACAAAGGCAGCAGGCAAATGGGAAGGCCAATTCTTGCAGGTTCCCCTCCAAATTGCACTCAATCCTGACTTGTTAATTCCTTCATTGTCGTTGAGTATAAGTCCTGAAACTACCTCTTGACAGCACCTCTGTCTTCAAAAAGGACTGCAGTATTTTAAAGAAGCAGTTCATCTTCTGAACAGCAATCGGATGGGAAATAAACTTTGGCTTGTTGAAAGCTCCCGGATTACTAATGAATAAATTAAAGTCCTCTCTCAGTTCTTCCGACTATGCTAGCAGTATCCCAAAATTTGAAGAGAATAATAAATAAGGATTATATATTGAAGCTGTGAAGTCAAAATAAATTGTAGGTGTCAATCATAAAATCATATCCTCTTTCTCTAGCCTTGGGTAACAGTTCACATTGCATTCTGTCATACATAATAGCCTTGCATGTTCTCTTTAAAAGAAAGGTTAATTCAATGGCCAGTGTGATGATTTCTAAGTGCTTGATTGCTTTAAATTTAGCTTTGCATTGCATTTCAGTAGCAACATGTAAATATTTAAATGACTACTGAAATGCTGCTCTAATGTGTGCTAGGTTCTGGTTATTTCTGTGTTTCAACTATATAAGGTATTTTAAATTTATGAAATACGAGGGAAGGGGTGACAAAGGACATAAAATAATTTAAATATTGCAGTCTCCTATGCTTGCAGAGTGCAGGTAAGATTTCAGGTAACACTTTATAAAAGACACAGCTGATTTAAAGCATGGCAAGATTTTAACGAGTCGAGCTGTTAATTAGGCGCAAGGGACTGCAGATTGGGATCTGGACCAATAAGCAATCTGCTGGAAGAACTCTAGGACAAGCAGTATCTGTGGGAGGAAAGGAATAATTGATGTTTTGGGCCCTGCTGCAAGGTTTTAACTTCTTTTCCTCTCACAGATGTTGCTTGACTTGCTGCGTTCTTCCAGCACACTGTTGAGCTGTTACTTACACTAGTCTGGGTGGAGGAAAGCATTGAACTTGTCGATCATATGAATTATTAATCATGCTATTTCAGCTCAATAATGATAATTTCTGCAGTTTTTACAATATTATTAAACCACATTTGCTGCAGGACTGTATGATATCCGTAATGCAATTATGCTGCTTCAGGAAACGTGGTCTTTTAAACTTCAATCTAACATGGTCATGGGATACTGTTGACAAAGGCAGCCAAGGGAACTGAACATTTTAATTTATTTTTGTAATGTTATTAGAGAAAATGATATATTTGGAATATGAGAATTAAGAGCTGTAACAAGCCAAGAAAAGTTACACTTGGCACTTTGAGGTCACTAAACTATAATAGTAGCATTAATATTGCTTATCTTGAATTACAGTGAATGGAGTTTCTGGTGGGAGGTTGGATGTTTGGGCATTTGTTAGTCTTCTACAAGGAAATAGTGTGGCACAGATACTGCAGAAGAAATTGTGGAGATACTATCTATATTTGCCAATGTTATTCCATGAAACTAACTGCCTTGGGTTTGGGATTTCCGGTGTCCGTAAATGCCTGCAAGAAAATGAATCTCAAGGTAGTACTGTATATGGTGACATATATGTACTTTGATAATAAATTTACTTTGAATGTTGATTTCAGTCTTTCTCCATTGGCTGTGCGCTTTTCAATTTTTCTTTGACAATCAAGAAATAGGTTTTGTTTTGATGTAACTTCAAGTTGTTAATGAATTGCCTTGCTGCAAAGTACTGTGAAAGTGCAACATTTTGATGCATGAGTTCTGAGCTTAGCTAAACCATAATGCTGCTTAGCAAGCCACCTGGCCCTAACAAAGTACTTTAAGTATTTCAAAAGTAGGTTATTTTAAAATAAAATATTTTAAAGGGTTATGATTTTTCATTTCAAGGTAGATTAAGTGCATTTTTCAATGCTTTACAGAATTCTGTATCAGTTTATGGTGACAATTTCATTCAATGCATATAAAGTCTTTTACTTCAAAAATTGGGTTTTTATAGTTTTTGCAATGATATAGATACTACTCGACCTACTGAATTCCTCCAGTCAAAGTAAATCTATTATCAAAATACATATACATCCTTGAGATTCATTTTCTTGCAGGCATTTAGATGAAAATAAAGAAATACAATAGAATTTATGGAAACTTTACATAAACAAAGGCTGATAAACAACCAACGTGTAAAAGAAGACAAATTGTGCATATACTGAGAACATGAGTTGTAGAGTCATTGAAGTGAGCCTGTAGGTTGTGGGGTCAGTTCAGCATTGAGTTATGTGAAGTTATCCATGCTGGTTCAGGAGTCTGATAGTTGAGGGTAATAACTGTTCCTGAACATGATGGTGTGGGACCCAAGTCTCCTGAACCTCTTGCTTCGTGGTAATAGTGAAAGAGAGATTGGCCTGCATGGTGGTGGTCCTTGATAATGGAGGCTGCTTTCTTGTGGCAATACCCCTTGTAAATGTGCTCAGTGGTCGGGAGGGTTTTACTTGTGATGGACTGGTTGGATTCCACCACTTTCTATACTTTTTTGTTCCTGCTCATTGGTGTTTCTGTACCAAGCCATGATACAACCAGTCAGGATACTCTCAAACTGTGCATCTATAGAAGTTTGTCAAAGTTTTAGATGACATGCCGAATCTATGCAAGCTTCTCAGAAAGTAGAGGCGTTGTCATACCTTCTTTGTAATGGCATTCGCATGCTGGTCCAAGACAGATCCTTTGATATGGTAACACCAAGGAATTTAAAATTACTGGCCCTCGTCACCTCCAATCCCCTAATGAGGATTAGCACATGGACCTTTGGCTTCTTTCTCCTGTAGTCAGTAATCAGCTCTTTGGTTTTGCTGACATTGAATTAAGAGGTGGTTGTTGTGGCACCACTCAGTCAGATTATCAGTCTCCCTCCTACATGCTGATTTGTCACCACTTTTAATTTTGGCAACAATAGTGATGTTGTCAGTAAACTTAAATACGGCTTTGGAGTCACAGTCGTATATATTGAGGGACTAGTACAGGGGGCTAAGCACATAGCCTTGTGCATCTGTGCTGATGGTGAGTGTGGAGGAGATGTCAGTCCTTACTGACTGGGGTCTGTAGGTAAGGAAATTATGGATCCAGTTGCACAAGGAGTTATCAAGGCCGAGGTCTTGGAGCTTATTTGTCAGTTTCAAAGTGATGATAGTGTTTAATGCTGAGCTGTAGTCAATGAAGAGCATCTTGTTGTATGCAGCTTCATTGTCTATATGTTCCAGAGCTGAGTTAAGAGCCAATGAAATGGCATCTGCTGTTGACCTGTTGTAAGAGTAAGCAAATTAGTGTGGATCCAAGTCACTCGGGCAGGACTTGATATGCTTCATGACCAGCTTCTCAAAACACTTCATCATAGTGGATGTAAGTCCTGGACTGTAGTCATTAAGGTAGGTTACCACATTCCTCTTGGGCACAGATATGATTGAAGCCTGCTTGAAGCAGGTGGGTACTTCAGATTGCCAAAGCAAGAGGTTGAAGATGTCTGAATACTTAAGCTAGTTGATCCAATACTTGGCCAGGTACGCCACCTGGGCCAGATGCTTTGTGTGGACTCGCCCTCCTGAAGGATGCTCTCATCTTGGCCTCAGAGACTGAAATCACAGCGTCACTAGAGGCTGTGGAAGTCTATGAAGATACCTCCATGTTTTGTTGGTCAAAGCAAGCATAAAAGGCAACAAACTCCTCTGTATTTTGCTTTGTAGAAGATGATGGCATTCAAGTCCTGCCATGTCTGTCGAGGATCCTTCTGTGATTCAAGTTTGGTCTGGACTTTCCACTTTGCATGTGAGGTGACTTTCCAGTGGTCATACATGGACCTCTTATCCTTTCCTGAATCACTTGTGGTTTGTTTTTTGCTCCAGATTCCAGCATTGCAATTTCTTGTATGTGTCAATATTATTTTTACTCCTCTTTGAAGGCACTCCTATCTCTGATTTATTTTTGTCCTCTTATTTCTCAACTGGCATCAGCTTTCAATTTTTGAGAAGTATCTTGAGAAGCTTTTACTGAGTTTAAGTGTGTAGGTTAAAGTTGATCCGACTTCTCCACTATTGAAATTATATCTATCTCTAGTTTACTGGGCTGTAATCTTCTAAGGACTCCTAATATGAAAGGTCCTTCCAAGCGATTAACAAACAAACATGTTCAGCTACAGGCTGGCTGGTATCAGTTGGCTAGAGGACAGGTAATATGTATTTATTTGTTTAGAGGTACAATGAGAAACAGGCCCTTCTGACCCAGCAACCCACCTATTAATCACAGAACCATTTACAGTGACCAATTAACCTACTAACCTGTACGCCTTTGCACTGTGGGAGGAAACTGGAGGAAACCAGAGCACCCAGATGAAACCCATGTGGTCACAGGGATAACATAAACTCCTTAAAGACAGCACCAGAATTGAACTCCAAACTGTGTAATAGCATTGCACTAGCCACTATGCTACAGTAACACACCAACATGGTACTGTAGTTTGTAAAGGAGGTGGTTTAGAACTTGCTGTTTGGAAGAGTGGTGGAGCCAAACAAAACATATTTAAATATTTGGAAGGCCACTTGATATGCAGATATCCACAATGCTTTGAAAGCTTACCTTTATAGTAAGGGCACCTTGGGAAGAAAGGCTACCTGCGGGGTGATACATTCAATGAGAGGTAATAGTTATGTTGGTTGTTGATGTGTGCTGTAATGATCTTAATTTATTCCAATTCACCTCTATCCATGGGGAAAGGTAATTGGAACCTGCAGAGCATCCTCTACGTTGCTATCCTCTTAAAATAAAATATTCATTTGGATATTAACAAGTGAGATTTCAAATGGGAAGTGACCTCTGTAGTGTTAGGCAGCAGGTTGTGTCACATTAGCTCGTTGGTGACCATGCTCACATCAGCGTAGGAAACGTGGTTCAAACAGTACTCCATTGGCTCAGGCCTGAGTGAGGGTGCTGTTTTCCTCATGAAATATTTAAACCATCTGCTTCTGTAGATGGATGTAAACAAAATAATTCCCTGGTGTAATTTTAAAGATAGGGGGAAATGCTCTTTAGCATCCCTAATGTTTATCCCCACATCAACATCATTAGAAGATTATCTATTTATTATTATGTTGACGTGTGAGGGAGTTTGTAGTGTGTAAATGAACTGACGTATTTTCAATATTACAACATTTCTACATTACTTTTTGACTGAAAAGCACTCTTAGCTCTCCTGTGGTTATGAAAAGAGCTATATAAATATTTTTTCCCCTTTGCCTTTCAGTTATGTGAAATGTTCTCAGAATGGCAGAATATTAAATCAGAGGAGTGAGATGTTCTTGTGAAATGTTTGCGTCCTTCAACTGACACTGTTTCTTTATTTGTAAATTGATAATGAGGAATTTCATTCTTCAGTTGAAGTTTTCTGTAATCCTGGCATTCTTTGAACTTGACTGTTTTGGACTATCAAACCATGTTACTTGCTAAATATGAAACAAAATGATTCATCATTAGTAAATTGGAGATTGTCTCACATACGGTCTCAAAATACCCCAGCCATTGTTCAACTCCATTACGTCTGAAGATTAAAGCATGAAACCAAATGGAAATGGAAAGCAGCTATATTCTCAGCATGAAGAGGCGGTTAAAGCATTGATAATCAACTTGGTAGGACAACAAGCGATGTTAGATAATAAATCACGCAGATAATGCAAAGAATAGAAACACAGATTATTGCAAAGCTGTGGGAAAGAAAAACCTGCAAGAAATAGGGAAGGGGGTGGGGTGGGAGGACTACATATCCAGGAGATCCAAAGAGAAAAAAAGAGCTGTTGAAGAATACCCTAGACATCTCCACTATCAAGACCCTACTTCAGATAATTTCCCTAACTGGAATATCAGAGTGCCCTCTCCACCCCGATCCCAGGCTCACCCTCCTGCCCTTGTGCCTGCCTGTTGGCAGTACTACATCATGGACAGGTCCTCTGCTGAGAATATCATTTGCTGGTGTGCAACCCTGGGAGCAGTCTCCAGAGCATAAAGTCCTTTGCTATCATGTTGCTGAAGATGAACTGGGACAAATACCAATTTATCTCTCCATGCACCTACTGAATAAAGGTTTAATCGAGCAAGAGATGGTGAAGGTCTTGTTCCCTGAAGGGCAGTTCATTTTGGCACCAAGAATTCAAGGTTGTTAACAATTTGACACAGAGAGAGTCTGCCTCACCACAGCCAGGCCACATTCAATGGACAGTTCCAGCAATAAGCTGCTTTGTCAAATGGTCAGGCACTCACTTGTTCCCAGCATTATCAGCCCAAAAGCAAAACACTGCAGGTGCTGGAAACCTAAAATAAAACTAGAAAATGTGCAGTAAGACGGACAGCATTTGTAGGGAGAGAAATAGTTAACTTTTCAGATTATGAAAAGTCTGTGAAATAATTTTAAATCTCTTTATATTTGATCGTTACTTATTTAAATTATCCAAACATTGAATGTGTCCCATCTCTAGTAAAGTCTGTGTTTCCTTGTATCTATCTCAAAGGAACATGGTTGATGTAGGGAATCTGTTCTTTTGATGTTTGGAAGTGACTTCTGATTTATCACTAGAATTGTCACAGCACAGCGGAAGCCTCTTGGCCCCATCCCATTCATCCTATCACTCAACTCTACAAGTTCCTATGATATTTCCCTTTTAAATTGTGGTTTGATTCTATGCTACCTTGTTAGCAGTGCATTTCAGGTCATAACCATTTCAGCATAAAAATATTTTTTCATGTCAGTGCTACTGTATCTTTTCCCCATTTTATTAAATTTGTGTACCCCATTCTTTTGACCATCAACAGGTGGGAACAGTTTCTCTTTAGTTAACCTGTCTAAACTAGACATGTCTTGGAATACCTGTGTCTCATTTCCTCTTGATTTTCTTTGCCCCAGGTGCAGCAACTGCATCCTTGCTAGCCTAACCCTCTAGTTCCTCATTTGTGGGGCCATAATGAAGTCCTTTTGGCAACTTCTTTAGAATATTCTGATATTTACCTTCCATTGCATGGAAACAAGCAATCTGGCCCACCACATAGATGTAGTGACTGGAATTGGTATGATACTCTTCGTGGCCTATCACCTTCAAGAAATTATGCTTGTCATATTGCCTTTTGATCTACAAGAAGGCTGTTCAGTCCATTGAGTCTGTCAGCTCTCAGAGCAATCCCTTTTCCCCAGTTATTTCCTGTTCTCTTCCAGGTGCCCTTCCACTCCTTGATCTCCTATCACAGAGGTCCACTGTAACTTACAGTGGCCTGTTAGCCTACAAATCAGTACATCCTTGGGATATGGGAGGAAACTGGAGCATATGCGCAATTACTGTAAGAGCATGCAAACTCCACACAGACAGAATCAACCCCTGGCCTATAGATATACGAGGTTGCAGCAAGTGCTGCACAACTCTACCTCACTATTTTCCTGCAAGCTCCTCAGAACCAACCAAGCCTCACTTTAAATATTTGTAAACTACAAGAAATTGCTGTAAAAGTAGGCTCCATGGTGATCTTATTGTCATGAAAAGTTTCTTATGAACAAATTGCATCTGAATCTTAGAGTTAGGGGTGAGGCTGGGTAGCAAAAAAAAGGGTTGATTCACTCCATGAATCTCTATGAATTGGACAACATTATTGACTTCTTTCTTTCATTCCCATGAGATAGGACTTCATGTTCTAGTCCAAAGGTTTAAAATAGAAAGGAAAAGCCAATTTGTGGCGGTGAGTGAGACATCAGCTTCCAGCTCAAGCATATAGGAGCTGTTGCCTTGGAAACAGTAGAAGAGTTGTCATGTTACTTAATAAGTAATTCACAACCTGAACTTAAGATCGAGGGATGCAAGTTTAAATCCCAATATGATAGCTAAAGAATTTATATACAGTTCAGTAAATAATCTTTTATCAATAAACTTATATCAGTCATGGTACTATAACTATGAAAGTATCAGATTGTTACAATACTCCACCTGGAAGTACTGCCTCGCTTACTCTAATAGTTAGGGCACCATGATAGTCTAGCGGTTAGCGCAATGCTACTACAACTTGGAGCGAAGGAGTTCAGAGTTCAATTCCAGTGCTGTCTGTAAGGAGTTTCTATGTCCTTCCCGCAGGTTTCCTCCTACATTCCAAAGCCATACCCGTCTGTACGTTAATCAGTTATTGTAATTTGTCCTGTGATTAGGCGAGGATAAATGGCTGGCTGGGCCAGAAGGGCCAGTTCTGTGCTGTATCTCTAAATAAATAAACACAAATGCTTCCTGGCCTTTTGTTGAACCCTACAATGAATGAATGAGTATAAAACCAAAAAAAGCTATAGTTTTGGACACAGCTGCATCAACAACCACACCAAAAGTCTTAAAGCTAAAAGTCTTCTGAGACTTTAGATTTAACTAATGAAGACAATTAGTTATATCTAATATAACTAATGAGAGGGACAGTTTCTGCTGAATTACCCTTGATTGCTAAGTGTTTTGAGCAATTAACTAATGGCATGGTTGATCTATGGACTAATTCACTATACATCCCAAGAACAAAAAGTGGAAAGAAAGCCCAATGCACAGATTGCCTTCCAGCTGACAGTGTACTAATGAGATTCATATAGATCTGTAACATGGATAACTGATATGACTGAAGAAATCATTTCAGTATCCTTCTGCAAGGGTGTCTGGCTCTTTTTTTTTTAAATAAGTGCAGTCCAGGTTATTAAAACACCTACCTAGCCACGATAGTTAGAGTCCAGCTGAGGAACTTTTTCTTTGTTAATTATTGATGCTCAGATCAGTACTACAAGATCTTGAGAGACATGTAGATTCTTCATTCCCACGTTTCTGTGAAAGGTAAATTCAGTGGAGGTTTCACATCTTGACTGTAATGCACAACATCTGTAAAGAATAGGTTTGTAGTAGAGATGGAGCAGTGGAGGCTGAGGGGATATGTGGTAGAGGTTTATAAGGTTATCAGAGGCATAGATAGAGCAGACAGGCAGTGTCTTTTCTCAAGGGTAGAAAGGGCTAATACCAGAGGATGTGCATTTAAAGTGAAAGGGGGTAATTTTAAAGATGTGAGGGGCATCTTTTTTAAGAGATGTTATATAGGGACATGAATGTGAGGAAAATGCAAGGATATGGCCGTTGTGTAGGCAGAAGAAATCACTTTGGTTGATTACTGATTGAATTGGTTCAGAACAACATTGTGGGCTGAGCTGTACTATACTGTTCCATGTTCGTGTATATTTACTTATTTAGAGATACAGTGCAGAACAGACTCTTCGGCCCAACAAGCCGCAGTGCCCAGCAACCCACCCTTTTTACCGTAGCCTTATCACAGGACAATTCACAACGACCAATTAATCTACTAACTAGACCGGAGCACCCGGAGAAAACCATGCAATCATGGGGAGAACATACAAACTCCTTAGAGGTGGCACCAGAATTGAACTCTGAACTCCATCACCCTGAGCTGTAGTAGCATCATGCTACCATGACGCTTTATGCTTACTGAGGTAGTAAGAAATTCTCCTTGCTCTAGTCATTTGAGTTTGCTGCTGTACATGTGGAAAAAAGTGCTTATGTTAAGAGTTAATGGATTGTGATGCCTGTTCTGTGAGTAGCTTTAGACTGAAATGTATCCAGGTGTTGCACAGTTTACAGCTCATTTCATTCTGTAGACAGTGATTCACAAGAAGCTCTAGATTGCTCAACAAGACA
This sequence comes from Hemitrygon akajei, assembly GCF_048418815.1. Lineage (NCBI taxonomy): Eukaryota > Metazoa > Chordata > Chondrichthyes > Myliobatiformes > Dasyatidae > Hemitrygon > Hemitrygon akajei. The sequence goes on from NC_133129.1 coordinate 177,609,415, forward strand.
ATACAAAGATGTCCCTTTAGAACAGAGATAAGGAAGAATTTCTCTAGCTAGAGGTGGTGAATCTGGAATTTATTGCCACAGACAGCTGTGTGGAGGCCAAGACATTGGATAAATTTAAAGCAGAGGTTGATAGGTTCTTGATTAATAAGGGTGTCAATGCAGACCAGACTTGATGGGCTTAATGGCCTAATTCTGTTCCTATGTCTTTATGGTCTTATCTAGTTAGACACAAAGATTATTGCATGAAAAATAATGCATTAGATGATATGAGCATTCCTGGGTATCACATTGAGGTTACATTGCAGGGAAAGTATATTCAGCTGGCTCAAGGGAATGTTATAATGGAATCTGTTGTATTATCATTGTCCATCCTCCCCCAACCACCACTTCTTGATCATTTCTTCTCAGTCACTGTATGTACTGACTCTTCTGTGGCTAGCGTCACTTCATGTCTATACAATCGACCTATGTGTATAAGTTATCTCATGTAATTATATTTATTGTGTTTTTATTATTGTGCTCTTTATCTTACTGTGTTTTTGTGCTACTTCAAAAATTATTTTGAATTAAAGGAATTTAGTATTTAGAGTTTTATAGAATCTGACTGACAATGTTCAGAAGAGCCTGTGAGTTTTTAAGACTCCTTGGTGGATTTTTTTTTTGGAAGGGCTCCAGCAGTAATGTTTACATGTTGAGCCAAAGGCAGGGAAGTTATTCCCCTGGAGTTCTGATCACTGGTTCCATTCACTGAATCTTTACTGCAGATTCTCATGATTCAAGGAAAGTCAAAGGAGAAAAATTCTGGTTTTAAGAAAAGCATGATCTCCAGAAACAATAGATACTCTTTGTACAATGTTGTGATGAGTCTCCTACCTCAGATTTACAGTATATGAAGAGAACTCTGTATATTGCAGGGACCTGCAATAATTTCCTTGCATGACCTTGATAAAATAAAGCACTACTATTGTTTTAATCAAATCCTTGGTGTCTGTGATATATCCTCCAGACTAGTAAGTCTAGTTAATGTCAGACTGTATCTTCAAATTCTGTTATGATCCCTCAAAATATGGTGAAGCATATAACGTGCTAATAAAGGTATTAAAAGTCTTACACTGAAACAAAATACACTGGTGATTATTGAAGAAAAATTAACTCTACACCATGAATGTTTTAAGATTCAGAAGGAGACCAGAAGATTTTGAGATGTTTTCACAGAAAGAATACCTGCAAAGTGGGGAGGATTGCACAGTGTTCCTACATCATAGGAGAAAGGTTTTACAAGCATCAGAAGAGCTTTCCTGGCACTTTTATGTAGCCTCAATGGAACTTTAAGGCCCTTAACCCTGATTACATTAAAAGTTAATCATTCTTGGGAGAAATCTAGTCCACATTTCCTATTGTTGATTGAAAAGTATCTTCTGCCACTAGGAAAATTATTGGCGCTCTTTTATCTTTGTGGAATTTTTAAGTCAGGGTTTTGAATGTTCCAAGAGTTAAGCATTTTGTGTCTTCTGTTGTAAATTTCTATATACTCTTTATAGTTGGGACTACCATGAGGTAATGTAGCATCTAGTTTCCTACTTCTCAGCTACAATGCATAAAAACTTAATTACGCCAACTCTGTGCTTTTGCTTCCCAAAGGAGTTCTTTTTGGGGAAAAGTAAAATCCAAGTACTTTGTAAGAAATCGAATGACAAAATAAAATGTTAATAAAATTATGTTGGAATCCTCATGTTCTATTGTGTTTGGCCCTTGGAGACCAATGAGGCCATATATTAATTGCTACATAACTTAATTTTTATAAATGGGTTAGTTAGCAAAGACAAAGTCCTCATTTTCTTAAGGTTAAAAGTCAGAAGCAATGTTAAAGAGCATATCTTTTTCTTTCTTTGTTGAAGAAACGCAAGGTTTATTTCTGGGTTGTATGTTGGTTTGAGCTGCTAGTTAGCAGATGATTCCTCCTGTAATGCAAAACTCAAGTTAAACCTTTGCTTTTCCTGCCAGCCCCAAGCTGTAAACAATAATCCAGAATCGGTCCTACACCAATGAATATTCACTATACAAAGAACAGTATCTGTTAGAAATCTGAAACAGCTAGTAGTTGTTCAGTGAAGTTGTGGGCAAATTGCATTTCAGATGTTTGAGGTAATGTTTCACCTGGACTGTATACACCAGGTTTGTGGCAAAAAAATCACAACAGCGTCTCTTCCACCTCAGGCGGCTGAAGAAGTTCGCATGAGCGCCCAAATCCTCAAGACCGAAAGGGCCACCATGAGAGTATCCTGACTGGCTGTATCACCACCTGGTACGGGAACTGCACCAACCTTGATCGCTGGGCACTGCAGGGAGTGATACAGACAGCCCAGCACATCTGAGGGTGTGAACTTGCCTCCATTGAGGACATTTACAACAGTAGGTGTGTAAAGAAGGCCTTGAAGATCATTAGGGACACGACCATAAATTGTTTCAGCTGCTTCCATCTGGCAAACGGCACCATGGCATTAAAGCCAGGACCAACAGGCTACAGGACAGCTTCTTTCTACAAGCCAGTAGACTTTTAAATTCACTTGTCTGTACATTGTGATGGAGTCACAATGCACAGACTTTTACTCCCTCACGTTGTGAGATGGATGTAAAATTTAAATAAATTCAATTCAATGTGCAAAGCCCAGATAGCTGGACACTGTACTTCATTAGAAATAGATATATTTATTGGCCCCAGGACACAAGTTCTGAGATATTAGCACAAAAACAAAAGCACCAGTTGCTGAAAAATTTTGAAAAATCAGCAGAACCTGTTGGAGATTTTTAGCTGATCATAAGATGACAAAGAAGATAAAAGTTAAGTATTCAATAGCAACTTAATGCCAAATGCTAGACCACATCTCGAGTATTGTACATAGTTCTGGTCATCACACCATAAGAAATATGTGATTGCACTGGACAGAGAAGGAAAGAGTGCAGAGGACTTTACATATGGCGAGAGATTGGATAGGTTGGACGTATTCTCTAGAGCAGGGGTTCTGAATCTGGGGTCCACAGACCCCCTCGGATAATGGTAAGGGTCAATGGTGTAATAAAGGTTGGGAACTCTTATTCTAGAGAAAACCAGGTTACCCAAATTTTAAAAAAACAAATCTTACCTGCCAAGATCACCAGATAAAAGTATGTTAGATTATGAGAGACATAGATAGTCAACATCTTTTACCCATGGTACATCTATCAAAACAAAGAAGGTACAGTTTTAAGATGAAAGGTAGGAAATTAAAAGGATTTTAGGGGGAAGTTTTTCACATAGAACATAGCTGATGTATAGAATGCACTGCCAGAGGAGGTGAGGAAATCAGACAAAATGCTATACTTCAGAGGCTTCTACTCAAACACTTAAATAGGCAAGGCGTAGAAAGATAAAACCCTAATACAGGTAAATGGGGTTAGTGAATAAGGCAAAAGGGGTTGGCAAGGATGTGATGGCCAAATGATTCCTTCTGTGTAACTGAATGACTTTATTAGCCCACATCTTTGGAGAGAGAAACAAAATTAACATTTCTGATTAAATGCTTCTTCATCCAAACTAATGTTTATTATGTTAAATGATTTGATCTGTTTGACACCTTCACTCCAATCCCCTCCATAAAGGAAGATTAAAACATGACTGATTTATCTTGTATTTTGAAAATGCAAGTCTTCATAAAGTAGTGATAATATTAAATATTTTAATCTTGCATGATATAGGCAGTGTTATGGGTTATTACCTCAATAAATTGAGGTCAAAAGCAGGGACGGTGAACTTGTTTAAAAGGCACAGCTGGAGAACTGCCTTCAAATTTTGGTTACCAAATTCCAGGAATGTTTTGGAAGGGGCGCAGACATGGTTCCAGGGCTGAGGATTTTCAGCTGTAAGCTTAGCCCAGGAAAAGTGAGGTTGACGCAAAGAATATTGAGCGGAGGCTACACATCTATATAAGGTTCTAATGGTTAGATACGGGATGATATAAGGAAGTTATTCTCATCAATGGGTGGTCCAGAAAATGCAGATTTATATATTCTGGACAAAAAATCAAGGGGATGAGACAAAAATCATTTCTCATGTGGAGTGTAGTTGAGATCAGGAATTCTCTGTCCCAGAGGAGGTAGAAGCAAAAGCTGTGCATTCATTTGGGAAAGAGAAGTGCATTCAAGAAAATAATTTACACCTACTACAAATTTTCACCTGTTTCAGCGGCACTTTAATATCTTAATAGTAAGTTAAATTCCAGATTTTATTTGATAACTAGAGCACAGTAAAACATAATCCAGGTGTATATAATCATCCTCCAATCTGTGATCTTTAGTTTGAAATTTATAGGGTTTTGGGTTCTGTCAGAATCAAATTGCAATTTTTGGAGCAACATTGCATCTGTCTAACCTGTATGGGCCTCCACTGCAGCATTGACATGCAAACGGGTGGGGGGGGGGGGGGGTGAGAAATGTGCTTCACTGGTGTGAACTTCGTGACTTCTTTCAGAGCATGTAACTGCAATTAAGATAATTTATATTTCAACTGGTTTTGATGCATGACAATGGATAAGCCAGGGTATGTCGGGCCAGTGAGCCCTACATCAGTGGTGGGAAAGTTATTGGAAGGAATTCTGAGGGGCAGGATTTATTTTCATTTTGAAGTACAATGACTGATTGGGGTAGTTTTATGGATTTATGCAGGGAGAAATAATGTCTCAGGAATTTGAGATTTTTTGAGGTGGTTCGTAAGAGGATTAATAAGGATAGGGCAGTAAACATTATCTACGGGGACGTTAATGACATGATTCCACATAGGCTGACCTAGAGATTAGAACATATGAGATCCAGAGTGATCTATCAAATTAGATACAGAATTGGGTTAATGGCAGGTGGCAGTGGAGGATTGATATTTTTCTCATTGGAGGACTAACCAGTGGTGTACTGCAAAGATCAGTTCTGACTTTTTGCTGTTATGTCAAATATATAAATAACTTGGATGGGAATGTAGGTGATTTGAAAAGTAGGTTTGTAGATGACACCAATATTGGTGATATAATGGACAATGAAGGAGTTTGTCTAAGGTTACGACAGGATAGAGTTTAGCTGGGAAAGTGGGCAAGGGAATGGCAGATAGACACTCAGACGAGTGTAAAGTGATGCATTTTGGGATGTTAAGCCAGGGTAGATCATACACAGCAAATGGCTGGGGAATGTTGCTGAATGGAGAGGCCTTGGAATACAAGTACAGAGATCCCTGAAAATGTCAGCACAGGTAACCAGGGTGGTGACAGGTATGGTGCACTTTCCTTCATCAGCCATCAGTCAAGAGTTGGGGATATTATTTTACAGTTGTACAAATCGTTGGTTAGGCAGTACTTGGGAGTATTGTGTATCGCTGCAATACTCCAAGTACTACAATGATGTGATTAAGCTAGGGAGAGGATGCAGAAAAGATTCACCAAGATATTGCTTAGATTGGAGGGTTAGAGTTACAAACAAGATTGGAGGCAATGGGTGTATCTTCTCTGGGGTAAAGGGGGCTGAGAGGAGTCATGACAGAGGTACATAATTATGAGAGGAATGGGTAGAGTGGATAGCTAATGCCTGTTTCCTATGGCGGGCGTGCCATAGGTTTAAGGGAGTGGTTTTATAGCAGATCTGAGAGAAATTTTTCACACACAGCTATTTGTGTCTGGAACTAGGTACTGGAGTAGAGGCCATAACATCTTTTAAGATGCATCTGGAACGATAATTGAATGAGCAGGGAATAGAGCGGTATTGAATTAATGCAGGATTTGTGCAGATAGGCATTATGGTGGAATGTAGACGTGGTGGGTCGAGGGCCTGTTTCTATGTCATACAGTTCAATAACTTAAACAAGATAAATGATTTAGAACTAGTTTTAGATCTTCTTGTTTCCATCTCTATTTCATCTTTTTTTTCTTTTGTTACTTTGAGTTATTAAAGTATCTTGATGTTTACATCCTTCCTTCCTTATATATAATGACGCTAAATACCTTAATATCACTGCCATACTAATTTGAATCCTCGTTAAATATCTTTTTCTTTTATAACTTTGCCTTCTATGTCAAAATTTAACCACAGGGAGATCTCTGTGTGGAACTGCTATTCTTTTTAAGACAAAGTTTTTCCTCACTTACGGAAAATGTAATGAATCTTTTTTTTGTTGATACAGATAAAAGCGAAAAACTATGACAAAGTCGAAAAGGTAAGCTAAAGGTTTTAATTTTTATCCCACTAACACACTAGAAGGAAAGGAGCCAGGTATACTTTATGGTTAGTTGGTCACTGCAAGCTAACATGTTCGTTTAATAATTTAGTTTTTACACCTTGGTGAACACATAATCTTAAAATGTATTTGGTCTTAAGCATGTGAACCAAATCCCTTTATTTTTTACATAGATGAATAACTTCCTTGTATAGTGCCTATAAAAAGTATTGGGAGTTTTCATGTTTTATTGTATTACAACATTGAATCGCAGTGGATTTAATTTGACTTTTTTGACACTGATCAACAGAAAAAGACTCATGTCAAAGTGTTAACAAATCTCTACAAAGTGATAAAAATTAATTACAAATATCAAACACAAAATAATTGATTAAGTATTCACCCCCTTCAAGTCAGTATTTAGCATAAACACATTTAGCAGCAATTATAGCCTGGAGTCTGTGGGGATAGATCTCTATCAGCTTTGCACATCTGGACTCTGCAATTTTTCCCCATTCTTCTTTACAGAACTGCTCAAGCTCTGTCAGATTTCATGGCGATTGTGAGTGAACAACCCTTTTCAAATTCAACATCAAATTCTCATTTGGATTGAGGTCTGGACTCAGACTTGGCTACTTCAGGACATTAACCTTGTTGTTTTTAAGGCACTCCTGTGTAGCTTTGGCTTTATGCTTGGGATCATTGTCTTGCTGGAAAACAAATCTTCTCCTAAATCAGTTCTCTTGCAGTCTACATCAGGTTTTCCTCCACGATTTCCCTGTATTTTGCTGCATTCATTTTACCCCTTATCTTCACAAGCCTTCCAGGGCCTGCTGCAGTGAAGCATCCACAGAGCACAATGCAATCACCACCATGCTTCACGGTAGGAATGGTGTGCTTTCGATGATGTGTGATGTTTGGCTTATGCGAGACATAGCTTTTAGTCTGAAGGCCAAAAAGCTCAAATTTGGTTTCATCAGACCATAGAACCCTCTTCCAGCTGACTTCAGAGTCTCCCACATCCCTTCTGACAAACTCTAGCTGAGATTTCATCTGAGTTTTTTTCAATGGTGTCTTTCTCTTTGCCACTCTCCCATAAAGCTGTGTGTGGTGAAACACCCAGGCAACAATTGTTATATGCACACTCTCTGCCGTCTCAGCCACTGAAGCTGGTACCTCCTCCAGAGTTGTCATAGGTCTCTTAGTTGCAACCCTCACTAGTCCCCTTCTTGCACGGTCACTCAGTTTTTGAGGATGGCCTACTCTACACAGATTTACAGCTGTGCCATATTCTTTCCATTTCTTGATGATTGACTTAACTGGGATATTCAAAGAATATAGACAATAGGTGCAGAAGTAGACCATTCGGCCCTTTGAGCCTGCACCGCCATTCTGAGATCATGGCTGATCATCTACTATCAATACCCGGTTCCTGCCTTGTCCCCATATCCCTTGATTCCCCTATCCATAAGATACCTATCTAGCTCTTTCTTGAAAGCATCCAGAGAATTGGCCTCCACTGCCTTCTGAGGCAGTGCATTCCACACCCCCACAACTCTCTGGGAGAAGAATATCCAAGGGATATTCAGTGACTTAGAAATTTTCTTGTATCCATCTCCTGACTTTTCAATATCCTGTTTTCTGAGTTACTTTTGTCTTCATGGTGTAGTTTTTGGCAGGATACTGACTCACCAGCAGTTGGATCTTCCAGACACAGGTGTATTTTTACTACAAGGAATTGAAACATCTTGACTGCACACAGCTGATCTCCAAAAACTGATCTCCATTTAACTAATTATGTGACTGGACTTGTAAAGGTCTGTTCACTCATGATCCCCATGCGATCTGACAAAGCTTGAGCAGTTTTGTAAAGAAGAATGGGGGAAAATTGCAGCGTCCAGTTGTGCAAAGCTGATAGAGATCTATCCACACAGACTCAAGGCTGTAATTGCTGCCAAAGGAGCATCTACCAAGTACTGACGAAGGGGGTGAGTAATAATGCAATCAATTATTTATTAATAATTGTAATAAATTAATACCAATTTGTGAAAATTTGTTTTCATTTTGAGTCATTTCTGTTGATCAGTGTCAAAAAAGCCAAATTAAATCCACTGTGATTCAATGTTGCAAAGCATTAAGCACGAAAGCTTTGGTGGGGGGGGGGGGGGGGGGGGGGTGAATACTTTTTATAGGCACAGTATGTCACCATATACAACCCTGAGATTCATTTTCCTGTGGGCAAACCCAATGAATCCATAATCGAATAATAACCATAATAGAATCAGTGAAAGACCACATCAACACGGGCATTCGTCCAGTTTGCAAAAGACAATAAACTGTGCAAATAGAAAAAGAAAGTAATTATTAATTAATAAATAAATAGACAGATAGATAAATAAATAAGCAAGCAAGCAATGAATATTAAGAACATGAGGTGAAGAGTCAATGAAAGTGAGTCCATAGTTTGTGGGAACATTTTAGTGATGGGTTGAGCAAAGTTGAGTGAAGTTATCCCCTCTGGTTCAAGAGCCTGATGGTTGAGATGTAATAACTGTTCCTGAACCTGCTGGTGCGGATCCTGAGGCTCCTGTACTTCCTTCCTGATGGTAGCAACAAGAAGAGATCATGACCTGGGTGCTGGGGTTGACAAGATAAACATAAATTATACCTTTTTTTTTATTTAAAAAAAACCCTTAGAACAAAAAAAAAGCAATATCCATTTTAGTGCAAAGTGATCAGGGAAGGGTGAGAAGAAGCTTGAATGGACTGTCAGCACTGGAATGAAATTAAATGTTTTTGAGTTTTACATTCGATGTATCAAGTACACAGACCTTTGTTCAATAGTGTTGAGGTCCTAGCAGGAAGTGTAGCCTTGCAATATTTGCTCTATAAACAGAGATGTCTGGAGTTCTAAGGAGAACTAGCCACAGCACCTCATGGTCACAGGATAACTTATGGTCTAAAGAATAGGAAGAAATATGTCTTAAAATTTTCCTCATTCAAAAATTTCTAATTTTATTTGTTTTTTTTTTCCAGTTGTTTCAGCGATGTCTTATGAAGGTTTTGCATATTGATCTATGGAAATGTTATTTGGCTTATGTACGGGAAACTAAAGGGAAACTTCCTAGTTACAAGTAAGAGCTGAAGTGTTGTAGCTTTGCTTTCATTTTTAAAAATAATTTTATTTCCGCTGTCAAAAAATGTTCTGTAACTCCTTCATCCGTTGCACTGCAGGGAGAAGATGGCCCAAGCTTATGATTTTGCCTTGGATAAAATTGGCATGGAGATTATGTCCTACCAAGTAATTCTTTTCTTTTCAATACCACAACTTGTTAAAAAGATTTTTAAAATACTTTGTGAACTGAAACCGTAATAATTTTAATAATCTCTTGCAGATATGGGTTGATTACATTAACTTTTTGAAAGGAGTGTAAGTAATGCATATTATTTTTGTTCATTCATTCTGACTTTAATTATTCTGAGAGAAAGGTTGTGTTCACTCTAACGTGCTTGCACATGACTTCCGACAGGGAGGCAGTAGGATCCTATGCAGAGAACCAAAGGATAACAGCAGTGCGCCGAGTGTATCAGCGAGGCTGTGTCAACCCTATGATAAATATTGAACAGTTATGGCGAGATTATAACAAATATGAAGAGGTAAAACCTTTAGACACAGATAATATACTGCGGAGGGAGAAGGTTAAGGTTTACAGCCAATTAGAATATTTTCCTTACTTGAGCAAGGACAAACTATGAAGTCTGCTCAATCAAGTGTTTATTATGGGCAGTACAGTATTGTAGTGATTTGCTATTACAGCGCCATGACTCGAATTCAATTCCTCTGCTCTATGTAAGGAGTTTTTACATTTTGAATGAATATTAGTTGTCTGTTCCCTGGGCGCTGTGGTTCCGTTCCACATTCCAAAGACCTACCTAGGGTTCGTAGGTTAAGTGGTCACATGGGCATAACTGGGTGACGCGGGCTCACTGAGCTAGAAGGGCCTGTTACCACGCTGTATCTCTAAATAAAATAATAAAGTCACGGCCCTTTCAAAGAGCAAAGCTATTTATCACAATGTCCTCTGAGGATGGTGGTCTTCCGCTACTGTCGCCCATCCACTTCAAGGTTCGATGTGTTGTTCATTCAGAGATGCTCTTCACACCACTGTTGTAATGTGTAGTTATTTCAGATACTATCACCTTCCTGTCATCTTGTACCAGCCTGGCTATACTCCTCTGACCTCTCTCATTAACAAGGCATTTTTGCCAACTAAACTGGATATTTTGTTTCTCGCACCCTTCTCTGTAAATTTCAGAGGTGGTGTTTGTGAAAATCCCAGGAGGTTGGCATTTTCTGAGATACTCAGACCACCCCATCTGGCACCAATAATTATTCATTCCATGGGTCCAAATCTCTTAGATCTAATTTCTTTCCCAATTTGATGTTGGGTCTGAACAACAACTGAAACCCTTGGCCATGTCTGCATGTTTTTATACATTAAGTTGGTGCCACGTGATTGGCTGATCAGTGATTTGCATTAACAAGCAGGTGTACAAGTGTAATTAATAAAGTGGTCACTAAGCGCGGTTTCCCAGTGCTAGATTTGATTTTACCATCATAATGCAGTCTGTTACAAAGTTGATAAGTACTTTTAAACAGTCTGCTTACATTTGTTCATTTGCCCTTTTGCTGTCACTGTAATGGGAAACCATCACTGCAGAGTCTGAATATCTGACCACCTTCCACATGAAGTGCTGTACCAACCCCATACAGTAACATCAGGTCCAGCTCCTACCTGACCATTTTAGCAAACATTTTCCTGATGATTTACTCCTGCTTTGAAATGGGTGAGATGGACATAAAGAATATTAGCACCCAACAGTATTTAAAAATTAGACAAGTAATACATTGAGTATTTTCTATTAAACAATTATGTTTTAATATGAGTAATTAGATTAAATAGGCATGCAGCCTCCATAAAAGATTAGCACAACAATTTACAGTACCTGTGACCTGGGTTCGTTTCCTGCCGCTGCCTGTAAGGAGATTGTATGTTCTCCCCGTGTCCACATGGATTTTCTCCATTTGCTCCAGTTTCCTCCCACAGTCCGAAGAAGCAGCGGTTGGGTTAATTGATCATTGTCACGTGATTAGGCTCGGGTTGCTGGGCAGCACAGTGTGGCTCGAAGGGCTGGGAGGGCCTCTTCTATGCTGTAATAATAAATAACGATTTCAAGATTGTGTATTCATAATTAAAGGTTGCTTATCGTCATTCTTCAGTACACAATTGTAAAGGAGAATGAAGTGTTTGTTAGTCCAGGTCCAATGCAGCGTAACAAAACACAATATGATGAAAGGAAATAATTTTAAAAAACACAATAAATATAAATATAAAAGCAATCCTATAAAACACAATGTACATGTAACTGAGTATGGTTGTATATGCAAAGGTTAGCTATGTACATAGACTCACTGCATGCCATAAAGTGACTTTATGAGCAGGAGTATCTGTACATAAGGTGACTGACAGGAAATGATAAAGGGACTTGGAAAGAGGAACTTGTTGCCACAGTGACAACAAGAAATTGTAGAACCTATCTGTAAGCTTGTAAAGTGATGGAAGTAAAGAGTTTTTCTCTCTTCCTCCACAGAGCATTAACATACACCTGGCCAAGAAAATGATTGAAGATCGGAGCAGGGATTATATGAACGCTCGACGAGTGGCAAAGGTAAGTGTTCCCATTTTAATTTGTGATAGGTTACTACAAATTGGGGCAACTTTAAAATACAAGGGACTCCCTTCTTCCTGTACATCAGAGCTATGGAGCTACATATTTCCCTTGCAGGAGTATGAGACTGTCATGAAAGGTCTAGACCGCAATGCTCCATCAGTTCCGCCACAGAACAGCCCTCAGGAAGCACAGCAGGTGGAGATGTGGAAGAAGTATATTCAATGGGAGAAAAGTAACCCGCTTCGCACTGAAGACCAAACACTAATCACTAAACGAGGTGAGGCTAATTAACAGATAGCGCTGCCATTTTCATAGAAACTTCATTTTGTGTTGTGCAAAAGCAGTCTAAAAAGATATTTACTGCTTGTTCATTTCATTGTTCTTAAGAGAGATTCTGATGTGCCTAAAATAGTAACCATGTTGTCTAAGGCGGCATAGTAGCGTAACAGCTAGTGTAACGCTTTACAGCAACAACGATAGGGGCTTAATTGCTGCTGCTGTCTGAAGAGTTCATGTGTTCTCCACGTGACAGTGTGAATTTCTGCTAGGTGCTCTGATAACTTCCCACATCCCAAAATATAGGTTAATAGGTTGTAGGCATGTTATATTGGCACCAGAAGCGTGGCGATACTTGAAGACAGCCCCCAGCACCTCCTCAGGCTGTAGGGCAAATGACGCTGTTCATTGTATCTTTTGATGTACCTGTGACAAATAAAGCTGATTTTTTATCTTTAAAATGTTCAATGCATCAAATTTTGTGATTCTTTCTCTAAACGTTCATATCTCTATGTATGCTCCACCTGTCTCTTTGGTCAGTATTTTGGTTATTAGTCGAAATAAGAACTTGGTCATCTCTTTCCTAGTCTAGTGTCATAATGCTTCCTTGAGGCACTGCATTAAGTACCTTAGGTAAAAGTAAATTATTGTTATGTTTTGAGAGTATTGAATTGTCTATAAAGCAATTATGAAATTTCTTCGAAAGCCATTACAAGGAGATAAATAAATTGGAGCATCATCATCGTTTTGTGCCATGTTGTATGACATGCACAAGCATGATATGTAATCATGATTGTTCTTGACAAATTTCCTACAGAATTGGTTTGCCATTGCTTTCTTCTGGGCAATATCTTCACAAGATGGGTGACCCCAGTCGTTATCAATACTCTTCAGAGATTGTCTGATTGGTGTCAGTGGTCGCTTAACCGGAATGTGTGTGTTGCACCAGCTGCTCATATGACCATCCACCACCTGCTCCCATGGCTTCACTTGACCCTGATCGAGAGGATAAGCAGGTGCTTCACCTTGCCCAAGGGTGTCCTGCAGAGCGAAGGAGCATCTTACTCCTCCTTTAGTAGAGACGTATCTCCACCCCATCACCCAAATAAATTGGATATCTTTTAAATTAAGAGTTGGCAAGAAATATTTTCTTTAAAATTGGTTTTCTGGAAGTACCATAAACACAAGAAGTTCTGCAGATGCTGGAAATCCAAAGCATGAACTCAGGAGGTCAGGCAGCATCTATGGAGAATGCGAAATGCTGGAGGAATTCAGCAGATCCTGATGAAGGGTCTTGGCCCAAAATGTTGACTATTTATTGCTCGCCATAGATGCTGCCTGACCTGTTGAGTTGCTTCAACATTTGTGTGTGTTATTCTGGAAGAACCAGATATTATGTAATTGATCATATGCTAGCTAACCACAAACAAGAGAAAATCTGCAGATGCTGGAAATCCAAGCAATGCACACAAAATGCTGAAGGAACTCAGCAGGCCAGGCAGTATCTAAGGAAAAGAGTACAGTTGACATTTCACACCAAGATCCTTCATCTCAACTGTTTATTCTCCAAAGATGCTGCCTGGACTGTTGAGCTCCTCCAACATTTGTGTGTGTTGCTTGGATTTCCAGCATCTGCAGATTTCTCTTGTTTGTGATTGGACTACTATATTGCAAAGTTTCTTCCAGTGATGCCTGTCCTGAAGAAGTGTAGATATTCCCTTCGACGGGAGTTCAGTGAAATCCTCTTTCACTGCTACCCCTCTGTGATCTCCGATTCCTAACGAAGGGTCTTGACCTGAAACATTGACTGTGCTCCTTTCCATGGATGCTACCTGGTCTGCTGAGTTCCTCCAGCACTTTGTAAACTAGCTAACGTCTCCTTTGAGATCTATTACTGACTTTAAAGAATTGATGTGTTTTCTTGCAGTTATGTTTGCCTATGAGCAATGTCTTCTGGTCTTGGGGCATCATCCTGACATCTGGTATGAAGCTGCACAGTATTTGGAGCAATCTAGCAAGCTGCTAGCAGAAAAGGGGGTAGGTAATTATCAGTACATCTAAAAAGGATAATAAAAGCAATGATTATAAGAAGATGCAACACTCTTAGTGTGAGGGTTGCCAAGCATACCAACTATAAGTGAATTACTAGTCCAATTTAATGGGTTTCACCGCTGGACCATCCTTGCAGAAATAATCGCAAATTGTTTTATGGAACTGATTAAGATATCTTGGGCTCGTGACACTGTTTGTTATTAACTTCCAGGGTCATTCATATTATGTCAGACTGCTCAGACCATTTAAAGACTTTTGGAATTATTTGACATTCCCTATGTTGTACATGTTTTCTAGGTTGTTTAAAAGTAGAGTGTTAAACTGATAAAGAGTATTACTGCAGAGAGGAGGGCCCTTCAGCCCATCAAGTCCATGCCATCCTGGTTTTATGCCTTCCTGCTCCCAGACCGTAGCCCTCCATACCCCTTTCATCCACATACCTGTCTAAACTTCTAAATGTTACAATTGAACCTGCATCCACCACTTCTGCTGGCAATTCGTTCCACACTCCCATCACCCTTAGAGTGAAGTATTTCTCAGTTTCCCCCTAAATATTTCACCTTTCACCTAAACCTATGACCTATAGTTGTTGTTGCACCCAACCTACAGGATTTTCTTAATTAAGTTCAAATTCTGGAACACCCTCCACTCCCTAAAGCTCGTCACACAAGCGCGGGTGATGTCAGCGGCGAGCGCGAGCTTTAAAAAGCGGCCCACTTTCAGGAGCGGGCAGCGGAGGTGCGCAGGAGCAGAGTGCTGGGCTTTGGCTCAGCGGGCTTCGGCGCAAGAGGACTTCGACAAGAAGCCTGTTTTTCATTTATTCTGACTAATCTGGGATCAGGTGATGGGGGAGACAGTTAGAGCAGTGGCGTGCTCCGTATGCAGTATGTGGGAGGTCAGGGTCAACACAGTTGTCCCTGATGACCACACCTGCAATAGGTGCATCCAGCTGCAGCTCCTATCAGACCGAGTTAGGGAATTGGAGCAGGAGCAGGATGAACTACGGATCATTCGGGAGGCAGAGGCAGAGATAGATAAGAGTTATCGGGAGGCAGTCACACCGAAAAGACAGGAGGTAGGCAAATGGGTGACAGTCAAGAGAGGCAGGGGGAGCAGACAGAGAGAGAAGAGCACCCCTGTGGCCGTTCCCATCAAAAATGAGGTACGAACGCAAGCTAGCCAGGAATATAAAGGAAGATAGCAAAAGCTTTTTTAGGTATGTGAAGAGAAAGAAGATAGTTAAGAACAATGTTGGGCCCTTGAAGAATGAATTGGGTGAAATTGTTATGGGAAACAGAGAAATGGCAGAAGAATTTAATGAGTACTTTAGATCTGTTTTCACTAAGGAAGACACAAGCAATCTCCCAGATGTATGGATGGGCCAAGGACATAGGGTAACAGAGGAAATGAAACAGATTAACATTCGGAAGGAAACGGTGATGAGAAGACTGATGGGACTGAAGGCTGACAAATCCCCAGGTCCAGATGGTCTGCACCCTAGGGTACTAAAGGAGGTGACCCTGGAAATTGTGGATACATTGGTAATCATTTTCCAATGTTCCTTAGATTCAGGATCAGTTCCTGAGGATTGGAGAATGGCTAATGTTATCCCACTTTTTAAGAAAGGAGGGAGGGAGAAAACAGAGAACTATCGACCTGTCAGCCTGACATCGGTGGTGGGAAAGATGCTAGAGTCCATTATTAAGGATGAAATAGTGGCATATCTAGATAGCAGTGATAGGATTGGGCCGAGCCAGCATGGATTTACCAAGGGTAAATCATGCTTGACTAATCTGTTGGAGTTTTTCGAGGAAGTAACCAGGAAGTTAGACGGGGGAGATCCAGTGGATGTAGTGTACCTCGATTTTCAGAAGGCATTTGATAAGGTCCCACATAGAAGATTGGTGGGTAAAATCAAAGCTCAGGGCATCGGGGGGAAGGCATTGACACGGATAGAAAACTGGTTGGCAGATAGAAAGCAAAGGGTAGCCGTGAATGGGTGTTTCTCGGAATGGCAGGTGGTGACTAGTGGGGTGCCACAGGGCTTGGTATTGGGACCACAGCTGTTTACCATTTACGTTAACGATTTGGATGAAGGCATAGAAAATAACGTCAGCAAATTTGCTGATGATACTAAGCTGGGTGGCAGTGTGACATGTGATGAGGATGTTAGAAGAATTCAGGGTGACTTGGATAGGCTGGGTGAGTGGGCAGATACTTGGCAGATGGTGTTTAATGTGAATAAGTGTGAGGTTATCCACTTTGGGAGTAAGAACAGGAAGGCAGATTATTATCTGAACGGTGTAGAGTTGGGTAAGGGAGTAATACAAAGAGATCTCGGAGTCCTTGTTCATCAGTCACTGAAGGCGAATGAGCAAGTGCAGCAGGCAGTGAAGAAGGCTAATGGAATGTTGGCCTTTATTACAAAGGGAATTGAGTGCAAGAGCAAGGAAATCCTCTTGCATTTGTACAGAGCCCTGGTGAGACCACACCTGGAGTATTGTGTACAGTTTTGGTCTCCAGGGTTAAGGAAGGACATCCTGGCTGTAGAGGAAGTGCAGCATAGATTCACGAGGTTAATTCCTGGGATGTCTGGACTGTCTTACGCAGAGAGGTTAGAGAGACTGGGCTTGTACACGCTGGAATTAAGGAGATTGAGACGGGATCTGATTGAAACATATAAGATTATTAAGGGATTGGACAAGATAGAGACAGGAAATATGTTCCGGATGCTGGGAGAGTCCAGTACCAGAGGGCATGGTTTGAGAATAAGGGGTAGGTCATTTAGGACAGAGTTAAGGAAAAACTTCTTCTCCCAGAGAGTTGTGGGGGTCTGGAATGCACTGTCTCGGAAGGTAGTAGAGGCCAATTCTCTGGATGCTTTCAAGAAGGAGCTAGATAGGTATCTTATGGATAGGGGAATCAAGGAATATGGGGACAAGGCAGGAACCGGGTATTGATAGGAATTGATCAGCCATGATCTCAAAATGGCAGTGCAGGCTCGAAGGGCCGAATGGTCTACTTCTGCACCTATTGTCTATTGTCTATTTTTGGGATCTCTACATTACCTAGTGTGTTTTAACTTTATCTGGATATCTTCATGGGAAGCAACTTTGGAGGTGTTACTACAGTAAAGGCTCAATATAAATGCAAGTTATTTTGTTATTAAGGTAAACTTATTAAGAGTGGTTTATGAAGTTCTGTAAAGATATGCAAAATTCAAAGTAAAATTTATTATCAGTGTACATACATGTGACCACATACAACCCTGAGATTCTATTTTTGCAGGTATACTTAGCAAATCCATAGAACAGTAACTGTAAACAGGATCAATGAACAACAAATTGTACAAATGCAAATATGAATAAATAGCAAATAATATCAAGAGCATGAAATAAATAGAGTCCTTAAGGTGAGACCCTTGGTTGTGGGAACACCAGAAGTAGAATGAGTGTAGTGTTCCACTTTTGTTTAAGAGCCTGGTGGTTGAGGGGTAGTAATTGTTCCTGAACTTGGTAGTGCGAGTCCTTCTGCCTGATAGCAGCAGTGAGAAGAGAGCATGGCCTGGGTGGTGAGGGTCTTTAATGATGGTTGCTGCTTTTCAATGGCAACATTTCATGTAAATGTGGTTAATAGGCACAAGAGATTCTGTAGATGCTTGAAATCCAGAGTAACACATTGAATGCTGGACTAACTCAGGTCAGGCAGCATTTATGGAGAGGAGTAAACAATCAGTATTTTGGGCCAAGACCCTTCATCAGTCCTGGTCTTGATAGATGCTGCCTGATCTGCTGAGTTCCTCCAACATTTTGTGTGTGTAATCCCATAAACATAGTTTGTTTTTATTAACAATGCCAACAAGATGGCAGGTTCCTGGTAATTATTCTTGACTCTTAAATGGCTGTTGTATCACTACCGATTAATTTGAGTTGCCATTCTCATAAATGTTACTCTTTGACAGGACATGAACAATGCAAAACTGTTCAGTGATGAAGCTGCAAATATCTACGAGAGGGCCATCAGCACTTTGCTAAAGAAGAACATGTTGCTTTACTTTGCATATGCGGATTATGAAGAGGTAAATAGACATTATTCAGTCCTCTGGTCTATAAAATGTATATAAAAGGGATTCTGTAGATGTTGGAAGTCCAGAGCAACAGACACAAAATGCTGTAGGAACTCAGCAGGTCAGGCAGTCCTGTGGAAATGAATAAACAGTCGATGTTCCAGGCCAAGACCCTTCATCAGAACTGAAACTGAAAGGGGAAGAAGGCAGAATAAGAATGTGGTGGGGGGGGGGGGGGGGGGGGGAGGGATAGTACAAACTGGAAGGTGATAGGTGACCAGGAAAAGAGTGCTGAATTGAGAAGCTGGGAGGTGACAGGTGGAAGGGTAACGGGCTGAAAAGAAGGTATCTGATAGGATAGGAAAGTGGACTATGAGAGAGGGAAGGATGAGAGGCATCAGAGGGAGGTGGTGGGCAGGTGTGGAGTAAAAACAGAGGTAATTGGCGAGCCAGAAGGGGGAATGGAAAAGGGGGATGTAGGGAGAAATTATCGGAAGTTAGTGAAATCAATATTGTGTCATACTGCTCCCTATTATTCTGCACCCCAGCAGTTAATGTCAAGTTTCTTTTATATTAAAGAGTCGAATGAAGTACGAAAAGGTACACAGCATATATAATCGACTCTTAGCTATTGAAGATATCGATCCAACATTGGTAAGTGTGGCTTTAGTTTGTACCATCTGCAGGAATAAGTGTGTGCATTTTAATCCATCTTTTGTTAAACTCTCACCGACTTAAAAGTAGTGGCAGGGAGATGGCAAAAGAAAACAAAATCCGAGTGGATTTTTTCCCAGCAGGGGAAGAATAGGAATATTAAAGAAAATAGGAGTAGGGGTCTGTCATTTCTTCAAGCCTCTGTCATGGTTTGTTTTGATGATGACTGATCTGTAACTTGTTTCCACTGATCCACCCAGTAGCGTAACATAAACACAATGCTAATACAGCTCGGCATCGGAGTTTGTATGTTCTCCCCGTGACTCTGGGTTTCCTCCCACAGTCCAAAGACATTCTGGTTAGTAGGTTAATTTATTGTAAATTGTCCTGTGATTAGGCTGGATTTAATGGCTGGCACAGCTCATTGGGCCGAAAGGGCCTCTAACTCTAAATAAAAAATTTTAAATATCCCCTGATGTTTTTACTAAACCTGAATTAAACACTTCACCAGCTTATATTTTATTTATTGAAAGAAGAAATGCTAGAAAGCCAATCAGATTCTGGTTTAATACATCTGGCATATGTTGTGAAATCCAAAACAAAAACAGAAAATGCTGTTGAACCCCTTAGCTTCTCAAGTGGTATGAATGGGAAGGGTGCACATTTCATGTCAAGGTTCCTCTGTCAGAATTGAGAAAGTGAGAAAACACACGTTTCAGTTGCAGAAAGGAGGAGTCTGGGATAAAAGCAGTGGGAACGTTTGTGATAGGGTGCAGACTGAAGTTGTCAAGTTAACAGTTCCTTCAAAAGAAAATAGGAAACATTGACACATTTCCAGTTCAGGGTATTGCATTTGCTCTCCTCTTCACCCTCAGGTTGGGTGACCGTTTTGCAGAAAAATTTGCAAAGATGCCCCTGAGCTTCCAGTTGCCTGTCACCTTAACCCTCTAGCCCATTCCCACTCTGACCTTTCTGTCTTTAGCCTCCAATATCGGTCCAGTGACGCCCAATGTAAGGCTGAGGAATAGCACCTCATCCTCCATCTGTGTACACTGATGCCCTTGGGACATCTCAATGCAGTTAACAAGCAGAGCAGACAGGGTTCTGTTGTGGACAGTGTGTTGTTTTCTCCACCCCCCCCCCCCCCCCCCCCCCCCCCCAGCCGGGCAACACTGAGGACACCTATTAGTGCCCTAATAGGCACAAATTGATTGAGTTAACGAAGATCTGGACCGTGCATGGAACTTCCACTGGCTGGAACCCATCTTGTAATGCTGACCTGGGAAATGTAGGGTTTTCCGTCATAATCTTTTGTGCTTGAATTGAAGGTTTACATCCAGTATATGAAGTTTGCACGGAGAGCGGAAGGTATCAAGTCCGGTCGATCCATATTTAAGAAGGCACGGGAAGATCCCAGAACCCGCCATCATGTTTATGTGTCTGCTGCCCTCATGGAGTACTACTGCAGTAAGGTATGCTCCTTGTTTCGGGGTCACCCCTGCACTTGTGGGTCATTAGGCCTGGCAATTGATGGCATCCGTTAGCTCACGAGACCATGGGTCTGTGCCTGGAAAGTCTTGCTTCAGTGTTTCGCGGTGAGGCAATGCTGGAGTGTTCCCTCCAGGGCGCAGGCCTGGGCAAGGTTTCATGGAAGACCGGCAGTTGCCCATGCAGCAAGTCTCCCCTCTCCATGCCACTGATGTTGTCTAAGGGAAGGGCAAGGGCCCATACAGCTTGGCATCAGTGACTTCACAGGAGTTGCCAGAACGAGGTTGAAGGCAATGTCGGACTGCCTTAGGGACTCCAGCTCCGGATTTGTCCTCAGGGTTTACTCCCGAAGCCTTTCCCATGAGTAGGTACAGCCGCAAGGCAGCAGAGGTTTGAAATCTGAGTTTTCCTTCTCTTGGATTGTCTGCCATCCCAGGCTGACGAGCTCCATCTGCCCGAAGCACTGGTTTTAAGGCGCCAGGACCCGCCTTCGCCCCTTCTCCTGTCAGTAGAAACAGTTCCGTCGGGATTAGAGGCAAGGCCACACGAGAAGGCCAGGAGTTGGACATGGTTGTCAGAGGCTATTTGAGACACATGCCATGTGGAGCACTTTTGGGTAGTGGGAGCTTGTTCCCCCCTACCGCCCCTCGGCTTGACAACCTTGGAACCATTGGCAATTATTCTTGTTAAAATCATCTTGCTGATTTACAAAGACTTCAAACAAATAGATAATTCAGTGGAATAACATTTTTGTTATTTGAACTAATTCAATGCATTTTCTCAAACTAATGCATTTTTTTGTGATCTGGAACAATCAAATGGCACGATTGCAATGTCAAAGAGTTTAAATGACTAGTTAAAATTAAGCCACTGGCATGTAGTGTACTGATGTATTGTAGGATGCATAAATGATGACTTTGCATTCTGTCCACTGAATCACCTGGGGATTTTATTTTGTCCCTTTTTACATGCAGGAGTATGTGGTTGAGTTCTTGATTAGTCAGGGTGTTAAAGTTTGCAGAGAAAAGTCAGGAGAATGAAATTGAAAGGGAAATTAATCAGCCATGATCAAATGCCAGAGCAGACCTGATGGCCCAAATGGTCTGAAACTGCTCCATGTCTTCATTGTCCAAAGCAAGTAACTGTTTGACCATTCCTTTTCAGGACAAGGCAGTAGCCTTCAAGATATTTGAGCTTGGTTTGAAGAAGTATGGTGATATTCCAGAGTATATATTGGCTTATATTGACTATCTTTCTCATTTAAATGGTAAGTAGTATATTCTTAATTGTGCATGATAAATTTCTTCAGACCAATGAAGAGTTAGATGTTGGCAAATATAATTGTTTTGATTATTATCTTGGAACAATGTGGTTATATTTAGTCAAGCTGGGACCATAATGTCACTTGCTATAAGGACGTCATTGACCACAGATGTTTTCCCAAGAGATGAGTGTAAACAGTAAAAAAAAAGTCAGTCTTAACATCCTTTGTAGGTGATTTCAAGAGGGAAGCACAGTAGCATAATGCTTTACCACACCAACAACTGGGGTTCATTTCCCACCACTGTCTATATGGAGTTTGTACATTCTCCCCGTGACCGTCAGGATTTCCTCTGGGGTCTACAGGTTCCTCTGACATTCCAAAGACCGGATTAGTAAGTTGTGGGCATGCTATGGAAGTGTGGTATGACTTGTGGGCTGCCTCCAGCACAATCTTTGGTCTGTGTTGGTCATTGACAACAAAATGACAAATTTCATTGTATGTTTCGATGTACATGTAACAAATAAAGCTGATCTTTAAATTAGCCATGATGGAATTGTGGAGCAGACTCGATGGGATGTATCTCTGTGATCTAGTCCTACTTCGCAGGTCTTGGTCCACAGTCTTGTAGGTTATACAGATTCCCAGGTACTTGTACAGCACAGCAAGATGTTCAACTGCATTCTCTCTGCATTTCAGAGGACAACAACACCAGGGTTCTGTTTGAACGTGTCCTGACATCTGGCTCCTTACCACCTGAGAAATCTGGGTAATGTTTCCTGTCTTTAAATTTTAAATGGTCCATCAAAAACTGAATTGAGTGTACAATTAAAGTGTATGTAGAATGATGTGGGCTTTATTAGAAATTCTCACAGATAGCAAACAGCTTATAATTAATTATATAAAAGTATTCTAAAAAACTGGAGGATTGGTGTAAGTTTTGAAAGAAGTCAATGAATCAGAATAGAAACATTTCTTAACTTTTATTTTGAAAACATTTATTTTTAAATATTCTTTGGAGGGAATGGACCTCCACACATGTACAATTATTTGGATTAGTCTGTAGCAATCTACTTGTATCTTCTTGTAAGAGATTTCATATATTGAGATTTTCAAGTTTAATAATAATATCATCTAACTATACATATATACAACCAAATGAAACAATGTTCCTCTGGACTACAGTGCAGCCACAAACATATATCATACACAGCACATGAGCCAAAATATTTCTGTAATAATGAAATATAAATCTAAATACAGAGCTCAGCACAGGTAAACAGTAAACAGCTTGCTGTTCTACTGATGAGACCTCAGTGGTGGCAGGACATTTATTAGTCTCACAGCCTGAGGGAAAAGGCTGTTACCCAGTCCTAGTCCTAATGCTTCTGTACCTCCTTCCTGATGGTGGTGGGTGTGGGATTGTTGGTAGGGATCCTCAATGATCTATGTCTGAAGGGTAAAAATGAAGATTTGTAGGTCACGGAAGCTGTGCTGTATGACTCTTATCAGGAGGGATATGGAGGGCTATAGCCTACGTATGGGACTAGGCAAAATAATAGTTTGGCACCGACTAGGATGGGGTTGAGAGGTTTAATAAATCAGCCACGATGGAATGGCAGAACAGACTCGATTGGCCGAGTGGCCTAATTTTGCTCCCATCTCTTCTGGCTTTAGAAAGGCTGAAAGACCTGATTCTGTGCCTCTCTGAACTGGTCCTTCTGCTGAGCTCGTCCATATCGACCAAGATGTCTATTCCAGATAGTCCCGTTTGCCTCATATCTTTCATTTAAGACAAGGTTGGATAGATTTTTTCTAGTAGGGGAATTAAGGGTTATGAGGAAAATGCAGGTAGGTGGAGATGAGTCCATGGCCAGATTAGCCATGATCTCATTGAATGGCGGAGCAGGCTCAACAGGCCAGATGGCCTACTCCTTCCTATTCCTTATGTTCTCTCTAAACTTTTTGTCCAGGTACCTGCCCAAATATCTTTTAAACATTGTAATTGTACCCACCTCTGCTAAAGCAGTTTATTTTGTGCTAGCTGCTGGATTCCACTACCAGTGTGAATTCTGCCTAAGGCATTGTTGAAGTCTTGATTAACTGTCTCATGTACTGCTCTATGGTGTGTTTCCAATTACTGTGGATTAAAAGTGTCTGCAAGGAATTAGCTTGAAACTCAAAAGTAACACACTGAAAAATGCTGGTGGAACTCAGCAAGTTTGACAGCATCCACAGAGGGGAATAAACAGTTGACGATTTGGGCCAAGACACTTCATCGGGACTGGAAAGCAAAGGGACAGAAACTGATATAAGAAGGTAGAGGAGCACAAGCTGACAAGTGAGAGGGGAATGGGGAACGAAGTAAGAGGCTTAGGGTTGATCAGTGGAAGAGGTAAAGGGCTGAAGGAGAACAAATCTGAAAGAAGAGGACTGTGGATCATGGAAGGAAAAGAGAAAAAGAGGTAGTGGGGGCAGAAAGGGGGATAGAAAAAGAGAGATGGGGGGATGAAATTACCAGAAGCTGGAGGAACTGATGTTCATCAGGTTGAAGGCTTTCCAGATAGATTGAGGTGTTGCTTCTCTAACCTAAGTGTGACCTCACCTGCAACAAGTCTAATTATTGCACCCTAATTTTACTTTTTCTCTCTTCCTGTTGTCACCATTACAGTGAGATCTGGGCACGATTTCTAGCTTTTGAAAGTAACATTGGAGACCTAGCCAGTATTCTGAAGGTGGAAAAGAGGAGGTTTGCTGCTTTTAAGGAGGAATATGAAGGAAAGGAAACAGCGTTACTGGTGGACAGATACAAGTTCATGGACCTGTTTCCCTGTTCAAACAGTGAACTTAAAGCTCTCGGATACAAGGTATGTACCTTCCATTGGGATGTGTGCAGCACTGACAAAGTTGCCATTCAGTTAGTTATGTCCTTAATGATCCTGGAAATGTTTTCTTCTTGAAACTCCATAATAATCCCTTGCTACGTCCATTGGGCACTTTAATGGTTTTCTTTCACACTGATGTCACGTGTACTGTTCTACAGCTTAGGTTTTCTCTTCAAAACATTGCTAGCTGGTCCCCACTCTAGGGGAACATCTGCTTTAATTTTTATTAATATTTGATTGAGTGTTGCTGCACTTAAATTTAATCAGTTCACAGAGGAACCGTTCTGCTAGGAACTTTGGATCACTGCGGATACTTGAGTGTGAGTGTCACTTTTCCTTTAGAGCCTGGTAGAAAATCTGGTCTTCCTGTTGGAATTCTTTGAGGAGATTACATGTAGGATAGATAAAGGGGATGCAGTGGGTGTTATATATTTGAACTTTCAGAAGGTCTTTGATAAGGTGCCACACATGAAGCTGCCTACCAAGTTAAGTGCCCCTGGCATAACATGAAAATTACTGGCATGGTTAGAGCCTTGGCTGATTGGTAGGAGGCAGCGAGTGGGAATAAAAGGATCCTTCTCTGTTTGGCTTCCAGTGACTAGTGGTATTCTGCAGGGGTCTATGTTGGGACCACTTCATTTTATGCTGTATATCAATGATTTAGATGATAGGGTGGAGGGACAGGTGGTGTTGGGGAAACAGCTAGGCTGCATAAGGACTTCATCAGATTAGGAGAATGAGCAAGTAAGTGGCAAATGAAATACAATGTTGGGAAATTCATGGTCATGCACTTTGGTAGTTGAAATAAGTGTGCAGATCATTTTCTAAACGGAGAGAAAATCCAAAAATCTAAGATGCAAGGGGATTTGGGAGTCCTTGTGCAGAACACCCTAAAGGTTAACTTGCAGGTAGTGTTGGTGGTAAGGAAGGCAAATGCAATTCATTTCAAGAGGTCTAGAATACAAAAGCAGGGATGTGATGCTGAGGCTTTATAAGGCTCTTGTGAGGACTCACCTTGAGTATTGTGAACAGTTTTGGACTCATCCAAGATGTGCTGATATTGGAGAGGGTTCAGAGGAGGTTCACAAGGATGATTCTGGGAATGAAAGGGTTATCATACAAGGAATGCTTGATAACTCTGGGTTTGTACTCTCTGGAATTCAGAATTATGAGGGGGGATCTCATTGAAACCTTTTGAATGGCGTTTGAAACTCTTCTCTCACTACGAACAGCATTCTTCCTTTACTCCCATGCTCTCCATCCAGCCCTGAAGCCTGTCATAGATCCATTCCATTATCTCTGACTTCACATTCTCTGACCTTAATTGTTGGTTTTTTATGAGTTTCTCATCAAAATCATAGGAATGTATCTAATGCATGACCATTGACTCTTCTCCCTGTAACCTCTTCAAAAAAAATCTCAGTAAGGATGGTCTAGAAACAATTTCTATTTTGCTATTCATGTTGTCCTTTCTGTTTCTAGAGTCTGACATATTGTTGTTTAAAATTGCTGTTTACGATTTACATCAATGATTTAGATGAAGGCATTGAGAATAACATCAGCAAGTTTGCTGATGATACTAAGCTGGGTGGCAGTGTGACATGTGATGAGGATGTTAGGAGAATTCAGGGTGACTTGGATAGGCTGAGTGAGTGGGCAGATACTTGGCAGATGACGTTTAATGTGAATAAGTGTGAGGTTATCCACTTTGGGAGTAAGAACAGGAAGGCAGATTATTATCTGAATGGTGTAGAGTTAGGTAAGGGAGAAATACAAAGAGATCTAGGAGTCCTTGTTCATCAGTCACTGAAGGTGAATGAGCAAGTGCAGCAGGCAGTGAAGAAGGCTAATGGAATGTTGGCCTTTATTACAAAGGGAATTGAGTACAAGAGCAAGGAAATCCTTTTGCATTTGTACAGGGCATCCACACCTGGAGTATTGTGTACAGTTTTGGTCTCCAGGGTTAAGGAAGGACATCCTGGCTATAGAGGAAGTGCAGCGTAGATTCACGAGGTTAATTCCTGGGATGTCCGGACTGTCTTGCGCAGAGAGGTTAGAGAGACTGGGCTTGTACACGCTGGAATTAAGGAGATTGAATTAAGGGATTGGACAAGATAGAGGCAGGAAATATGTTCCAGATGCTGGGAGAGTCCAGTACCAGAGGGCATGGTTTGAGAATAAGGGGTAGGTCATTTAGGACAGAGTTAAGGAAAAACTTCTTCTCCCAGAGAGTTGTGGGAGTCTGGAATGCACTGCCTCGGAAGGCAGTGGAGGCCAATTCTCTGGATGCTTTCAAGAAGGAGCTAGATAGGTATCTTATGGATAGGGGAATCAAGGGATGTGGGGACAAGGCAGGAACCAGGTATTGATAGTAGATGATCAGCCATGATCTCAGAATGGCAGTGCAGGCTCGAAGGGCCGAATGGTCTACTTCTGCACCTATTGTCTATAAAATGGTGAATAAATCACACTAAGTAAAATTGAAAGAGAGTTTCCAAAACCAAAGTTTGTGAATACAAGTCAGATGAAAAGTACAGAAGGATTCCTTACAGTTAGAATGTGGAACCTAGTACCACAGGAAATCAGTGAGGCAAACAGCTTAAAGGTTATGAAAGATAATGGGCAAATTCAGAGAGCAAGTCTCTTGCATTTAAAGGCTGAGATGTGACAATTGAATGGGACAACTCTGGTGCAGTATAAAACACTACACTCGAGGTGAGCTGGGCTCTCTGTGAAGAACTGTTGGCTAACACACAGAACTACAGTTACCTGAGAGCAGCAGACAGTCATTACAAACTTATGTTGATGCCACCGTACTAAATACAATGATTTGCCTCCTTCCAGGACGTCTCTCGAACCAAGCTAACGGCCATTATCCCAGACCCCATAGTGACCCCCTCCACTGTAACCATAATGAAGGATGAGATTGACCGAAAGCCAGAGTATCCAAAACCTGACACAAACCAGATGATTCCTTTCCAACCCCGACACCTGGCACGTAAGTGACTGATGTTGCTTTTTATTTCCTGATTTCAATATTGTCAGTTATTTAATGGGCTCACTGACAAGACCAGTGTCAGGATGTGCTTTGCTTAATCATTGCTTAAAAAGTGTAATACTTGAACACTTTTTGTTATTGTACAGCTCCTGGTCTCCATCCTGTCCCAGGGGGAGTGTTTCCTGTACCCCCAGCATCTGTGCTGCTTATGAAACTGTTACCACCACCTATGTGTTTCCAGGTGAGTTCAGCAGTGACCATTTTCAATAGACCCCAATTCAGGTGTCCATGAAACATGAACTATAATGAGCAGACATGTAAAACGCTGAGGGAATTGAGGAGGATTTGCCCAGTAGTGGACCTCTTGCTCTGTCACTAAAGTCAGAGTAACCTCTTAAGGACTTCTGTAACTCCTTAAGGTTGTCACAGCCCAGTGGGTGGGGTGGGGTGGAGATGCTCCCACTATCTATTTAATTTTCCCAAATAGCCTCTGAGTAGTCTCCCAAACAGCCTCTGAAGCCAAGTCCTGGCCTTCACATGTGACTGAGCTACTGAGCCTGGCAGAACCAATTTCTACTGACAGAAGTGGCAAAAGCAGGTACCTAGTGGTTTAACATCAGTCACTTCGGGAAAATAGGGCTCATCAGTCGTGGTTGGCAGCTCTTTTAGTGAAAGGAAAACAATGATCTCAAATCTCTGCTGCCTTGTGGCTATACCCATTCATGGGGAAGGCTTCAGGAGAAAACCCCACGGAAAACTCCGGAGCTGTAGTTCCTAAGTTGAGTTCAATGCTGACTGGCAACTCCTGCGATGCTACTGGTGCCAAACTGTATGGGTCTCTGCTGTTCCTTTGGATTCATTAGCTGCGTGGAGAGGAGGAGCTTGCTGCGTGGCAACAGCTTGCTCTCCATATTGTGCTGTCCTGGCTTGTGTATCGCATAGACGGCTAGGATGTAATAACCATGTTTGACCACACCAATAGAGGGCAAAATGGCATTCAGTCTCTCTCAATCTCCCTCCTCTGCATCTTGAACCATGCTTGTTTTTTAACTTTTCTGATGAAAGGTTATTGATGTGAAGGTTTTGTAGGATCAAATCCTCCTTTTGCAATTTGTAGTCGCCTTAAATTCCTGTTTAAAGAAGTGATTTATATCGTGGCCTATGTTGTATATGTTCTGATTATAATCTTGGCAGAATTACTGAACAAAAGGTTTCTTGGAGTCTTTGACCTGTCAGGACCACAGTTCCTCTGCACTCAATAGTATGGGAAGCCAGCACTTGCAACACTTACCTCCTTCTCACTGTATAACCATTCCATCTTCTTGTTAATTAATTGAGCCCTTTCTATATATTGTATGTTCATGTGTTGGATTGGACACTGACACAAGGAAATGAGGCAGAGTTTGAAGAATGTGGTGACTGGAAAACTCTCTTTTCAATGAGTTGAACTGATAGTTACTCAGTATCTCATTATATTTGTAAACTTCTTTCCCACAGGGGCCATTTGTTCAAGTTGATGAACTAATTGAAGTTTTGCGTCGCTGCCAGTTACCAGACAGTAAGTGATATTCTTTGCTGCTACTTTGTGACACTCTGGTGAAAACAATGAGCACTCAGCCATGCAATAGATATCAGATCACATATCAGCACTTTCTTCTGAAATTGTCTTTGCTTTCCTTAGACATAGGAGTAGAATTCGGCCCACTGAGTCCACTCATGGCTGATTGATTATCCCTCTCAACTCTGTTCTACCTTCTGTCAGTAATCTTTGGATACTAATCAAGAACTTATCAACCTCCACTTTAAATATACCCAGTGTCTTGGTCTTAACAGCATTCTTGTACAAATGTTGAAGAAACTGATTATGTTCAAGTAAGCTGGTTAAACTGTTAGCCCAAAGCATTGACATATTTTACAACTGACTTTTTTAACAATATTACGACAGATGACATAGAATGTTTCCTATGAGGTACTTATTTTAAATGCTATTGAGAGTTAGGAATTCAAACCCTTGTACTTCTTTTAAAGTCCACATTGTGTTGTCTTTAACTGTACTCTGGAAGAGTACAGCAAAGGAATGTTTACTATCTCAGTTTGCATGATTCTCACTGTCCAATTCAAAGCATGAACAG
Source organism: Hemitrygon akajei (assembly GCF_048418815.1). Lineage (NCBI taxonomy): Eukaryota > Metazoa > Chordata > Chondrichthyes > Myliobatiformes > Dasyatidae > Hemitrygon > Hemitrygon akajei. The sequence goes on from NC_133129.1 coordinate 177,639,189, forward strand.
AACTTTAAGTTCATATCTCTAAAGTCTTAAAATATTTGCATAATAAACTGTATTTGCTTTAAACCCCTTCATCTTTCATGACTTTTATCATTCAATGAATTGTGGTGTTATGTGGGTCCAGACAGTTCCTTTTAATTTCTCCTGCTAAAAAAGGATTTCATTATTACCAGCTCTGCATTCTCTCTTCTGCTGCATTTAAAAAGCATGCAGGTCTGTGGGATTAGACTGGGTTACTTGTGACTGGAAACACTGAGTCAGAGTTGTAGCGCATGGAAACAAGCCCTTTGGTCCAAATGGTTAATTTGGACCTGGTGTCCACCAAGCTAGTTATAAACCTTTCCTCTCCATGAACCTGTTTAACAGCATTTTAAAATTGCTGTTGTACTTTGCATAACTACTTCCTCTGGCAGCTCATTCTATTTTTGCACCCTTTGTTAAAAATTAATTGCCCCATGAAGTCCCTACTAAATCTTTACCGTCTCACTTTAAACCTAAACCCCTAGTTCCGATTCCCCAAACCTGGGAGAAAAACTGATGCTTTCACTCTCTCGGTCCTTCATGATTTTATACCATAAGATATAGAAGCTAATTAGGCCATTTGGCCCATCGAGTCTGCTCTGCCATTTCATCATGGCTGATTCATTTTCCTCCTTCGCCCCGATCTCTTGCCTTCTCCCCACATCCTTTCATGTCCTGACTAATCAAGAATCTATCAACCTTTGCCTTAAATATACAAACAGACTTGGCCTCCACAGGCGCCTGTGACAAAGAATTCCACATTCATAACTCTTTGGCTAAAAAAAATTCCTCCTCATCTGGTCTAACAGGACTTCTTTCTATTCTGAGGTTGTGTCCTCTGGTCTTAAGACTCTCCCACCACAGGAAACATCCTCTCCATATCCAGTCTATCAAGGCTTTTCAATATTCAATGGGTTTCAATGAGGTCACCCCCATTGAAATTCCAGTGATTATAGGCTCAGAGCCATCAAATGCTCTTCATATGACAAACCATTCGATCCCGGAATCATTACCGTGACCTCCTTTGAACCCTCTCTAATGTCAGCACATCCATTTTTAGATAAGAGGCCCAGAATTGCTAAATGAACAGCATTTCTTTGGTTACAGAGAACGTTGCTCAGGAACAGGAGAATTAGTAAATTGGTCTTGTATCGAGACACGGTAAAAAAAAACCTGTCTTGTATACCATTCATACACTTCAATTCATCAGCATAATACATTGTGATAGTACAAGGTAAAACAATAGCGGAGTGAGAATGAAGTGTTACAATACAGAGAGTGCAGGCAGACAATAGGGTGCATTGTCATAACAGAATAAGACTGTGAGGTGAACAGTTCATTTTATTGTTCAAGTGTCTTAAAACAGAAAGATAGAAGCTGTCTGTAGCGGTTACAAAAACAAACCAAAACTGCTCAGAGACTAAGCATGGGGTTTGAAGCTATGACGTGCTCCAAGAGTAACAAAGTTCTAAGTCGAAGAAAGTATGCTCAATCCTTTATAAAGAAACCAGCAAAGATGAACAGCCTTGTAACAATACACTAATGAAACTAAAACTAATGATAGAATGAAATAAGCAGTCTAAACATACTTAAGTGTTTTTAAACAATCTTAGCATATTAAATCAATTAACATTTAGGTGTTAGCAGTCAACAAAAAAAAATCATTCTCCCCACCTATCCCCTGCTCTAACCTAAACCAAACTAAGACAAAGCGTGACAAAAATATACTCTTCACTTGTACCACGCTCAACCCACATGATAAATTACCCAAAATGAAAGCGTTACACAAAATTCAGAAAATAGATACATTGCTCTTACACTGTCCTTAAGCCTGGTAGTCTGTGCTTTTCGACTTTTGAATCTTCCGCCCAATGGTAGGGGCTGAGGACAAGGTTCAGGATTGAAGGGGAGATTTGAGTATTTTGGTTGTTTTACCAAGGCAGCAAGAAGTCCATGGAGGGAAGGCTCCATGATGTGCTGAGATGTGTCCACAAGTTTCTGCAGTTCCTTGTGGTTGTAGGCAGAGCAATTGCCATTCTAGGTTGTGATAGGATTCTTTCTGTGATACATCAATTAAAAATTGGTGCGGGTCAGAGGGAACATGCCAAACTTCTTCAGTGTTCTAAAGAAGTAGCGACACAGATGAGCTTTCTTATATTATAGTAATTTATAGTTTTTTTAAATGTATTGCACTGCAGCCACAATTTGTGATATTAAACCTGGTACTGAAAACTGGGGATTTAAAAAAAGCTAGACAAGGCAAGTATTATCTTTTTCACCTAGAGTGAACCCACAGCAGTTTTTAGTAATTAAATATGTTAAATAATCACCTATTCCTAATTACCTCAGAGGTGTGCTGATGAGTTGGTTTTGCTGATGGCTGCAGCCTGTATAAAGGTACATATCAATGGGGTCCAGTTTTGACTCTGAAGGTGAGAAAACGTTTCCAACTGTGTAGTACGGTGTTCCTGGGATCCCAAAGTGACCTGATCGTTGATTTCTTCTGTCAGAAACAAGGAACCATTTGATTCCTCAGCTTACAGGTTGTGTTCCATTCACTTAGAATTAGGACTGGTTGTAGACTATGAAAGCACAATTAACAAGCAAGTGAGGTAAACACTATGCAGAACATGTAAATGCAGCCTCTTGAAGACATTCAAGAGGACATGAACAACATCCTCATGTAAAAGACCACTTCAACATTAATTTTAATAACAAACTTGAAATGGTAATGATAGCACTGAAATTTCATTCCCCCCACCCCACGAAAGATTGGTTTATTAATGTGTGCCTTTTAATTTCTTCAAGCCGTTGAACAAGCTGTTGAACTGATCACTGGAGGCCAAGCGGAAACAGTTGCTGAAGGGAATGGACCTATAGAAAATGATGCAGTGATTAAAAAGCCCTTGAAAAGGGCAGCAAATGAAGATTCTGATGAAGAGGAGGAAAAGGGTGCGGTGGCACCTCCTGTGCACGACATTTACAGGGCTCGCCAGCAGAAGCGAGTCCGATAAACCTCTACCAGCAGCATTTTATGTCTTGAAGGAGCTGAATGTCATTCTTAAGCTGTCAAGAAATGAGCTGTGTCTTCACTTGCCTGTGGAAATGAGACTGTGCTTTCACTGTTGTGCCTCATTCGAGTAAGGTGGCTCATCCGGACAGGGGGACAAAAAAAACTGGATAAAACCTGGCTTCTTCTGTATGAAAAACTGCATTTTTGAAGAGGCTTTTGTTCGGCAGAATAATAAACTTTGGTATTGATCGCCAGACATTGCACCCATACACAGCCAGTGCAAACATTTCAGCTGCAATCTAGTTCCATGCAAAAATGCAACTTGTGAATCTTTGTGATTTTGTTTTATTTGTCTGTTTCATTTTTTTTAAAAGAAAACTGGATGGTGCAAATACAAGGGAAGGTATTTTATTATCCCATAAACTACAACTGTTATGCCATGTGGTTTCCTGCCAAGTGTCATTTTACCATTATTTAAGGTAACCTTTTTCCTTTTGTAATTTGAGAGCCTGAACACAATCTTTGTAATAAAGACAGAAAATGCATTTAAACTCTGACTCTTGTTTTTTGCTATCTTAATGTATGTGAGATGCTCAGTGTCTTTGCTATGTCTTTAAATAGCAGGCGCAGCAGCCAGGTATTGTTAGAAATCAATGAACGTTTTATTAAGCATATAAGGCAAGGTAACTTACAGTGAATGGCAGGAGCTACACAGGTTTACTGCTTTGCCAGACCAGGCACAATGGAAAGATGACTCAGCACCCTGTCATTTGTCAGAAGCCTACAGCCTGTGTTTCTGCAATTCATTGTAGATTTTTTTTCCAAAAACAATTGTTAGCTTGTGAAAACAAATTCAATAGGAACAGTTAAAAACGTAATTAATATATACTATAAAAAACAGAAGGCTGCTGGAAAATGGGTAATGGAATTAATTGGTAGCTCACAATTAGGTTTTAGTTCTGAACTATTTTTTTTAAAGAAGGCTTGAGATCTTAAATGTGCCAAAGAAAAAAAATACTCTTTGATAATCCAGCATTTTGAAAAGCACTTTTCCACTGTCAACATCTAAAGTAATGTCTATTTGTAGATTATAATTGATCCTTCATTTAGTGTAGAAAACGTACACTGTGCTTGAAACATTTTGCTGGAAATCAGAGTCATTGATCAACAGGCATGCAAGTGTTTAACCTCTAAAATCAAGAATGGGTTTCCAACTCACCACTTCTTCATGCACTAATACTCTCACTTCTCAATACATGAAAATCAGTTACCACATTCTAAGGACTGGCTTCACCTTATAGTCAAAACTTTATATTGGCTGAAATAGTCATGATCTTAAGTTGAACTGAAGTAGTTAGTATAAAGTCAGTTCAAAAGGTTTTCCATTCTCTTGCCTCTGGGTTATTCATTGCCACAAGCAACACTATCATTGCTCAGAGATGGGACGGATGAAAGTGCTGCAGATTGACGCAGTCCCTCCAACTTCCCAAAAAAAAATCTCTGGCTACTTCCGTCACGGATAGTTCACGGCCAGGCAGATCAATGTTTTACATCTGTTACATACCCCGTAACTGGGTCACTTACCAGCAAAGATAGAGAGGTCCGTTGAAGTCTGATGGTACTATTTTTAACAGTATTTATTGATAGAAATACACAAAAATAATATCAGTGCAAACACACAGATAATATACGTCATCAATACTAGATCTAAAAGCGCGGGTATAATAATAATCAATAAATAGCTCTATCGTTGTCTAGGGGATAATGTATTGTCCGATGGAAATATAAAAGTCACTTTAGTTCAGTCAAGCTGTAGGCTGCAGCCTTTGGTTGGAGAGAAAGACGGAGGTTTAACTTGCCCATTCCTTTTATGATGTCAATCCTTCGAGAGTCGTTGGGAGTTGATTACCCCATTGTTAGCTAAAAACCGTACTTCCGTGGTAAAGGCCACCGATTCCGGGGCAAATGGAAACGGACACACGTGGCCTTCCACTGGTTTTTGCTATTACGGGATTGCTAGCGTTTCTTCTGGTGCGTCTGAGGGGCTGTTCCCCCAGACCCTCTTTTTATCCTGACTCACAGGGTCGCAGATGTCGATCAGGTTGGGATGATGCAATCCCTCCACCAACCTCCCCCTCGGTTCATTGCCTGGGGGGGGGGGGGGGGGGCTTCAATGCATCTTGCAGGATGCAATACACAAGTCCGTCTCCAAGACACAATAGCCGGTATCAATGGGTCCACCTTTCGGAGGCCAGGACACATTCCAACCCTTTTGTGGATCTGCATGCCTTTCTCTCATTTCCTGTGTCCCCTGAACTGACTTAATAGTGATCTTGCGATTCTCACAAAGGAGGGGGCTACCCCGCACCCTTCGGCCCCTCAGAGCTGTGGCACATTCGTAACACATCTAAAACCAAGTTTATTTGGCCTAATGACAGACAGACCTGTGCAATGCTGGGCTTCCATTAGGTGTGAGAGCTGCAGCTGAATTTTTGGCTGTTAGCATCAGGCATTTTACAAAGGGTGATACAGTCTCTGCTGGGAGCTGGACAGAGGGCAATAGATGTTGGGGCTTTAGAGAAGATAAAGAGATGAATTAGAAATGGGTGAGGATGTAGTTAACTATCAGTGAATAGCAGGACATGTCTGAACCATAGTAGAGCCCTGCCTGGTCTTTTATGGTGATACATCACCCTACATTAAACCCTTTTTTTAAAGATCTCTCTTTCAAAATAATTCTAATGTGCTCTCTAATAACAGGAGGTTGATTTCAACCCCACCCACCTTGACCAAGGCATTCCTAAATGTACAGTCATCAACACAAACACTTGTGGTCAGAGCCACAGTGCATCACCTGTATAAACACATTCATACCTATTGTTGTTTCTTTATAAAACTACTACTGCCACTCAATGTACCTTTAATTACACCAGAATACATTTTTTCTTTAAATACTATACATTATTACCACTGTACATTGCAAAATTCTGGAAACATGCAGCTGGAAAAAAAAATCAGTGGCCATTGTCAAGTTTTACAAAATAAGTTACTAGTATTTACACTGGTAAAGTACAACTTGTAGTCAGTACAATATATGCTGTTTCCATTGCCAGTCTCTGTAACAGTACACAAGAGGCAAGCATAATGAATGCTCAGCAAGCAAGCAATGATACTAGATCACAACCAGCAGTAAGGAAAATACTGAGTTTACAGCCACTATGTTTCAAATGCTTTCATTTAAATAAAGATGACTATTCAGTAATTAGTAATGTGCATAAAAGCAAATCGAAACAATATACGAGGAAATCTGCCGATGCTGGAAATTCAAACACACACAAAATGCTGGTGGAACACAGCAGGCCCGGCAGCATCTAAAAGGAGAAGCACTGTCGACAGTGCTTGTTATAGATGCTGCCTGGCCTGCTGTGTTCCACCAGCATTTTGTGTGTGCTGTTCAAAACAATATCCTCATTTTAAACCGTTTCTACAGTGCTCCCAAAAATAATCCCATTTTTGTGTCAGCTTGTTAGACATTCATTTATATATATATAAATATAAGAGAAAAAACATCTGGTACCTTTTTTTTATAGTATATCTTGAACTACCACAAAAGAGAAGGATTAAAATATTCCCTATGGATTTAAGCAACAAACTAGGTTGAATGGTACATGAATATCCATTTTATGCTTCCAACTCAGGCATAACTGCAGTGTGAGTGGGCTTTCTATTTTCACAATATCGTATTTGAAGGTTTTCTGGAATGGATTTGTGCCAAGGATGACGAGGTTGGAAATCTAGATAAGTTAATGAAAGAGTGATATCTCTTGACCTGAATACAGGGTGGAATGAAGGCTTGAAGGGTTGTAGTTACACTCTAGAAATAAGAGTTGTATCATCAAAGACATTCTTGTTGCCACAGGGAGGTTCTCTGTTGATTACAGTTCAATTAAATAGATGCATCAAAAAGAGGTGCTTCATTTCTCATTATGCAAGAGCTCATCAGAGATGGGGGTTCCTACTATCAGACCACACCAACTAGAACCAGTATTCACCAAAGACACAAGCACTGCCCAGAGATGTGCAGTGAGCCTCTTGCACTGTCTGGTATGCATCACCAGATCATGGCATCTGTCTAAACTTACCAAAGCCAAGGGCTGCTCTTTCTATTAATTAATTATTCACCAATTAGTCACACTGGGCCTCTAATTAGTGAAAGTTTCAAGGTGTTTTAAATCTGAGTTTTTGGGATGGAGGAGGGGAATGGAGACAAGCTTTGGAGAAGAAATATTTAAAATGACTATCTCAGAAGAGAATTGGATCTCTACTTAAAAACACCATCCCTATTGTACACAAACAGCGAAGCTCAACTGGATACTCCCCCTCACCCCAAGCCTCAGATTACCCCAAAATCAGCTATTTCTTCACAACTTTCCCTTCCCAAACCATAAAGAGAATGAAATCAGCTGTGGAGAGACACACAAATGGGAAGATCTTGTTGCTCAGTGTGCAATGCTTTAGATTTCATGATCATTGCTCCTTCTCACCCATTCCAGGAAGCTGTGTCTCGTTTCTCTGGAGCACTTTAGCCAGGATAGTGTCATAATAAGGACTGAAGACCATCTTGTTATAATTCACCAGGTGAAGAAATTTAACTGTTATCTTTTCCAGTTCTGTTCTAACGGGGCTAAGCCCTCCAGGGACTGAAACGGATTTTGGATTGCTTGACATGAGATGCATCTTCAGAAAAGTCTGAATTCGTGAATCTGGCAAAAGAAAAAAAATCTAAATGAAAGTGGAGAGTTGCAAAGAGTGATTACTTAGAAAAAGGCTTTTTAAAAAAAAATCAAACTGGAACATCCAAGTCACAATCCAGTCAAGAACCAGGGATTTACTAAGATTCCAAACAGCTCTGTGGAGACTGGAAAAGAATAAAACCAAAACTTAAAAACATAATCCTTCTTCCACTGTAGCTACATCAGAACTGTAAATTCAGAATTAATAAAGTAACTGTTAAAAACAGTAATCATTTACTTTCAATTATGATGGAACACACTCTAAATTAGTTCTTCTATAGTTCTAGAGCTAGAATGTAAAACTGAAATGAGGTTTGAACAGGTGCAATCACATAATGTGTGAGCATAAAGGATCACTGTTGGAATCCAGTGATGGGAATTGACAGCCGCCCTCTTAGAAGGGTTGGAAGCCTGTCCTGGTGGTGGTTGGAGGTACTTGATACTGTGAGAGTTGAAACATTTATTTGCACAACATAAGGTATTTATCTAAACACAACAGATTCTGCAGATGCTGGAAATCCACAGCAACTCACAAAATGCTGGAGGAACTCAGCAGGTCATGCAGCTTCTACAATATTTCAGGCTGAGATATTTCATCAGGGCTCATATTTATATCTAATCTTTTAGAAGTTCCTGGTTAATCTGCTTGACTCTACTATTTTAGACAACGTCATCTGAAACATAAGAACTCACTGACAATTGTTTACAAAATTTTTTAGCTAGATAATTGCCAATGTGACCAGGCCCAGCTCGAACGTTTGATTTGCCCACCCGTAGCTCAGTCACCTTATCTGGCTCCAATCAATCCTCCAATCCTTTGATTTCTGGATTCAGGTCAATTATTAGATTCTGTGCAGCAACTGAAGCATTTCTGATTGGCAGACAGCTTCAACAAAGGCCATCCTACAACACTGACTGGTCTGGACTGCCAAATGTACAAGTTACAACTACAAATCATTTTAATGTAATTCAACATACATTCTTACCTATTAATTTGCGAACAGAGTTATCCGGACTAGCTACGGCCTGGATTTGACCTTTCAATACCATCTCTTTTTCAGTGGGTAGTAGTGAGAAACCATGTTCAGTTAAGCAGTGGTTCACTTCCACACAGATCTGCTCACTCATACTGGTCATGGCCTCAGCAAGGTGGAAGGAACTGGAAATGCAGCATTTTCAAAATAAATCAGTTCATTTCATCACTCAAGGTTCTCTGTTTCTTTTACATAGAATAAGCAAGAATACTGGAATATTTCTTCTTGTAATTTATAGTTTTTTGTTTATTACACTGCCACAGAACACTGAATTTCACAATACATGTCAGTGATAATAAACCTGAAACCTGATTCTGATTCTGAAAATTAGTCAGAGAGCATTCCCAATATTACAGTCTGCGGGGTCAACTGATTGCAATATATATTTTTTAACGTATTTATTAAGATACAGCACGGAATAGGCCCTTCCAGCCCTCCAAGCTACATCACCCAGCAATCACCGGACAATTTACAATGACCAATTAACCTACCAACTGGCACATCTTTGGACTATGGGAGGAAGCCGAAGCATCTGGAGGAAACCCATGCAGTCAATGGGAAAACATACAAACTCCTTACAGGCAGAAGCTTTAATTCTCTATGTTAGGATTTTCATAAATAATGTGTTGGCAGTCCTGGAGAGGAGAGCTACGTGGAGGAAGTATCAGTGGCAGGGGAGGTGTGAGAGAAGGTAGAGTGGGAGGGAAAGGTTGTGAAAGGGCACAGGAACTTGGTGGGAAATGGATAAGGAAGATGGAGAAGGGAAGAGACAAAGTGTGAGAAGGTAATAAACACAGATAAGATAGAGAAGAGGGAAGAAGAGTGGAAGAGAGAAGGGAGAGAAGCAGTAAGTGGTACAGGATATTGAAAATTAGAGGTTACCATTTCAATGGCTGAGAGACACTCTAGCATCTATGGGGTGGTTGAACTTTGGAGTTCTTTTCTAAAAATGACAATTGGTACTAGGTGAAGCATTAATTTTCAATCTGTAATGCAGAGGTGACTTGTATGAAGGTATTGAGGGTATGGGAAAGAGACGGATATGAATGGGGTTAGGTGACAGATCAGAATTGATGAGACTGAAGCAGATGTACCATTCCATAGAAACATGAGGTGCAACACCAAATTTCATGGCTGGAAAATCTCAGCCACTCAGGCGGCATTCATGGAAAGAGATATGATGTGTCAGATTGAAGACCTTTCATCTGAATTCAGGAAGAGAGCAGAAGATGGAAAGGGCAGTGGATGTAACAAAGGGAACCTCTGTGATAGGGTGACATAACTATATGGGTTCAATTTCAACATTGAAGATAAATTTAGATAAGTACATGGAGAACTATTGTCCATGTAACGTGTCAATAGGACTAGACCAAATAAGTTTAGCACAGACTAGATGGGCTGAATGGCCTGTTTTTGGGCTGCAGTGCTTTGTGACTAATAATCTAGCAATAAAAGGGCAGTTAAGCTCTTTTGCCTAATAATGTGATGTTAATGTTAAAATCTTGATAATACTATAGAGTCTGGCCCACTGGGAACTGAAAGAAAGAACAAAGGAAGAGATGGAAGGTAAAAATCGTCAATCCTGAAACAAACAGAAAGTTATCTAAGGTTGGAGAATTCAATATCAAGTCCTACAGACTGCAATATGCCCACAGGTAGTATTCCTTATTTACTGAATATTATATTGCATCCACACTCAAAATGTAGTCAAACTGTAGCTGAAGTAGCATAGACACAAGAGATTCTGCAGTTGCTGGAAATCTTAAGTAATACAAACACCAAGTGTTGGAGAAACCAGCACATCAATCAGCATCTATGCAGGGAATTAAGCAGCTGACGACCAGGGCCAAGACCCTTCATCAGAACTTGTGTTATATTCAAGAGTACAGCATATATTGGCATGATGAAATAAAGTAACACACACAAAATGCTGGAGGAACTCAACAGGTTAGGCAGCATCTATGGAAACAAATAAATGGTCAATATTTCAGGCCGAGACCCTTCTTGAAAACAAATGAGGTGGTGATTTGACGGGGTATTTAAAAATGGGTTCTTAACTACCCTGTCATAAGGGAAGGTGGTTCAGAGGGCCAGAACAAAGAGAATCTTATATATAGAAACATTGAATAATATAGGGCAGGAAGAAGTCCGAAGATTCAAGTCAAGGAACGTTATTGACTGAAATCAAGTCAGCATCATGGTTTAAGAAAGACTGATACGATTTTATAGAAAAGGAGAACAGAAGAGAACAAAGGTCCTAAAGAAGTCTTGGCCTGAAACGTTGACTATTTCTTCAGTTCCATGGATGCTACCCAACTTGCTGAGTTCCTCCAGCACTTTGTGTGTGTCGCTTTGGATTTCCAGCATCTGTAGAATTTCTTGTATTTATAATTCTAAAGCAATTGGAGGAAGTTTAGGGAGGATGTCAGAGGTAGGATTCTTTTAAATGCAGTGGTGGGTACACTGGACACAATGCCAAGAGTGGTGGTAAAAGAAAGTACATTAGAAACATCTTAAGAGACTCTTAAGATAGGCACAAGAATGAAAGGAGAATGGAGGGCTATGTGGGGAAATAAGGGTTAGATTGATCTTGGAGTAGGTTTAAAGGCTTGCATAATATGGTGGGCTGAGGGGCCTGTACTGTGCTGTATGTCCTGTGTGTCTCCTCTAGCACAAGCATACATTCAAGTTGAAAGCCCAGGAGGCAGGGATTATTGGTCAACTAGGCAATAAATATGCAGTGGGTGCCACAAGCAATGCTATTACAGCTCCGGGCATCAGGGTTTGGAATTCAATTCTAGTGGACTCTGTAAGGAGTTTGTACATCCCTAGGTTTCCTTTGGATGCTCTGGTTTCCTCCCATAGTTCAAAGACCAACTGGTTAGGAGGTTAAATGGTCATTGTAAATTGCCCCATGATTAAGCTAGGATTAAACTGGTGGTGAGACTCGAAAGGCCTATTTAGCGTTGTATCTCTAAATAAAAAATAAAAATAAAATACCTACACTAACCTTTCTTGTGTAATCAAATGGTTCTTTGAAACTAAGATTTAGATATTCTGACAAAACCATCTGAATGGTGAAATCCAAATCAACAGAGCCATAAATAGCTGAAGCATGTAATAAATCACTTACTGCGTATGCATGCCTGTCAGTAAGACTTTAATGATCCCCTTCAGTCTGTCCAAGAATCCCGAGAGTCCTGAAATGGCAGCACCGGTCATGTTGTATATAACTAGCAGGGCAGCTGCAATAATGGTCAGCTGATTCAGCTCCCTCTGCATCTCCATGAACCGGGGCTCGTCCATCAGTACAGTCTAAAGGAAAGGAACAAGATGGCAAATCACCTGAGCAGGTCAAACTTCAGTACAGGATTTAACTCATCAGGAGGCTCATCCAGGGAATTGCTTCGTTCTCTGTCAATTATTGTCAGATTTTAAATGTTCTTCCCTTTTTGCTTCACATTATATCAAATATTGAAAGGTCTAGATAGAGTGGACGGACAGGATGTTTCCTATAGTGGTGGAGTCTAGGATCAGAGAGCTCTGCCTCAGAGTACAAGGACGTCCCTTTGGAACTGGGATGAGGAAGAATTTCTTTAACCAAAAAATAGTGTATCTGTGCAATTCATTGCTAAAGACAGCTGTGATGGGCGAGTTGTTAGATATATTTAATGTGGAGGTTGATAGATTCCTGAATGTAAGGGCATCAAAGGTTACAGGGAGAAGGCTGGGTTGAGAAGAGATAATATATCAGCCATGGTGGAATGGTGGAGCAGACTCAATGGACCAAATGGCCCAATTCTGCTCCTATGTCATGTGGTCTTATAGATTTTACTCTGGCTAAGGAAATGGGACAAACTACTAATTCCCTCACTGCTGTCCTTCACCAGACCACTAATCATACACTTAAAAGAGGAAGAAAAATCTAGCATTTATACAGTATAGCCAAAAACCCTTTAAGTGTGTTATAGACTGTCATTGCGTAAGTAGTTTGTGTTCAGTGAACTCAGATACTATCCAGAAAAGGCTGCTATTCTCAAACTTAAATCACTCAACCTCCACGAAAGCCAAAACAGTAAGCAGGTACAAGTATCACAATGGAATTGGAATTGGTTATGATTGTCACATGTACTGAGGAACAGAGAAAAGCTTGTCTAGCATATTGTTCATTCAGATCAATTGACTGCATTGAGGTGGAACAAATAAGGTACAACAATATAAGAAAGCAGGATAAAGTGTAACAGACACAGTGAGAGTGCAAGATCATAACGAGGTAGATTGTAAGATCAATAGTCCATCTTATCATAGTAGACATTTCAAATCTGGGAAAAAAGATACTGTCTGTCTATGCCACTCATAATATTATAAACTTCTATCAGATCCCCCCCTCCGTCTCTGCCACTCCAGAGAAAACAACCCAAGTTTGTCCAACCTCTCATTGCGCATACCTTCTAATCTGGGCAACATCCTGGTAAACCTCTTCTGCACCTCTCCAAAGCCTCGACATCCTTCCTCTAATGGGGCAGCCAGAACTGTATGCAGTACTCCAGACACAGACTAACTAAAGTTTTATAAAGCTCAACGTAGCTTCCTGACTTTTGAACTCAATGCCTCAACTAATAAAGGCAAGCATGTCATATCCCTTTATAACCACATTATCAACCTGTGTAGCTACTTTTAGGGAGCTATGAACGTGGACTCCAAGATCCCTCTGCCCCTCAAAACTGTTAAGGGTCTTGCCCTGAACAGTGCACTGTTATGAGTGATGGACAGACCTGATGGACAATGGGGTGCAGAGTTAACCATTCCCAACCCCCCTCCTGAGAACCACGAACTATTGCTGTTGTTATGCTGCTAATGAGAGAAAGAGATAAAGCCCAGGCAAGAACATCTGCTATAGATAAGAGAGGGAAGGAGAGACTGTTGATTTACTGTATTATGACTCTTTCTGGATTATTTACCTTTTACTACAAGGACTGTACTTTGCTCATTAACATTCCTCAGGAGACAGCAGGAGTGGCCTGATTTGATGGACACGGTCATTCAGAGTTAATGGATAGCTGAGACCCCGTGAGTGGGGATAAAAGACAGGTCTGGAGAGACACCCTTCAGACACACCAGTGGACACTGATAGAGTGTTGGGAACCCACAGAAAGGTGGGGGCTTCAAAGACCGAACCAGGAGATCGGTCAGTAAAGCTCACAGTGTTACAGCAGGGCTGGTGGGGACTTGTGTGTGTGTCCACTCATGCCAGAGTGACGAGTCCACCACAGAAAAACGGTCTAGCTGAAGACCAGAGGGGTCATAACTGAATGGCCACAACGATACGACAGATTAAGAAAGCAACGGAAGGTTTGGCTGCTGTAGCTGTTAAATCTCGCTCGCTCTCTCTCTCTCTCTCTCTCCAACGATTTCAACACAACAACCATAACTACTTCAGCATTGATGAACTGAACTCTATACTTTCCTATGACAATTCATTTACCCCTAGACATCAATAGAGCTTGTTTATTATTGATTATTATTATTCCTACACTTTTAGGTTTATTACTGCTAACTTGTTTTATATGTATATTTGCATTTTTTTATATTGTACTGTGTAGTTTACTAATAAGACACCTTTAGTTTGGTACCACCAGACTCCAACGGATACTTCTATCTTTGCCGGTCTGACACCCAGTTACAGGGTACATAACAGTACCATCTCTTTACATTTGACTGTTATGACCCCAGCCCCCTCCTTTGTGAGAATCGCAAGAGAGAGAGAGAAGCCTTACGGTTTGGAATGTGGGCTGGCCTCTCAGCCAGACAAAAGCCATGGACATAGCCATTGTCTTGGGAGACACCTTGGTGGAATAAGGGACTGGACTACGTGCAAACCCTCAGGGCAACGTGGGCTGGGTGATGGGGGAAAGATTGCCTCACCCTCACCCTGATTGACATCTACAACCCTGCCAGTCCAGATAAAAGGTGGGCTGCCGAGGCGGGGCCTCAGACGCACCAAGGAGACACACGAAGAAGACACGATAGCGCTTCCCGTCGGAGCGGGAAGCCATTTTGAAGGAAGCCACGTGCGTTAGATTCCGGATCGGGAGTCTGTGGCTGAAACCAAAGGAAAACCGTTTTAACTAACGGATTTGCTTTGCAAAGACGACGGGCAAGTGTTCCTTCTTTCTCACCACTCTCTCTCTCCAACACGTGAAATGCCAGTGGTTCCCAAAACGGGAAAGCCTGCAGATTTTGAGTGACTCTTATATTCCATTGGACTCAGTATTATCCCCTAGACAACGATAGAGCTTATTTCTGATTGATTATTACTATACCTGTGCTTTAGATTGAGTTTTGACGACGTATATGATCTGAATGTTTTGTATTAACCATACGTTTGTGCCCCTTTATAAATAAAAAAACGTTTGAAAATAGCACCATCAGACTTCAGCGGACCTCTCTATCTTTGCTGGTAAGTCACCCAGTTACTGGGAACGTAACATGACCTACTAAGGTGCAACATTTCACAACTGGCAAGCTGAAATGCCATCCGCCGATATCTGCAACTGATCTATATCATGCTGTATTCTTTGCTGGTCATCTATGCTATCCACAATACCACCAATCTTTGTTTCATCTGCAAACTGACTAATCTTTTCATCCAGGTCATTTCCATATACTGTTCCTTCTAAGCTGCACAGTAACTGAAATGCTCCCGTGCATGTAGCCTTTGTTGCCACACCGCCGGAATTTTCTTTTATATGTTAATTTCAAGTTCAACACAGTTTTCAGGCCATGTAAAGATTTTTTTGCCCAGAGCAATTGTTGGTCTGTGCAGCTATATAAAAAAATTAAAGGGAATGTTGTTTATATACATCACTAACAGCGGTGTCCCAGTGCAGATCCCTGCAGAACATCACTAATCACAGACCTCCAGCTAGTTAATTCCCTTAGACCCCCACTCTATCTTCTATGGGCAATTCTAGTTCTGATGCAAACAGCCAATTGATCTAATGCTTCTTAATCTTCTGGATGAGCCTCCTATGAGGAACCTATCAAAATCCATGTCAACAACATCCACAGTTCTATCTTCATAAATTACCTCGTCATCTTGTGGAAAAACCTCAATCAAATTAGTAAAACACAACTTGCCCCACACAAAGTCATGTTGGCTCTCCCATAATTTAGGCAATAGTTTTCCAAATGCTCATAAATCCTACCTCTAAGAATTCTCCCCAGTAATTTCCCCACCACTGACACAAGACCCACCAGTCTATAGTTTCCAGAATTATCCATGGTTCCCTTCTTGAACATGTTGATGTGCTGAGTTACGTTCACAACTCTCTGCAATTTCTTAATATTATGAGAAATAGGAGCCCACGGACGAGCAGGTCCATCTGTCCCTCTACCATTCAGTGAGGTCATGGCTAAACCATCTGTGCCTTTAATTTCCTATTCTCTCTCCTGACCCTTGATTCCTCAGTATTTCAGATGTCTACCAATTTCCACCTTAAATACATTCACTTACTCTGTCCACAGCTCCCTGGGAGAGAGAATTCCAAGGATTCACAACCCTCAGAGAAGAAATTCATTGTTGTGAAACTACGCCACTGGCATGAAATGCTTCCCCTAGGGAAAATATCCTCTCAACATCCACCTTGTCAATCCCTCTCATAACCCTATGTTTCAGAAAGATCACTTATCATTCTTCTAAACTCTGTGAACAGCAGCCTAGTCTCCTCAAATCTTCCTTCATTGATCAAGGAAAATCGGAGGTGACTTGATAGAGGGGTACAAGATAAGAGGCATTGACAGAGTGAACAGCCAGCACCTTTTACTCAGGGTGCAAATGACTAATTTGAGAGGGCACAATTTTAAGGCAATTGGGGATTGCCAAGGTACATTTTTTCACACCACGAGTGGTAAGTGCATGGAATACCCTGCTGGGGTGGTGGTAGAGGCAGATACATTAGAAACATTTAAGAGTCTCTTACAAAGGCACATTGATGAAAGAAAAATAGAGGGCCATGTGGGAGGGAAGAGATTGATCTTGGAGTAGGTTAAAAAGAAATGCATAGCATTGTGGGCTGAAGGGCCTCTACTGTTCTATGCTACCAACAAAGTTTGTGCTTTAATTACATAAAACCTATGTTTGACAGATTTCCGTCCAAGTACAAATCCATAACCCAAACACTTATATGTCACATTAAGTACAGACATCACTGAAGTCAAGACTGTACCTTCCAGTGAACTAGAGAGGAGGCTAGTTTTCGCCAGTAAGAGAATCTCAAATAAGGGGACTTAACTACAAGATAAAGCGCCAGTAATTTGAAACCTAGGTATGTAGAAATTCTTCACAAACAGTGGTAAATAGGAATTTGGTGGAAGATGGATCACTGGAACTATTTCAAATGGAGGTGGATAAATATTAGATAGATTGAAGAATAGAGAGGTATGGAGAAATGACACACACTAGAAATTAAGGCCAGCACAGATCTGACAACGTCATATTGAAGGGCCTGATGACCTACTATTTTCTGTGTTCCTGTCAGGACATACGAGGTGAGGAAATGGTACGAACCTCCGGGAAGAGTCTGCTGCCGTGATCCCATTTCAGTAATTTAACATAGGCATGATTTAATACCAAGGAAGGGCCCAAAGCCGAAACTTCGGTGGCGGCAGCTGAGGCTCCGTCAAGCACAGAAGTATCAGAACCCAGAACTTCACTCGCGGCCTCTCGCAGCCACTCCGTTGTGATCTCCAGTGAACCTATGATAAAAAAGAAAATCAAGTCTTTTAAAAAAAAAATCAAGGGGGGGATCTCACATTTCCAATAAAGTTGTCTTACTAAAGAAATCTACAATTTTACACTATTGATAGTGTCAGGGAAAGAAAATGTTAATATTAGTGTGTTCCGATTTTCATTGATTTTGTTACAGCTCTATAAATCTAGTTAGGCCACATGAGAATTGTGACGGTTCTGGTCTTATTATGGGAAAGATGCAGAAGCTTTAGAGAGGGTGCAAAGGACATTTACCAGGATGCTGCCTGGAAAAGAGAAACTGTGTAATGAGAATAGGTTGAACAAGTTAGGACTTTTCCCTTTGGAGTAAAGGAGGATAGAGCGTAGCTTGATAGGGATGTACAAGATGATGAGGCATCAATCAAGTGGATAGCCAGAGGCTTTTTTCCTAGGGAGGAAATAACTAATACTGGGGGTGGGGGGGGATAATTTTATGATGATTGGAGGAAAGTATAGGGGAGATGTCAGAGGCACATTCCTTACACAGTAAGTGGTGGGTGCATGGAATGCCCTGCCAGGGATGCTGGTAGATGCAGATACATTAGGGGCATTTAAGAAACTCTTAAATTAGGCAGATGGATGATAGAGAAAAAAAATGGAAGACTATATAGGAGGGAAGGGTTAGATTGATTTTAGTAGGTTAAAATCTAGCACAACATTGTGGGCCGAAGGGCCTGTATTGTGCTGTAGTGTTTTATAAATAGTCTGAATACTACCACATTTTTGTTCTTGCAAGCTTACAGTACATTAGTCTGTTGTACTTTAAAAATACTTTCTGATCTTACTAAGCTTTGAAATATTCAGAGGTCATAAAAGATCCAATATAAATAAATTCATTTAAAATCAGAAAATGCAGTGCTTGAGAAGCCAGGATGTATGAAGCTTGTATTGCTTCCTTTAGATGCGCCACAGTTAAGGAATTATGTGCAGTTCTGGTCACTGAGCTATAAAGAAAGATGTCATTAAGCTGGAAAGAGTGCAGAAAAGATTTGCAAGGATGTGGCTGCAGTTGGAGGGCTTGAGTTACAAAGAGAGGCAGGATAGACTGTGGTTTTTAGCCTGGAAAATAGGAGACTGAGGGATGGCCTTACATAAGGAGTGTATATAACATCATAAAGGGCAGAGACAAGGTAAATGGTCACAGTGTTTTTCCTAGGGTAGGGGAGTCCAAAACTAAAGGATGCAGATTTAAGGCAAGAAGGAAGAGAAATAAAGCGGACCTGAGGGATACAGGCCAAATGAAGGCATGTGGAACTAGCAATTTGGTCAGCAGGGATGGGTTGGGCCAAAGGGCCTCTTTCCTTGCTGTATAACTCAATGATTCTAAGCTATAAAACCAAACTGGTTAAATATAAAGTAAATTAAATCAGGTCAGAGACTCTAACAAACATAGGATTTTTTTCTTCAGCAATATTATAAGCAGTGTCAATAGAATAACATATGATCTTAGCACACCATTATTATTGACTTATCCTGGTTTTAGTTACTGACTGAGATAGAGAACTAGCGAGGAATATTTTTAAACAACGTAACTGGATTAAGAAAGATACATTCTACCTAAAAAGGCACACCACGGTTATAATCAAAATCAACTGATTTACCCATATTCTCTCTACTGATGTGACCACTGTTTATGTTATTCTTCCATTTTAGTAAATTCAGTCTTTAGGTAGCGTAGAGGTTAGCACCCGCTGTCTGTAAGGAGTTTGTACATTCTCCCCATGACTGAATTGGTTTCCCCAGGTGCTCCAGATTCCTCCCATATTTCAAAGATGTACAAGGTAGGGTTAGTAAGTTGAGGGCATGCTATGCTGGTGCCAGAAGTATGGTGACAGTTGCAGGCTACCTCTAGCACATCCTCTAACTGAGTTGGCTGTTGATGCAAACGACACATTTCACTGTACTTTTCGATGTTTCAGCGTACATGTGACATATAAAGCAAATCTCTTTTTAGTTACACATAGATAACAAGTGAAGTCTAAAAACATCAAACTGTCTAGGTAATATGACTGTAAAATAACTCTTCATTCTCACCACGTTGCTTATCAAGGAATTCCTGGAAACATTTTCGCTCGTAATCAACAGACTGCTTCATTAAGTGTGGTCGACTGCGGCTAATGGTAACATTCACCATGTCGAGCTTCATTAAGTCCAGCACAGCAAAAATCTCCCTATCAATAGAGAATACATGCTGAGAATAACTCATGCTTTGTTTTGAGTCATAGAAAAATACAGCACAGAAACAGGCCCTTCAGCCCATCTAGATCATGCTGAACCAATTAAACAGCCTACTCCCATCGACCTGCACCTGGACCATACCTCTACCATCCAAACTTCTCTTAAATGCTAAAATCAAGCTTGCATGTACCACTTGCGCTGGCTCCCTATTCCACACTCTCCCAACCCTCTGAGTGAAGAAAATTGCTTTAGTAAATTTCCATGCTCCCTCTAGGGTATTCATATCCTTTTTATTCCAGCTGTGGTTTAACCATTGATTATAAAAGTTCAATTAAATCTCTGTTTTATTTGATGAAGCCAGCCTAAGACCATAAGGCATAGGACCAGAATTAGCCTATTCGGCCCATTCAATGTGTTCCACCATGGCAGATTTATTATCACTCTCAACCAACGTCTCTCTAAGGTAGATAGGTGGGGGGTGGGGGGTTTTGTGTGTGTGTGTGTGTGTGTGTGTGTGTGTGTGTGCGTATACATCTTTTGCTATTAGCTCACAAAGGAATTTAAACTGTTCACAAAAGGTTGTCACACTCTACCTCATCGGCATGTTAAGTATTTTTTTTGTGTGCCATACTCTGCCAGAGCCTCGGCAATCACTTTGTTTTCCAAGTGGTTGTCTTGGAGGAATGATTCTGTGAGTGGTCCCCCACGTCCTTTTCACAGTGCAATGTTTTTTTTTTACAAGGCCGAGTTGTGAGCTTGACACTCAACCCGGCACAGATGGAAAGCGTGTCCGGGAGCAGCCCAACTGGATTCGAACTCGGGAACCTTCTCTCCAGAGTCCAGTGCTGATGTCACTGCACCATGTTAAGTATACAGTGCCTATAATAAGTATTCACACCCTTTGAAGTTTTTATGTTATATTGTTATACAACATTGAATCACAGTGGATTTAATTTGGCTTTTTTTGACACTGATCAACAGAAAACGACTCTTTCATGTCAAAGTGAAAACAGATCTCCACAAAGTGATCTAAATTAATTACAAATATAAAACACAAAATAATTGATTGCGTAAGTATTCACACCCTTTAATATGACACAACAAATCATCACAGGTGCAGCCAACTGGTTTTAGAAGTCACATAATTAGATAAATGGAGATCACTGTGTGCAGACAACATGTTTCAATTAATTGTAGTAAATATGCATCTGCATCTGGAAGGTCCAACTGCTGGTGAGTCTGTATCCTGGCAAAAACTACACCAAGAAGACTAACAAATATGCCAAGCAACTCCATGGAAAGGTTATTGAAAAGCACAGGTCAGGAGATGGATACAAGAAAATTTCCAAATTACTGAATATCCCTTGCAATACAATTAAGTCAATCATCAAGAAATGGAAAAAATATGGAAGAGCTGAAAATGTGCCTAGAGCAGGCTATCCTCAAAAACTAAGTGACAGTGCAAGAAGGGGACTAGTGAGGGAGGCCACCAGAGAACTATGACAACTCTACAAGCTTCAGCAGCTGAGATGGGAGACACTGCGCATCCAAGCTTGTTTAGGTGTTTCACCAGTCACAAACGTTATGGGACAGTGGCAAAGAGAACGCTAACAATGAAAAAAACTCACAAGAAATCTCAGCTAGAGTTTGCCAGGCAAAATGTATGGTGTCTACTTTTATCAGAAAATTGGAACTATTGGGAGAAGAATGTTCTCATACTTTCTCTGTGATGCGTGGAAAGTATGGCACTCTCGTTCACAGACAGTGATTTGAAAGAGTACGGCTTATACCTACAGTCACTGAAGAAGGATTTTCAGAACAATTCAAGGATTTGAGCATTCTGGAAATTCTGGACTGGGTAATTAACCCATTTCTTTGCAAGGTGATAGAAAAAAAACAGAACTTGCATATAAAGCTTCCTGGTCTTTGAAGAGAGCAAAACTGCTCTTCATTGCATTTCCATCTTCCTACCTTGTTGAAAGAGGTTTCAGTGCAGTGAACCACATACTCACAAAAAAAACAGAAACCGCTTGTTATGTGTGGGAACTTCAGGTTTTTGCTGTCACAACTTAACCGGATATTTCAACAATTGCTAACAACCATCAAGCTCATGGATTACATTGATATCAAAGCTGCTGTACAGCGCACAGGTACTGTGTAAGCTAGGTTTAAAGACAAATAAAAAGCAGAATCATTTTTCTCATGTTAGCACATGGTAGACATGATTTTACACTAATGGGGCACCAGAAAGTACATTGTGCCTAAGACGGGCGTTGGCAGATATAAAGGTGCTTTTGGGAGGGGGTGTTGGCAAGTATGAAAGTGCTTTGGGGGGCGTTGGGCTAAAAAAGTTCAGGAAACACTGATCTAGACTATTCAATAATTTCAATGAGATCCCCATTCATTCTTCTAAACTACAGTGAGTACAAGCCAGAGACATCAAATGCTCCTACACAATAATTTTCTCAAACTGCCCTACAATGATCAAGGCAATTATCTACACATTAAATAACCTTTAACCTTCTTGGCAGAATGACACAATTTCTTATATATTGCTACATTTTATGTATTTACTGCTTCAGATCTTCAGACGTACAGGTTTCCCCCGCAATCTGAAGGAAGAGCGTTCCTATGAAACCGTTTGTAAACCGAAATGTCGTAAAGCGAAGAAGCAATTACCATTAATTTATATGGGGAAAAATTTTGAGCATTCCCAGACCCAAAAAATAACCTACCAAATCATACCAAATAACACATAAAACCTAAAATAACATTAACATATAGTTAAAGCAGGAATGATATGATAAATATACACCCTATATAAAGTAGAAATATTGTATGTAAGGTGTATGGACAGGAGGAAGAGTATAGGAAACTGATACAGGACTTTGTGATATGGTGCAACTCAAACTACCTGCGTCTCAATATCACCAAGATCAAGGAGATGGTGGTGGACTTTAGGAGATCTAGGCCTCATATGGAGCCAGTGATCATTAATGGAGAATGTGTGGAGCAGGTTAAGACCTACAAGTATCTGGGAGTACAGTTAGACGAGAAGCTAGACTGGACTGCCAACACAGATGCCTTGTGCAGGAAGGCACAGAGTCGACTGTACTTCCTTAGAAGGTTGGCATCATTCAATGTTTGTAGTGAGATGCTGAAGATGTTCTATAGGTCAGTTGTGGAGAGCGCCCTCTTCTTTGTGGTGGCGTGTTGGGGAGGCAGCATTAAGAAGAGGGACGCCTCACGTCTTAATAAGCTGGTAAGGAAGGCGGGCTCTGTCGTGGGCAAAGTACTGGAGAGTATAACATCGGTAGCAGAGCGAAGGGCGCTGAGTAGGCTACAGTCAATTATGGAAAACCCTGAACATCCTCTACATAGCACCATCCAGAGACAGAGAAGCAGTTTCAGCGACAGGTTGCTATCGATGCAATGCTCCTCAGACAGGATGAAGAGATCAATACTCCCCAATGCCATTCGGCTTTACAATTCAACCGCCAGGAGTAAGATATGTTAAAGTGCCGGGGTTAGGACTCAATGTACTTAAGTAAACTACTTAAGAACTTTTTAAAAGCTATTATTAATGCTTTTTGAGAGGGTGATTTTAGATGCATATCATATTTTTACTGAGTTAAGTATTGTATGTAATTAGTTTTGCTACAATAAGTGTATGGGACATTGGAAAAAATGTTGAATTTCCCCATGGGGATGAATAAAGTATCTATCTATCTATCTATCTAGTTTAACTTATCAAAATCGGGAAGACAATGAGGCTGTCAATTTGGAGAAAAAAAATTGGCATGTACACACGTGCATACGCACGTACACACATACGCAAAGAACTGCCCACACAAGGTTTTACGGTCATTGTAGTCTTTCTCAGGGTAAACACACGTATAAAGCAGGCGTGTTTTTTTCGTAAAAGCGAAAATACTCTTTGGTTAGCAAAAACAGGTACTAATGTAGGTCTTTCGTAACAGCAAGTTGTCGTAAAGCGAATGTTCAAAAAACGGGGGACACCTGTCCTCATGCCCAAGTCTCTTTGTTCCTGTGGTCCCGTTAGTCATTATTGTTTCTACTTTGCCTCAGTGGCATACTGCATCACTTCACAGTTTTAGACATTAAATTTCAACAGCGAAGTCTCTCCATAACATCAGCTATATAATGGCCTCTTATGGTGTTAAAATCTTCCTCAATTTTTGCCAATACTTCCAGGTTTTGTGTCACTTTCAAATTTTTGCAGAATCATGTACAAATCAAAAGCAATAGCTTCAGAAATAGAATCTAATCAATAAATCAAAATACTTTGCACCTACTTTCCTTCCAGAAATCAAAACAAAGCATTAAGTTAATTAAGTTCTTGGATGACAAAATAAATCAGCCATGTTGACTGGCAGAGCAGATTCAATGGCCAAATAGCCTAATTTTGATCCTATGCCTTGTGGTTCTATGGTCTAACTCTGGTATATGAACATACGACCATAATGCGTTGGCCAAATGTAGTTGAGATTGCAACAGTTAATCAAACGAGAGACCATATTATACAGTTGATTAAGTTGTCAGAATAGGTAGATAAATGAAAGTTCTTAAGTTCCTTCCTCAATTGCAGCAACTTTTAGTTTTCATGTTTGTGGGCGGGGGGAGAGGGGTTCACCATGAGAGGAGTGAAGAAGAACAAAAAGGTAGAAAGGATGATATATTACATTGCAGATTTCACTTTGTTACTAATAATCAAAATAAAAACAAGATACACTAGGAAGTTCAGACGTTATTACTGAATCTTAGTATATAATCTTGCCTGAATAGTGGCACCACGTCAGAGACGTCTCTGAGGAGCTTGATGTCATCATCCCTGATAGGGGCGCAGAGTGTTCCCATCATCCCAATGATGAATTCAGCCAGCTTTGGGATGTTCAATGCTCCGTTCTCAGCCTCCTGTTTTATGAGGTCCAGATCCAGAACTTCATTGATTTGGTTCCTCAGCCTGGTATGACCAGGCAGCAAAAATGACAGCAGAGTCTAAAAGATAACAGTGCTATCAGAAACTAGATGGAAACATCAGCAACATCCAAACAGTTCCAAAGTGAATGTAACAACCTATCCCAAAATATTCCCAAAAGACATGGGTATACCACAGGCATGGTCCATTTATGCACAAATCTACATGTTCAAGTGGCACCTTTAGCTACCAGAATAGATGTTTTATAAATCATGTCATCCACAGTAAAGTCCTCTGAAGTTTGCCTACTACTGCAGTAGGTCTACAACGGGTGCAATCTCACTGGCTCTTCACTTGCTCTAATCTCTTCACTTAAGGTTGTGTGGCTTAGCACAGCTCAGATACTATTTATAAGTTCACTGATGACACAACTGTTTTTGGCAGAATTTCGGGTGGTAACATGGAGGTGTACAGTAATGAGAAAGCTCAGCTGGTTGAGTGGTGTCTCAACAACAACCTTGCAATCAATGTCAGCAAGATCAAGGAAATTGATTGTGGATTTCAGGAAGGGGAAGTTGAGGGAACACATACCAGTCCTCGTTTAGGGGTCAACTATGGAAATAGCGAGCAGCTTCAAGTTCCTGAGTGTCAACATCTCTGAAGATCTATGCTGGGCCCAACATATTGATGCAATCATGAAGACAACACTCTAATGGCTATAATTCATGAGACATTTGAGGAAATTTTGTATAGCAGCAAAGATGCTAACAAATTTCTTCTGATGTACCATGGAGAGCATTCCGTTAGTTGGATCACAGCCTGGTATGGAGACGTCAATGATCAAAACAAGGTGGAGAGGGAGTAGACTCAGTCAGCTCCATCATGGGCACAATCTTTCCACCACTGCGGACATTTTCAAAAGTGGCATCCAGGGCACTCTCCATCCAGACATGCCCTCTTCTCATTACTACTATCAGGGAGGTGGTATAGGAGCCTGAAGAGAGACACTCAAAATTTTAGGAACAGTTTCCTTCCCTCTGCCAATAGATTTCGGAATGGTCCATGAACACTATCTTGCTATTCTGTTTTTGCACTATTTATTTTTAGTAATGTATAGTAACTTTTTTTATGTCTTCCACTGTACTGTTGCCTCAAAACAAATTTCTCAACATAGGTCAATGATAACAAATCTGATTCTGATCATTAAGACGAGAGCAATGTGTAAAGGAATATCAAGGGAATGGTTCTTAAGGGTGTCACAGCCAGGGATGGTAGTGGGGATAAGCTCCCACAACTTATAAAGTGCTCCAAATGGCGTGCATCTCTAACAGCCTCTGACATCAGGTCCACCTCTTGGCCTTCACATGTGGCTTAGCTACTAGGCCCAGCAGAACTGTTTCTACTACCAAGAGAAGGGGCAAAGGTGGACCACTGGCGCCTCAAAACCAGTTGCTTCGGGCAGTTGGGGCTCATCAGCCTTGGTTGGCAACCCACCTAGGAGAAGGAAAACTGATTTTAAACCTCTGCTGCCTTCCAGCCATACCCACCCATGGGAAAGGCTTCGGGAGTAAACCCCAAGGAAGAAATCTGGAGCCAGGGTCCCTAAGGCAGTTTGATGTTGTTTACAACTTCACTCTGGCAACCTCTGCGATGATACTGATGCCAAGCTGTATCGGCACTTGCCCTTCCCCTGGACTACATCAGTGACGTGGAGAGGGGTAACCTGCTATATGGGCAACAGTCAGTTCTTCAAAACTTCCTGCCAAGGCTTGTGCCCTGGAGAGGACACAGTTCACCAGGGGTGCAAACCCATGATCCTCTGGGATCAACAGCTGCCTACTACTATCAAAGGAATAGTCAATGTATATGTAAACCTCAACCCCAACTTCACATGAAGGATGTGACTGTACTGGAGAGGGAGCAAAGAGAATTCACCAGGATTGGAGTATTACAATTTATTTAATTGGAGATTCAGCATGGTAACATGCCCTTCTGGCCCAATGGTCCATGCTGCCCAATTACATACATGTGACCAATTATCCTACTAACCTGTACATCTTTGGAATGTGGAAGGAAACTGGAGCACCTGGAGGAAACCCACTCGGACATGGGGACTATGTACAAACTCCTTACAGGCAGGAGCTTTTAAGGAGACTGGATAGGTTAGATTTGTTTTCCCTGGAACAGAGAAAATTGGGGATGACATAGGGGTAATATATACAATTATGTGGGGTTGATAGTAAAAATGTTTTTTTCCCCCCATGGTGGTGGTATCGAAGACCAGAGAGCACAGGTTTAAGGTGAGAGGTGGAAGCTTAAGAGGGGATCTTTGGGGTGGGGGGGGGCAGGGGAATTTATTTTTCCATACACAGTCTAGAATACTCTGCCTTAAGAAGTGGTAGAAGCAGGTACTCCGACAACATTTAAGAAACATCTGGCTAAGTACCTGAGCCATCATGGCAACAAAAGCTACAGACATAATGCAAGTAACGCCAGATTAATGTGGGCTGGCCTCTCCTATCGGTGCTGCTCTCTAGTGTTCACTTGGTTGAAGACAAGCTGGATTGTGTTCATCTGCAGCTGCACTAGCGCAGGATAAGGAACTGTTGCATGCTTGTTCTTGCTGAGATACTGCTCCAGAACACCCCATGCACAATCAGTCTACAGACCATGACACTCAGGGACTTCGGCTAAAACTCCTAACTACTTCATTAATCAAACTTTTTCTGGTAAATGATCACTGTAATCAATAACCTGCAACTTCCATTCAGAGTTGAGCTTTTGAACCGCCTGTACAACCTAGCATTTTTGCTGTGTTAACTGAAGTTTCAAAGGTGCAGGATGGTTGCCGCATGGTGTGCATGGGCCAAATTGAAGTGGCTTGGTCCGGGCACGAGAGTGGGAATGAGCTAATATTTGGCCATGGCTGCAGTGGATTTGGATTCCAAGGCGAGGCAAATGGAGATGGAGCCCAGGCCCAAGACCGAGCTGAATTGGAAAGATTGGATAAGGGCTGAATCGAGATGGTGGGGTACGTAATGAAGTGGCAGGGTTCAGGTCCCAGAGCAAGGAATAACTTGAGGTTTGTAAAGTTTAAGCACTGTGCCACATTGAAAAGGTCAGGGCGTCAGGGCCAGAGGCAAAGGACAGGCCAGTTCAGCTCGCTGCTACGTGAAGTTTACTGGTCTCTGCGCAGAACTGAGGCTGTGGCCTGTAACTAATGGGCTCCTGAATTGGCTGCTGGCTTTGTGTCTGTAGACACACTTTTGTGAACTTCAGTACTGAATGTTATTTGCTTACTTTTATTGTTTACACGATTTGGGGTTTTTTTCTGCACACTGCATGTATGATGGGCTTTTTTTTTTAAATGGGCTCTATTGGATTTCTTTGTTTTGTGGCTGTCTGTAAGGAGACAAATCTCAAGGTTGTATATAGCAAACATACTTTGATATTAAATGTACTTTGAGCTTTTGAACCTTGGCCCTGCAGGATTGCTGCTTCGTTTGGCTGTTTACATCTGTATGGTTGAATGGCAATTAAACTTGTACGGTGGGCAGCATGGACATGTTTCTGTGCTGAATGACTGTGGCTTTTATACTACTCAAGTAGCCACACCATGGTAATAAAGTTAAATATATTTCCTGCATTTCGTACTGCTGCAATAAAACAGAAGTGAGTATGCAAGCTGTTCAATTTAATATTCAAAATACTCTTGATATTATAGACACTTGTGGATAGATAAAAATTACATTACAAAGATAGTCAACAAAATTCAATAATCTGTTTACTCTTAAGTGTTAAGTACAACAACTTGGGTGATGCAGTGAATACCAGTCTGGACAGAAGATGGACATGAATCAACTTTTTTTCTAAATTATATGATATGATAAATTCAATTACAATGATTTATAAATCATACACTCACTTGTACAGTTCTAACAATATTTATATGTATGATTATCATGACAAATGTTTTTAAAAAGCTTACAATAATGGCTACTGCTTGGTGTGCAAGCTACCTCTCATCTCTGCTTCTCTGCCTCACTCCAGATTCTACCTCCAGAAGGCAGGGTAGGCTGTGTATTAGGCCACACATACTGTATGGTTACAGCCAAGTACTGGTAGGAATCTGTGGACTGCTTGCTATTCCCTATTAAAGCATTAAACTATTTGCAAGTGTGTAAGTGACCAATATACAACAGGAAATTCAATCACTAACCTTACAGCATCACTACCAACACAATGATGGTATCAGACAAGAGACATGGTGTTCAGCTTCCATTGCAGCAGCTTGTGAAATTTGGAAGTTTAGTGAGAACACAGTAACGTCTACCAATTGTTTCAAAAAAACCCAGCTGATTTCCTACTGGAGTATGAGAAAAAAAATCTGCAAACTCACTTCTGCACTGGAGTGACACTTAGACCATAAGACAAAGGAGCAGAATTAGGCCATTTGGCTGATCAAATCCGCTCCATCATCCCATCATGGCTGATTTGATAGTCCTCTCAGCCCCATTCTCCTGCCTTCTGCCCGTAACCTTTGATGCTATGACTAATCAAGAACTGCTTTAAATATACCCAATGATTTGCTCTCCACAGCTGTCTGTGGCAATGAATTCCACAAATTCACCATCCTCCAGCTACAGAAATAACTCATGTCTGTTCTAAATGGTTGTCCCTCTATCCTGAGGCTTTATCTTCTGTTCTTAGACAGCCCCACTACAGGAAACATCCTCTCCACACCCACTCCATAGTGGCCTTTCAATATTTGATAGGTTTCAATAGCTTAATGTAGAATATGTCATCTTCTGGAGACGGGAGGTTGGCACATCATGGGCTGAAGAGACTGTACTGTGCTATAATGTTGTGTTCTAAAACAGCCCACCATCACCATCTCCTCATGATTGTCAATGGGACTGCTGTAACTAACTATTTCAAAATAAAATATTAAACAAAGGAATTAGAGTCTTCAAATGAAATCGGATGGGGGATCTGGTGGGGGTCCACAATAATCCTGAAGATATCTTACCTCTTTAATCTCACCTAGAAGCTTGATTGCATGGTCGTAAACTGGTGGATCCTCATTTAGCTGAGCTTCTAAACAATCCCAAAAAGCTTTC
Source organism: Hemitrygon akajei (assembly GCF_048418815.1). Classification (NCBI taxonomy): domain Eukaryota; kingdom Metazoa; phylum Chordata; class Chondrichthyes; order Myliobatiformes; family Dasyatidae; genus Hemitrygon; species Hemitrygon akajei. The sequence continues at coordinate 177,669,075 of NC_133129.1, forward strand.
TTCACAATTCCTTCAATTGTCTTCTGAAAACTGTTGACATGACGCCAATTGTAGATTAGTTATACAGTCACTCTTAACTTCAATGCACAAATATTTTTATGTACCATAGGTGTCATTTTTGATGCTGTTATTCTACCGTGGACCCTCCATTGATCAGGGTCGACCACGAATGTTGCGTCCTAGCTGTCTATACAAGCCACGGCAGTGCAATATGTGTTATCCATGCAGCAGACTCCCCCTCTCCGCGCAGCTGATGAATCCAAAGGAAAGGCAGAGACCGACACAGTTTGGCATCAGCAGCATCACAAGTGTTGTCAGCACTGAACTCAACGTAGGACTGCCCTAGGGACACCAACTCTGGGTTTTTCCTTGGGATTTAATCCCGGTCTTCCTCATGAGTGGGTATAGCTGCAAGGCATTGAAGGTCTGACATCAAAGTTTTCATTCTCCTAGATGTTCAGCCAACCACAGCTGACAAGCCCTATCTGCCCAAAGCAGCAGTAACCCACCTTTACCCATTCTCCTGTCTGTAGAAATAATTCCACCAGGCTTAGTAGCTAAGCCACACATGAAAGCCAGGATCTGGACTGGTCAGAGACCATAGAGATAGTGGGAGCTTATCCTCACAACTACACCCTGGCTATGGCAAGCTTAAGGAACTTATTCTCCAAGTTCTATATTAAAGGCTATCTTGATTAATTAATTACAAAAGCTACTCATCTATCTGTCCCTTTTGCAGACTTTTATAATCTCTTTAATATAGAAAGAGAGTCCAGGTCCCTTCTGTCATAGGCAGTCCCTCAGATTCAGGTTGACTTAGGTTTCAAAATGATTTTGCGGAACTGGAGGAGACTGTTGAGGCTAGAGTGGATAAAACACAGCCTTCCATGAATGAACCAGGTTGTGCGTGGCAGGGCAAGTGAGGCAAAAGGATAGTATGTGAACTTAGAAATTAAGTCACAGTGACCTACAAAGAGAAAAGCTCAGCTTGCCCAGAACTAAGCTTTGACTGATTTCACTAAGGCAAATAAAAATATTGGCATTTAGCATTGAGACTAAATGAAGGATCAGAATCTGATCTTGATTGCAAAGCAACAGATGTATTAACGAGAATAAAAAGTACAAAGGTTCAAAAGCTAAAACAATAAACACTACTATTCTGTTCAAGAAACATACCTGTTCTCTGGTAGGTCCCGCTTTTTGATTTCAAAGCTTTCATTAACTACTATCTCATGGGCTAGAGCCATGTTATAAATGCCCTTTTCTGTCTCAATTAGCTCCTCTACAGATGCCAGGCTAGGAGAAACAGCTGGAATCACAAGAAAAATTATGTCATGACACGTTCATACTTCAATATATCCTTGACCTTTGCATAAATGTGCAGGATGATAGCCGGCACTAACATCACTTCTCAGTACTGGATTTCAAGGTCAGATCTGATGTGACTATCTGAAACAAGAATCAATCATTGAATTGTAGAAATCAGCAGAATAAAAGTCAGTTCTGTTAATTAAACATCTAACCAAATCCGAATCAGATGGACAACCATATAACCATATAGTTTGTCTCCCCTTGCACAGAAATCCTTTTAATAAGAAGTGTGAATTAAATATTATAAGCATTCCATTATTAAATGTTTATGATTGGAACATTCTCATATCCTAGCTGAGGATTGACAATTCTATTAAACAGTCAATTAAATGTAAAGAGAATGTACTCATTAAAATATATAAACTACAATTTATTCCAGCATTACCACATTGTTATTTCAATGTTATCCCCCCCATTACAATATGTATTATTCACTGTTAAAAAACATTGCCTTGTTTTATATATATATGTTGCTGGCACATGCACTATCTGAATCTCCAGTGAGAATTCTCTCATGAAGACTTCCTGAATCTTCATTACTAAGGTGCTGCCACTGTCACCCCAGAATGGCTAGGGCACGTGCATGAGAGAGGAAAACCCTTGCTACCTCTGGCATTCAGAAATATTCAAAACTAATGAAACCAGTAATTTAATTTTTTTTACAATATTAAGAAACAAAAGCACAAAATGTTCATTGCAAAAAATATAAATTATTGATTTTCAATTATTGTGTAATTATCAAAACCACAGGCAATTTGCAATTTTTAGATTGAGTTTTTAAATGGCACTGCTGATCTGCCTGTACAAATCTTAAATCACGTTACTCCTATAAGATGATTAAGCATTTTCCTCTTTGTGGTTCAAAATCCGAAGTGATTCAATACACCATTGATCTTAATAAATCTTTTAATGTAGCTATTTCTATTAACTCTGCTATGGACAGTCCCAAACCTTGCTGAGAAAAGAAGGTTGGGCATTGGGCTAGCAACCTCATCCTGTAATAATCCAGAGGTACAGGAACACCAACAGAAGCTCATCTTTGAGAGACAAAAGATTTTCAAAGATGGGTTACAGTTGGGAACAATTTGAAAGATGGGTCCAGGAGAGAGGACTCTGACAAGCCGCTATCGGTGGCTTATGACCTATTGGGGTGGCGGGCTATGAAGAAAAAGAATTTCTGAGTTAGTACTTTGGAATTTGCAGAGCAGTTCACAAAGAGAGGAAAAGTGAAATACATCATAACAAATCACATCAATAATTTTGCCACATTTCATAACTCTGATCCTGCGCTTGGGCATATGAAGATGTATAATTACAAACTTACAACGAACAGTGCTTTCTCTGTGGGAGATTTCAGTCCCTTGGCTTTTTTGATGATGTAGATTTTCAGCTTCTGAATCATCCTGCCTGCTATGATGTGTACTCATGGGTTTTTCTTCCCCGTCACCTTCTTGTGGTTTCTCTGGCTCCTTTGGCATGTTTGAAGTGCTTCAACAATACTCGACACAGATTTTTGACTTTGAACCTGTAAAAGACAGTGGCCTTGAGCTCTGCTGATTTTAATTTCTGCTTGGCATTGGGGACTTACAAAAATCCCCAGTGAGATATTCCACACAGAAATGAGATTCCTTTGGTATCCATGAAATTAACCACTTGGACTTGTGAACTATTTCAGTGATATGATTACCAATGTCATAAAACTTAATTTTCATAGGCTCAGCCAAAATGGTTGCAAAAGTTTTTCAATAAGTTGTGTAATAATAACCTTTAAAAAAATTTCCAACTATACTTTTGCAAATGAGTCATAATCCAACAGGAAATTACAATTGCAATTACAGAAATGGCACAGGAAGATGGAGCACCAAGGGAACCCCATGCAGTCACAGGGAGAATGCGCAAATTCTGTACAGACAGCACCAGAGTGAGCCTAAGCTTCTGGTGGAGTGAGGCAGTAACTCTACTATCTGTGCCAGTGGGCCAGTCTCAGTTGAATAATTTTTCTAATCTGAGAACTGTTAAACTTCTATTTTTAACCTATTCACCATCATTACCATAGCAACAAGTGAAGACAGATGAAAGATGAAAGGCAAGCTTTCTGCCATCAGAAGCTACCCTTTATGAATCCTAATTGGCTTCATAAATATTTCCCCAGAGAAAGCGAATGTTTAGAATTCTCCAACATAAGAGTGCTGCAGAGATTCAGTCACTGAATAGATTGGTGTACGTTATACCAATCAAAGTTTATAGGATTAGAGCAGGAAACTGAGGTAAAAGGTCAGACATGCTCTGAAAGAACAGTGATGCAGGCATGACAGGCTCCTGCTTTTATTTCCTATATTCACCAACATTTTACTAATTGTATGCTCATGAAAGACTTCTGGGCTATGTTTTATGTATTCCACAGGTCTACTTTCATTCCTTCTTTGGGGTCAGTGTGGACATAGTGGAGGATTACAAATACCTGGGGATACGAATGGACAATAAACTGGACTGGTCAAAGAACACTGAGGCTATCTAAAGAAGGGTCAGAGCCATCTCTATTTCCTGAGGAGACTGAGGTCCTTTAACATCTGCTGGACGATGCTGAGGATGTTCTACGAGTCTGTGGTGGCCAGTGCTATCATGTTTGCTGTTGTGTGCTGGGGCAGCAGACACCAACAGAATCAACAAACTCATTCGCAAGGCCAGTGATGTTGTGGTGGTGGAACTGGACTCTCTGACGGTGGTGTCTGAAAAGAGGAAGCTGTCCAAGTTGCATGCCATCTTGGACAATGACTCCTATCCACTCTATAATGTACTGGTTAGGCACAGGAGGACATTCAGCCAGAGACTCATTCCACCGAGATGTAACACTGAGCATCACAGGAAGTCATTCCTACCTGTGGCCATCAAACTTTACAACTCCTCCCTCGGAGTGTCAGACACCCTGAGCCAATAGGCTAGTCCTGGACTTATTTCCACTTGGCATGATTCACATTATTATTTAATAATTTATGGTTTTATATTGCTATATTTCTTCACTATTCTTGGTTGGTGTGTCTGTAACAAAACCCAATTTCCCTCAGGATCAATAAAGTATGTCTGTCTGTCTTTGCCTCTTCCCTTTATCCTTCATTTAAACCCCTACTATATTTTTACCACCTCCTCTGTCTCATTTTCATCTCAATATCTTTATCATCCAGGGAACTCCTGGATGCTATATATGCCCTTCATCTAACAGTGCCTTTTTTATACTGAGTCCATCACCTCGTTAAAAGATTTTTGTCGTTCAGTTACTGCTTGGACTACCAATATTTGATTCCATTCCACTTGCCAATTCACTTTGTTATGGAAACTAGGCCTTTTCAAGTTAAGCACTACAACACTTGACTGACTTATATAATATTCCATTATTATTCTAAATTTAATATTGTGATTAGCATTCCCCAAATGCTCTGCAGTAAAGCATGCAGCACTTGCCGGACTTCATTCCCCTGGATCCAGCACTGCTTCTTTTCTCATTGAGATGGAAGTACACTTATCAAGAATCTTCTCGTGTATACATGCAAAGTACCACAGATAGTGGAAATCTGAAAGACAGAGAGAAAATGCAGCAAATATTCAGTAGGGAGGCATCATTTCTTCAGTGAAAAGATAGTGAGCTAAGTGACTGCCCATCTGTGTAAGATTACTATTGCCATAATCTCCTTCAGCCCTACAATCCTTGTGTCCTCCTAACACTATCATCGAGCTCATCCATATTTCTTTTAAAGATTGGGTGCCAGGATGGTGTAGCGGTGAGTATAATGCTATTACAAATCAGGGCATTGGAGTTCAATCCTGATGTCCTCTGTAAGAAGTTGTACATCAACTCCATGAAATGTGTGGATTTTTCCTCCCATAGTTCACAGATATACTTTTAGTGGGTTAATTGGTCATTGAAAATTGTCATGGTTAGGCCAGGATTAAATCAGTGGGTTGCTAGGGAGTGGCTTGAAAAACCTATTCTGTACTGTATCTTTAAATTTTTTAAAAATTAGAATTATTTGTCATGTGTACATCAAAGAACAAAGTGAAATGTATTGTTTGCATCAAATGTGCTGAGTGCAGCCTGTAAGTGTCACCATACTTCCAGTGCCAAGATCGCATGTTAACAACTTACTGACACTAACCTGTACGTCTTTGCAAGGGAGGAGAAAACCGGAGCACCTGGAGGAAACCCAGGTGGTCATGGGGAGAATGTACAAACCCCTTACAGACAGCAGAGGGAACTGAAGCTTGATCACTGGCTCTGTAAAGCTCTATGCCAACTGCTATGCTAATGTGCCACATCTTTTGCAGCTACTGATAACCGTGCATTTGGCTAATTAAACTCTCAACTCAGAAATTCCCTTCTAAGGTTTGGTGTGAAGTTTTGCATTATAAAATTAAATGTTCCCTGTTAATACACATTACTGTTTATGTAGCTTGGTGATGTTAAAGGGCAATTGGTCGTTAACCATACAAAATTACTTCTACATGAAAAACATTACATTTAACGATTGGTATCATGACAGGAAGTCAGTCCATTTGTGTACAGCAAGATCTCACAAACCACCAAGTGAAAACAGAATCTACATTAGAATTTTGATAGAGAAATAAGCAACAGGCCAAGACGCTAGGAATTAGTCCATTATTTATCTCTGAAATAGAGCCAAGGTCACATCATCCCACAGGTCTAATGTGAACAGCACACCCTCTGTACTCAATTGGACAGTTGCTCTAGATGTTCAATTTTCTAGAGTAGGATATAAGTCAAGTTAAAAGTGCTACTGGCACAGAGAGACTCCCAAAACATATAAATAATAACACACGCAACAAAAAAAATACCAAAACACAACATGGTCCATTTCACCTGTTAAATCCATAGCATTTCAATACAAACGTAGTCCCACTGTCCTCATAACCTTATAATTTCCTTCATTTCAGTGGCATTTCCAGTGCTACAACTGAATCTACCTCATCCACTACAAGCAATATACGCTCAGTGTCCACTTTATTAGGTACACCAGTTTGTTAATGCAAATATCCCAGCAATCATGTGACAGCAACTCAATGCATAAAAGCATGCAGACATGGTCAAGAGGTTCAGTTGTTGTTCTGACCAAATATCAGATGGGGAAGAAATGGGATCTAAGTGACCATGAAATGATTGTTAGTTACAGATGAAGTGATTTGATATCTCAGAAAGGGATGATTTCCTAGTATTTTCATGCACAACAATCCCTAGAGTTTACATAGAAAGGTGCAAAAAGCAAAACAAATAAAATTCAGTCAGTGACAGTTCTGTGGGTGAAAATGAGAGGTCAGAGGAGAACGGGCAGGCTGGTTCAAACTGACAGGAAGACAACAGTAACTCAGATAACCACATTTTACAACAGTGGTGTGCAGAAGAGCATTTCTAAATGCACAACACATCGAAACTTGAAGTGGAAGGGTTACAGCAGCCGACGACCATGAACATACACTCAGTGGCCACTTTATTTGCTATAAGTGGTACCTAATAAAGAGGCCACTAAGTGTATATTAATGACTTAGATGTGAATGTAGGAGGTATGATTTATAAACTTGACATGGAACAATGTTGGATGGTGAATTAGATTGTCTAAAGTTACAGAATAAAAGCTGAAAAGATGTCAGAATGTTGGCATTTGTAATTTAATCCCAAGTGCAAGGTGAAGCCAAATATGACCATAAGATAGAGGAGCAGAAGTCATCCCCACTCCCCTGCTTTCACCCCAAACCCTTTGATGCCCTGGCTAATCAAGAACCTATCTATCTCTGCCTTAAATGCACCCAATGACTTGGTCTCCACAGCCACTCGTGGCAACAAATTCCATAGATGTACCACCCTCTGACTAAAGTAATTTCTCTGCATCTCAGTTCTAAAAGGACGTCCTGAAGTGGTGCCCTCTTGTCCTAGAATCCCCTACCATGGGAAATAACTTGGCCATATCTAATCTGTTCAGGCCTTTTAACAATCGGAATGTTTCTATGAGATCCCCCCCCCCCCCCCATTCTCCTAAACTCCAGGGAATACAGACCAAGAGCTGCCAGATGTTCCTCATACAGTAACCCTTTCATTCCTGGAATCATTCTCGTGAATCTTCTCTGAACCCTCTCCAATGCCAGTATATCCTTTCTAAAATAAGGAGCCCAAAACTGCACACAATACTCCAAGTGTGGTTTCACAAGTGCCTCAACATCACATCCCTGCTCTTATATTCTATGAGATTACATTCCTTGACTTCTCTAGTGCCTTTAACACCATCCAGCCCAAGATCTTAAGGCACAAACTAACGGAGATGGGAGTAGACTCTCACATGGTGGATTGGATAGTGGACTACTTGACAGATAGACCTCAGTATGTACGGTTGGGAGACTGTAGGTCTGACACGGTGGTCAGCAGCACAGGAGCGCCGCAGGGAACCGTACTCTCTCCGGTCCTGTTCACCCTGTACACATCAGACTTCCAATATAACTCGGAGTCCTGCCATGTGCAGCAGTTCGCTGATGACACGGCCATAGTGGGGTGTGTCAGGAATGGACAGGAGGAGGAGTATAGGAAACTGATACAGGACTTTGTGATATGGTGCGACTCAAACTACCTGCGTCTCAATATCACCAAGACCAAGGAGATGGTGGTGGACTATAGGAGATCTAGGCCTCATATGGAGCCAGTGATCATTAATGGAGAATGTGTGGAGCAGGTTAAGACCTACAAGTATCTGGGAGTACAGTTAGACGAGAAGCTAGACTGGACTGCCAACACAGATGCCTTGTGCAGGAAGGCACAGAGTCGATTGTACTTCCTTAGAAGGTTGGCGTCATTCAATGTCTGTAGTGAGATGCTGAAGATGTTCTATAGGTCAGTTGTGGAGAGCGCCCTCTTCTTTGTGGTGGCGTGTTGGGGAGGAAGCATTAAGAAGAGGGACGCCTCACGTCTTAATAAGCTGGTAAGGAAGGCGGGCTCTGTCGTGGGCAAAGTACTGGAGAGTTTAACATCGGTAGCTGAGCGAAGGGCGCTGAGTAGGCTACGGTCAATTATGGAAAACTCTGAACATCCTCTACATAGCACCATCCAGAGACAGAGAAGCAGTTTCAGCGACAGGTTACTGTCGATGCAATGCTCCTCAGACAGGATGAAGAGGTCAATACTCCCCAATGCCATTAGGCTTTACAATTCAACCGCCAGGACTTAAGAACTTTTTAAAAGCTATTATAAATGCTTTTTGAGATATTGATTTTGATGCATATCATATTGTATGTAATTAGTTTTGCTACAACAAGTGTATGGGACATTGGAAAAAAAAAGTTGAATTTCCCCATGGGGATGAATAAAGTATCTATCTATCTATCTATCTCTAGAAATGAATGTCAACATTGCATTCACCTTCTTCACAACCAACTCAACCTGGAGATTAACTTTTAGGGTATCTTGCACAAAGACTCCCAAGTCCCTTTGCATCTCTGCATTTTGAATTTTCTCTCCATCTGAATAATAGTCTGCCCGTTTATTTCTTCCACCAAAGTGCATGACCATACACTTTCCAACATTGTATTTCATTTGCCACTTCTTTGTCCATTCCCATAAACTATCTAAGTCTCTCTTGCAGACTCTGTTTCCTCAACACTACCTACTCCTCCACCTATCTTTGTATAATTGGCAAATTTAGCCACAAATCCATTAATACCGTACTCCAAATCATTGGGTAGGATAGGAGTAGGATATAGAGTAAATACAAGAGATTCTGCAGATGGAAATCCAACACACACAAAAACAAAGCTGGAGGAACTCAGCAGGTCAGGCAGCACTACGAAGGGGAATAAACTGTTGATGCTTCACACCGAGACACTTCCTCGACTGCTTATTCCTCCCCATAAATGCTGCCTGACCTGCTGAGTTCTGTGCAGGATATGTACTGTAAATATTAGGACACTAAGGAATGCTGCTTAACACAGGGGCCTTGGAAAGCATATGACACCCTTGCCTTCATAAGTCAGGGCACAGAAAATAAAAGCTTGAGTTGTTATATTGCAACTTTACTAAACACTGCACAATCTCATCCTAACACAACAATGGCAGTGAGGAGGAGATTCTCCAGAATCTTGCTTGGACTGGAGGACTTTATCTATGGGGCAATCGGAGAGGATACATTTGTTTTCTCTGGAACAACGGAAACTGAGGGGTGACCTGATTGTGGTATTTACAATTATAAGAGGTATGTAAGGTAGATTAGCAGAAATCTTTCTCCCATAGTGTGAGCATCAAATACGAGAGAGAAAGGGTTTGAAGTTTAAGAGTAAACTGTTGTGGAGAGAAGAATGAATTAAGTAGAAGAATGGAAAACAACAAGTCATTTGAATTAAATTTAAAACACAAGTTGCAGATGCTGAAAGTCCAAAGAAACGCACACAAAATGTCAGGCAGCATCTATGGAAATGAATAAACAGTCTAATCAGTCCTGAAGAAGGGTCCCAACCTGAAGCATCGACTGTTTATTCATTTCCAAAGATGCTGCCTGTCCTGCTGAGTTCCTCCAGCACCTTGTGTATGTCGATTGAAATTTAATTTGGTTTAATTGGTAATAAGAGGAATTTGAGAGAAAAGCTTTCTTTTCTTCCCCTACAGGGATAGTGGCTGGTATCTGGAATGTGCTGCCAGAGGACTTAGGATCTGACACAATCACTACATTTAATGAAGATTTAGACAGGCAAGGCACAAAAGAGTGGGCAAATTGGATTAGTGGGGATGGAAACAAACATGGGCGTGGTAGGCCTTTCTGTGCTGCATGTATGCATGTATCATAACAGATTGTATAGGATAGCGTGTGTTTATGACACATATAACCGATGAAAAGAATACGCATATATAGATTATTACATACAGTCTAACAGATGATATATACATCATACAATATGTACTTGGCAGGTGCTGGATAGCTGTATATACATGTGCTGAGTTGCATGCACCTGTATATCGGCCCATATACGTTGTGTTTAAATGTGTGCAGCGTGTTCTGCGCAACGCCCGGTCTCAGGCCATGAGCAGAGACCACCACCCCCCCACAACCCACACACCCCATCAGGCCTCCTCCCTGTTCGCCACCGCTCTCACCCGCTCTTTGCTACACCGCCTCACGTCTCCATACCGGCGAGGCCCAGCTCACAGCCCGTTGTCATTAATCTATCCGTCCGAGCCCCGTTATTCGCTCGGCCGGCAGCCACCTACTCCACCTCCCCCGCAGACCACTCACCGTCAGCCCGAAACGGCCGGCTAGCGACCGTTTATTTACGGAAATGATGAGCCGGAAATACGCCGCTGGGTGTTATGGGAGCTGTAGTTGCCATCAAAGGGTTCCATTACGTCATCTGTCATTCACGTGGAGACACCGAGAGACCGCAGACGCTGGAATTTAAAAACAAACTGCTTGAGGAACTTTGGACAGTAAGCAAGGATCATCTCTACCTTTGTCCCAAACCTGTTTTTCGATTTCTTTCTTCCAAAAGCTATGCCGAATCTATGGCCTGCGACCAGGGTTAATTTCCAGCTGCTGTTATAACGCGTGGGTTTCCTCCCATATTCCACAGTCTTACAGGTTAGGAGGTTAATTGATTAATTGGGCCGGATGTATCTCTAAGAATGAATCACCAAAAACCCAACCAGTAGCCTGACTGATTGCAGCACAGGCTGGTTTGGACTCACCAGTGCCTGAAACACAAGGAATGGAAAAGGCTACAGAAGGTAGGCCAAGCCCTCCCTACCATTGAGCACTGACACCAGAAGAGGTATCTGTCATCAAAGACCTTCTCCATCCAGGCTATGCTCTCTTCTTACTACCACCATTGGGCAGGAGGTACCGAAGCCCAAGGACCCACAGCATCAGGTTCAGGAACAGTTAGGCTCCTAACCATCGGGCTCCTGAACCAGCGTGGATAACTTCACTCACCCCAATTCTAAACTGATTCTACAAACTTATTTTCAAGCACAGTTTACATCTTTTGCACATTGTTTGTCAGTCTTTGTTTATGGACTTTGTCAATTCTATTGTATTTCTTTATTTTCATGTAAATGTCTGCAAGAAAATGAACCTCAAGGTAGAAGATCAACCTCCAGTCAGTGAAGTTTGGCACTTCTATTGTCAGAATCAGATTTATTAGCACCGGCATGTGATGTGAAATTTGTTAACTTAGCAGCAGCAGTTCAATGTAACACATAATCTAGCAGAGAAATAAATAACAATAATAAACAATTAAATCAATTACATATATTGAATGGATTTAAAAAGTGCATAAACAAAAGTACTGCATATAAAAAAGTGATGTAATGTCCAAAGATTCCAGGTCCATTAAGGAATCTAATGGCAGAGGGGAAGGAGCTGAGTGTGCGCCTTCAGGCTTCTGTACCTCCCTACCTGATGGCTACAGTGAGAAAAGGAAATGCCCTGGGTGCTGGGGTCCTTAATCATGGATGCTGCCTTTCTGAGACACCGCTCCCTAAAGACATCCTGGGTACTTTGTAGGCTAGTACCTGTGGTAAACTATGTATACCTGTCTGGACACACCCCTCTGCTGACTGCTCCTGTGGCTCCTCCCACAGACCCCTGTATAAAGGCGATTGGGACACTGCTCCTCCTACAGTCTTCAACATGGTTGTGCTCCCTTTTTCGCTGTTAATAAAAGCCTATAGTTCACTTCCAGTCTCCTGGAGTTATTGATGGTGCCTCAGTACCCAAGTTGGAGCCAACTAAATTTACAACCCTCTGCAGCTTTTTGGTCCTGTTCAGTAGCCCCAGCCACACCCCCCCCCCCCCCCCTATCATACAGTGATGCAGCCTGTCAGAATGCTGTCCATGGTACATCTATAGAAATTTGAATGTAGTTGTTGACATGCCAAATCTCTTCAAATTCCTAATGAAGTATAGCTGCCGTCTTGCCTTCTTTATGACTATATTGATATGTTGGGACCAGGTTAGATCCTCAGAGATCTTGACACCCAGGAACTTGAAGCTGCTCACTCTCTCCACTTCTGATCCCTCAATGAGGATTGGTATGTGTTCCTTCATCTTACCCTTCCTGAAGTCCACAATCAGCTCTTTCATCTTACTGACATTGAGTGCCAGGTTATTGCTGTGGCACCACTCCACTAGTTGGCATATCTCACTCCTGTACACCCTTTCATCACCATCTGAGATTCTATCACCAATTGTTGCATCATCAGCAAATTTGTAGATGCTATTTGAGCTACGCCTAGACACACAGTCATGGGTATATAGAGAGTAGAGCAGTGGGCTCAGCACACACCCGAGGTGCACCAGTGTTGATCATCAGTGAGGAGGATATGTTATCACCAATCCTCACAGATTGTGGTCTTCCAGTTCGGAAGTGGAGGATTCAATTGCAGAGGGAGGGACAGAGGCCCAGGTTCTGCAACTTCTCATCGGGATTGTGGGAATGATGGTATTGAATGCTGAGCTATAGTCGATGAACAGCATCCTGACGTAGGTGTTTGTGTTGTCCAGGTGCTCTAAAGCTGTGTGGAGAGCCCTGGAGATTGCATCTGCCATTGACCTATTGTGACGATAGGCAAATTGCAATGAGTCCAGGTCCTTGCTGAGGCAGGAGTTCAGTCTAGTCATAACCAACCTCTCAAAGCATTTCATCACTGTAGATGTGAGTGCTACCCGGCGATAGTCATTAAGGCAGCTCACATTATTCTTCTTCGGCACTGGTATAATTGTTGCCTTTTTGAAGCAAGTGGGAACTTCCTTCTGTAGCAGTGAGAGGTTGAAAATGTCCTTGAATACTCCCACAAGTTGGTTGGCACAGGTTTTCAGAGCCTTACCAGGTACTCCATCGTTACCTTCTGCATTGCGAGGGTTCACTCTCTTTAAAGACAGTCCAACATCGGTCTCTGAGCCAGAGATCACAGTGTCATCAGGTGCAGCAGGGAACTTCACAGCTGTAGTTGTGCTCTCACTTTCAAAGCGTGCATGGAAGGCATAGAGTTCATCTGGTAGTGAAACATCACTGCCATTGTATCCTGGATAATGGACTTCCTGACTGGCAGACCACAGTTTGTGCAGCTTCAGACTTGTGTGTGAGACATGGCTATAAGCAGCACTGGGGCCCCACAGGGGACTTATTGGCTCCCTTCCTGTTTACACTATATACCATGGGCTTTAGATACAACTTAGTCATATCATCTGCAGAAATTCTCTGCTGACTCAGCAATAGTTGGGTGTATAAAGTGAAGACAGAAGGATTTATACAGGACCCTACTGGAGGACTTTGTCAAATGGTGCAAGCTGAATCATTTGCAGCTCAACATCAGCATAACATTGAAGATGGTGACTGACTTTGGGAAGACTAAGCCTGCACTGTTCCCAGTTACTATTGATGCTGAGGACCTACAAGTACCTGGCAGTGCACCAGGATGACAGACTTGAGTGGATCACTAACAGAGGCTGTGTACAGGAAGGGCCAGAGTTGCCCCTACTTCTTGAGGGGACAGAGGATCTTTAGAGTTTGCAGGCCTCTCCTTCACATGTTCTACCATACTCTTGTCACCAGTACAATCTTCTATGCGGTGGTGTACTGGGACAGTGACAGCAAGATGGGTGATGCCAACAGACTCAATAAATTGATCAGAAAGGCTGGCTCTGTTATAGGAGTCAGACTGGGCACACTGAAGGCCGTGGTAGAACAAAGGACCCTACGGAAAATCCTGGTAATTCTGGACAAAGTTTCTCACCCTCTGCATGCCACCTTGGCTGAATAGAGGAGCACTTTTAGTGATAGACAAAGACAACTGCACTGCTCTAAAGAGCTCTATGATGACATTCTTACCCTCATGTTTGGCTCTATAATGGGTCAACCTATAGCTTGGGAAGTGATGATTTCCTCCTGTTAGACTGAGGTAACTTTTATTCTTTCTTACTTTTCTTCTAATATTTGTATCTGTGCACTTGTTACCGTGACACAGTAATTTCCTTTGGGATCAATAAAGTATCTATCTCTATGGTAACATATACACATACTTTGATAAATTTACTTTGAACTAGAATCATATCTCACTTGCAATTGGGGAAAATTAGATGCAATAAATCAACCATTATGATATTAAAAAATTTATTTAAAACCTTAATTCATTAACTTCCATCAGGAGGTTCTTCCTTTGTGTGGTCTAGTCTATGTGATGTAATTTAATGTAATTGACATTTACTGTAACTGCTTCCTGTAATATACTAGCAAGCCAATTAGCTCAGGAAAAGACAAATAAGCATCTGCATTCCAGGAACAATTTTAGTACACCACACATGCTACTGAAACCCTCATCCCTAGATTTTTCCCCTCAAACTTTTATGCCTGGTTCATGTCCTCCCTTCTGGAAGCTTGTGATGAGAAACTGCTGTCTGAATCCTTATTCACTACATCTCATTTCAAACATCCCAAAGTGCAGTGACAGAACATTGTGTCCTGACTGGCTGCATCATTGTGTGCAACAGAATCTGCAAGACCCAACAGAGGACAGTAATAACTGCTGGGAGGATCACTGGGGTCTCTCTCCCCCACTATTTGTGGCATTTACTGGGAGTGTTGCATACAAAGTGCCCAAAGCATTGTTGAGGATCCCTACCACCCATCTCACAATCTCTTTGACCCACTATCATCAGGAAGGAGGTACAGAATCACCAGGACTAGGACTGCCAGACTGGGTAACAGTTTCTTCCCTCAGGCTGCCAGACTAATGAATATTCTACTACCACTGAGATACTGTCACTAGGACAGTCTACCTGTGCTGTGCCAAAGTTTAAATTATATTTTATTAATTTATGGTAATATTTTGTTTTATGTGCTGTGTGATAGGTGTTTTGTGGATGCTCCATGATCCAGTGGTGGTATCCATCGGTCTCGAGAGACCATGGATCTGCACCTGGAGTTTCTAGGCTCAGGCCTGGGCAGGGTTGTATGGGAGACTGGCAGTTGCCCAAGCTGCAAGCCTTCCCCTCTCCACGCCACCGATGTTGTCCAAGGGAAGGGCACTAGGACCCATGCAGCTTGGCACCGGTGACGTCACAGAGCAATGTGTTAAGTGCCTTCCTCAAGGACACAAACACGCTGCCTCAGCTGAGGCTCGAACCAGTGACCTTCAGGTTATTAGTCTGATGCCTTGCCCACTAGGCCACGCACCAGAGGAACTGTTTTGTACATACGTAGTCAGATGATAATCAACTTGAATGACTACACGGAATCTAACACTAAGGGTAAAATGCCCAACTTTAAAAAGGAATTGAATTAAATTTGAATATCTGGTGTTTAGTTATTTCCCCACGGTCTTAGCACTGCAATCCCCAAAGACCACATGATCTCAATTCTGCAGCAGAGGGATTCATATCCTGACCATTCATACTGGTTACAAGAACTTCTAAGACTATAAGATGTACAGTACTGTGCACATCTATAGCTAAGGTGCCCAGGACTTTTGCATAATAATGTAGGCATTCAGCTCATCAAGTCTGCTTCACCATTGCTGATTGATCAACTCTCTCAAACTCATTCTGCCTTCTCCCCATAACCTTTGACAAGCTGACTAATCAAGAACCTGTCAGCCTGCCCTTTAAATATACCCAATAACTTGGCCTCCATGGCTGTCTGTGGCAATGAATTCCACAGATACACCACCCTCTAATGAAATTCCTCCTTATCTATGTTCTAAAGTAATGTCCTTCTTTTGACAAAGCTTTTTCAGCAGGCTGGAAATATTCAGCATGTTGGTCATCACAAATGCCAAAAGAAACTATTCAAGTCAATTATCACAATACAGTTCATTTGTTCAAGATGTGCCATGTCATTATGACGTGGGCAAACAATGCCATTAAGCATTTCAATTGTCTATTCCACTCTGACTTGGACTTTGGGCAGCACAAACTCAAGGACTCTGCACAAAACACACCCCAGATCTAAACACCGAATTCAACCTTTCCAGTGTTTTAACTGAAAACAGTCTGCGGATGTTGGAAATCCAAAGCTACACACATAATGCTGGAGGAACTCAGCAGGACTCAGGAAAAGTCTGAAAAAATGGTCTTGGCCTGGGATGTTTATTGATTTCTATAGATGCTGCCTGAGCTGCTGAGTTCCTCCAGCTTCTTGTGTTGCCTCAATGTTTTAACTGGTCAGTTCTGCTGTAAAGCAGGGAATGCTCAGTGGGTTAGGTAACACCTCTGGTTTGGTAGGGTGGAGAAGGCAGAGCAAGTATTTCCAGTCAGTAACAACCTGGGAGTGTCAGAGGCCGAGGGCAAACTGATAGAAGGTAGAGTTACAAGAGGCCTGAATGGGGTGGATAGCTGGCTCAAATCCATGAACACTTAACCATCTTATTCCTTAAAGTACACTGCAGATGCTGTGGTCAAATCAAGACGTACAAAAAAAGCTAGATGAACTCAGCAGGTCGGGCAGCATCCGTTGAAAGAAGCAGTCAACGTTTCAGGTCGAGACCCTTCGTCAGGACTCACGATGAAATCCTGACGAAGGGTCTCGACCTGAAATGTTGACTGCTTCTTTCAATGGATGCTGCCTGACCTGCTGAGTTCATCCAGCTTTTTTTGTACGTCTTCATCTTATTCCTTAGTTCTGCATTATTTTATTATTTATATTAACTTCATGTCTTTGCACTGCCGGTGGAAAAGCCGTTGCACTGGGGCAGTTTTACTCTCTCAACCTCAGAAGTCCAGGTCCAGTGGTATGAGTAGTCAAAAGCTTGAGTCTTCCAGCTTTGCAGTTGATGGCCATATTGTCTGTGCCTCTTCATGTCCTTCACTCTCCACAGAGCATTGGAAAACCACCTTCTTAGCCATTGGATCACACTGTTGATCTCATCCACCCAGGCCACTGGAGCTGACTTTACATGTTAGGACAGGCATGTCCCAATCTCACTGGGTTACAAGGCCTGCTGGCTACCCTCACCTAATTTAGCCCACCTGTCGAAGTGGTGTACTGAGGTGTGACCGCTGTCACATACGAACAGCTACTTGGAGCCACAGGTGAGAGCTGAATAGTTGGTGGGCCCCAAAGGTGATTGAGCTGTCATAGAATGGACATAACAAGCCCCTTCTTAATCAACATTTAATGTCATTGAAAAATTACAAGATTAAAACTGGCAATAAGTGTCAAACTATCTTCTAGTAGGTGATGACTAGTGATAATAATCAGGGGTTCCTAACCTGGGGTCTGTGGATAGATTCCAGAGGGTCCATGAACTTGGATGGGAAAAATCTAGCCTCCAAGTGAAATTTAGCATTTCCTTCAATTATGCATCAAGCCAACAAACTACAGTAGTATTAGCAGTACCTGTGACTTTCTCAGTAATTGAAATCCATCACATTAGTTGTTGCAAATCTCAAAATATCATTTAGAAACATAGAAAACCTACAGCACAATACAGGCCCTTCGGCCAACAAGTTGTGCCGAACATGTCCCTACCTTAGAAATTACTAGGCTTACCTATAGCCCCCTATTTTACTAAGCTCCATGTACCTATCTAAAAGCCTCTTAAAAGACCCTATCGTATCCGCCTCCACCACCGTTGCCAACGGCCCATTCCACGCATTCACCACTGAGTTAAAAAAACTTACCCCTGACATCTCCTCTGTATCTACTCCCCAGCACCTTCAACCCGTGTCCTCTTGTGGCAACCATTTCAGCCCTGGGAAAAAGCCTCTGACTATCCACATGATCAATGCCTCTCATCATCTTGTACACCTCTATCAGGTCACCTCTCATTCTCCTTCGCTCCAAGGAGAAAAGGCCAAGTTCACTCAACCAACACTACTTTACATCACTACTTCAAAATTATGATAGTTATTTGACCCACCACTGGACTGAACATGTTTGCAGTCATCCTGTCGGCAGATGCTTGTGCGATGTAGCTGGCCAACTGTTGGGCAGCCTGTGACTGGATGTGCAACTTGACATGTGATGCTTTGTCAAAGACCACCCCACCGTTTAATGTTCCTATTTAAGCTGAGCAACAACAGCCTCCACACTGATATGCCTTTAAAAGATTAAATGTTAATTTGCCTGTATTTTAAATGCATAGTCTTTGTGTTAATAAAGCACATTACTATATCACAAATTTGGTTTTAACATTTTAGAAACTACTTCAACATAATTGGTTTTGTTTGTAATCCTGTGCATCTTATTTTAAATAAATACATTATTCTGAGAAGGGCTCCATAGGCTTCACCAAAGTGCCAAAAGGGTCCCTGGCTTTTAAAGGTTAAGAACCCCTGGTCTAACGATTACAGAGAATAATGTAGGAGCTGTTACTGTTTTCAGACAAGTGGGGCTTGTCAGCCTTGGACGACAGCCTGCCTACAGAGAAAAACTGATTTTAAATCTCCATTGCCTTATGGCCATACCCACCCATGGGAAATGCTTCGGAAGTAAATCCCGAGGAAGAAATCCAGAGCCGGGGTCCCTAAGGCAGTTTGATCTTGTTTACAATTTCACTCTGGCAGTCTCAGCGATGACACTGGTGCCAAGCTGTATCAATGCGTGCCTTTCCCTTGGATTACATCAGTGACGTGGAGAGGGGGAACCCACTGCATGGGCAACAGCTGGTTCTTCAAATCTTCCCACCCAGGCTTGCACCCTGGAGAGGACAGTCCACCAGAGGCACAAACCCATGATCCCCTGGGATTGAACACTCCCTACTACTGTTACTGCTGATTGCCATTTCCAGTTATTTGACTGAACAGAAAATTGAAAATAAAATTCAAATTAGTTATTGATAGCTTAAGTGAAAATGATGCTTTCGAGGCTTTGAATAAAACATTAGATTTTAAACTGAAATTTTATACAATTGGAGTGCCACTGAAACAGATAGGGTTACTCACTATTGAACAATATCATGAAGCAGCAACTGACCATGAGAAACTACAGAAAACTGTGGACACAGATCAGCACGTTATGGAAACCAGCCTCCCCTTCATGGACACTGCATTTCTCACTGCTTCAGTAAATCAGCCAGCATAATCAAAGACCTTGCACATTCATTCTTCTCCCATCCCACCACCAGGTATTCAAAAGCATGGAAGCATGCATCAAACTCAGGGATAGCTCCTACTTTGCTGTTATCAGACACACGTGAACTTCTTGTACAAGATGGAATTTGATGTTGTGGTGTTCGCCGAGCTTAGGAATTGGCTTGTAGATGTTTTTAATTACCAGTTGAGGAGCCATCCTCAGTGCAGTTCTTTGTTTCTCCGAGAGTGCTCACATTCATATAGGACCCTGTTCACTTGCCTTGGTCCTGATTCGCTATCCTTTCAATTGATCTTTGAATTCTATTGGCTTGCCTTTCTTTGGCTCTTAAGAGGTTCATATATGACACCTATTTTGATATATTTGTTAAGAGTTATAAAGAGAGAACCACACTACTAAAATTTCTTATGCCTGCTTCATGTTTGCCTGCACTAGAACATCCACGGTGTCCCAGTTAAATGAATCCCCAAAAGCCAAGGAAACACGAGCCAATAGAATTCAAAGGTCAGCTGAAGGAGTAGTCAATCAGGACTGAGGCAAGCAAATGGGGCCCATATAAACATGAGCACACCCAGAGAGAAACACCAACAACAGTGCACCGAAGATGTCAACTCAACTGGTGATAAAGCGTCTGCAAGTTAATTGCCAAGCTCAGCGAACAACTTCAAATGCCTCAACCCGAGCCACCATCCTAAATAAATGGTCTTTTGATCACAATCACATTATGACCTTGCACCTTATTGTCCAACTGCACAGCACTGTGTCACTGTTAAACATTGTTCTACCTCAACACACCATCTATGATTTGATTTGTATGAACAGTATGCAAAACAAGCTTTTCACCATCATGGCACGTGACAATAATAAACCAATACTCATTAAAATGTTAACATAACGATGTGGACATCTTGCTTTCACCATTTTCCATGGGTACTTTGGTAGTCAAGTGCTTGCGATACTGAGGTTATAAATTCATTTCCACAGATGCTGCCTGACCTGCTGAGTTCCTCCAATGTTTTGTATATTTACTTATAAATGAAAGTTCCTTTTGTTTATTAAGATACAGAACAGGCCCTTCAAGCCTCACCACCCGTAACCCTTAATTTAACCCTAGCCTAATCAGAGGACAATTTACAATAACCAATTAACATACTCAGTAAGTCTTTGGACTAGGAGGAAACAAGAGCACCCTGAGAAAACCCACACATTCCATGGGGAGGAGGTACAGATTCCTTACAGATGATTTCAGAATCAAACTCTGATGCTGTGAGCTATAATAGCATTGCATTAACCAGAACTCGGGCTTGCTGGATTCAGTTTACAGAACGCAGGACTGGTGCTGCTGAGCATGGTGTTCTTAGAAAGCTCATTTTCTTTCATTTATAGGATGTGGCAAGGCCAGCATTTATTGCCCATCCACAGGGTAAATGAACCAAAATGAGGTGGGATGCAGCTTTTCCTACTGATACTGGCCAAGCTCTCCTCTGCAAACCCAGGACACAAAGGATATTCCAATGTCATCTGATAATCAGCTTGTAGCACCAAGAAGACCTGTAAACAAAACAGCAGCTTCCCATGGCAACTTACAGGAAAATGAACCACATTCCTCAGTTTTGGTGAACTGCATTGAATACTTATTACATAGTAGTAAGTTAATATACTTTAAGATATTGACTTTGTCACATGTATATTGAAACATGCAGTAAAATACAGCACAAACACAAGGAAATCTGCAGATACTGAAAATTCAAGCAACACACACAATGCTGGGGGAACGCAGCAGGCCAGGCAGCATCTATAGGAATGCTGCCTGGCCTGATGCGTGCCCCAGCATTATGTGAAATACAGCACTTGCTTCAGGATTGTGCTGGGGGCAACCTGCAAGTCTCAACATATTTCTGGTACCAACATAACGTGCATGCAACTTACCAATCCCAACCCATATGTCATTGGAATATGGGAGGAAACTGGAGCACCCAGAAGAATCCCACACGGTTATGAAGAGAATGTTCCAACTCTTTACTGAGAGCAGTGGGAATTTAACCCCAATCTTACAGCTGGTACTCTAATGTGTTGTTTGAACTGCTATACAAACAGTAGAGGATTGATCTAGAGTCAAACTCCACTATGAAAATGGATCTTGTCCTGAAATGTTAACCATTTCTCCACAGATGCTGACCACAATCAGCATTTTTGTAATTTTATTTC
Organism: Hemitrygon akajei; assembly: GCF_048418815.1. Taxonomy (NCBI): domain Eukaryota; kingdom Metazoa; phylum Chordata; class Chondrichthyes; order Myliobatiformes; family Dasyatidae; genus Hemitrygon; species Hemitrygon akajei. The sequence continues at coordinate 177,690,720 of NC_133129.1, forward strand.
TAATACTACCAACTGTAGCCAGGAAACTCAAATCATAAGGAACAGAGTTGCCAAGACTGAGTAGATGCAAGATATAAAAAAATGTCACAGCATCTTAAGGAAACCAGCCTTTCATTCCTGGTTTGGCTATGTGCAACTCTACAGCTATACCAAGGTGGTAAGCTCCCCAATATTCTGAAATGAAACAATTAACACAACCCAAGGATGTGCTGGGGCAGACTGCTAGGTTGGCACCAGAATGCATGGAAATATCTCAGTCAATCGCAAGGCAGCAAATCACTGCATAAAAGCATGCAGACATGGTCAGGAGGTTCAGTTGTTTGGATCAAACATCAGGAAGGGGATGAAATGTTATCCAAGTGACTGCCTGTGGAATGATTGCAGGTGTCAGGGCGATCTGAACATCTCAAATGACTGACAATGGGATTTTCACTCAGTCTCTAGAGCAGGGACCCCCCAGTTAATCAGAGAGTCCATGGCATATAAAAAAAAAAGTTTGCGAACTCCTGTTTTTTCACCCCTTTCTCTGAAAATAGAACAGGAGTCATCCAGTGAGTGACAGTTCTGTAGGCAAAAATGCCTTGTTAGAGTCAGAGGAGAATGGTCAGATTAGTTCATGCTGACCGGAAGGCAAAAGGAACTCAAATAACTTCACGATACAGTGATGTGCAGAAGAGCATATTTGAACGCACAACACGACAAACTGTGCTGTGGATGGGCTACAGCAGCAGAAGCCCATGAACTTAAACTCGTGGCCACTTCATTAGATACAGGAGGTTGCTAATAAAGTGACCACTGATTGTTTTGAAATATATGTGACATCAAAATACACATGACAAGCAATTGAATCCGATTCTGATGACCGGACCACGAGTCAGCAGTTAGAGATGGGGATAAATGCTGGCCCATTCTGCAAACCCAAAGCCTGGAATGAAGACAAATTTCAGGAAAGCAGGTGAAAAGATTAAATAAAATTTCAAACTTTATTCATTCAATTTTATAAAATGTTCAATAATTTTAACTTTTGATAATTAACTTACAATTATACATATATACAGTACATTGATAAAATTAATGTTTCCTCTGAGGATCAAAGAAATACTGAATAAATATAGCGGGGTGACTCTTGTTGAACTGGGTGAGGACCTTCTTTTTTTCTTTAGCAGACAGCTGTGTGTTTTCATCAATAGTCTTAAGTAGCAGTAACAGTTCATCTCTGGTGGTCTTTCGCATGTTGCTTTCACATGCAGCAAGACTTAACCTCTCGCAGAAAGTGTGCCCTAGGAAGGAAGTTACAGAAGATGCAACATTTTCCAAAAAAATTGGGTTACATTCAAGACATTAAAATATTCTACATCCTGTTGGATTGGAGTGTAAAAAATTGTTATTTTTCCCCCTGTTTAATCCTTCCTTCTTTGCATTTTTATATAATCATTTATACATGTGTAGTGTTCAGTAATTTTTCTAATAATTGTAGAGCTGATTGTTTACATTTTCCAGAGGCTTTTTAAGTTTCCTAAAGCAGAATGGATCTGGCTGTTTAATGAGTTAACTTATCACTGGCACATTGTTATCTTTAGTCTGAGTATGAGGCAACTACACTTCCTTTTCTTTTTTGTTCTTTTAAAACTTAGTACATGGCAGCAACCAATGTCTCATTCTTGATTTCCAAAGAACCCGTGGATCACTGTCACCAGATCCAACAACCCCAAACGGAAAATGTTGATTCAACAAGTTTGTTGTAATCAGTTTTGTAGAATGTGTAAGACTCAAGTGACCAAGGTGACACAGCACCGAGATTCACACCATTTCCTAGAACCTAGATTCTTAACGGCACATATTGCTTACTTCTCAGATGCCAACATTACAAAACTACCTGGATATACAGAACATGCTGTGACTTTATTGTCAGTATTCACATGTCCTTTCCCAACCCATCATATTCCAAATCTAATTATTTAAAAGCCAGAGTGGAAATACCCTGGGATTTTTGTGCACACCTCAAGAATTAGACACCCTGTCAGGTACGTCCTGCTCTCTGGTATAGTTAGGTGTTCCAATATCGGCCTCAGTGATCGGTTTCTATAGAACCAGATCAAGTTATTCCTGATCTCAATGAATCACCCAAGATCCTGTTTTCACACTAGCAATAACTGCAGGGCACTGGTGTAGAAGGAAACTGGATACCAGATGTACAAGAGTTGGTGAATTTGCAGCAAAGAACGCAAACACATTGTTTCGCTTAAAATATCCGTTTGTTATGATCTTTCATTGTCACTTGCTTGCACTGCACTCATCCATAGCTTTTATACTTATTCTGTATTATTATTGTTTTACCAGGTCCTTAAAGGTTGTTATAGCTTGGGGGGTGGTAATGGGGATGAGCTCCCACTACCTATTAAATTCTCCCAATGGTATGCCTTTCAAATAGCCTTGGGAAGCTCGTGGCCTTCACATCTGGCTTAACTACAAGCTGCAGCGGAACAGTTTCCACTGACAGAAGGGACAAAGGTGGGTTACTAGTGCCTTAAAATCCAGATACTTCATGCAGATAGGACTCGTCAGCCACAGTTGTCAGTTCGGAGAAGGAAAACTCTGATCTCAAAAACTTCCACTGCCTTGTCGCTGTACTCATTCATGGGGAAGGCTTCGGGGGTAAACTCTTAAGGAAAAATCCAGGGACAGAGTCACTAAAGGCAGTCCTACATTGAGTCCAACAGTGACAGACAACTCCTGCAAAGCCACTGATACCAAACTTTGTCTTTGCCATCCTTTGGATTCATCAGCTGCATGGGCAACAGATTGCTCTCCATAATCACACTGCCCTGGCTTGGGTATCACAGACAGCTGGGACACAACATCAATGGTCGGCCCTGACCAAGGGAGAGCCTCATGCATTGAGCTAGAATAAGGTAAACAATGCACTGTGTAATGAATTTGATTTGTATAAACAGCACTTCACTGCAACTTGGTACATCTGACAATAATTAACCAATAATAATAAATCTGGGTGGTATTAATTTAAATCGTTTTGGTCCAAAACTGTACCTTGTGAAACTAATCCAATTTACACTGTCAGACAGATTCATTAGAGAATACGTAAGCCATAAAGGAGAGGATGGTTTAAACAGAATCCCACAGATCAAATCAATCCAAATGTCAGCAATTCAATAGTGATAGAGAAACATGCTTTTGGGGGAAACCCAGAATGCAGAAAAACCTCATACTGGAGCTGGAGGGTCCCTGGCCACTGCCAGAAAACAATTCTTCAAAGGGCATTGCTATTTAGAACAAGAATAGTACAGTACAGGCCCTTTGGCCCACAATGTTATGCCAAACCTTAAACCCTACCTCCCATATACCACCCCCCACCTTAAATTCCTCCATATAGCTGTCTAGTAGTCTCTTAAGTTTCCACTAGTGTATCTGCCTCCACCACTGACTCAGGCAGTGCATTCCACGCACCAACCACTGAGTGAAAAACCTTCCTCTAATATCCCCCTTGAAATTCCCACCCCTTACCTTAACACCATGTCCTTTTATATTGAGCAGTGGTGCCCTGGGGAAGATGCACTGGCTGTCCACTCTACCTATTCCTCTTGTATCTTGTATCCCTCTATCATGTCTCCTCTCATCCTCCTCTCCAAAGAGTTAAGCCCCAGCTCCCTTAATCTCTGATCATAATGCATACTCTCTAAACCAAGCAGCATCCTGGTAAATCCCCTCTGTACCCTTTCCAATGCTTCCACATCCTTCCTATAAGTGAGGCGACAAGAACTGGACACAGTACTCCTATTGTGGCCTAACTGGAGTTTTATAGAGCTGCATCGTTACCCTGCAACTCTTAAACTCTATCCTTTAACTTATGAAAGCTAACACCCCATAAGCTTTCTTAACTACCCTATCTACCTGAGAGGCAACTTTCAGGGATCTGTTTGGATTCAGGGATCAATTCACTATTTAGCCCTTAATGTTCACAGATGGGTCAACTAAAACTAAAACTGCAAAATGGAAACTTATTTAGATCAGGTAAAATATGAGGGTTACAAAAAAAGTTTGAGAAAGGAAGATGTAGACTAGGCATGATCCAAGAGTCCCAACAAGCTCCAGAGGCTGAAATGCCAAATCATGCTTTTATTTTTAAAAACACAAGAGATCTCACACACCCTTCATCAAGACTCACCCTGAAACACTGGCTGTTCCCCTCCATAGATGCTGCCTGATTGAGTTCCTTCCCACATTTTGAGTTGCCTTGATTTACTTTCCTAGCCCAGCATGTAAGATCAGAAAACAAGCCAAACTCAATTTAAACAAAGCAAGATCATGACTTCAAGCTTTTCAGATTTCCTGGGAATTCAGCAACACAAAAATGTTGGAGGAACTCAGCAGGCCAGGCAGCATCTGAGGAAGTGAATAAACAGTCAATACTTCCAGCCAAGACACTTCTTTGGAGTGGAAGGGGGAAGATGTCAGAATAAGAAGGGGGTAGAAGGGGGGGGGGGGGGGCAGGAGAAGGATTATAACCAGGTGATAGTTGAGACCAGGTGAGGAAGAAAGTGGGTGGGTAGCAGAGGGGGGCATGAGGCAAGAAGGTAATAGGTGGAAGAACAGGGAATGGAAAAAAGGAGGCAGGCAAAGCTCATTGCAGTGAAAGTACTTAATTAGGACCAATAATCCTAAACATTTCTTCACAAATAAGCGTACACAGTTCCTTACCTGTGCTAAAGTCTGGATCCTTTCCGCACTGAATGAGCATCAACTTTTCACTCACCATTTTGTGTAAAGTCGCAGGAACCTGTACAATATTTTTAATGAGTTATTCAAAGTATATGAAATATACCTCTGCATTTCTCACAGCAAATTCCTCCTGAACTCTCATTTTGTTTTGCCAAACGTACTAAACAATATCCCAAATTCATGAAGTTTCACTCAAACACATTGCAATGTCCCCAAGCCAGAAGTCACTGAGCCACCGCTGGCTTCATCTAGGAAAGCCAGCATTCACAGGCCTAAGATCATGCAGACAAAGGGCTCTATAATGGGTCGTCAAAACTGCCCCACACATCACCAGCCTACTTCCAAGGACATACGCAGACAGGTGCCGGAAAAGGGACAGTAACATCCTGAAGGACCCCCACCACCTTACTCATGGACTTTATCCCACTCCCATCAGGGAGGAAGCTATGCAGCATCCATTCCAGGACCACCAGACTCAAAAACAGTTACCTTCCCCAAGCAGATAGGCTGATCAACATCTCCACACCCCCAACTGCCACTACTTTATCATTTCCTGTCAGTCACTTAGAATTCTGACAGCAACCAAGCTGGGCATCAGAAGTTAGAGAGGAAGGGATTTCACTCCGATCCACTGACTGGACAAAGGCAGTGGTGGATCACAGCAGTTTATTTGAGCTCTGACCTGTGACCAGTGAGGTACTTGGGATTGATTTGCAAGAGCAAATTAAAGAAAGGCAGGGAAATACAATGCCCACTCAGACGATGGCCAGAGTTAAAGTGGTGAGGCTTTAGCTCTTTGGGACTTGAGGCTTCAGACAGAAAGCCAAAAAGAAAAGCTCTAGGCAAAGTTTTTTTCCCCTTCCCTTCTTTATATCTGCTCAGTTAGGACAGCAGAGAGGCCAGGCAGTATCCTCTTATAGGATGTGAGAAGACATCCAGTGACCCTGATGACTGCAACTGCATTCAGCTGCAGCTTCTAACAATCCACGTTAAGGAGATGGAGCTGGAGCTGGAACTGGATGAACTCCAGATCATTCAGGAGGCTGAAGGGGTGATGGATAGGACAGAGGTAGTTATACCCAAGGTGTAGGGCACAGGAAACTGGATAACAGTCAGGAAGGGAAAATGAGTTGAGCAGCTAGTGCAGACATCCCCCTCAACAACAGGTATATCACTTTGGATACTGTTTGGGGGGGGGGGGGGGGGGTGGAGATGACCCAAAGGAAAGTCACTGCAGTCAGGTCTCTGGCACTGAGTCTTCCCTCTTGAGTCAGAGGCATCGGGGAGAGAGGCACACTATGGTGATGGGGGAACGGGCAACAGGTTCAATGGGCAAAAAACAAGATTCCCAGATAGTATGTTGCTTCCTGGGTGCCAGGGTCTGGAACATCTCAAATCGAGTCTTCAGCATGCTTAAATGAGTGTGTGAACAACCAGAGGTCATAGTCCACATAGGCAGAATGAATGGGTAGGACAAGTGACAAAGTTCTGCACAGAGAGTTAGGTGCTAAGGGCAGGACCTCCAGGGATGTGATCTCAGGACTGCTACCCATGCCACCTGCTAGTGAGGACAGAACGAGAAAAACTATATCATTTAACACGTGGCTAATGAGTTGGTGTAGGACGGAGGGCATAAGATTTTTGGGTCATTGGGCTCCTTGCAGGGAAGGCGGGACCTGTGCAGAAAGGACAGCTTGCACCCGAACTGGAGGGGGACTAGTATCCTAGCAGGAAATTTGTTAATGCTGCACGATGGAGGTTTAAACTGGAGTTACAGGGGATTGGGAACCAGAGTGCCAGAACAGTTAGTGGAGAGGTACTGGAGACTGATGTTGGTGAGACCTCAGACAAAGTCAGGAATTAAAAGGTTGAACATAGTATAACTAGTGTCCTAAACTGAGTACATCTCAATCCAAGCATTGTAGGAAAGGCAGATGGATGAGCTCTGGACCAGGATCTACACCTGGAATCATGTGACCATTGGTGAGACTTTGTCACATCTAAAACAGAACCTTGTAATATTGAGCTGCTAGTCCTGCCCCTCCTGCAACAGAGGGAGGAGTGGCATTACTAGTCAGTGTCACAGTAGTGCGTCATCAGGTTAGACTGGAATGTGCAACTCGTGAGGCATTATGGGTGGAACTGAGAAGGTATGACCACGTTAAAGGGGACTACATGACAGACCACTAAACAGACCTATGGATTTAGAGGAGAGAGGATGAAGGCAAGGTAGTGGATGTTGTCTACATGGACTTTAGCAAGACATTTGACAAGGTCCTACATGGGAGTCGGGTCGAGGTTCAGTCATTTGGCATTCAGGATGAGGTGGTAAATTGTATTAGACATTGGCTTTGTGGGAGAAGCCAGAGAGTGGTAGTAGGGGGTTACCTCTGACTGGAGGCCTGTGACTAGTGGAGTGCCACAGGGATCAGTGCTGGGTCCTTTGTTGTTTGTCATCTATATCAATGATCTGGATGACAATGTGGTGAACTTTGTGGATGACACTAAGACTGGGGCTGTAATGGACAGTGAGGAAGGTCATCATGGCTTGCAGAGGGATCTGCATCAGCTGGGAAAATGGGCTGAAATATGGGAGATGGAACTTAATACAGACAAGTACAAGGCTTTGCACTTTGATAGGTCTTGTACAGTGAATGGTAGGGCACCGAGTGTGGTAGAACAAAGGGATCTGGGAATACAGGTCAATAATTTGTTGAAAGTGGCATCACAGATAGGGTCATAAAGAAAGCCTTTGGCACATTGATCTTCATCAATCAATGTTTTGAGTACAGGAGATGGGATCTTACATTGAAATTGTAGATGAAATTGGTGAGGGCTAATTTGGAGTATGGTGTGCGGTTTTGGTCACCTACCTACAGGATGGATGTAAACAAGAGTAAATTTATGAGCATGTTGCCAGGAAAGAAAATTTATAAGCATGTCACCAGGTCTGGAGGACCCAAATTATAAGGAAAGATGGAATAGGTTGAGAGGAGATTTGATAGAGGTATACAAAATTATGAGGTATAGATAGGGTAAATGCAAGCAGGCTTTTTCCCCCACTGAGATTGGGCGAGACTACAACCAGAGGTCATGGCTTAAAGAGTGAAAGGTGAAAAGTTTAGGGGAATATGAGGGGAAACTTCTTCACTCAGTTGTGCAAGTGTGAAATGAGCTGCCAGCACAAGTGGTGCATGCAAACTCAATTTCAATGTTTAAGTGAAGTCTGGATAGATACATGGATAGTAGGGGTATGGAGGACTATGGTCGATGGGAGTAGGCAATTTAAATGGTTTCAGCCCACCTAGTCCATGCTGAAGGGCCATTTCTGTGCTGTACTCTGACTTCATGTACAGACATTCCTGTGCCTAGTGTCACTGTAGGTTTTCTATGTTTCTATGGTTATGGACAAACAATCAATCTAGGTAAAAACTTCACTTAACCATCTTTTTTTTGTACCCTTTATCCAAGTTTTTTTTGTGCTGCATCAGATCCAGTGTAACAATTTTGTTCTCCTCTACACTTACATACTGAAATTGACAATAAACAATCTTGAATGGATTTCATTGTTTTTAAAGAATGAGGCATCATGAAGGATTGTAGGAGCACACTACAGCTGAAGACTTTTTTGAGATAATGTGGAATAGGCCCTTTGAACCATGACGTCCAGCAATCCCCCAGTTTAACCCCAGACTAATAAGACAGTTTGCAATGACCAGTTAACCTGCTAACTGAAACCAGCTTTGAACTGTGGGAAGAAACTGGAGCACCAGGAGGAAATCCACTTGGTCATGGCGAGAATGTACAAGCTCCTTACAGGCAGTGGTAGGACTGCCCGGAGTTACTCACTCACCCAGATCATCACCTGTCTGCTACTTCAGTCAACCCTTAATGACTTGAATCACTTCAGGTTAAGTTCAGCTAGATTTCCCTTTTGCTCTTTGCCTGCATTAACTTCCATGTACTTTGAATTTCCGATGGGGAAATCTGCTGGGAATTAAGTGATAGTTATTTTTTTTTAATTTAGAGTTCAGCACTGTAACAGGCCCTTCTGCCCAATTATACCCATGTGACTAATTAACCTACTAATTTTAGAATGGATCTTTGAAATATGAGAAGTAACCACAGTATTTGCAAGAATCCCACATTGTCACAGGGAAAATATACAAACTCCTTCCAGACAGCAGTGGGAACTGAATTCAGGTCACTGACACAGGAATAGCATTACACTAACACAGTGCTCCAAACTGCAGCCAAGAAACCAGTTAGACAGGACCTTGGCTTCTTGTGCTGCAGGCTTCAAAATCTCACGACTTTTTATTCAGAGAGATCTCAGTGATGCCTCAAGGCGGTAGCATCCATCAAAGATCCTCACCATCTGGGACATGCCCTCTTCTCATTACTACCTTCAGGGAGGTGGTACAGGAGCATGAAGACACTCAACATTTTAGGACAGCTTCTTCCCCTCTGCCAGAGATCTGAATGGTCCATAAACATTACCTCACTATTTTGCTAAGAACAAGAGACTCTAGATGCTGGAAATCCACTGAAAATGCAGAGAAACTCAGCAGGTCAGGCATCATCTATGGAGAGGAATAAACAGTCAACATTTCTGGTCACTCTTTCACTTCTTCCCCTAAATGCTACCTGGCCTGCTGAGTTCCTCCTGCATTTTGTGTTATTCACCACTTTTCTTTTCGCACTAATTTTTATAATATAATTCCAACTAATTTACACATTTCACAATATATTGTTTATCAGTGATAATAGACTTTATTCTACTTCTGGTTCTCAGAGTGAACACAGAGCAAGGGGGGAAAGGCCCATATTTCACAGGGTTTGAGTGCAATGACTGAGAAGTTGAAAACTCAGGACCAGAGAAATTTACCCATGGGACTGAAGAGCTGTGGATGGTTCAGTGAATGCATAAAGTGCAGCAAATTAAAGGAACCAAACACTCACTTTGCACCTCTATCTAATCTTTGATCATTGTTTGACAAGAGTTAAGTTTAAGCTTTATGTATCTTTACAGTGTTACAAATAATTTTTAATGTCCTCATTATAGCAAGAAATATGATGCCCTTCATTGACAGAACTAAATTCAAAAAAAGCACCAGTGAGATTAATCTGGTTCTTGTTACTATAGAAAGAAACTTGTAAAGCACTAGTCTTTCTTGACTTTGGGATGACCCAAAGTGCACTATAGCTAATAAAGTACTTGAATAAGAAATTTCTTTTGCCAGAGGGTGGTGAATCTGTGGAATCCTTTGCCACAGATGGTTGTGGAGGCCAAGTAATTGGGTATATTTAAAGCAGAGGTTGATATGTTTTTGATTATTAAAGGATAAAGCAGGAGAATGGGGTTGAGAGGGATAATACATCAACAACAATGGAACAGCAGAGCAGACTCACGGGCTTATATGGCCTAATTCTGCTATCTTACAGTCTTGTGGCATTTCTGTTGCCATTATATTATGTACCTTAAAGACATCTTTCTGATGATCAAGTAGAAACAACACCAAGAGATCAGCTTTCCCTTTTGGTAGGTTCTTGTTAAAAACAATTGCTTTACTGAAAGTCCTTTTCATCACAATTCTATTGTTGACCTGCAGGGGGGAAAAGTCACCATCAGGAACCAAGTTGTTCTTGTGCCCATTGAGTTACAGAAAATTGAAATTCAGCCGTGCATGGTGAACCCCCCATCCTTCCCACAACCTCTGACCTCTTGCCATCAGGCAGAAGGTACTGCGACTCAAGAACCATCAGGCTGGGTAACAGCTTCATCCCTCAGCCTGTGTAACTTTCGAGCACACTGCTGCCACCCAAGCACACATGTACACCCTGTCTGAACTCCCACTCCTCAACTCAAACACATCTTGCACTGGTCACTTTTCATCTTTCATTGCTGTTTCACATATTTATGACTGCTCATTTTATTATAATAACAGTCAGTAACATACTGTCTTACATAAACTTTTACTTCACACTGTCAATATCAATCTTCAGACCATGCCACTTGGACTTATACTAATTTTTTTTTGTGACTCTGCTTGATCATATTGTAACTATGTGCAGTGTGGGACTATATGCACTGTGTTTTGCACTTTGGCTCCAGAGGAATTATCTTTCGTTTAGCTGTACAAGTGAATGGTTGAACGGCAATAAAACGCAAGCTTGAATTCTTATGGTATAGAATGACCTACGAGAATCATGTTAAAAGTCTAAGGAAAATCTTTGTGAAGATTACATACTCACCCCATTCTTCAGCGCAATGGATGTTGGATCAGCAGCAATGGCCATGAAATGTAACAGCCTCCTCAGTTCTTCCCGATTACTGGCATTCAGAAGCTTCAGACAGAGCTGAGTGGCTTCCAATGCCTGTTCAAACTTGCCATTTACTGCACAGAGAACAACTCAGATTTAATATCACTAGCACAAGTCATGAAATTTGTCATCTCTGCAGCAGTACAATGCAATAAACAATAGAAAACACATATACAGACATTAGTTAAGTAGTGCAAAAATAGAAATAAAAAGTAGCAAGTTAGTGTTCATAGGTTCAATGTCCATTTAGAAAATGGACAGTAGAGGGCAAGAAATTATTCCCAAATTGTGTGGAACAGCTTCTTCCCCTCTGCTATCCGATTTCTGAATGGTTTCTCACAATGAATTCATCTTGAAAGTTTGAAACATGAGCTGATGATGCAAAGACTCAATTTTTTCTCCACAAATACCACCTGCCCAACCGAGCATCACCAAATAAAGTGATTTCAACACTATCTGTAGTCAACATGATCATACAGTCTGATATGGGATTCTCCAAGATCCTCCAAAATGTCTGCCGGAGAGCAAATACCATAACTTTGTTCTCTATCCATAGGCGAATGAAGAAATCTTAGCTCCCCAGCTCCTATTATTGGACAGAGGTTTTGTATTTATAAAACAGCTTTTTACAGGCTACACATGCCCAACTAATTTAGAACATGGAATATAATAGCACAAGCCCTCTGGCCCACAATATTGTGTTGACATTTTAACCTACCATAAGATCAATCTAACCCTTCCCTCCCACAGTGACCTCTATTTTCCTATCATCCATGTGCTCTTCTCTTAAATGCCCCTGATGTATCTGCCTCTACCACCATAACTGATGAGACATTCCATGCACCTACCACAAAAATCTTACCACTAACATCCCCCTACACTTTCCTCCAATCACCTTAAAATTATGCACCCCTGTATTAGCCATTTCCACCTGGGGGGGGGGGGGGGGCGCGGTGAAGAATCTCCGGCTATCCATTCAAAACATGTTTCTAGGGTGGAAATTTACAGCTGAAGATCTAGAAACTATCAAAGTGCAAGATATATGGTGACTAGCTAGGTTTGAAAACTTGTATGCATTGTTTGCTTGTCACCATATTGCCCTCAGTGTTGGGTAATTGATAAAACTTACCCAGTGCAGTCGGCAGGACTGCCATGGTTCAAAAGTATGATTTTTTTTTTCTTTTTAAAAGACCATTCAAAAGCAAAGATTAAAAACAAGCTTTACTTGTCACATATACATCAAAACAATGACATTTATATTTATCTAGACCATCATATAGAAGCAAAATTAGGCCATCTGGCCCATCAAGTGTACTCCATTATATCATGGCTGATCCATTACCCTCAGTCCCAATCTCCTACCTTCTCCCTGAAACCCTGCATACCCTGACTAATCAAGAATTTATCAACCTCTGCCACAAGCAGCTGGAGGCCAAGTCAGTGGGTATATTCAAGGCCACAGATTCACCACTCTAGCTAAAAGAAATTCCTCATCTCTGATCTAAAGAGACATTCCTATATTCCGAAGCGGTTTCTTATTTATTGAGATAAAGTGTGGAATTGGCCCTTCAAGTCACACTGCCCAGAAACCCACAAATCTACTGCAGCCTAATCACAGGACAATTTACAGTGACCAATTAACCCACCAACTGGGACATCTTTGAACTGTGGGAGGAAACCAGAGCACCCAGAGGAAATCCACACAGTCACAGGGAAGAACGTTTAAATCACAGATGTGCTGGAGGCAGTCCATAAGTGTTGGTTACACTTCCGGTGCCAACATAACATGCCCACAACTTACTAACCCTAACTCGTACACATCTGGAATGTGGAAATAAAGCAGAGCATCTGGAAGAAACCCATGGAGAACAATCTCCTTGATCAGGTATTGAACCCCAATTGCTGGCATTGAAGCATCCTCTGACCAGTCTCAGTTGACTATTTTGCTGAATACAAGCAACCTTGATGGTGTAAGTGCCCAGGTTCACTGGTGCATCAGGCTATATTTTCCACAGGGACAGTAATTCACCCTCAAGCCTTCTCTGAAATGGAATGCAAGGTCACTGCAGCAAGCAAAACTGCTAGAATTCTAAAACAATGCTGGAAGAATTCAGCACCTCCAGCTATATGTTGATTAGCATCTCATCACCATCCAGCCACCTTGGTTCAATGCAAAATTTTCAATGTACATGTCACCATACAACCCAGTTTCATTTTCTTGCAGGTATTCACAGTAGATAAGAAATAGAATCAAGAAAAAGCTTCAAAGACTGACAGCCAATGTGCAAAAGATGACAAACTGTGCAAATACAAAAAAATAAACATTGAGAGCACAAGTTGTGGAGTCCTTGAAAGCAAGTCCATAAATCTTGAAGGGTCTCAGCCTGAAAGGTCAAATGTACTCATTTCCATCGATGCTGCCTGGCCTACTAAGTTCCTCCAGCATTTTGTGTGTTGCCATAGATTGTGGAATCAGTTCAGTGTTGATGTAAGTGAAGTTATCCTCACTTGTCAGGATCTTGATGGTTGAAGGGTAATAATTGTTCCTGAACCTGGTGGTGAGACCCAAGACTTACTCCATTCCCAATGGCAGCAAGAGGACAGCATGGCCTGGAAGATGGGGGTCCTTGATGCATGTCCCTCAAAATGCCAGCCTAATAACATTTTGAAGTCCAACCCAAAGATACTGGATGCTAGTAAAGCTCAACTAGTTACAATTTTGACCAATCCCCGAATAAACATGAGACGTCACATATTCAGAGGAACAAGCCTTTGCTCAAAAAAAAAGTCCAGTTCCCTCACCAACACCAGTGATAAACTACAAATAATCCCCAATCATCTTTGAGTCACATTTTAAACCAATTGCTGCCTTCGAAAACTAAGTTTTAAAGACTGCACTTTGGGCATTCGCAAGCAATTCAGTTAATTATAAACTTCTGGTGTTTAGAACCCTACTCTAGCGTAGAATTGTTTCTATAGATCAAGAACCAGGAACTTCAAATTATGCATTTTAAAACTGACAGTATCCAACATTTTTGAGCTTTTAATATTATTAAAAGCTGTTTTTAAAAAAATGCAATTAAACAAGTTATTTTTGGTGTTATTAGCTTCCTACCAGAGCAGCCATATGGTTAACAAAACCAATTTAGGCCATTTACATTAAGGATCAACCCAATTTGCCATATACACTTACTTACATGTATTAGGAGTTTGCTGTTGTGGCATGTTGATCAACTATCCTTGAGTTAAGACACAACACCATAAGATATAGGAGCAGAATTAGGCTATTTGGCTCATCGAATCTGTTCCAACATTTCGTCATGGCTGCTCCATTTTCCCTCTCAGCTCCATTCTCCTGGTTCCTCTCTGTATCCCTTCATGCCCTGACCAATCAAGAATCTAAAAGTCTCTGCCTTAAATATACATAAAGACCTGGCCTCCACAGCTGCCTGTGCCAACAAGTTCCACAGATTCACCACTCTCTGGCTAAAGAAATTCCTCACTTCTGTTCTAAAAAGATGCATGCCACTCTATTCTGATGCTGTATCCTCTGGTCCTAGACTCTCCCACTATAGGAAACATCCTCTCCACATCCACGTGTCCTTTCAACATACGATGGGTCATCCCTCATTCTTCAAAATTTCACTGAATACAGGCCCAGAGCCAGCAAATACTTCATATGACGAGCCATTTAATCCTGGAATCATTTTCATGAACCTCCTTTGAATCCTTTCCAGTTTCAGCACATCCTTTTTAGGATAAGGGGCCCAAAACTGCTCACAATACTCCAAGTGAGGACTCAAAAGTGTCTTATAAAATCTCAACATTACATTCTTGACTTTGTATTCTAGTCCTCTGAAATGAATGCTAACATTGCATTTGCCTTCACCTTCCTCTAAAATGTTTCATCACTGACACCCTCTAGGAGCAAAAGGGCATCTAATCCTTAAACCATTTAAATAAAACATACTGCATTCAAACAAGAGTGAACAAAATACTAGTGACAGTGGCTTCATTGGAACGAGAAAGACAACACTTCATTATTGGCCAACTTGGCTCCAGAACTGATCATCTTTGTTTCAGCTATACATTATGTAAATACTTTCATGTCAAAAGGGAGATTAAAAAGAGCAAGAAGAGTTGTCTTTTAGTTTGGAACAATTACAGCCATTGAAAAGAAACTTAAATAATGGTCAGATTGTGTTCTAGAGATGAACTGGGAAAGGGAGAAAAAAACTTACCACGCTGAAGGGGTGGAATTTGAATTGATGCAAAAAATCTTATATTCATAGGACATTCAAGCAGTTCTTAAACAATCACTAATAGAGATCAGAAGTACCAAATTACACACCATCACAAATGACACTTTGGGAAAAACACAACGTAGGCCAGGAAAGTTCATCCTTCCTTTAAATACTGCTTTAATGTCATTGGTAAACAGACAGATTTGATTTAAATTGTACAGTTACAAAATCATAGAATGCTACACAGGTTCTTTGGCCAACTAGTCCATGATCAATCATTAATCTGCCTAGTCCCAATGATCTGCACTGGGACCATAGCCCTCCATACTATTCCCATCCATGTACCTATTCAAGCTCCTCTTAAATGTTCCACCACTTCTGCTAACAGCTTGTTCCACACTCCCATCCTTCGAGTGAAGTTCCCTCTTAAATATTTCACCCCTGACCAATGACCTCTTGTTCTAGTTTCACCCAGCCTGAGTGGAAAAAAAAGCCCGTTTGCATTCATCCCATCTATACCCTTCAATTTTGTATACATTAATCAAATCTCCCCTCATACTTACACCTCAGGGAACAAAGTGATAACCTATTCAACCTTTCCCTATAATTCAGGTCCTCAAGTCCCAGCAACATGCAGGTAAATTTTCTCCGGATTTGTTCAACCTTACTGATATCTTTCTTGTAGGTAGGGAACCAAAACTGCTAATAATACTTCAAATTTAGCCTTAGCAATGTCCCATAGAATCTCTGCATAATATCCCAACCCCTGTACTCAATATTCTAACTTTGACAGAAAAAGTCAATGTTTATTGCGTGTGTGTGTTGGATTTTTAATCTAGATTACATGTTCAAATCTCCAGCATACAAGTATTACCAGCTGGACAAAGCTAAAAGATGATATTGAAGGCAAATTGAAGAGGTATATAACATAGCAGGAATATGCAAATCTTGAACTTAAAAAATATTCCTCGACAAAAATAGAATACCATTTCCAGAATACACACAATAATCTAGTTGTCAATATTGGAGGCACGATTAGCTGATGACAAAAAAAATGAATGGGAAGTTCTGCAAGTGAGGAATGTTCACATTGATAAGCTGATAAACTGTTCAAAATAAAGGCAAGTAGAATTAAATCTTGATAACTAAGGATCCATGGGGAGGGGGAGTGGTGAGGTGGGAAGGATATGGAAGGGTGTCAAATTATTAATAGTGCGTTGGACAAACCATTAGAACCTGCAGTGAGCAGTAGGACACTGAGGAGTGTGGTAGAAGAGGGATCTGGGAATACAGATCCACAATTGCTTGAGCTGAGTCACGATAGATAGGGCTGTAAAGAGCACTTCTGGCACATTGACCTTTATAAATCAGAGTACGAGTGTAAGAGCTGGGACGTCATGCTGAAGTTGTGCAAGATCCTGGCCAGATTTGGAGTGTGTATTTTTCTGGTCACAGGAAAGGTATCAATAAGATTGAAAGGGAGGGGTATGGACGGCCATGGTCCAAGTGTGGATCGATGAACTAGGCAGAATAATGGTTTGGCATGGACTAGATAGGCTGAAGGGCCTACTGTGGAACTTTGTCCTCAATGTCAACAAACTGTTTAACCATTGAGACCATAAGACAAGTACAAAATTACGGTAGGTCATTCGGCTCATCAAGTCTATTCTGCTATTAACCTCCCCAGTACATTTGGACTGCGGAGGAAATCAGAGGACCCAGAGAAGACCCATGCATTTTATGGGAGGGAGGTACAGAGACTCCTTACAGAAGGGCACCAGAATTTAAATCCAAACTCTGGAACACCCCAAGCTGTAATAGTGTCACGCCAACCACTACATTACCATGGTCAACTCCAAACTCCTCTCTCCATAACCTTTGACGCCCTTACTAATCAAGAACCTATCAGCCTCTGCTTTAAATATACCCAAGGACATGGCCTCCATAGCCGTGTGTCAATGAATTCCGCAGATTTACCATCCACTGGCTAAAGAAATTCCTAATCTCTGTTCTAAAAGGATGGCCCTCTATTCTGAGGCTGTGATGCATCATCTTAGACTTCCCCACTAAAGGAAACATCCTCCCCATGTCCACTCTGAGCCTTTCAATATTCCAGGTTTCACTAAGAAATGCCTCATTTTTCTCAACTCCAGTGGGTACAGGCCCAGAGCCATCAGGTACTCATTAATCCTTTCATTCCCAGGATCATTCTCGAAAACCTCCTCTGGAGGCTCTCCAATGCCAGCACATTCTTTCTTAGACAAGGATCTTAAACATGTTCAGAATACTGTGCGGTCTGACCAATGCCTTATAAAGCCTCAGCATTACGTCCTTAATCAGGAGGATGAATAAAACAGTAAGATTCATTAAAATCAAAAATCAAAGCATTGGTTCCTATTGGAACAAGACAAGGCATACATTAAATTCACAAATCAAATTGCAGCAAATCCAGTTAAGAGTCAGAACAGCGCTGCACAGAGACATGCCCTTCAGCCCTTCTAGTTCATGCTGAACCATTTATCTGCCTAATCCCATTGGCCTACATCCAGTCAATACCCTCCAATCTACGCACGGTTCCGAGCCAACTTTCTCTTAAATGTTGAAATCGAATCTGCATTCACTACTTGTACTGGCAGCTTGTTCCACACTCTCACCACTGAGTGGAACATTTCATCTTTAACCCATGACCTTTAGTTGTAGTCTCACTCAACCTTAGTGGAAAAACCTGCTTGCAAAGTCCTAACCTAGTAAACCTTTCAGGTTTTCAAGTAATGTCAACATCCTTGTACAAACAAGGTGACAAATTTATGTCAAAACAAAATATGCAGGACATTAAATCATTAATGTCCTTTACAAGATTCCCAGTTACCAGTTTAACACATACACCTCCTGATCTACACCATTCTAGCTGACTTCCAAATGCCCTCTGTGTTTGAACAAAATGTTGAGTTTACTTAGCAAATAAGAGTGGAGAAATAAATACTGGTCTTGTCTAATGATACCAAACTTAAAAGAACATTAACAAAAATGTCAAGCTTGTTATAGTGAGGACAAACCCAAATCTTTAACTGAGTAAAATCTACTTGAACATTTTAACAATGTTGAGTTAGATAGTGATAATAGAAAAGCAGATAAATACTGCGATTATTTCTAAAGGCCGATTGAGACTGGGGAGTCAAGATTATCAACTATACTGCAAAGACATTAGAAGAGTTGAAGATATCTTAATGGCTGGATAAAATATTTAAGAATATCAAATCTTGGGGGTGACTGGCTTACGAACAGAACGTATTATTGAACAAAATAGTACCAAGGCATTTTCCAAATATCATGTTTCTCACTGTGGTCAAGATATAGTGTCAAATCATTCTAATTCAGCACAGACAAATCATATGCAAAACAGTAAAGCAGATCCTACTTTAGACATTGTTAGGGGTTCCCAACTTTGTGCCACTGACCCCTACCATTAACCAAGGGGTCCTTGGACCCCAGGTTGCAAACTCCTGCTCTAAATGCTGCAATACTATACCAAATTGAGTTTATTTTGGAGTATTACCAATGGAGAGGAATGAAGAGTCACCATTTCAGCTGAGACCTTTCAAGACTGGTAAGAGTCTTGAACAAGCTGCCAGTGGAAGTGGTGGATGCAGGTTCAATTCATCACTTTTATTGTCATTTCAACCATAACTGCTATGTACAGTACATAGTAAAAATGAGAACTTTTTCCAGGCACCATGGTGTTACATGACGGTACAAAAAACTAGACTGAACTACGTAAAAAAACAAAAAAACTACACTAGACTACAGACCTACCCAGGACTGCAACATTTGAGAAGTTTGGATAAGTAAATGGATGGGAGGGATATGATGGGCAATGGTAAGGACTAGGCAGAACTAGACAGACTAGATGCTGATCACTACTAGTTATATGACCCATTTCCAATATTCACACCTGCCATTCTTTGATCTTGTACCAAAATGATCACTCAGAACAAACTAAAATGTTCATTTTTCTGCAAGTTACATTCACAAATATTTCATGCCAGATCTCTACAGTTTCAACATACACAAGATTCTGCAGATGCTGGAAATCCTGAGCCATACAATGCTGGAGGTACTCAAATCAGGCAACACCTATGAAGTGAAAAACAGTTGAGACCAAACTCACAGAAGAAACAACTCATTCTGTCTGGATAGCCTCCAGCCTGATGGCATGGATTTCACCTTCCTCCTGTCTCTTTCCATTCCCCATTCTGAGAATCCTCACCCACCTGTCACCTCCCTCTGGTTCCCTTCTTCCTTTTCTTCCACTGTCCTGCCTTACCAGGCTCTTCCTCCAGCGTTCATCTCATCCACCTATCCCCTCCCAACTTCATCCCCTTCTCCCACCTTCCCCTCACTTGGTCTCACCTATTACCTGTCACCTTCTACTACTCCCCCTTCCTTTCCAGTCCTGATGAGTTACAGCTCAAAGCAATCTGTTTATTCCTCTCCATCGATCCTGCCTGATCGATTTGCTGAGTTCCTGTACTATTGCTCTATAGCCCTGGACTTGGTTCAGACAAGTTTAGCAGTTCAGATATGGAAGACATCGGTAGCATAGCAGCAAGCACAACCTTTAGGACCGGCTGCAAGATTGGGGTTCAATTCCCACCGCCGTCTGCGAGGAGTTTGTACAATCTCATGACTGCGCGTGTTTCCTCCAGCATGCCAAAGTTAGGGTTAATGAGCGGTGGGCATGCTATGTTGGCTTTGGATATGGGGCAACACCTGAAAGCTGTCCAACACAACCCTTGCTGATTTGATGCCACATAAATTGATGCATTTCACTGTTACAATGCACCTGACAAATAGAGCTAATCTTTATCCGATTTCTCCATCCATTCCACAGTTCATTGTTTTACTCTCACAGGTGGAGCAAAACTGATCGCATTTAAAATCTTGTCAATCATGATTTATCTTTCCAAATAACTACCAAAATATCACTTTCAGATTATTGGGATAAACTAACTTCATTCCCCTTGTGATTTGAGAGTTTTGTTCACTACACAAATCACTTCATATTCCTTTGTAAGAGATTAATTTTTTTTATTGACACACTGGAGATGCTCACGTGTTGCAAGTTCTGGGGTGGGGTGGGGAGAACGTTTCCCCCGACTCAACTGATGGTTCTTCATTACCTTAAGAAATAAAGTTTAAGGATACACTTGGGCCACCACAGCAGCATAGCTGTTAGCTCAACATTACAGCTCAGGGCGTTGAAGTTCAGAGACAATTCTGATGCCATCTATAAGAAACTTATATATCCACTCCATGAGCACATGGGTTTCCTTCCACATTCCACAGGCATGCTAGTTAGTAGGTTAACTGGTCATTGTAAATTGTCCTGTGATTAGGACAAGGTTAAATTGGTGGATTGCAGGGCAGCACAGCTCGAAGGGCACGTTCTGTGCTGCACCTTTTTAAAAAATAAACACAAAAGACACACACACCTCACTAGGTTATTACATGGAAACTTATGCAGTCTGATATGTCCATCGTAACAGTGAGTCCTTTCAGAACTACTTGCAAATTTAAGCGCTTTGCATTTATGTAGTGCAAAGATACTGATGTTTTTATAACAACACAAAATGCTGGAGGAAGTCAGGTCAGACAGCATCTATGGAGGGGAATATATTGCAATTGATTTACTTATTATTTTTTCTCTTCTGTCTTGTGTATTACATTGAACTGTTGCTGCCAAGTTAACAAATTTCATGTCACACGCGGATGATAATAAACCTGATTCTGAGTTATCATTTCGGGATGAGACCCTTCAGGACCTGAAAGGGTGACTTCTCTCCATTAATGCTGTTTGACTTGCTGAGTTCTTCTAGCATTTTACGAATTCTCCTCTGATTTCCAACATCTGTAGAATCTCTTGTGTTTATGATTGCTGGACTTTTAAAAAAATGGCAATTATAGGACAGTACTTGGCTCACTTCTCTCCCACTCCTATTTATCCACCATGCAGCAACAGTACATTGATTTAATCACAAGACGGGCTGCGGGTAAGGGGAGGAGTGAAAACAGTTGATAAAAAATTAAAAACAATTCAGTTCAAATCCTAGAAGTACGTACGTACGTTTGGAAAGGGTTGAGGATGCTTTCACTTACAGTTGAGCATAAATTATCAAAGCACGTACATGCCACCATATACCACCAAGATTCATTTTCTTGCAGGCATTCACAGTAGATACAAAGAAATACAACGGAGTCAATGAAAACTACACAAAGACAAGCCAATGTGCCAAAGACAAACTGCAAAAACAAAACAATCAAATACTAATGAATAAATAGAGAACATCAGCTGTAGAGTCCTTGAAAGATGTTATAAAGCAAGTCGATAGGTGTGGAATCAGTTCTGTGTCAAGGTGAATGAAGTTATCCATGCTGGTTCAGGAGTCTGACAATTAAAGGGTAATAACTGACCAGAACTGGGTGAGTCAGAGGTTTAAATATACAAACATCTCCCGAGTAAGCGGGTAGACAGTGGAACTCACTGCTACAAGGAACCGTGGCAAAGCAATGATGCATGAAGGTGAAGCCAGATAAACAAGGGAAAACTGCATTGAGAACATTTTATGCATTTGGCAAAAAAATGTGGGATGTTGACAGTTTAAACAGCACCAGTGTAAACCACAAGTGGTTCCTTTAGGTTGTTATAGCCTGGGTTGGTAAGCTCCCACTACCTATTAAATACTCCCAATGGCATGCTCCTCAAATAGCCTCTGACAACCAAGTCCAGCTCCTGCCCTTCACCTATGGCTTAGCTACCAAGACTGGCAGAACCTTGTCTACCAACAGAAGGGGCAAAGGTGGGTTACCAGCACCTCAGAACCAGTTACTTCAGGCATATGGAACTCCTCAGCTATGGTTGGCAACTCACCTAGACGGAAAAACAATCTCAAACCCCCGCTGCCTTGCAGCTATAACCACTCACGGGGAACGATTCAGGAGTAAGCCCCATGGAGCCGGAATCCCCGAGGCAGTCAATGCTGACTGGCAACTCCTGCAACACCACTGGTGCCAAGCTATCAATCTGCTTTCCCTTTGGATTCATCAGTAGAGGGGCGACCTGCTGGAGTGGCAACAGCTTGCTCTCCACATTGTACCGCACTGACTTGTGCATCACGTGGACAGCTGCGATGCAATATCCATGGTTGACCCTGACCAGCGGACAGCCTCCAGTCTAAACCAGTTGCTCCAGCTCACCCATAGTGAAACTAAATTCCGTGCCAACAATTTCTTATTATACAAGGGTTGACATTAAAAAATTGTTAATCAGTTACATAGTCACAGAACATTACAGCACAGAAACAGGCCCTTCGGACCATCTCATCCATGCTGAACTATTAATCTGTCTAGTCTCATCAACCTGCACCTAGACCATAACCCTTCATGTACTGTACCTATCCAAAATTCTCTTAACTGTTGAGATCAAACACCACTTCTGCTGGCAGCTTGTTTCACACTCAGTGAAGGTCTCCCTCATATTCCCCTTAAACATTTCACCTTTAACCCATGACCTCTAATACTTTCACCAAAACTCAGAAAAAGCTCGCTTACATTTACCCTATCTATACCCTTCAATTTTGTATATCTCCATCAAATCTCCACTCATTCTCCTACTCTTGACAGAATAAAGTCCAAACCTATTCAATATTTCCCCACAACTCAGGTCCTCAAGTCTAGAAATCTATACATCTACAGTACATCAAGCCCACATCTGTACTGAAGGACCGTAACGTCACATGCCAAGTGTGCCTACGTCTATCTTGCAACTATTTCAAACATTTGTGACATTGAAATGCAAATACAAGATGTCAAATTCCAGGATGAATGTGAGCTGATTATATTTAATGTTGGCCTATACAGTTGTTCCCCTGTTGCAAGAGAACAAAGGGAGAACGAGTAACAGTCAGTGCACTGATAATGTTTTGGACTGTAAGGAACCAGTTCACCCAGTACGCCAGAGGCGGAGTGAGAGAACTGCTCTCCGCAACTCTGGACTTTTCATTCAACTTTCACTAACTTGGAGACTTGGTAATAACTCAGCTGTGGGTGAATAACAGGAGCTGTCCCAAAGGGCACAAAAGGATTTATTATCCAGCCCCTGCAGTTCGCCAAGTGTTTGGTTTAGATAGAATCTCATGCATAGAACAACCTCCGAGACTCAGTGGAACCGACCAACGCACCAGGGCAGCCAGCAGCATGTCCAACATACTTCCTCAGTTGCACAAATGCCTCCACAGTGGACATAATGAAATAATTCAAATTGTTTTCCATTGCATTTTCCAGATTTCCAACCCGCAGGCCAACAGTGCACAATTCTGGGATAACTCCGGGTGATGAGAGTGGTTTAAAAAAAAAAAAAAAATCAAACTAGAGGTTGTTTCTTCTGTACAAATGGTTGACAATTTTCAGGGTATTATACAAAAGTATGCATAGTAGATCAATGTAGGAGGGTGTGTCTTGTGTCCACTATTGATCACATCTAAAAACTGCTGCTGCTCTTTCCTATTGCTTACTTTCCCTGATTAGATTTTGTGTGCGAGACAGGAGTTGGGGGTCTGATGTTACTGTCACTAACCACCCCCCCCCCCCCATGGGAAAAGATGAATCTCAGTTGTAACAAACATACATACTTAGATAAAAGAAACCTTTGGTTGGGCTTACATGCCATGACACCCATTTCCTGTTCTGGGCACTTTGGTGGGCTGGAGGGGGGGGGGGGGGTGGGTACAAGAGGAATGAGGTGGAAAGTACTCACTTAGCTCTTACCTCACACACTCTTAGCTAAATATCTGTTTGTTGATATATAGTTTTTCAGTTTGTGTAACTTGGGACACTTAAATATTTGGTCAATTTCCTTTTTACTGTTTGTAAATAAATTAGTATGCTTATTTGTAGTCATTGTTTTCTGTCTCAATCACCAAACCTGTGAACCTGCTTCTACATTACACTTAATCACAAGGATTTTGCTTCAAACATTCTAATCCAATTACTTTGTGTACTATAATCACCATTATGATGTAGCAAAAGCATCAGCTAATTTATGTCCCTATACCTCCTCTCTTACCACCATTCAGGGACCCAAACAGTCCTCCCAGGTGAGGCAACACTTCACGTGAGTCTGTTGGGGGTCATCTATTGCATCCAGTACTCCTCTACATCGGAAAGACTCAACGCAGATTGGGGGACCGCTTCGTCGAGCACCTCCGCTCCATCCGCCACAACAGACAGGGTCTCCCGGTTGCCACCCACTTCAACTCTGTTTCACATTCCCATTCGGATATGTCCATACACAGCCTCCTCTACTGCCATGATGAGGCCAAACTCAGGTTGGAGGAGCAACACCTCATATACCATCTGGGTAGTTTCCAGCCCCTTGGCATGAAAACTGAATTCTCCAGCTTCTGGTAATTCCCTTCCCTCCCTCCTCCTCCAGCTGCCTATCACCTCTCTCATGATTCTGCCTTCTACGACAGTGCTTTCCACTTGCATTCCTTCTTCACCTTTCCTGTATCTCCTCCTTAACCCCTTGAACTTTCCTCTGATTGGTTTTTCACCTAGCCTTCTCCTTCCCACCCTCCCCCACCTTTATAGGGCCCCTGCCCCCTCCCTCTTCAGTCCTGACGAAGGGTCTCGGCCCAAAACATTGACTGCTTGTTTCCACGGATGCTGCCCGACCTTCTGAGTTCCTCCAGCTTGTTGTACGTGTTGCTTTGACCACAGCGTCTGCAGTGTACTTTGTGTATAGCTAATTTATAGAGACAGCTCCCACATCCAAAGAGCATCAGAGATTATGAGAAGGCAGGAAATGGGGTTGAGAGGGATAATAAATCAGCCACAATGGAATGGTGGAGCAGACTTGATGGGCTGAATGGCCTAATTCTGCTATGTCTTTTTGACATCAAAACAACTGGTGACAGCAATTGATGAGCAAAAGAAAAACAGATGGTGAAAATCCAAAAAAACTGAAAGTGCACATAATACTCTGGAGGTCAGACATGTGCAGAGGAAGAGACTGACTAGAGTTCAGATGAAATATTATCAACCTGAAATCTTAACCATTTCTCTCCACAGATACATCCTGAGCTTTCAGCCATCATGGTGAATGAACTGATATGGAGAAAAAGGCAGGAGGATAGAGTTGAAAAATAAGTTAAACATGAATGAAAGGCAGAGCAGAGTGGATAGACTGAATGGCCTAATTTTGCCCTCATGTCTTATGGTTACATCTGCTCCTTAAACATCTACTCACAGAAAAGGTTCTGACTGAAATGTCTCACACTTAAGGTACATATAGCCTGGAATGGAGCTTGAAACCAAAAACCGATTTGTAGAGAGAAAAAAAACTATAACAGGAATTCAAATAGCTTAGAGCTAGAAATGGGTTTTACTGAGAATAAATCTAAAACTTAGCAATTGTTTTTAGCGATTTTATCATTTCATGCACATCTTTTGGTGGTTGTGATCTTTTCACATTACCGGTAATGTTTTCAGTTTAAAAATGTTCAATGAGTCAAACTAGGAAAGAAGGACTTTTGTTCTGCAGTCGTTTCATAACTGTTCAATACACGTTTGATCCTGAGGCGCCAGGCATCTGCACCAGCGGTGCGTCGCAGGTTTTTGCCAGTCAGTTTACAATTGATACTCATGCGCTAAGGAGTTGCGCTTTGTCCGTCCTTTGTGAACATTTAGTTTTGTGTACTTTTGAAAAATAAGCCTTGTTTTTACATTCAGTTACCCGTCACAGTGCAAAAGAAAAGCAGAAAGTGATAATAAGCGTGAATTCAATGAACAGTGGGGAAAATGAGTTCTTATTTATAGCGGGACCGTCAGGAAAACCATTGTGCATTGTTTGTGAAAACACTTTCTCACATAATAGAAGACATGATCTTAATAGACACTAAAAACACAACATCACAGTGAAATAAAGAAAACTGAAGCTAGTGTTTGGGTCTGAGTTACTGAAAGAATGTGATTAAGAAGGAAGAAATCAAAAGGCAAAATATATTTGTTAAAAGTCTCATTAAGGTAAGTAATGATCATCTTGTTTTTATATTAAATCAATATATCATGTAAAACGCTAAACATGTCTATATTAACATTTATTTTTACAAGAATTGAATGGGGGTACAAGAGTTATATGGCGCATCTGAACTCGTGCGTGAAAAAATTGACACATGGAATGTAAAAGGTTGGCCACCCCTGCTGCAAACTCTCCTGGTGCATCCGTGGTGCTAACACTGGGGTGGTTGGGGGGAAAAGAGAAAAAGATGACAAGAGCTTCTACCCAGTAACCCAATCTCTCCACATCAGAAAGGTAGCAATCATCAACACTCCTAGATCTACATAGGCACTAGGAGCAATTTACAGCAGCGCTTTAACCTATTAACCAGTCAGAGATGCTGCCTGACATTTCAGTTAATTTGGATTTTTAGCATCTGCAGAATATCATGATGATATGACAATAAGAGTTTAAATATCATCATAGTTCATCACTGACCTTCCTGCAACTCAATGCAGCATTGCATTTTTGCTTTAACACTCTGGTGACCCAGTGAGCTTGAAACCAGTCAACTCAAACTAGAAATTCTTGCTCAGCTGGATGCTTGGGTCTTCCACATATTACACATACCTCAAATGACAGATTCTTTTTCCAAAATGCATTCTTCAAATCAAAAGTACAAGCTAGTAATATTGCACAAGATCATAACACAAGAGCAGAATCAGGCCATTCAGCCTGCTCCATCACCACTGATTTATTAGTCCATTCTCCTGTCTTCTTCCCTTAGGTACAAGAATGTATCAAGGTTAAGAATGTATCAACCTCTGCTTTAAATATACCCAGTGACTTTGCCTCCACAGCTGTCTGTGGCAATGAATTCCACAAATTCACCACCCTCTGGCTAAAGAAATTCCTCACTTCTGAACTAAAAGGAGATCCTGTGGCGACCCACTTTCTGCGCAGGCGAACCGGCTCACAAATAGCCAGTGTGCGGAGGGAGACTTTGGTAATGCACCTCTGATGTCATTTCTGCCCGGAGAGGGCGGGCACTAGGGATTTAAATGCCAGCACCGCGAAGTTTGAATAAACTAGTCTTGAAATGACTTACCGACTGTGTGTTGTTATTTCAGCGCTGTGTGTAGCACATCGCTACAAACTGGATTTGGACCAAAGATGACCAACTCTTCATCTGTTCACGCATTTTCACTAAAACTGCTGACTTTCTGGACGCTGCGACCACGCGTGTGGTTTAGCCAAGCAGAAGCCCAGTTCCAGATTTGGCAGATATCCTCTGATTCCACACGTTACTACCACGTGGTGAGCGCCCTTGACCAGGAGACGGCCGTCCAGGTTGCGGATTTCATACAGTCGCCCCTGGAAGAAGGTAAATATGAAGCATTCAAGGCGCTGCTCATTGGGACCTTTGGCCTCTCACGGCGTGAGTGGGGTGTCCGCCTGCTTCACCTGGCCAGTTTGGGAGACAGACTGCCGTCAGCATTGATGAACGAGATGCTGTCCCTGGCTGACGGACACAAGCCCTGCCTCATGTTCAAGCAAGCGTTCCTAGAGCGAGTGCCCGAGGACATACATCTGCTGCTGGCCAATGCAGATTTCAGCGACCCCTGGAAGGTGGTGGCCCGGGCAGACGTGCTGTGGAAAGCCAAGAGGGAGAGCGTGGCATCCGACGGTCAGATTACCAGGCCACGCGCCCAACAGCAGACCAGACCAGGTCCGGCAGGGGGGCGCACACAACACAGAGCCAGGAGTGAGGAGGTCAGTGAACAGTGGTGTTTCTACCACCAGCAGTGGGGCACAAAAGCCCGCCGTTGTCGCCTGCCCTGCAAGGGCCAGCTGCCACTAATGACTATGGAGACTGGCCACCAGGACAGCCTCTTGTACATCTAGGACAAACAGTCGGGACGCTGCTTCTTGGTCGACACTGGAGCGGAGATCAGCGTCTTGCCCCCGACAGGGTACGACACCCGCAACAGGAAGCCAGGACCCACCCTGAGGGCCACAAACGGCAGCACGATACGGACCTACGGCACCTGCACAGTGCAGCTGCAGTTCGGTGCCAGCCGGTTCACGTGGGACTTCACACTGGCCGCGGTGGCCGAACCACTCCTGGGGGCAGACTTCTTGTGAGTTCACAGACTGCTGGTCGACTTGCAAGGGAAAAGACTGGTACATGCCGAGACTTTCCAGACATTCTCCCTGGATGAAGCCAAGTTGCTGGCCCCACACCTGGACTCCATCACGCTGTCGGACAACGAATTCACCAGAATCCTGGCGGACTTTCCATCGATTCTGGCACCGCAGTTCATGGCAGCCATGCCCAGACACAGGGTACAGCACCACATCCCGACCCAGGGACCACCCCTCCACGCCCACGCACAAAGGCTCCCTCCGGAAAAGCTCCGCCTGGCGAAGGAGGAATTGGGGATTGTACGGAGGTCCGACAGCCCATGGGTTTCCCCCCTGCACATGGTGCCCAAAGCAGTAGGGGGTTGGAGACCATGCGACGACTACCGCAGACTGAAAGAGGCTACTACTCCAGACTGCTACCCTGTGCCACACATACAGGACTTTGCAGCAAACCTGTACGGGGCAAGAATCTTTTCCAAAGTAGACCTCGTCCGGGGATACCATCAAATCCCAGTGCACCCTGAAGACATCCCCAAAACAGCACTCATCACCCTGTTCGGCCTGTTCGAGTTCCTCCGAATGCAGTTCGGCCTGAAGAATGCCGCAAAGATGTTCCAGTGGCTAATGGACGTGGTGGGAAGCGACCTGAACTTTGCGTTCATCTATTTCACATATGTCAAACTCAAGGCCCGCGGGCCAAATCTGGCCCGCGGTGGAATTATCTTTGGCCCGCGAGATAATATCTAATTACTATTAAAGCTGGCCTATGGCGTATGATATGGCTAATGCTGAGTTTATTCAGGTACCAGGTTTTCAGGGTTTTTAGTGTTTATTCGGCAGTCTTCTTCATAAGAAACGGAATTTGTAAAGTGAAACACTTTGTAGTTATAGCAGAGACTGAGACACATGAGAGCAGGCTGAAAAAACGGAGGCAACGAAAGCTGCGTTCGCACGCGTCCGACTGATCCGGCCCGCATGAAGCTGCATTTTGCTCAATCCGGCCCGTGACCTAAAATGAGTTTGACACCCCTGATCTATTTGGACGACATCCTTATAGCCAGCAGTTGTCATCAGGAGCATTTGTCCCACCTCCGCCAGCTCTACTCCCGCCTGAGTGATTTCGGCCTCACGATCAACCCAGCCAAATGCCAGTTTGGTCTCGATACCATTGACTTCCTGGGCCACAGGATTACCAAAGACGGGGCAACACCTCTGCCCATCAAGGTAGACGCGATCTGCCACTTTGCCCAGCCCAACACGGTCAAAGGCCTGCAGGAGTTCGTTGGTATGGTGAACTTCTACCACCGTTTCCTCCCCTCAGCAGCCCGTATAATGTGCCCTTTGTACACCCTGATGTCGGGTAAAGGCAAGGACATTACTTGGGACGAGGAGGCCGCAGCCGCTTTCGTTAAAGCCAAGGAAGCCTTGGCAGATGCTGCGATGCTGGTGCACCCCAGAACGGATGTTCCGACCGCCCTCACGGTGGACACATCCGACACAGCAGTCGGTGGGGTGCTGGAGCAGCTCATCAAGGGGCGCTGGCAACCCTTGGCGTTCTTCAGCAAGCACCTACGACCACCCAAACTCAAGTACAGTGCTTTTGACCGGGAGCTGTTGGCACTGTATCTGGCAATCCGGCATCTCAGGTACTTCTTAGAAGGCAGGCCGTTCACCGCGTTCACGGACCACAAACCGTTGACCTTCGCGTTCACGAAGGAGTCTGATCCCTGGTCGGCTCACCAGCAGTGACATCTGTCCTACATCTCCGAGTACACGACAGACATCCAGCATGTCTCGGGAAAGGACAACGTCGTAGCGGACGCATGCTCCAGACCAGCTGTCCAGGCCCTGTCCCCGGGGGTGGACTATGCAGCACTGGCAGAGGCGCAGCAGGCAGACGACAAGATGCCCAGCTACAGGACCGCAGTCTCAGGTCTGCAGCTGCAGGACTTTCTCGTAACCCCAGGTGATAGGACCCTCCTGTGCGAAGTGGCTACCGGCCAACCTCGCCCCATCGTCCCGGCAGCCTGGAGGCGGCGAGTTTTCGACTCCATACACGGTTTGGTGCACCCATCTATCAGGACAACCGTCCGGCTGGTCTCCAGCAAGTTCGCATCGCACGGACTTCACAAGCAGGTCAGTGAATGGGCCAGAACGTGCGCGCAGTGCCAAACAGCCAAGGTGCAGCGGCACACTAAAGCCCCGCTGCAGCAGTTCGAACCCACCCACCGGAGGTTCAACCACATTCATGTGGATATCGTGGATCCCCTACCAGTGTCCCGAGGAGTGCGGTACCTCCTAACGATGGTAGACCTGTTCACGAGGTGGCCAGAGGTGGTCCCGCTCACCGACACATCTGCTGATTCCTGCGCCCGAGCACTGATCGCAACCTGGGTAGCACGCTTCAGGGTACTGGCCCACATTACCTCCGACTGAGGCGCCCAGTTCACCTCCAGCCTGTGGTCGGCTGTGGCCAGCCTGTTGG
Source organism: Hemitrygon akajei (assembly GCF_048418815.1). Classification (NCBI taxonomy): domain Eukaryota; kingdom Metazoa; phylum Chordata; class Chondrichthyes; order Myliobatiformes; family Dasyatidae; genus Hemitrygon; species Hemitrygon akajei. The sequence goes on from NC_133129.1 coordinate 177,721,711, forward strand.
GAACGCAGTTGCACCACACAACTGCCTACCACCCACAGTCGAACGGACTGGTGGAACACTTCCACCGTCACTTGAAGTCGGCTCTCATGGCCCGTCTGAGAGGACCTAACTGGGTGGACAAGCTTCCCTGGGTCCTGCTTGGAATTCGTACAGTGCCCAAAGAGGATCTGCACACCTCGTCGGCCGAGTTGGTGTACGGCGCGCCCCTGGCTGTCTCAGGAGAGTTCATACCAGTCCCAAGGGGGCAAGAGGAAGAACCCGCAGCAGTCCTGGACAGGCTACGTGAAAGGCTCAGCAACCTGGTCCCCGCACCAATGGACCCCAACCCATGTACCCAAAGACCTGCAGAACTGTAAGTTTGTGTTTGTACGAAGGGGCAGACACTGGGCACCGCTACATTGGCCGTACGAGGGGCCATTCAAGGTGATCAACAACAACGGGTCCACGTACGTTCTGGACATTGGGGGGAGAGAGAGGAGGTTTTCACGGTGGACCGACAAACCAACCCATGTGGACTTGGCGCAGCCAGTCGAGGTTCAGGCACCGCGGCGCAGAGGCAGACCTCCCAAACAGAGGCTGATCCAGACTGTGGACATTGGGGGGTGTATTGCCGGTTCTGTGGGGGGGGGGGTTATGTGGCAACCCACTTTCTGCGCAGGCGAACCGGCTCACAAATAGCCAGCGCGCGGGGGGAGACTTTGGTAATGCACCTCTGACGTCACTTCCGCCCGGGCTCTAGGGATTTAAATGCCAGCACCGCGAAGTTTGAACAAACTAGTCTCGAAACGACTTGCCAACTGTGCGTCGTTATTTCAGCACATCGCTACAATCCTTATATTGTGAGACTGCCCTCTAATCTTAAATGCAGCATTGCTTTATAGCCTTAGGTTTTACACTAAAGCAGAACTTAAAACAGGCAGTTCATTGAAGCACAACTTATCATTCATAGTCAAACTCTGAAGAGGAACAAAATGCCTCTGATTAACTTCACATCTATCCCCTTTCCTCGGCAGTCCCTCACCATCACGCACTACTTAAACTTCCAGCTTACTGGACCTTCAGTGGCCAACGAGATAGTGTAGGAAGCACAATGTCATCCACAGATGGGCCAGGATTTCTGCCCCAAACTGTAACTGCACTTCAATTATAGAGTGTACACTGGGAACTGGAGACCACTGCAGGCGAGCTGGACTGTTTTCACATGTGATCATTACCCCACGAGCGCCGAGTCAGCTGGAATAATAAGAATGCTCAACAGGCTATATTGAGCAATGTGGGAAATGTACTCATGGGAGAGAGAGCGCAAGAGCGAGAGAGATAAATGATAAATTACTCCAAGTAGCCAGTGAGGGCGAGTTTATTTCCATTCGGCTAGGAAAGTGTGATTGTCACTTAGTTAATCCACAGGAGTGGGTTCTCTGGTGAGGGGAAACCTTTGTGAATACCACGTGCATGTTTACCCTTTGTCTGGGTGTAGTATTTAATTGAAGAAAGGCACTCCATGGCAAATCACTGTTGGAGTTATTTTGTATGTCGTGGAACTGGATAAGTGGCTATCGTGTTGTGTGTTTGGAGTAACCTTATGGAATCTACCGGTGTGTTGACCCTTGCCTGGGTGGTGGTTCCCTTGAAGATGGTCCCCTTTGTGATAAGCTACAGTTGGTGATAATCCATACGTGGATTCAGTTTGAGTATCCTGTGGCCACCACTTTGGGATGTCCCGAAGCTGAATTTGGGTGTGGTACCACTTGCATTGGAAGGATATTCTTTGAAGATCAGTGTCGGTGATATTTCGTGTGTGGAGTGGAACAACCTCGGGAATAAAAATCTACTGCCATTGTTATTTTGTATTGCTGTCATGGAATCTGTGGAATATCAACGTAATTGCCTTCTGACAACATTCGCCTTCGGATTACAAACATCTCATTAATTAACCTGTGCATTTGAACTGATTTTTTAAAAAAACATATCATAAGACTATCACTTACCACCCAGGCTTGATTTACACATATATGCATAACACCATTAACTTTGATTTGCCTGGTTTAAGTTACTGTATTACGTAGTTATTAATAAAATAGTGTTTCATTAACAGCAAAACCAGACTAGGTGTTTCTAATGTTGATACTTTTACAGGTTTGCGTGTAAGTAACACTGCAAACACACCTGGGAACTTCACAATAACTTTCAAAGGATCATCCTCCTAAACACAGACCATTTGTGTAACTACAGTAAAACAGTTCACCGTTTCAATATTAAATTACTTCTAAGCTCCTAGCACCTGCACACAGTTATAAATGGAGCCTATTTTAAAAGCACTGGAATGTCAGTAATTAAAGTTATACATACCAATAAGCTCTGTCACTCCTGTGTGGATGTCAAAGAGATCACTGGTAAGGAGAGGTTCTTTGGTCTGGCTGTAATATTTAGCAATGGCATCAAAAAGCACCATTTTACACTGGTCTATGTCACAGGATGGTTCTGGAAAGTTCCTACTGATTTCCACCACTGTGGTATCTGGGAAATACTCCAGTAAACCAATTGTAGCTGACAGCCACTCATCATCCCTGGTGGAAGGAATAAAGTGTAAAGATTAGGTAGCCTTTGAAAAAGGGTCAGCTTTAGTCAATTTAAAACTTTGGTCCAGCAGCAATTTTACTTTTTCTTCAAGGCTATGTAGGATTAGACTGTATAATTATTGTTCTTTGCATTTTAATAATTGCCTGCTTGTATTTAAATGCCTACTTACACATGTAACTATTTGTATGTTTCCTAGTAGCCACCGTATGTATATGCAATTGTTCAGTTTGTCGCCCCTCTCTTTCTGGAAGTTTCTTGGTGTCACATTATTCAAATAGAGTTGTCTGGTCAACTCTTATCTACAAGTTTGAAGGCAAGGTGTTTTTTTTTAAATCTATGGAGTACAAAGGCAGAACATGACACCCCACCATTATTTTTTTTAAGTCTCAGTTCTGTCTTAGCTACTTGACTTTTGCAGCTTTGCTTTTCCAATTTTGTTCTATTATCATAAAATGATTGTGAAGCAACAAGTTTCATGCCTCTCTTGACTTCCAAAAATCGTGGATTGAACTTCAGGATCCAATATGTGGATGTGTACAGACAAGTGTAACTAGCCCCTCACCAAAGACTAGCAAATTCCTTCACAGACCACGAGAGAGCCCTACAACTTTCACAGCCTGCTATAGAGGTAATAATGCACAGAATTAGATGAAGCTACTCAGAGGGTTGTAGATTCAGTTAGCTCCATTGTGGGCACTAGCCTCCCCACCATCAAGGACATCTTCAAAAGGTGATGACTTAAGGCAGCACCCATCATTAAGGACCCCCACCACCTCTTATTACTACTCGAAGTGTGCCTCAAGCTCCTGTACCTCCTCTGCAATGAGTCCATGTTTTAGGAACAGCTTCCCCTCTGCCATCAGATTTCTGAATTGTCCATGAACATGACCTCACTATTTTACTTTTTGCTCTACTTCCATTTGTCATCACACATCATGTATTGCTCCATACTGCTGCTGCTACAAAACAATTGTGACATATGTTAATAATAAACTCAATTCTAATTTCCCCACTACCCAAACCCCTTCACCTAACACCACATCTAGATTCAGAACATCAGAAGTCTTGTTTCCATAGCTGGCACCAGTTTCTCACTAAACTTCCCAGCAATTTGGAAGGACAGTGGGCACACAGCTTCAATATAGTCCAACACCACATCCTGGGTACATCCCCCATGTCATGGGACTAGACTCTTGGACTGGCTTCAGCTTATGGACCACAGCTTTAAGGAGGCAGCTTACCAGCAAAAGCAACTAGAGATGGGGAATAAATCCTGGCCCTGGTACCAACATCAATACCCAAAAGCCAATATTTAAATTTACTCTTGACATGAGCAAAACACTTTCAGAATCCCATCCTCTGTTGTAAGATGAGATCTTGCTGTGGGTGATTGCACAAAATTTTTTTAAAGATCTAAAAATGTAGATATCCCAGAAATTAGGGACATTGCTGAAAACTTAGCCAACTGCTATAGGATTACCTAACCTCTGGTTTATTCTCTCCCTCCTATAATACACAAAATTCCCAGCACAAAAAAATTTAAAAATTGGGGACCAAGCATCAAAAACTCCTCCCACACAAAACTTCTCCACAGCTTTCCTCTACTTACTCTTACCTCACTAAAAAAATACATGTCTGCTGAATGTCATTACTACTCCCTCTGGTAAGGAGGCCCATGTATTAACCATACCAGGTAATGCAATCCCAAATCTCTTGTTGGATTTTTGGTGACAGTTTAAAGTCACAAGTTTTAGTCTACCATTGAACATTTTATTAGGCCATCTCCACCTTCTTTCAGAAAGCCCAAATGCCTGATCTTTTCTGATAAAAATTACATTTATTGCTAAGCACAATCCCATTCAATTTTGCTTTTATACACTTATTGTTTCCAAATTCTTTACACGAGACCCCTGGCAAGGGACCAAGATCAAAATGGATAAAAGCAGGTGGGCAATTCAGAGGAGTGTCTATACTTCTGGGACTTGGAAATCAGTGTTCTAGAGGTGAGAATTCCTCTAGGAGACAATCCAGGGGGTACAAGCATGGCAGATTGAAATAGAAGACACGTTTGGAATTTTTAAAAGCCAAGATTAAATTAGAATATTTAACTCTCAGCAACTGCTGGCGGAGTGACCAGATGTCTCAGGAAGAATGGCATGTATTACATCAGTAATATTTACAAAATGCTGGAGGAACTCAGCAGGCCAGGCAGCATCCTTGGAAAGGAATTAAGAATTGACATTTCAGGCTCTTCATCGACTACTTTAGTGTCTCCTTAAAAATGAAGGATTAGTTGTTTTGTGGGAAAATTATAGGAGCGGTACTGAATTACTGTTGTTTTGGTATCACATTTCATCCATTTTGGCTTAACTGAAATAGAAGAGACATTTCTTTGATTATCTGAGACACATACTAGATTAAATTACATAGCACAGCAGTTAGCTCAGCTGTAAGATTGGGGTTAAGTTCCTGCCACTGTCTGCAAGGTGTTTATGTTCTTCCTGTGATCACGTGGGTTTCCTCCAGGTGCCCTGGTTTCCTCCCACATAGCAAAGACATATGCGTTAGGGTTAGTGAGTTATGGACATGCTCCGTTGGCACCACAATGGCAATACTTGAGATGTTAAGATGTGTCTATTTTAATGCAAGGAGTGTTATGGACAAAGTGGATGAGCTTAGAGTGTGGATCAGTACTTGGAGATATGATGTGGTGGCCATTACAGAGACTTGGATGGCTCAGGGGCAGGAATGGTTACTTCAAGTGCCGAGTTTTAGATGTTTCAGAAAGGACAGGGAGAGGGGCAAAAAAGAGGTGGGGGCGTGGCACTGTTGATCAGAGATAGTATCACAGCTGCAGAAAAGGTGGATGCCATAGAGGGATTGTCTACAGAGTCTCTGAGTGGAGGTTAGGAACAGGAAGAGGTCAATAACTTTACTAGGTGTTTTTTTTTTTGTTTTTTTTTTAAAAAATATAGGCTGCCTAATAGTAACAGGGATATCAAAGAGCAGGTAGGGAAACAGACCCTGGAAAGGCATAATAATAATAATAATGAGTTGTCATGATGAGACATTTTAATTTCCCCAAATATCAACTGGCATCTCCCTAAAGCGAGGGGTTTAGATGGGATGGAGTTTGTTGTGTTCAGGAAGGTTTCTTGATACAGTATGTACATCAGCCTACAAGAGGAGAGACTGTACTTGATTTGGTATTGGGAAATGAACCTAGTCAGGTGTCAGATCTCAATGGGAGAGCATTTTGGAGATAGTGATCATAATACTATCCACTTTGTCTACCTCCTGAACCGTGTCTATGCCCACCTGGACAAGCCGGCGAGCACTGCGAGGGTCATGTTTTTTGACTTCTCCAGTGCATTCAACACCATCCGCCCTGCTCTGCTGGGTGAGAAGCTGACAGTGATACAGGTGGATGCTTCCCTGGTGTCATGGATTATTGATTACCTGACTGGCAGACCACAGTACATGCGCTTGCAACACTGTGTCAGACAGAGTGGTCAGCAGCACTGGGGCTCCACAGGGGACTGTCCTGTCTCCCTTTCTCTTCACCATCTACACCTCAGACTTCAACTACTGCACAGAATCTTGCCATCTTCAGAAGTTTTCTGATGACTGCCATAGTTGGGTGCATCAACAAGGGAGATGGGGCGGAGTACAGGGCTACGGTGGGAAACATTGTCACATGGTGTGAGCAGAATCATCTGCAGCTTAATGTGAAAAAGACTAAGGAGCTGGTGGTAGACCCGAGGAGGGCTAAGGCACTGGTGACCCGTTTCCATCCAAGGGGTCAGTGTGGACATGGAAGATTACAAATACCTGGGGATACAAATTGACAATAAACTGGACTGGTCAAAGAACACGGAGGCTGTCTACAAGGGTCAAAGCCGTCTTTATTTCCTGAGGAGACTGAGGTCCTTTAACATCTGCCGGACGATGCTGAGGATGTTCTACGAGTCTGTGGTGGCCAGTGCTATCATGTTTGCTGTTGTGTGCTGGGGCAGCAGGCTGAGGGTAGCAGACACCAACAGAATCAACAAACTCATTCGCAAGGCCAGTGATGTTGTGGGGGTGGAAATGGACTCTGACAGTAGTGTCTGAAAAGAGGATGCTGTCCAAGTTGCATGCCATCTTGGACAATGTCTCCCATCCACTCCATAATGTACTGGTTAGGCACAGGAGTACATTCAGCCAGAGACTCATTCCACCGAGATGTAACACTGAGCGTCATAGGAAGTAATTCTTGCCTATGGCCATCAAACTTTACAACTCCTCCCTCGGAGTGTCAGACACCCTGAACCAATAGGCTGGTCCTGGACTTATTTCCACTTGGCATGATTAACTTATTATTATTTAATTATTTATGGTTTTATATTGCTATATTTCATCACTATTCTTGGTTGGTGCGACTGTAATGAAGCCCAATTTCCCTCAGGATCAATAAAGTAGGTGTCTGTCTTTACAATAGCATTGGAAAGAGATAGGAACAGACAAGTTAGAAAAGCATTTAATTGGAGTAAGGGGAATTATGAGGCTATCAGGCAGGAAATTGGAGGTTTAAATTGGAAACAGATGTTCTCAGGGAAAAGTACGGAAGAAATGTGGCAAATATTCAGAGGATATTTGTGTAGAGTTCTGTATAGGTATGTTCCAATGAGACAGGGAAGTTATGGTAGGGTACAAGAACCATGGTGTACAAAGGCTATAATAAATCTAGTCAAGAAGAAAAGCTTACAAAAATTTCAGAGAGCTAGGTAATATTAGAGATATAGAAGATTATAAGGCCACTAGGAAGGAACTTAAGGAAATTAAGAGAGCCAGAAGAGGCCATGAGAAGGCCTTGGCGGGCAGAATTAATAAAAACCCCAAGGCATTCTACAAGTATGTGAAGAGCAAGAGGATAAGATGTGAAAGAATAGAACCTATCAAGTGTGACAGTGGGAAAGTGTGTATGGAACTGGTGGAAATAGCAGAGGTACTTAATGAATACTTTACTTCAGTATTCACTATGGAAAAGGATCTTACTGATTGTAGTGATTACTTGCAGCAGACTGAAAAGCTTGAGCATGTAGATATTAAAGAGGATGTGCTGGTGCTTTTGTAAAGCATCAAGTTGGAAAAGTCACCAAGACCAGACGAAATGTAGACGACCAGGCTACTGCGGGCGGTGAGAGGGGAGATTGCTGAGCCTCCGGCTATGATCTTTGCATCATCAATGGGGATGGGAGAGGTTCCAGAGGATTGGAGGGTTGCGGATGTTGTTCCTTTATTCAAGAAGGGGAGTAGAGATAGCCCAGGAAATTATAGACCAGTGTGTCTTACCTCTGTGGTTGGCAAGTTGATGGAGAAGATGCTGAGGGGCAGGATTTATGAACATTTGGAGATATATAATATGATTAGGAGTAGTCAGCATGGCTTTGTAAAGGGCAGGTTGTGCCTTAAGAGCCCAATTGAATTTTTTGAGGAGGTGACTAAAAACATTGATGAAGGAGGAGCAGTAGATTAGCGTATATGACTTTCAGCAAGGCATTTGATAAGGTACCCCATGCAAGGCTTAAGAAAGTAAGGAGGCATGGGATCCAATGGGACATTGCTTTGTGGATCCAGAACTGGCTTGCCCACAGAAGGCAAAGAGTGAATGTAGATAGGTCATATTCTGCATGGAGGTCAGTGACCAGTGGAGTGCCTCAGGGATCTGTTCTTAGACCCTTACTCTTCATGATTTTTATAAATGACCTGGATGAAGTGGAGAGATGGGTTAGCAAGTTTGCTGATGACACAAAGGTTGGAGGTGTTGTGGATAGTGTGGAGGGCTGTCAGAGGTTACAATGGGACATTGATAGCATGCAAAACAGGGCTAAGAAGTGGCAGATGTTCAACCCAGTTAAGTGTGAAGTGGTTCATTTTGGCATGTCAAATATGATGGCAGAGTATAGTATTAATGGTAAGACTATCGGCGGTGTGGAGGATAAGACGGATCTTGGGGTCTGAGTCCATAGGTCACTCAAAGCAGCTGTGCAGATTGACTGGTTAAGAAGGTGTACGGTGTATTGGCCTTCATCAATCGTGGAATTGAATTTAGGAGCCAAGAGGTAATGTTGCAGCTATACAGGACCCTGGTCAGACCCCACTTGGAGTACTGTGCTCAGTTCTGGTCGCCTCACTACAGGAAGGATGTGGAAGCCGTAGAAAGGGTGCAGAGGAGATTTACAAGGATGCTGCCTGGATTGGGGAGCATGCCTTATGAGAATAGGTTGAGTGAACTTGGCCTTTTCTCCTTGGAGCGAAGGAGAATGAGAGGTGACCTGATAGAGGTGTACAAGATGATGAGGCATTGATCGTGTGGATAGTCAGAGGCTTTTTCCCAGGGCTGAAATGGTTGCCACAAGAGGACACAGGTTTAAGGTGCTGGGAAGTAGGTACAGAGGAGATGTCAGGGGAAAGTTCTTTTACTCGGAGTGGTGAGTGCGTGGAATGGGGTGCCGGCAACGGTGGTGGAGGTGGATACAATAGGGTCTTTTAAGAGGCTTTTAGATAGGTACATGGAGCTTAGTAAAATAGAGGGCTATCGGTAAGCCTAGTAATTTCAAAGGCAGGGACATGTTTGGCATATCTTTGTGGGCCAAAGGGCCTGTATTGTGCTGTAGGTTTTCTATGTTTCTAATACTTGTGTTGTCCAGCACAATCCTTGCTGATTTTGTTTGACACAAATGACATTTCACTGTACACTTCGATGCACATGAATAAATAAAGCAAATATGTTTACATTTTCACAGGACAATCCAACAATGCTCCAAATTCCATTCCTTCTAGCATATTTATTGTCCTTAGAACAACCAGACTGATCTTTGCAAACACCAGTGGAAACTGGTATGGAAACTCCAACGCCCTTAAACAAAAAAGCCCCAAAAAAATCATACAGTAGTGGAAATGGCCCACAACTCCCCACCAGAACATGCCCTTTTCTTGTTGCAGCGATCAGGAATGAGGTACAGAAGCTTCAGGACTCACCACCAGTTAATACTCCTCAACCATCAGGCTCTTGAACCAAGGGAGATAACTTCACTTGCTCCATCACTGCAACGTTCCCACAACTAATGGACTCAGTGTCAAGGACCCTTTATCTCATGTTATCTATATTTCCTATCGTACTTGCTCAGTTTGCACTCTGGTCAAATGCCCAAGTAGGGTGGTCTTTCATCAATTCTGTTATAGTTATTATTCTGTAGATTTATTGTGAATGCCCACAAGAAAATGAATCTCAAGGTTGTATATGGTGACACATGTACTTTGATAATGAGTTTACTTTGAACTTTGACAATGCCACAGCTTTAGGATTGATTATGCAGAGGATGCAATAATTACCAGCAGCTATTATAAATACATACTGAGAATCGCCAAAAGCCTTGAGGATTTCCCGATCCAATAAGCCACTGGTAACCACACTGCTGCTTGAATTCTCTGATTTTGTCCGGTGCTCTTTTCTGTCCAGAAGTGAGTCTAAGACTGGAAGCTCAATAAGCTGCAGGAGACGCAACATTGTTTGTTCCTGCCATATCTCATTGACGACTGCAACAAGGAAATTAAAAGAGTTTATGGCAGCCATCTCAGAAATGTTACTGAATCTCAAACAATAGCTTGAAAACCAGCCCCACCTTCTACTCAAAATTTTGCTTTGCAATTATCATCAGGCAGAAGGTGCCGGAGCTTTAGGTCCCACGCTACCAAGTTCAGGAACAGCATCATCCTACAACCATCAGGCTCCTAATCTGGCATTATATTTAAAACAGAGGTTGATAGGTTCTTAATTTGTCAGAGTGTCAAAGGTTACAGAGAGAGGGGTAATAAATCAGCCATGATGGAATGGTGGAGCAGACTTGAAGGGCCAAATGGCTGGTTCTACTTTTGTCTCATGGTCGTGTGCTGGGTCAACTTCCTTGTCTGCTAGCAACTCTAGTCCTGTTCCGCAGGAGTTCATTGTTAACTAGGACAGAGGGTCAAGTTTGTTTTGGACTTGTGTGATGTTATAATTGGGTAACACAGAAGTGTAGCAGTTAGTGTGATGATATTATAGTGCCAGCAACCTGGGTTCAGTTCCTGCCGCTGCCTGTAGGTAGCTTAAATGTTGTTCCCATGACTATGTGGATTTCCACACGGTGCTCTGGTGTTCTTGCACAGTTTAAAGACCTACAGGTTAATTGGTCTCATGGATGTGATTGGCTCGTTGGGCCAGAAGGGTCTGTTACTGTGCTGCATCTCTGTCATCAGACATGGCAAAGTCCCAAGGATCAGCTAGGAAATTACAGGCTGATAAGCCTGATATCAGTAGTGGGCAAGTTATTGGAAGGCATTACATATCCAGTCCCTTGTATGTATTTGGAAAGATGGACTGATTGGGGATAGTCAATAAGAATTTGTGTGTGGTAGGTCTTGGCTAACCAGTCTTCTAGAGTTTTGATGAAACTACCAGGAAAGTTGATGAAGATAAGGCAGTGAATGTTGTCTACATGGTCTTTAGCAAAGCATTTGACAAGGTTCCAAATGGGAGGCTGGTCAAGCTTCAGTCACTGGGATTCATCGGGGGTGGGGGGGGGGGGTAGTAAATTGGATTAGACTTTAGCCTCATAGAAGAAGCCAGGAAGTATTAATAGATAGTTGCATCTCTGGTGACCTGTGATTAGTGGCTTGCCACAAGGATTGGTGCTGGGTCCATTTTGGTTTTGTCATCTACATCAACAATCTGGATGATAATGTGGTAAAAAATGGATCAGCACATTTGCTGATGACACCAAGATTAGGAGTGTTGTGGATGTGAGGAAGACCAAAGCTTACAGCAAGGTCTGGACCAGCTGGAAAAATAGGCTGTTGGTCAACAGCAACAAGTCTACATGTCATTCAGTCTAAAATGCTGCTGTTATTCAACACCAAGAGGCACTTACCTGTTGGAGGCAGACGTGAAGTTTCAATACGAGAATTCACCGGTTTTAAACTCAAATTATCAAGCAGTTCTACTATTGAATGGTCAGAGCTTGTATCTGATGTGGGAAAGTTAACTGGCCTACAAACAAAATTTTAATTTGTTAGAATTGTTAGCTCAGCACCAGAAACTGGCATAATACCATTGCATTCATATTTTTCAAATCTTCTCAGTGCTAAAAATGACAAAAATGGGTAGAATGAAGGAAAATGGGCTTGTCTGCTTCATTTTTAATTATTAATTTAAGGTAAAGCAAAACTCTTGTCAAGAACAACAAAGTCAATTTTCTGAAATAAAACACCTTTGCTCAAGGGTTTAATTAAAAGCAGCACATTTGAGATTACATTTCTAAATGCCAGTTCATTGGTATGATTAAAGGTTGGGCAAATGAGTGCATTTGGGCAGGAAACTGCATAGCTTCACCCAGCCCAGAGACGTTGCCACAGCAAGAAACTCAGTGGGGAAGAACCATGGTGCATAACGAAAAATGGGGAGACAATTGTTCCATCACATGTGGCAGGTGATGAGGGGGACATTCACTGGAGAGCACTGTAACAGGTTGCATAAGCATCTGATATGGAGGGGCTATTGTACAGGATCATAAAAAGCTGCAGAGGGTTGTAAACAGCCAGCTCCACCATGGGCCCTAGCTTCCACAGCATCAATGACGTTGTCGAAAGGCGATGCCTCAGAAATTTAGCATTAAGGAATTGATCATCACCCAGATTATGCTTTCTTCTCATTACTACCATCAGGGAGGATGCACAGAAGCCTGAACAGAGACACACACACACAATGCTTCAAGAACAGCTTTTTCTCCTCCGCCAGATTTCTGAATGGTTAATGAATGCATGAGCACTGCCTCACTTTTTGTACCACTTATTTTATGTTTCTTTGCACTGAAATATTGATGCAAAAACAAATTTCACAACATATGCCAGTGATAATAAACCGGAAAGAATTAAGAAGCATGTTAACAACAGTTACAAAATTAAGTAGGCAGCTACTTTCAGAGGTGAACAAAACAAGAGTTTCTGCAGATGCTGGAAATCTGAAGCAACACGCAAAATGCTGGAGGAACTCAACAGGTCAGGCAGCATCTATGGAAATTAATAAACACCCAGCTTTTCACGCTAAGACCCTTCAGGGCTGGAAAGAAGGGGGAAGAAGCTGGAGTAATGTGGGTGGGAGGGGAAATGAGAAAGCTAGATGATAGTTGAAGCTATGTAGGTGGAGGGGATGACTCAAGCTGAAGGTGATGGGTAGAAAAGGTAAGGGCTGGAGAAGGAATCTGCTAGGAGAGTCAACCATGGGAGAAAGGGAAGGAGGGTATCCAGTGGGGGGGGGGGGTGTTGATAGGTATGTAGGTGAGAAGAAAGGGCAGGAGTGGAGTCAAAGTGGGGAATAAAGAGGGAAGAGAAGGGGGAAAAATTTACAGCAAGTTAGAGAAATCTGTGCTCATGCTATCAGGTTGGAGGCTAGCCAGACAGAATGAGGTTGTTCATCCAATCAGAGAATGGCCTTATCATAGCAGTAGACAAACATATCAGAATGGGAATGGAATTAAAATGGCTGACCACTGGTAAATTATGCTTTTCTGCAGATGGAGCGGTTGCTCAACAAAGCCATTCCCCCAATCTACGTAGGGTCTTACCAATATACTGTAGAGGCTCCATCAGGAGCTTTGGACACAGCAGATGAATTCAAGAGTAGCCTGGTAAACTGAGATTCTGTGCATATTTCTATACAGTTCCTTTACTATGAGTACCCTCCACTGCAGAGACTAAATGACCTTACCTGCCAGCCCATCCATTGAATCTAGAGGTTAGTTGTACTTGAGGAGACAAGGCAGTGTCCGAGTTCTCTTTCACAGTATCAATCCACTTATGCATTGTAGTAAACCTGTATAAACTGTAGCTACTGTCCTCAAAAGGGCACTCTTTCTTAACTTTGCCAAAGAGTTTTGTACTGACTCCTTCAAACACCTTATGGTCCATCAAAGCTTGGCAGAGTCTCACCACTTTTGGTCGTGTGATCTCAGCATCAAAGTACTTATTCTGCAGAAGGTGACTCAGGAGGATGTCCACAGCATCCGAGCCGAGGAAGCAGTCATTGTGGGACTTCAAATTATGTCTGCGCCGTTTAACCTCCACTTCTGACTGAAGGGTGAAGATTATATTACACCAAATGCGAGTTGCTCTGAATGGATGAACCGTTGGCAAATCTGGAAAAAAAGAGGAAAAAGTTAGCAAAGGCAACTCTTGAAACATATGCCTTTGCACGTCCAGGTATGGTAATACCAATAGCCAGGAACCAAAGACCACAGAAAGTGGACAGCTTAGTCCACTGGCAAGGCTCTCCTCACTACTGAGCACATTTGTGGCAGCACTCCTTGCAAAAGAGCATTTTTTTAAAAAACCATCCAGGCCATGCTTGCTTCTTGCATCAGAGAGGTGGTACAGGAGCTTCAGGTCCCATATCATTAGGTTCAGGAACAGTTACAACCCTACAGACTTTTAACTCCTGAACCAGCGTGGGTAACTCAACACAACTCTGAACTAATCTACAGCCTAGACTTAAGGACTCTTTACAAGTTACATTCTCACTTCTGCACATTGGTGTTTATCTGCCTTTTGTTTTATGTAGAGTTTTTCATCAATTCTATTGTATGTATTTCCTGTAAATGTCCATAGAAAAATGACACTGCACCCCTCCTCCTCCTCCCCCCCCCCCCCCCCCCAAGATGTCAGCAGTGGAAAGGGTGAGCAGCTTCCAGTTCTAGGTGTCAAGATCCAAGTACCTGCCCTGGGCCCCAACATTGACACAATCATGAACGGACACTAGCAACTCTGTTTATAAGTTGGAGGTTGGATATGTCAAAGCCAGAGGTTGATAGACTTGATTAGAAAGGGTGTCAAATTTTATGGTGAGAAGGCAGGAGATTGGGGCTGAGAAGGAAAATAAATCAGCCATGATGAAATGGTGGAGCAGACTCAATGGGCCAAATGGCCTGATTCAGCTCCCACCTCTTAAGGTTTTATGCTCTCTTCTCATTCCTACCACCGGGGATGTGGTTCAGGAGCCCGAAGACATTTAATGATTCAGAAACAGCTTGCTCCTTTCTGCCAAATTTCTGAATGGTCCGTAAACACCACTTTTTTTTTTTGCACTACTTAGTAACTTTTAAAAATTTGAAGTCTTTGCACTGTACTGCTGCCATAAACATTCTACATCAGTGATAGTAAACTTGATTCTGATTAATACTATGAAGGGGAATTTCCAATGTTTGATAAAGCCACCTGAAGGTTTTTTGATAAGATCATAACTATTTCAGCAAAGCCACCCAAGAAGTTTACTAAAAAGGGAAAAATATTTGGATGGCAAATAGTTTCCTACATTGGGATTTCCCATTATCATTTCCATCAGGAACAAAGGATAAAAAATAGGACATTCAACAGTCTCAATATTCTGAAACACCCGAGTGCAATGTCCTTCATTACAAGTAGTACTGTTTGTGGCGTGAGAATTTAAAAGGTAATCATTGGAAATTTGGATTTTCAAGTTTGCTGTATTGCTCAGTATCATAGCCCATCATCCATCTCAGTATATCGAGAAGGACAGCACGGTGGTGTAGTGGTTAACACATTGCTGTACTGCACTAGTGATCACTGATTAGGGTTAGTATGATCTCCTTATGGCCACGTAGGTTTCCTCCAGGTGCTCCAGTTTCCTGACATTCCAAAGATATACATGGTAGGCTTAGTGAGTTGTGTGCCTACTATGTCTTTGTCCAAAATGCTGACTATTTTATACCCCTCCAAAGATGCTGCCTGACTTCCTGAGATCCTCTATTTTGTGTGTTACTAACCACAGTAGTTCATTGAAGTGTCATCATTGTTGTCGGGGAAAAAAAAGTAAAAACACAAATAGCTAGATCTCAAACAGCAGAGAGGCAACTAAATAGTCAACATTTGTGAAAAACCATTAAGCAGAGGGCCTGGGAACAATGCACGACTTCTCAAAAGATCTTTGGATCCTGATGGAACTACACAAGTGCTGTTCTCCCTTGATACAGTCAGACTAGATATTCTGCACTCAAAATATTTGGATTGGAACCAAGGTTAAGTGGACCACAGATGATACTCAAGAACCTTCTATCAAGCCAACATTAAGCCGAATCCAACCTTGGTCTCATCTAGGCAGCTGGCTTTCTTTCCAACAATAAATCAATATATCAAATAGGTACTAGATTTGGGTTAAGGGCATGGAGTTAATCCAAAATGCCCCATTTCTCCACTAATGATCCAACCAGTTTAAGTGACATTATCCCTCTGCGGAATCTTTAATGCAATCTGTTTGGATGGTACAGTCAGCAACTACATGCATCCCAAGGAACTCTTGGATTACTGAGGTACAGCCACTTAACGAGATCATCCAGATTCAGAGGGATCAGAAGGCAAGCATCTAGCTTGGATTGTGCATAACAGTGTTGCAATAGGCCAGTAATGACGGACCTTGCTGATGCCACTTTCATCTGTACCATGCACTCTAGATAAACGCCACAATCCATCTTAAAACTTTTGTCAGTAGAGCAGGAGATCCTTCATTTTCCACAAGACATAGCAGCAGAATTAGGTACATCAAGTTTACCCGTCATTTGATTATGGCCAATTTATTTTTCCTCCCAACCCCATTTTCCAGGTAACCTCTGACACCCTTACTAACCTTTTATAAATGCACAGGAGACATATCTGGACTGGTTGCATCACAGCATGGTATGGAAGCATAAAAGCCCAGGAATAGAAAAGTCTGTAGAAAGTGGTGGATACATCCTGGTCCATCATAGGCAAAGCCCCCTTCCACCATTCAGCACAGTTACAAGGAGCGCTGCCACAAGAAAGCAGCATCCATCAAGGATCCTCCCACCCATCATCGAAGCCATGCACTCTTCTCACTACTACAGTGAGCAGCAGGTACAGGAGCCTCGGGTCTCACACCACCACATTCAAGAACAGTTATTACCTTCAACCATCAAGGCCCTGAACTAGTGTGGGTAACTTCACTCACCTCAATACTGAACTGATTCTACAACCTATGGACTCACTTTCAAGGACTCTACAACTCAATATTATTTTACTTTTTTTATAATTTGCACTATTTGCTTTTTGACACATGGGTTATTTGTCGGTTTTTATTTATGTATAGTTTTTCATAAATTCTATTGCATTTATTTTCCAGTAAATGCCAGCATAAAAAGTATCTCAGTAGTATATGGTGAAAGATACACGTTTTGATAATAAATTTAATTTAATTTTGACATTGATTCAAGATCCTATCAACCTCGACTTTAAATCTACTCAATGATTTGGTCTCCGCTGTTGTTTGTGGCCACAGATTCACCCCCCGCTAAAGAAATTCCATCTCATCTGTTGTAAAGGGACATCCTTCCATTAGGAGGCTGTGCCCCCTAGTCCTAGATGCCCCTAGATGACTAAAGTTGGGATTTTCCTAAAAGATGCAGGGAGATTTTACAGGTTCTGGTATCAGGCAGGTTACATAATATTTCATAAATCAAACAGTACAGATTAAATAAAACATCACCTTCTGGGAGAGCTGAAGGTCAAATTTTGAGTCCATGGGTTCACATTTTCAATGTGAATGAAATATGTTCCCAACTGAATCACTGAACAAATTCAAGGTGGAAATGGTAGACATTTAACCTACAAGGGCATCAAAGAGTTTCTGGGAGAGAACACATGAATAGGCCAATTTCAGACCCTTCAAGCCTGTTCAGTCTTTCATCATAACGGATTATCTACTGACTGCAGAAAAAAATGACATCTTCACTCCTATCACCCACCCAACCCTTAGTGACTCTTAGATAGGCACATGGATGTGGAAAATTGTAAGGCTATGTACAAGGGTTAGAATGATCTTAGTTGGTTTAAAGGTCAGCACAACACAAGGCAGAGGACCTTATGTTGTACTGTGCTGTAATATTCTATGTTCCACAGGATCACAACTGACCCTCTGTTTTCACCATGTCGTGAACCCATTTTTAAAACCTGAAAATATTTGTGTATCCACAATCTTTGAAGCAAGAACCTCTAACCCTTGAGGAGAGTTGCCCCATAGGCTGGAGTGCCATCCCTATAGGATGACAACCCTGGTTCCTGGCTCTGCCATGAGGGGAGGAACCCCAGTCGTGAGTGCCCAAGGTAAATACCACGTGGCCAGATTGTGTTCCAGCTACATTGTATTCTACAGGTTTGCAGATGATATCACCATAGATACCACCACATAATACATCAGCAGTGTGGAGGTTGAGTGTTTCAGGTTCTTAGTGGTTAAGATCAATAGCCTGCCTTGGTCCAACCACAATGATATTACACCCAGGAAAGTTCCGCAGTGCATCTATTTCCTCAGGAGGACAAAGAAATTTGGGACATCCCCATGGACTCTCACCAGTCTTTTTTTTTATTGATCACAATCACAGGAACCAACCCCCCCCCCCCACCCCCCATGGACTCTATATTCTGAATGCCTCAGTAAAGCAGCCAAAATACTCAAAGACCCCACCCCCCCCCACCACACACATTCCTCTCTGCTCCCATCGGGCAGAAGATCAAGTGTCTGAAAGCACATACCACCAGGATCAAGTATAGCTCCTGTCCCACATACCAAATCTTTGAATGGACCTCTGTATGACAAGTTGGACTCTGCCTCAATTGGCCCTGATCTTGGACTTTACGATTTATCCGAAGTATACTCTTACCATTAGCTTTTACATTGACATTGTTTTAGCCTTATTCTGTATCAATGAACTGTATGAACAATTTGCAAGCTTTTCCCAACTGTATCTTGGTACATGTGACAATAATCCAATACTAATTCATCTCAGACCAATATTTAAGGAGATTTCCTCATCTAATCCCAGAGAGTTTAAGAATGGTAGGTGCCTGAAATTCATTCCTAGGGCAGGTCAAATTAAAAAAAAAAATAATCAGGGTTATTCGCACTGATCTACACTCAGCAGCCACTTTGTCGTGTTCATCTACTCATGAATGCAAATATATAACCAGGCAATCACATGGCAGTAATTCAACCCGTAAAACCATGCCATATTGTCAAAAGGTTGTTATTTTTTCAGACCGAACAGCAGAATGGGGAAGAAATGTGATCTAAATGACTGACGTGGAATGATTGATGGTGCCAGATGGGGTGGTTTAAATATTTCAGAAACAGCTGATCTCAGATACTCATGCACAACAGACTAGAGTTCACAGAGAATGGTGCAAAATACAAAAACCATCTAGTGAGTAGCAGTTGTGAAGGGCAAAACACCTTTTTAATGAGAGAATGGCCAGACTGGTGCATGCTGAGGGGAAGGCAGCAGTAACTCAAATAACCATGCGTTACAAAAGTGGTGTACAGGAGATCTCTGAAGTGGATGGACTACAGCAGCAGGAAACAAATATACATTCAGTGGCTTTTTTGGTACAGAAAGTACCTAATAAAGTGGCCTCAGTGTACATCATAAACTGTCTTGCCGCAGCAGTACAGTGCAGAACAAAAAACTTATTACAGTGAAACAGAGCAAAAGAATTAGTCATGTTCATGGACTACTCTGAAATCTATTGGCAGAGGAGAAAGCAACTTGTCCTAAAACAGCTTCGTGATACAACTGAAGTTTAGGGGCAGTTAAGACAGCCAAATGAATTGGCTCAGAATGGAGGGATGTAGACCATATGCAGACAGAAGGGATCAGTTTAATTTAGCAAAGTTGGGTGCAAGCTGAATTGTTGTGGCTGGACTCGGGGCCCCAGAACATATCACAGGTGATAGAACCCAATGTTTGGACGACAGTTTCAGTGCCAGCTAAATTGCAGGAGTCCAGGCCTCAGTGTATTGCAGCAACTGAACCCATTGTTTGGATGACTTAGGCACCAGGCCAGATGAAGGTCAGGGTGTTGGGGCCAGAGGTGAGGGACAGGCTGCTTCAGTTTACTGCTCTGCAGCTTTTACTCGGCTCTGCACCAAACTCTTTCACGGACTTCATTTCAGAACACTATTTGCTCGTGTTTATTATTCGCACGATTTATTTTTTCTCTGCAAATTGGGTGTTTGATGATTTTTTTTTTCAAAATAGTTTTTGGGCTTCCTTGTTTTGTGGCTGTCTGTGAGGAGATGAATCTCAAGGTTGTGTAAACTATACATATTTTGATAATGTATTTTAAACTCAACTTGAAAATTGAAATCAGACATGGGCCAAAGGCCCCATTTCTGTACTGTTCCTTGTTCTCAAGCCCAATCTCCTCATGCCAAAATCCAATCTGTGCTTGAACTCCCAAGATCAACTGCCTTGGATATAGACATGTACACAATATGGGTGTGTTCTCACCAAGGTTCACAATTGAAAACATACAAAGAAATTTCTATCTCCTTTGCTTACAATATGAATATGCACCATGCTGGAAGGAGTACGATTCCAAACATGCACCCACAAGACTTATTCCCAGGCCTACTGCATGCTGCACCAGTGGTTAGTAATGCCTGCAATGTTAACCACCACACTTGCAGGAATATTTATAAGGTGGCCGCAGTTAATTTTAAAGTAAAAAGTTTCTTCCTCCATCCCACACCCTCAATCTTAAGGCTATAATTTGTGATCTCAGCAAATGGGGAGCTGCACACCAATTTCATTACAGGAAATGGCCGAGTGGCCAAGCCAAGTGGTAAACATTCTCGGGGTTTCTGACATTGAGGAATAATGGGAAAAACAGAGGTTTGTGCTGTAAGGGACATCATCAGTCCATAATGTGTTGAGCAAGGATCTTGTCTGAGTGATACTGAATTAGAGGTAAAAATTAGCTTTCTTTGTCACATTTGCATTGAATCCATGAAATGCATAAATATTGTCCTGGGGGTAGCCTGCACGTGTCGCCACGCTTCCAGAGCCAACATAGCATATTCAACTTTCTAACCCATTAACTCGTATGCCTTTGGAATGTGGGAGGAAATCAGAGGACCCCACGTGGTCATGGGGAGAGCATTCTGCAGACAGCAGCAGGAATCGGAGTCATCACGAGTGGCAGCTGTGAAGTGTTGCACTAATCACTACACAACCATGCTGTCCCAACAACTTAATTGTCTTTACAGAAAAATGACTGAAAGGCAAAGCCAAGAACTATACATTTTTTCAGGATTTCTGCCATTGAGGAATGATGGACAAAACAGAAAAGGGGTTAGAGTTGCTTAATCAGTACAGAATGTAGTTAGAAAGATCTCATCTGTGTGAATAGGGATGTTGAGTTAAAATTGGTGTCAGTGACAGCAGTTCAGGCAGCAAACACAGAAGGGAGTTGCAGAAGGCTAAGGTCCCACAGCACCAGGTTCAAGGAACAGCTACCCCCCTTCAACCATAAATATGAGATTCTGCAAATGCTGAAAATCCAGAGTGCTAGAGGAACTCAGCACTCAGGCAGCATCTATGGACAGCAATACGTTTTGGGCCAAGACCCTTCATAAGGACTTCTCATGAAGTCCTCAAGGGTCTCAGCCCGAAATTTCAACTGTAGTCCTCGCCAAAGCTGCTGAGTTCCTCCAGCACTTTGCTTTTCTTGATGAAACCTGCACAACCCCAATCATGACAGTTCAGTAGTACTTCGACCATTTTGCACTAAAATGGACGGCTCCAATTTTTCTCTTGAAAAAAAATATATACACTAATTTGTTTTTCTTGTGAATTATTTATTTATTTTTAAATCTGTGATGCTGCTGCAGGTAAGTTTTCCATTGCATTTGTCCATCTGACAAATTAAACTTGACAAACTTCTGAATAATTGGTGTGACGTAGAGCAGAGTACAAACAGGAAAATTAAGGGTGCATTTAACAGAGATAATGCAATAATCATAGGGGACTTTAATCTGCATGTAAGCTAGGTACCGGTAAATATGTAGGCTTATTCCTGGAAAGTTTGCAGGGCAGATTTCTAGGTCAGCCTGTTGAGGAAATAACTAGGGAAGAGGTTATTTCAGATTGAAAGCAGCCTAGTAAACCACATCATAGTTGGAACAGCAATTTTAACTCACAAGATTGCAAAAAGTTGGAGTTGTAGACTCCTCCGAATGCATCACTCCCCATAAGTAGATTCAACATGAAGCAATTCCTCAAACCCCACCATCCAGGCCATGTTATCTTGCAGTTAAGATTAGGCAGGAGACAGAAGCCACAAGTCCCCACACCACCAACTTCAAGAACAGAAATTAGAGACCTTAAGGATGAACAGGACTGACAATGAAAGAACCCAAAACATAATCAAGAATCAGACAAAGCTTTAAGGAAAGCTTGGTGACCTACAGAGAATTAGTGGTATTTATGATGGAGAATACAGAATCTTCTGAAGAGCTTCTTCACTCAGAGGGTGGTGTGAATGAGGAAGTGGTGGATGTGGATTTGATTTCAGCATTTAAGTTTGGATAGGTACATGAATGGGAGAGGTATAGAGGGCTATGGTTCAGGTCGATAGGACCAGTCAGATTATTACTTTGGTATATACGAGATAGACCAAAGGGCCCATTTCTATGCTGTAGTGTGCTATGACTTAATGAATGGCAGAAACAAATATTGTGACAGTGTGATGCAAAGTAGAAGAAAGGCCTCTGATCCATTAATATGCACTGACCATTGGGCACCCACTAACAAGCCCTACATTAATCCCTTTTCTAATTTCCACAAGTTATCATCAACTCCCCCCCAATTCCACTCCAACCCCAAATTAGGGGAAATTTGCAGTGGCCAATTAACTTACCATACGGCACTCTTTGGGATTGAGGAAACCTGAACACCTTGTGTCTTCACAGAAAGTGACAAGATCTCTCAGAAACACCGGAGCACTAAAGGTCCAGCACAGACGGGCAGCACGGCAGTGTAGCAATTAGCTTAACGCTAGTACCATGCCAGTGACCCAGGTTCCATTCCCACCACTGTCTGTAAAGAGTTTGTATATTGTGCCCGTGATTGCATGCATTTCCTTCAGGTACTCTGGCTTCCTCCCATAGTCCAAAGATGTACGAGTGACCGTTAATTAGTCACATGGGTATAATTGGGCAGCATGGGCTCATTGGGCCAAAATAGTCTGTGACCTTGCTGTAACTAAATAAAACAAACAAAGATGTAAAGAAATTACTGAGACAAAACTCCCCAGAAGGTAAAAGTCTAAACTAAAATGCCAAGTACTTAGAGAAGTACAGCACAGAAACAGGTCCTTCAGCCCATTTAGTTAATACTGAAACCATTTAAACTGCCTACTCCCATCAATCTGCACTTAGACTATAGCCCTCCATATCCCTACTATCTATTTACCCATCTAAACTTCTCTTAAACATTGAAATCAAGTTTGCATAGACCACTTGTGCTGGTAGCTCATTCCACACTCAACTTTCTCTGAAGATTCCCCTCATGTTCCCCTCAAACTGCTTGCATTTACCCTATCTATACCACTCAATTTTGTATACTTCTCTCAAATCTCTGCTCAATCTTCTACATTCTAAAGAGTACTCCTAACCTACTCAATCTTTCCTTACAACTCAGGTCCTCCAGACCCAACAACACCCTTGTAAATTTTCTCTGCACTCTTTAAACCTCTGCAGATAGGTGACCAAAAATGTATGGAATGCTCCAACTTTGGTCTTACAACTTCAGCATAACATCCCATTTTCTGTACTGAATACATTCATGAAGGTCAATGTGCCAAAAGCTTTCTTTATGACCCTACCCACCTGTAATGCCACTTTCAATGAATTACATACCCGTGTTCACAGATCCCTTTGAGCTTTCAGATCTCAGTCCCACTGAGGTCACCCTCCTCAGAACCCTACTGTTCACTATGCAAGACCTACCCTGGTTGGTCCTACCAAGTGCTAAACCTCACACTGCTCTGCATTAAGTTCCACCTGTCATTCATCAGCCCATTTTTCCAGCTGATGCAGGTCCCTAAAGCCATGTTAGCCTTCCTCACTGTACACTGCACCCCAAACCTTGGTGTCATCTACAACCTTATCAACATCCCTGCAAGTTTTGTTTACAGGACAAGTGCAGACTTTAGTTGCCATCTGCAACAATTCTGGAATGGTTCTGCAGAATGAAGGGCAGCAAATATGATTCCAAATTGCAAGTATTGAGGGAAAACATAAAGCAGGGAACCTTTCACCATTACACATTATGTTAATATTTGGAAGCTTCACTCTGGGGCCACTTCATTAGGTACAATGCAATGCATAAAATCATGTAGCCATGCTCAAGAGGTTCAGTTGTTCAAATCAAACATCAGAATGGGGAAGAAATGTGATCTAAGTGACTTTGACTGTGGAATGATTATTGCTGTCAGATGGGGTGGTTTGAGTATCTCAAAAACTGCTG
Organism: Hemitrygon akajei; assembly: GCF_048418815.1. Lineage (NCBI taxonomy): Eukaryota > Metazoa > Chordata > Chondrichthyes > Myliobatiformes > Dasyatidae > Hemitrygon > Hemitrygon akajei. Next base: position 177,745,701 of record NC_133129.1, read on the forward strand.
ATCCCCTGGGATTTTCACACACAACAGTCTCTAAAGTTTACAGAGAATGGTGTGATAAACAAAAAACATCGAGCGAGTGGTAGTTCTGTGGGCAAAAGCACCTTGTTAATGAGAGGTCAGAGGAGAATGGCCAGACTGGTTCAAGATGACAGGAAGGCAACTAACTCAAATAACCTTGTGTTACAAAAGTGGTGTGCAGATTAGCATCTCTAAAAGCACAACATATCAAACCTTGAAATGGCTGGGCTACAGCAGCAGAAAGCCACGAGTACACTCTGTGGCTACTTTATTAGGTAACCAACACAACCCCGCACTTTCACAACACAACACTCACTTTCAAGGACTCCACAACTCATGCTCTCAATATTTTTCCCCAATTAGCGCCATGCGTCTTTTGCATATTAGTTGTCAGTCTGTAGTTTTCACTGACTGTTGTATTTTTTGGTTTTCTGTGAATACCAGTAAGAAAATGAATCTCAAGTCAGTACATGGTGACAGATGTACTATAATAAATTTTGAACCCCAAATAGTTGAATTGAATAGTTCTAGAGGCATCTAAACAAAACAGGGCAGAATTGGGAGCATTAAGATCAGAAGATATTGGGTTTGAGTACCTTTGTCTGTCAGTGGTTAGGAGAAGGAGATTCTTTCCAAGAGTGAAGGGAAATACAGTTGCATAAAAAGCAAGGGTATGCAATTTAGTTGGAATAACAGACATGCCCAGTGTTTATTTTAAATGGAGAGAGACTGGGAATTGGTGGTGTTGAAAAGGATACAAGTGTCTTTGCTCGACACTGAGAACTAACATGCAGGTGTATCAAGTAATTTGGAAGGCAAACTGTATTAACTGGCCTTCACCACTAAAAGGGTTTATTTAGTTACAAGGAGTAAAAATATTTATAGTTACAGTGCTGGAAACTGGGATCAATGTTCTAAATTCAAAATAAATTTATTGCTAAAGTACATATATGTCATGTACTACCCCAAGATTCATGTTCTTGCAGGCATCCACAGAAGTACAATAGAATCAATGAAAAACTGCACAAAGACTGACAACCAAGGTACAACAGGTGACTGTACAAATACAAAAACAGTAATAAATAAAACTGACAACACAAGGTAACAAGTTCTTGAAAACAAGTCCATAGTTTCTGGAATCAGCTTGTGATGAGTGAAGTTATCGCAATGGGCATTTGATGGCCATCATGGAGATGATGGCTGGAGGGCCTGTTTTTGTGCAGTATGACCATGTTGGGCTGTGGCAAAACCACATCCACAGTAACATGTACTTGGTATAGAAGGACTGCAATGAAGGCCCAGATGGAGTGAACATGGGGAGGATGCTTCCAATAGTGAAGGAAGACTAGGACCAAAGGGCACAGACTCAGAATAGGTCATCCCTTTAGAGCAGATATGAGGAATTTTTTTTTTTTTTTAGCCAGAGGGTGGGGAATCTGTAGAATTCATTGCCACAGGTGTTGTGAAGGCCAAGTAATTGGGTATATTTAAAGCAGAGGTTGACTGGTTTTTAATTAGAAAGGGCATCAGAGGTTATGGAGAGAAGGCAGGAGTTGTGTTGAAAGGGATAATAAATCAGCCATGATGGAATGACAGATGATTCAATGGGCCAAGTGGCCTAATTCTACTCATCTTATAGCTTGTCAGCTCAATCATGGCAAACTTTTCAAATTCTCTACCCCAGAGATCTACGTCATTGCATTCAGGGCATAGACTTGTGGAATGAGAGAGCAGGGAGAGATGGGGGGGAAAATGTTTTTTTTAAAAAGTCACCCATGATCTTTGTGCTTATGATAATAAACTATTTTGAACCTGATCAATGGAACAGACGCATGCGGCAAAATGGTCTACTTTTTTTCATCTAAACTAGAATCCAAGGCATCTGAAAATTAAGCGCCTTAAAGAACCACTGAAGACAGACATATCCAGTAGAAAGGGTGATGTTTCCCTGCCCGCTGCTGCTACCATGTTAAACTCTACCACTTTCACTGAGTGTCCCAACCCCAGCACCGTTTATCACAAACGCTGGAAAATCTGCAGATGCTGGAAAACCAAAGCAAAACACACACAGAAATGCTGGAAGAACTCAGCAGGCCAGACAGCATCTATGGGAAAAGAGTTGTGGGCCGAGACCCTTCTGCGTGCTACCCAGCACCATTTATCCACGGCGAGCAGCCAACGCACGACCCTTGGGAGGGCAAACGAGTATCGATTCCCTTCATTCCTTCGGATCCAGGCACTGATTAAATATACAAAGCAACCCCAACTGTATTCGCTGTTAAATTACATCAACACCCATTTGCTCCGGGGCACGGCAGATTTCACACTGTGGGACAGTGATTTTTTTTAAATCTGAGGTAAATTCAGTTCCTCTTCCTTCACCAGAAGGATCTACGGCTCATAGTTAAACGGTCTAGGACATTTGGGTCTGCTGGAAACGTTGTGACCCTGGGAACTCCCCTAACCCCCAGAAGTGTAACCCTCCCATCAGCTGGAGAGTCAGCAACCGGCGCTCGGGCGTTCATCACCCGGGGGTCCTGCCAGCGAAAGACTCTGGGTTCACTCGCGGTGGTGTCGGGGGCAGCTTCAAGTCTTGACCACCGACCGCTCTCCCCCACCACACACACCTCACGCCTCAGGAGAAGGGCGGGTGAGTGAGACACGGGCACAGACGGAGTCTCGCCCATCCCCCAACCCGGCGGCGAGTCGGCTCCTCTCCCCCCCCACCCACTCACTCACCTGACTGCGCCATGCCGTGAATCGGACATCCTTCACGGCGTGAGGAGCATGGAAAGTTCCCGGCCCGAGCGTGTGAGAAAGAGGGGGGAAAAAAAAGGTTTGAAAGTCAAGAGCCGGTGACGCGCGGAAGAAAATTGTAAATACAAGGCGTGGACAAACAGGAGGCTGGAATGCAAACCTACCGCAGATTGGAACGGGGAGTGGGAGGGAGGGGCTGCGGAGGGTCAGTGTGCGTGTTTGCAATTACAAATGACTTTATGGACAGCAGCAGATTGCATAAGTTACTGAACACTCTCCCTGCATTTAAACATTAACCTTGAATGATAACACTGTGATCAAAAGAAGTCCCTGTTATTGCAGAACGCCCGGAAGGGACGAGACAAGACAACTTAGTAATAACGGGCGGAGTAAGGGAAAAGGTGAGGCAATGCGATCTAAGAATTCGGCATTGTGGATTTTGCATTAGGTGATACTTTGTAAGTTTGGACTCGTACCTGCTTTGACCGCCGGGCTGAAAGCCGCTGGATGCAGGTTCAGGCTCAACACCTGCGCCATCTCTCGCACTGTTGCCATTGCTATCCCGAGGAATCTGTAACCCCACCAGTATCGACCAAACGAAGCACTAGCGCTAATTAGACCTGTACTCGCTCCTACGATTTATAAAGTGGGACTCACATGCCTAATTGCATAGCACGAATAACACAAAGTTAATTGATTGCAATTGTGAGATAACTCGCCTCAGAACCCCCCCCCCCCATGCTAAACTTTACAGTTTTTGACCTCTTGTTATGGGGAAATTTTCTTGTATCTACGCTGCCTATTACCCTCATAATTTTATTTCCCTCAATCAGCCCCCACCCGGCCTCTGCACTAAGGAAGATAAATCCAGCCTCTCCAGTCTGTTCTCCGAGTTGAAACACCAGTCACACACAGCATTGTTGTAAATCTTCTCTAAACCCTTCCCAGTGTAACTACCTCATTCCTTTTTGCGTGCTAAAGAAAACTGCAGCAGTATTTACTATCTGCCACAGATAATAAATTGTATTTTGAATCTGTGGCTCGACCAATAGGTATCACAAACTCACTGCTCATATATTCTATGACCCAGAAAAAGGCCAGTACTATCATGAAGGCCACTCACCCTGCTCATGGACTGTTTGTCCCATTACCATCAGACAGGGGGCTTCACACATTCAAACTAGGACTACCAGGCCCCATTACATTCCCCAAGCAGTAAGGTTGATCAACACTTCCACCCACTAACCCATCCCTCCACTACTTTATCATTTCCTGTCAAAGTCACCTTATGTACAAATACTCCTGTGCCTAGTGTCTATTTATGTTCATATAATCAATCTATGTATGTGTATAAGTATATATAAGCCATATTATGTATTTATATTTATCGTGTTTTTTTATTACTGTGTCTTTAGCTTGGTGCATTTTCTTTTTGTGCTGCACCAGACTCAAAGTAACAATTATTTTGTTCTCCTTTACACCTGTGTACTGGAAATGACATAAAACAATCTTGAATACCAGCTGAAAAGGTCTAATATCCCGTTTGACTCCAAGGCTTATCTACCTGTGCTGCCACCTTCAGGATTCTAAGGCCCATCATAAACACAAGAGATTCTGCAGGTGCTGGATATCCAGAGTAACACACACAAAATGCTGAAGGAACTCAGCAAGTAAGGGAATAATGAGTGAACATTTTGGGCTGGGACCGTTCATTAGAATCTGTTGCAACGTCAACCGTTTACTCCTTTCCATCAATGCCGTCTGACCTGCTGAGGTCCTCCAGCATTTTGTGTGTGTTACTCCAAGGTCTTTAAATCCTCAAAATGTCCAACAGCCTTACCTTGAGTGACCTGCCTTGATTAATCCTCCCAAACTTCACACTTACTGGGGTTAATTCCATCCGCCACTGCTCTGGCCATTTTGCAAATAATGGTGGAGCAGACTGTTTCAAGGACTCTGTGGTTTGATGTTTACTATTCTGTGTGTTATTTGCACATTTTTAGCTCTTTGTGCAATTTTTTTTGTGCATTGGGTGTTTGATGCTTTCTCTGAATGGGTTCCATGGTGTTTCTTTGTTTTGTGACTGTCTGCAGGAAGACGATCTCAGGGTTGTATACTGCAGACATGCTTTGATAGGAAATGTATTTTGAATCTTGAATACTTATCACTTTCACAACTCCTCCAGTTTTTGTGTCATCTACAAACTTTTGAATCATGCGGAATCAGGTTTATCATCACTGACATATGTCATGAAACTTGTTGTTTTGTGGCAGCAGTACAGTGCAACGCAGTAAAAGATTAGTATAAGTTACAATAAGAATTATAAAATATGAGTAGCCGAAAAGAGGGCAACAAGTGAGCTAGTGTTCATTGGTTCACGTTCCTTTTAGAAATCTGATGGAAGCTATTCCTAAAATTTTGACCTTTAGGCTCCGAACCTTCTTCCGGATGGTTGTAATGAGAAGAGGGCATGTCCTGGATAGCGAGGGTCCTTAATGGTGGATAGATCTCCTATTGAAGATGTCCTCGATGCTGGGGCAGCTAGTGCCCATGATGGAGCTGTCGCAACCCATCTGCAGCTGTTTCGGATTTGTGCAGCGGCCCCTCCATACCACAGTGATGCAATCAATCAGAATGCTCGCCACAGTACATCGACAGAAATTTGGTGACATGCCAAATCTCCTCAAACTCCTCATGAAATATAGCCACTGGTGATACCTTCTTCATTCTAATCCAGGTTGTTCATGTATCCAGCAAGGGTTCCAATACTGTTTGCTGTTATGCACTGCAGGTCACAATATCCCAGTCACAAAAACAATTCTCCACAATCACTCTCGGCTTCCTATCAGCAAACCAGTTTTAGATCCAATTTGCCAACTTGCCTTCAATCCCAAGGGCTTTAATCTTTTTGGACCAGGCTTCCATGTGGGACCTTAACAGAGGCCTTACTGAAGTCCATATAGACTATATCAGCTATACTGCTCTCAACACACATTACTCTCCAATAAATGTGTGAGGGAAGGGATTGATCTTAGTGTAGGTTATAAGCTCAACATCGTGGGCCAAAGGACCGGCACTGTTCTATGTTAGATTCATTCCAATTGTTCAGACAGGATCTCTCCCAACAAAGCCACACTGACTACCTTTGAGTAAATCTGCCCCTTGGAAACTTTCTTCCCACTGATGTCAGACTGATAGGCTTAGAGTTACGAACTTATTCCTTCTGCCCTTTGTGAAAGAAAGATACCACATTTGCTGTCCTCCAGTTATCTGGCATCTCAGCTTTGACCATAAAAATATAGGTGCAGAATTAGGCTATTTGGCCCATCAAGTTTGCTCCACCATTTCATCATGATTGATTATTATTTCTCTCAACCCTATTCTCCTGACTTCTCCCCGTAACCTTTGACACCCTTACTAATCAAGAAACTATTAACTTTGGCTTTAAATATACCCAGTGACTTGTCCTCCACAGCTGTCTGTGGCAATGAATTCCACAATTCAGCACCCTCTGGCTAAAGAAATTTCTCCTCAGCTCTGTTCTAATTAGACACCCCTCTATTCTGAGGCTGTGCCCTCTGGTCCTAGACTTGTCCGCTGCAGGAAACATCCTCTCTACATCCACTTTATCCAGGCCTTTCAATATTCAATAGATTTCAATGAGATCCCCCCCCCCCCCACAATTCTTCTAAACGCCTGTGAGTACAGCCCCAGAGCCGTCAAAAGCTCCTCATACGTTAACTCTTTCATTCCCAGGATCATTCTCACAAACCTCTTCAGGGCCCTCTCTAATGTCAGCACATCCTCACTAAGATAAGGACCCAAAAACTGCTCACAACACTCCAGAGGGTGCAGTCTGAGCTATGCCTTATAAACCCTCAGCAGTGAAAATTTGGCCAGTTAAAGTTTAATAATATGTTGATCTCACCTGTTGGAGCCTATGTCACCTGGGATATACAGTATTAGGTGGTACCCATATTAAGATGCTTAAAACCTTTTTTTGTTTTAATGTTAACATGGTCTAGAATTTCAGTCCCCCTCCCTGAATTTTCCAGCTACAATGTCCTTCACATTAGAAAATATGGATGAGATGCACTAATTTAAGACCTCACCACTCTGAGCATGTTCAAATTATGAACATGCAGCAATTTATGAACAGCTTCTTCCTATACAACATCATATTTCTGAACAGTGCATAAACCCAAGAATGCAATCTTACTCTGCATTATTTGCACTATTTATTTATGGTAATTTTATGTCATTGCAAAACAGTACATTTCACGTGATATAAATCAGTGATACTAAATCTGATTCTGATAATCACCATTTAGGTTCAAACAATGCACACAAAGTGCTGGAGGAACTCAGCAAGCCAGGCAGAATCTATGAAGAGGAATAAGAGGCTTCAGACCAAATCAGGACTGGCAAGGAAGGTGGCAGAAGCCAGAAGAGGAAGGAGTACAAGCTGGCAGGTGAAAGGTAAAAGAGGTAGAGGTCCGAAGAAGAAGGAATCTAATAGGAGAGGACGGTGGATCAAGAAAGAAAACAAAGACAGAATTGGGCAGATGAAGAAAAGAGAAGGAGGGAGGAGGAACGAGAACAGAGAATGGAAAACGAGAGAAGCAGAGTTAGGATCAAAACTGTATGCTAAATCTGGCCTTTCAAACATGCTAGCCTTACTTTCAACCTTAAGCCAAAATAATCCACACTTCCTTATTTATCTGTCTGCAGAGGAAGTTTCTAATCCCAGACTTTCCCCAGAGCCCTGTAAATGATTTCCTCCTGTGTTTATTCTTTTGAAAACCCTCATTGACAGTTTCCCTCACTATTACAGGCAGGAACTTCCAAATTATCACCACTAGGGTAAGGTTTCTTGTTTTAAGTGAGCTCTACTACATCTGACAATGGGCGCAGCTCAGTTCATCCAGTAAGAGGCCATCATGATCTTGTCAGCCTCTCTCACATTTCCTCTCAATGGTTTTACTCCAGGAATCCTGAGATCCTCCTGTCTAACTCTGAAGTAGAAATCGCTCATCCTAACTTTCACTGCACCCACTTCAGTGTCCCTCACATTCTCAAGGTGTGGAAACTAGAACCCCAAATTTCAATCATATTTACAAATACTAATTTCTACAGATGTATGATAGAGAGCCTTCTGATTAGTTGAATTGCAGTCTGGTATGGAACCACCAATGCACAAGATTGCAAGAAGTTGCAGAAGGTTGTAGACTCAGCCAGCTCCATCATGAACACAACCCTTCCTACCACTGAGAACACCTTCAAGAGGTGGTACCTCAAGAAGGCAACATCCACCTTTAAGTACCTTCATTGTCTGGGAAATGCCCTCATCTCGTTGCTACCATCATGGCATGGAAACACCAATGTCCAGGAACGGAAAAGACTACAGAAGCTGGTAGACACAGCCTAGTCCACCACTGACAAAACCCTCCCACCACTGAGTATAATTTTATGGAGTACTGCCACAAGAAGACAACATCCATTCAAGGACCATTACAGTCCAGGCTATGCTCTCTTCTCACTATTATCATTGGGCAGAACCTAGGTCCCACACCACCAGGTTGTGGAATAATTATTACCCTCCTGAACCTGTGTGGTTAACTTCACTCGCCTCAACTCTGAACTGATTCTACAACCTACACTCACTTTTAAGGACTCCTTGCAACTCATTTTCTCTGTATTTTTTAATTTGCACAATTTCTCTTTATCACAATAGTTGTTTGTCAGTCTTTGCGTATGGCCTTTTGTGGATTGATTCTATTTTATTTCTTTATTTTTCCTGTAAATATCTGCAAGAAAATGAATCTCATGGTAGTATATGGTAACATGTACATACTTTGATAATAAATTTACTTACATCATTGATCCAGGAGGAGGTACAGGAGCCTGAAGAACCCACTCAACAGTTCAGAAACAGCTAGTTCCCCTCTGCCATCTGATTTATGAATGGACCAATGAACACTACCTCACTATTCCAATTTTTCACACTTTTTAAAAATTTTTTGTTAATTTATAATAAGTCAGTGATAATAATTCTGATTCCTACCATTAAGCAAGGGGTCTGTGGATCCCAGGTTGGGAACCCCTGCAGTAGACCAATGTATGTTACGTTGAACATGTTACAGACTGTTATAAAGGGTAACAGGACACTTAGAAAACATCAACGCCATGAAACAAAGTCTACATGTATCTATGAGAGATTTCATGTTTGATAAACCCGCTGGAACTTCCTGATTTTGACTGCCAAAATATACCGGCAACCTCTGTATTAATGGCCATTTGGGTACTGGAGATTCATAAATCACTACCCAAAGATTTGCGATACATAATAAAATTCAAACTCATGGAATTTATGAGAAAAAAAGGAAATAAGTAAATACAAACTTTATTTCTTCAACCCTTGTTTCTTGATATATGTAGATGACAGAAATTTGTGTTATGCAAATTGCAATAAGGACAGTTTTCTAGGAACACAACTCTCCTCTGTCATATAGGTGTCCCTTGTACAAGAAAAACCTAACAGACATGACGTATTTGGACTTTCAGAAGGCCTTAGATAAAGTTCCCTATAATAAGATAGTATGCGGAATGAAATCACATGGGATTGCAGGTAATAAATTGACACAGATTTATGGCGAGGTTCCTTGATGATGGATGCTGCTTTCCTGCAAAAGCACACCATGTAGATGTACCCATGATGAATAAATGTAAACTTATCATATTGGTCAGTAAACAGAAAGGCAGAGTACAATGTAAGTAGAGATGGGGAATGCTGATGTACAAAGGGACGTGGGTGTACCTGTACACAGGTCTGAAAGTGAATATACAGGAAAGTCCAACTACAAGTTTGCAGATGATGCCACCATAGTGAGCTGAATCTCAGCAACGATGAGTCAGATAGCCTGGTGTCATGGTTGCAATGTTTCCCAGTAAAGGAGAAGAAGTCATTGACGACAGGAAGGTTGGAGATGTGCGTGCTCTCATTTACAACAATGATGCTAAGATGGAAATAGAGGAAAGCTTTAATTTCTGAGGAGTGAACATCATCAATAGCCTGTCATGGTCCAACCACATAGTGGCCAAGAAGCCGCTACTCCCTCAGGAGGCTTAGGAAATATGGCATGTTCCTGTAGATGCTACCAGTTTTGTAGGAGCAACATAGAGAACATCCTATATGGATGTATCATGACTTGGTATGGCACCTTCTCTGTCCAAGACTGCAAGAAACTGCAGAGAGTTATGGTTAAAATTCATTACAGAAACCAGCCTCCTCTGATTGGACCACGTCTACATTCTCACTGCCTTGGTAAAGCAGCCAGTATAATCAAAGACACCACCCACTTCTCATCGAGCAGAAAATGCACAATACTAAAAGCGTAAGACCATAAGATATAAGAGCAGAATTAGGCCATTTGGCCCATCGAGTCTGCTCCACCTTTTCTCATAGCTGATCCATTTTACTCCTCCCCCCAATCTCTTGCCTTCTACCCGTATCCCTTCATAAATTAGCCTCCACAGCTGCCAAAGAATTCCACAGATTCACCACTCTCTGGCTAAAGAAATTCCTCATCTCCATTCTAAAAGGACAACCCTCTATTCTGAGGTTGTGTCCTCTGCTCTTAGACTCTCCCACCATAGGAGATATTGTCTCCACATCCACTCTATCAAGGGCTTTTACCATTCGATAGCTTTCAATGAGGTCACCCCACATTCTTCTGAATTCCAGTAAATACAGGCTCAGAGCTATCAAATACTCTTCATACGACAAGCTGTTCAAACCTGGAATCATTTTCATGAACCTCCTTTGAACCCTCTCCAGTTTCAGCACATCTATCCTAAGGGACCCAAATCTGCTTACAATACTCACCTGTGCTTTATAGTCTCAACATTACATCCTTGCTTTTTTTTATATTCTAGTCCTCTTGAAATGAATGCTAACATTGCATTTACCTTCTTCACTACAGACTCAACCTGCAAGTTAATCTTTATGGAATCCTGCAGGACTCCCAAGTACCTTTACACCTCAGTTTTTTTTTTGTATTTTCTCTTAGAAAATATTCAACCCTTTCATTTCTTCTACCAAAGTGCATGACCATACACTTCCTGACACTGTAGTCCATTTGCCATTTATTTTACCATTCTCCTAATCTGTCCAACTCTTTCTGTACCTACTTCCTCAAAACTACCTGCCCCACCATCTGTCTTTATATTGTCTGCAAACTTTTCACCAAAGCCATCAATTCCATCATCCAAATCATTGACATGAAAAGAATCAGTTCCAACACACTCCTGTGGAACACCACTAGTCACCATCAGCTAGCCAGAAAAGGCTCCCTTTATTTCCACTCTGCCTCCTGCTAATCAGCCACTGCTTTATCTATGCTAGAATTTTTCCTGTAATACCATGGGCTCATACTTATTAATAGACAATAGACAATAGGTGCAGAAGTAGACCATTCGGCCCTTCGAGCCTGCACCGCCATTTTGAGATCATGGCTGATCAATTCCTATCAATACCCGGTTCCTGCCTTGTCCCCATATCCCTTGATTCCCCTATCCATAAGATACCTATCTAGCTCCTTCTTGAAAGCATCCAGAGAATTGGCCTCCACTACCTTCCGAGGCAGTGCATTCCAGACCCCCACAACTCTCTGGGAGAAGAAGTTTTTCCTTAACTCTGTCCTAAATGACCTACCCCTTATTCTCAAACCATGCCCTCTGGTACTGGACTCTCCCAGCATCCGGAACATATTTCCTGCCTCTATCTTGTCCAATCCCTTAATAATATTACATATTTCAATCAGATCCCCTCTCAATCTCCTTAATTCCAGCGTGTACAAGCCCAGTCTCTCTAACCTCTCTGCGTAAGACAGTCCAGACATCCCAGGAATTAACCTCGTGAATCTACGCTGCACTTCCTCTACAGCCAGGATGTCCTTCCTTAACCCTGGAGACCAAAACTGTACACAATACTCCAGGTGTGGTCTCACCAGGGCTCTGTACAAATGCAAGAGGATTTCCTTGCTCTTGCACTCAATTCCCTTTGTAATAAAGGCCAACATTCCATTAGCCTTCTTCACTGCCTGCTGCACTTGCTCATTCACCTTCAGTGACTGATGAACAAGGACTCCGAGATCTCTTTGTATTTCTTCCTGACCCAACTCTACACCTGTCAGATAATAATCTGCCTTCCTGTTCTTACTCCCAAAGTGGATAACCTCACACTTATTCACATTAAACGTCATCTGCCAAGTATCTGCCCACTCACCCAGCCTATCCAAGTCACCCTGAATTCTCCTAACATCCTCATCACATGTCACACTGCCACCCAGCTTAGTACCATCAGCAAATTTGCTGATGTTATTTTCTATGCCTTCATCCAAATCGTTAACGTAAATGGTAAACAGCTGTGGTCCCAATACCGAGCCCTGTGGCACCCCACGAGTCACCACCTGCCATTCCGAGAAACACCCATTCACCGCTACCCTTTGCTTTCTATCTGCCAACCAGTTTTCTATCCATGTCAATGCCTTCCCCCCGATGCCCTGAGCTTTGATTTTACCCACCAATCTTCTATGTGGGACCTTATCAAATGCCTTCTGAAAATCGAGGTACACTACATCCACTGGATCTCCCCCGTCTAACTTCCTGGTTACTTCCTCGAAAAACTCCAACAGATTAGTCAAGCATGATTTACCCTTGGTAAATCCATGCTGGCTCGGCCCAATCCTATCACTGCTATCTAGATATGCCACTATTTCATCCTATTTAAGCGGCCTCATGTGTGGCACCTTTATCATGTACCTCCAGGTACTGAGAACTCATCCTTAATAAGCAACTCCAACATCTTCCCAACAACTGAGGTCAGACTAACTGTCCTATAATCTCCCTTCTTGAAGAGTGGAGTGACATTTGCAATTTCCCAGACTTCCAGAACCATTCCAGAATTAATGATACTTGAAAGATCATTCCTAATGCCTCCATGATCTCTTCAGCTACCTCTTTCAAAACTTTGGAGGGCACACCATCTGGTCCAGGTGACACATCTACCTTTAGACCTTTCAGTTTCCCAAGAACCTTCTCTCTAGCATGTATACCCAGACTCAAGGAGACCTTCTATCCCACACTTACACTATTGGTAGTTCCCTAGTATGATAAAATGGACACTTGATTTCAATCTACTTTGTAATGACATTGCACTTTATTGTTTTGCCTGCACTGCACTTTCTCTTTAACTCCAACTCTATATTCTCCATTGCTATTGTCTTCCCTTGTATCAGTTCAGTGTACTAAGTTGAAATGACGTGCACGGGTCGCATGCAAAACAGTTTTTTCTTTGTCCCTCAGTACATGTGAAAACAATAAACCAATTTAAATTGTACAATGGTCTTTGTACAAGAGTGAGAACAAGAATTATGCAGGGCCTTGGTAAGATCACTTGGGGTATTTTGTGCATTTGTGGTCCTTTCAACATAGAGGGAGCACAGTGAGATTCACCGACTGATTCCTGAGACTGCAGTAGTCCAAGGAAGACTTGAATCAACTACACCCACATTCACTGGAGTTTAGAAGAATGAGAGATTGATTTCACTGAAACATAGAACTACAGCAGGGTGGAGGGAGAAAGTTTCCCCTGCATGATGCAATATCCAGAAGAGTGTGTCACATCACTGGATACAGGGTAAGACATTCAAGACCAGCATGGGAAGAAATTACTTCTACTAGCAAACTTGTAAAATTCTGTATTACTCAAGGCAATGGAGGCTGAATGGATTTAAAGGAGGAAATAAGATTCCAGACAAAAGACATCATGCATTTGGAGAGAGACAGAGATGGACTAGATTAAAGGAACTTGGGGATTCTCAGAGGTGTGCTGATGAAGGGTGTCAGCCTGAACTCAGCAGGTATAAAGAGATGACATTTTGGGCCGAGACTCTTCATCAGGATCTGAAACAGCGACTCTTTATTCCTCTCCATAGATGCTGCTTGACCTGCTGAATTCCTCCAGCATTGTGTGTGTCTGTGTGTGTGTGTGTTACTCTGGATTTACAGTATCTGCGGAGTCACTTGTGTTCAAGAGAATTATTAAAGAATATTAGAAATATTAGAGAATATTAGCTATAAGGAGAGGTTGGACAAACTTGTTTTTTCCCCTATAGAGCACTGGAGTCTTGAAACCTGATTATGGTTTATAAATTATAAGATACATACACTGCAGAGTCACAGAATTCTATAACACAAAACAAGCCTTTCAACCCATCTAGTCTATACAAAGCTATTAATTTGTCTAGTCCATCGATTTGCACATGGATCATAGCCCTCTATACATCTCCTATCTATGTTCTCATCCAAACTTCTCTTAAATATTGAAATCAGACCCATATCTACAGATGGGCTGGCAGCTCATTCCACATTAAAACATAAATCCTAAATCCAGTTCCACGATTGATGAAGGCCAATACACCGTACGCCTTCTTAACCACAGAGTCAACCTGCACAGCAGCTTTGAGAGTCCGATGGACTCGGACCCCAAGATCCCTCTGATCCTCCACAATGCCAGAGTGTTACCATTAATACTATATTTTGCCATATTTGACCTACCAAAATGAACCACTTTACTCTATCAAATCTCCCTCATTCTTCTACATTTTGGGGAATGAAATCCTAGCTCAAATCTTCCCTGTAACTCAGGTCCTCAAGTCCTGGCAAAAACCTTGTAAATTTTCTCTGCACTCTTTCAATCTTATTGACATCTTTCCTGGAGGTAGATGATCAAAACTGCACACAATACTCCAACTGAAGACTGACCAGCATCTTCTACAATTTCAAAGTAATATCCCAACTTCTTTATTCAATATTTTGACTTTGAAGGCCAATGTGCCAAAAGCTTTCTTTACTACCTGACACCACTTTCAAGAAATTATGGATCTGTATTCCTAGATCCCTGTTTTACCATACTCCTCAGTTGCCCAACCATTCACTTTTAACTCCTTTCCTGGTTTATCCTCCCAAAATGCAATACCTTAGATTTACCTGCACTAAATTCTATCTGCCATTTTTCCAGCTGGTTCAGATCCTGCTGAAAGTTTTCTTGCTGTCCACTACACTCCCAATCTTGGTGTCATCCACAAATTTGCTGATCCAATTTACCACCTTATCATTCAGATCATTGATATAGTTGACAAACAACAGACCCAGCTCCAATCCCTGTGGCACACTGCTAGTGTACAGTCTCTGAGTTCTCCCGCAAAGCCAATGTCTAATCCAATTTACTACCTCATCTTGAATGCCAAGTGACTGAACCTTCTTAGCCAACCTCCCATGTGGGACCTTGCTAAAATCCTTGCCTTGCCTTTATCAATTTTCCTGCTCACTTTTCCCAAAAAATTGGTTAGGTACAACCTACTATGCACAAAGTCCAGTTGACTATTCCTAATCATCCATCTATCCAAATGGATATATATCTGATACCTTAGAATACCCTCCAATACTGATCTCAGGCTCACTGGCCTATAATTTCCTCATTTATTCTTATAGACTTCCTTAAAACAACTGAACAGTATTAGCTATCCTCCAATCTAACAGCACCTCACATGTGGCCAAGAACAATTTAAATATCTCTGCTAGGTCCCCTGCAATTTCTACACTAGCCTCTCACAACACCTTGTCGAGTCCTCCTCGGCAATTTGTATACAGTCTATAACCTCGCTGCTGCTTTGCCTCACTTCTTTAGGCTCTGTGCCCATCTCTCGAGTAAATACAGATGCAAAATTCCGTTTCAGATTTCCCCCATCTCTTTTGGCTCCATGCATAGGTGACCACTCCAATCTTCCAGTTTTGTCCCTTGCTATCCTTTTGCTGTTAATATACTGTATCTGTAGAAGCATTTGCAATTCCCCTTCACTTTGTCTGCTAGAGCAATCTCATGCCTTCTTTTAGCCCTCCTGATTTCCTTGTGTCCCTTTGCATTTCTTATACTCATTTGCTCCTTCTGGCCTATGCCTGCTATGCACCTCCTTTTTCTTAACCAGGGCCACAATAGCTCTTGTAAAGCAAGGTTCCCTAAACCTTCTATCCTTGCCTTTTATTCTGACTGGAACATACAAACTCTGTACTCTCGAAATCTCACTTCTGAAGGCCTCCCACTTACCAAATACACCTTTGGCAGAAAACAACCTGTCCCAATCCACACTTGATAGATGTTTTCTGATATCTTCCTCCAATTTAGAATCTCAACCCGAGGACCAGACCTATCCAGTTCTGTTACCTTGAAACAAATTGCATTATGATCACTAGATGCAAAGTGTTCCCCTACACAAATTTCTGTAACCTACTCTGTCTCGTTCTATAAATAGGAGATCTAGTGTCGCACTCTCGCTAGTTGGGACTTCCATTGGAAACATATTTGACAAACTCTTTCCCATCTCGCACTTTTACAGTATGACTCACGAGATGAGCTCTCCATTCTTTTTAACACTGCCATATTTTCCCTGACTAGTAATCTCAGTAATGTCCCTTCCCCTTTAATCCCTCCCACTATCATGTCTAAAACAACAGAACCCCGGAACATTGAGCTGGCAGTTCTGCCACTCCTGCAACCAAGTCTCACGAATGACTACAGTGTCATAATATTGAACGGTGCCCTAAACTCATCCACCTTTCCTACAATAGTCCTTGCATTGAAATATATGCAGTCAGAACATTAGTCCCACCATACTCCACCTTTTAATTTCTTACCTTGTATGTAGGCTGAACAACATCTTTTCCCACAACCACTCTGGTTCCCATTCCCCTGCAACTCTAGTTTAAACCCCACCCTTCCCCCTGTGCAGCACTAGCAAACCTTTCCGCTAGGATATTAGACCCCTCCAGTTCAGGTGCAAACTGACACTTTTGTACAGGTCTCACCTTTCCTAAAAGAGAGCCAAATGATCCAAAAAATTTGAAGCTCTTGCTCCTGCACCAACTCCTTAGCCACGTGTTAAAAATTGCATGATCTTCCTGTTTCTAGCACATGGCATGGGTAGCAATCCTGAAATCACAACCCTGATGGTTCAAAAGATGCAGTGACTGGTCATTCAGGTGTTTCTGTTTATGCTCCAAAGGTTAAGTGACTATTAAGAAAAGATTATCCAACAAAGTATCAGTATTCATGTCAGATTATTGCTATCATTTTAGCCTTGGAATGGGACGAAGAAGTACACCCTGATTATGTACCTCTGTGCTCTTTTACCAGGTAGCTTTCTAATCCACTATATTTGTGGTACACTTTATATAGATGTCCATGTGATCTCTGATGAAAGGAAAATGGCAATTTGGGATGCTTGTAATAAAGGCTCACATGATTTACACTGGTATGTGTATTTAAGCAAAGTTTATAGTGGTTGCTAAACAGCTATGCTAGACCGGTAGTAAATATTGAGCAATACCTTACTGGAACTGATTGGAATACCTTACTGGAATTGCTGGCCAATCCATATACGTGCTAGCACCCAGATTTACACATTTACTCACGACAGAAATCTCACACTTGCCTTTATATCTGGTTTATATAATCCTTACAACGGTTAATCTAGTTAGTCTCTCCCACTGTCTATCACTGCACTGCAAACACTTTAAACTACTTTTTATAATATTGTCCTGATGAAGGATCTTGGCCTGAAAGGTCAACTCTTTATTCCTCTCTACCTGTACTGCCTGACTTGCTGAGTTCCGCCAGCATTTTGTGTGTGTTGCTCTGGATTTCCAGCATCTGCAGAATCTCTTGCGTTTTTAAAATGCAGTTTACATTGCAAATACATCCTGGTATTTATACATTTAGGCACATTTTATTCCATATCTATACTTAACCTCTAACTTTATTTTTATACATTTCTTTATTCTTTATTGTTGTTCTATGTGGTTGCATGTCGTGTTCTGACCAACACACCACAGCAAATACCTAATACATGTAAATGAATATGGTGAATAAAGTTGATCCTTGATATTTGAAATGCATCCCAATTTTCTTTACTTTGGGTCTACAAAAATCTCTACCCCTTTATTTTATGTAACACCCTCTCAGTGAAATAAATCATATCTCCATTCCCTAGTGAAAAGAGTGAAGGATTTCTGTGTTGTACACAAATAAATTTATTCCTGAGAAGAGCCATTTAAACACACTGCTGCAGGTACAGAGATAGGCAGCAGTACTCTACACTAAAGTTTACAAAACAGGTTTTTGACATTAGCGGTGATTACTCCTCAAGATTTTTTAAAACATTTAATACATAAATAACAAAATAGAATTCATATACCTCTACAATCCATTAATAGTTCTAGCTAATCAAATTGAGAAAGGCCACCTTTTCAAAAGGTCTTTACAAAAAAAAAGCATTCCAAATGCAGTTTCACAGACAGGTAATAAAGTACGGTGAATGCAACACTAATTGTAAACCTTTCCTGAATCCATATACTAAAGTAAACACAGAGAAAATCTAATATTCACAGTTTAGCAGCTGCTTGCCAAAGCCACAGTGTGTTTAAACACACTTGAATCTTCATTGTGTGCTCCCAAGTGGAAACCACACTCAAAACAGTGTACACAATTTATAAATTACAATTTCTGGTTATGTTTCATTCTCTTATGATATCATGAATTTTGCAAGCAAGGTGATGCAATCTCTATTTACAATTTACAGTCTCTTTAAGGCAGTTTACAAAACTGTTTTGGGTCAAAATAAAAGTGTAATAAACATAACTTTATTTCAAATTCTTATTGAAAATTCTCTATTCACACTATATAAACCTGAGTTTAAGCTCCCACTACAGAAATGGTCCCTGGCTACAGTTTCATTTTTCAGCTGTAATACTACAATAGTATTTTCAGTGCTTTCCTGAGCCACTTCCACTTGCAGGCCCAAGGTGGTTGTTCAGGGCTGTGGAGAGAGGGGGGAAACAAGAGAAAATACATTAAACGATTATTTCTTTAGAGATACAGCACAGTAATATGCCCTTCCAGCCCAATGAACCTGTACCACACCCATGTAACCAATTAACCTACTAACCCAAATGTGGGAGGAAACTGGTGCAGCCAGAAGAAACCTACATGGTCATGGGAAAAACATAGAAACTCCTTACAGATAGCGGGGGAGAATCTGAACTCAAGTTGCTGGCACTGTAATAGCATCACGCTAAATTACTAAGCTTTCTTACTGCCCAGTTGAAGGGTGAAAACTCCTTGTTAATGAGAGAGGTCAGAAGAGAATGGCCAGACTGATTCAAGCTGACAGGAAGGCAATAGTAACTCAAATAACCACGCATTACAACAATGGTGCGCAGAATAGCATCTCTGAATGCACAACACGTCAAACCTTGAAATGGATAAGCTTCAGCAGCAGAAGACAACACTGGGTTCCACTCCTGCACCTAATAAATTGGCCACTGAGTGTAAATGAACAATGAAGCAGCCTTGGGGTGTGAACAGAGAAATTAATGTTGGCCAGTAAGCTTGAAGACTTCCTGCTCTTCAGCTATTCCACTGGACCTTCACTTTAGCTACCAGTAGACACACTTACCTGGTTCATACAAAGAGGGGGCACTGTTTTATCTTGAGGCTGTGTATCAGGGTCCCTTCTCCCCATCTGTTTCAACACTGGATATTCGGGCAACAGACTGCAACAAAACATCTAGTTTCAATTTTTCATCTTGAACAAACACTCAAACAGCAGACTACATAGATCACAAAGTTTACATCTCGATGAGCTTTGTCGGTCATATAAACATCAAAACATATATATGGAAATACACTGTTTGGGTCAATGACCAACACAGTCTAAGGAACTGCTGGGGGCATCCCACAAGTGCTTCCAACATCAACATAGCATATCCACAACTTACTAACCCTAACACATATTGTACGTCTTTGGAATATGGGAGGAAACTGGAGCATGTGGAGGAAACCTACACAGTCATGGGAAGAACGTATATAGCAGAATTGAATCTGGGTTGCTACCACTGTAAAATCTTTAAACAGACCTCAATACCGCATTTATACTTTATACCATGCTACTTGTAAAGAAAAAGGGAAAAGGACATCCATTACATATTATTATTATCATCATAATCATTGACTAAAAGTCCAATACTTTAAACATAGGAACAGAAACAGGCTCTTCAGTTCACCGAGTCAGTTCTGCCATTCTATCATGGCTGATTTATTTTCCTTCTCAGCCTTATTCTTCTGCCTTCTCCCTGTAACTTCCTTCCTAAACAAGAACCTATCAAGCTCAAATTTAAATATACCCAATGACTGTCCTCCACAGCAGTCTGTGGCAATGAATTCCACAGATTCACCACCCTTTGGCTAAAGAAATTCCTCATCTCTGTTCTTCATGAACATTCTTCTATTCTGTGGTTGTACCTTCTGTTCCTAGACTAACTCACTGTAGGACACATCCTCTCCACAGCACCCATTCTATCTAGGCCTTTCAATATTTGATAGGCTTTCTTGAGATTCCCCACTCATTCTTCTAAACTCCAGTGAGTACAGGCCCAGAGCCATCAATGCCCCTCATTCATTAACCCTTTCATTTCCAGGATAATTCTTGTAACCCTCCTCTCGACCCCCTCTGATGCCAGCACATCCTTTCTTAGATATGGGGCCCAAAATGTCCCATTATAATACTTAGCACTGGTACAGATAGAAGACATCCTCATGCAATAATTTCTTTGGATCTTCAACAAATCTAGATGATATTCACTTTAGGCTTATAATTATTTAATTCTAATTCAGATACAGCACAGTAACAGGCACATCTGGCCCAACAAGCCTGCACTGCCAATTACGCCCATGTGACCAATTAACCAGAGCACCCGGAGGAAACCCCTCATCGTTACAGGGAGAACTCTAAAGCGATGCAATAACCACTTCAGTACCATGCCGCCCCAAACAATAAATAATTGTTTGATCCATGAATCTTATATTGGCATTGTATCACTGCACAGCTGGAGAATGTTTTAACATTTTCAGCTCCCTCCTCCATTCACACATTAAAACAAACACATATCATATACTATATTTAATACCAGATGAACATAGGCATTGCTAGAGTAACACACACAAGATGCAGGAGGAACTCAGCAAGTCAGGTAGCATCTATGGAAATGAACAAACAGTTGGCATTTCAGACTGAGACCCCTCATCGGGGCTGAAAAGTTAAGGGAAAGAAACCAGAAAAAGAAGGTGGGGGAGGAGAAGAAGATCAAGCTGGCAGGTGATAAGTGAAGCCAGGTGAGGGGGAAGGTGGGTGATGAAATGTGAATCTGGGCAGGTATAGGTGGACAAGGTAAAGAGCTGAAGAAGGAGGAATTGATAAGAGTGGACCATATGAGAAAGGACTCCAGAGGGAGGAGATGGGCAGGTAAAGCGAAAGAGAAGGGGAGTCAGAATGGGGAATGATAAAGGGAATGGGGGGGTGGGGAAGGAAGACCTCTGACCTGGGGTAACCCAATTTCCGGTAATTTCTTCCTCCTCCCACCATTCCCTTTATCATTCCCCATTCTCCGCTAAACTTTTCCTATCTAAAAACCTGCCCAGTGTAAAGGGGAGATGGCCAGTATAAGAGGAGGAAGACAGGTGCTAGAAGGTGGTGGGTGGAACCAGACTGAGGTGTGGGATGATGGGCAGCTGGACCATGGAGGGTGGAGGGAGAGTTAGAGGCTTGAAGACCTTGTGGAGACAAATGGCTGCTGGTTTTGGAATCTGTTAAGTAAGGAAGTTGACAAAAAGAACCAAATAAAGCATAATACATAGGACCAGAATTAGGCCATTCAGCCCATTGAGCACTCTATCTTTCAATCATGGCTGACATTTTCCCTCTTTACCCCATTCTCCTGCCTTTGTCCTATAACCTTTGATCTGCTTACTAATCAAGAACCTATCAATTTCTGCTTTAAATAAACCCAATGACTAGCCCTCAACAGCCGTCTGTGGCAATGAATTCCACAGATTCACCACTCTCTGGCTAACGAAATTCCTCCTCTTCTCTGTTCTAAAGGGATGTCCTCATATTCTGAGGATGTGCCCCACTACTTCTAGACTCCCTTCACCAAAGGAAGCCTCTTCTCCACATCCACTCTATCCAGGCCTTTCAGTATCCTATAGGATTCAATCAGACAGCTTCTTCCCTCCACCCATCCTTCTAAACTCAAGCAACTACGGGCCCAGAGCCACCAAGCACTCCTCATACATTAATCCTTTTGTTTCCGGGATCATTCTCATAACAGGGCAGGAATATTGTTCTATTGAAAACTATTCAGGTGCTAAGGGGTACTCTTGTTTATTCATTATTTGACAAGTCCTGATTTGTTAAAACATCCTGCTGTCCCTTGAAGGATAAATATAATGGGGATTTTCTCATTCCTGGCATCCACTACAATGTGCTTTTGTTTATACATGGAAATAGATTTGGCTCCTTTCATATGTAAAGTTGCCCAAATTATAATAGAATTGTTTTCATTCACGCTTATTAATTGTGCAGTCCTAGTTGCCTTTTAACTAATGATTTGGAACAGTTCAGGGTTGGTCACATTGCTGAGAGTGTGGGATCTTAAGGCCAAACTGGGCAAGCAGAGATTTTAATTATTCATTTATTGGATTTAAATTGCCCCAACTTTTTGCTTTGTCTCTAGATAACTAGTTCAGGTCTCTGGATCTGTAATCTAGTAATGTCTGCCACAATAGAGGGATTTCCTGGTGGCCTCCCATTTTAATCCTACTTCCCATCCCCATTTCCAACATGCCGGTGCATGGCCTCTACTGCCACAAAGAGGCTACGCAGGTTGGAAAAGGTTTAGCGGGATGGGACCATCTCAGGAAAACCCCTTGGCGGAATGGGCAGGTTAAGATGAAGGACCTGTTACCCTGCTGTATAACTCCATAATACACTCAGTCCTGATAGAGGGCCTCAACCTTGAATATCAATTATCCCTCTGGCTCCACAGATGTTGCTTGACCAGTTGAGTTCCTCTAGCAGTTATTTATGCTATCAGAATATTAGTTTACACCACAAATTATCTACTAGGTTATTTAATTTCATCTGTAGAGGAAAACCAGGAGCCAGAGCCAGGTTGGTCAAGTGAAGTTGCATTCAAAGTCTTTGGACTCTGTTCCTTATGTGGCAGCTGTAAATCTCAAATCTGAGAGAGGATTTAGTTCAGGAAAGCCATTAAAAGATATGGGGTAAAAGGCAGGTCAATACAGTTTAGGCCACAATTCAGCCATGACTTCATGAGAACCATTCTGGGCTAAGTAGAGGGGTGTTAGTTAGGTAGTTTTTTTAACTGAGGGAAGGAACATGCAAGGATCATTAGACATTGGTGATTGATAGTGAATGATAAAAATTATTAGAAAAACCCCACAACTAATTTTGAACAATGTTCACAACACAGAGAGCATAGAAAAATGGTGTAAATGTCAAACATTGCTCAAGGCGATGAAAAGCTCTATAAAATTAAATTTTTGTTACTATATGTTACAACTCTATTAACCCAATAAAAGGAAACAAGTTATCATACTGTACAAGAGGGCATCATTCTGCTGACCACTACACAACCATGCCACCCTTGTGTTGCACCAATTCAGTGGCTAGATTTCTTACATTATATTCTCTTATGATATAGAGGACCATTCAATCTGAAATGACTCTTCAAGCAATCTCAACAATCCTAATCCCCCACTTACTTCCTTGGGTGGGCTTTAGCAGAACTTTCTGATGATAAAATAGAAGGTAAATGCCTCTTAAGGAAAGTTAGGTGACAAAAAGGAATAACTTGATTAAAACCTGGCAAATAGGGTTCTTTCAACACTATTAATACGGCACAACAAATTCTTTGTATAACATAAATGAACCAGCAAAGAAAAGCAGCTTTTCTTTTTCATGAAGAATCAGCATTAGTGCCATTCTGAATGGCCCTCAAGATCACAATGGTGAGTTATATTTGTAAAACACTGTTGTCACTTTTGCAAAGACACTCCTGAGATGCCTTTAAACATGGACTTCCAGAATCTTGACCCAACGACCAAGGAACAGATGATATTTCCAAGAAATATAATCAATCACTTGCCTCTACTTTCAAGAAACCACTCTATTAAAAGCATTCTATTTTAATCAGGATTATATCACATTTCAAAGATACTGCAAGTTAAACTCACTTTCTCATCATGTAGAGATCTCCACTTGCATTGAACTGTGGTCTCTGTACAATTACAGTTCCAGGGTAGGGACAGGGCTTTGTGTCGGACTGACTGAACATCTGCATTCCAACAGGACCATGGTTCATCACTGGAGGGGGTACCATGTGGCTGGAAGTTGAGGTTATTACTGAATGTACACGGAGAAGTTGTGGATTGTACGCCTGGCCATAAGGAAGCCTCTGTACATTATGTGATGGGGCATTAGCATAAAGTGCAGGATGTGGAACTTGATGCGAATAAATTCCACTAGTTATTTGACTATTATAAGCTGTAGAAGCCAAGTGAATAACTTGCTGCCTTTGAGATGCATTTTGGACGTGGAGATCTGAACACTCTTGCTGCCTACCCTGCTTGTTAGCTTTTGCACTATTGTCTTCCATTTTGGATGTCGGAACTCTCCTCTCATCAGCCTCAGTTTTTAGCTTCTTTACTGAAGCTTCTTGCAAAGGTTTGGTCTCATTTCTTTCAGGAATTAGCTGGTTGGAAAATCTATCAATTCTGTCTTTCCGATGGGCATGCGATTGCTTGCTGCCTTCTCGTAAGAAAATGAGTGGGGACTGGCTGTATAAAGGAGACTGCCCTGAAAGGTAACCTCTCTCAGGTATTACACTGGAGTGAACTGACTGCTGAGGGCGGTAGTTAAGACTACTTAGCTGGGTGGCAATTTGCTGAGGTGTGGGATGCTGGTAAAAGTGGGAGGGTTGACCTTGCATTGGGTGAACCAACATAAAAGGGGGAGCATGCTGGCCAAATGAATGGCCTGGTGGCAGGCTGTCAGGACTGCACCCCAGATAGTGCATGTAGGCTGGCACGGGTCCGAACTGGTGCCTGGTCTCAGGGTGGGTGAGAACAGCTGGGTTCCTTTGGTGCATGCCACCAACTGCTTCAGCGCTGCCATTAGACAAATCCATAAGCGCATTTGCATTATTTGGTAACTTCAGTTTGAGATTTTCCACTGACTTTGGGTCTTTTGTGCTGCGTTTTTCACTGACAGTAGAACACTTTTGCAGAGATGCAGCTTCACATTTGTCAGAAGGCAAACTGGGCCGTTCCATTTTCTGACTGATGAGATTATTTTTCAGCTCAGCTTCTGTCCTGACCAACTCTTTATGTGCATCAGAGTTGACGCGTCTTTTCTCCGAGTCTTCTGCCTTTGAAAGCACCAAATTCAACACCTCCCTTGATTTACCATCTGAGTCTTTCTCCCCAGATGCACTGTTACCACAGCTTTTCTGTTCCTTTTTAAATGCTACATTTCCACCAAGTCTCTCCAATTCACCGCTCTCCAGGAAAGAGTCCTGCCGGTGTAGATTAGATGCTGCCGAGGTATTTAGAGGAATGACTTCATTTGAAATGAGGTCCTTGTTCTTCAAGTGATGATGCTGATCTGCAGGAAACACAGTAGTGTAGGCAGTCTGTTTTAGCAGTGCACCTTAAGGGGTTGAAAGATAGTAAAGTGTAAGAACTGAAATGGTATAATTCAATCTTAATCTTAAGAAGCTAAATTTACTCCAATATATTATACATTTAAAATAAGATTCAAGTAGAGAAAGCTACATTTTGGAGTTCTATCATTGTTCAAACGTCAAAGCTTAAAAACAGAATGAAATTTATATTGATTTAAATAGAAACTGGTGTAGGTCAGCTTTCTGGGTACTTTAGGAAAGGGTTTAGAGAAGGGCCTGGAGAACACATGCACCAATTTAATGTTCATCCAATAAAGTTAGGCTCAGAGTTTAATTTTCAATGAATAATCTCTCTTTTAGAAAGAAATATTTCCCTGACCCTTTTTAAGATATACTAAATTTGTACTTCTCTATGAACACTTGTTCATATTTTACCATGTTTTCTCAAGAAAACAAGTACATTAATAGAATAGAATCAGAATCAGGTTTAATATAACAATCAATTTGTTAACTTAGCAGCAGTACAATGCAATTTTTAATATATATATATATATAAAATAGTTAAACATCATGCAAAAACACAAAAAAAAGTGAGGTAGTGTTCACGTATTCAATGTCCATTTAGAAATTGGATGGCAGTGGAGAAAAAGCTGTTTGTGAATTGTATGTCTTCAGGCTTCTTTCTGTACCTCCCTCTTGACGGCATGTCCAGGGTGATGGGGTCCTTATAATAGTGGATGCCGCCTTTCTGAGGCACCGCTCCTTGAAGATGTCTTGGATACTACAGAGGCTAGTACCCATGATGGAGCTAACTAGTTTTACAACTTTCTGTAGCTTCTTACAAACCAGTGCAGTAGCCTCCTCACACCAGATGGTGATGTAGCCTGGTCAGAATGTTCTCCATGGTACATCTGCAGAAGTTTTCAAATGTTTCAGGTGACAGATCAAATCTCCTCAAACTCCTCATGAGACATAGCCTTCTTTATAGCTGTATCTATATTATGGGACCAGGTTAGACTTGAAATTGCTCACTCACTCCATTTCTGGTCCTTCTAAGGATTGGTTCATGTTCCCTTGTCCTACCCTTTCTGAATAGGCAATTGCAATTGGAATCATTCTCTCTCTCTCTCTCCCATCCCCATTGACCTGGGGCTTACAGGGAAAACTAAATTTTAATCTTTAATGAACATATATCACAAAACAACAGATGTCCTTGCAGTGACCTGTGGTTAAAGACTTCCAGTCAAATAGCATTCTTCCTCCAATGTGCCTTTTTAAAAATATATTTTCTACAGCCAAGCCAAATGTAAATCCAATCTCCTAAATCTGCATGGATTCCATGTGACTTAGGTTACCCTACCATGAGGGATCTTGTTGGGAGCTTTACTAAGTACATATGTATAGTATTCACTATTCAAATCTCATTAATTTTTAACAACCTCAAAAAGACCATCAAATTGGTAAGAAATGCACATGTATAGTCATGTCATTCTAGAGAGAGAGCATCCCAACAAGCTGCATCCCTGTATGACATGGAAACTGCACACTGTGGCAAACAGGAAGGCTCTAAAGGCGTTGTCAAAACTGTCCATTGCATCACTGGCACCAGCCTACCCGCCCATCAAGGACATATATACAGAAAGATGCCAAAAAGGGCCAGTAACATCGTGAAAGATCCCACCCACCCTGCTCATGTACTGTTTGTCCTACGCCCATCTGGGAGGAGGCTATGTAAAATCCAGGTGAGAATGCACCAGACTCAACCTGAAATGTCAACTGTATTTTTTTTCCATGGGTGCTGCCTGGCC
This sequence comes from Hemitrygon akajei, assembly GCF_048418815.1. Taxonomy (NCBI): domain Eukaryota; kingdom Metazoa; phylum Chordata; class Chondrichthyes; order Myliobatiformes; family Dasyatidae; genus Hemitrygon; species Hemitrygon akajei. The sequence continues at coordinate 177,772,943 of NC_133129.1, forward strand.
TGCAGAGTTCCTCCAGCAGTGTGTGTGTGTTGCTCAGATTTCCAGCATATGCAGATGTTTTCTCTTGTTTGGGACTCAACAGCAGTTACTTTCCCCAAAGAGTAAGGTTGATCAACACCTCTACTCACTAATCCACCCCTCAACAAGACGAACCACCACTACTTCATCTTTCTTGTCATTCACCTAATGCACAGACACTCCTGTGCCTAGCGTCACTTTATGGACATACAATCAATGTACATAAGCTATCTTATGTATTTCTATTTATTGTTTTATTATTATTATATTCTTTATCTTACTGTGTTTTTTATGCTGCATCGGATCTGGAGTAACAATTATATTTTCCTTTACACATGTGCACTAGAAATGACATTAAACAATCTTGAACGACCTGCCCTGCACAAAGCCATTTCTGTTTGTCCCTAATAACTTTGTTTTTTCAGATGTGAGTACATCCTGTCCCAAAAGACTTCTCCAGTAATTTCCCCACCGCTGATCCAAGGTTCACTGGCCAATGATTGGTTTGTCTCCACTGCCTTTCTTAAACATATGGCTGTTCTAAAACTTCCCTTTTTCTTTTTGACTGAATTTGCAAAAGCTCTTGTCATCCAAGGTTCCTGAACTTTGCCATTCTTGCCTTCCTTCCTCAAAGGGTCATGTTGGTCCTGAATTCTAGCCACTTGGCCTTTAACCAAATCCCACACGTTCAAATTTGAGCTTATTGTCATATGGACAAACTTGTCTTCATAAATGCAATGAAAATTTTATTTGCAGCAGAAACACTGGCAAAGCATAAATGTAACATAAATTGTGCACAATAGAAGTGGCTGTTCTTGATCATGTTGGGCTTTGGACATGACTTTAAATCTCATTCCTAATGGGAAGCTACAAGAAGATGGCATGGCTCGAATGGCAGGCAGGGTTCTTTGATGGATGCTGCCTTCTAAGACAATTAGATATGTGACTGGTGGAGTTCTCTAGGGATCGATGCTGGGTCTGTTTGTCATCTATATCAATGATTAGGGGTATAGATAGGGTACTTGCAAAAAAACTGTTTCAACTGAGTTTGGGAAAGACAACCACCAGAGGTCATGGGTTAAGAGTGAAGGGTGAAAAGTTTAAAGTTTAAAGGGAATGTGAAGGGAAACTTCTTCGCTCAGAGGACTGTGAGAATGTGAAATGAACTGCCAGCAGAAGTGGTGCATTCAAGCTCGACTTCAATGTTTAAGAGGTTTGCATATGTACATGGATGAGAGGGATATGGAGGGCTATGGTCCCGGTGCAGGTCGATGGGAGTAGGTAGTTTAAATAGTTTAGCATGGACTAGATGGGCCGAAGGGCATGTTACTGTGCTGTACTTTTCTAAGATTCTATAGCTTTAACTCCTCAACCAGCTGCTCCCAATCTACACTCACCAGCTCCTGCCTAATACTGTTCCTAGATTTAGCACAAGGTACAGTCTGCTCTTTATCCATAACTGGATAATTTAAATACTGAGGGTACAGATACATGTCAATTTCAAGTTATTTTAAAACATGTATAATAATGAAAATGTATAACTTTCACGTCTGATCTGTAATGACACTTTTTTCCTTAAAGGAAATACAAAAATGCATCGAGTGAAGAGACAAATACTTTTATGATGAATAAGAACCGATGGCTTCTGTTAGCATGCAACTCATTTTTCATTTACATTCTCACGAAGCAAGCGCCAGTAACCTAGTCAACCACTGAGGATACTGTGCAGAGCTGTTCTGCATCTTCTAGTGATGCCAAATTCAACGTCCTGGAAGTGTGGGCTGGGCTGGGCCAACCCTAACGTTACAAATTGAACCCAAAATGAAATTAGTAACCAGAGCATGAATTCAAGTGAGAAATTCCAGTGGTGCGCTTAGCCACTAACCTAATTCTTCTTTCATTTGGTTAGGACAAGTAATGGTACTAAAGAAACACTTTAACAAAGAAAATTCTAATCCTACTCAAATTTACAACGATACTCATCTGAGATTATCCCACTCGATAAACACCGAACCAATTGAGGCTCCTTTCTTGAGGATGGTCCAGCCCTTTGCCATTCCCATTTATCATCTCCTGGCTCCTCTTCATACCCCTCCCCCATCCACCCGACTTCACCTATTATTACCTTCTAGCTCGTCTTCCTCCCCCTCCCCCAACCTTATTCTGGCACCTTCTTTCCTTTGCAGTTCTGAAGATGGGTCTCGGCCCAAAATATCGACTGTTTATTCACTTCCATAGATGCTGCCTGACCTGCTGAGTTCCTCCAGCATTTTGTGTGAATTGCAGAAAGTTTAAAAGGAGCCTGAGTAAGATTCTTAAAGAGTTAAATGGTTTAGAAAACATAGAATCAGACTGAAACAACAGCAGCTTTTTGGAGAATCATCCAATTGTCCTATATCCCTGTTGCCTTGCAAATCTCTATCCTGCAACTCTGTATACAAATTAGTACTGAACCTGTTTCTACCAGGCTCTTACCCAGTCTAATTGGAACTGTCAATAAAGTAAAAGAAAATAAAGCCACATCCCTTCTGTCAATTATTTAAACCAATTTCCTTTACACCGGAGCAACATACACAAACACACAATGCTGGAGGGACTCAGCAGGTCAGGCAGCATCCATATGGAAATGAATGAACAGTTGAGAAACTTCATCAGAACTGGAAAGGGAGGGGGGAAGATGCCAGAAAAGGTAGTGGTGGGGAGGGGGGAAATGTGGAATTAGTACAAGCTAGAAGGTGAAGATGGGTGGGAGGGGGAGGGGGGATGAAGTAAGAAGCTGGCAATAGGTGGAAACGGTAAAGGTCTGGAAAAGAAGGAATCTGATAGGAGGGGAGAGTGGACCATGGGAAAAAGGGAAGGAGGGACACCAGAGGGAGGCGATAGGCAGGTGAGATGAGGTGAGAGACCAGAGTAGGAACAGAAGAGGGAAGGGAGAGGGAGGAAAATTACTAGAAGTTGGAGAAAATGATGTTCATGTTCGAGGCTAAATAGATGGAACAGAAGGTATTGTTCCTCCAATCTGAGAGTGGCCTCATTGTGGCAGAGGAGGATACCATGGACCAACATGTCAGAATGGGATTGGGTATTGAAATTGAAATTTGAGCAACACACAAAATACTGGAGGATTTTCTCATGTTTGTAATTGATAATGACCTGATAGTCCCGGGTGGGGTTTTTTTTTCCCCAAAGGGGTAAGTAAAAGGTGGTGTCTGTGAGTTGCCACCTAGCTTCAACAAAGTAGAGGTGAGTCAGAGAGACTACAACAACACCCACTTTGTCTGCAGGTTTGATTCATAGAGTGGAGGGCAGTGCATTCAGAGAGGGTAAGATATGAAGAGGGCAGAAGAATGCTGAAGTCAAGCCGGTTGATGTCTCTTCAGCAACTCAGTGAGGTGTGGGCAAAGGGGGACAAAGGTGTTGCTTTCGACGTCCAGCACCTGCAAAATCTCTTGTTTACTTAATCAAAGCAGCTCATTATTTTAAACACTTGCCATATTTCCACAATTTCTTTGGTCTTAGAGGAAAAACTGTTTCTCAGAACTGAAATTATTTATTGCAAACACTATTCCAGTAAATACTTTCTGCATCCTTGACTTCTTCCCCATAGCTGGTACTTCAAAGCTGAAATCTATTTTTCATGGGAGGAATACTACAGCCTAGTATTCCATTCAGATTAGAATATAAGTGCAAGGATGTACTGCCGAGGCCCTTCTGATTTTGAAGATTCGATCTTCTGATTTTGTCTTTTTCCCCTTTCCATTCCAGTCCCTATGAAGGGTCTTGGCCCTAACCATCGACTCTTTATTCTTCTCCATGTTGAATTTCTCCTGCATTTTATGTCTGTCATCCTGGAATTACAGCATCTGCAGAATCTTCTGTGTTTATATATCGCTGAGACTTGAAAAGGTACTGTACTACCTCAATGCACTAACAAATTCATCTGTGTGAACAATATGCAAGAGCTTTTTCACTGTACCTTGGTTCATGTGACAATAATAAACCAATTCCAATTTGGAATCTGTGAATAATTTCGGGCCCAGTACTGGTGATCTTAGAAATCTGAGTCCAGAGGAGGTTCACAAGAATGATCTTGGGAATAAAAGCTTTAACCTATGAGGAGTGTTTGATGTCTACAAGCACACTCAGTGGAGTTCAGGAAGATGAGGTGGGGCATGGTTCTCATAAAAACCTACTGAACACTGAAAAGCCTGGATAGAATGGACATGAGGATGATGCTTCCTATAGTGCGGAAGTCATAGTCTAGAGGGCACAGCTCAGATTAAAGGGATGTCTCTTTAGAGTGGAGACGAGCAGGAATTTCTTCAACCAAAGGATGCAAGCCTGTGGTTTATATTATTGGCTAGTTTGCCCTCATATTTCACCTTTTCCCTTCTTATAGCTTTTTTATTAGTTGCCTTTTGTTGGATCTTAAAAGCTTCCCAATCACTTTTGCTACCTTATATGCCCTTTCCTTGGCTTTTAAGAAATCCTTAACTTCCCTTGTCCGCCACGATTGCCTACCCTGCCATTTGAAAATATCTTCTTCTGTGGGACATATCTATCCTGTGCCTTGTGAACTATTCCCAGAAACTTCAGCCATCTCTGCTGTGCCGTCATCCCCGCCAGTTATGGGAGATAATATGGGAAAATTCTTTGATGAGAGCAGGGTAGACAAAACAGATTCAGTAGACGTGGTGTACTTTGATTTTCCGAAGGCCTTTGACAAGGTGCCACACATGAGGCTGTTTAGCAAAATAAGAGCCCATGGAATTACAGGGAAGTTACTAGCGTGGGTGGCACATTGGCTGGTTGGCAGAAAACAGCGAGTGGAAATACAGGAATCCTATTCTGAATGGCTGCCGGTTGCCAGTGGAGTTCCACAGGGGTCAGTGTTGGAACTGCTACTTTTTACGATGTATGTCAATGATATGGATTAGTGATGAATTAATGAATTTGTGGCTAAATTTGCCGATGATACAAAGATAGGTGGAGGAGTGGGTAGTGTTGAGGAAACAGAGCCTACAGAGAGACTTAGATAGTTTAGGGGAATGGGCAAAGTAGTGGCAAATGAAATACAATGTTGGAAAGTGTATGGTCATGCACTTTGGTGGAAGAAATAAACAGGCAGACTATTATTTAGACAGGGAGGGAATTCAAAATGCAGAGAAGCAAAGGGATTTGGAAGTCCTTGTGCAAGATACCCTAAAGGTTAACCTCCAGGCTGAGTCAGTGGTGAAGAAGGCAAACGCAATGTTGGCATTCATTTCTAGAGGTATAGAATATAAGAGCAGGGATGTGATGTTGAGGCTCTTTTAGGCACTCGTGAGACCACACTTGGAGTATTGTATACAGTTTTGGGCTTCTTATTTTCGAGAATGATTCCAGGAATGAAAGGGTTACCGTATGAGGAACGTCTGGCAGCTCTTGGGCTGTATTCCCTGGAGTTCAGGAGAATGAGGCAGGGATCTCATAGAAACATTCCAAATGTTAAAAGGCCTGAACAGATTAGATATGGCGAAGTTATTTCCCATGGTAGGGGATTCTAGGACAAGAGGGTACGACTTCAGTATTTAAGGACATCCTTTTTGAACTGAGATGTGGAGAAATTACTTTAGTTAGAGGGTGGTAAATCTGTGGAATTTGTTGCCATAAGTGGCTGTGGAGGCCAAGTCATTGTGTGTATTTAAGGCAGAGATAGATAGGTTCTTGATTAGCCAGGGCATCAAAAGGTATAGGGTGAAAGCAGGGGAGTAGGGGATGACTGGAAGAAATGGAAATGGATTTTTGTCCCGTGATTGAATGGCGGAGCAGACTCGATGGGCCAAAATGGCCTACTTCTGCTCCTCTATTTTACGGTCTAAAATGTGGGTGAAAAGATCACCCATGACAGAACGAAAGAGCAGACTCGATGGAGCAAGGATCCTAATTCTGCCCCTGTATCTCATGGTCTAATCCAGTTGGAAATTCTGGAGCAACTTGGCAAGAATGAGGCACAAACAGCTAGGGAGTCATACAGCGATGCAGCATGGAAAAACGAAACAGGCCCAAGATAACTGGTCTGATCCTATTTGCTTGCATCTGGCCCAAATTTCTCTGAACCTTTCCTAGCTTTGTAAATGTCCAAACACTAATTGCATTTGCCTCTAGCACATTCCATATACTCAGCCTATATAGAAAAAGTTGCCCTTCAGCACTTTAAATCTTTCCTTTCACTTTAAAACCGTCTTGTATTGGGCACCCCTACCCTTGGGAAAAGAAATTGGCTATTCATTTTATTCATGCCCCTCATGAGTCTACCAATGTGACTTGCTGTTCTGATTCAAAGGTGCAAGAGGGTAATACTCTGACCAGAGGGCTTGCGCTGGGTCTTTCTTTTTGTCCTGGAGCATAGGAAGCTAAGGGTTGACCTTACAGATGTCCTGCCAAAGGGTTTTGGCCTGAAACGTTGACTGTACTCTTTTCCTAGATGAGCATTTTGTGGGTGTTGCTCGGATTTCCAGCATCTGCAGATTTTTTCTTGTTGGTGATCGTATCACCTCCTGCTGCTGCCCCTCCTCCTTCCCTTTCTCCTATGGTCCACTTTCCTCTCCTATCAGATTCCTCCTTCATTAGCCCTTTATCTCTTCCACCCATCATTTTCCAGCTTCTCACTTGCTCCCCACCCACCTACTTTCCTCTTCACCTGGTTATACTTCTCAACCTTCCAGCTCATACTCATTCCCCTCACTCGACCTTCTTATTTCTGCTTCTTTCCCATTCCTTTCTTGTCCTGATGAAGGGTCTCGGCATGAAAAATCGACACTTTATTCCTTTCCATCGATGCTGTCTGAACTGCTGAGTTCACCCAGCATTGTGTGTCTGGACTGTGACTTTTATTCTGTCTGGGTAGCCCCAAACCTGATGGCACGAACATTGATCTCTCGAAGTTCTGGCAATGCCACCCTCCCCTTTCCCCATTCCCATTTCCCCCTCTCACCTCATTTTCTTATCTGTCCATCACCTCTCTCTGGTGCTCCTCCCCCTTCCCTACTGTCCATGGCCTTCTGTGCTCTCCCATCAGATTCCCCCTTCTCCAGCCCTGTATCTCTTTCACCATCAAATTCCCAACTCTTTACTCCACCCCTTTTCCTTTCACCTATCACCCAGTGTTCCCTCCTCCCCTTCCTCCCACCTTCTTACTCTGACTCTTCATCTTTTTTCTCGAGTCCCAACAAAGTGTCTTGGCCCGAAATCTTGACTGTACTCTTTTCCATAGATGCTGCCTGGCCTGCTGAGTTCCTCCAGCATTTTGTGTATGTTGCTTGGATCTCCAGCATCTGCAGATTTTCTCTTGTTTGTGTCTTGCAGAGTTTGGCAAGTCTGAACAAGGGAGCTAGAAGCTGTATTTTCCTCACTCAGTTCCACTCAAGTAGTTCAACGCTACCGTTTTCCCAATAAAAATTGCCGACAGGCTTGCAGTGAGACATGGATAGTAATGGGGATCCCAGTTCTGAGGTAATGCCAGGTATTGCACAAGACATGTTTATTACAGAAGTTTCTCAACTCACCTTGGAAACACTATAGACTCCACTCTGCCAACTTAAAGATCAAATAGGTGTGAAGACACTCAGGGAGCTAAACAGAAGCTTAAGAGGACATGACAGAACCTTAAGCTTTAGAGGGGGTATAAGACACCTACCAGTAAGAGGTTTGTGGTTGAGTGAGCTAGGGCTTTTCTCTTTGGAGAGAATGAGGATAAGAGGTGACTTGATAGATGATAAAAGGTAGAGATAGCCTGAGACTTTTCCCCAGGGCAAAAATGGCTAATGCTAGAGGGCATAATTGTAAAGTGATTGGAGGAAAGTGTGGGGAGGGGAGCAGTGTCAGAGGCAAGTTTTATTTTGCACACAGAGTGCAAAATGCGTGAAACACATTCTGAGGGGTAGTGATAGACAGATAACCTCTGAGGGGTCTGTGGACACAGGCTAAGAACCACTGCATTAGGGGCATTTAAGAAACTCTAGGTATACACATAGATGATAGAAAAATGGAGGGCTATGTAAGAGAGAAGGGTTAGATTGATCTTTGAGCAGAATGGCACAACATAGTGGTCTGTATGGTGCTGTAATGTACTATGTTCTAATGCTTCATACCAAATAACTTCATTATATTTTGTCAGTTGAAACACAGAACTAGAAATATTTAATGATCAATCATATTTCATGATACAGCCAATTCTTGCAACATTCTATTAAAACTAGTTACCTTTAAGAGGTGGTCTTTGAGAAGTTTGGTCAGGAGGACTGCAGGTAGGAGTGTTAAAAACAGAAGTCTGCATCTGAGATTTAACTGGCAGAGATTCACTGAGTTTTACAGAAATTCCATAAGTACTGGGTGGAATTTCTTTTTGGACAGGACTGCCAGATCCGAGTATTGAATTGTTCAATGTCGATGGATGGCCCTGCATATCAAGTCCTGTGTGTTCCACTGACATTCCCTGAGATGATACAGGAATAGATTTTGCTGTTGGTAGTTTGTGTTCAAAGTGTTGACTGGAACTGTACAAATATCCAGACCTTACTGGTTCTTTAATCTGATTTAAATCCACTGTTCCGTGGCAATCTTTACTTGATTCGGTTGATGGTTCAGCTGCTCCTCCACTGCTGTGCCCTGATGGGATAGTAGTGGTTGAATGGGAACCAGGAATTTCTGCCTCAGTCTGCGGAAGCCCCTGACTCAGAGGCCTATTTGGTCTACACATGGAGGAATGTGTTGGTGCTTGAGGTTCGGTACAGCTGGTAGGCACCTCTGTGTGAGGTGGCACCGTTCCAAAACCATTAGACGTAAGGCTATGTGTCTGTAAACTTGCCGAACTGGAACACGCCGTATCAGAGATCCCTGCTCCATTCATCAACATCAGTTGCTAAAAGGAAAAACAACAGGAAAACTTCTGAAGTAAGAAACAAGCACAATCAAATTTCTAAAAAAATATTGTTGCACTAGAACATCTCTTTTTGGCAGATTTAAATAGTTTAGCGCAGTTTAAAAATGGGGCGCCATGGTAGCGTAGTGGTTAGTGCAACGCTATTACAGCTCGGAGTGTCGGAATTAGGAGTTCAATTCCGGAGTCTTACATAAAAAATATGTACACCCTTCAATGAGTACGCGACTTTCCTCCGGGTGCTCTGGTTTCCTCCGACAGTTCAAAGACGTACTGGGTTAATTAATGATTGTAAAATTGTCCTGTGATTAGGCTAGGGGTAAATAGGTGGGTTACTGCACAGTGCAGCTCATTAGGCCGGAAGGTCCTGTTCTGCACTGTATCTCTAAATATAAAATTAAAATCAACATATTTATACCAAAACAAAAACAAGGATTCCAGATGGAACCCGGCCCTGGGTGCTGTCTGTGCAGAGTTCGCACATTGTCTCAGTGAACATGTGCACTTCCTTCTGTGCTCTGGATTCCTTCACATTCTAGAGACACACTGCTAGGTTCATTGACATCTGTAAATTACCCAACTGCAGGCCAATAGCAAAAGAAATTAAATAGGAGTTGATGGGCCAACGTGGAGGGAGAACAGGCTGAAGATGAGAATATGTTGAAAGGGATAATTGGTCCCTGAGAGCATGGACCAAATGACCACCTACCAATTTTGGAAAACTCACACTCACTGAAATGTTGACTTTCAGGAATGGAATACACTTCAGATTTAATTTGGTTTTAAGGGGGAGAAATAAAACTTTCATTACTTTGCCTCAATAGTGGGTCTGACTATAAACATCAAAAGAGCATCTCCAAATGTGACTGTATGAATCTTTCCATTCACCACAACATTTCCAAGAAATACTGTCAGCTCATCTTTAGCACTGCAAATACAAGAAACGTTTGCATTTTCCAGAAGACTATGGCACATAGGAGGGGGAATTAGGCCATTCAGCCCATTGAGTCTGCTCCATCTTGGCTGATTTATTTTCCCTCTCAACCCCATTCTCTTGCCTTCTCCCTGTAACCTTTGATGCCCTTATTAATCAAGAACTCAACAACATACTCCTGCAAGTAAAAAGAGAGAGAAAAAGAAGAATCCCCAGTTGATTCAGTGGACAGAATGCCAAGCCATCATTTATGCATCCTGCAATATATTAGTACGCTACATGCCAGTGACTTAATTTTAACTAGTCATTTAAACTTGTCAGCATTGCAATGGTGCCATTTGATTTTTCCAGATCACACTAGCTTGAAAAAATGAACTGCAATTTGTTTAAATGAAAAACAATATTCCATAGAATAAGTTACAGATTTGTTTGGTCTTTGTAAAACATCTAGATGATTTTAATAATAATAATAATAATAATAATAATAATAATAATAATAATAATAATAATAATTCAGAATACCTGCATCCGGTATTGCTGCTGAAACCTTTTTCGTATTGGTTCCATAACAATCCGCCCTGATACACCAGGAGTTTGAGACTGGGGAACAACTTCAGAACTTGTGAGTGAACCACTGACTGGATGTTGCTATAGGTGAGACAAGAGTGTGGTTCAGCATTTACAGGTAGAATCAAAACCACAACTGATGATTGAAAACTTTCCCCCTCCTTCATGGTCTTATTCTGGTTCTAGCCAAACTCAAAAGTTCAAACTACATTTATTATCAAAGCAGGTATACAATGTACAACCATGAGACCAATCTCCTTACAGGCAGCTGTAAAACAAAGAAACTCAATAGAATCCATAAAAAACCATCAAACACCCAATGTACAGAAAAGAAACTGGGAGCAATAGAAGGTAAGCAAATAACATTTAAAACTAAAGTTCACCAAAGTGAGTCACATCCATGAAGACAGTCATATCTAATGGAATACCATTTTATTCATCAGGTTGACAATACACAACATAACGGATTCAGTTTTACGATGGCCTTCATTTTGAACTATGTAACATGATTATCATATTAACCTATGCAGGTAATCTTGGAATGTCTAATGTGCCATTTCCAAAATTCCTAGGCTTTTTTGTTAAATAACAAAATGATTTAAACTACATGGTTGACTATCCACAAATCTTAGTTTGGAATCTGGTCCTAGCAATGCTAGTTCACAATACTTCTGAGCTGATTCAAGAACACCTTGCCTTAAAGAGTGACAAGCACTGGGTTCCACTTTCAATCAAAGGCAGCATTTATGCTGTAAGCTGTTTGAGAGAGACCCAGTGGAGAGGAAGGCTGATGAAGATGCAGAGGAAGTGAAATGAAACAGTGAAGACCCACTCCTGCACAGGAACCCACCCACTCAGCTCCATAAAATGTAGACTAAATGCTCCTGGACAATTCAGATTACAAAGCTACCAATTACTTGAATGTCACTAAACAACAGGACAATACAAAGAAAGAAAACAAGTGGAAAGTTAGGCTCCAATTCAACTCCCGACAACAGCTAACACTGAAGTCAAAAAGCCCCTTCGGCCCACAATGTCCAGCTGACCATCATCCATACTAATCTTATTTACCAATAATTAGTTTGTAGTCTTCCGCATCTTATTAGATTTTTAAAAATGTTGTGACATTATCTTCTCAGGTGATAAGATGGTTACTAAGAATCACTCCATCCTCTTCAATTGTGCATTTTTAATCAGGTCGCTGAGAAAAACAAACCAAGCTAAGCCCATCTAAATCACTCCTCATAGCTGAAGCATCTCATCCCAAGCAATATCCTGCAAATCTCCTCTGTACCATCTCCAGCTTATTCATTTGCTTCCCATAGCATGGTACCAGAACTACCCAGAAATGGATTGATCAAATTCTATATGATGCTGTATATGACCTCCAAGCCCCAGTATTCTATGCCCTGGTGAATGGAGACCCACATCTAGTATGCCTCCTTCATGTTTATTTACCCGTGCTGCACTATTTAGGGGTTTATGAATGGCAAACTGAAGTCTCTCCTGTTGCACAATACTCTATGGAGCCTCACTATTCATGGTGTCCTTCACATCCTTATTACAGCATAAGACACAGGAGCAGATTAGGCTATTCGGTCCATCAAATTTGCACTACATTCAATCATTACTGATTTATTTTGACCCTCAACCCCATTTTCCTGCCTTCTCCCCATAACTCTTACTATCAAGCTTCGGTTTAAATATACTCAATAACAGTCGTATGTGGCATGAATTCCACAGATTTACCACCTGCAGGCTCAGAAATTCATCCTCATCTCTGTTTTAAAGGGAGATCCTTCTATTCTGAGGCTGTGTCCTCTGGTCCCGTATTCTCCTCTATGTCCATTCTATCTGGGCCTTTCAAAATTCAGTTGGTTTCAATGAGACCCCACCTCCCATCCCCCAATTCTTCGAACATCCATCAAACACTCTTCATATGTTAACCCTTTCATTCCTGGGATAAATTGCATAATCCTCCTCCGAACCATCTCCAATGCCAACACATCCTTTCTTAGATATGGGGCCCAAAATGCTCCACTTTTAGATCTTGCAAAATGGGAGAAACTGGGATTAAGTTCCACATGCCATTACCCCTGGTAAATGACCAGCAGATCAATATCACTGTGTAATTTAAGAATATCCTCCCTGCTATCAACACCATTATTTTCTGTACATATACCCTTTGGTAATTACCACATCGAATGTCAGGAGTACAGGTATTGTATTCTAACAAACTGAATGCTGATTTGATGTAAGCCCCTCATTAAGCATATCAGAATAAATTGTAATGATCCAGACAAACTAGTTTAAAATTTAGTGGAATTGGATTCCATAAATTTTAAAAATTCATCTAGGCAATCTGGTTTGGGGAAAATCTGACAGCCCACCTGCGTAGAATGGTAACCTCTTTTGCAGGAATCAATACATTCTGCAATTTCCTGCACAGAGTTGAACTTCCATAGCTGGAGGACCAGCTGACATATGCCCATATCGAGGCCTCTATTGGTTGGGGTCGACCATGGATATTGTGTCCTAGCTATCTACGTGATACGCAAACCATGGCAATACAATATGGAGAACAAGATAGGCAGCAGCGTCCCTTTGTCCACACAGCTGATGAATCCAAAGGAATGGCAGAGAAAGATACAACTTGGCACTAGTGGCATCACAGATGTTGCCAGTCTGTAATGAACTCTATGTACCACTGCCAAAGTGACTCTAGCTCCAGATTTTTCCTTGGGGTTTATTCCCAGGCCTTCCTCATGAGAGGGTATAGCCACAAGGCAGTGAAGGTTTGAGATCAGAGTCTTCCTTCTTCTAGATGAGCTGCCAACCTCAGCTGACGAGCCCTATCTGCCGAAAGTGACTTGTTTTAAGGTACCAGTAACCCACCTTTGCTCCTTCTCCTGTCAGTAGAAACAATTCCACCAGGCTCAGTAGCTCAGCCACATGTGAAGGCCAGGAGCTAGACTCGGTTGTCAAAGGCTATTTGGGAGGTACACCACTGGAAGCATTAAATAGGTACTGGGAGCTTATCCCCATTATTACCCCTGGCTATAACAACCTTAAGGAACCAAAAAAAGTAGCACTCTAGCCGGAAGGAAGAAAAGGCAAGCAAAAAAGGATTAATCAAAGTTTTATAATGTTGTACATGACCTCTATGCTCTTATATTCTAACCTGAATGAGAACCCACATCCTTCCATATTTTAGAGATGGGAATAATACTAAAGGACCATAACTATTCTTTGATATCAGACTCATGAAATTACTAAGTAAATGCCAAATTCCCCGCCGTACCAAAATTTAATTGGTTTGTGATGCTACGGCAGAGGGCATTAGGACATGATCGTCCACTGCATAAATGGAATCACTTACCTCACTGAACAGGACAGCTAAGTGAGAAATTGGGTAAGATAATGGCAGTAAAATATGATACTAATCTACAAAAGTTATTATTAGAAAATGCTCTCACCTTCACCTCTGTGGTTTGCTTTTGAACTGTAACGTGCATCGGTTGTTGAGAACTTCCCTCCTCCTTGGGTTCAGCAATTACTTGCGGAATGTCACTGGCTGGACTACTGTTTAGAAAACCATTGACCTTTGGCGCTCCAAACCCATCATCAGCTGCTTTGGTCAGAGGCTTGGTTTCGTCCTTCACTAAATGGTTTGGTTTACTTTTCTGTTTGTCTTTCTTTCCACATGTAATCTTAGCTGAGAACTCATCTTCACTGTCCATTTCGTCCTTGGGAAAGTACTTAATCATTGCTTTGTTGAAGCACTTTTCCACAGCTCGGGCCATCACGGTATATTCTATAGACAAGCCAGTATGAAATCAAAAACTGAAATAATTTTGATAAACTTATTTGTAAGTACACCAGAAATAACATTTTTTCACTTGGACAAGAGAATATAATTTTGTATATAAAGATATGAAGACTGCAGAATGATTTAGTCTACTGTAGAAACACATGCAATAATGCAAAAGATTTGTTTGTTGTCCAAAGCAATTTTACGACAAGTAAATAACCAAATTATTTTGTTCCCAAAACCCATTTCAACCATGAAATATTCCCAGGTTCCATTTCATAAAATATAGCAAAAATGACTGTGTTGCAATCTAACAAAGGAAGATAGAAAGATTTCTTTCATCTTCCTTTCATTAAAGCAAAGGTATATCTTTCAGGCAAAAACACACAGCCTCAAACTAATTTTCCAATATTTAATGTGAATGAAAGCAGCGTAGATTTGAAACTTTCTCAGAGGCACTTAGTTAAGTAGAACAGAAAATAACCAGGATCAGACAAATTTCAATCAATAAATAGTGTTTAAGACTAAGGATTATTAACAACTTTAAATCATGTATAAAAACTAACCATTTCCTTTTCCATTGTATTGCTCACAGTTCTCAAACATGAGCCTAAAGTCAGATACAAAGGCCCACTTATTATTGTACTTTTTTTCGCTTAGCTTTTTCTCAATCGTTGACAGATCCATCGGTTCCTATGAACAGCAGAATGAATACAGGTGATCAGTGTTACTGCAAATGGACTTTGCTGCATTTATGAAAAGCATAATACATTTAGTAGGTAAAAGTTAATTGACTATTGGGGTCCAATCCCTTGCAAGGAAGCAGCAGGAATAGGTCAGATAGTTATATGCCAGCATACCATAATTGATAGTGGACATGGGGACTGATATGTGGAAAAAGGTCTTGGGGACTGGATTAATCTGCACAATTTGTTGAGATCAGAGACCATCACCATGATTTTAAAGGGATATCGCATTTGACCATAAGCAGAAAGTGGGTAGTCTGGGCCTGCACTCCAATAGTTGATTAACTTTTCTTTGGAGCAGGGAAGTGTACAAAAGTTATGAAAAACATTGTATGGGTGTAAAGTGAATGACTTTTCCCTTTAACAGTGTACCTGTAACTGGCAGAGTACCGTAGGGGCACCACAGTGGCATAGCAGTTAGTATGACGGTATTACAGCTCGGGTTCCTGATTTCACAGTTCAATTCCGGCTCCAAATGTAAGGAGTTTGTTCTGGTTTGTATGTCATTGTAAACTGTCCTTTGATTAGGCTAATGTTAAATAGATAGGTTGCTGGGCAGTGTATCTCTAAATAAACAAATAAGTAAACAGAGAATTTGGTTTAAACAGTAGGAGATTCAGAGCAGATTTAAAAGATTTATTTTCCACCAAGAGGGCAACTGAAATCTGGAACAAATTGCCCAAGAACTCTCGTTCGATTATCTACTTAGATGAGCATGTGAAACACCATGGCATACAGGTCTTTAGGCTGAGTGCAGTTTCACAATTTTGGATTTTAAGTTTTAGTAAATTGTTGACAGGGTTTGGAATTTTTCTTTTGATTTGACATGATGCACAATATTTTGCAGATTAACTCAAAAAATTCCTACTTCGATATATTTTAGATTTCAAAACTGAGACAGTAAACTGTGAAAATAGTTGTGAGGCTGAAAATTTTTTCAAGGCACTCTATGCTTCTAGTGAAATGGTAGACAAGGCTTGATGGTCACTCGATAAAATTCAGCTCCAAAGTTTCTAGAAGAAAACCAATTTTACTATTATTAACAGAATATCCTCTAGTCTGTTATACCTCAATGATTTTGTGGTAATCTGGAGCATAGGATTCATCCACCGGTTCACTAAATGGCCAGGAATCCTTGTGAACTTTTACAGCATCCAGTACTGCAAACAACAAAGTGTTCAGTGAGGTTGAAGCAAACACATGTATTGAAAAACCGAGAGCAGTACTATAGCTAAGTAAAATACAACTACTCTATCTATGTAAGCAGGAACATTACACTGAATCCCAAGCTATACCATACTGATGAAGGGTCCCAGTCCAAAACATCAACTGTTTACTTTTTCCAAAGATGCTGCCTGGCCTGTTGAGTTCCTCCAGCATTTTGTGTGTGTTGCTTTGGATGTCCAGCATCTGCAGATTTTATCATTTTTGTGTTCCACCCATCTGTGCTTATATCCCCATAAGTCATCTCCTACCCTACGTAATCAAACCTCGTCTGAACATGTTTCTATTTACCTTTATGCATCTATCAACCTAGTTCTTAGATATGCCAATGCTGCTCCATATTCAAGTCACTCTCTGGGTAAACTGGAATTGTCTTACATTGATGACTCAATCCTTTTGCTCTGATCGAGTCACCAAAATTTTTTTTTTTAAATCCCTGGAGAGCAGAATGGATCCGCTTGAAGACCAGAAAATGGCTTTAATTCAGGGGTTCACAGCTTGGGGACCACGGACCCCCAGTTAATGGCAAGGCTTCACGGCATAAAAAAAGGCTGGGAATCCCTGCTTTAATTCCTTGTTAGACTTTTAATGACTCCTCCAATAATCTCTTGTACCCACTCTGGCGTTATTTGATTTTTCTAAAAGATCACTTCTCTAAACAAAGGTCAAATGCAAAAATCATTCCAAACTATGATACACAAGTCCAATCAGAAGGCAAGACAATATGCAAAGACATTAAATGTTCAGATTTGCCAGAAGGCATTGTCACTGAAGTTTCAGCAAGTTACAATTACAGCATTGTCAATTCTTATAGATTAAACAACAAAAGAAATGTCACTGACCTTTATACATTGAAACATATTGTTCATCATCTGTATAATGCCTGGAGGAGAAAAAAAGATTGCAACTGTCAAACAGGTAAAAATGAAAATCAAAATATGCATCAGTCATGGACTAACAGGATGCCACATCTCTCCTACTCTTTGCTAAATTCAATTCTGACATCCTTCCCTATACTTTTCTGCAATCACTTTAAAATTAAACCCCTTTGTATTAGCCATTTCAACCATGGGAAAAACACTCTGGCTGTCCACTCAATCTATGCCTCTTATCTTCTTGTACGTCTCCATCAAGTTCTTTCTGGTTTACTTAGGTTTGTATCACAACAATGAATTTACCCATGTAACCAGCCATAAGGTTCCCCAAGGAGACAAAAGATCTTGAGTAGATGGACAAAATGGGAAGTGTATGAAGATTCAAAATGTCAGAACATGGAATATGGCCAACAACAGAGTTCAGAGCCAAAGACTGCTTACACTTCAAGTCTCTTCTTCTCGGGTTCTTCTGATTTGACTGGGGAATGAGATGATGCATTGTGCTTTCTCTTGAGGACACTCTTGGCATTGGACATCATCGACTTCTCTTCTCGCATCTGTCGGCGCTTTGCTCGTTCTATTTTGGGGAGGAGATAGATGAAGTCAACATCAGGACAAAACTTCCCTCTACAATTATAAAACATGTTGCACTTACATTACATGTCAAGGTATATTTATTTGCTTTGTGGTGGTCTCTCTCTGCCAATACTATCATGTTTCCAGTCTACAAAGGCAACAAGGTGGTCAAAAAGGTTTGTCCTTGACAGGATTTAAAATAAAATACCCTGACTAGGACAGAGTAAGACTTCAATTTTCAAAATGTATAGTGTCATGCAGTATTTGATTCCGAAAGATACAGGATCTCACAGCACATTCTTGTACATTAATCAGCTTATAATGTGATTTTGTTTTTTCCCCTCCCAGATTCAAAGCATTCCTTTTTCAAAAATGAAACATAATTATGAGTCATCCAGGATATATTACAGGAAGTTTCAGTAGGCAGACATGGACTAGATGGGCCGAAGGGCCTGTTTCGGTGCTGGAGTGTTCTGTGTTTATTTTGAGTGGTTACTTTCCACACACCCTTCCAGAGCAACATATTGTTTTGAATATGATACACAAAAACACAGACGAGAAAAATAAGGACCAAAAGATTTAGGCAACCAGACTATTTTGGAGAATGACAATCCAAAGATTTTCTTTTATACCCATTTCTAAATTAGTTATCTGTATATCTTATGCAACTTGCTTTTTGGTTATTGGAATGTTTCCTAATTATATGGCAAAAGTAATAACACCTTAACTTAGGCGTTGGATTCCACCATATCATCAAAACATTAAAGTAAAAAAAGAACTTTATTTTCTCATAAATTGAAAACCACTACCCATTCTTATAACACAGCAGCATCAAAGATTCATTAATTGCCATCCTTTGTGTACAGAAAAGCCAATCGGCTAGAACTACTGCAATCAGCTTGCACGTCTGCAGCTTAGATGGCGAGGGTCTTGAGTCATAATTCAGTCAGATCAGGCAATGACGACAGGGTTCCTTGCCTGACGTCAATGTCAGACAAGATTTTATGATAGTTTTATGCTCACTTTTGCTATCAGATTTAGATTTCTAAAATGGAATTCAAACTTTGCAATGAATAGTTAAAGAAGATATCTGCATGTTTCTTTTTAGATTAATTTTATTTGTTACATGTACATCGAAACAAGCGTTATTTGAATCAAAACAAACATACCCACAACTCATCAATCCTCACTGTACATCTTTGGAACGTGGGAAGAAAGCAGAGCGCTTGAGGAAACTCATGCAGTCACAGGTAAAACATACAAACTCCTTACAGCCAGCAGTGGGAATCGAACCCCAACCTTATAAACTGGCACTGTAAAGTGATGGCACTATTCACTACTCAACTATACAGCACCACCCCCCCAACATTTCAAAGCTAACTCTGTTTCTATCAGAGTACAATTAAATTAACCAAGCAGTTAAGGTAAATAGAACCATCACTTGTGATTAAACATCTTATAGTTCTGTGGTTTACACATATTTAAGTCTCCTTTACTCTTTCAGATTTTCAGCCATCTGTCTCAGACTCTCTTGATGCAGTTTAGAATGGAATCCAAAACCAGAAATGAAGTGCCTTGTAACTGAAAGTGCAAAGATTGATGACAATGAAATTTAGGACAGATATTGGTATTTTTTTCTTTCAAGAGCCTGAAAATTTGGTAGATTGCCATTACTGTTAACATTGTTTAATTATCCTATTTATTTAGAGATACTGTGTGGAACAAACTCCCTTGGCCCACTGAGCTGCTCTGGCCAGCTACCCACCTATTTAACCCTAGTTTAATCACTGGACAATTTACATGACCAATTAAACTACTAACTAGCATGTCTTTGGACGATGGAAGGAATCTGGAGTACCCAGAGGAAAGCCATGCACTTCAGGGGAAGGACATACAAAATTCTTACAGATGGCGTCAGAACTGAACTCTGAACTCCAATGCCCCCAGTTATAATAGCATCATGTTAACCGCTACGCTACTATCGTGATGGAACAAAGATTAAGCCATTGCTTAAGGAAGTTTTATTATTTTCTGCAGTGCAGAAAAATCAGGCCGGGGTGCATGACAAGATCAACCATAAATTACTCAAATATTCAGCAGGGAAATAGAAGGAGCAAAAGCTCCCCAAAGAATAGTTCACTGACACCAAACTCTTATATGAACAAATTAAAGTGACCTGGCATGAATTCTGTCTTAACATGGAAGGTATTTTAAACAAAACTATATAATGCTCCAATACACTCCAAATTTTGCACATGGAAGTACAACACATCTTTTTCAGAAATGGAGAAATATTTCAAACATTTTTCTGTCAAAAAAAGTATTGTGTTGAAGACATTAAGGAACACAGACTTACCTTCACGTGCAAGAATTCTTCCTTCTTCCTCAATTTGCTTAATTTCCTGTGGTGTAAACAGCCGCTGGGCTGCATAGTAGTACCCATCTTTCAATCTGTTATCCCCCAGTCTACCATACACAGCCTGCCTTTCCTTCAGTAGGGAGGAAACCTGCAAAAATCACAAATTCTTGGGTCAAAATATGCATAATACATGGCAGATTCATCTAAATTTATATTAGGCACATAATGTTACATTTTTAATGTGATTCGCATTACCTATGTTTCTGGGAAGAGGCGGCATACTTGCACACTGATTTGCCTACTAAATGCCACAATCTTCAAAGCTTGGAATACTCTGGGAACTCAATGTCAGTATCAGTATATCATGCCTGGTATTTGCACAAGTCGAGTGTTAATTGACAGGGTGGTACATCATGATGACTTAGAACATAGAACAGTACAGCTCAATACAAGCCCTTTGGCCCATGATGTTGTGCCGACCTCTTAACCTATACAAAGATCAATCTAACATTCCCTCCTACGTAGCCCTATATTTTTCTGATAGGGCTGGATACTATGGAGGAAGATGCAGTAATTGATGGGTCACGGGCGTATAGTTGGGATGGTGGGGATCTGATCATTCCAGGCTATCCTCACAGTCAGAGCTGTGGCTCCCATCTATCTTTTTACCTCATCCACACAGTGTTGCTCTGAAAGTACAATGAAGGCGACTTGCCCATCTTCTCCAGCATGCACTTGGGAAAGAGATGGTGGGAATGATCACTTACCAATTCCTCCTGCTGGGTACGTTTCACAAGGAGACGATCTGAAGCCCTACGAGGAAGCATTTCAGCAAATTTCTTCTGCAGTTGTTTCTCCTGCGGACAGAAGAAAAGTTAATTATGCCACATGGTTATTTTTTTACACTGAGATACAGTCACTCACTCAGTGGTGAATGGGAAACCGGGAATATTAATTACATCTTTGTCGACTGAAAGTGTTACGATTTCATGCTGGCCACCAACATCTGCTTACACTTTAAATGAAGACAGCCAATGTGGCTTAGTCTTTGGAATGAGTCTCTGCCACAAACTATAATGTGCTTTTATTCAGATAGCATCTAAGCCTGTATTGGAGAAACCCTGTTAATTTGAGTTATTCAGCTATAAATACCATGAAATCCACAATTTAAAGGATCAACTGTTTGGATTGAAAATAAGAAATAAACTACATCCTCATTCTGCTGCTCTATTATTTCCCATTTTCTCTGACCAAAGACTGCATTTTGAACTTGACTTCCGAGGACCAGCACAATGGATAATTCCAAGTGGAGAAAGATAGAGCCTTTCTTCCCATTAGCCAAGCCAAGTCCTTTCAAAAAGGAAATAAAAGCCTGATCTTAAAAGCCAAATATATTAACTTCTGAAAGCCAAGCAATTAAATCGATCAATTTAGAGATGAAACATGTCCCCTACATTCCTAAGAGACTCACCAACATGCGTCAATCAAGAAGAAAATTCTAAAAGGGGAAAACAGTCCGTAAGCCTTTCTATTTCATAATTTTTTTTTAGGAAACCACTATTCAGCACACAATGTTGGTTATAGGTAGACCCCTCAAGTCATCCCATTTCCCCACTTGTTTCCTCATCTCTGTAAATTATTTCCCCATCCAATTTCTTCTTGAAAGCTCTAAGTGATTATGTTTCTATCAACCTAATAGGCAGCAAGTTGTAAATCACAACTATTCTCCACCTAAAAAGGTATTGTCTCATATTCATTTTATAAATTTTGCATATAACCAATTTCAAATGCTACAAGTCTCTCCCCTTTCCAGGCACTATCAAAATGAATACACATTACCATTGGGCAGGGAGTACAGGAGGTTTGGGTCCAACACCACCAGGATTGGGAACAGTAATTACACCTGAAACATCAGTCTCCTGAATCATTGTGAATAAATTCATTCACCCACAACTCTGAACTGATGCCACAACCTACAGACCCACTTTCAAGAACTCTACAACTCATGTTCTCAATATTATTTATTTTATTTACACAATTTGTCTTCTTTTGCACATGATTTTTTGTTGGGTCTTTGTATATGTAGTTTTTCAAAAATTCTATTATATTTCTTTATTTTCTGCAAATATCTGCAAGAAAATGAATCTCAAGGTAGGATTTTAAAAAAAATTTATTGGGATACAGCAAACAGGTTTATGTGGCCCTTCGAGCCACGCTGCCCAGCAATCTTCCAATTTAACGCTAGCCTGATCATGGGACAGTTTACAGTGACCAATTAACCTGCCAAACAGCACGTCTTTGGACTCTGGAAAGAAACCAGAGTAAGTCCATGTGGTCACAAGGAGAACACACAAACTCTTTGCAGGCGGAGGAAGGAACTGAACCCAGGTCACTGGTACTGTACAGCGTTGTGCTAACCACTACGTTACTGTGCTGCCCCAAATATGGTAACATATACTACCTTGGTACTTCAATAATAAATTTTATTTTGACTCTTTTTTCTTGCTTCTACCAAGTTTTGCTGACTGGCCTGTGATAAATTTTTTGGCATGCCCCTATGCTCTTGTCCTACTCATGATGTTACCTATATTTACCTAAACAGAAATGAGCTCACCTTCTGTACAAGTAGATTGCTGATCTCAGGGATGAAGTTCTCAGTCAAAATTTTATACAGCTTCTTTTCCTTTGCACACTGACTCTCTCCAAAGGACTCAGCCAGATGTTTCCATTCTTCTAAAGTGTGACATACAAGACTCCATGTGCCCTTTTCATCTATATGCAGTACTGAAGAAACTAGTTCCAGAAATTAATCAGAGAGAGAGAATTAGTATTATATTTTGGCTTTGTTTTCATCACACTTGAGGAATGCTGTCAAACCCTATGAAGAATAACATCCAAGTTAAACTACTGTCGAAGGAACCCCCATTGATACCGAAGATCGAAGCCCAAAGGTCGAATGAAAGTCCAGAAGTTGAAGCCCAGAGGTCTGTCCTGGAGTTAGAGGACTGTTTGTGTGTGGGGTGGGTCGGAGGTTTGATGGGAGTGAGGAAAGGGGCTTGTTTTGCTGTTGTTGTTCTGTTGTGTTGTGTTCTGTGTGCTCTACTGAGCTCTGTAGACATGCTATGTTGGCACCGGAATGTGTTTGGTTGTTAACACATTCCACTGAATGTTTCCATGTACTCGTGATAAATTAATCTGAATTCCCCCAAAACTCTCATCACCTCGACTATGTTATATTAGAAAATACTACATGACAATCAAACCCCATGCAATTGAAACAGAATAAATACAAATCCATCAATGTTTGAAGTTTTTTGACATTAGGCCTCCAGAAGCAGGTGATACAAATGTGAAGTAGCCCAGGATAACCCAATGCCTATTTTCAGAAGTTTCAATACAATATCATGCCTAATGTGCTGAAGGAACATGGAGGTGGTTGTTTAGCATTACGGATGACTAAACAACATTTATACTTGTAAAGCAAGAGTGCAAATCAAGGACTTGTGGCACAGTTACTTCAATGATATAGAAACACAGAAAACCTATAGCACTATACAGGCCCTTCAGCCCACAATGCTGTGCTGAACATGTCCTTACCTTAAAAATTACGTAGGGTTACCCATAGGCCTTTATTTTTCTAAGCTGCAGGAGTCTCTTAAAAGACCCTATCGTATCTGCCTCCACCACTTTCGCCAGCAGCCTATTCCATGCATTCACCACTCTCTGTGTGAAAAACTTACCCGGACATCTCCTCTGCACCTGCTTCCAAGCACCTTAAAACTGTGCCCTTTCGTGTTAGCCATTTTAGCCCTGGGAAAAATCCTGACTATCCACACAATCACTGCCTCTCATCATTTTATACACCTCTATCAGGTCACCTCTCATCCTCCACCACTCCGAGGAGAAAAGGCAGAGTTCACTCAACCTGTTCTCATAAGGCATGCTCCCCAATCTAGGCAACATCCTTGTAAATCTCTTCTGCACCCTTTCTATAGTTTCCACATCCCTCCTGTAGTGAGGTGACCAGAACTGAGCACATATAAACTTTTTAACAACCAGCATCCCCCAGAGCTAACATATGATTGGAATTTTTGTTAAATGTTTCATATCAGTATGATATAATCATGAACTGTTTCAGTTCCATAATCTACATCTAATTAGCAATTTACTAAATGCCACATAATGCATATTCTTCATCACTCTTCACCTGCCAATAAGTACCACCACTAGTGCTTTGTGCTTATACATTCTTACCATTACACCCGATTGCATCATTTTCCTTCTGCACATTAGCTTCTTCATCAGAAGTTCCACCAAGCAGTCCACTTCCCTTTTCTCCTCTCTCAAACCTAAATATAAAACGGAAATCTTAAAGTCTGGAAGAAATGTGTTAATTGCAACAGTAACAAGTATTATTCAGCAAAATGTTACTTAACTGTAACGCATTATGAAAAGCAACTGCTCTTTGCATGTTCTACCCTACCTTGATTTTGATAAACTGTAACGAAGTTTCCACTTTTTCTTTAGCTTCTCATTTTCAGTTTTTGTAGTATTTTTATGTAATACCTTGGAATTTTTCATTTTTTGTTCCTCTTTAAGTTTCTTTCCTTTTCTAGAAAGCAAAGGTTACAGTGACTCACTGAAAGTTAACATCTGACAACACTGACTTCTGACACTGAATAAAACTCACAGTATTCATGCTTCAATGTGTAAACCTATCATTAAAGTTACTTTAGGTGTACAAGGGTATCCAGGAAAAAGCAGCATACTTAATTGGGGAATGCATACATTCATTCCTTCCACCATGAACATACCATGGCTGCATATCATCTACAAAATGCATTGCAATTACTTGCCAATGGCACTTCAACACCTACATCAAAGACAGCAGAGTCACAGGAAACACTTCCACCATGAAATTTTGTGCCACATCCTACACCATTCTAACTTGCCTTTACTTCATTGCTGGCTTGCAAAGTTGGGAACCCAAGGACATCAGCTGTCCGAGATGGCTGCTCATCATCACAGCCCTAAGAATAATTGGGAAGGAGCAATAAAAATTGGCCTTGGCTGCATCTCAAAGCAAATAATTTGTTTTTAATAATTGAATTCCTTCCATTTTACATCAACTACAGTTGCCAAGTCCACACATGGAGCTAGTGAGAAGAGAGAGCTATGTTGACTGCATGCACCAGTAATAGAAAAGGCAGCCCAGGTCCATACACTGTTTCTGTCTAATGCTCTTGAGCACTTCAGGGAACAGAGTGCCTGATGGTTCCTCTTGGTCTAACCTACCACCCCATGAGCTTCCTTATCCAACACATCATTCTTCGCAACTTATATCATCTCCAAAGGGATTGTACCAACAAACACATCTTTACCTCCTTCCCACTTTCCGCAGGGATCGCACTCTCTGTGATTCCCTTGCCCATTTGCCTCTCTCTACTAATCTCCCTCCTGGCACTTAACCCTGCAAACGGCCAAAGTGCTACACCTGCCCATTCACCTTCTCCCTCACCTCCAATCAGAGCCTCAAACAGTCCTTCCAGGTGAGGCAACACTTCACCTGTGGATCTGTTGGGTTTGTCTATTGTATCTGGTGTTCCCGATGCAGCCTCTTCAACTTCGGTAAGTTAGGAGACTGCTTTGTCAAGCACCTCTGCTCCATCCGCCAAAAATGGAGCTTCCCAGACACCAGCCATTTTAATTCCCATTCTCCTTCCTGTTCCAACATGTTGGTCCATGGCCTCCTCTTCTGCTATGATGAGGTCTCTCTCAGGGTGGAGGAACAACAGCTCATATTCCGACTGGTTACCCTCCAACACGACAGCATGAATATCAATTTCTCCTTCTGGAAGTTTTTTCTTCCCCTCCCTTTCCTTCTCTTTGGTTCCCCACGCTGGCCTCACCAGCCTAATACCACCCCACTGGGTCCCCTAATCCTTCCCTTCCTCCTCTGGTTCACTCTCTTTTCCTATCAGATTCCTTCCACTCCAGCCCTTTACATTTTCTACCAATCTGGCTTCACCTATCACCTTCCAGCCAGTCCTCCTTTCCTTCCCACCCTTTTATTCTGGCATCTTCCCCCTTCCTTTCCAGTCTTGAAGAAGGGTCTTGGCCCAAAATGTCAACTGTTTATACATTTCCATAGATGCTGTCTGACCTGCTGAGTTCCTCCTGCATTTTGTGCATGTTGCATTGGATTTCCAGCATCTGCAGAATTTCTTGTATCTAGAAAATACCTTGTTTGCAAAGTCACAAGCAATCTTGACATAAAAGGGATGAAAAGGGGAGAGAGCAGGAATGACACTGAGCGAGAACATCAGCCACAAACATACCAAACAGTCCACTCCTGCTTCTGTTTTTATTTTAAAAAGGTAGTTTAAAAAAAACACACACCTGCAATAACCCATAGGCTGCCAGAAGAATAATTGGGCAAAAAAGGCCAAGAAAGGAAATCACTGTAATCTTTGATCGCCTTACCAATCAAGAACCCGCTTTAAATGTACTCAGTGACTCGGCCTCCACAGCTGTATGTGGCAATTGTTACGCCCGTGGCCCCCTCCTTTTTGAGAATGGCAGGATCGCTATTGATTCGAGTCAGGAGACCCAGGAAATGAGAGAAAGACATGCAGAATCCACAAAGAGTTTGGAATGTGTTCTGGCCTCCAAAAGGCGGAACCATTGATAACGGCTATTGTCTCTTGGAGATGGACTTGTGTATTGAATCCTGTACGATGCATCGAAGCCCCCAGGCAATGAACCGAGGTGGGGGTTGGTGGAGGGATTGATCATCCCACCCTGATTGACATCTGAGACCCTGTGAGTCAGGATAAAAGAGGGTCTGAGGAACAGCCCCTTCAGACGCACCAGAAGAAACGCTAGCGATCCCGTAATAGCAAAAACTGGTGGAAAGGCCACGTGCGTCCTTTTCCATTTGCCCCGGAATCGGTGGGCCCTTTTACCACGGAAGAACGGTTTTTAGCTAACAACGGGGAAATCAACTCCCAACGACTCTCGAAGGATTGACATCATAAAAGGAATGGGCAAGTTTTAACCCGTCTTTCTCTCCAACCAAAAAGCTGCAGCTTGACTACAGTGACTTTTATATTTCCATCGGACAATACATTACCCCCTAGACAACGATAGCGCTATTTCTTATTGATTATTATTATACCCGCTCTTTTAGATTTAGTATTGATGAAGTATATTATCTGTATGGTTGCATTGATATTATTTTGTGTATGTTTATCAATAAATACTGTTAAAAATAGTACCATCAGACTTCAACGGACCTCTCTATCTTTGCTGGTAAGTGACCCAGTTACGGGGTACGTAACACAATGAATACAGCTGTGGAGGCCAAGCTGTATATATCCACATATTCACTAACCTCTAGCTAAAGAAACTCCTCATCTCCATTCTAAAGGGACATCCTTATATTCTGAGGCTGTACTCCCTGGTCCTGGACTCTCCCACTATAGGAAACATCCTCTCCATAATCCACTCTATTTTGGCCTTTCAATATTTGATAGGTTTCAAAAAGATCCTCCCTCATTCTTCTAAACTCCAGTGACCACAGGGCCAGAGTCAGCAAACAGTCCTTATATTCAAGGAGAATTACCTGAAATATCCAGGTACTCTCTCATTCCAATACTTCAATTGAGAGACATCACTGCACACTGATCAAAATGAATTTTTGCAATTAACAGGCAATTTGAATCAACCTTGTACTTAAAGAAATTTAAACTAATTACGACACAAAATTTTAATTACCTGTTATCATTCTTTGATAGTTTATATTTTAGGTCCTCCTTTGGCGGCACGGGTGGAGGGATCTCTTTGTACAGCCTGGTGCCATAGAAATACCAGTATCTAGCCCCAGTGTTGTCCTCTCCGAGTGCTTCTACTCTTAAGCTATCTGCTTCGAGACCCTGAAATAAAATTCATATACATCATACCAAGAGTCGGATTACAAAAATGTTATAGGGAAAGGTTGACTAGGTTAGAACTTTAATCTCTAGAACATAGAAGATCGAGGGGAGATTTTATACAGGTATACAAAATCATGAGGGGTATAGATAGGGTAAACTGCAAGCAGGCTTTTCCCACTGAAGTGGGTGAGGCAACTAGACGTCATGGGTCAAGGGTGAAAGGTGAAATGATTAAGGGCAATTTCTTCATTCTGACTGTGATGAGAGTTTGGAACAAGCTGCCAGTTCAAGTGGTAGGTACAGGGTTGATTTAAACATTTAAGAGAAATTTGGATAGATACATGGATGGGAGGAGTATGGCGGGCTATGGTCTAGCTGCAGGTTGATGGAACTAGGCAAATTAATGGTTTAGCACACACCTGATGGGCTGTAGGCCTGTTCCTGTGTTGTAGTGTTCTATGACCCCAAATCTTGCTTTGTAACACCATTCCTCTCAATAAATATCTTTATTTGATTTTATAGTCTACAAATATGAATATACAACCTAAAAAAGTACAGAGTACCACAAAAAAGTCTACAAGATGTGAGAAATTTATAAAGCATAAGCTACAGAAATTGTGATGGGTGGGGGGATTGTGGAGGAAAGAAAAGGTAAACATGGACCACATCCTTGCTTTGGCTATTGTTCTTTTTAGTAAGACAGGAGGGAGACATACAGTTGTGACACCCAAGTTCATTAGAACTAAGTTCATTCTTTCAAGCTCAAGTACAATAGTTCTTGATATGCAGTAATTACTACTCAGACCTGGATATACAGGCCGTCCGCCAGATAATGAACTGGTTCAATTTTGACATATATTTCCAAGTTCATTTTGCCTTTAAGTGGGAAAGCACACAAAAATCATTTGATACAGTAACAATACCTTCACAGTACGATAATAAATCACATCAAAATTTACTGAAGGTGAGGAGTGAGAAAACTAGCTCGAGTTCATTGGAATGGATGCATGTACCTAACATCAAGACGTTTAAGAGTTTGCGGGCAGTGGGCAAATCATCCCTCTTGTGCTTCTTGATCTTATCACTTAAGATTCAGTGTCATGCAACCCTGCCACTTTGATCTGGCCTACGCCTTTATTAACCGGGTCCAACACTTGCCTTTATTGGATCTTGCTCCCCCTTACAAAAGTCATCGGGTTTGTGGGGGGTGTGACCAGGATCAATCGGGGTAAATATCTACAGGTATGTGGGTGCTCGTAGGGACGGCCTGAACAAGACATAATTGTAAAGCTTGTAGTCTATATAGAAGATAAAAGATTCCAAGAGGCCATATAGACTGGAGAAGGCAGTAGATGCAGAGCCAATTAAATTTAAAATGATATATTTTCATTGGAAGAATAAAGAAAGGCAAATAATCAAAGGTTTTCAAGAGGGTGCAGGCCCAGAGGCTTGCACAAAAATCTCCAAAAGACATTTTGTGAAAATTTCTTCAAGAAGAAAATATATTTAATTTTATTAATAGAGGCATAAAGTACAAGCATAAAGAAACCCCACGCATGCTTAGTGAATAAGGAATAGAAGGATATTGAACTAATGCAGGCAAATGCAATTACTATAGATAGGCATGATGGTTGGTTGAAAGGCCTATTTCTATGGTGTACAATTAACTGTCAGATGCATGCAAATTAAATCAACGAAAAGTAAACTTGAAATTAACTTTAAAAAATGTAAGGAATTAAACCTTTGATAATTTTGTTCAGAAAGACAGTGGATTTGAAGTTTAGAATAATACAATAATGAAATTCAGTAGTAGAGATGTGGTATCTAATCACAATTTTCCTCATGTTCCCATATTTAACAGCAGCATTTTTACAAAAACTATAAATAATCTAACTTAGAAGGAAAGTATAGTGAAAAACATCTTAAAATTAGAGCAGAACACAAGAGGCATTAAGACTGGAAAGCCACTCAAAACATTTGCAGCAGATAAATTTAGCAACTTTAAAAACTGTTCTATAACAGCACGCTGCAAAGTTTATAATGGGTACTGAGAACCTTTATAAGTGTATAAATTCGGTGTGCCACAATAAAAACATCAACATTTCAACAACCTGACCAACACCATTGTGCTAATATTCTTCTAGATCAGGTGTCCCCAACCTGGGATCCATAGATCCCCTGCTTAATGGTATTGGTCCATGGCATAAAAAAGATTGGGCACCCCTGCTCTAGGTTAATATATTTAAGAGAAAAAAAATTCCAGAAAATAAAATCCCTCACCTTTAGAAGGTCAAATACATCTGTG
Source organism: Hemitrygon akajei (assembly GCF_048418815.1). Classification (NCBI taxonomy): domain Eukaryota; kingdom Metazoa; phylum Chordata; class Chondrichthyes; order Myliobatiformes; family Dasyatidae; genus Hemitrygon; species Hemitrygon akajei. The sequence goes on from NC_133129.1 coordinate 177,803,212, forward strand.
GCATCCAAACGGTAATCACATAGTCTGTGCAAAATTTCTACAATTACCCTGGAAGAAAGAGCCCTAAAGTGTATTCCCTGCAGTGGGTTTTCCTTCCCCTCTTCGAGTTCCCATCGATGTCGCATGATGTCTTCAAGATACATATGGAAATTCTCTATGCTGATGAGAGAAACAAAGCACTTTTGAGTGATCATTTCAGTAAATGAATGGGTGTGTTTGTCATTACCAGCTCCCATCATTCCAGCTAAGGGTCACAGCGAGACACATGAATTAACGTTCCACAAGATCTGCAGCAGTTTTGAGTGAAATAATTCTGCAATTGTAAAGATCTTGCTTGAAGTTATATAGGCCTCCAATATGCTATTTAGAGGAAAAGAAGACATACCAGAAACAATGTGAATGCTCCACATCAAATTAACTATCCGGGATTCCGGCCACAAAAGCACTTTGATGCATTAGAATGGATTTTTTCTTGTGCCAATTGGAGAGATACTTACAGTTTTACTTCCAAAATATTAAATAGATTAAGAAACAAGGAAGCTTTCAAAACCAAAACCAGAATATGTTGATTAAGTAGCAAATGCACTGTTGCTATCTGCATAGGAAGAATTCAGGGGAATTAATTCTCTGATCAGTTATCTCAGCTGTATATTCATTCTAAGGTCAACAACATCTCCCTCCATTCAAAATCCTGAGCCTCTGACAGAAGTTAAATCAAAATGCAACAGCAAGAGAGTGCATTATAATTCGGAGTAAGTACTTTCTTCCTTATTCATTTCAAAAGGTTCCAACTTTCATCTGCTAACGTTAACATGCTTCACAAAAATTACTGGCCAATCCTCAAAATAAAACTGGTGATCACGACAGTTGAAACTTATCTCCCTGAAATGAATAAATAGTTCCTATTAATTTAAATTTCATGAAAATGGACATTCAAATAGAGGCTCATAAAATAAAATAGAAAATATATGACACAGGAGACTACGTGGTCCTTGACAAAAACTACCCTATTCAATCCCAGTTTCCATCATGACATCTGTAACATTATAGGTTATAGTTCTGTCTGTCATTGCTGTCATCCTCGGGCAACAAATTAATCTTCCCCAATTCCTCTCTATAGGATGGAATGGAAATAAGGAAATTATCTACAGAACAGGACTCTTAATAACTCCCAATCCAGCTAGTCATCATAATCACAGGAAAGATGTTGTATTTTCACACAATACCAGGACTGAAAAATTACAGTGGTTAGAAACACTGGATAAGGTTGTTTTCTTTCATCTATGTACCTATCTGTGAATTTCTTAAAATGTCCCTCATGAATCTGCCTCTACCACCATCCTAGGCAGTGCGGTCCATGGACCTATTCCTGTGTTTAAAAAAAACCTACCTCTGACTCCACATCTCCCAATACTTTCCTCCAATCACTGTAAAATTATGCCCCCTCATATTAGTCATTTCCACCCTGGGAAAAAGTCTGGTTGTGAACTGAACACAATACTCCAAGTGGGGTCTAACCAGTGTTTTACAGAGCTGCAACATTACCTTGTAGCTCTTGTTTAATTTAATTGAGGTGCTTAAAATTTTGAGGAGCCTTGATGGGTACAGAGGTAGGACCCACTTCCCTTCAAAATTAAAGATCAGGGCACCTACAGTATACATAAGGTATAGTAGGATCAGAAGTGAAGAAAATCTTTTTTTCACTGAGACGGTTCAAGATCCAAAACTCACTGTCTCAAAAGGCAGAACCCTCCTACATTTAAATACCGTAGATTTCGCACTACAGAGCGCACCTGATTAAAAGCCGCTGGCTCTAATTTTAGAAATAAAATCAATTTTGTACTTGTAAAGGCCGCACTGGATTTTAGGCCGCACCGGATTTTCGGCCGCAGGTGTCCCACATTGTAATATGAGATATTTACACAGAAAGATATTACACGTGAGGATTTTTTAACTTTTAATTAAATCCATATGGTAACATAAACAAATACATATTGCAAATGCTTTTTTTCGAACCGTGCCTGTAACACGGCTACTTTTAAATATACGTTGCGTATACTTTTTTACTGAACAACATTCCAATATCTCCTAACGACTGGTAAAAAATATATATACTGCAGCCTACCAGGAAAAGTTATTGATCGCCTTTAACTTAAAAGCAGCGTTTTGGCTCCGCCGCTCGCCCCCCGCCTTCCCGTTTATCGCAAACCGGCATTTTTCCCACAAGACGCGGCGAAACCGGGTGTGACGTCATAGCATCCCGGGATGTAGTACAGAAAACAAATATAGTTAAAACACTTCTAACTTTAACTAACAAATGAATTACTAAGCGAAAATATTATAAACTAAATAACTGCCATAAAGGCAGCACAATGCTTTTCTTCGAGTGTTTTCCATGTTGATGAGGGTGAGTACAAATGACTGATTTACAATAATTTAATTGTGAAAGTGCGCTTGATTTATCGTACAATTTCATTGGACCTCTGTGAACTACTCATCAATTTTATTGGTCTACTGTTACGAGGCAAAATGTTTTTGGCGGCATGAAAAAAAATCATGCATTAGCCGCACCGTAGTAAAGGCCGCAGTGTTCAAAGCTGTTCAAAATGTGGGAAAAAAGTAGCAGCTTATAATCCGACATCTACGGTAATATGTGGTGCACATGAAGAGATACAACCTACTAGGCTGCAGACCTCATGCTGGAAGCCAAGATTAAAGCAAAAGCAAACTATTTTCTCCACTCAAATGGCTTAACTGACCTCCTCCTGTATCATTACCTTTTTAGGATTTTGTTTTGCAAAATGCATATGTTTTTAAATGTTCTACGGCCTTGTTCCAAATAAATTGTAGGCAACTGTTCATTTCTGTCCACCATGATCTGACCTCTTCTGCATCCTTGAAAAGGAGTAAAGGGACTATCTTTTGAGCTGATTCCTATTCTGATAACGGGTGTCCACTCGAAACTACTACTTTTTATTCCTTTCCCTAGATACTATCTGACTTGCTGAGTTCCTCTAGCATTTTATGTGTGCAACTGTGGATTTCCAGCAGCTGCAGAATTTTTTTGTGCTTTTGAATCTCTGAATTTCATTTTACATTAGTCTAGAAACATCCCCAAAGTTTTCATCATTTTCCTGTGCTTTTCATATGGCCCACAAATTTGCTTGGAAGCTCATCTTAATATTTCACATTGCTTAGTGTCAAGAGGCCTTGGGTGTATACTAGTATTTTAAAGTAAAAGTTACCCAGAGCGTTTCTACCTTGGCTCATAGCCTGAAGGCCTGCAATTATTTTTTCTAATCCCATAGTTATTCAACTGCTCTTTGTCATGGTTGAAACTGCTTCTTCAGCCTTTTGAGTGATGATCATAAGACATAGGAGCAGAATTTATTTTTCACTTTTTGTAAATAAAGTCTGTACATAAATCACCCCCTCATACCTTTATAGCACACTTAAATCAAAATACAGAATGATCAGCATCTTTCTGCTAAATATTGAGTCCACCCTATTTCATCATGGCTGATTTACTATCCTTCTAAATCCCACTCTCCTGTCTTCTCCCTAACCTTTGACACTCTTACTAATCAAGAACCTATCAATCTCTGCTTTAAATATACCAATAACTTGACTTCTGCAGGCATATGTGGCAAACAATTCCACAGATTCACCACCCTCTGGCTAAAGAAATTCCTCCTCATGATAACTCACTGAATAGGAAAGTGTCTACCTTTGTTCCTTATGCCAATGTTAGCAATGTCAATCCATCCTTCAATGGAAAAATGTCTCTTTATTTATGATACCAAACACCTGTCCAATCTTTTCCCCATTTAGTCTACTCCCAAGAGAACAATCCCAACTATTCCAGTTGACTGCAGTCTATTATCCCAGACATTTTTAAACAGTCCTCCTGAAGTACAGTGCCCAGGTTTAGAGACTTTCCTTCCAAGCCAGTGTTTTTAGTGTTAAACATAACTGCTTTGCTTTCGCACTTTATGTATAAAGCCTTTGTAAACTGCTTTCACAAGCTCTCCTGCCATTTGAAAGATTTGTAAAGATTATATTGCCTCTTTACTCTTGATACTTAAATACATCATTCTGCACCTCAGTATTAAATTTCATCACTCCACCAGTCCATGTGTTTTGTAAATTGATTGTGGACTTCAGGAAGGGAAAGCTGAGGGAACACACACTAAACCTTTATCAGGAGTTGGAAAGGGTGAGCAGTTTCAGGTTCCTGGGTGTCAACATCCTGTGCCCAGTGTATTGAGGTGTCTATGAAGACGGCTCTGCAGCGGGTATATTTGGTATGTCACCAAAAGCTCTAGCAAATTTCTACTGATGTACCATGGTGAGCATTTTAACTGGTTGCATCACTGTCTGGTACAGAGAGGCCACCGTACAGGATCGGGAAAAAAATTCCACAGGGTTGTAAAGGCATCCCCAGCATTGTGGATATCTTCAAAAGGTGATGTCTCAAAAAGGTGGCATCTGCTATTAAGGACCCCCCCCCCCCCCACCCAGGACATATTCTCTTCATATTACTACCATCAGAGAGGAGTTAAAGGAGCCTGAAGACACACACCCAATGTTTTAGGAATAGCCTCTTCTCCACCATTAGATTTCTGAATGGATAAAGAAGGAACAATAAACACCATCTCACTATTTTTGCAATAGTTAATTAATTTTTTAAAATATAGATAGATAGATAGATAGATAGATAGATACTTTATTCATCCCCATGGGGAAATTCAACTTTTTTCCAATGTCCCATACACTTGTTGTAGCAAAACTAATTACATACAATACTTAACTCAGTAAAAAATATGATATGCATCTAAATCACTATCTCAAAAAGCATTAATAATAGCTTTTAAAAAGTTCTTAAGTCCTGGCGGTTGAATTGTAAAGCCTAATGGCATTGGGGAGTATTGACCTCTTCATCCTGTCTGAGGAGCATTGCATCGATAGTAACCTGTCGCTGAAACTGCTTCTCTGTCTCTGGATGGTGCTATGTAGAGGATGTTCAGAGTTTTCCATAATTGACCGTAGCCTACTCAGCGCCCTTCGCTCAGCTACCGATGTTAAACTCTCCAGTACTTTGCCCACGACAGAGCCCGCCTTCCTTACCAGCTTATTAAGACATGAGGCGTCCCTCTTCTTAATGCTTCCTCCCCAACACGCCACTACAAAGAAGAGGGCGCTCTCCACAACTGACCTATAGAACATCTTCAGCATCTCACTACAGACATTGAATGATGCCAACCTTCTAAGGAAGTACAGTCGACTCTGTGCCTTCCTGCACAAGGCATCTGTGTTGGCAGTCCAGTCTAGCTTCTCGTCTAACTGTACTCCCAGATACTTGTAGGTCTTAACCTGCTCCACACATTCTCCATTAATGATCACTGGCTCCATATGAGGCCTAGATCTCCTAAAGTCCACCACCATCTCCTTGGTCTTGGTGATATTGAGACGCAGGTAGTTTGAGTTGCACCATATCACAAAGTCCTGTATCAGTTTCCTATACTCCTCCTCCTGTCCATTCCTGACACACCCCACTATGGCCGTGTCTTTCTTTCTTTTTATATTTCTTTTTGTAACTTATAGTATTTTTATGTACTGCTGCTGCCAAACAACAAATTTCACGATGCATGTCAGTAATATTATACCCGATTCTGATCCATGATAATGATCAGATCAAGAACAATGAGATCTACAGACGATATTCCTAGCAGCTGGAAAGTCAGAGCAGGAGGTCACAATAGCAGGATATGGAAATATACAATATAGAACAAAGATTAGGAGTCATTTCATCACTAAGAGTGTGGTGCACATGTGAAATGAAAGATTAGCATTATTTGTCACATGTACATTGAAACATGCAGAAAAATGCATCGTTTTGAGTCAAATCAAATCAGTGCGAATGTGCTGGAGGCAACACGCAAGTGTTGCCAAAAGCATGCCCACAGCTTACTAACTCCAACCCTAATGGTACGTCCTGGAATGTGGGAGAAAATCAGAGCACCAGAAGAAAACTCAGACTTCTTACAGTAATGGGAATCAAACTCAACTGGTGATTACTGGAGCTGTAAAGCAATTGCTCTACCTGCTATACTACTGTGCCACAGAAGGCAGAGGTCAAGTCAGAGATACATTTTTTTTAAGTACATAAAGCTGCTAAGTAAACACAGAAACAGAAATATATGGCTTTTTTAAGTATATAAAGAGTAAAAGACAGTCGAGTGTAGATATAGGATCAATACAAATTGACGCTGGAGATACTGTAATGAGAGATGCAGAGATGGCAGAGGAACTGAATGCGTATATTGCATCAGTCTTCAAAATAGCAGATGTCTGCAGTATACCGGATATTCAAGAGTGTCAGGGAAGTGAAGTTTGTGCAGTGAAAATTACGACTGAGAAGGTGCTCAGGAAGCTTAATGTCTGAGGGTGGATAAATCTGGAACCGATGGAATGCACCCTCGGGTTCTGAAGGAAGTAGTTGGAGAGATTGTGGAGGCATTAATGATGATCTTTCAAGAATCAATAGATTCTGGCATTGTACTGGATGACTGGAAAATTGCAAATGTTACTCCGCTATTTAAGAAGGGTGGGAGGCAGCAGAAAGGAAACTATAGACCTATTAGCCTGTCATCAGTGGTTGGGAAGTTGTTGGAATCCATTGTTAGGGATGAGAGTAGAGAGTACCTGGAGCACATGACAGATAGGCCAAAGCCAGCATGGTTTCCTGAGAGGAAAATCCTACCTGACAAACCTCCTGCAATCTTTTGAGGAAATTACAAGCAGGGTAGACAAAAGAGATGCAGTAGACATGGTGTACTTGGATTTTCAGATGGCCTTTGACAAGATGCCGCACACGAGGCTGTTTAGCAAGAGAAGAGCCCATGGAATTAGAGGGAAGTTACTAGTGTGGCTGGAGCATTGGCTGGTCGGCAGAAAACAGAGAGTGGGAATAAATGGATCCTATTCTGGCTGGCTGCTGGTTACCAGTGGAGTTCCACAGGGGTCAGTATTGGGACCGCTGCTTTTTACGATGTACTTCAGTGACCTGGACTACAGTATTAATGAATTTGTGACTAAATTTGCTGATGATACAAAGATAGGTGGAGGAGCGTGTAGTGTTGAGGAAACAGAGAGCCTGCAGAGACACTTAGATAGTTTAGTGGAATAGGCAAAGAAGTGGCAAATGAAATACAATGTTGGAAAGTGTATGGTCATGCACTTTGGTGGAAGAAATAAACAGGCAGACTATTATTCAGATAGGGAGAGAATTCAAAATGTAGAGATGCAAAGGGACTTGGAAGTCCTTGTGCAAGATACCCTAAAGGTTAACCTCTAGGTTGAGTTAGTTGTGAAGAAGGCGAATGCAATGTTGGCATTCATTTCTAGAGATGTAGAATATAAGAGCAGGGATGTGATGTTGAGGCTCCATAAGGCACTCGTGAGACCACACTTGTAGTATCGTGTGCAGTTTTGGACTCCTTATTTTAGAAAGGATATACAGTTGGCCCTCCTTATCCGCGAATTCTGCATCCATGAATTCAACCAACCACGAATCACGAAAACCTGGAAGTGCTCTTCCAGCACTTGTTGTTTGAGCATGTACAGACATTTTTTCTGGTCATCATTCCCTAAACAATGCAGTATAACAACTTTTTTACATAACGTTTACATTGTATTAGGTATTATAAGTAATCTAGAGATGATTTAAAGTATACGGGAGGATGTGCGTGGGTTATCGTGCATCTGGATCGAAAAACATCGGAAGTTCTCTTACTAAGTAAGTTGGAACAGGTACATCCAGTATTATTTAGCGTCAATTAGTCAAACGTTTGTCTTAGTATATAGTATATGTTTTACCTTTCTATGCATATAAAACACTTAAGAACGTACGTTTCAGCGCTGGGCTCGGGAAGTTCCCAAGTTCGATCTAGTGGCAGATCGCTATCCACTGCGCTCTCCACCATGCCGGGTTGATGTGGAGGATCAAAAACCCAAAACCCAATAATTAAACCACTGCGTTGCTTAGTAATAATTGTTGCTTTCATCGGGGCAGAGCCTTTCTCACTTTATCCTTTAAAATTGTTCCGATCATTGGCCGACATAACCTAATGCTTTTCCAATGACCGAATGCATTTCACCTCTTTCCAATCGCTTTATTATTTCCATTTTATTTTCAATCGTTATCGTGATTATTTTCGTGAACATTAACACTGTGGATTCAGATCTCTGCTGCTGGATCCTAATGTCCACCGCACTGAGACAGGTTAAATAAGGTCTTGTGTTCCGCTGGGTCCTAAGGTCCACCACATTGAGACAGGTCCGCGAGGGGTCCTGGAACCAATCCCTTGCGGATAAGGAGGGCCGACTGTACTGACATTGGAGAGGGTTCAGAGAAGATTTACGAGAATAATTCCAGGAATGAAATGGTTACAGTATGAGGAACGTCTGGCAGCTCTTGGGCTGTATTTGCTGGAGTTCAGGAGAATGAGGGGATCTCAGAAATATTCTGAATGTTAACAGGCCTGATAAGATTAGATATGGCAAAGTTATTTCCCATGGTAGGGGATGCTAGGACAAGAGGGCACGACTTCAGGATTGAAGGACATTCATTTAGAACAGAAATTACTTTAGTCAGAAGGTGGTAAATCTGTGGGATTTGTTGCCACGAGTGGCTGTGGAGGCCAAGTCATTGGGTGTATTTAAGGCAGAGACATATGGGTTCTTGATTAGCCAGGGCATCAAAGGGTATGGGGTGAAAGCAGGGGAGTGGGAATGACTGGAAGAATTAGATCAGCCCATGATTGAAAGGCAGAGCAGACCTGATGGGCCAAATGGCCTACTTCTGCTCCTGTATCTTATTGTCTATTTCTTAATACTAAGAAATGCCCTTTCTGTCTAACACCACACACAGAGGAACAAATATGTTCACCTTTCTCCAGACCAAAAAGCAACCATTCACCATTAATCTTCTTTTTATCACAATTAAGAAAATCTCTTAATCACAAAGTCAATTTTATTTCACAGGCTTCAATAACGCTGACAAGCCCTTTTATTGCACTTTATCAAATAACCTTTGAAAATACAATCAACCTGCAATGATTTTCATCAACTCACTATTACTTCATGAAATATGCATTCAGGTATTTAAATATGATTTGCCTTTAACAAATCTATATATGCTTTCTTTAAGATCCAAAGTTCAAAGTAAGTTTATTATCAAAGAACATACATATCACCATATTATACTGAGATTAATTTTCTTATGGGTATTCACAGTAAATACAAAGACACAACAGAATCAATGAAAAACTACACTGACAGTGTGTAAAAGACAACAAATTGTGCAAATACAAAAACAAGATAATAATATTGAGAATATGAATTTCACCAGCAATCAACTTTCGAGCTATTTCACTCCCCCCTTTTCCAGTTTTGCTTTATCACCTGCCACCTTGTATTTCTACCTCCTCTCCCCCCTCCCCCCACCATCTTCTTATTCTGACATCTTTCCCTCTTCCCTTCCAGTCCTGATGAAGGTTCTTGGCCCAAATTGTAGAGAGTTTACTCTTTTTCCACAGATGCTGCTAACCTGCTGAGTTTCTACGGCATTTTGTGTGCGAGTTGTAGAGTCCTTGAAAGTGAGTCCATAGGTTGTGGGATCAGTTCGGCGTTGAGGTGAGTGAAGTTATCCACTCTGGTTCAGGAGCCTGATGGTTGAAGGGTAATAACTGCTCCTGAACCTGGTGGTGTGGGATCTAAGCTCCTGTTTCCCCTTTCCCAATGGCAGCAGCGAGATTGGAGTACGGGTGCTTGATGATGGATACTGCTTTTCTGTGATGTGCTCAAGGGTGGGGAGCGCTTTCCCTGCGATAGACTGGGTTGTATCCACTACTTTTTGTAGGCTTTTCTGTTCAAGAAAAATCCAATTCCAATTTCTAAATGAGAAATTTATTTTGTCCTGAGTTATAAGTTTTCCCGGTAAAGAGGTTAAACTAATTAGCATGAGGTTGCCGAGTTATGTTTTAAACATGTACTATATGTAGTTTTCCTCCAACATATTTTGGGTGGCACAATGGTACAATTAGTCGAGCCACTACCTCACCGTGCCATAGTCCTGGGTTCAATCCTGACCTCAGGTACTACATGTATGAAGTTTGCACATTCTCCCTATAACAGCATGGGTTTCCCCGGGTGCTCCTGTTTTTACCCTCATCCCAAAGATGTGCACATTGTTTGGTTAACTGACCACTGTAAATTCCTCCAGTGTACAAAAACTGAAGTTGATGAGTATGTGGGAAGAATGAAAAAGAATGGGACTAATGCAAATGGGTGGCTGATGGTCAGCCAGGACATGATGGGCCAAAGGACTGCTTCTGTGCTACATGTATTTGTGCCTAGCCATTCTATATCCAGGAAAATCAGAAAGACACAGCCCAGACCTCCAGAACTTTCACCATTCAGTAATTTTGGATATCAATCCAAAGTTGGTGACTTCAAACTTTATTATCGGATTCATGATATACTACCCTGAGATTCATTTTCCTGTAGGTCAGAATCAGGTTTATTTTCACCAGCATGTGACGTGAAATTTGTTAACTGAGCAGTAGCAGTTCAATGCAATACATAATATAGAAGAAAAAAACAAAATGGTAATAACTAAATCAATTACAGTATACATATATTGAATAGATTAAAAATTGTGCAAAACAAATTCTGTATATTAGAAAAGTGAGGTAGTGTCCAAGGGTTCAATGTCCAATTAGGAATCGGATGGCAGAGGGGAAGAAGCTATTCCTGAATTGCTGAGTGTGTGCCTTCAGGCTTCTGTACCTCCTACCTGATGACAACAGCGAGTAAAGGGCATGGCCTGGGTACTGGAGGTCCTTAATAATGAACTCTACATTTCTGAGACACTGCTCCCTGAAGATGTCCTGGGTACTGTGTAGGCTAGTACCCAAGATGGAGCCGACTAAATTTACAACCCTCTACAGCTTCTTTCGGTCCTGTGCTGTAGCCCTCTCCCCCCTTACCAGACAGTGATGCAGCCTGTCAGAATGCTCTCCATGGTACATCTATAGAAGTTTTTGAGTGTTTATGTTGACACACCAAATCTCTTTAAACTCCTAATGAAGTATAGCCGCTGTCTTGTCTTCTTTATAACTATATTGATATGTTGGGACCAGGTTAGATCCTCAGAGATCTTGACACCCAGGAATTTGAAACTGCTCACTCTCTCCACTTTTGATCCCTCTATGAGGATTGGTATGTGTTCCTTCGCTTTACCCTTCCTGAAGTCCACAATCAGCTCTTTTGTCTTACTGACATTGAGTGCCAGGTTGTTGCTGAGACATCACTCCACTAGTTGGCATATCTCACCCCTGTATGCCCTCTCGTCACCATCTGAGATTCTACCAATGGCTGTATTGTCAGCAAATTTATAGACGGTATTTGAGTTATGTCTACCACACAGTCACGGGCATTTAGAGAGTAGAGCAGTAGGCTAAGCACACACCCCTGAGGTGCACCAGTGATGATCGTCAGCGAGGAGGAGATGTTATCACTAATCCGCACAGATTGTGGTCTTCCGGTTGCAGAGGGAGGTACAGAAGCCCAGGCTCTGCAACTTCTCATCAGGATTGTGGGAATGATGACATTAAACGCTGAGTTATGGTTGATGAACCGCATCCTGACACAGGTGTTGGTGTTGTCCAGGTCTAAAGCCGTGTGACGAGCCATTGAGATTGTCTCTGCCGTTGACCTATTGTGGCAATAGGCAAATTGCAACGGGTCCAGGGCCTTGCTGAGGCAGGAGTTCATTCTAGTCATGACCAACATCTCAAAGCATTTCATCACTGTAGATGTGAGCACTACCAGGTAATAGTCATTAAGGCAACAGACATTATTTTTCTAAGACACTTGTATAATTGTTGCCATTTTGAAGCAAGTGGGAACTTCTGCCCATAGCAGTGAGAGGTTGAAAATGCCCTTGAATACACCCGGGAATATCACAACTGTAGTTGTATTCTCCCTTTCAAAGTGGGCATAGAAGGTGTTGAGTTCATCTGGTCATGAAGTATCGCTGCCATTCATGCTATTGAGTTTTGCTTTGTAGGAAGTAATGTTTTGCAAACCCTGTCAGAGTTGTCATGCATCCGATGTCACCTCCAACCTCGTTCAAAATTCTTTCTATGCCCTTAAAATAGCTGTCCGCAAATCATACCTGGTTTTCTGGTACAGGCCTGGGTCACCAGACTTGAATGCCACAGATCTAGCCTTCATCAGATCATGTACCTCCTTCATCCACGGCTTTTGGTTTGGGAATGTACAGCAAGTCTTTTTAGGCACACACTCATCCACACAGGTTTTAATGAGGTCGGTAACAACTGCAGCATACTCATCCAGGTTTGAAGATGAATCCCTGAATACAGTCCAGTCCACCAATTCAAATTAGTGCTGTAGGCACTCCTGTGTTTCCCTTGTCCATACCTTCTTGGTCCTCACTACTGGTGCTGCAGTCTTCAGTCTCTGCCTATTCTCAGGGAGTAGAAGTACAGACAGGTGATCAGACTTCTGGAAGTGAGGGTGTGGAATAGCACAATACGCATTCTTGATGGTGTAGCAATGGTCCAGTGTGTTGTTGCCTCTGGTATTGCAAGTAATCCATTGATGGTAATTGCTTAGTGATTTTTTTCAGACTGGCCTGGTTAAAATCTCCCAAAACGATGGTGAAGGCATTAGGATGCGCCGTTTCGTGTTTGTTAATCCCATTGCTCAGATCATCTAAAACCTGATTGACATTGACCTGAGGTGGAATGTATACTTCTACAAAATAACCCTAGAGAACTCTCGTGATCGGTAAAAAGGATGGCACTTTACTGCTAGGTCCATTGAGCAGTCCTAATGTCCCTCTGATTCAGAACCCTAGCACTGAGATCATCGATTTTATTCATCAGAGTCTGCACCTTTGGCAACAAGATAGTCAATATTGGGAGTTTAAAACTCCATTTTCTTAAACACACTTGTATCCCCGACCTGCAACCACATTTCCTATGTGGACCCTTTCGTCCACAATGTGTTGTTTCCGTCAGTTTTAAGCAGCGATAGTTCGTTTAAATGCATTAACACATCTTTGTTGACTGTAATGACCTTGGAAGCAGTTGTGCTTTTTAACTGTATCAAGCTGAAATGACAATATTTAATCATATCCATTAAGATTACTGCTGCCACTTGAGTTGCCCCTAGGCGCCCTGGAAATAATCGCACAGTACAAAAGTATAAATGGAAAAACTACACAGAAAGATTGAGAAGCAACCAATGTGTGGACTAACTGTGTAAACACAAAAAGGATAAAAAAGATTGATGTGGAGAACACGAGTTGTAGAGTCCTTAAAAGTGAGTCCATAGGTTGCATTCAGTTAACAGTTCAGTGCCATGGTTCAGGAGTCTGAACCAGCGTGGAAGACTTAACCAAGTATAGCCAGCATTACATTAAAAATGATAAAACTCTTACAAGGAATAGGTTGCATGCAGGGAGGACATTTCCCTGACCAGAAACATCCTTCCTGCTACTTGAAACTGAAAACAGGAGAAATTTCTTGAAGGGAATTGAAAGATATGGAAATAATGACAAAAAAGGTAGATGAATAATAGAACAGGTACAAATGACCAGATAGCCTATTCCTGGTTCCAATTCTTCTGTTTTATTGCTTGCATGTTTTTTCTCTACATGGAGTACCGTAACATTTCTTTACATGGTATATAATCACAATGTATTCATTCAATACGTTTTGCCACTCATTACCTCCATGCTTATATCTACACAAGTCTCCTCTGTGATAAAAAGGTTATTTGGATTTCTATTACAAATGTTCCCGAAAAGCACAGTGAGGTATTTTACAGGTTTTTTTTTTTTAAGAGCTGCAGTTTGGAGTTTGGCTCCAATCCTTTCAATGCCAAGTCCCCAACTGGTACATCCTTACTGGCAAAAGTTCAGAAACTTCCAATCAACCATACTACAGTATTTTGATGAATATAGTCGGCCCTTCTTATCCGCGGGCTCCACATGCACGGATTCAACCAACCGCGGATCAGGAAAACCCGGAAGTTCTCTCTCCAGAACTCGTTGTTTAAGGATGCACAGACTTTTTTCTTGTCATTATTCCCTAACCAATACAGTATAGCAGCTATTTACATAGCATTTACATTAGGTATTATAAGTAATCTAGAGATGATTTAAAGTATACGGGAGGATGTGCATAGGTTACCGCGGATCGGGATTGGGAAAAAACGGAAGTTCTCTCTCCAGCACTTGTTTGAGCATGTACAGACTTTTTTTCCATCATTATTCCCTAAACAAAACAGTATAGCAACTATATACACAGCATTAACTTTGTATTAGGTATAAGTAAGTCGGAACAGGTACATCCGGTATTATTTAGCGTCAGTTAGTAAAACGTTTGTCAGCATATAATATATATTTTACGTTTCTATGCATATAAAACACTTAAGAAACGTATGTATTTCAATAACTAAACCACAGCATTGCTTAGTAATAATTGTAGCTTTCATCGGGGCAGGGCGTTTCACATGCTCCATTATTCTCACTTTATCCTTTAAAATTGTTCCTATCATTGACTGACTGTAGCCTAATGCTTTTCCAATGACCAATGGCATTTCACCTCTTTCCAATTGCTTTAAAATTTCCACTTTATTTTCCAATCATGATCGTTTTCTGTCAACGGAATAGGAACAGCAGCAGCCATGGGTCCCGAGCTCTGCCAGGTCCTAAAATTCACCGCACTGACAGAGGTTAAATAAGGGACTTGAGCATCCACGTTTTTTGGTATCCATGGGGAGTCCCAGAACCAATCCCCCGCGGATAAGGAGGGCCGACTGTATATCAAGTAAATTTCAGGTAGTGAAATTACCAATAATGAATCACAGTGGCTATCACAAAATCTGTTTTTAATTGTTGCCATGGTACAAAGTGCTATCAAGAAAATTGGATCCCAGATATGATGGAAATTTGCCAGAATGGATTTAGTTCAGAAACAAATTTGGTGCTGTTTGAACAGTTTAAACACTGGCTCAGATAGACTGGGGGCCCCTCTCTCCACAATACTTTGTAGCAATTTACCCCCTTAATATGATGAACTGAATACCGAGGCTTTGGGCCTACTCGGGGATTCAGTTTGGTTCAGAATGTTGTTGTTGTTGCTTGCTTCTACGTTTGCGCGAATTGCTTTTTTCTCTTTTTCTGTGCACAGAAAGGGTTGGGGGTTGGTCTTTTTTAAAAATTGGGTCCTTTCGGATTTCTTGCTACCTGTAAGCAAACAAATCTCAAGGCTGAATAATTTATACATTCTTTGATAATATGTATTTTGAACTTTGATGCTGAAATTATAAAGATTAACAACAGTAAGTTGATTAAGTATTGTTGAACTTTTGATATTTTATTTATATATGGAGGCAATGCAAGCTACAGACACCAGAATTCTATGGATCAGGGCAAATTAAATATTTAAGATTGGGCTTAATTCCTCAGGCCTGATTTCCAATGAAAAATTTCTACTGAACTATAATGTGTTCGGGGCATTTATGAAAGTAACATGGGGTATTAGTTTTCCTCAGAGAGGAGGTGGTTTACCTAATACTGTGATCCAGGATTGACAAATTACCAGTTGGTCTTAACTATTAGTATCTTAGAATAAATTGAATTAAGACATGGAAGTTGACTAGGGGCAGCTGGACTCAGCCTTAAACCAGAAATATGCAATGAATTGACTTCTGTGGAACAGCTGTCCTCCCAGAAGAGGGATGAAATATCAAGAACAAAAAAAGGACATGTCACTTAATATATAATAGGGTTGCACAAATCTGCTCTGACGGTGCAATACTGGAGGGGTAGGGGAAAAAGGAAAGGAGTTAAAGTACATGGAACAATATTCAATTGGATCACAAAATGAATTCTGCAAGAACTTAAGTGGTTTCCTATCAGTGGCAGAAGGCAAAGCTGAAATGCAATACAGCTGACACCTATAACAAAAAGCGAACATCCCCCCACCCCCCATATCTGCTCCACTATTCAAGATTGTGCTGATCTTGCATCTTGAACTTCTGAATGGACATTAAACCCATGAATACTAACTCATTACTTTTTTTATTTCTATTTTTGTACAACTTATTTAATTTTTAATATACAGGTTGACCTTTACTAATCCAGCACCGTTGAGACCTGCGGAGTGCCAGATTAGTGAAAATGCCGAATTACAGAAGGATCACATTAAGCAATAGCTAACCGCCTCATCATACCTTTAAAATATCATGTAACTCAGTACAAGTTAGATAATAATGAAACAGAAATATTAAATGAGTAGCAAGTGAAGTTTTAATAGAGTAATATACTGTACAGGCATAGATAAAATAAAGAGTACAGGTAAATGTACAGGCGTTAACTTATACAGAACAGTTGAGCACTTCCGCTTCTAAAGTGAGACGTTTAATATACCTTCAGGCAAAGTTACATGTTTGCAAGTGTGGGGTTGTCAGGATCATCAACATCTTCATCTTGAAAAATGAGTGAAGCATCAGGAACTGGTGCTGAAACTGGCACAACAGTTTCTTCAAAAACTGTTGGTGCTGGTGGCAGCACATCTGGGTGAGCAGAAGTAGTCAGGGAAAGGAGGTCTTCTATATGCCACATTTCATGTGATCGCCAGGTAGTCGGGAATTCGGCGCTGAGCTCTTCCCTCTTCACTCGCAGTTACTGAAGAATCCTCGTTAGTTTCTTTTCCTCCGCTTAGTAATATGCTTAAATTCAGTGGGTTGCCACGTCTGATCTGAAGTCGTAGGCAGAAGTGAACGGAGCACCAGCTGGGTGACAATGTGCGACTGCCGGCAGGCGGACTGACCCAGCGCGCACCAGCTCCCCCACCGCTGGTGGGTGAGATGGATGGGTGCTGGGCGGCCGCGCCTCACGCAAATGATATTAATAAATGCAGGAAAACAAGCAGGAATCGCCTGTCTGTACTTACAAGAGTGTGCCAACATGTGAACAGATCTAGTGCAACCAAAACAATGTGCAGCAGATTGGTACGGTGGCCCAGGAAATTTGAAATCAGTGCCGGATTATCGAAGGAACAGGATTACAGGTAGTCGGATTAATGAAGGTCGACTGTATTACTGTAATTCTATTATGCATTGCATTATACTGCTGCTGCAAAGTCAACAAATTTCACAACATATGCTGGTGATATTAAAAATTGTTCTCAGCCTAGAATATATTTAACTTCTCTGCACTCTGAAGTGTGTATAAAAATGTCTCAACTCAATTGTATAATTAGATAATAACATATCTTGTGATTATGACACTAGACCTCCAGCTGAAAGATACAGCCCCTTTGTATTTACTTTGCCAATCTGTCAGAAATACGTGGTATCAATGAAGTCACTTTGCAGTCTTCTAAATTCTAATGAGTATAGGTCATGTTTTATATATATTTCTCCATATCCAAATTCTTAAGACTAATCCGGTTACTGTGTCTCAAAGGCAAATTGATTCTTCTTTAAGCAAATCTAAACTAAACTCTGTCATCTCAACAATTGCAACACAGCTTCCTTATTTAATAATCCAACCCTATTTAAATGACATACAATTCTCTTTTCAAATGGCTAGCTTGCTATAACTGCATGCCTACTTTGCATTCTTCACACTGAAGAATTGTCTGTGACCAGTGATGCTCTACCGGGGGGGGGGCAGTGGTTGGATTTGGGACTCCTCCTTTTCACGTCAATGATTTGGATGATGGAATTGATGGCTTGTGGCCAGGCTTGTGGACGATATGAAGATAGGTGGAGGGGCAGGTAGTGCTGAGGAAGCAGGGAGTCTGCAAAAGGGCTTAAGATTGGGAAAATGGGCCTAGAAGCAGCAAATAGAACATAATGTAGGTAAGTCACGTATTTTGGTAGAAGGAATAAAAGCATAGATTTTCTAAAAGGGGGGAAATTCAAAACTCAGGTGCAAAGGGACTTGCGAGTCCTTGTGCAGGATTCCCTACTAAAAGTTATAAACACGAGAACGTCAGCAGATGCTGAAAATACAAAACAATACACACAAAATACTGGAGGAGCTAAGCAGGTCAAGCAGCATCTATGAAATGAATAGATAGTAAAGTTTTGGGCTAAGACCCCTCTTCAGGTTAACTTGCAGGTTGAATAGGTGGTAAGGAAGGCAAATGCAATGCTGGCATTCATTTTGAGAGGACTAGAATATAAAAGCAAGGAAATAATGCTGAGGCTTCATAAGGTATTAGTTAGACTGCACTTGAAGTATTGAATCCCAGTATTGAAGTAGAGATGCATTCTTTGCTCATATTATTGATGATGCCATAGCAACCAACTGCTGTTAATTAACAGCTGAGGCCAAGTTTAGATGGGGAAATGGACAAGATTAGTCTATGAAGTGGTACTGTCAGGGATGAGACTCCAGGCTTGGAGTTCATGGAAGAAAGGTGGTGAAGGAGGTGTTCAAGGGGTCAGTGGGTTAAAGTATGGTGACTTCATGGAATAGATTAAAAAACCAAGAGATTATTTGAAGGAGCTGATGTAAGAGCTGGCCACAGCTATTGTAGCTTCCCACAGTGCATCTTCCCATCAGAGAAAATGCCTCGCAGGTGAAGCTCTACACTCTGAGATGTCCTTGGATTGACGAGGGCGTGGCAAAGGAGGGACTCAGCTATGCGGTGGACAAATCAAAGAATGCCTGCGGAGAAGTGCAAAATGAAGTTGTGAGGGTAACAACTACAGGGATCAATATGTTGGCACGTGGGGAGGATGTTTCCCATGACTGAAATCTCCTCCCTGCCACTTAAAACTGAAATGAGGAGAAATTCTTCTCTTGGTGTTATAACAATTGTAGATTTGAGTTTTGGCTATGTTTTTGTACCTTTATTTATAGAGTACCTGAATAGCTCCACATGCCACTGAAATGTTGCGTAGCTTTGTACCCTCCAGGTCTAGTTACTCCAACTGTTTCATTTTTCACTCTTTCTGAGATAGAAGTCTTCTGCCTGTGGTCAATCTCCTATTGGGTACTGTTCATCTATTCATTGTCTTGGTTGTTCTCAATCTGATGGCATGACCATCAATTTCTCTAACTTCTGATAATCTCTCATTTCCCCTCAATCTGGTGGCCCTCTCATCCCTTCTCTTTCCCCTTCCTTGTCAAGACCTACCCATCACCTCCCTTTAGTTCCCCACCTCTTCTTTATTCCATTATCTAGTGTCCTCTGCTATCAGATTCCCTCTTCTTCAGCCAGTTAATGAAAAGCTTGCCTTTGAAATTTCATAATGAAAACTTAGTTTTTGAGAACAAGTGCATGTATCAGTAAGATAGACTGCAGCATACTTCTAAATTTTTGCTCCTTCAAAGTTTGGTAAAACTAATACTTACTAAATTCTGTGTGCCTAACCACAACCACATCAGAAAGATATTGCTAGCACGGACACTTGCAAGTCTGGCATCTTAACCTCTACCTCATAAATACAATAATCTCAATTACCCTAACATGAAATGCAACATGAACAAATTGAAATGTGCATATAAAAATGAATATTGCTTAGAAATGGCCATAGAACTTACCTTATATCTTTGCGTTGGTAACATCCACGAAGAAGTTTAGAAACTAAATCCTCCAAAAAGTCCCAGTTATCGACCAGCAAAGCATCTTCCAACTCCTGGAAATTAATGAAAAAGTAAATATTAATAATTAATGTCATACTTATCTAAATTAACTCCATTTACAATTCCTCAGCTGATACAGATCCATCTGTAATATTTGATAACTTTCTACCACCTATTTGGTATCATTTGCAATGTTACTAATTATCCCTTGTACATTCATAACCAAATCAGTGATAGAGATATCAAGACGAAGAACGACTCAGAGCACAGAAGTACATAATCAGGTCATACTACTTCAATCCATTCCAAGGCTAAAATGATAGCAACGATCTCACATGTGAATACTGGTATTTTGTCTGATAATCTTTTCTTCATAGTCAACTGAAACTTTGGAACACAGACAGAAACACCTGAATGACCTGTCACTGGATCTTTTGAACTCTCTGTGTAGCTAGCTGCTTCTTCTCCTTCTATTGTTTTTTTTATTTGCAGTTGGTAGACCAACTAAAAAGGTGCATTACTAGCAACTACTGAACTGGAGTGTGAGGAGGATTCAGAAGAGTGGTCCTAAAACTGACCAGCACCACCCCCAAGAAGAAATAATGTCAATAGTAAGGACAATAATAACTAACTAAATAAGTAAATAAATAAACACTCGACACTATAGACTTTAATTGTGTTCAACAATCCAACAAGTTTCAAGAATTGCTTATGCTTCTCTCATGGTTCTTGACTAGATCCCACCACACTACGCAGAGTCACAATATTGCATCCAAGGACCTGCCTTCTCTCCCAGCCATATGCCCTACATTCCAATAACACGTGAGACTCTCACTGTCTACATTCACCTTAAGTATGTTTAAGTCTAAGCCAAGTAATTATAACTTCCTCCCTTTTGGGCCCTCCTCTAAAGTGCAGTAATCTTTTTCTGAGTTCCATATAAATGTCTTCCCTTCAATCATATGCCCCACAGCCCCTGCCAGATCAAGAGAACATGATACTTAATTAAAATCACCTCCACCTTAGTGGAATATTAAGGTGAAGAACTCTGACCTTCATAGATTGTTTAGCCAGCCTATCGACTTCCACCCTTCCATGAGCTGGGATCCATAAATACTGCAGCTATAATAATGTTTAACTTTCAACAAAACACCTGGATGACTATTGGATACACCCATCTTAGAACTGCACAATACAGAGAAGGAATCAGAACAGACAAAAAACACATTTAGGGGTACATCCTCTATTTACTGAAATGCAAGGATTGCTAACATTTTCTATAATTTAAACTGCAAGTTTATTAGATAACCTTTTTCTAATTGACATTCTGAGACATTCACTGCTGCACCAGCATTATGAGGTCTCTGGAGCCATCTGCAAACACTAGAAACATTCCCTAATATTGATGATGCAAGCTTGTGAGCTTTCACTTTCTAGTGTTCCGAATGAAGGGAGCAAAGTCGCCCCCCCCCTTTGAGAATCGCAAAATCGCTATTATTTCGGGTCTGATACCCAGGAAATGAGAGAGATACACATCATGTCAGTAATGAGAGAGAGAGACGTAGGATCACAGCAAAGGCAGTTGTTATAGACAACGCAGAATACACAACAAGGTGGAATGTCTCCTATTGACAAAGAGAGAGATTACTGCTATTGTCTCTTGAAGGAGGAATTGTGTATTGAGTACTGTACTATTCATTGAAACCCCTCGGGGCAGCCAGAGTGGTCTGGTTGAGGGATTGCATCATCCCAACCTGATTGACATCTGAGACCCTGTGAGTAGGGATAAAAGTAGGGGCTGCGGAAACACCCCTCAGACACACCAGGAGAAACGCTACAAGATCGGTGAGGGGGCTTGTGTGTGTGTCCACCCTTGCCTGGGTGACAAGTCCTCCACAGAATGGTCTCGCTAAAGGACGGATACGGATCAAGATCATAACAAGGAAAATCGGCAAGTTAATAGCAGTTACTGCTTTTTCTCTCTCTCTCTCCAACAATTGCAACACAGCGATCAACAACGACTGCAGCCTGTATGAACTGAACTTTATATTTCCATCGGACAATTCATTATCCCCTAGACAACGATAGAGCTTACTTATTGATTATTATTATACCCGCACTTTTAGGTTTAGTATTGATGACGTATATTATCTGTATATTTGCATTGATATTACTTTTGTGTATTTTTACTAATAAATACTGTTAAAAATAGTATCATCAGACTTCAACGGCTACTATCTTTGCTGGTAAGACACCCAGTTACGGGGTTCGTAACACTAGGAATTTAAGAGGTAGTCATCTAATTGTTAGTTGAATGGCCAAATAACTAATTATGAGCAGCCAATAAAAAGGAGGTTGGTAATAGTGGTGATGCTTTGGTCTGAAAAAGGCTGTGTATGTTGTGCAGCTGCTTGGAGAGAGAACAGGAACTTTAAAAAATGCAAGTCTCATTGATGGGCTAATTGAACACCACTTTATCCAATAAAGGAAGGTATGGGTAATTAAGAGTCATGGTGTGGGAGCTTTGGTCAAGAGAGCACAGCCTCAGAATAGAGGGATGTCCATTTAAAACAAAGATGCAGAGGAATTTCAGAGGGTGGTGAATTTGTTACTACAGGCAGCTGTGGAGGTCAGGTTGGGTGTACTTAAGGCAGAGATTGATAGGTTCCTGATTGGACAATGACATCAATGGTTATGGGGATAGACCGGAGATTAGTGTGAGGAGGGAGAAAAGGATAGCCTTTTAAAGCAGAAATTGTGAGATTAGAGAATTGAGGACTTGGTGAAGGAGTACAGGTAAGGTTTTATTTTACTGTTCATACTTGCCGACTTAATTCTATGTAGGCATGTTATTCATCACTTGTTTAAATGATCCAGATATGAATATCCAAGACTTGATCAGTAACCTTGCAGGTGACACAAAATTAAGTGTTGACAGTAAAGAAAGTTTTATTGTAGACTATAAGGGGATTTTGATCAAAGTAGGAATGCTGGGGAGGACAAATGGATTTTAATACAGGCAAGTGAAGTGATGCATTTTTAGAGAATCAGTCCACTATAAGACTTGCACTAAGGAATGTAATGAAACAGTACATTTAAGTACAAGTGCATTATTCACTCAAAATGGCATTGGGGTAATTGTGGAGGGGAAAAAGGTGTTGGCAAACTAGTCTTCATTACTCAAGGCAATGAGTTTGACTTGGGATAAATCAATTGTACAGTTGTACAAGTCAATTATGAATCCACACTTGGAAATTTGATATCCTTGTTATAGTAAAGATGTGGTTAAAATGGAAAGAAAATATTTGAAGATGTTAACAGGGTGAATTATAGGGAGAATTTAGCCAGGCTAAGTCTTTACTTCTTGCAATGTAAGAGAATAAGGGGTGATACTATAGAAGTGTTATTGAAGTATTGGTAAGGTAGATGTCAAAAGTCTTCTCCCCAGGGTAGGGAACTGTTTCACAACCATATCTCCACATGCCAAGGCCTAAACTTTTCATCCTCCTTTAAGCTTGTGCTTTTTGCTCTACCATCTGATGTGGATCCCTATTAGTTGTGTGCTTTGGACATTTAGTTTAAATGTAATTTGCTGCTGGTGCACACAACTTTACATACCACTTTCATAAATTACAAAACTTGCATTGAAAGTACAAATACAACTTTTTTTATTTTTAAGAGGGCAGTTGAGAGAATAAAGGGAAGAGGCTATAAACAAAGGGAAACTAAATATGGCTGAGGAACCAGCTGAGAGACGATGATGACAGCCTGATTATTGCAGGAGAGATTTCCTAACAGTGAAAGTGGTTAGAAGATGTAATTTTCAGACACTGGGCATGACTGAGGTAAAATAATCTGGATATCTTCCAAAAGAAAAGCAGACACAGAATATAGAAAACATACAGCACAATACAGGCCCTTCGGCCCACAAAGCTGTGCTGATCATGTCCCCACCTTAGAACTACTTAGGCTTTACCCATAGCCCTCTATTTTTCTAAGCTCCACGTAGCCATCCAGGAAGTCTCTTAAAAGACATGAGAGAAAGGAAATAAAAAAGATGCTCTTAGATAAGCAAGTGGTGGTGAAATGACAAGCACTAAGACACCAATTGTTTTTAAGTTATTTGTACAGTATAAATTAATCAATTACATTATAAACAATGTCACAAATCAAACCATAGAACTTGGCGCTTTATGAGACAAAATAAGTATTTTCTATTCATTGTGACAACCCTACCTATGAAGTAACAATATCTGGACATGAAAGCTTTATTTAGTTATCACTGCGTAGGGAGTGTTGAATGGACATTCAAAAATCCCTTGTAAGTGATCAGATCTCAACTTTCAATGAGAAACTGCTCAAAGTTCAAATTTGTGTACTGTGCAAAAAGTCTCAGGCAAATGTAAAAAAATCTGTAAAGATGCTTTCAAAAATGAAGTTTTAAATATGAAATTTACTATAAAGAGCAGTAAACTGTTTTTTAAAAAAAAAACTAAATTCTCTTACATTGATTCTGTTGAGCAGTGTCCAAAAGCAAGTGAAGCCCACCGAGGAAATGGATGGCTGCAGGGCAACAACTGCTCCTGAACCTAGTGGTGTGGGACCCAAGACTTCAGCACCTCCAACATGACGGTAACCAGAGAACAAAGGGAGACTAATCAAATGCAGGTAGATAGTATTGAATACCTAGTTGTTTTCCACTCTTGAGCACAACAATTTTAATCTTGCTCGATGTTGCAGAATAATGGAACTGACCACTGGTTTGTCTTCTACAATAAGCCTCTACACAGCAACCTCCTGGCTGTACTACCTACGTGAGTGTCTAGTTTGTTAAATGCCCCAGGAGATTGCGAAAGCTTCAAATTGTTTAGTCTGCTCAAAAGTACACCATTAAAAGGGAAATTACAGGTTGCAGACTGCAATGATTGCAGTTCAGAAGTATATCAGAGTATCTAGTAGTTTTGTGAGCTGTCTGCACCATGAAAATGTACAGAATTCTACCCAATCTTGAACACGAACACACACACACACATACTAAACAGTGCAACATCTCAGTCAGATCTGTCACTTTAACAGCATTAAGAAAAATCAAAATCTGAGCAATAAGGTTCAATTGAATACAAAACAATTACTCCAATACAGCTGTTAATGATTTTACAATCTTAGCTGCCTTTATCATATTATAAGTATATTGATTGTTTTTGATCCAAGGTTCTTCAGAAGTCAAGAATGAGACACAAAACTTGTTGTTTATGATGGTTTATTAAGTATTACAAGAACAACTATTTATTATGCATTACAAGAGAGAGACCTTAGTGGCAGGAGAAGGAACAAAAAGACAAAGGTAGTCTGGTCCTCATATTAGTTTGCTAAATTAATTGAATTTCCATAACAGTTGTCCAATACCATGGGCCCTATTCAAGCAAGGCAATACCCACCACTAAAAAGACTAGAAAGATACAAGCGGACTACAACCACTAAAAATACACACTGAACAATTACATCTATATAGTTACTTATAAACATACCAACAAGCACAAGTTAAACAAGGATAATAACAATTTTACAGTCCAATTCAACAATACAATTTTATCATCTGACCATAAATGATATACCATAGAATTTCTCTATAAGGTTTGTAATCAAATTCCAATGATCTGCTGGATTCTCTTGTCCCATGAGCAGGCTATTGATACCACAGCATTTGGACTAAATGATGTTCTACTTGAGAAATTGACACTGCTCATCCAATTACTTCAGTGCCATAGGAATATTGAAGAAATTCAATCTCAATTGTAAATTGAACAACCACATTGAAGTGTTTGTATTTAGCAACAATAGATCACAGGCCATCAATTCAGCTTGTATTTTTCAAAAGCAGAAAATCTGTTTAACAGTAGTGAAATAAATCATGTACACAAGGTATTCTGCAGACTCTGTCCTGATGAAGGGTCAAAACCCAAAATGTCGACCCTAATCCTTTCCAAAGATGCTGCCTGACCTGCTGAGTTCCTGCAGCATTTTGTGTGTTCAACAAATCAAATTCTCATTTACAACATGCAGGAAATATCTATATCAACTCCAACATCATGCAGTGTTGTCACTAGAACAAGTGTCCCCTGCAACTTTAAAAATGTTTGTGTGAAAATCCACTACATTTCGAGGTAGGGAGAAGATGGTGCTTCTCACCAAGAATTTAGTCACATCAATGGACTTACTTGTAAGAAGCTTAACAATGTAAGGATAAAGTAAAACTTGCTTTCACCTGCTTGATAAATATTGAGTCTTAATCTGACATCTTTAACTCTGCCTTTGTCAAAAAGATTTCAGGATGCTATTTGGATTAGAGAGCATCTTGGATCTTGTGAAGAAAGGTTGAGCGAGCTAGGGCTTTCTGGATCAAAGGAGGATAAGAGGGGTCTTGCAAGGGGTATAAGATTATAAACAGCATAGACAGTGGATAGCCAACATTTTTTTTCCCCGGGGCAGCAATGTCTAATTCACAGGACATCCTTTTAACCTAAGTAAACTTTAAGAAAAATGTCAGAAGTAGTGATTTTTTTTAAAATAGTGAGTGCTGGGGTGGTAGAGGCTGCTCCATTATAGACATTAAGAGGCTCTTAGGCACATAGATGAAAGAACCCAGGACATCTTTAGGGAGCAGTGTCTCAGAAAGGCAGTGTCCATTATTAAGGACCTCCAGCACCCAGGGCATGCCCTTTTCACACTGTTACCATTAGGTAGGAGATACAGAAGCCAGAAGGCACACACTCAGCAATTCAAGAACAGCTTCTTCCCCTCTGCCATCCGATTCCTAAATGGACATTGAATCTTTGGACACCTCCTGACTTTTTAAAACAAATACAGTATACAGTATTTGTTTTTGCAGATTTTTAATCATCTATTCAATATATGTAATTGATTTACTTGTTTACTTATTATTTATTTGGGGGTTTTTTCTCTGCTAGATTATGTATTGCATTGAACAGCTGCTGCTAGGTTAACAAATTTCACATCACATGTCAGTAATAGTAAACCTGATTCTGAAAGAAAGAGGGTTATGGGCTATAAAGGGGGAAGTATTAGATCATCAAGTAGGTTAAAAGGCTGGGATATTCTATGTCTTGTGAATCCCTATATGAACTGCCCCAATAGGCTGAATACTGGGCTATACTTGTGACTGAAATAGAATCTGAGTTTGATCTTGTTTATATAAGTTACAGACATTCAAATTATTTCAGTGGCTACCCAAAGTGTTGACTTTTTAAATTTTGAGTAAATATTGAGGAACACAAGTTTTGATTGCTATTTTTAAAAACTAAAATTTAAAGGGTCACAGCCACCTTCCATGCCAAATGAGACGTGAAAGGTGCCGACTGAATGATGCGAATCACACCATCTGCTAGAATCTGTTGCCAGGTAACTAGGAAAAAAAATTGCCAAGGCACAATATCTAAATGTTCCAAGTTGGTGCACACAGTGCTGTTGACACCCCCACAAAATCTACATCTGAACTAAATTTAACTACTTGTAATGACAGGAACAGTAGTGGAAAAATGGTTCCAGCATTAAACAGTCATTGGGTAAGATTGGGCTACAGACACTCCGAACTTGAAGTAACTCAACAAAAGAATTCTTGGATTGCAATTTCCTTCAAGTTAAAGTTCTTGCTGAGATTTCAAATAACAAATCCATCACTACAATCCTGTTTAATTCTGATTTCTAGTTGCACATTCCACGTGAACCAATTAGACACTATTTAATCTCGAAACTTCATTCTTAGGAGCACTAAGTCTTTAAATTTTTCTTTAAAAATCTAAAAATGATGTCACTAACTGCTGAATCAATATTGCAACACCACGCAACTTATGCTGAAGGATCTCTGCAGAATCACAAAACTTACAATCCAAGTACCTGAAGAGCTACCTTGCAAACTAACTTTCAACCATTAAGTCTATAACTCTGCAAGACTCAACTCTTTGAATACATTATTGCATTTTTATAAAACTATATTAAGGCTTCTGTGTCACTCATTCCTCTCCTGGGAAAGAGTTCTAAACTTCTAGACAAACATTTTCCTTCTTATCTCATCCTTATTTGCAATGATTTATAATCCACACTCCAGCTTTTTGATGCCTCTGCCACAGAAACTAGATTCTTCCTGTTCAGCAACATCCACAACATTGGAAGTCAGCAAGGTAAGGAATGACATCAAATCAGAAGAGACGTACTGGAAGATGTTGCATCTTTGTGGGTCGAGATAAGAAATTGCAAGTGTAAAAGGACCCTGATGGTCATTCTATATAGGCCTCCCAACAGTAGCTGGGACGTGGACCACATATTACAACAGGAAATAGAAAAGGCATATCAAAAAGGCAATGTTATGACAGTAATCGGAGATTTCAACATGCAGGTCAATTGGGAAAATCAGGTTAGAAATGGATCTCAAGAGTGAGTTTGTTGAGGTGTGTTTTATTTTTAAGAGCAGTTTGTCGGTGAGCCTACTAGGGGATCAGCTACACTGTATTGGGTTGTGTGCAATGAACCGGAGGTGTTTAGGGAGCTTAAGGTAAAAGAACCCTTACGAAGCAGTGATCGCAATATGACTGAGTTCAACTTGAAATTTGATACAAGTCTGACGCAGCAGTATTTCAGTGGAGTAAAGGAAATTAATGGCATGAGAGAGGAGTTGGCCAAAGTAAATTGGAAGGAAATGTTGGCAGGGTTACAGCAGAGCAGCAATAGCGTGAATTGCTGGGAAAAACAAAGAAGGTGCTGGGTAGATGTATTCCAAAAACAAAGAAATACTCAAATAGCAAAATAGTACAACTGTGGCTGACAAGGGAAGTCAAAGCTAATGTAAAAGCAAGAGGGCATACAAAGCAAAAATTAGTGGGAAGACGGGATGGGAAGCTTTTAAAACCCTACAGAGCAACTAAAAATCACTGAGGGAAAAGAAATTTAAAAGAAAGCTAGCAAACAATATCAAAGTGGATAGTAAAAGCTTTTAAGTGTGGTGGGGGAGTGGGGAAAAGATGAATGGATATACGACCACTAGAAAATGATGCCAGAGAAACAATGGAAGGCAAGATGGCAGATGAACTACCGTAGATTCCGGACTACAGAGCGCACCTGATTTTAAGCCGCTGGCACTAATTTTAGAAATAAAATCATTTTTTTAAATGTAAAGGCCGCACCGGATTTTAGGCCGCACCGGATTTTCGGCCGCAGGTGTCCCACGTTGTAATATGAGATATTTACACAGAAAGATATTACACGTGAGGATTTTTTTAACTTTTAATTAAATCCATATGGTAACAAAAACAAATACATATTGCAAATGCTTTTTTTCGAACCGTGCCCGTACGCGGCTACTTTTAAATATACGTTGCGTATACTTCTTTACTGAACAACATTCCAATATCTCCTAACGACTGGTAAAAAATATATATACTGCAGCCTACCAGGAAAAGTTATTGATCGCCTTTAACTTAAAAGCAGCGTTTTCGCTCCGCCGCTCCCCCCCGCCGTCCCGTTTTATCGCAAACGGCATTTAAAAGCAGCGTTTCGCTCAGATCTAATGCCGCTCCGTCGCTCGCCCCCTCCTTCCCGTTTATCGCAAACGGCATTTTCCCACAAGACGCGGCGAAACCGGGTGTGACGTCATAGCATCCCGCGATGTAGTACAGAAAACAAATATACTCTTTACTGAACAACATTCCAATATCTCCTAACGACTGGTAAAAAATATATATACTGCAGCCTACCAGGAAAAGTTATTGATACCTTTAACTTAAAAGCAGATTTCGCTCGGATCCAAAGCCGCTCGCGTAATCCGCTCCCCCCTCCTTTCCGTTTATCGCAAACGGCATTTTCCCACAAGACACCGCGAAACCGGGTGTGTCGTCATAGCATCCCGCGATGTAGTACAGAAAACAAATATAGTTTAAACTAAGTAGGGTAGGTAGCACAATGCTTCGAGTGTTTTCCATGTTGATGAGGGTGAGTACAAATGACTGATTTACAATAATTTAATTGTGAAAGTGCGCTTGATTTATCGTACAATTTCATTGGACCTCTGTGAACTACTCATCAATTTTATTGGTCTACTGTTACGAGGCAAAATGTTTACGAGGCGGCATGAAAAAAACCTTGCATTAGCCGCTTCGGATTATTGGCCGCAAAGTTCAAAGCTGTTCAAAATGTGGGAAAAAAGTAGCGGCTTAAAATCCGGAATCTACGGTAAATGAGAATTTTGCGTCAGACTTCACTGTGGAAGACACCAGCAGTGTGCCAGGAGTTGAAGGGTGTCATGGAAGAGAAGTGAGTGCAATTATTATTACAAGGAGAAGGTGCTTAAAAGGTTGAGACCCAAAAGTATACAAGTCACCCGGACCAGATGAACTGCACTCTAGGGTTCTGAAAAAAGTAGCAGTAGTGATTGTGAAGGAATTAGCAACGGTCTTTCAAAAATCATTGGTCTCTGGCATGGTGCCAGAGGACTGGAAAAATGCAAATGTCATTCCACTCTTAAGAAAGGAGAAAGGCCGCAGAAAGGAAATTATAGACCAGTTAGCCTGACCACAGTGGTTAGGAAGATGGTGGAGTCAATTGTTAGGATGAGGTTATGGTGTACTTAGAGACACAGGACAAGACAGAACAAAGTCAGCATGGTTTCCTTAAGGGAACATCTTGCCAGATGAACCCATTTGAATTCTTTGAGGAGATTACACATAGGATAAATGAAGGGGACATAGTGAATGTTGTATATTTGGACTTTCAGAAGGTCTCTGACAAGGTGCCACACATGAGGCTGCTTACTAAGTTAAGAGCCCATGGTATTACAGGAAAATCACTGGCATGGTTAGAGCACTGGCCAATTGGTAGGAGGCAGTGAGTAGGAATAACAGGATCCTTTTCTGGTTGGCTGCCAGTAACTAGTCGTGTTCCGCAGGGGTCAGTATTAGGACTGCTTCTGCTTGTGCTGTATATCAATGATTTAAATGTTGGAATAGATGACTTTGTTGCCAAGTTTGCAGATGATACAAAGACTGGTGGAGGAGCAAGGAGTGTTGAGGAAACAGATAGGCTCCAGAAGGACTCAAACAGATTAGGAGAATGGGTAAGAAATTGGCAAATGAAATAGTTATTCCCCGAGTTATGAACATCTGACTTACGAACAGCCTGCCATAAAGCCTATATTAAAAATTTGTCAACTCTAGGAAGGAGAACGCCGTTTGCCATTTTAAGTTGGACCATGTTGCCGTTAACACTGTCAGTGTGTAACTTTGTACTTGGCTTAAAGTTTTCTTAGCAAGATTCACCCTGACCACCACCACCCCCCTTTCCAGTCAGCATTGCCCCCACTTGTTCCATTTAACCTGTCTCGGTGCAGGTGGCCTTTAGGACCTGGGGGAGCTCAGGACCTGCCGCCTGCAGCTGCCGCTGAATCCGCAATGTTTCTGTTCCATTGATGGAAAACAATCATGATTGAAAATAAAATGGAAATAATAAAGCAATCGGAAAGAGGTGAAACACCATCAGTTTGGAAAAGCGTAAGGCTACAGTTGGTCAACGATCGGAACAATTTTAAAGAATAAAGTGAGAATAATGGAGCATGTGAAAGGCCCTCTCCCGATGAAAGCTACGATTATTACTAAGCAATGCAGTGGTTTAATTATTGAAATGCATACGTTTCTTAAGTGTTGTATATGCATAGAAAGGTAAAATATATACTATATACCAAGACAAACGTCTGACTAGCTGACGCTAAATAATACTGGATGTACCTGTTCCGACTTATGTACAAATACGACTTAAAGACGGACTTAGGAACGGAACTTGTTCGTAACCCAAGGACTGCCTGTACAATTTTGGAAAATGGATGGTCATGCAATTTAGTAGAAATTAATGTGCAGACTATTTTCTAAACCGAGAGAAAATCCAAAAATCTGAGATACAAAGGGACTTGGGAGTCCTTGTGCCGAACACCCTAAAGGTTAACTTGCAGGCTGAGTCAGTGGTGAGGAAGGGAAATGCAATGTTAACATTTATTTCAAGGTGTCTAGAATACAAGAGCAGGGATGTGATGGTGAGGCTTTATAAGGCAATGTTGAGACACCAGCTTGGGTATTGTGAACAGTTTTGGGCTAGTCATCTAAAAAAAGATCTGGCATTGCAGAGGGTTCAGAGGAGGTTCACAAGGATGATTACCGGAATGAAAGGGTTATCATACATGGAATTTTTGATAGCTCTGGGTTTGTACTCGTTGGAATTTAGAAGACTTGGGGGGGATCTCACTGAAACCTTTCTGAATCCACCAATGTTTTTTCTCTTGTCAGAGATTTAATCTATCTTGATAAATTCTCCCAGTAATTGAAAAAGGTATAAATCATCAAATCAGAATTACTGTTTAAGAATTGGCAAGACACACAAGTAATTTAATCTGGGACTTAAACAACAGATCTGTAATGAAGTTGCCTTAACCTTAGCACTTTGCAGCTCAAAATAAGAAAAAAATCAATAAATGTGCTTCTTATCTGGCTTGAATAGTAACATGAGCTAGAGACATTTCACAAATTCTACCACAGAAGCTGGGGAATCCAAATTCAGTTTATTAAATAAATCTAATTACAATAAATTCTGCATCAATAATGAAATCTGCATTATTACAAAAATGTACCTCATTCACAAAAATCACCCAGAAAAGGAAATCTGCTGTATTCACTCTATTAGGCCTACTTTCACTGCAAATCTACAGCACTGACTAGTATCATGGCAAAATGCAACAGCTTACTGTCACCTTCTCGCAGTAAAGATGAAAAGCTGGCCTTGCATTGACGCTTAAATACCATGAAATAGTTGGTCATTTATCTATGATTTCAATTAAAATGTCTTGGCCATTTCACAGAAACGCCTAACTATCATATCATATACCATCTGTGGCTTTGGGTCAATAAAAGTCCCATGGAGAACATTGCTGTCACTAAACTCCTACACATGAACTTGCTTTTGTACCATATACATGTACACACATCAGTATTTCCCCTATAACGTGACAAATGCCATTGTAATGAGTCAGAGCAAATTAAAGCCTGATATCTCTCCATACTCAAATAAAACTTTAACTTGAAGATCTACCTAGATGTAAGCACATCAGGGATAATTTGGATATGCAGATTCAATATATATTGACATTTTTTATAGTTAATGTTATCTGGAAAATATAATTTAGTGTTTAAATTTAATTTCAGAGGTGGCCTTTTTTTTAAAAAGAAAGATAAGTCTGGACTCGAGTATTTAATACAGCTGAGATCATCTTGTTGAGTAAAGCCGGTAACAGTTCAAAGTAATTCATTCTGACTGAATGCCATTCAGCTAAAGTCCACATAAACAATCTCCAATGCCCAGAGAAGGAGAAAATAATGTTGGTGATGGTTCTTTGCCAGTTACCCAGTCACCTACAGCACTGTTTTCTTGCAAAAATAGTTTCCTTTTGAAAATCATTGAAAGCAATTCTAATAATTCTAATTCTAGATGGGAGAATAGTTTAGCTCATGGTGGAGTGGCGGAGCAGACTCGATGGGCTGAATCGCCTACTTCTGCTCCTTTGTCTTGTGATCTTGTGAGTAAAGTACGATTAACCTGGAAGAGTCATTTGATTTCTCTCTTCATGTATACTGTATGAACAGCTATCTGAAGATCAACCATCTATGTACGTGGTAATGGTCTCTAAAGCTCTAGGAATGCAAATTATACCACCATAGTGGGCCAAATCTCACAAAGAGTTGGGATACAGGAAGGAGATGAGAGTTTAGTGATAGTGGCATGACAAAAACATTTCCTCAATGTCAACAAGAGTTGGTCACTGAATTCAGAAAGGGGTCTGTGCACATGTCTACAACAACAGTGCTGAGGTTGAGAGCTTCAAGTTCCTACATGTGAACATCAACAACCTATCCTGGTCCAACCATACTGATATCATAGCCAAGAAGACTCACCAATACCTCTACTTCCTCAGGAGGCTAAAGAAATTTGGCATGTGTGCCTGGTTACTCTAATCCATTTTTTAAAATCAAAGCACCATAGAAAGCATTCTGTCTGGATAAACAACAGTTTGGTGTGGTAACTAGTCTGCAAGAAACTGCAGTGTTATGTACACAGAAACCACTCTCCCCTCTATGGACTGTCTATACTTCCTGCTGCCTCAGTAAAGCAGCCAGCATAATCAATAACCCTACCTACTCCAGACATTCTGTCTCATCAGGGAGAAGATACAGAAGATTGAAAGCCCATGCCACCAGGCTCAAGAACTTCTATCCCACAGCTAATCAGATTCTTGAATGAACCTCTTGTATGATAAGATAGAATAATGGTCTCACAATTTACCTCTTATTTATCATTTACCTGCAATATATTCTTTTGGAAGATTTTACATTTATTTGCATTGTTATTGTTTTACCTTATTCTAGCTCAATACAGTGTAATTATGAGGTGTTATGAGCTGTCTGCAATACAAGATTTTCATTGCAGCTTGGTACCTGTGACAATAATCAATACCACAAGACGGAGTACTTGGTCCTTGCAATTAAGAGTTTGAATAAGTGTATCTTTCCACAACACATCTCTAACCTCCACAAAAAATTCCTCTTGGGACAAGGTTATGCAAGATTCTGCATTAGAGACACACTTTCATTTCCCTGAACGACTGCTACTCAAATTTGAACAAATCCAGTTTCTCTAGTTCTCCACATAATTCATTTATCGATATGGTCAAATATTCTTCACATAATTTCCAAGGGAAATCCATCAAAAGAATAGGCTATTGGTATGTGAACTGCAGCTTTCAGGATTTAAATAATTCCATTATCATTTGCAGTTTGCCCCCCATAACCATTGTTCTCCATAAAGCAACATATATCAGAAAAACTATAAATCAAATGAAATATATTTTTCAATTCAGCCTGAAACTCAATGCTTGCAATGATCTAAATACACAATTTTAAAAATCACAAATTGTTTGCTAAAATTTTGAAGTATACACTATGTTGACAAGAATTCAAAGCATCAGCATTTTAAAGTGCTCTACACATTTTATTTAAAAATAACATTTGAATAATATTAAGGTACTCCTAGGATGAACAGAAGAGTTAACGAAATCAGCTTCATCTTTGTTTTGCAATTCAGGTGCAAACCTCACTGGCATTTAAGACCTTAAAACCATAAGATATAGGAGCAGAAGCAGGCCATTCGGCCCATCTAGTCTTCTCTGCCATTCAATCGTGGGCTGATCCATTCTTCCGGACATCCCCACTACCCTGCCTTCTCCCCATACCCTTGATGCCCATTTGAATAGCGTGTTATTGTGACAGGAAAATGGAAATGACCACATACTTTAAATTATTCTCAATTTAGGACATGGCTGTATAGTACTAACAGTACTATATTTATAAAAGGTAGGGCCTTTTTTATCCCCAAGGTAGAATGTCAAATACTAGGGAGCACAGTTTTAAGGCAAAGAGAAAAATTTAAGAGGAGCTTTCAGTCTCCTTCCCCCCCCCCCCCCCCCCATAAGCCTTAGTGTGGCAAGTACAGGTAATGTGCTAGCAGATACAACAGTGATGTTTAAGAGGTATTTAGACAGGCAGAGATAACGTATAAGTAAACTGCCATTGTGTTCGATGTGAACACTGTGGACCAAATGGCTTGTTTCCAGGCAATTACGTTCAAAGCAGCTCAGCACTGAAACTAGTTAGGTGCTATTTCTACTTGTCAGGTGTGGCAGGTGTCTCCATCGTTTCAGTGCATTTGGCTGCATTTGTATTATTACGCCACAGTGGTTTCAAGTTAAATGGTACCACTGGGGAACAGAGGGCTGACGGAACAGCAAACTTACTGCTTATGTAAGAGATAATGTAAAGCTCCAGTTGGAATCGGAATCTAATATTAGTTTGCATATGCAATTACATAATCTCTTTCAAATCAAATAGCAATTACATACCAATTAGAAGACCAGTTGGCCTCTCAAGCCTGCCTTGCCATTCAAAAGGATCACAGGTGACCAGATTGTAACCAACAGCTTCACACTTACATCTAACAGAGTAACCTTTCATAAGTGCCCCTCTCCCTCACTCACACAGCTGGAAGAACAAGTGAGGCAGCATTTATGGAGGGGAATAAACAGTTGATGTTTCAGACCAAGACCCTTTCTCGTTTAGCACTTTATGAAGGGTCTTGATCTAAAATGTAGATTGTTTATTCCTCTCAATAGATGCTGCCTGACTTGATGTGTTCCTCCAGCACTTTGTGTGGTATTGCTCAGGGCTTCCAGAAAGTGGAGGCACTGCCGTGCTTTCTTCATTATAGCACATACCTAGGACAGAACCTCTGAAATGATAACAATGACCCACTCTACCTCTGACCCCCTGAAAAGAACTGATTCATTGTCTTCTGGTTTCCCCCTCCAGAAGTCAAGAATCAACTCCTTGGGCTTGCTGACACTGAGAAGTCGTCGTCGTCGTAGCCCTACTCAGCCAGATTTTCAGTCTCCCCTCCTATATGCTGATTCGTCACCCTCTTTGGTTCAGCCAATGCCAGTTATCATTAACTAACTAAATTATCATTAGCTAATTTAAATATGGCATTGGAGCTGTGCTCCAAGCATTCACCCCACCTTAGAATTTTTCAAAGATTGTTCTCTCCACAGCCTTGCTAAGTATTGTGTTTGGGGGTGGGGTGGAACTTTTAGACAAAATGAGTGACGTGCTTCATTGATCTAAAAAGCCCAACACACATTTGCCAAATAGATTCCCCTCATCATTTAACAACTCTGAAATTAAGTTTTGAATAATGTATTACAATTGTAAAGTTTTTAACATGAAGGAACCTAACTTGTTGAATTGTAACTAGCCCACAATGCTAGACTATTCAAAATTATTTCAGAACCAGGCATAAATGATAGTCAGCAATAACGTCGATCTTTTCCTGTCCTCACTTTACAACAATAATGAGAATAAAATCTGAAGTCTGAAGTATTAGACTGACTTGGACACATCCTTTCCAATCAATAGTCCCTTCATTATGAAAAAACTTTAAAAATCTGCACTTCATATTTTGATTCAGGAAACATAGAACATTTTCCCAGTTTCAGCTACTTCCTTGCATCAAGTTGAACTGCTTCATGCACACGAAAGAGAAAAATTTATTCCCAGAGCCACATGACGTAATTAACCACACCAGTCAGTTGGCAGAACTTGGGAAAGTAATAACAGCAGGTCAGAGCTTTGTTTACTCTGATAGTCCTGAAAAGTGAATGCTCGACCAGTTGAAAAGTTGACACATAAATGTAGTCAAGGTTCAGCTGAGGCTAACCAGATCAGGGATAAGATTAATCTGGCTGGTGTGGTTTACTATTTTGTCCCAAGGTCACCCACTAGAAGAGAGTGAATTTGATGGTTGAAGTATGATCACTTGCTACATGCAGAAAATAAAAGTCCCAGCTGCTGTTGCTGGTAACCACTCTAATGGTTCCTACTTGGAATTGTTCTGTAAGACTTTATAGTCATGATATAGCACTTAACCCCACAACCTCTGCTTGAAGCCACTGGATGGGTCTGCAAACTTGATGTAGAATTTAACCCACTGCTGAAATAGCTACACTTTCAGTGAGACATTTTGTAGACATCTACATTTAAAGGAGTTTAAATTTAGATACAACTGGACAAAAAATATATATAGAATCCAGCAAGGTCAGAAGGCCCACAATTCTCATCTCCAGCCCAAAAACAGCAACCATCTGCCAGTAACAAACAGCCCAATAGGTGAAAAATATTCTCAGTGGGCATGAATCTAGTCACAAGAGAAATTTTGAGATTTTGAGCATAGTGTATTAAACTTCCTACAACACATACAAAATGCCAAGCAGCACCTATAGAAAATAATAGGTTCAACATTTTTGGGCTGATGATTCATTCCTTTCCTTAAATGTTGCCTGATCTGCTAAATTCCTCACAATACACACAATCCAGCATTTTATGTGTGTTACTCTGGATTTCCAGCACCTGGATGATCTCATGTTTATGTCAACCTTCACAACCTCGAGTCAGTCGGAGTAAATGGTACAATGCTACATTCTCCTTTGACAATGTATCAACTCAAAGAATGTACAATAATTTTGAATAATACAGATACAGGCATGGTTTGTGAAATAAATGCAGTGGTGTAATAGTCAAAGATAGAACTGTCACTGTATTAAGAAAATTAAATAGCAATCACAAAATAGATCAGAAGATTGTATCTAAACTTCAAATCATTTTACCGAAAATCATTGATATTCAATTTGAGAAACAGCTGAAGTGCTGATGCAGGATTTGGCAATGGCTCACAGCAGTTTCAGGTTGTTACAGAGAATTTAGTTATTCATTTCCTTATCCTGTGAAGTTATGTCTTGAATTTAATCTGCAGATAATCTATGATGTATGTTTAAGCAGAAGGCATTCAAGGTTGTTTTCATGAAAGCCCTCTGCTAAATTTGAATACACATGCTTTCAAAGATCATCTGCTTCTGGTGAAGTTAACATAGAACAATACAGTACAGGCCCTTCAGTCCACAATGTTGTACTGACCTTTTAAACTTCTCTAAAATTAATCTAAAGCTTCCTACATAAGTCGCCATTTTTATATCATCCATGTGCCTATCTGAGAGATTTTTTTTTAAATGTCCCTGATGTATCTGTCTCTACCACCATCCCTGGTAGGTTGTTTTTTATATATATACACACACACAGACACAGACACACACACCCCCCCCCCTTAAACTTGTTACTCTTGACAGCCCTCTTATATTTTCCACCAAATCACCTTGAAATTATAGCCCTTGAATTAGCCATTGAGATTGATGTGTGTGCATTCATATTTTATCTACCTCAATGACTACTGTCCAATAGCACTTACATCCACGGTGAAGTGTTTTGAGAGGCTGGTGATGGAACGTATCAACACCTGCCTGAGAAGCAACTTACTTCCACTCTAATTTGCCTATCAGAGCAACAGGTCCACAGTAAATCCCATCTCACTGGCTCTTCACACAACCTTGGAACATCTGGACGTCAAAGATGTATACATCAGGATGCTCTTTATCGATTACATCTCAGCATTCCGTGCTATCACCCCCTCAAAACTAATCAATAACCTCCTAGACCTTGGCCTCAATACCTCCTTGTGCAATTAGATCCTCTATTTCCTCACTTGCAGAACCCCATCAGTTCGGATTGACAACAAAATCCCCTTCATGATCTTCATCAGCACAGGTGCACCACAAAGCTGTGTGCTTAACACCCTTCTCTATTCACTTTAAACTTATGACAGTGTGGCTATGTACAACTCCAACGCCATTTTCCAGTTTGCTGATGGCATCACTATCGCAGGCCGAAACATAGAAAACCTACAGCACAACACAAGCCCTTCGGCCCACAAAGTTGTGCCAAACATGTCCCTACCTTAGAAATTACTAGGCTTACCTATAGCCCTCTATTTTTCTAAGCTCCATGTACCTATCCAAAAGTCTCTTAAAAGACCCTATAGTATCCACCTCCACCACCGTTGCCGGCACCCCATTCCACTCACTCACCACTCTCTGAGTAAAAAAACTTACCTCTGACACCTCCTCTGTACCTACTCCCCAGCACCTTAAACCTGTGTCCTCTTGTGGCAACCACTTCAGCCCTGGGAAAAAGCCTCTGACTATCCACACGATCAATGCCTCTCATCATCTTGTACACCTCTATCAGGTCACCTCTCATCCTCCATCGCTCTAAGGAGAAAAGGCCTAGTTCACTCAACCTGTTTTCATAAAGCATGCTCCCCAATCCAGGCAACATCCTCATAAATCTCCTCTGCACCCTTTCTATGGTTTCCACATCCTTCCTGTAGTGAGGCAACCAGAACTGAGCACAGCACTCCAAGTGGGGACTGACCAGGGTCCTATATAGCTGCAACATTACCTCTCGGCTCCTAAATTCAATTCCAAGATTAATGAAGGCCAATACACCGAACAGAGTCAACCTGCACTGCTGCTTTGAGCGTCCTATGGACTCGGACCCCAAGATCTCTCTGATCTTCCACACTGCCAACAGTCTTATCACTAATACTATATTCTGTCATCATATTTGACCTACCAAAATAAACCACTTGAAATCAAAGGTGGTGATGAATCAGCATATAGGAGGGAGGTTGAAAATCTGGCTGAGTGGTGCCATAATAACAACCTCTTACTCAGTGTCAGCAAGACCAAGGAGCTGATTATTAACTTCAAGAGAAGGAAACCAGAGAACCGTGAACCAGACCTCACTGGAAGATCAAAGGTGGAGATGGTCAGCAACTTTAAATTCCTCAGATGACCTGTCCTGGGCCCAGCATGCAAGTGCAATAATGAAGAAAACATAGCAGCACTTCCATTTCTTTGGGAGTTTAGGAAGATTTGGTATGACAGCTAAAACTTTGACGAACTTTTGATATGTAGTGGAGGGTATACTGACTGGCTGCATCACAGCTGGTATAGAAACACCAATGCCCTTGAACAGAAAATCTTACAAAAATTGTGGATACAGCCCAGTCCATCACAGGTAAAGCCCTCCCAACTATTGAGCTCATCTACATAAAATGTTGTTGCAGGAAAGCAGTAGCCATCATCAGGGATCCCCACTGCCCAGGTCATGCTCCCTTCTCACTGCTGCTATCAGGATGAAGGTCCAGGAGCTTCAGAACTCGCATCACCAGGTTCAAAAACAATTATTACCCCTCCACCATCAGGATTTTAAACCAAAGGAGATAACTTCACTAGCCCCGTCACTGAAATGCTCCCACAACCAATAGACTCACTTTCAAGGACTCTTCATCTCATATTCTTAATTTATTTATTATTTCTTTTTTGTATTTGCCCAGTTTTTTTTTGTCTTTTGCACACTGACTGAATGCTCAAGTTGGTGTGGCCATTCATTAATTCTGTTGTATAGTTATTATTCTATGGATTTATTAAGTATGCCCACAAGAAAACAACTCTCAGGGTTGTATATGGTGACATAAATGTACTTTGATAATAAATTTACTTTTATCTTTTAAACTTTTTGAACTTTGCTCTTCTGAACACAAAATTTGAAAGTAGTTACTGACAAGTAATTCTCACCTTCATCCCATATAACAGAAGTTATTGTAACTTTTGAAAATGAACATATTGTCTGTTTGTCTAAATAGGATTATTTAAGTATTCTAATATCACCACCATTAGTATCAAATTTGTTGCCCAGTTTCTCTTGAGAATCTGGTTGATTGTGCTAAATTAACAATCCACCAAAATCACTTCAATTTTAAGAGAGATACTTTATTGGAAATTACTGTGTCACAAGTGCACAGATATACAAATACCAAGAGAAAAATAAAAAACAAGGTTACTTAAAATAAGATATACAGGATTTCCAAGTTCATACTGATAAGATAGTTACGCAAGAATTACCGTAATATTAAACTGTAATAGGTGCACATTCACACCGTCCAGATAAGATGTGATGGCACTATTGCACAGGGTGTGGTAAACAGAGATTAATAACAGTCTAACAGGAGGGATCATCACCTCCCTGACTACAGGTTGACTCATTATCGAGCCTAATGACCTCATATAGCACTGTTTGGAGCAGCACAGTTGTCTTAGTCTGTTACTGAAAGTGTTCCCTTGTTCAGCTAAGGTGGCACGTGGAGGGTGAGAAACAGTGTCCAGAATAGCCAAGATTTTCTGGAGGGTCCTTTGTTCTATCACAGCCTCAGCATGTCCAGTTTGATTTCTATAGCAGAGCCTGCTTTCAAATCAGTTTATTTAACCTGTTGACTATTGTTGTTAAGTTTCAAATTATTGAATAATGATTATAACATTATTATTTATTCTTGATTTCAACTTCAATTTTGCACCACAAATTCAAAGCATCACTTCTATGGCAAACCTCTAGATAAAAGGGTTTCTAATTACCACCACTGTGGATGCACCAATGTCTATCCTCAGACCAAGAACATCCTCTGAAAGCTTCTGTGCAGCTAAGTTTTCCTCAATAAATTCATCAATTTTTCTCGATGCAGAGACTGCAAAGATTAAAGACTGGCTTTATTTGTCACGTACACAGTGAAATAAGTTGTTTGCATCATGATCAACAAAGCCTGGAGATGTGCTGGGGACAGCCCACAAGTGCCACCAGACTACGGCACCAACATAGCATGCCCCAAAACTTACTAACACTAACGCTTATGTCTTTTTGGAGGAAGCTGAAGCACCTGGATGGAACTCTTGCAGTTATTGGTTCCTTAAGGTGGTTATAGCCAGTGTTGGTAATGGGGATAAGCTCCCACTACCTATTAAATTCTCCTGATGCTGTGCATCTCAAATAACCTCTGACAACAAAGTCCAGTTCCTGGCCTTCACATGTGGCTTAGCTACTAAGTCTACCGAAAATGTTCCTACTAAGAGAAGGGACAAAGGCAGGTTACTAGTGTCTTTAAACCAGTCGTTTTAGGCAGAACTTCGTGGTTGGCAGCTGATCTGAGAAAAGTTAAAACTCTGATTTCAAACTTTTGCTGCCTCGTGGCTATACCCACTCATGAAAAAGAACAAACACAGAGGAAAAATCCGGAGCTGGAGTCCCTGAGGCAGTTCTACGTGGAGTTCGATGCTGACTGGCCACTCCTGTGATGCCGCTGGTGCCAAACTGTATTATGAAATAATTATTTATTCTTCCGTTTCTTTGGATTCATCAACTGCACGGAGAGGGAAGCTTGCTACATGGGCAACCGCTTGCTCTCCGTATCATACTGTCCAGGCTTGAGTATCATGTAGTTTGCTGGTACAGGACAGAACATCCATGGTCGACCTGACCAACAGAGGGCTTCATGAGAGAACACATTCTTTACAGACAGCAGATGGAAGTAAAAGCAACACACAAAATGCTGGGGGAACTTGGCAAGTCAGGCATCTATGGAAAAGAATAAACATTTAAAGTTTTCCAATCCCTGGGGCTGTAAATCAGTACACTAACCACTACACTACTGTGCCTCCCGCATTATAGAAAATGTTCTTCACTTACATTGCGGGCAATTAATTAATCTAAAATCTAGTTATATTCAATGTTTATCCGGAGTGATGTATCAATTTGAATACTCTGCACTGTACATTAAAAAGTTGCCATTAAAGTTTCAAGAACAAGCCCATTGATAATAAATTTGCTGAGTCACATCTGTAAAGCT
This sequence comes from Hemitrygon akajei, assembly GCF_048418815.1. Taxonomy (NCBI): domain Eukaryota; kingdom Metazoa; phylum Chordata; class Chondrichthyes; order Myliobatiformes; family Dasyatidae; genus Hemitrygon; species Hemitrygon akajei. The sequence goes on from NC_133129.1 coordinate 177,846,194, forward strand.
ATCATGTTTGCAGTTCAGTACAGGAATTTTAATCCTGTATTGTGTCAAACTTTATGTTTCATTATGGTGACTAGGCACTGACCATCAGCAATGCTGTGGTGCAGGACTTGCTTCCTTTGAACAAAAGGGTCCATTATATGGACACCACTCTTGCGGGCCTACTCAGCTGCTTCACACCTAGTGAAGACTAGGGTTAATTTACAAGTAGCACTTTGAATATTACATTGTTTCACATTGCACAGAATGTGCCAATGTGCAGAGAGGGAAGTGTGTAGCAGCATCACCACCTCCAATTATGGTACCCTAGAGTGTTTGCTAAGTGTCTGATCGACACAATAATTGCCGCTGAATAGAAGAACGCTGCAGTCAAGTTGGTAATAGATAACCAGATACGCTGGAAAAAGCTTGGGTTATTTTGCTGAGGAGCTGCATAGTTTCCATGTGAAATTTGATTAAAAACTGCTTTCACATAATGAGCATTACACTGACAGATTATTTGATTTAAACAGTTTGAGCATCAAGGCTCATGTGTACAAATCACAGGAGTGGAAAAAGATTAGATGTTAAACATTTCAACAACCCCACCCCCTACCCAAAAGAATAGAACCATTCTGTACCCTGTCAATTCATGGCATCCATTAATATACTGAACAACAAAAAAATAACAGGCTGGAATTGGTGAAACACAAAATGCAGTTCAGCAGTATGAATTAGGCTCAACGTTCTGATCACCAACCTCAGCTGAAAAGGAATCTTCTAAACACCGGCTTTTTAGCAGACTTGAGAACCAGATGGTCATTTCTTTAATTTTTACTTTCAAATACTCATAGGTTGTGCCAAGCTCCTCAGAGAACACCTTTGAAATGTGAATCTATTTCCCTATCTCAAAATAGGGCATTCACGCTTTCAAAAACAGCAAACCCAAACTCACTAACACATCAGTGCAGCAGAGTTGTATTTCAGTGCTTGAATCCAACAACGTATCTACAAGAAACTGCCAAAAACTGGACATGCCAGAGATTCACAGCAAATCCTAGCCATCATGTACAGTAGCTTAAGCTGAAATGAGAAACCAACACCAGCCGCCACACCAGAATACACTACAAAATTCAACAAGCGTTGAAACTGTTAATTCTGCATCCTCTATCCAGCTGAACATGAAAAACAAGTAACACACACAAAACACCAAAGGAACTCAGCAGGGCAGACACCAAGCACCTATGGAAAAAGAGTACAGTCAACATTTTGGGCTGAGACCCTTCATCAGGACTGAGAAAAAAGATGAGGAGTCAGGGTAAGAAAGTGGAGGGGATGGAAGGAAGAAATACAAGGTGATAGGTGAAATGGGGGTGGGGGTGAGGAAGGTGAAAGAGATGCAGGACTGGAGGAGGGGGAATCTGATAGGAAAGGACAAAAGGCCATGAAAGAAAGAAAACCTGCCTATCCAGGTTGGCCCATTGCTTCTGCTTGTTCCTGCCCAACTGACATTGACTCAGTTTTATCCCCCTTGGTTCAGTCCCTTCCTACCTACGTCCATGACACTCCATACTCTCTTGACCTTTTCAAAGATTTCAAGTTCCCAGGCCCCGATGATCTTATTTTATTATAAACCCTGACTCTCACAGCTGCCTGGACGAGACCACTTCCCACCGTTACTCGTTAAAATGCCATCCCTTTCTCTCAATTCCTCCAACTCTGCCGCATTTGCTCTCAGGATGAGGCTTTTCATTACGTAACTCCTCCTCCTTCAAAGAAAAGGGCTTCCCTCCTTCCACCATCAACACTGTCCTCAACCACATCACTTCCATTTTGTGCACATCCGCCCCCACCCCATCCATCCTCTCACCACCCCAACAGGGATAGAATTCCTCTTTCCTCAACTACCACCCCACCAACCTCCATGTCCAGCACATAATCCTCTGTAACTTCCACCATCTCCAGCGGGATCCCTCCACCAAGCACATCGTTCCCTCCCCCACCTCCACTTTCCGCAGGGATCACTCCCTACGCGACTCCCTCATCCATTCGTCCCTCCCCACTGATCTCCCTCCAGGGACTTATCCTTGCAAGCGGAACAAGTGCTACACCTGCTCCTACACTTGCTCCCTCACTAACCTTCAGGGATCCAAACAGTTCTTCCAGGTGAGATAACACTTCACCTGTGAGTCTGTTGAGGTCATCTACCGTATCCGGGGCTCCCAGTGTGGCCTCCTGTATATCAGTGAGACCCGACATAGACAGAGACCGCTTCGCCCAGCACCTATGCTTCGTCCGTCAGAAAAAGCAGGATCTCCAAGTGACCGCCCATTTTAATTCCACTTCCCATTCCAACATGTCAGTCCATGGCTTCCTTCTACTGTCACAAAGAGGACACACTCAGGTTGGAGGAGCAACACCTTATATTCTGTCTGGGTAGCCTCCAAACTGATGGCATGAACACTGATTTCTGCTAACGCCACCCCCCCCCCTTCACCATTCCCCTCTCTCACCTTATCTATCTGGTGCACCTCCCCCTTTTCTTTCTTCCATGGCCTCTGTCCTCTCCTAACAGATGCCCCTTTTCCAGCCCTGGATCTCTTTCACCAATCAACTTCCTAGCTCTTTCCTTCATCCCCTACCCCAGTTTCACCCATCACCTTGTGTTTCTTCCTTCCCCCCCCCCCCCCGCCACTTTCTTACTCTGACTGAACTTTTTTCCCCAATCCCAATGAAGGGTCTCGGCCCGTAAGGTCATCTGTATTCATTTCCATAGATGCTGCCTGGCCTGCTGAGTTCCTCCTGCATTTTGCTTGATTTCTAGCATCTGCAGATTTTCTTTTGTTTGTGAATGAACGAGTACCTCAATCTTTTTCCTTTCCTATTTTAAATTCTTAGCATCAGCAGTATTCTGCTTTCATTTCAAAGCAATCCCTACTTAAATTTTAAAAAGGGCAGCACACACTCATTACTTCATTTCAAACAAGTAGTGAATTCTGTTCGTTTACTGTTGTATTTAATCCCATTCCACATAACAGGGTGCACAGTGGCCATACTATGCCATTGTAATCAAAGCAGCCAATGTAACTGTATTAGTGTGCAAATTGATGGCTGGTTAAAACAACTGAAACTCGCAGTTAATTAAAAAGGCAAAAGGAAACAGCTCCTTAAGAATTTCTCTTAAAATTCACAGTCTATTACCAGTAAAAAAATAAATCAGCAAATGACTCAGCAATGAAAGCTTGAGGTAGAGAAGTGGAACTGCGTGGAAGAAGTGAGACCTGTGACTCAGTGGTACATGGTACTTGCCACCAAGTCAGAAGGGTGTTGGTTCAAAACATTACATCACAGAATGTGGCTTATGTCAGGCTGCTGTTTATTGACTACAGCTCAGCATTTAACACAATCACGCCTACAGTTCTGAGTAAAAAGCTCCAAACCCAGGCCTCTATACCTCCCTCTGCAACTGGATCATCAACTTCATCCGGAAGACCAGTCTGTGTGCATTGGAAATAACATCTCTGCCTCGCTGATAATCAACACTGGTGCACGTCAAGGATGTGGTGCTTAGCACACTGCTCTACTCGCATCAACATTCATGTCTGTGTGGCTACGCACAGCCTAAATACCATCGATAAATTTGCTGACAACACAACTATCGTTGGCAGAATTTCAGATGGCGATGAGAAGGTGTACAGGAGGAAGATAGATCAGCTAGCTGAGTGCTGTCACAGCAACAACCTTGCCCTCTACTTCAGTAAGACCACAGAACAGTATGTGGACTTCAGAAAGGATAAGATGAGGGAACAAACATCAGTCCTCATCAAGGGATCAAGAATGGGAAGGATCAGCAATTGCAAGTCCTTGGGTGTCAACATCTCTGAGGACCTACCCTGGGCCCAACATGCAACACTGCTGTTGCAAAGAAGGTGTGACAGCAGCTATATTTTGCTAGGAGTTTGAGGAAATTTGCTATGTCACCAAAATCGCTCGCAAATTTCAACAGATGTACTGTGGAAAGCATTCTAAATGGCAGCATCACCGTCTGGTATAGGGGTGGGGGGAGAGGAGAAGGCACTGCACACGATTGAACTAAGCTGATAAACTGCACTGAGTTGTAAACTCAATCTGCTCCATCATGGGCACTAGCCTTTCCAGCAGCCAGGACATCTTCAAGGAGCGATGTCTCAAAAAGGAGGCATCCATCATTAAGGACCCTATCGCCCAGGACATGCCCTCTTCTCATTGCTACTATCAGGGAGGAATTACAGAAGCTTGAAGGCACACACTGAGAGATTCAGGAATAGCCTCTTCCCTTCTGCATGGACATTGAACCCACGACAACTTCATTACTATTTTTTTCTCTCTTGGCAATACTTATTTAAATTAACTTTTGTACTATAAATACTTACTGTAATTTACATTTTTGATTATGCATTGTAACGTACTGCTACCACATAACAACAAATTTCACAACATATGCCAGTAATATCAAAGCCGATTCTGGTGATGAGGGAATGCCATCAAACACCATCTTGTAATGTAAACACACCCCTCTATCCCTTCCCGTCTCCAATCATTCGAATGACTCCCATCACCTTCCTCTCACCCTCTAAATCTCATACACACAATCCTCTTGGTGCATCCTTCCCTTTATTCCTCTCCTAACGGATTCCATCTTCTTCAGCCCTGTTACTTGCAACTATCATCTCAGATTCTCCCTTCCTCCACCTGTCACCCCTCACAGAGATCCACTTACTGCCTCACTATTTTCACTCTTTGCACAATTAATTTTTATACACACTGTAATTTACATTACATTATACTCCCTCTGCAAAACAAACTTCACAACATCTGCCGTGGTGAGGTCTGGGCCTGAAAGCCACAGTGTCATCTACTGATACCGATGGAAGGCTTGGACTCTGCGTGTATGTGTATACACACACACATCCTGCGTTACTGTATTTTTACTGATATCCTATGTGGGCTTGTTGACTTGTATGCATCAAGCTGCAGCAGATGGGGTGAGCCCTGGGACTCTTATTACATGATTGGGTATGCTTACTGTGTGTGACTCTTGGTAACATGTCATTGTACCTTGACCCTGTGGTAACGCTGTCTCATTTGGCTTTATTCATGAGTAATAATGTATGGTTAAATGACAAACTTCAATTGAATATGTCACTGATAATAAACCTGATTCTCAGGGCTCTTGCTCCACACTTCCCCTCACCTTTTTATACCAGTTATCTGCTCTCTTTCTCAAGGTCCTGAAGGATCCTAACCCAAAATGTTGACTGTCACTTTATACTTACGACAATGTGGCTCAGCACAGCTCCAATGTCATATTTAAGTTTGCTGACAACACCACTGTTGCAGGCTGAACCAAAGATGGTAATGAATCAGCAGAGAGGAGGAAGCTTGAAAATCTGACTGAGTTGGCCACAACATCTCTCTCAATGTCAGTAAGATCAATAAGCTGACTATTGACTTCAAGAGGAGGAAACCAGAGGTCCACAAGACAGTTTTCATTGGAGGATCAGAGGTGGAGAGTTAGCAACTTTAAATTCCTTGGTGTTTTCATTTCAGAAGATCTGTGCTGGGCCCAGCACATAAGTGCAATTATGAAGAAAGCACAACAGGACCTCTATCCACTTCCTTATAAGTCTGTGAAAATTCAGAATAACATCTAAAAATTTGACAAACTTCTTTAGGTGTGTGTTGGAGAGCATGTTGGCTAGTTGTATTACTGGCTGGTATGGAAACACCAACGCCCTTGAACATAAAATCCTACAAAATGTAGTAGATATGTCTCAGTCCATCATTGAAGGTACAGTGGCATGCAAAAGATTGGGCATCCTGGTCAAAATTTCTGTTACTGTGAATAGTTAAGTGAGTACAAGATGAACTGATTTCCAAAAGTCATAAAGTTAAAGATGAAACATTATTTTCAACATTTTAAGCAAGATTAGTGTATTATTCTTGTTTTGTACAATTTTAGAGTGACAAAAAAAAAAAGGAGCACCATGCAAAAGTTTGGGCACCCCAGGAGATTTGAGCTTTCAGATAACTTTTACCAAGGTCTCAGACCTTAATTAGCTTGTTAGGGCTATGGCTTGTTCAGTAATCGTTAGGAAAGGCCAGGTGATGCAAATTTCAAAGCTTTATAAATACCCTGACTCCTCAGACCTTGTCCCAACAATCAGCAGCCATGGGCTCCTCTAAGCAGCTGCCTAGCACTCTGAAAATTAAAGTAAATGATGCTCATAAAGCAGGAGAAGGCTATAAGAAGATAGCAAAGCGTTTTCAGGTAGCCATTTCTTCAGTTCATAATGTAATTAAGAAATGGCAGTTAACAGGAACGGTGGAAGTCAAGTTGAGGTCTGGAAGACCAAGAAAACTTTCTGAGAGAACTGCTCGTTGGATTGCTAGAAAGGCAAATCAAAACCCCCGTTTGACTGCAAAAGACCTTCAGGAAGATTTAGCAGACTCTGGAGTGGTGGTGCACTGTTCTACTGTGCAGCGACACCTACACAAATATGACCTTCATGGAAGAATCATCAGAAGAAAACCTTTCCTGCATCCTCACCATAAAATTCAGCATCAGAAGTTTGCAAACGAACATCTAAACAAGCCTGATGTACTTTGGAAACAAGTCCTGTGGACTGATAAAGTTAAAATAGAACTTTTTGGCTACAATGAGCAAAGGTATGTTTAAAAGAGCACCTCTCCAACTGTTAAGCAAGGGGGTGAATCGATCATGCTTTGGGCTTGTGTTGCAGCCAGTGGCATGGAGAACATTTCACTGGTAGAGGGAAGAATGAATTAAATTAAATACCAGCACATTCTGGAAGCAAACATCACATCGTCTGAAAAATAGCTGAACATGAAGAGGATGGCTTCTACAACAAGATAATGATCCTAAACACACCTCAAAATCCACAATGGACTACCTCAAGAGGCGCAAGCTGAAGGTTTTGCCATGACCCTCAAAGACCCCCGACCTAAACATCATCGAAAATCTGTGGATAGACCTCAAAAGAGCAGTGCATGCAAGAAGGCCCAAGAATCTCACAGAACTAGAAGCCTTTTGCAAGGAAGAATGGGTGAAAATCCCCCAAACACGAATTGAAAGACTCTTAGCTGGCAACAGAAAGCGCTTACAAGCTGTGATACTTGCCAAAGCAGGGGTTACTAAGTACTGACCATGCAGGGTGCCCAAACTTTTGCTTCGGGCCCTTTTCCTTTTTTGTTATTTTGAAACTGTAAAAGATGGAAATAAAAAAAGTAATCTTGCTTAAAATATTAAAGAAATGTGTCATCTTTCACTTCATGCCTTTTGGAAATCAGGTCATGTTTTACTCGCTTAGCTATTCACAGTAACAGAAATTTTGACCAGGGGTGCCCAGACTTTTGCATTCCACTGTATCTACACAGAGTGCAGGAAAGCAGTATCCATCATCAAGGCCCAGCAGCCAGGCCATGTTCTCCTCTCGCTGCTACCATCAGGAACCTCAAGACTCACACCATCAGGTTCAGGAAGTTATTGTCCCTCAACATCAGCCTCTTGAGCCAGTGGGGATAGCTCGTCCCAACACTGAACTGTTCCCACAACCTATGAGCTCACTTTCAAGGACTCTTCATTTCACATTCTCAATATTTATTGCATATTTTTATTACTATTATTTGTCTTTGTACTTTGTTGTCTTGCACATAGGTTGTTTTTCCATTCTATTGGGTGCAGTCTTTTATTCATTCTATTATGTTTCGTGGACTTATTGAGCATGCTGCAAGAAAACATATGGTGACATACATGTAATAAATTCATATTATTCAACTTATTTTGAACTTTGCTCATTTCCCTCCACAGAGTCATACAGATCCTTTGCGTGCTGCTCCAAATTTCCAGCATCTGCAGTCTCTATCTTACAACAGTCAACAGGGCAACATTGGGATCGCCTTTAATATTTATTCCTTACAGATATTAGTTTACAGCGTCATAATTCTGTTTGTACAGAGTTACTACTAAATTCCTTGGACAGTAACAATACTTTAGGAAGTATTCCATTAGTTTTAAAAGGCTTTTGGAACTATGACTGTAAAATGCCCTTTACGTATGCAAGTTCTAAACAGTCAAATTCAATTGATGACTAGGAACATAGTTTGTAACACTAACAAAGTCAGTGGAAATGGCCAGGATTTGAGTTATAGAGAAAGGTCAAGTAGGTTAGGACTTTATTCCCTGGAATGTGGAAGGAGAATGAGCGGAAATTTAACAGAGGTGTACAAAATTATAATGGGGACAGATCGGGTTAATGCAAGCAGGCTTTTCTCATTGTGGTTGGGTGAGACTAAAATCAGGTCACAGGTCAAGGACAAAAGATGAAATATTTAAGGGGAACTTCTTCATTCAGAGGGTGACGCAAGTGTGGAATGAGTTACCAGTGGAAGCGGTGGATGTGGATTCAATTGCAACATTTAAGAGAAATTTGGATAAGTAAGTGGGTGGTAGGGGTATATAGTCCGAGTGCAGATCGATAGAAAGGGGCCCTTCAGCCCATCTAGTCCAATGCTGCAGCACCCCATTACAGCACAAGTAAATAATTTAATACTCTAACAGTGATTCTAGATCAAATAGTAAACTTAAAAATCTAACTGAACAAATTAAAATACCAAGAAATCCAGAGCATCACATGCTATTCACAGTACTCACAGACAATTTCTTAATTAACAACATCCTGAGATGTTCTTGGAATGTCCTTGGAAGTAGGTTGTAGAAACTAGATGGGAGTTTAAATTGTTTGGCATAGACTAGATGGGCTGAAGGACCTGTTTCTATGGCCATGTATTTTTGAAATTAATTCCAGCTTCTGATTTAACAAACTTTCCCCTTACATTTCAGTAATTCATTAGGTGCTAGATTAATTCTCACGAACCAGTAACTTGCAAACACATTTGTTTGTCAGAAACACCTTGCTTAAAAGGAAACATTACTGCATCGTTGGCTTGTATTCAAGGCAAGTTTTCACCCTCCCAGAGCTCGCCTACATGGAGACATTACAACATGGATAACATAATATAATACTGAACATTAACGAGACGTGAGTCACGAAGCCTCTAACAGCCAGACAAAATAACAAAGGAACCATCGCAATAATACTCCACTTGGTACAACTTAACAAGCGTTTCCTTTCCTTAAGGGGAAGGAAACTTAAAATATTTCTAACTCTACCCTAATTGCAGCTCACTTAACCCTGACAGTCGAACAAAACTCGAACACGATTTGGCCCACCTACGTTATTCAAAACAAAAGTGAATTGGGTTTCACAATAACCAACTCAACTGCGCTAAATGAAGCCCGAGTAAATCCCCCTCTGGAGAGTTGGGCAATCATTCAGAACACGGAACAATCACACCCACAATAAAGGGGTGTGTGGGGGGTAGCAAACACCCTCGAAATAACAAATGAAGGGAGAAAGGTGGCAATAAACACCCTTACACAATACGTGAAGTCAAAAGGATCAGAAGTGGGGGTGGGGAGGAGAGCCATGGGAAATAATAAAATACAGCAACTACAAAGGTTGGATCAATCCTCCCCTTCCCAAAGCATGAAAGCGGGTTAATCAGAAACCCATGGGGACATTCATGATTCCCACACCGACACCAACACACCCGGGGGTGGGGGGTGGGGGGGGGGCGAAGGCGAATCGAAGTTCAGGCAAAGGCCAGAAAATTAATCACAGGGCCTGGTGCCTTAGGCCTCGGTACCGTCGGCGCCCTGGCTTAGCCAGAACCTGGAGACAACTCGGGGGTCCGGCGCGACGGTCGCTACCCATCACCCGTATAACAAGGCCTCGGATCCGGGGCCTCGATTGTCGGCCTTACCTCGATCTCGAAGTCCGGCAGCGCAAAGGCGGCGCGGAACAAGGAGCAGAAGTGAGCGATGGCCGGTACCTCCCACCAGGAGCGCAGCCTCTCAGCCGAGACGCGGCCTCTCACACAGCCCGGCTGCGCCATGATGCCGCCGCTCCCATTCGTTCCCCCGACGGGCCACCAGCAGCACCGGCCCGTAGTAGTCTGTCGGGGCCCCCCCTGGGCTCCCTCCCTCCCGCCGCTCAATGCCTCGTGCCGTCGCCAAGCGGCCGCCGTCTCCCTCTGTGACCAGCGGATGGCCCCGCCCCACCGTCCCTACTACCCGCCCGCTGCATCGACCGCGGGGAGAGAAACTACGGCACCCGACCTCCGCACACAAAACACACCTAACATAATCCCACACTCAGCGCTGCATTCGAATTCTAAACAATATGATGCGTTTATCAGCCTTCACTTGCTATCGTGTTAATGCTTATTAAGTGCAACTGCACTGCTTCTCGATTTTCATTCCCCCCCTCTGGAGGAGAAGTGATGGTGAGGTCCCATGCGAGCCGGAAATCGACCCGTTACAATTGGAACTCCAAGCCGGCCGGCGCGAGGCGCTGGGATCCGAACAATTGCGGCGGAACTGAAGTTGCAGATATTTCTCATGGATGTTTTATATCCCCCTTATTGCAAATTCATAACGGTTGAGAGCATGTGAAAATAGCAGCCTACTTTCCATTCTGCGAGACACTAAACAATGACCACCCGGAAAATAAAAGATTGATGTCGCTGTCAATCCTAGCCACTCCCGCCAGGTATAATGGTTCCACAATAGATAGTGGCTTAAACCCACTCTCAGTCCAAGGGCTGCTGAAGAAGATAGCTATTACTCGTCCTTAGAGATAATAATGCAGGCTATTTCATGTTGTTTGTGAACTATGTTTTCTTGTCGTTAGGTATAAAGTTACTTTGAAAAAGATAAAAACAAGAATGTGATGCAAAATATGGTGGGATCACTTAAATACCAATTTCACCAGTAAATATTTATGTCCTGTAACACGCACAAAATGCTGATCAGGCAGCACCTATGGAAAGGAGTACAATCGACGTTTCCTGCCGAAATGCCTCAGGAGTCTTCCAATATCAGGAAGTGACTCATTTACTTCTCCCTGGTATTTACATGGTGGTGAGATGGTACACAATAGAGCTGGCATGAGCTTGTAGTGGTCGACATTTGGGATGAAGAGTGTTTTTGGATATGCATACATTCATCCAGACAGCATATTCAGTTCTGCTCCCAACTTGTAGTATGTATTTCCAGTGTCAGAAGAATCAATTGTTGCACAATATCCAGCTCTTGTAACTGCAATTTTCAGCTGATGCAGGTTCAATTTCAACATTTAAGAGAAGTTTGAATAAGTACATGAATGAGTTGGGTATGGGCCAGGTGCAGGTTGATGGGACTAGGCAGTGTAGCAGTTCAACACAGGGCCAAAGGCTCTGTTTCTGTGCTGAAGTACTCTATGATTGACTTAACTGAGTTTCTGGTTAATGGTTATCCCCAGGATGTTGATGGTCAAGGACATGGCGATCTGATTTAATATAACAGATAAGTGGTTGGACTTTTTAGCTAGTGCATGGCAAATACATTATTTACCACTTTTCAGCCAATACTTCAATAACTCTTCAATTTTTCTGCATACAGAATGTACTGCTTCATTTCTTGACTACACAATTATGCAACAATCAATAAACACCCCAATTTTTGACATCATGGGAGGAAAGTCGATAAGGAAGTAGTTTGAAGGCTGTTTGGTCTAGAACAGCAGTAGTTGGAGTCCCTGCATCAATATCGTAGCATTCAGATGACTAGCAGTTAATAACCAGAACATAGTTTTAAAAGATAACTGCAAGAAATACAGAACTATTTGTCCAACAGCAACTCCCTGAAAGAACAATGTGATAATGATACAATAATTTGCTTTCAGATAAGACTGGGTTGAATGTTTGCCAAGATACTGGTGTAACTTCCTACTAAGGGCCCTGTGAACTCAATAAGACAAAGGGAGCCCCAGTTTAATATTTCATTGATATGTCACTAGTAAGCTGGTTGGCAATTTGGGTGGGGTTTCCAGAAGATAAACAAGACTGGAGACATTATGAATTAATAGAACATAGAAAGTAATGTGGAAAAGTGCAAGGTCTCCTAGATTGTTAGAAAAATAGAATCATTTTTTAAAAATGGTGCAAGAGTGAAAGCCTCGAAGAAAGCTTCTATCCCACTGTTATCACTCTTTAACATCACAAAGAGCACTAAAGCTCAAAAACAAACCCTTGCCCTATCTAGTCCATGCCAAATTACTATTCCGCTTAGTCCCATCAACAGACACGTGAACAATTGCCCTCCATACCCTTTGCATCCATGTATTTATCCAAACTTCTCTTTAATATTGAAAATCAAACATTTTATAAGTGTGAAGTGGTTCATTTTGGTAGGTCAAATATGATGGCAGAATATAGTATTAATAGTAAGACTCTTGGCAGTGTGGAGGATCAGAGGGATCTTGGGGTCCAAGTCCATAGGTCACTCAAAGCTGCTGCGCAGGTTGACTCTGTGGTTAAGAAGGCGTATGGTGTATTGGCCTTCATCAATCGTGGAATTGAATTTAAGTGCCGAGAGGTAATGTTGCAGCTATATAGGACCCTGGTCAGACCCCACTTGGAGTACTGTGCTCTGTTCTGGTCGCTTCACTACAGGAAGGATGTGGAAGCCATAGAAAGGGTGCAGAGGAGATTTACAAGGATGTTGCCTGGATTGGAGAGCATGCCTTATGAAAACAGGTTGAGTGAACTAGACCTTTTCTCCTTGGAGCGAAAGAGGATGAGAAGTGACCTGTTAGAGGAGTATAAGATGATGAGAGGTATTGATCGTGTGGATAGTCAGAGGCTTTTTCCCAGGGCTGAAATGGTTGCCACAAGAGGACACAGATTTAAGGTGCTGGGGAGTAGGCACAGAGGCAATGTCAGGGGTAAGTTTTTTTTTTACGCAGAGAGTGGTGAGTGTGTGGAATGGGCTGTTGGCAACGGTGGTGGAGGCGAATACTATAGGGTCTTTTAAGAGGCTTTTAAATAGGTACTTGGAGCTTAGTAAAATAGAGGGTTATAGGTAAGCATAGTAATTTCTAAGGTAGAGACATGTTCCGCACAACTTTGTGGGCCAAAGGGCCTGTATTGTGCTGTAGGTTTTCTATGTTTCTATTTTCTTTGGAAGTTTGTTCCTCATTCGCATAACCCTGAGTGAAGAAGTTCCCCTTAAATATTTCACTTCACCCATAACATATGATCTCTCATTATAGTTGCATCCACCCTCAATGGAAAAAACCCACTTGCATTAACCTCATCTATACCACTCGAAATCTTGAACACTGGCAGCCTTGGTGACAAAGATAATGAAGGAGGAAAAGGGTCCATTGCTGCACTGTGTGGGCAATTTTTTTGGGATTTAAGCTCATTGCCCAAGACAACTTTAGATGCTGCAGTCGTAATGCTGAAACACTCTCTCTTACAGTGGAAAGAGTACTGCAATCTCACCAAAGACACAACCTTAAAATAAACTGAAAGTTCATGTAAAATATTCCATGAAATGTTAAACATTATTTATAACAATACGATTAAAAGATAATTAAAACAGCAAAGCCTTTGAGAAGAGGAAATTAAAAGTTTAAGAATTTAAGAGTTCATTTAATAGAGTAAAATATTATTGATTCATAGAATGGGAGGTAACAATTCAATAGATAACCTTCAGAGTAAGAGTATCATTCAGTGCAGCCAAATAAAGTAGTGAAATTAAAACAACTTTTGCAAATATCCTGCACCTAATGCTGAATTATTAAATATTTAGCATGGCGCAACATTAAAAAAATAGATATTTTTGCAGGTTTAGTAGGAAATTTATTTTCATGTATCAGAAAATAATTGAAATGTGTAACACAGCTACACTTAAAAGGCAAAACTAGTCCAATATGCATATCTGGTAAACACTGAAGCAAACTGTATTAACAGGAATTCAGAATTGTAGTTTACCTCAGTATATAAAGTATACAATATGTGATCAATGTAAGTGAAAAGAATTTACTGGAAACAATGAAAAGTGTATTACAAAGATACATGAACATAATTCAAACCACAATATTTTCTCTGAAAAATACAATTATTGATGTGATAAAATGTACAATTTTTTTTGAAGAAATATGGATAAAGGAAAAATAATTTTTTTCTTCAAATTGGGAAAATACATGTGTTCATCACATTTTCATGTTCAGAGTTGACAGAGTCATTGGATTGCACCAACTCTACATCCAGTTTCCTGAATTACTATCTTCAGTCTGTAAAGCAAGTGTTACTTTCTGATGACAAAATTTACTTTAAAGAACGTCACGGCATATCAACTTTCCTTACATTGTGTATAGAAATATGGTTGGCAGACATTAGGAAGATCTGGTTGTCTCCAGATTTTGGGTCCTGCGAATCAGTAAGTGTCAAGTAATCAATTTTAAAGCATTTCTTGTAGAACAGAAGTTTCCTAATATGCTTAAACTATATTAATAAGAAAATCATAATATACTTAGTGCATGCCTTGCCATTTTGATCGGTCACAAAAGTTTTTTTTAAATGTTTTACTTTTTTTTGTAAATAACCATTACTCAATACCTCAAGTTCATGGAATACAAATAAATCAAAAACATTGGCATTATAAAAAAAATGTGGTTACAGCTGTAATAATTACTTCCAATGTCAAAACGTGTTTTTTGGCCACTATGACCATTTAACTATGGGCCAAAATCCAAGGTCCATTAAAACCCATGAGTGCCAGTATTGTGAGCTTAGTCCTAGCATCAACAGGGGTGCAAAAGTTCATGTTGATACGTCCCATGATATCACTAGTGCCATTGATACAACTGGTGAAAAAATCTCCATATGTACATTATAAACAGTTCTGCTGTGCTTGTGTCAGAAGGTCGCCAAATTTTTCAAAGAGATCCTCCACCCATTTCTCATTTTCCATGCATTGCTGGATTGTTTCAACTTGTCCTAGATCTTTGTTCTGCTTTAGAATGGATGACGCCTGTTCAAATGGTTGAAAAAATAAATGTTACAAATTTTAAAGAACGCATATCACACATCATTGCAAATATGAATAGGTGTATACTTTCACACATTTGGTAACTGACATTTCATGAATCAAGTTGCCTCTGTTCAATAGACTGTCTCATGTTGTTGCCAATGGCAACAAAACTATCTTGTTATAATGATGACACACAAAAGTGACAACATCCAGATTTCTAAATGTGAGAAATTTAAAGTGAAAATCCTTAAGTTACTGCCAGTGATATAGCTGTCCCCCAGACTGTATGTTGTTTTTAAACCACCCCCACTAGATTAATGGAAAATCATGTATAAAATGAAAACATACTGAATCTTACAGCTCGAGTATCAGAGATTTAATCAAAATCTCATGTCATCAGTGTGCAGCTTGCAGGTTCTCCCCATGACGACCTGGGTTTCCCCTGCACTCTCCAGTTTCCACCCACACCCCAAAGTGCTGGTAGGGTAATGGGCTATTCTAAACTATCCATTGTCTAAATGGGTCATGGGGAAAAAAAAATCAGGCTGTCATTGAGGAGAACAGATTTCAGGGAATGAGGAGGAAAAATGAGACTGCTCTGATTAAATGGGATGAATGGTCCCTATTCCAGAAACAAATATGAAAAATATACAACATAAAAAAATGAAATACCTCAAACTACAAACAATAAGGTTGAGTTTTTAAAAATATGTACTAAGATACTGCAGTCATTTAATAAATTCTTAATATATCATTATGAGAATTATAGTATGTTCATTTTTTTTTCAAAATACAGTGGATCTTAAAATAACTTTAATTTGAATAAAACCTGATATATCAATTTTTACCTTAATTTTATGCAGGTAATCCAATCTTTAAGTGGCGCTTTGTAAAATAGTTAGGAATTACAAAGATGTGCTTTTCCTTTCTACTTTGCTGCCTGCAAAAATTAGTCAAAAGTAACTGACTGCTAAATCAACTTGATGACATCACTGTTACTGGCTGTGAAAGATCCCTTTGAAAGCCTGACAGCAACCAACACTGGAAAAGGGAAATACAGGCCAGAAAAATCCTTAGGTCTTTCCGGTCAGCATTATTCAAGGTCAATGACAATCCGTGCCACTTTGTTGCTAACCACAAAATTCGAGCCATATTAGGAAATTAAAGTGAAAACAGATGCATGCATAATTACCACCTCAGCAAAGTTTCTGAATTTTGTTTAATTTACAGTACAAATATACTTCAAATAGGTTACTTAAAAATGTAGGCTGAAATTCAAAAAAGAACACGTCTTAACCACCATTGGCTTTCAAATGTGCTTTTTCCAGGAGAGAATCCTAGTGGTCATTTTAAATTCTAGATGTATTGAATAATCCTGGGATCTACTTAGTTGAAATCTAACAATTTAAGAGTCTGACCAAGTCAGAGTCAGAGAAGTACAATGCATAAACAGGCCCCCTCAGCTCATCTAGTCCAAGCTGAGACCATTTAAACTGCCTACTCCCATCAAGCTGCACCAGGACCGTAACCTCCCCCCCCCCCCCCCCCTATCCATCTACCTATCCAAACTTCTCTTAAGCATTGAAATCGAGCTTGCATGCACCACTTGTACTGGCAGCTCATTTCACACCCTCACCACCCTTCAAGTGAAGAAGTTTCCTCTCATGTTCCCCTCAACTTTTCACCTTTCACCCTTAACCCATGACCTCTGTAATCCCACCCAACCTCCATAGAAATAGCCTGTTTGCATTTACGCTATCTATACCCCTCATAATTTTGTATGCCTCTATCAAATCTCCCCTCAATCTTCCATGTTCTAAAGAATACAGTCCTAATCTATTCAATCTTTCTTAGTACCATTGTAAATGTTCCAGAGCTTAAAAAACTCACCTCTTTCTTGCATATCAGGTATGTATGATATTTATAGTGATGAAGGGTGTGATATAAAGTACAGCACTGCAATTTTTCTTGATCTACAGTAAACTCCTACAGTTAAAATACAGAAAAAAATTCAAAGTAAAAAAAAATCACAACTTCTTTTGAAAAATTAGCAATTAGCAATGGTCATAACAACACACGACACAATTTGATCAGATGGTAGCACAGCAGCGTAATCACTTTTCAGCATCAGTGATCACTGGTCAGGGTTCGATTCCCACCACGGCTATAAGGAGTTTGTATGCTTTCCCCATGACCGCATGGGTTTCTTCTGGGTGCTCTGGTTTCCTCCCATCCCTCAAAGCCATAATTAGAGTTGGGGTTGGTGAGTTGTGGGCATGCAATGTTAGCACTTGAAGCATGGAAACACTTACAGGCTGCCCAACACAATCTATGCTGATTTGATTTTATGCAAATGATGCATTTCACTGTATGCTTTGATGTGTATATGACAAATAAAGCTATTCTTTAATTACAGGGAAGATCAAGACGAAGTTATCATTTTTATACTTTTTTTTATTCATTATCAGTACAACCTATATGGGAGGTCATAAAAATAAAATCTGAAATACTGTAGATCATGATTTCTAGCAGAACAGAAAACATGACAGTCAGAAATAGGAAGGGATCAATCACTGTGCTGGGAGTAGTCTATAGGCCCCCGAATAGCCCTCGGGACACCGAGGAGCAGATAAGCAGGCAGATTTTAGAATGGTGCAGGAAATACAGGGTAGTAGTTATGGGTGATTTCAACTTCCCTCATATTGACTGGCACCTCCTGAGTGCAAGGGGGACAGATGGGGCTGAATTTGTCAGGTGTGTTCAAGAAGGATTCCTGACACAGTATGTGGACCGGCCGACGAGAGGAGAAGCTATACTGGATCTAGTTCTGGGTAATGAACCTGGTCAGGTGACAGACCTCCTGGTGGGGGAGCATTTTGGCGAGAGTGACCACAACTCCCTTAGTTTCAGCATAGCTATGGAAAGGGATAAAATCAGACGAAATGGTAAAGTGCTTCACTGGGGAAAGGCTAACTTTGAAGGGATGAGGCAGGAACTAGCGAGAGTAAATTGGAAACAGATGTTCGAAGGGGAAAGCACAGAAGTAATGTGGGAGAAGTTTAGGGGCCACTTGAGCTGGGTTCAGGACAGGTTTGTCCCACTGAGGCAAGGGAAAAAATGGTAGGAAAAGGGAACCGTGGCTGACAAAACATGTGAGGCAACTCGTCAAGAGGAAAAAGGAAGCATATGCAGGGGAAGTGCCGGAGGACTGGAGAATGGCAAATGTAGTTCCCCTGTTTAAAAAAGGTAATAGGGAGAAACCTGGGAACTATAGACCAGTGAGTCTTATGTCAGTGGTATGCAAACTAGTGGAAAGGATTCTTAAGGATAGGATCTACGAGCATTTGGAGAAATACAGTCTACTCATGGATAGCCAGCATGGCTTTGTGAAGGGAAGATCGTGCCCCATGAGCCTGATTGAGTTTTTTTGAAGAGGTAACAAAAGAAATTAATAAGGGTAGGGCAGTGGATGTGGTCTACATGGACTTTAGCAAAGCATTTGACAAGGTCCCTCATGAGAGACTCATCCAGAAAGTCATGAGGCATGGGATCAGTGGAACCTTGGCTGTTTGGATAAAAAATTGGCTTAAAGGAAGAAAGCAGAGGGTAGTTGTGGAAGGAAAGCATTCTGCCTGGAGTTCGGTGACTAGTGGAGTGCCGCAGGGATCTGTCCTGGAACCCCTGCTATTTGTGATTTTTATAAATGACCTGGATGTAGAGGTGGAAGGATGGATGAGTAAGTTTGCAGATGACCCGAAGATAGGTGGAGTTGTGGATGGAGCTGTAGGCAGTTGAAGGTTACAAGAGGATATAGACAGGCTGCAGAGTTGGGCAGAAAAATGGCAGATGGAGTTCAATCCGGACAAGAGTGAGGTGATGCATTTTGGAAGGACAAACCAGAAGACTGAGAACAGGATTAATGGTCAGTTACTTAAGAGTGTGGATGAACAAAGGGACCTTGGGGTTCAAATCCATACATCCCTCAAGGTCGATGCACAGGTTGATAGGGTGGTTAAGAAGGCCTACGGGATGCTAGGCTTCATTAACAGGGGGACTGAGTTCAAGAGTAGAGAGGTCATGTTGCAACTCCACAAATCTCTGGTGAGACTGCACAGAGTATTGTGTTCAATTCTGGTCGCCTCATTATAGGAAGGATGTGGAAGCTATGGAGAGGGTGCAGAGGAGATTTACCAGGATGTTGCCTGGCTTGGAGAACAAGTCATATGAAGCAAGGTTAGCAGAGCTGGGACTTTTCTCTTTGGAGCGTAGAAGAATGAGAGGGGACTTGATAGAGGTCTACAAGATTATGAGAGGCATAGATAGGGTGGATAGTCAGTACCTGTTTCCCAGGGCACCAACAACAAACACCAGAGGGCATATGTACAAAATTAAGGGAGGGAAATTCAGGGTAGGGGAGACATCAGGGGTAAGTTTTTTTTTTAGTTTTTTTTTGTGGTTGGTTTTTTTTTGGTTTGTTTTTTTTTTACACAGAGGGTTGTGAGTGCCTGGAATGACTTGCCAGGGATGGTGGTGGAGGCTAAAACATTAGGGGTATTTAAGAGCCTCTTGCACAGGCATATGGATGAAAGAAAAACAGAGGGTTATGGGGTAGTGTGGGTTTAGTACTTTTTTAAAGAATTATATGGGTTGGCACAACATGGAGGGCTGAAGGGGCTGTAGTGTTCTATGGTTCTATGACAAGTCTTTTGCAATGTACTATTTAATTTTTTTTAACCACTGAATAGCAGTTTCACAATTACTCAAGTAAATTTAACAACAGAAATAGTCTTAGGTATGTACTGCGGAAGGTCATACCCAAGTAAAATATCAGCATACTTTAGAAATGGTTAGAAAAGGTATTTTTTTGATGGCAGGATTTCCAAATCAGCTGTGGTGGATGAATCCAGCAAGGAAATTGTGAGCAGTTCTGGGTCCCTTATCTAAGAAAAATTGTGTTGATATTGGAAAGGATCCAGAGAACGTTCACAAGAATAATACCAGGAATAAAGGGGTTAACCTATGAGGAGCTTTGATGGCTTGCTGGGGTTCAGAAGAATCTCATTACAGATAGAGCGGATGTGGAGAGAATGTTTCCTATAGTGGGGAATTGTAAGACCGGAGGGAAACAGCCTCAAGATAAAGGGACATTCCTTTAGAACAGAGATTGGAGGAATTTCTTTAGCCTGTGGAATTAATTGCCACAGACGGCTGTGGAGGCCAAGCCTTTAGGCATATTTAAAGCAGAGAATGATAGGTTCTTGATTAGTAAGGGAATCAAAGATTACAGGGAGAAGGTCAGAAAATGAGGCTAAGAGGGATAACAAATCGGCCATGATGGAATGGCAAAGCAGACTCAATGGGCCGAATGGCTTAATCCACTCCTACGAGGAGTGATTGATAAGTTCATGGCCTAAGGTAGAAGGAGTCAATTTTAGAAAACCTAGCACATTTATTTTTCAACATAGTCCCTCCTACATTTACACACTTAGTCCAGCAGTCATGGAGCATATGGATCTTGGGCCTCCAGAAAGTGTCCACAGATGCGTGATTGATAACTTCGTGGCCCAAGGTAGGAAGAGATGAGTTATACAGCTCTCGTTACATGCAGATCCAGGTCAACTCTTTGAGTGATTATGCAGAAAGTTTGAAGTTAATAACTCATCTCCTTCTGCCTTAGGCCACAAAGTTATCACCCCTGATGAGTTATTAACTTCAAACTTTTTGTATAATCACTCAAAGAGTTGACCTGCATATGCATGTAACGAGAGCTGTATAACTCATCTCCTTCTACCTTAGGCCACAATCAATAACCCCTGCTATGGACACTTTCTGGAGTCCGAGATCCGTATGCTCCATGACCTCTAGACTAAGTGTGTAAATGTAGGAGGGACTATGTTGAAAAATAAATGTGCTAGGTTTTCTAAAATTGACTCCTTCTACCTCAGGCCACAAACTTATCAATCACCCCTCGTATGTCTACCAATGCCTATTTTTCTTGTTTATAATGTACATCCTTTCTTTGGTGCTGCTTCTAGTGTTAACAATACATCTGCTTAAAAGATAATTGGATCCCCTTTAAGCAAGCCTCAGGAGTCACTACAGGACTGAGTACATGAGGTGATATAATAACAATAATAACATTCATGGAACACTTTTCATACAGACCATGGGATATGGGATAACAAGAAAATAAAATAAAAAATAAAAATGAAAAGACAAAATAACATTAGTTAAATGCAAGGTTAAATAAATAGGTTTTGAGCTGTGTTTAAAAGTGACAACTGAGTATGTATCTCACAGTTTTAGCAATTGAATTCCGCTGTTCAGGAGCGTAGTTCAAAAAGTCTGCCATTGAGAGAGACTGTTTAAATTTAAGAGACTGATATGATTTATTTGATAATATTATTCATACTTTGTTTTGGCTATAAACAAGATGGCATCTCTTCCTAATTTATATGAAACATAACAAAGAATCCCAGTAACAAACTTAACCTTTTAGTCCCAGGCTGCCATATAATTACAGTGGACAAACTGATAGAAATATTATCACTCAATGGTAAAGCATGATTACCTTTGTACAAAAAGAAATAGATGGCAAGTTAAATTGGTTTAACACTTTGAATAATTTCTGCAATAGAACTGAATGGGGCCCATTCTAAACTTTTCAATTATACATTTGATGTTGAATGGGACCAAGAAGGACTCGATCAACTGTATTTAACAAAAAATGTTACTTGGGCAATTATACTATGCAAACAAGGGCTTTATAGTTTTGCCATTTTATATTAGACATTGGATTAGAGTTTAATTTTAATGATGCAAAAAGAAAAAGCGCATGAGGGAAGAAAAAAGGGAAGTGGTTAAGAGAAAAGTAGTTTTACTTTTTTTTTGCAGCCTGAAGTCTGATTCATGTTTTAGTTTGTACTTCCATGCAGTTTTTAAAAAAAATTACTTTCCATTTCTTCTTGGTCTTAAAAACTGTACTCCAATCAGAAGGTCAGTACTTATATGCACCAAATCAGGGCTAGATTTTTTGTGCAGACCTCGTATAAAAACAGCTTGTGTCGATATTTAACTTTGCACAAACAGCACAACTGCTGTGACTACTCAAAAGCTCAAATGTGCACTTGCGTCACTTTCCTTCCCCACCTGAGTTCTCTCCCCTCAATAAACAAACATGGGTTGTTTTCTCAGCTCCACTGCCACAGATCTCACGCTCAACATAAGCATTTATCACTCCAGTGCACACACCTGAGACTCCCTGCTCATCAGTTATACCTATTCTGCAATGCACAGCAGTGTTCATTTTATCAGATAAATTCTGATCTGCAATAGAACTTTACGACCATCTTCCATTACCCAGTACCAAACAGCTAATCTGTGCAAAACTAACAAAACCTTTACTTAAATCTAAAAATCTTAAATTTCCTGGTTCTTCACTAATCTCTCCTTCAAGATGACATCTTGATGTGGCAGACTGACCAGTGGCTAAAGGATTTTACTATAACTCATTTCATAAATTACGACTTCATTTATATTTCAATCAATGAAGGTCTCAAGTGTGGAATAAAACATATTTGGGGGTATTTTAATGATTCATCTTTAACACGGAACTTTATCAACATTTAATAACCATTAATTCAGAGGGAAAAATCACTAAAGATAAAAGTTTACAGCAGACCTTACCTTTGAGCCCTTACTATTCTGTTTTAATGACTGGAGCGTTTTCTTGTTGTAATTTTTACCACTCATTTTAATTTTGGTCAAATTGGAACTGCCACCCTTTGTTCCTGGGACACATACTGTTAGCTCAGGAAAATTCTCCAGTGCAGTCTACAAAACAAAACAGATACAATTCAGAACATTGAAAACTAGAACACGAGAAACACAGAACCAATTAAAACTAACAATGCCCAGACTCTCATAAGATTTGTGAAAACTGAGTTGATGAGTTCAGTTCATGATCTTTCATCTGATCTAAATTCAGAAGAAAATCAGAATTTTTTAAAGAAGCTAAAAAGCAAAAAGACTGTGCCTCAAAGAAGAGCGTGGGTTTGTTTGTTTTTTAACATATTCTATAATTATTTTACAAGAAATTAAGATGAATTTTGATTAAGTCAAAGATGTGTAGGAAAGAAAATGCTGAATAGACCACACCATTATTACATACAGGAAAAAAATAACCATTATTTTCCATGTCAACAGCATGAACTTACACACATTTTAAAGAACACAAGAAATATGGAAGTAATGTGAAGCTCAGTGAGATGAAAGCACCAGGTGGAGTAAGTTCATAGATGATGCAAAAATTTGTGTAGTTGTGGATAGTGAGGAAGGTTGTGAAAGGATTCGGTGGGAAGACCAGTTGCAAATATGGGCAGGAAAATGGCAGGGGTGATTTAGTGTGGATAAGTTTGAGGTGTTACACTTTGGGAAGTCAAATGTAAGAGGAAAGTATATGATAAATGGGCCCTTAAGAGCCACTATGCACAGAGGGTTTTCAAGTTGCACGTCGAAAGCTCCCAGAAAGTGACATCACCAAGTAGGTAAAATGGTAAAGAAAGCTTGCCTTCAGTCAGGGTGTTGAACATAAATGTCAGCTGTATAAAACTTTGGTTTGGTCACATTTGGAATATTGTGCGCAGTTTCTTATGACCACATTACAGAAAGAACATGAGGGTACTGGAAACAAGTGCAGAAGAGATACACCAGGATGTTGCCTAGATCAGAGAGTACTAGCTACAAAACGAACCCCCAGTGGTCACGATCACTCTCCCAACAAGGGCCAAGGTAAGCTTTAAGTACAGCACTTTATCTTCCACCTGGGCATGATTTTGTCTTTGAGATTTTGAATTTAACTATTTCAGATAATTTTTGTATCAGAACTGGCCAGTTCTGCTTTAAAGTTATCCATCTGAGAGAAAACTCAGTGTTTCTCTCTCCACAGCTTCATATGCTGGGCATTTTCAGAATTCTCCCAATCTGCATTTCAGTTTTAACAAGTCACTTTGTTTTTTTTCTATCATTTCCTTTCACGTCCCTCACTAATCTGTCAGATGGCTCAGCAAATGTCACCCAGATATGTCTGGCTTCACTTTAGAGAAGGGGTTCCCAAAATGGCATCCACACACTCCTCGGTTAATGGTATGGCTCCACGGCATAAAAAATATTCTGAATCCCTGCCTTAGAGGTATTCCCTTTTCATAGCAATGCCTCTCTTTCTTCTCTGGAACTTAAATCCAACCTTTCTCAATTTCTGAGTTCTGATAAAGGATATTTAGACTGAAATGTTAGCTCTTTCGCTCTTTCCAAAGATGTTATCTGACCTGCTGAGTGTTTCAAATATTTGCTGGCTTTGTTTTCAGACTTCCAGCATCTGCAGCAGTTTGATTTTCAAGACTTTCTTATTGCAGATTCCTGGGAGAGGCTGAAGTAGCAGCACCACAAGTTAACAATGACAGTTAATCATTTCAAATTCCTAAAAAGACTAAATTTATTCATTAACACAAGAGATCCTGCAGATGGAAACCTAAGGCAACATACAGAAACTACAGGAGGAACTCAGCAAGTCAGGCAACAGCTATGGAGTTGAATAAACAGTTGACATTTTGGGCTGAGACCCTTTATCAGGACTCAGGGTTGCCTGACCTGCTGAGTTCCTCCAGCATTTTGTGCGTGTTGCTCTAAATTCATTTTGTTCCTTTATTTGCCAATCGTCACCTACATTTAAAATTTAACACCAGAATTTCCTAGTACTTTGTATTCTTCTGTAAATTAGCCTATAGTTTATTGATACAGGAGTATAGGAGTGAGATATGCTAACTAGTGGAATGGTGTCATCTTACTCAACATCAGTAAGACGAAAGAGCTGATTGTGGACTTCAGGAAGGGTAAGATGAAGGAACACATACCAATCCACATAGAGGGATCAGAAGTGGAGAGAGTGAGCAGTTTCAAGTTTCTGGGTGTCAAGATCTCTGAGAATCTAAGCTGGTCCCAACATATCGATGTAGTTATGATGAAGGCAAGACAGCAGCTATACTTCATTAAGAGTTTGAAGAGATTTCACATGTCAACAAATGCAACCAAAAACTTCTATAGTTACATCGTGGAGAGCATTCTGACAGGCTGCATCACTGTCTGGTATGGAGGGGCTACAGCACAGGACTGAAAGAAGCGGCAGAAAGTTGTAAATCTAGTCAGCTCCATCTTGGGCACTTGCCTACAAAATACCCAGGGCATCTTTAGGGAGCGGTGTCTCCGAGAGGCAGCGTCCATTATTAAGGACCTCCAGCACCCAGGGCATGCCCTTTTCTCACTGTGACCATCAGATAGTGGGTACAGAAGCCTGAAGGCATACACTCAGCGATTTTGATCAGCTTTTTCCCCTCTGCCAGCTGATTCCTAAATGGACATTGAAGCTTTGGACACTGCCTCACTTTTTTAAAAAAAATACAGTATTTCTGTTTTTGCATATTTTAAAAAACTATTCAATACATATAATTGATTTACTTATTTATTATGTTTTATTTATTACTATTTTTTTCTCTCTGCTAGATTATGTATTGCACTGAACTGCTGCTGCTAAATTAACAAATTTCACGTCACATGCTGGTGATAATAAACCTGATTCTGATGAATATGGCAAATTCTGCAAATTCAGAAGGACTCTGCAGAGAGTGGTGCGGACAGCCCAGCGCATCTGTGGATGTGAACTTCCCACTACTCAGGACATTTACAAAGACAGGTGTGTAAAAAGGGCCTGAAGGATCATTGGAGACCTGAGTCACCCCAACCACAAACCGTCCCGCTGCTACCATCCCAGAAATGGAACCGCAGCAAAATAGTCAAGATCAACAGGCTCCGCATCAGCTTCTTCCACCAGGCTATCAGACTGCTTAATTCATGCTGATGCAATTGCATTTCTATGTTACATTGACTATCCTGTTGTACATAATACATAATATTTATTATAAATTACTATAACTGCACATTTAGACGGAGACATAACGTAAAGATTTTTCCCCTTCATGTATATTAAGGATGTAAGTAATAAAGTCAATTCAGATCAAAATTATTTATCACTTCAGTGTTATGCACACAAAGAAATCTTTGATCAAAACAGCTTCACAACAGATTTTCTTCGATTCCTATAATGAAACATCATTATACTAGCATCAACTAGTCTCTAAATTGTTAAAATGGAAATAGTAACTAACTTACTTATTTGAAGTAATATTCAAGCCTGTGAATGAAGACAGCAATTGTAAAATATAATGAGGGTGACATAATTTTCAAAGACTCGTAAATGTGATCTTTAATAAAGTTCTCACCTTGAGTGCTGGCTGCAAGGGAAACTTAGAAATCATTCGCTTCTTATTCTCATTCAGCATACCATCAATCTTCCTCATATGTGGCAAATACATTTCATCTGTAAGCAATCAAAAAACAAAGTCCTATTTTACCAAACTTTCAAGTTCTACAATGATATCCTACAATTAAGTATTATTATAATACCAACAAATGCTCTCTATAGTTAAAAGAATGAATTAATTGCTGCAAGGCCACTTCACTGGGCAGTGAACCTAACTAAATCTAGGTTTCAACCTCTTTAAGGACAATGAACCAAGCTTCATATTTATAATTGAATCCTAGAAAATCTACAGCACAATACAGGGCCCACAAAGCTATGCTGAACATGTCCTTACCTTAGAAATTACCTAGGGTTACCCATAACCCTCTATTTTTCTGAGCTCTATGCACCTGTCCAGGAGTCAAGGATCATGGCTGATCCTTCTCCCCCCATCCCCATCAGTCCCACTCCCCAGCCTTCTCCCCATAACCTTTGATGCAGAGTCCAATCAAGAACCTATCAAGGTCTGTCTTAAATACACCCAATGACCTGGCCTCCAAAGCTGCCTGTGGTAATAAATTCCACAAGTTCACCACGCTCTGGCTAAAGAAATGTCTCCGCATCTCTGTTTTAAATGGACACCCCACTATCCTGAGATTGTGCTTTCTTGTCCTAGGCTCCTCCAACATAGGAAACATCCTTTCCACATCTAATCTGCCTAGGCATTTCAACATTCGAAAGGTTTCACCAAGAGCCATTCTCATCTTTCTGAATTCCAGCAAGTACAGACCCACAGCCGTCCAATGTTCCTCACATGATAACCATTTCATTCCCGGAATCATCCTTGTGAGCCTCCTCTGAACCCTCTCCAATGCCAGCACATCTTTTCTTAGATGACGAGCCCAGCACTGTTCACAATACTCAAGGTGAGACCTCACCAGTGCCATATAAAGCCTCAGCATCTCATCCCTGTTCTTGTATTCTAGACCTTTGAAATGAATGCTAACACTGCATTTGGCTTCCTCACCACCAACACTATCTGCAAGTTAACCTTTAGGGTATTCTGCACAAGGACTCCCAAGTCCCTTTGCATCTCACACTTTTTGGATAGTCTGTATATTTATTTCTTCTACCAAACTGCATGACCATTCATTTTCCAACACTATTTCATTTGCCACTTACTTGCCCATTCTCTTGATCTGTGTAGGTCCTTCTGTAGTCTACCTGTTTCCTCAAAACTACTTGCAACAAAGCCATCTATTCATTGATATACAGCATAAAAAGAAGCAATCCCAACACTGATCCCTGTGGAATACCACTGGTCACTGGCAGCCAACCAGAAAAGGATTCTTTTATTCCCACTCGCTGTCTCCTACCAATTAGCTAATGCTCTACCCATGTCAGCAATTTCACGGTAATACCATAGCCTCTTAACTTGGTAGGCAGCCTCATATGTGGTACCTTGTCAAAGGCCTTCTGAAAGTCCAAATATAAAACATCCACTGCATCCCTTTTATCTATCCTACTTGTAATCTCCTCAAAGAATTTCAACAGGTTCGTCAGGCTTGATTTCCCTTTAAAGAAACTATGCTGACTTTATCTTAACTTGTCCTGTGTCACCAAGTACTCTAAAATCTCATCCTTAACAATTGACTCCAACATCTTCCCAACCACCGAGGTCGGACCAACTGGTTTAATTTCCTTTCTCGTGCTTCCTCCTTACTTAAGGGATGGAGTGACATTTGCAATATTCCAGTCCTCTAGCATCATGCCAGAGTCCAATGACTTTTGAAAGATAATTAATAATGCACCCATAATCTCTGCCAATACCTTTTCCAGAACCCTTAGCTGCAGAGAAATTTCTTTAGCCAGAGGGTGGTGAACTTGTGAAATTTATTACCACAGGCAGCTGTGGAAGACAGGTCTTTGGGTGTATTTAAGGCAGAACTTGATAGGTTCTTAATTGAACACAGTATTAAATGTTATGGGAAGAAGGCTGAGGGGAAAAAATAGAATCAGCCACGATTGAATGACAGAGTAGACTTGATGGGCCAAATGGCCTAATTATGATCCTCTGACTATCTATGATAGTTCATCTGGTCTGGGTGACTTAGGTCTTTCATCTTTTTGAGCACTTTCTCCCTTGTAACAGTAACTGCACTCACTTCTCTTCCCTCGCACCCTTCAACATCTGGCACACTGCTAGTGTCTTCTACAGTGAAGACTGATGAAAAATACTCATTTAGTTCATCTGCTATCTCCGTGTCCCCCAATATTATTTCTCCTGCTTCATTTTCTAGCAGTCCTATATCCACTCTCATCTTTTTTTACATACTTGAAAAAGCTTTTACTATCCACTTTGCTTGCTAGTTTGCTTTCAGATTTCATCTTTTCCTTCCTAATAATTCTTTTAGTTGCTCTCTGTAGGTTTTTAAAAGCTTCCCAATCCGCCATCTTACCACTTATTTTTGCTTTGTTGTATGCCATCTCTTTTGATTTTACACTTTTTTCCCCCAAACTTACAACATTTAATAATATCTTTTCACTTCCTCTAGAGACAGCTCCTAAACATCAATCCTTGCAGGCAGTCTCTCCACAGTGAGCAAGAGTGCTGGATGGATGAAAGAGCGTCACAGGAGATCAGGAATTCATACCAGATTACCAGCACAAATACATACAGTCCTAGTGGATCTCCTTTTCTTATTAAATACAGGGACCGGGTGCACATCTGTGAACATTTTGACCATGAGCACCAAAACAGATCAATGCTCTACAGGATGATGCCAAGGTATAGATACAACCACCAAAAGAATCAATGTAGTTGCTCTTAATTGTTCTTTGAACCCTGAGAACAGTTTATTTCCCAGGGCAATTAATGGCTGGTCTTGCCACCAATTATAAATCAAAGTGCATAAACAGAGATGCTTTTCTAAGAGTTAATAATAATCATTGACCACAACAGCTAAAAGGGCTGAGCAGGTATTGCTCCTATAAAGCATGTAAAAATCAGAATCAAACATGGAACATCAATACTGACCATTACTTTGTTCTGATGCCTCAATCATGTCAGGATCCAAGGCTGTACTCACAAGCAGCTCCACATAGTTCTTAAATGTCTCTTTCATTGTTCTGGTATTCAAGAAACGAGCTACATATTGAGTTGCTGGAGGAGGTCGTTCTAAAATAAGTAATTATTAATAACTAAATTAGTACAGATTTAGAAACATAATTCAACGTGTCTACCATCCTCGAGTTCAAATATAGTAAGACATAAGATAGATATATATATATATCAAAATGCAATATTATTTTCAGCTTACATAGACATTGGTCCTAACTTCTTTGAGTGAAAACAGCATTTTCCCATGCAACTAACCATGAATTGCTTTGTAATATAATGACTTTATAATGATACATAAAGATGAAAGTTCCAATGTTTGGATGATTACACTCCACAAATGAATTCTTCATGCAGTTCATGGAGAAGTTACATAAATTATCAATTACCGTAGATTCCGGACTACAAAGCGCACCTGATTAAAAGCCGCTGGCTCTAATTTTAGAAATAAAATCTATTTTATAAATGTACAGGCCGCACCGGATTTTAGGCCGCACCGAATTTCCGGCGGAACGGATTTTCGGCGCACTGGATTTCCGGCGGAACGGATTTTCGGCGCACTGGATTTCCGGCGGACCGGATTTTCGGCTGCTTGTAATATGAGATATTTACACAGAAAGATATTACACGTGTTGGGCTTCAAATTCTGCCCTGTGTTCGTTTTGGAAGAGAGACAACCAACACCGGATTACAGTGCAGCGTGGCTTTATTGCAGAACGCGTTTTGCCTTCCCCTTACATTCTGCTCTTATTTATACTCCTTTTTCCCCCAAACCAAACCCTCGCTACACATATTTGGTAAGGCTAAACTTTGTTATACCTACCGGTATTTGGTAACATCGGACACTTGTGTCCTTATTGGCCCGATACCATTCACACACGAGTTTTACTGTTTTTTTGTTTACTGAATCGCTAGCAGTTTCGGTGCAGCGGAATCCTCAGTTTCGCTCCCTCCCTCCCTTGTACTGCTGTCTAATATCACGTGAGCCATTCCTGACCTGAAGCGGCAGTCCCAAATTAAATCTCCACCGTCTCACCATCGATTCATGTATGCCAAGATTACATGCAGCAGCTCGATTTCCTTGTTCAACCGCCAGATTGATTGCCTTTAACTTAAAAGCTGCATCATACGCTTTTCTTCGAGTGTTTTCCATGTTGATGAGGGTGAGTACAAATGGCTGATTTACAATAATTTGTGAAGTGCGCTTGATTTATCGTACAATTTCATTGGACCTCTGTGAACTACTCATCAATTTTATTGGTCTACTGTTACGAGGCAAAATGTTTTGGCGGCATGGGAAAAAACCTTATATTAGCCGCACCTTATTATAAGCCGCTATGTTCAATGCTGTTCAAAGCCTGGGAAAAAAGTAGCGGCTTATAATCCGACATCTACGGTACTTATCATAGGTAATCTGCACAACCTCCTTCAGATTAACCCAAAGCGCAGAGCATTTCCCCATTCACTTTCAAAGGAGGGTCAACAGCAAGAGATTACACTATTCATTTACTTGAATTTTATTTTTAAACTCTTCATCTCTTTTAAGTTCTAAGATTTTGAATTTTATACAGTCAGCCCTCCTTATCCGCAAGGGATTGGTTCTGGGACCCCTCGTGGATACCAAAATTTGCGGATGCTCAAGTCCCTTATTCAACCTGTCTCAATGTGGTGGACCTTAGGATCCAGTGGAACCCAAGACCTTATTTAACCTGTCTCAGTGCGGTGGACATTAGGACCCAGCTGCAGAGATCTGAATCCACAGTGTTTCTGTTCATGAAAATAATCACGATAACGATTGGAAACAAAGTGGAAATAATAAAGCGATCAAAAAGAGGTGAAACGCCATCTGTCATTAGAAAAGTGTTAGGCTATGTCGGTCAACGATCGAAACAATTTTAAAGGATAAAGTGAGAAAGGCTGTGCCCCGATGAAAGCTACAATTATTACTAAGCTACGCAGTGGTTTAGTCATTGGTATGGGGGTTTTGGGTTTTTGATTCTCCACGTCAACCCGGCACGGTGGAGAGCGTACTCGATAGCGATCTGTCACTGGCTCGAACTCGCGAACTTCCCAAGCCCAGTGCTGAAACATGCGTTCTGAAGTGTTTTATATGCATAGAAAGGCAAAATATATACTATATACGAATGCAAACGTTTGACTGACGCTAAATAATACTGGATGTACCTGTTCCAACTTACTTAGTAAGAGAACTGATATTTTTTCGATCCCGATCCACGATAACCCACGCACATCATCCCGTATACTTTAAATCATCTCTAGATTACTTATAATACCTAATACAATATAAATGCTATGTAAAATAGTTGTTACACTGCATTGTTTAGGGAATAATGACAAGAAAAAAAGTCTGTACATGTTCGAACAATAAGTGCTGGAAGAGCACTTCCGAGTTTTCGCAATTTGCGGTTGGTTGAATTCGCGGATAAGGAGGGCCGACTGTATTTTAAAACATTTGTTTTAATTGTTTTAAAAAGTGTGCTGAAAATTTTCAGTGTATTTTTTTGATAATTCTAGCCAAGTCACAAGGTGATGATTGTCCAACTAGTTTTAATAGGAGCAACATGGTACATTGTCAGTGTAACACTATTACAGTGCTAACAAACTTAAATGTTTTAAAAGTTATGAAATGATCCGGATTTAATTCCCACCTTAGTTTGCAAGGAGCTTGCAAATTCTTCTAGAGACTACATGGGTTTCCTTCAGATGTTCTGGTTTCTCCCACATTCTAAAGATGTATGTATGAGTTAGTAGGTTAATTGGCCACATGGGTGTAACGGGCAGCAGACTTGTTGGGCTGGAAAGGCCTGTCACGATTGCTGGACCTCTTAAAAAACACAACTTTCAGGTAAGGCTTATTTTGGATCTCCCTTGAACACATTATTCAGTAGAAATTGTTGATGACGTTAACATGAGAAATCCAAAGAGCTCTTTTCCACTTCCTAAAGCTATTTTGATTGCTCCTAGCAAGTGTGATTTTTAGTTAGAAATTATGGGAATGTGTGGGCATCTTATAATTGATTGCAAATTCTGGGCTGAAGTATAATGGAAACTATATATCACAATGATATTTCCTCTGAATATTTGCAAATGACTGATTATTTCAAGTTTAAAAATGCGTAATATCCATTTAACAATGCTAATTTTAGTGAAAACCAAGTTAACATATGAATATCCTAATACTATATATTGTTGGACAACTGCAATGCTTAGGTAAATATTTCAGTTGATAGTTTCAGGGAAACACAGCAATGAAAATTTTTCCCCCAATAGTTCTTTTCTTCAATAAACAATGCAATTGAAGATGTTTCCTAATATTTTGTTCAAAAATTTACAATTTTTGATGAATACAGAGCTTAAAGTAACCACCACCACCACGGTATATGGACCAAGGTGTATTGGTAATGCAACTGCTGGGTACTCTCCATATATGAACAGGGAATATTTATGTTATTTATTTCAATAAAGTGTCTCAACTCCAATTTCAAATTGGCACTCACTACTACATGATGCTCATTATGGGAAATGATTTCTCATTTCCCATAATGTACATTGTTACAGTATGAAGGAGACTGTCAATTTTCTTAGTTATAGCAAGAACTAAATATAATATTAGATTTGAAAGCCCATGTTCGATAGTTCAATTTTTTCATTAGAAGTGTAAATGGAATGAATGATATTTGAATATTGTTTTACTTGCCTCAAAATGGAACATAATACTCCTAACTACAATGAAACCTTCAAAAGTAGGAAGTATGAAAGGGGAACTTCTCTATTTTTAATTGTGTACTTAATTGTTGATACTGAGCTTTTCTATTTATTGGCATTATCCTTGAAACACTTCCATGGTTAAACAATGGAGCAGATAAATAAAGGTTCATTTCTGATAGTGAAAACAGTTATCAACCTGAGCACCATCATCTTAAACACTGATCATCACATTACAGGCCCTGCTCAGGCAACCCATATCAAGACTGCTTTTAGAAATGGTTTTCACCATGTAGTAGCAATTGGTAAAAGTAACCATAAGCAATAAAGTTTCAAATTTTGTCATATTCAAATGTAGACAGGCTGTTGACAGAGCATAATTTAAATACTAAACAAATGATATTGAAACATTGTGATTCTTTGCAGAGTTGTGAAGGCTGAAGAAACTAACAAACAAGGCAAGTACACGATTGGATATATAGAGATAGAAATATTTTAAACAATGAATCCCTAAAATTGCATAAATAAAAAGCATCTAACAGTAAATTTTAGTGGATGCTACAAACCTAAACTAAAAGCAGAAAATACTAGAAATGGTCAGGAAGTCAGTTACTCTGAACTGATCAGAAATACACGTTATCACAAAAATAATCCATTTCAAAATATAAAGGGAGAAGAATTAATGAAGTACATTGAGAGTAGACAAAAATGCAATTTAAATGATCTGTAAAATCACAAGATTACATTAACATTTAGAATCTAAGTGGTAGAACAAATGGTAAGTAAAACAGTGCAATATGGATAATACAGCACAAGATCCTCTCTCTCTCTCTCTCGCTCTCTCTCTCCCTCCAAGTCAAAAGAGCTGATCATTGACTTCAGGCAAAGGAAACCGGAGTTCCTTAAGTCAGTAATCATTGGGGAATCAGAGGTAGAAAGGGTCAGCCACTTTAAATTCCACTGTGAGATCACCTCAGGACCTGTCCTGGGCCTAATAGACAAGTGCAATTATGAATAAAGCACAGTAGTACCTCTACTTCCTTAGAAGTTTGTGAAGATTCAGCATGAGATCTAAAACCTAGACAAACTTCCATAAATGTGCGGTAGAGAGTACAGTGGTGCTAGAATGTTTGTGGACCCTGTAGAATTTTCTGTTTCTGCATAAATATGACCTAAAATGTGATCAGATCTTCACATAGGCCTAAACCTAAATAAAGGAAACCCAATTATATAAATAACACAAAAAATTATACTCATTTATTTATTGAGAAAAATTATCCAATATTACATGTTTTTGTTGGAAAAAGTATGTGAACCTCTGGGATAATGCACTCTACAAAAGCTAATTGGAGCCGGGTGTTCCAATCAATGAGATCAGATTGGAGGTGTGGGTTGCAGAGGAGCCC
Organism: Hemitrygon akajei; assembly: GCF_048418815.1. Taxonomy (NCBI): domain Eukaryota; kingdom Metazoa; phylum Chordata; class Chondrichthyes; order Myliobatiformes; family Dasyatidae; genus Hemitrygon; species Hemitrygon akajei. The sequence goes on from NC_133129.1 coordinate 177,880,756, forward strand.
TGTCCTATAAAAAAGACACACAAAGTCAGGTTACTGACAGAGCTTAGTCTTCTCAACAAACATCTGTTTATGTGCACCATGTCACAATTAAAACAACTTTCAGAGGGCCTTAGAAGAATTGGAGAGATGAGATTGGAGGTGTGGGTTATAGAGGTGCCCTGTCCTATAAAAAAGACACACAAAGTTATGTCACTGACAGATCCTGCTCTTCTCAAGAGAGATCTGTTTACGTGCACCAAGCCTCTGTCAAAGCAACTTTCAGAGGACCTCAAGAATTTTAGAAATGCATGAAGCTGGAAAAAGCTACGAAAGCATTTCTAAAGACCTGAGTGTTCATCAGTCCACAGTAAGAGAAATTGTCTACAAATGGAGGAAATTCAATTCTGTTGCTACTCTCCCTAGGAATGGACATCCTGTAAAGATCACACCAAGGATAACAGCAAAAGACCTGCAGAAATCTCTAGAACTTGCAGAAGTCTCTGTTCATGTGTCCACATAAGAAAAGCACTAAACAAGAATGGTTTTCATGGAAGGACAACATGGAGGAGACCATGTCTCAAAAAAAATTGCTGCACATCTCAAGTTTGCAAAAGACCACCTGGATGTTCTTCAACACTTCTGGGACAATGTTCTGTGGACAGATGGAACAAAGTTGAACTTTTTGGCAGAAATGCACACCGCTATAGTTGGGAGAAAAAGGGCACTGAACACCAACACCAAAATCTCAGCCCAACTGTGAAGCATGGTGGAAGGGGCATCACAGGTTTGGAGCAGCTTTGGTGCCTCAGGGTTTGGACAGCTTGCAAACAGAACGGTTTTTTTTAAAAATTAGGGTTTTGAAATGGCCAAGTCAAAGTCCTGACCTTAATCCTATATAAATGTGGAAGGACCTGGAGCAAGCCATGTAAGGAAGCCCACCAATATCCCAGAGTTGAAGCAGTTTTGCAATCTGAAATGGCCTAAAATTCCCCCAAGCTGATGTACAGGACTGGTCATCAATTACCAGAAACATTTGGTTGAAGTTATTGCTGTACAAGTGGGTCACACCAGTTATTGAAAGCAAAGGTTCACATACTTTTTCCAACAGATGCATGTAATATTGGATAATTTTTCTTAATAAACAAGTATAATATTTTTGTGATATTTATTTAATCGGGTTCTCTTTCATCTAGTTTTAGGACTTAAGTGAAGATCTGATCACATTTTAGGTCATATTTATGCAGAAATAAGGAAAATTCTACAGGGTTCACAAACTTTTAGTACCATTGCATATTGTTACATACCAGCAGCAATAGATCACAAATTGAGTCAGGTTTAATGTTAAAACCACTAACTTTATTAGTATCTACTCATAATATAAAAAGTTAAACAAAATAAACAGAAGTTAACAGTCAACACACACAAAATGCTGGTGGAACGCAGCAGGCCAGGCAGCATCTACAGGAAGAAGTATAGTTGATGTTTCGGGCCGAGACCCTTCGTCAGGACTAACTGAAAGAAGAGATAGCAAGATATTTGAAAGTGGGAGGCGGAGGGGGAGATCCTTAATGATAGGAGAAGACAGGAGGGGGAGGTATGAAGCCAAGAGCTGGAAAGTTGATTGGCAAAAGGGATGCACAGCAGGAGAAGGGAGAGGATCATGGGACAGGAGGCCTAAGGAGAAAGAAAGGGAGAGCCAGAGGGAGATGGAGAGCACGCAAGGAGTGAACTTCCATTAATGCCCCCCTCCCTTTCTTACCCCATCCTTTATTTATTTGTTTGTTTTCCCTTTTTTCTTTTATCTCTGTCCTTGACTCATCAACTCTGATGAGTTGATGGCTGTTTCATTGACAGTGATCTGAAAGCTCACAGAAGCTCAAGAGAAACCTGCTCATTTTTGAGCAACAAGCATTCTTTTCTCTCCAAGTGCCAGAAAGCACCATGGTTAAACAAACTAGTCAACAAATACCAGCCTTCTTTAGCAGGCCAAGCAGCATCTATAAGGAGAAGCACTGTCGACGTTTTGGGCCGAGACCCTTCGTCAAGACTAACTGAAAGGAAAGATAGTAAGATGGCCTGCTGTGTTCCACCAGCATTTTGTGTGTGTTGTTTGAATTTCCAGCATCTGCAGATTTCGTGTTTGACCAGCCTTCTTTAGTATGTTTCTGCAATATAACATGACACACCTTACAAGTGCTACTCAGCCTTGTGACTCAGAAGACATTACCCTATCAGATATCACCTTACACTTTTCCCTATTGGTTTCCTTCCAAAGTTAAATTTAAAAATTAACTACAAGCTCATGGCAAAGAAACAAAGGAGTTTGGTACTTAAAAAATGCAAATTTGGATACTAAACAAATATCATATGTTATACCTCAGTCCTCCCCAAAGAGTTATATACCCAATTTTTGGAAACAAAAAACCTTTTTGAAATATAATAACTTTTAATGTAGGGAAAAGCAGTAGTCAAGGTTCCACAAACAGAAAATAGACCATGACCAGATATCCTTTAAAGTTACTGCTAATGAAAGCAAAAACAATGGATATAACAGCCCACAAAATAATTTTGCTCTGTAGGGCTTTTATGCTCACCCAAACGAGCAGACAAGGTCCAGGCCAAGTTCTTGTCCAAAGGACAATATTGCAGATGGCCAGCCTAAGTACTGACTTAAGTTTCTACAGTAAGTTTTGAATCCACAACCTTTCGAATCAGTCTAACTGCTGCAAGTAAACAAAACCAGTAGAACTAACAATTGTAATGCTCAACATTACATTTTGGAATATTTGACAAAATTTACAAGTAGTAACTAAAATTATCAGAAAATATTATCAACTGCAAAATAATCTAGCAAAGGTCCTTGCATTAGTTTGTGGAGGGACAAGTAACTTTTCTCCTAGTTAAGTTGGTTCCTCCTTGAATTTTAAAAACATATGGAATGCTCCCTCACGCTTTTAAAAGCAAAGAAGCACACAACCAGTCCTCAAGATCACAAGATCAGACACTGAATTGCTGATCTTTACTGAAATTAAGGGAAAAAAACCCAGATGTTATTACTTCTGGCCACTGTTACATTAGAATGCTAACAAATGCAGAGATGCAAAGGGAGTCCTTGAGCAGGATACCCTAAAGGTTAACCTCCAGGTTGAGTCGGTGGTGAAGAGAGTGAATGCAATGTTGGCATTCATTTCTAGAGGTATAGAATATAAGCAGGGATGTGATGTTGAGGCTCCATAAGGCACTCGTGAGACCACACTTGGGAGTATTGCATGCAGTTTTGGGCTCCTCATTTTAGAAAGGATATACTGACAGTGGAGAGGGTTCAGAGAAGATTCACGAGAATGATTCCAGGAATGAAATGGTTACCGTATGAGGAACATCTGCTGTATTCCCTGGAGTTCAGGAGAATGAGGGGGGATCTCATAAAAACTTTCCGAATGTTAAAAGGCCTGAACAGATTAGATGTGGCTAAGTCACTTCCCATGGTAGGGGAGTCTAGGTGAGAGCACGACTTCAGGATTGAAAGACATCCATTTAGAACAGAGATGCGAAGAAATTACTTTAGTCAGAGGGTGGTAAATCTGTGGAATTTGTTGCCACAAGTGACTGTGGAGGCCAAGTCATTGGGGCATATTTAAGGCAGAGATAGATAGGTTCTTGATTAGCCAGGGCATCAAGAGGTATGGGGTGAAGGCAAGGGAGTGGGGATGACTGGGAGAATTAGATCAGCACATGATTGAATAGCGGAGCAGACTCGATGGTCCGAAGGTCCTTCTTCTGCTCCTATATTCTATGGTCTTAATTTCTTCACTCAACTGAATGGCAAATTTTACAGTGAGAAATTATAAAATGCCCATGGCAACAGCAGAATAGATTGGGAACATAAATATATTTAATTTCACAAACCTGATTTTTGCTGAACATTTTTGACTGGTTTTCCATGTGTATTCACTTTCGAAGGAAACCCATTGTCTGAGGAAGAAGGCAGTTGTAGATGTTAGTTAAAAACTTGTTCATTATTTTGATTTATTTCCCCAAACCACCTCTGTTTCTCTACGATTTCTTCTCTCTATAAAACATTGGGTACTTAATTTGAGAACATTTCCCATAAGCACTAGGCACCTTCCTTTTCAAAGCAGTCACCAGGATGTCTTGCCAAATTATTTTTCAGTTAAGGTGAAGCATTAAACTTTCATTTCAATGGTTAAGACAATACTGTTCACCACAAGGTTTTTAACCTTACATTCAGTTCCCAATTTCATCATAGAGAAATATGGTCCAAAAATATCAGATGAGTTTAAAAAGCATATTTAAACAAGTATGGCACAAATATCATTCAACTAAGATTATTTTGTTTTGGAAGGTTGGATTTTCAGATGCTAAAAATGAGTTTACTCCAAAGTACTCCTATAATTTGAAAAGCTCTTGCTGTTCTCCAAATTTAATAGTCTGGGGAACTGGGTTTTATGGTGTTGAAAATTGTTCTTTTATTTCTGGGACCCGGGATTTAATCACATCCCATATTTTTCAGCCCCACTTGGTGGCGCAATAATATCAGCGCTGGACTCTGGAGCAAAGATTCCCAAGTTTGAATCCAAGTCGGGTTGAGCGTTGAACTAGCAACTTGGCGTCGTAAAAACAAGAATAGCTTGCTATGGAAACATCATCATGACATTGCCCCGATAACTCCACTGCCGAGTTAAGGGCTATTCTTCTTCTTCTTTAAATTATTTAGATGTAATACTAGCCAGATGAGAAGCCAACGGCATATATGAAGAGTATGGTTCTCCCATGCTCCTCAATAGCACATGGAACCAACTAGCAATACAAGGTAAAGATCTAAGCTTGATAAGGAGGGGTTGGGAACAGTTACAGATATTCTCCTTATTTCAGAAGTTGTGTGAACACTGCAAATAACAATACAGTTTCATTTAATGCATACTGGACTGGCACTATTCCAAATTTGTTTGAATACACAGGTGAACAAATTGATGATCTGAAGAATCAGAATCAGGTTTATTATCACCGGCACATGATGTGAAATTTGTTAACTTAGCAGCAGCAGTTCAATGCAATATATAATACAGAAGAGAAAAAAACAAAAACAATAAATCAATTACAGTATACATATATTGAAAAGATTAAAATAATTGACGCTGCCTTTCTGAGACACCGCTCCCTGAAGACGTCCTGGGTACTTTGTAGGCTAGTAACCAAGATGGAGCTGACTAGATTTACAACCTTCTGCAGCTTCTTTCGGTCCTGTGCAGTAGAGCCCCCCTCCACTCCCCCCCCCCCCCCCCATACCAGACAATGATGCAGCCTGTCAGAATGCTCTCCACAGTACATCTATAGAAGTTCTTAAGTGTATTTGTTGACATGCCAAATCTCAATCTCCTAGTAAAATATAGCTGCTGTCTTGCTTTCTTTATAACTACATTGATATGTTGGGACCATGTTAGATCCTCAGAGATCTTGACACCCAGGAACTTGAAACTGCTCACTCTCTCCACTTCTGATCCCTCTATGAGGATTGGTATGTGTTCCTTCGTCTTACTCTTCCTTAAGTCCACAATCAGCTCTTTCGTCTTACTGACGTTGAGTGCCAGGTTGTTGCTGCGGCACCACTCCACTAGCTGACATACCTCACTCCTGTACGCCCTCTTGCCACCTACCTCACTCCTGTACGCCCTCTTGCCACCATCTGAGATTCTACCAACAATGGTTGTATCATCAGCAAATTTAGATGGTATTTGAGCTATGCCTAGCCACACAGTCATGTGTATATAGAGAGTAAAGCAGTGGGCTAAGCAGACACCCCTGAGGTGCACCAGTGTTGATCATCAACAAGGAGGATATATTATCACCAATCTGCACATATTGTGGTCTTCCAGTTAGGAAGTCGACAGACAGACAGACAGACATACTTTATTGATTCTGAGGGAAATTGGGTTTCGTTACAGCCGCACCAACCAAGAATCGTGAAGAAATATAGCAATATAAAACCATAAATAATTAAATAATAATAAGTTAATCATGCCAAGTGGAAATAAGTCCAGGACCAGCCTATTGGCTCAGGGTGTCTGACACTTCAAGGGAGGAGTTGTAAAGTTTGATGGCCACAGGCAGGAATGACTTCCTATGACGCTCAGTGTTACATCTCGGTGGAATGAGTCTCTGGCTGAATGTACTCCTGTGCCTAACCAGTACATTATGGAGTGGATGGGAGTCATTGTCCAAGATGGCATGCAACTTGGACAGCATCCTCTTTTCAGACACCACCGTCAGAGAGTCCAGTTCCACCCCCACAACATCACTGGCCTTACGAATGAGTTTGTTGATTCTGTTGGTGTCTACTACTCTCAGCCTGCTGCCCCAGCACACAACAGCAAACATGATAGCACCGGCCACCACAGCCTCGTAGAACATCCTCAGCATCATCCGGCAGATGTTAAAGGGCCTCAGTCTCCTCAGGAAATAGAGACAGCTCTGACCCTTCTTGTAGGCAGCCTCAGTGTCCAATTGCAGGATCCAACGAGGATCCAATTGCAGAGGGAGGTACAGAGGCCCAGGTTCTGCAACTTCTCAATCAGAATTGTGGGAATGATGGTATTAAATGCTGAGCTATATTCGATGAACAGCATCATCCTGACGTAGGTGTTTGTGTCGTGCAGGTGGTCTAAAGCCGCGTGGAGGGCCATTGAGATTGCATCTGCCGTTGACCTATTATGGCGACAGACAAATTGCAAATTGTCCAGGTCCTTGCTGAGGCAGGAGTTCAGTCGAGTCATAATCAACCTCTCAAAGCATTTCATTATTGTCGACGTAAGTGCTACCGGGCAATAGTCATTAACGCAGCTCACATAATTCTTCTTAGGTACTAGTATAATTGTTGCCTTCTTGAAGCAAGTGGGAACTTCCACCCATAGCAGTGAGAGGCTGAAAATGTCCTTGAATACTCCCGCTAATTGGTTGGCACAGGTTTTCAGAGCCTGACCAGGTACTCCATCGGGACCTTCTGCCTTGCGAGGGATCACTCTCTTTAAAGGTAGCCTAACATTGGCCTCTGAGACAGGGATCACAGGGTCATCAGGTGCAGCAGGGATCTTCACAGCTGTAGTTGTGTTCTCCCTTTTAAAGCAGGCACAGAAGGTGTTGAGCTCATCTGGTAGTGAAGCTTCGCTGCCATTCTTGCTATTAGGTTTCGTTTTGTAGGAAGTAGTGTCCTGCAAACTCTGCCAGAGTTGTCGTGCATCTGATGTCACCTCCAACTTCGTTCAAAATTGTCTCGTTGCCCTTGAAATAGTCCTCTGCAAATTATACCTGGCTTTCTGGTACAGGACTGGGTCGCCAGACTTGAATGCCACAGACCTAGTCTTCAGCAGACGACGTACCTCCTGGTTAATCCACGGCTTTTGGTTTGGGAATGTACAGTAAGTCTTTGTGGGCACATACTCATCCACACAGGTTTTAATGAAATTGGTAACAACGGCAGCATACTCATCCAGGTATGAAGACGAATCCCTGAATACAGTCCAGTCCACCGATTCAAAGCAGTCCTGTAGGCACTCCTGTGCTTCCCTTGTCCATACCTTCTTGGTCCTCACTGCTGCTGTTGCAGTCTTCAGTCTCTGCCTGTACTCAGGGAGTAGAAGTACAGCCAGGTTATCAGACTTCCCAAAGTAAGGGTGTGGAATAGCACAGTAGGCATTCCTGATGGTGGTGTAGCAATGGTCCAGTGTGTTGTTTCCTCTGGTATTAGAAGTGATCTATTGATGCTAATAGCTTAGTGATTTTTCAGACTGGCCTAGTTAAAATCTCCCAAAACGATGGTGAAGGCATCATGGTGTGCTGTTTCGTGCAGGTTGATCCCATTGCTCGGATCATCTAAATCCTGATTGACATTAGCCTGAGGTGGAATATATACTACTACCAAAATGACCCTGGAGAATTCCTGCTGTAGGTAAAAAGGACGGCACTTAACTGCTAGATATTCCAGGTCTGATGAGCAGAATTTGTGCACCAAGAAGAGTTGATCATGAGGCATACTCCTCCACCTCTGCTTTTGAGAGACTCTACAGATCTGTCTTGACGGTGTATAGTAAACCCGTCGATCATCACTGTATGATTTCACACTCTTTCTCTTTTCAACCTTGTATAGCACACTTCAACATGATGGAAGATTACAGGCAAAACAATTTCACGTCAACGTGTTAAGTTTGTTATAAAATATTTATTTTCACATTTCCATACCTTAACTGTTATTTTAAAAATGACCATGAGGAATGATTTAGCAAATTAAATATTTTAGTGATACAAGTGGAACATAATGAAAATTTCAGAATGAATCTTGATTCTGCTCCCAGCTTGGCACCATTTAGGCCTGACTACATTCATTGTAAAACCTATTAAAAATAAACAAAAACGCAATGAACCTTACCATCATCGTCATCTTCACTCTGTGTTTCAACAGAAGTGTCTGAGTGCGATGAATACTCTTCTTTCACCCATTTCTTGCGTTTTTTGGGTGGTGGTTCAGCTTTTACCTTTGCTTGTTTCACTGGCCTGGCTTTGGATTTTGCTGTTGAATTTTTCTGTGCTGCTGAGTTACTGATGCAGGTTTTATTACTAGAACCCATCTTTGACTGAGTTCTGAAAATATAAATGACAAAACAATAGATCAACCACTTCAGGAAAATGGAAGATCTGTAATCAGTTTTAACCTTTTTTGTAATTTTAAGTTTATACTGGACATACAGCACTTAGAAAATAATGGGACCTATTTTCTACTGTACTTAATGTGCAAGGGAAACATTTTTTCTAATTTAATTACAGTACTGTGCAAAACTGTAAGGTATATATATATGGGAGGGGGGGGAGAGAGAGGGGGGAGAGAGAGGGGGGAGAGAGGGGGGGGAGAGGGGGGGGGAGAGGGGGGGGAGAGGGGGGGAGAGGGGGGGAGAGGGGGGGAGAGGGGGGGGGAGAGGGGGGGAGAGAGGGGGGGAGAGAGGGGGGGAGAGAGGGGGGGGAGAGAGGGGGGGAGAGGGGGGGGAGAGGGGGGGGAGGGGGGGGAGAGGGGGGGGAGAGGGGGGGGGAGAGGGGGGGAGAGAGGGGGGGGAGAGAGGGGGGGAGAGAGGGGGGGGAGAGAGGGGGGGAGAGAGGGGGGGAGGGGGGGGAGAGAGAGGGGGGAGAGAGAGGGGGGGAGAGAGGGGGGGGAGAGAGGGGGGGAGAGAGAGGGGGGGAGAGAGAGGGGGAGAGAGAGGGGGAAAGAGGGGGGGAGAGAGAGGGGGGGAGAGAGAGGGGGGGAGAGAGAGGGGGGAGAGAGAGGGGAGAGAGAGGGGGGAGAGAGGGGGGGAGAGGGGGGGGAGAGGGGGGGGAGAGGGGGGGGAGAGGGGGGGGGAGAGGGGGGGGAGAGGGGGGGAGAGAGAGGGGGGAGAGAGAGGGGGGAGAGAGAGGGGGGAGAGAGAGGGGGGAGAGAGAGGGGGGAGAGGGGGGGGAGAGGGGGGGGAGAGGGGGGGGAGAGGGGGGGGAGAGGGGGGAGAGGGGGGAGAGGGGGGGGGAGAGGGGGGGGGAGAGGGGGGGAGAGAGGGGGGGAGAGAGGGGGGAGAGGGGGGGAGAGAGGGGGGGAGAGGGGGGGGAGAGAGAGGGGGGAGAGAGAGGGGGGGAGAGAGGGGGGGGGAGAGAGGGGGGGAGAGAGGGGGGGGGGAGAGAGGGGGGGAGAGAGAGGGGGGGAGAGAGAGGGGGGGAGAGAGAGGGGGGGGAGAGAGGGGGGGGGAGGGAGGGGGGGGGGAGAGGGGGGGGAGAGGGGGGGGAGAGGGGGGGGAGAGGGGGGAGAGGGGGGGAGAGGGGGGGAGAGGGGGGGGAGAGGGGGGGGAGAGGGGGGGAGAGAGGGGGGAGAGAGGGGGGGGAGAGAGGGGGGGAGAGGGGGGGGAGAGAGGGGGGGAGAGAGAGGGGGGGAGAGAGAGGGGGGGAGAGAGGGGGGGGAGAGAGGGGGGAGGGAAAGAGGGGGGAGAGAGAGGGGGGGAGAGAGAGGGGGGAGAGAGAGGGGGGAGAGAGAGGGGGGAGAGGGAGGGGGGGAGAGGGAGGGAGGGGGGAGAGGGAGGGGAGAGGGAGAGGGAGAGGGGAAAGGGAGAGGGAGAGAGAGCGCGCACGCTAGGGTGCCTAAGACTTTTGCACAGTACTGTAGTAATTTTATATATTGCACTGCACTGCTGCCACTAAAAGCAAATTTCATGACACATGAGAGATGATTAACTTGATTCTGATAGAGGTCTCTGTTGTGGACCGAGAATCAGAAAGGGACAGGGAGAGGGGAATCATGTTTGGGAAAGGGAAAAGGGAGCGGGAAGCACCAGGGAGACATTCTGTAATGATCAATAAACCAATTGGAATCAAATGACTTTGCCCGGTGTTTCAGGGCTGGGTGTGTCTGCACCTGCACTACCCCCATGCCCCTGCGCCCCTTTTCTACCACCTGTCCCACACACCTCCTACACCACGCCTCCCTCACCATTCCCAACATCCTTTGCTCCTGCCAGATTTACAATCTCACTCTCCGCTCCTCATGGACAAATACAGTACAGTGCATCTCTTAGGTACTGTGTGTATGTGCGCGCGTGCACCCAGGACTTTTACACAGTACTTGTATTTTCAAATGTTATGATTTTTTATTCAGAATAAGCACATAACTGTAATAGTGAATATGTAATCAACAAAACCAGTCAGAAAGTCCTGTGAGGACACATTAAAAGGGAAATTTTTAAATAGTTGGATATGATGCTATTGTATAATCCATCCATTAATTCACCTTCAAACTCTTGACAATTCTAGCTGTCATCACATAATGACCTGCACTCTTGAACTGAATCAGCAGTAAGCCAAATCCATACTCTTAATCAAGTAGTAAATTTACGAAACTAAAATCTGATACATGTTTTTATTTTGTTGGAAAGAAGGCCAATACAATTATAAACTAATCTTGAATAAAAGAAAAGATCTCACAATCTTAAATGGAATACCAATGGTAAGCAGTAAAAGTTTACATTTCAATCATTTGGAAGGTAAGATAATAGCCATCAAAGGGAAGCCAGATCTTGGTGGCATGAGCCCATCATTCAGGGTCATCACACACGCGAACTTAGCTAAAATGAATCCAAATGGGTTATTCTTGCAGTCGGAAATAATCCAGAATCCAAAAGTGAGGTCTGAGTGACCGCAGTGCAGCAGAAGTATTAACCCCGGTGTGAACGTCACTGGATAGCTTTGGAAACTTGTAGACCAGCCAGGAATTTGTAACATACAGAGCATATACCTAATGTAGTACACATCAGAACACATTATGCTGGAGCCTCACAAAAATTGAAAATCACTAATCGAGGAGCGAGACCAGCAGAAGAATTCAAAAAAAATACGGTGCTAATAATCACACAGCATATTCCACATCTAGAACATCACCTGTGTGAAACTCTGAACTGCAGTTATCTTGGCTAACACATGACAATCAGTTTACAATTTTAATTACAGAAAATTTATTAGAATTTTTGTGTCTTCAACAACAAAAGTACTGCCAAGTAAAAGTACTGTGTCCTACTGAAATATTAGGGTTATTTTGAACATTGAACTGCAAAATAATTTAGTAACGTGCTTTTAAATGACAAGCAAGTTCAAACAAAACAGAGGAAGGAAAAAATTAATGAGGTTTGTAAAAGGTTTCCTGGATCGATGTTGTAAAATTCCAGCTAACTTTTTCCTCAGCAAAAGTGAATTCATTCTCTTGCAATGTAAATGCTAATATTCAACTGGTCATTAAGAAATTCCATGTGGTTCCAATAAAATATGAACAACTAAAACTAGCTGAAAAGCAATATTTCCAACAGCAAAATAGACAAAATCAAAATATTTTCCATACCTTAAAGTTTGCAATGGTTTATTTCTGGGCTTTTTGGAACAAACTCGTACATAATCCTTTTTGTTTACATTTTCGGATGAATTTCACATACACCCGTTTGTATTTGGTTTTTGCATCCCCAAAGTATCCAAGGTACTAAAGAAATTTTAAAAATTGTAACAGTTGCCAGAATCTTTAGTACGTACATGGATCTGTCAAAATATTTTGCAAAGTTTTCATTCCACTTTCTTGTAAATAAAATACAAGAACACTTACTTATTTTCTTCTGTTGAAAACCACCTTGGCTCATGTTTTACAAACATGATAAATACCAAACATTTAAAAGATTTATAATTAATAAGCATCTCAGACACCTTGTCACAGGAAAACAAAAACCATTAATGATAACAGTTATACATTGTTATAAAAACATAAGACTATTTCCTAAATGGAGAGAAAATTCAAAAATCCGAAGTGCAAAGGGACGTGAGTACTCATGCAGGATTCCTTAAAGGTTAATTTGCAGGTTGAGTTGGTGATGAGGAAGACAAATGTAATGTTAGCATTCATTACAAGAGGACTAGAACATAAAAGCAAGGATATAATATTGAGGCTTTTTTATAATTAAGGTATTGTGAACTGTTTTGGGCCCCTTATCGAAGAAAGGATGTGCTGTCATTGTAAAAGGTTCAGAAGAGGTTCATGAGAATGATTCTGGAATTAAAGGATTACCATATGAGATCTGATTGATGGCTCTAGGCCTGTCTTCACTGGGATTCCGAAGAACAGGTGGGGGTGAATCTCACTGAAATCCATCGACACAGTGGATGTGGAGAGGATGTTTCTTATGGCAGGGTGTGTCAAGGACCAGAGGGCACAGCTTCAGAATAGAGGGACATCAAGCCAGCGATTTAGAACAGAGATGAGATGGAATTTCTCTTGCCAGAGAGTGGTGAATCTGTGGAATTTGTTACCACAGGCAGCTGTGGAGGCCAAGTCATTGAGTACACATAAGGCAGAAGTTGATAGATACTTGATTAGTCAGGGCTTGAAGGGATATGGGGAGATTGAAGCCGAGAGGAAAATGGATCAGCCATGATGAAATGGCGGCACAGATTCAATGGGCCAAATGGCCTAATTCTGCTCCTATATCTTATGGTCTTCTGGTTATGGAGGCATACTGTGTAGAAATTGTCCCTTTGTCACGCCAATTCTATGTTCACCATGTTTCACTCTATATAGACCCATTTTCCAGTATTTGCCTTGGTGAGTCAATTACTCATCTCAATAGCATTATAAAAGTTGTGAAAAACTCTGCCTCCAACTCTGAGGCAATGCATTCCAGATTCTTACCACCAGAAGGGCGAAACAAAATTTCCTCACAGCCCCTCTAGACCTCTTATCCCGCAAATCTTTGATCTATGTTTTTCCTATTGTTTATTAACCAGAACAAAATACAATACTCTAACAGTGGCCTAACTTGTGTTTTATACAGCAGTGTAACTTCCCTGCTCTGATATTCAATGTTCTGGCTCATAAAGGTAAGCATCAAGTAAGCCTTCTTAAACACCTTAGCCCCTGATGTGATTATCTTCAATATTACAAGAACTTGCACACAAACATCCCTCTGAGTTCTTCAAGCATCCCTCCAGATTTCCAGCGTCTGCAGAATCTCGTTTATGATTTGCTCCTCTACTGCGAAGACACTTTGAGGTATGCCTACCCTGACAAAAGTTTAAATCTTTTTTATTTATTGAGATACAGCATGAAATAGGCCCTTCCAGCTGCACTGCCCAGCATCCCGATTTTAGCCCTGGCCGAATCACGGGAGAATTTATAATGACCAATTAACCTACCAACCGGGTCACCTTTGGACTGTGGGAGGAAACCCAGGTGATCATAGGGAGAAAGTACAAACCCCTTACAGGCAGCGAAGGGAACTGACCCTGGGTCGCTGGTACCGTACAGTGTCGTGCTAACCACTACGCTACCTTGCCACCCTTTTCAACAGGACTTTAGTGAGACCCTCTCTCCTTGCTCCTCCTTTGTGATCTCTACATCTTCGACCATGTGCTCCCTCAGCCTCACTCACCTATCACTTTTCCCTCCACTCCACCCCCCCCCACCTTATTCTGGTTTCTTACCCCTTCCTTTCCACTCTTTATGAAGGGTCTCAGCCCACAACAAATCTTTTATTCCTTTCCATGTATGCTGCCTAACCTGATAAGTTCCTCCAGCAGTCTTTGTATGCACGTCTTTCCCTTACTAGTACTCCCAAAAAGCTACAACTAGTCACAATTAAATTCAATATGCCAATATGCTGTCCATCTAACAAACTCATCAACATCATGCCTAAGCCTATCCTCTGCAAAATAAATATCAGCAATTTTCACGCCATCTATGAATTTATTAAATCACACTTCCGGTACTCTCATCCAAACTGTTGAACGTACATAACTAATAACAAGGGTCCTAGTCTCAACTTTTGTGGTACACCATAAGCTTCCAATCATCCTCTGCCTCCTATTACCAAACTAGCTTTGGTCTAAAATGTTTGAGGCCATGGAATCCAGGACAAGCTGGTAAATTTGATCCAGTGGCCCAAGTGGGACTTAATTTAAAAAAAACTTTCCATATAAGGATGGCAGACCCCTTTCCTCCAAAGACTTTATTGAACATGATGGATTTTGATGACCATCTGATAGTTTCAATGTTGCTGCAACTGACACTAGCATTTTTTGAAGCAAAAACTTATTTTTAATTACCGTAGATGTCAGATTATAAGCCGCTACTTTTTTCCCACATTTTGAACAGCTTTGAACACTGCGGCCTTTACTACGGTGCGGCTAATGCATGATTTTTTTTCATGCCGCCAAAAACATTTTGCCTCGTAACAGTAGACCAATAAAATTGATGAGTAGTTCACAGAGGTCCAATGAAATTGTACGATAAATCAAGCGCACTTTCACAATTAAATTATTGTAAATCAGTCATTTGTACTCACCCTCATCAACATGGAAAACACTCGAAGAAAAGCATTGTGCTGCCTTTATGGCAGTTATTTAGTTTATAATATTTTCGCTTAGTAATTCATTTGTTAGTATTTTCTAGTTAAAGTTAGAAGTGTTTTAACTATATTTGTTTTCTGTACTACATCCCGGGATGCTATGACGTCACATCCGATTTCGCCGCGTCTTGTGGGAAATACCGGTTTGCGATAAACAGGAAGGTGGGGGGGAGCACATTAGCCGAGCGAAAACGCTGCTTTTAAGTTAAAGGCGATCAATAACTTTTCCTGGTAGGCTGCAGTATATATATTTTTTACTAGTCGTTAGGAGATATTGGAATGTTGTTCAGTAAAAAAGTATACACAACGTAATTTGTGTGTTACCGATACGTATGTATATTTAAAAGTAGCCGCGTTACAGGCACGGTTCGAAAAAAAGCATTTGCAATATGTATTTGTTTATGTTACCATATGGATTTAATTAAAAGTTAAAAAATCCTCACGTGTAATATCTTTCTGTGTAAATATCTCATATTACAACGTGGGACACCAGCGGCTTTTAATCAGGTGCGCTCTGTAGTGCGAAATCTACGGTAACTACATGAACTTAAAAACTTTCAGCTGCCATGGTGGGATTTGATCTATCTTTCAGATCATCAATCGAGGATTCTGGTAACTTGCCAGTAACTTAACTACTAGACCAGCATTGTTTTGTGCACAATTCCAAAACAATCTCCTTTAGACCTGTAAGGTACAACATATGAGGAGCATTGGATGGCTCTGGACCTGTACTCACTGGACTTTAGAAGAATGGTAGTGTTGGGGGGGGGGGGGGGGGGGGGGGGAATCTCTCTGAATTCTATCCAGTGTTGAAAAGTTTAGATAGAGTGGACATGAAGAGGATGTTTCCCATAATAGGGGAGTCTAGGACCTCAGAATAGGATATCCTTTTAGTACAGCAGGTGATGAATCTGTGGAATTCATTGTCACAGATACTTAGGTGTCCAAGGAAAGTGATAGGTTCTTAATAAGTAAGGACATCAAAGGTCATGGTAGAAGGAGAAAGAATGGGGTTGAAGGGGAAAATAAAGCAGCCATGATGGAGTGGTAAAGCAGACTCAATGGGCTGAAAAACCTAATTGTGCTCCTATGCCTTATGGTATCCAAGCATTGTATACACTTTTATACATTAACAAAGTTTACTCACGCTGTTCGTTGCAGAGAACTGTCTCCGTCCATCCTTTACTTCAGGCATAAATTTCTGTAACAAAGCTTTCTGTACCTTCCATATAGCAGGAGGTTCTCTACCTGTGCTTAAGGCCATCTATAAATAAATAATTTAGTGTTAAAAAGCAAAAAAAACCAGTAACTTCCATTTTGATGCAGAATCATTTTCAACTCTGTAACAGAGTTTCAGAATTCAAATTGTTTATGCTTGAAATATTAATTTATAACTAAATTAATTTGACTGGTATTGAGATTTTGAATGCCAACTCATAATGTTGATATTGATTTTGGGTGGTGGGGTGAGATTGAAAGGAGAGAAAATCTTCACTTTTGAAGTAAAATGAGAAATTTGAAATACCAAAGCATTTATAGATCTAGTCAAGAAATACAATGATGCTTTATTCAGATACTCCTATATACTTATGCTATTTAACAGCACTAAGTAGCCCTAAGCTTTATTTAAAAGTAAATTAATAAAATCCCTGAATTGTTAGTGCCTCTGAGAAATTGCACAACTTTAATCTAAGCAACACTGTGGCCGAAGGACCTGTACTTTGCTGTAATGTTCCATCTTCTATGTTAAAATTTCCTGTAAAATTCAATCTAGATTAGTGTAATCAGATTACACAGAGCATCATGCAACACAATAACAGTTTCCACCAACTCTGACACATGGTTTGTGGCCAAACTTTCAAAATTATTCTGAGAGAAAATAATGAAATAAAGCTACACTCTTACTTGTTTAAATAAAATGATTTTTAAATTGTCACATTTATTGCCTTTCAGATTCTGATACAGACAATATCAGGAATAACACCAATCTTAGCATATTCAAAAATAACAACTGCAAACTATTTAAATAAAAATGCATATAGCTATATTTGATAATTTTCCTTAAAATTGTTTAGAAGTTTGGTCAAAACAGTAAACACATTTGAAGTACCATAGTAAATGAAGTGGTTTTATATGCAGTATAAAAACAGGCTCCGGCCCAAAACGTCATCACTACGTCCTCCCATAGATGCTGTCTGGCCTGCTGAGTTCTGCCAGAATTTTGTGTTTTTATCTATGGTTTCTTTTTTTTTTAAACTTATTCCTTCCTCACCCTCCCAAAAACCTTTTCATGCAAAATAATAATTTTCAAGAATATACATTGATACATGTAGGAGTTCTAAGAGAAGTGCAACTGTATTAAACCCCTGCTTGCTGTATCTCTACAACAATACTATCCATTCTCTATTATACCAAAAACTGATGAATGGAATTGACTTCATGTTTGATTTTTGAAATTTACCACAGCCATAATAGAACATGGAACCAACTGAGTTTAACCATGTTTTTTAGTTTTGTGTATCACTAAGAAATCAAAATGAAAAGGAAATTTATCTTAAGTCTGGTAAAAAGTAAGCAGATTGAACAGATTGATTGTAAAGCAAGTGCAATTTCTTAACAAATAGTTGTACTATACTCATATTAGTTCAATATGATAAAGATGACTTAATTACCAATTCCATTCTGCAAGTCTGACTTGCAATGTAATTTGTCCTGTTAAATATCATATGTTAGTTTTATTTGCTTATATAAAACTATTTTTAAATTATTACTTTTATAGTTTTTCAGATCCTGCTATAGGTGATAACAGGAATAACACCAACTGTACACATTAAAAGATAGCAATTTTAATAACTATTTAAAATAAAAAAATGGATCTAGCGCCTCCTCAGCAACACACACAAAATGCTGGAGGAACTCAGCAGGCCAGACAGCAACTATGGAAAAGAGTACAGTTGACATTTTGGGCAAAGACCCTTCGGCAGGACTGGTGAAAGAAAACTGAGGAGTAGATTTAAAAGGTGGGAGAGGGGAGAAGGAAATACAAGGTGCTAGGTGAAACCTGAAGGGGGAGGGGTGATGTACAAAGCTGGGAAGCTGATTGATGAGAGAGATACAGGACTGGAGAAGGGGGAGTCTGATTGAAGAGAACAGAAAGCCATGGAAGAAAGAAAACAGGAGAGGAGTACCAGAGGGAGATGATAGGCAAGTAAGGTGATAAGGTGAGAGAGGGAAAAGGGGATAGAGAATGGTGGACAGAAGGGTGTATTACCAGAAGTTTGGGAAATCGATGCCCATGCCATCAGGTTGGAGGCTACCCAGAAAGAATACAAGGTGTTGTTCCTCCAACCTGAGTGTGGCCTCCTCACAACAGTGGAGGAAGCCATGGGTAGACATTTCAGAATGGGAATGGGAAGTGGAATTAAAATGGGTGGCACTGGAAGATCCCGCTTTTTCTGGTGGATGGAGCTCGACAAAATGTCACCCAATCTACGTTGACTCCTCTTTCTCCCGGCCTATATCTCTTTAACTAATCAACTTCACAGCTCTTTACTTTGTCCCTCCCCATTCAGGTTTCACCTATCACTTTGTGTTTCTCTCTCTCCTCCCCCCAACTATCTACTCCTCAGCTTTCTTTCTCCAGTCCTGCTGAAAGGTCTTGGCCTGAATCGTCGACTATGTTCTTTTCCATAGATGCTGCCTGGCCTGCTGAGTTCCTCCAGCATTCTGTATGTGTGTGTTGCTTGGATTTCCAGCATCTGCAGATTTTCCTCTTGTTTGTGATTGGATTACTAGCCTCTCCTCAGTCCATTCTTATTCTGCAATAACCAAAATTTGGAATTTTCAACAAAATATGCACATACCAACAATTCATTCAAAACATTTATGTACTAATTTTTAAATTATTATGATGTTGGAACAATCTAATGATAGGCCATAAAATGTTAACCACTTTTCTATCCATAGATGCTGCCAATACCTCTGAGTACTTCCAGTATTTTCTGACTTTTTTTTTTAAACTCGTGATTTCCAGCACCCAAATTTTCTTGATTTTCAGTCTTTGGAAACATTTCAGCTTGAGACCGTTCACTTAAGACTGATGAAGGCTGTTGACCTTGAACTTCAACTATTTCTCTCCATGGATGCTGCCTGTGATCCCATAGCACTTTGCTGGTTGCTCCAGATTCCAACGGTTGCAGTTTCTTGTCTCTCTGGCTATTACAAAGAATGCTGACCTACTCTACATCTTTATGGTCTCAAATGAATGAAGGAGATCCAAGAGATCTAAGTTTTTAAATAGGTCTTGGAGAACACGAGTAAATTTGACTTTGTAAAAAATATTATTCAAAAACACTTATGATCAACCTGCACATTAAAATTTATCCCCTTCAATTCAAATTTGATGGAAAACATTAAAAACATGACACTACCTTCAGAGCTTTAATGTCTTCTATCTTTACAACAAATTCATCACGCTCCCTGTACATGCCTTCCCCTCCACTTTCTATATCCTCTTCATCTGTTGAGCCTTCCACAGCAATTAGTTCTTGTTTTTCAGCCCGCTCCGAAGGATTCAAATCATCTTGTTCATTTTCCTTGGGAGGTTCTGGAGCTTCAGCTGGCTCCTGCGCATCCTCTTTTGAAGGAGGTGGTGGTGGAAGAGGAGGAGGTGGTGGTGGTGAAGGATTTGCGACTTTTTCCTGCTGTACAACACCTGAAACAAAAGTATTGGAACCCTTCTCTCCATTAGTGGACTCTACTGGAGAGAAATAAATACAGAATAAGGAAGAATAAAAGTTATCACAAATACACATATTGTTTTGAAGAATATGAATATTTTGATGTTCAATTATTAAACACGTTATCATATATTATCATAATAAACATGTGATTACTTTAAACAGTAGAAACCCACAATGTGTCAGGTGAACACGAGGAAATCTGCAGATGCTGGAAATTCAAACAATACACACAAAATGTTGGTAGAACACAGCAGCCAGGCAGCATCTATAAGGAGAAGCACTGTCGGTGCTTTGGGCCGAGACCCTTCGTCAGGACTAACTGAAAGGAGAGATACTAAGAGATTTGAAAGTAGTGGGGGGGGGGGGGGGAGGGGGAAATGTGAAATGATAGAAGACTGGAGGGGGTGGGATGAAGCTAAGAGTTGGAAAGGTGATTGGCAAAAGTGATACAGAGCTGGAGAAGGGAAAGGATCATGGGATGGGAGGCCTCGGGAGAAAGAAAGGGGGAGGGGGAAGAACCAGAGGGAGATGGAGAACAGGCAGGGTGATGGGCAGAGAGAGAGAAAAACAAACAACTAAATATGTCAGGGATGGGGTAAGAGGGGAGGAGGGGCATTAACAGAAGTTAGAGAAGTCAATGTTCATGCCATCAGAATGGATACCAGTGGCCACACATTTTAATTCCACGTCCCATTCCCATTCTGATATGTCTATCCATGGCCTCCTCTACTGTCAAGATGAATCCACACTCAGGTTGGAGGAACAACACCTTATATACCGGCTGGGTAGCCTCCAACCTGATGGCATGAACATTGACTTCTCTAACTTCCGTTAATGCCCCTCCTCCCCTTCTTACCCCATCCCTGACATATTTAGTTGTTTGTTTTTTCTCTCTCTCTCTCTCTCTCTCTCTCTGCCCATCACTCTGCCTGTTCTCCATCTCCCTCTGGTGCTTCCCCCCTTTCTTTGTCCCGAGGCCTCCCATCCCATGATCCTTTCCCTTCTCCAGCTCTGTGTCACTTTCGCCAATCACCTTTCCAGCTCTTAACTTCATCCCACCACCTCTGGTCTTCTCCTATCATTTCGCATTTCCCCCTCCCCCCACTATTTCAAGTCTCTTAGTATCTCTCCTTTCAGTTAGTCCTGACAAAGGGTCTCGGCCCGAAACATCGACAGTGCTTCTTATAGATGCTGCCTGGCCTGATGTGTTCCACCAGCATTTTGTGTGTGTTGATGTGTCAGGTGAATGCAATTAAAAATAACACAACAATTGAGAGAGGAGTGAAATTCTGCCTTCAAAAGTACAATCGAGAAATTTCTTTCCATCCACACAATCCCAAATATATACATTTACTTAGCTTGAAACTTGCCACTCCAGTTCTCATGAAAGGTCCTTAACACAGACCATTGATTCTATTCTTCTTCTCACTGATGGTAATCGACCTGCTGCATGTTTCCAGCATTTTCTATCTTTGTTTTGAATGTCCAGCATCAGCTCTTTGCTCAAATATGTATTAAAGAAATCCTGACATAGGTATTTTCATCAAAAATGTTGAATAAATTTCAGATCAGAGCATAGGAAACAGAAGCCAAGATCACTCTGCCATTCAATAAGATTGTGCCGGTTCTTGTCTGCATTCATTTTGCCACTTAATCTCCCCATAATTCACTTAGGCTACGTCCACACTACACCGGATAAATCCGTAACTGGAGCTTTTCAGAAACGCTTTCCAGGGTGTGTAATTTTGAAAACGCCACTTGGGCAGATCAGTGTGGACGGGGTAACTGCAGAAATCTAAAAACGATGTCAGACGGCAGTGCGCCATTTCACTGTTTTCTTGAACGCAACCTAACAATTTCAGAACAGACAGCAACAAGACTGAAGCCAGAGAGTTAGAAATGTACTCACCAAATGCTTTGACCCATAACTTACTGAATAAGTATACTCACTCTGCCCTGTTTTCTGTCCTTGCTTGTATGAAGGTGGTTTACCAATTTATGCAAGTACTTCTCTGACAATAGATGTGTAACAGCCTAATGTAACATTGTATGGAAATACAAGATAATACTGATGCAGACATGTCTTACACATTTAACAAGGTGTTTTATTAATGCAACAGAGTTAGTCTTTTTCTCAATGTTCGTCGTCAGTCAGGTCACACTGTTCATGAACTCCCTGTTGGTTGCCTCCATACGCTTCAGTATGTTTTTTTTAAACTTTAAGTCCTCCTGCGCGAGAGCCAACAGCTGTCCGACATTTAAGTTTTTCTAGTCTGTAACTGAACAAACATGCACCATCTTTCACGGTGAGTTTCGACACCAAACATGTCGCTTGTTTTCTGTAGATGAGTCCTGCGCATGCGCAGTAGAAGGAGATTTGCTGAAATATCCGTTTCAATGTGGACAGAGATATTTTTAAAAACGCATAGTGCGAACGCCTATTGTTTTTACGCGAAACCAGCATTTCCAAAATTATCCAATCTAGTGTGGATGTAGCCTTAGTATTCAAATGTTAAAGTGATCTCAGATTTGCATATGCATCCAAAGGCCTCTGGGATAAAGAATGCTAGAAATTTACTACTCTTTGCTTAGTTAACTTTCCTAATCCAAATCAGAAATGATTATTTTGACATATTGACAGCATCTCTCCAAATAACTTCTTTTTACAGATTTAAAGCACGTATTCTATTCATTTAGATACTTATTTAAAGATATGACGTGGTAACCAGCCCAACAGGCCTGTGCTGTTCCAATTACACTCGTGTGACCAATTAACCTCCTAACCATACATCTTTGGAATATGTGAGGAAACCAGAACACCTGGAAAAACCCCACACAATCACAGGGACAGCATACAAACTCCTTGCAGACAACAGCAGGAATTGAACCTGGGTTGCTGGCTTTGAAACAGTGTTATGCTAACTGCTAGGCTACCATGCCACCCATGGATATTTCCATCCAAATAGCATGGCAGCAGCTACAAGATAATGGGATACATATGAATTACAATACTAAGTTTCACACCTGACAATGACCATATTTTCTGCAACAATATTTTTACCAATAGATAAAAAAAATTGGGATACAATTAGTAATTTTAAGTACATAAGGAGCCTTACCTATTTTTATGCATTTTTCCTTTTTATTGGGATCATCCAAAGCAGAAAGTGCAGAGGAAATGCTCTTCTGAAGATCATGGTTCTTCCCAACAGAATCTTCCTCATCAGAAGAAAATGCAGCTAACGTTTCCAAGTTTTTCTTCAGGTCATCATCTAATCTTCTGCAAGGGCTAGCAGGTCCACTTTCAGTAGAAAATAAGGCTGCTGGCACTGACTGGCTAGTTGAAACGGGTGGAATCACAGGAGTTTGAATGGTATTGGTGGATGGACGTCTACTGCGATGTGCCGTACGTACAGAAGGTGCTGGAAATTGTTGCTTAGGTCCTGATTTAAGAAAGTCTAAAAAGGATGCAATAAAACCACTTTTAACTTCAGGTTGTTTTTCCTCAACTTCCCTAATTTTTTGATTTATCCTTTCTTGCTGATGATAATTTTCATAATAACTGTCATTGGATGTATGAGGTGAGTTTGGATCTTTGGAATTCGGGCGTTTACTCTGGCCACCTCGTTTTACTGGCTTCTGACCACTAATGTCATCCTCCACAGTTTCTTTAGGTTGGGCTTTTACTCTTCGTTTCTTCTGATTAGCGTCAAGTGACAAATCAGCATTTCCTTCTTCTTCAGGAACACTGTGAGACCACCCATCTGCTTGTCCTCCCATTTTTAACTTGGGCTTCACTGGCCTCTTTAATTTTCTTTTGATGCTAGATCCTGGCGTAACCTCATCACCCAGATTGTAATCAATGTCAGACACAGCACTCTCGTCAGTGTTACTTCTACCACTTGGAATGAAGTCAGGATCCTTTGTATTGTTTATGGCACCATCATCAGGAATGTCATCATTATCCTCCTCTTCAGATTCTGGATTAGCACTTAGCTGCTTTTTAAAGCCCTCAATACTGTGGTCATTGGTATCTTGGATAGAGTTCAAATTTGATGTATTTAAACTGGGCTGTATTTGCTGATCTGTTCCAAGCGTTTGCTGTTCAAGGCTTGAAGCTTTAGACTGAGTGGTATTATCTAAAGGTACGGCCTCAAGATCCAAATTAATCTGACTATTACTTAATGCCAGATTATGCATATTTTGTTGATCTGAAAGCAAAGCCTGTGTGGTATGGAAGTTTGGCGTAACATGCCTTACAGCTACTGTTTGAAATGTAGACTTCGAACCATCGGCGCATTCAACTGACTGAATACTGGATTCACTGCAAGCAGATTTGACAAACTCTTGTGAAGTAACTCCACACTGCTCATTGGCAGAAAACACATCTTCAACGCCAGAAAAGAGGTTTCTATCAACGCCAAGCAACATTGATTCTGTAAAACAGACTGAACTAAGGCCAACAAACTGAGACTTTGAATCATGTCTCTCTGGCTGATCAAAGTGATCTTTTCCTGTTATCTGTAGTGGTTTAGAAGATTCAGTGCCATCCAACTTCACTGCCTCAGAATTCTGCTGCAGAAGCTGTTGAGGTTGCGTTGCATTGGCTTGGGCAATATGCCGCTCAAGTTGAAGAAACTGAGACTGATGATGGGTCACCTGAGTCTGAGTCTGCATTTGCTGTGGCTGTGACGATGCTTGAGATTGACTTAATCCCGATGGTAGCAACTGAGCTTGGAGTCCTATTGGCTGCTGCAGCAATGACAGTGACATTTCACGGGATGCACCCAGAAGTAACCGTGCACCAGAAAGCTGCAATCGTGGAACCTGATTTACAGAATGAGTTTGCAGTTGTTGTGGTGTGTTAATAACTTGTGTGATGCGAGCTTGTGGTCTAGTCTCTGGTGCCTTCTGTAAAAGAGAATGAGGCTGCTTCATTTCTTCAGCAGCCATGATTATATGTGATGGCTGTGAAGAATCTGCAACATTTTTCATCTCGTGTGTGCTGATATTGTTGTTACTACCAATTGATTGACCATGAGTTACCATTTCTACAGGTCGTGTCACATTAAACTGCTTTACATGCTCATGTTTTCTTTCATCTGGTTTTGACACTTGAAGTGTGAGACCTACGATCTGTTCCTCTAAGCGAGAATTACTCCTGATGACACTCTGAGATAGATATCGGTCATCTGCTTTTGAGGCAGTGTAAACTGCACTTTCATCATTAATTCCACTTTCACTTAAACCTGAAGTGGATGCAGCAAGGGAGGGCTGCTGCTGTAGCAAATTCTGAATTGGAAAACCCTCAGCTTCCTTAGAAGGAGCATACAAATCAGAATCAGATTTCCTTTTTATGTAAGACTGCTTTCTGTCTGTAGATGATTGAGTGTTTTGCATGGTGTGTGAATGAGACGTTGAAGTGAAAGTTGGCGAATGAACTCCGGATAGAAACTTTTGAGACTGGGGTGAAGAAACACTTTGTGACTGACTGGTTGGTGACGAATGCATAGACATAAAGTTCTGAGTAGGACTGGATGCAGATAAATTCTGTGCACGAGTAGATGAAGAAAATGGCAATGACTGTGTATGGGATGTCAAAGTGATAGATTGTCCAGAGGCGTAACTTGGTGAGAGACTAACAATTGACAACCCCTGTGTCTGTGCTGAGTAGCTGTTTTGTGACTGACTCACAGCAGGCAATCCCTGAGAGTGACCAGAAGTATAGCTTTGCGTCTGGTTACCAGAAGACAAATTCTGTGATTGACCAGAGTAGCTGTCAGTGTGACTAGCTGAAGGCAATACCTGTGATTGATCTGAAGAGTAGCTAAGAGTTTGACTAACAGGTGTCAAGTTCTGCGATTGACCAGAATAAGAAGCTGGTGATTTGCTTAGTGTAGTGAGCTTCTCAGGCTGACTGGAGGAATACACTTCTGAGTGACTAACAGTTGACATATTCTGAGATTGTGTTGAAACATAGTTCTGTGACTGACTATTTGACATTGCCAAGTCAGATGCCTGCTCTGAAGAGTACACTTGAGATTGGCTTGCTATTACAGAACTTGGTTTTTGCGTTGCCGTGGAGTAAGTGTGTGTTTGTACAGTCACCGTTACACTTTGGGATTTGGCAGTTTTTGTAGAACGTTGAGCTGACCTTGAACAGTTCTTAGGCTTTGAGGAATAATCAGGAGATTGAACAGTGGACGAATAACTCTGTGACTCCTCAACTGTTACTGGCGAATTCTTTCGTTGTGTTCCACCATTGCTCACCTGAGACTGTTCTCCCAGAGGGCTACATGCTAAACCTGTATGTCTTGATGTTTCCTGAAAATCAACTCCACTCCCACTGGCAAGATAGTTTTGCAAGGAATGGTGAGAACTTGGTAACTGCGCCTGCACTGAGTGTGAGCTGGAAGGCCGCTGGTGATGCTTAATAACACTACATTCTCTTTGAAGTGCCCTTTCAATAGAGGCAGTTGAACTAGAAAAAACTGATGTGGCGTATGGCTGAGATGCTTGCTGAGCTGGTCCAAGTGCTGAAGGCAACAAGCTAAATTGTGGTTGCAAGAGATGAGGAGCAGATTCTTGAGCTGAACGATATGTTGAAGACTGGGGTATGCTCGTACTTAAAACAGTACTACCAATCCTGTCAAATGTCAATGGGGGAGGAACAGCAGTCTGAGAAGACTTCATCTGAAGCAAAGGATCATGTGAAGAAAGAAGCCCGTTTGTTGTAGGATTGAAAGCTGCATCTTGAAGCGTCAGAGACTGTGTACCAGTAAATCCGCGAGTGCTAAAGGAAGAAGGATGCTGATAAGCTGCAAGAGCTGATGGCGGGAATGTTCCTGAAGCTTGCAGTGCTCCAGTGACAAACAGTTCTGTAGGCGTAGAAGAGTGCATACCTAGAAAATTTAATTTAGGAAACAACAATGATAGAGCATAAGTCAAATGCACATTAAAAAACATATTGATTTGCACAGTCTTCTAAAATTCTCCATTAAAAAAAAACAGAAATTTATATGAAGTTGTTTTATGCTGAGGTTCACCAGATATGGGCATAGAAGAGTGCATACCCAGAAAATTTCAAATCACTTTCAAATAAGTTATTCAGCTGAATAGATTCAGATAAACATTATCTCACAGACTAATTATGTTTTCAGTTGTCAGGAAACCTTAAAAAAGATGTCAGAAATAGCTTCATTGTTGTACTCAATCCCCAGTTTAAAGAAAAAAACAATCTTGTTTACCATACAGCCTCCTGCTTCACATGTACCAACTGAATTTCAAAGCTTTCTTTCCAATTTTCCATAATATGCAACAACTTTGCAAAGAAACTCAAAAACAAGAGGTACTGAAAGATGTCCATAGAATAGTTCTTTAGTCTGTTTACTAATATCACTGACCAAAGAAGCAGATCAATATCAAATACACAAGTGCATATACAAGCAAAAGTACTTGCATTTCCAGCTGAAAGACCCAAGGGTACTCAAGTCACCTGGATCAGATGAACTGAACCCTAGGGTTCTGAAAGAGGCAGTGATAGAGATTGTGGAGGCATTAGTAATGGTCTTTCAAAAGTCATTGGACTCTAGCATGGTGTCAGAAGACTGGAAACTATTCACTCCACATTTCAAGAAAGGAGAAAGGCAGCAGAAAGGAAATTATAGACCAGTTAGCCTGACCTCAGTGGTTGGAAATACATTGGAGTCAACTGTTAACGATGAGGTTATGGATTACTTGGCGACACAGGGCAAAGTCAGCATGGCTTCCTTAAGGGGAAATCTTACCTGACAAACCTGTTGGAATTCTCTGAGGAGATTACAAGTAGAATAGCAAAAAGGGATGCAGTGGATATTGTACATTTGGACTTTCAGAAGGCCACACATGAGGCTGCTAACCAAGTTAAGAGACCATGGTACTACAGGAAAGCTACTGGCATGGATAGAGCATTGGCAGATGAGTAGGAGGTAGTGAGTGAGAATAAAACGATCCTTTTCTGGTTGGCTGCTAGTGACTACGGGTGTTAGTGTTGGGACTGCTTCGTTTTATGCTATATGGATGATGGAGTAGAGGGCTTTGTTGCCAAGTTTGCAGATGATACGAAGATTGGTGG
Source organism: Hemitrygon akajei (assembly GCF_048418815.1). Taxonomy (NCBI): domain Eukaryota; kingdom Metazoa; phylum Chordata; class Chondrichthyes; order Myliobatiformes; family Dasyatidae; genus Hemitrygon; species Hemitrygon akajei. The sequence goes on from NC_133129.1 coordinate 177,908,544, forward strand.
AGGGGCAGGTAGTGTTGAGGAAATGGGTCAGCTGCAGAGGACTTAGACAGATTAGGAGAATGGGCAAGAAAGTGGCAAATGAAATACAACGCTGGAGAATACATGGTCATATACTTTGGTAATAGAAATAAATGTGAAGACTATTTTTTAAAATGGGGAGAAAATCCAAAAATCTGAGATGCAAAGGGACTTGGGAGTCCTTGTGCAGAACACCCTAAAGGTTAACTTGCAGGCTGAGTCAGTGGTGAGGAAGCCAAATGCAATGTTAGCATTCATTTTAAAAGTTCTAGAATACAAAAGCAGGGATGTAATGCTGAAGTTTTATAAGGTGCTGGTGAGTATTGTGAACAGTTTTGGGTTCCTCATCTAAGAAAAGATGTGCTGGCATTGGAGAGGGTTCAGAGGAGGTTCACAAGGATGATTCCGGGAAGGAAAGGGTTATCATACTAGGAACATTTGATAGCTCAGGTCTGTACTCACTGGAATTTAGAACAATAAAGGGGAATTTCATAAGGGGGAATGTTGAAAGGCTTAGACAGAGTAGATATGGAAAGGAAGTTTCCCATGGTGGGGGAGTCTGGGACAAGAGGGCACAGCCTCTGGGTAGAGAGCCATCCATTTAAAACAGAGATGCAGAGAAATCTCTTTAGCCAGAGGGCAGTAGATTTGTGGAATTTCTTACCACAGGCAGCTGTGGAGGCAGGTCATTGGGTGTATTTAAGGTAGAGTTTGATAGGTTTTTGATTGGACATGGCATCAAAGGTTACAGGGAGAAGGGCTGAGGAGGGGAGGAAAAAAGGATCAGCCATGATTAACTGGTGAGCAGACTCGATAGGCCTAATTTTACTTCTATGTCTTATGGTCTTACGTGGTTCTGCAGAGGGTGTTTTTTTAATATAGTATTCTGCTTAATAAGGAATAAATCTTTCATTTTGTGACACCAGTTATTTAGGTTAGGGTTGACATAGTGAGGTAGTCCCACTGATCATTTGGCAATTTCTCCTGTATGGAGAAAAGGATCTTTACCATGCAGTCAACTACTGTTCTGTTGGTTCCAAATATTTATTTATGCACAACAGAATTTCCTCTGTACTTTCAACTTTATTAATATGATAAACAAAGTAGTTACAAATGTTGCATGAGAAAGAACATAACGTATCCAATATTTAATACATAAAAATATTACTGATGGTCCTTACTGAGAATACTCAGTGCATACTCAGATACAAGTGCATCAGTTTTGCAAAAAATCATACGAGGGATACACTGCTGTGGGAACACAGCTATCAAAGCTTTATTTAACCAACTGAGATGTCCTTTATGGACTGATAAGGATTTCATTTCCATTTCTGGCAGTATCTTGAACGGCTACTGGATTCAGGGCGAGTGTATAGGTGTGATTTAATGTATACACTATTCATTATTTTTGGTGTTTTGAACATTCGTTTAAAAGAACAGTGTTAGGCAAGAGAAGTCTTGGGTAAGATTGTCCTACAGAAAAGATTCACAAAACGTGTATTAACGTTCTTTAGGAAAAACAAACAGAAACAGGGCCTTAGAAAGTGACTTAGGACCGACAGAGCAGAGAGAGACAAAAGAAATAGATATTTGGAGGCCAGAAATGGAAAAGTGCAAACTTCAAGAGAACCTAGAGCCAGAAAAGATTAGAGAAAACAAGGTGTGAAGTAATAAAAAGGATGTAAATCAGCAGGCACAATGCTAACAGACTTGTCACAAGTTGGATACAAATAGCAGAGGTCCAGGTGAGCTTAGGTATATGGAGGATGCAAGATAAGGGCATACATAGAAAATCATTTTTAAAAGTTGTAACTATAAATTACAAAGCCATATGTAACTTTGCTGTGGTTTATGATCAGGATGTTTGGCTTAACAATAAATTACAAGGGATGAAAGTTTCTTTTTTTTACATCATTTGCCTACCTTTTTTTTTACACGGAGAAACCTCATGTTTCAGATAATAGGCAACATTGGTAACTGATTTCATTATGCTAACCTCACCAAACAACTCTTGGCTCAAAATTTGAAAACAATGTTTTTTTTTTAGTTTGGAGTAAAAATGAATGCTCTGCTTTTAGCAAATTTTATTCAGTTAATAATCATTGGGACTCCATAATCAAAATAAATGCAAAACAGGCAACTTTTTAAAATTGTAAATCAGCCAAAATTCAATCCGGTTAATTCATATAAACTTTCAGTTTCAAAGAGAACTTTAATTTCCTTCACCACAAAAATATTACGCCATACCAGAATGTCATACGTGGCCTGAAAGAGATTAGAGAAAGGGAGGGAAGGGAAGGGAAGGGAAGAGGTGACTAGCAACAAATTATTTTGCATTTGCTTCCTCTCCTGGAACTCCCCAACAGTTCAAAAATGCAGAGTTGTTAGTAGATGCACAAGCTCAGCCAATACCTATTCACTTTTTGATTTCTTTCACTTTGTGGTGTCTGTTTTTCACTGATAATGCAAACAGCATAGGGAAATAGCTACGTAAAGCATCAGCTCAGCAAGCAAATTCAAGTTTCCCAGCTTCATAATTTTAGTCTTACCTGTCTGCCATGAAGGTGTTCTGAACTGTGGTAGCAGGGAGGCTGTTGCAGGTCCACTCTGAGGACTGCGTGATTCAATAGCCGTAAGGAAATTCATAACCGACGTCTCTGATGCACCACTGCCAGAATGTTGCATGGTTGCATCAAACAAACTGGACAGCCCTGAACAAATGCAGACAACAATGAATACAATTAGGCTAGCTTCATTCAAAATAGGACACAATCAGTAATGATCAGTCACCAAGGCATCAAAGCTAAGCCTTCATTCCATTACTTATCAAGAACCTACCTACCTCTAATTTAAAAATATTCAAAGACTTTGCTCTCCCCATCCTTTCAGGAAGAGTTCTAAAGGACCCTCAAGCAGGGTGGGGGGGGGGGGGCTTCACCTTGAGCATGAAAGCCTGACCCTTCCTTTATGAAGACTTCACAACTATTTCTGGATTCTCCCACAATTGAAAGCATCCATGTATTTTTGAGGATCCCTACCACCTATCCCACAATCTCTTTGATCCACTACCATCAGGAAGGAGGTACAGGAGAATCAAGACTAGGACTGTCAGACTGGGTAACAGTTTCTTTCTTCAGGCTGAGAGACTAATGGATACCCTGCCACCACCAAGGTCTCATCACTAGGGACAGCAAGCTGTTTTTTATACTGTTAACCTGTGCTATGCATTACATCTTTTTTGAATGATATTATGTTAACTTATTTATGACAATATTTTGTTTTATATGTTGCGTGTGATCTTTGTTTTGAGGGTGCACCTTAGTCTGAGGAGAATGTTATTTTGTTTGGTTGTTTATATGTAGAGATGACAATAAACAAACTCTTCACCGCCCTTTCAATGCTTCTACATTTCAGTTAAGCTCTCCTTCCTTGTTCTTCAGCAGATACAAGCTTAGCTTGATCAACCTTTCTTTAGACATATTGCCATTCCAGATGGTAGTTTAGTGAAGCCTATACTGTTTCCAATACATTGAAAGTCTTCAACAAGGTGTCTAACACAATACACAGTATATTAACAGAGCATTCTTTCACCTTTTCCCAGCTTTTCTCATGCTTCTTATATTTCACGCACCTCTCAGCAACCCTCATCATCCCACAGCCACATTTCTGTAACAGCTGACTGATCATAAACTTTCTGTTTGCATACTCAGACTATCTGCTGTGCTGGTATACTATATTCATTCAGGTACACAATGTCCATTTTGTTATTTTTATTTTTGCTTTATCTACTGATCTGTATACTTCCTGGTTAAACACGGATTGCTAGCCAGAAGAAGCACAAAAAAAATTAGCTCCAAGCCACTCTACTGAAACTGCCCACTTGATCTTCTATTTTAGGGAACACTTGGAAGAGAAAAAGCTTAAAACTTCATTATCAACAAGGAATAATCTATTCACTTTTGTGAAAAGGTGATAAATTGAATTTATTTGCAAACCACATCAACCCCATCGTGATTTAAAAAAAACACCTTATTGTAACAGGAGAAACCTGCAAATTGGTTGAAGACAGTATACAACATCCCACGGGGCTTTACAGTCAACTCAGCACTTTTGATACGCAGGTATTATTGCAATACAGGAAAATAATGTAGCCTATTTCCTCACAGAAAGGACTCAGAAGCAGCAATGAGGGAATGCTCGTTTCTAAGTAAATGTTTTTAAGTTTTTAAGTAATGTTAGCTGAAAGATAAATATGCTCTGGGACCTTGTGCAATCCAAAAAAAGCTCTTTGCATTTTTGTTCTATTAGACAGGGCTTCAGTGTTGTTTGTCATCATACACTCACTGCCACAACCATCACATTGTTTCCTTACCCTGAACTCCATCTGCCCATCACCCACACACTCCACCTTATGGCTGCACTCTGGCTGTACGTTACTTGATTCTATGTTCCACCTTCCTCTATTAGATTCCATCATCTTCAGCCTTTGTCATTTCTACCTATTACCTCTCATCTTCAGTCACTACTTCCACTCCTCATTCCAATTCACCAGGGTCCACTTATCACTTGTTAGCTCTTGCTCTACCCTTCCTTCATCTTTTTATACTGGCTACCTTCTTTCTAACTTACAGTTCAGGGCAAGAGTCTTGACCCAAAACCTCTATTTCCCTCCAAACACTGCCTGACCCACTGAGTTCCTCCAACATTTTTTTTTGTGCCTACTGTTTGCCCTGTACTATGTCAGTGAAGATTTCTTACTCTGGTTACTGGAAAAGGTAATTTAAACCTAGGAACATCCAAGAGAAAGTCAAAAACTCCATCCTTAAAGTAGTCCACTACTCAAGATATTAAAAAAAAGTTCCCTTTTTTGATGTTAGTTTAGTAAACAATAGATGGAGTCATAGTCACGTACCACCCCACCCCCCAACACTTCAGAAGGCAAAAAAGGAGTTAGACCAAATTACATCAATGAACATGAATCACACCAATCATTTCACCAAAAAAAAATTTGCAGGCTAATAGATGATACTTTAGTGGGTGGTAATTGTAGTCTTTTAAACATAGGTACATAGCAACTAAGTAACGATCATGGAAGTTGGAAGGCATTTGTTAGAACTAAAACACACCAATCAGAACTATGATTTTATTCAAAAAATTCTATTGTGAACTGAATGATCATTCCAACCAGGGAATCACACTGAAAATAGCTTGAAGCTTTAGCTGCCTCATCATCTTTTCCACAAAGCGGACTTCAAGCAGATCTTCACAAGTCACTGCAACATTGTGTTTGCTAAAAATACATATATTAACTATAATCATTACATGAACTTGCATTTCAAATAATCCAGCCTAGCCCCTTAAAGAACTTAATTTTTCAAGAACAAAATCCTGTGAAATGACTAGGGCATATACCAAACACAAGGAAATCTGCAGATGCTGGAAATTCAAGCAACACACACAAAATGCTTGTGGAACACAGCAGGCCAGGCAGCATCAATAGGGAGAAGCAATGTCGACGTTTCGGGCCGAAACCCTTCGTCAGGCATATACCAAGCGGTTTCCTATTTTATCAACTATGAAGAGGAAAAAGTTTTAGCCTTAGCTCTAGCTTTTCTCCCCCCTAAACTGCCCATATTCAACACCTTTTACAAGTTCTAAGAACTAGAAGAGGCAACAACACAATGGAGTTTTATTTCATGCCTTCAAAAAAAAAGGGCTTAGTCCACAAGGCATAGGAGCAGAAGCAAGTTATTAGTAGGTGAGTGATCCCAACAGACCTAATCATTTGCTTATTTTCTTTTACTGAGGTATTTAGCAACTTGTTATTGGACAAGATATCTGCAAGGCAATATAGCTTCTGGAATGAAACCCTCAAAATGAACAATTTCCCCAATAGTTTAGTTCCACAAGGACAGGTGATTATAATTTGTTTGCTCAAGGAAAGTTCACTGAGCCATTCTCTGGAAGTGTTCATGTAGCATACATATTAAAGAGATTGAAGTTGATACATCTTACTAATTGATACTATTTATAATAATTTAAATGACTATATTAAACCAAATACATATATATGGAAAAAAAGGAAAACATCAAAATGGAACCAAAAAAATCAAAATGCAAACTCAACATTTACAACTTACCAAGTGGACAAAATTGATTACAGCAAAACTAATAGAAAATTATGATCAGATCCATAATAAGGTTACCTACTGTTCCATATAATGAGGTATGAGATGTACAAGGGGTGATTGATAAGTTCATGGCTTAAGGTATAAGGAGTCAATTTTAGAAAACCTAGCACATTTATTTTTAAACATAGTCCACTCCTACATTTATACACTTAGTCCAGTGGTCGTGGAACATACGGATCTTGGACCTCCAGTAAGTGTCCACAGCAGGGGTGATTGATAAGTTTGTGACCTGAGGTAAAAGGAGATGAGTTATACAGCTCTCATTACATGCACATGCAGTTCAACTCTTTGAGTGATTATGCAGAAAGTTTGAAGTTAATAAACATCTCCTGCTACCTTAGGTCATGAACTTATCAATCACCCATCTGTGGACACTTTCTGGGGTCCAAGATCCATATGCTCCATGACCGCTGGACTAAATGTGTCAATGTGGGAGGGGACTATGTTGAAAAATAAATAATGGGTTTATTGAAAAATAGGTTTCCTAAAATTGAATCCTTCTACCTTAGGCCACAAACCCATCAATCACCCCTCGTACTTCTAGAATGCAATTCAAGAATAAAACTGGCACTGAGTTTAAAAACTACTTGTAATAATGCAACATGTGATTTTTTTAATCATTTGTTCTCAATATAAAAAGTAGTATGTGGAGTTTACAATTCCACATGGGGAAAATATTACACAAGAATGGAATTTCTCATGAATCATAGTAGATTGCTTAAGGGCACTAGATAAGGTTAAGAATACATTATTAAACAATACTTTAAAATGCTACAAAGACTGAACCTTTAATATACACAGAATTAAAACCCTGACACTTCAAAGTAAGCTGTAACTTCTCAGGTATTAGTACTAAAATACTATTTACCTCTTTCCATTATCTTTATTAAAAATATATTTTATCATTCATCCTTTTATCCACCATTCATTCAAGATGTGTACTTGCTGACAAGGCAGTATTTTTGTTTGCCAAATTCTAACTGCCCTCAGGAAAGTATTAGCAATTACTGTTAATCTAAACAATTCAGTTTTCTTTATAATTCTCTTTGTTTTTTTCTCGTGTGTGAATTTATTTTCAAATAAATCTTAGGTCCTTCCAATGCTTGCTTACTGCCTTCTTGCTTCTTGCTTCCATTTGATTTTTCTACTGTCTCCTCATCTGCTCTTTCCTACGTGCAGTTCTGTGATCAGATAATGCTTGGTAAGCATAGACATATGCACTGGAAAACATGATCAGTCTGTAGAGAGAATAGAAAGAAAAGTTTCTGAACAGTATAAATTTCAGGTTTACAGGACTGATAACAATCTCCCAGGATCTAGCATTGGTTTATGTTTAATAATAAAATGCCAAGGAAAATGCAGAAGAAATCAATTATAAAATGTTCTGGGATCCATGAAGACTTTCAGCATTTGCCACATCAGATTTCTGCACATTGTGGCCAGTAAATAGCTCCAAGTGGTTTAAAGCAAAGCTTTTAGTCTACAATTTTCTGTATTTGCTTATGTAACAAATGTTATTTTTGCTATCACAGCAACTTTAAAGATAAGATCTGATACATTTCTGTTGTTGGTAAGATTTTCAGAAGTTTGGTTGGGGTTTCCTGCAACAATATTTTCAGGGTATTTCCACCAATAAAACACTTGTAAATCTTTGACCCAATATTCTCAAAATTTCCTTGCAACAGATTCAGGGGACATGAAGAATGGGTGTTTATACAGCATTTGATAAGGTGCTACACAGAAATGCTGCTGTATGAATTATGGTATGGAATTCAGAGGTACAGTAACATATTACTGGAGTAGTCTTCAGAGCCCAGAAACTCCAGATAAACAATGCTGTTGTCTCTTAAATGCCCTGTCGGAGGCCTAGCAAGCTACTCAATTCAAGAGCAACTATAGAGGCACAGTAAATGCAGGGCTTGCCAACAGATTCCATATTCTGTGAACACACAGAAGAAAACACACAAGAAAAAAAGTCACTATGGTCATATGGATTTTAAAAGGGGGGGATATGGTCAATAGATTTATTAGAAAATATAATACAATCTTCAACCATCATTGCTCTTCAAAAGTGTAATTAAATAGTCACAAGTTTCCAAGATTTATACAAAATGAAGGCCACCTAACAAAGAGGATTTCAAGTAAATTCAGCACACTGACCAAAAAAGTATAGTATGACATTTAATGGGGAAAAACCAGAAACAATAGAGGATGAGAAACTTCGGTTGTGAAGAAATATTGGAGACACAAGCGCCTCCATTAGCAAAAACAAGATTTTTTTTTCAAAATTGAGGGTATATAGCTTTTGAACTGATTACTAAGAGCTTAAATTTATGATCAAAGGGAGAAACATACAAACCCCATTTCCAGAAAAGTTGGGATATTTTCCAAAATGCAATAAAAACAAAAATCTGTGATATGTTAATTCACGTGAACCTTTATTTAGTTGACAAAAGTACAAAGAAAAGATTTTCAATAGTTTTACTGATCAACAATTGCATTTTATAAATATACACAAATGTAGAATTTGATGGCTGCAACACACTCAACAAAAGTTGGGACAGAGGCATGTTTACCATTGTGTTACATCACCTTTCCTTTTAATAAAACTTTTTAATCGTTTTGGAACTGAGGATACTAATTGTAGAAGATCTGCAATTGGAAATTTTGTCCATTCTTGCTTGATATAAGACTTCAGCTGCTCAACAGTCCGTGGTCTCCGCTGTCTGATTCTCCTCTTCATGATGCGCCATACATTTTCAATAGGAGATAGATCTGGACTGGCAGCAGGTCAGTCAAGCACACACACTGTGTCTACAAAGCCACACTGCTGTAGCCCGTGCAGAATGTGGTCTGGCATTGTCCTGCTGAAATAAGCATGGACGTCCCGGGAAGAGACATCGCCTTGATGGCAACGTATGTCTCTCTAAAATCCTAATATACGCCTCAGAGTCAATGGTACCTTCACATACATGCAACTCACCCGTGCCATGGGCACTGATGCACCCCAAAACCATCACAGATGCTGGGTTTTGCACCTTTCGCTGATAACAATCAGGATGGTCGTTTTCATCTTTGGCACAGAGAACTCGAAGCCCATTTTTTCCAAAAACGAGTTGAAATGTGGACTCATCTAACCACAGCACACGGTTCCACAGTCTTTCGGTCCATCTGAGATGAGCTCAGGACCAGAGAACTTGCCGGCGTTTCTGCATAGAGTTGATGTATGGCTTCCTCCTTGCATAATACAGTTTCAAGTTGCATTTCTGGATGCAGCGACTGACTGTGTTAAGTGACAATGGTTTTCTGAAGTACTCCCGAGCCCAGGTGGCTATAATTGTCACAGTAGCATGACGGTTTCTTAGGCAGTGCCGCCTGAGGGCTTGAAGATCACGCGCATTCAACAGTGGTTTCTGACCTTGCTCTTTATGCCCTGAGATGTCTCTGAATTCTCTGAATCTTTTCACAATATTATGTACTGTAGATGCTGAAAGACCTATATTCTCTGCAATCTTGCATTGGGAAATGTTCCTTTTCAACTAACAATTCTCTCACGAATTTTGGCACAAAGGGGTGAACCACGACCCATCCTTGCTTGCCAAGACTGAACCTTTGATGGACGCTACTTTTATATCCAGTCATGATACCTCACCTGCTACCAATTAACCTGCTTAATGTGGAGTCTTCCAAACCGGTGTTACTTGAATATTCTGTGCACTTTTCAATCTTATTTTAACTCTGTCCCAACTTTTGTTGAGTGTGTTGTAGCCATCAAATTCAAAATTTGTGTATATTTACAAAATACAATTAAATTGGTCAGTAAAACTATTGAAAATCTTTTCTTTGTACATTTGTCAGTTAAATAAAGGTTCACGTGAATTAACATATCACAGATTTTTGTTTTTATTGCATTTTGGAAAATACCCCAACTTTTCAGGAAATGGGGTTTATAATTAGCGGTCATCAGAATTATTTAAAAAGTTATCCATGGCCTCAAACAGGCAAGATGAGGCACGTTTCTATGGCACTACTTCCATGGGGGCAAGGAAGCTATACCTTAAATCAACTTAAGTCAAAAACATTAGCCAGTCATTAATGCAATCCTGGTTCTAGCAATGGAAGGGTTTTATCATCAATGCTGGGAAAGTAAAATCTATAAAAGCTTTCAAGTAGCCCATGGATAAATATTAGAAAACACTGAAGGAAAAAAAAACAGATGAAGAGGGCAACACAATGGGATATTGACACTGAATAAATGAGCTATCAGAAGTGAAATGTGCCTGATAGTCTTTAATACTGTGATATTCTTGTATACCAAGAAGTTATTCTCAGTCCCACTTTAGCTTCCTAAACTGACAACCAACTTAATTAAAACAAACCCTTTGGAGATTTTCTATTTTCAGCCATGACTTAGATGATTGCTTTAGTGTCAGAGTTGTGGCTTCAAGTTACACTCTTAATTTGACAACAGAGATTTAGACTGTTATTCAAGTGCAATCCTACAGTACATCAAAAGTACTTAAATTAACTTTACTTTGGGACACAAAGCATTGTTTAAAGTAGATCAATGCCTTGAAAAATTCATTTAAATTGCTTTTTGTTAAAGCATGGCAGAACATTTTTGTACTCCAGTGCAAGAAATATAGCTGCCGTTATAATGCCCCCCCCCCACAAGACTAACCTGATAATTATCTATTTTTAGTGACATTTGTTGAGATTAGATATGGGAATAGGATAATGGAAAGAACATTAATTTAATAGCAAAGTCCTACAGATGCTGACAACCATGGCTGACAAGTAAAAGACAGCATAAAAGCAAGAGAGGGCAAATAACATAGCAAAAATTAGTGGGAAGTTTAAAAACAAACAAAATATGGCAACTAAAAATGCATAGGGAGAGAAAAGATGAAATGTGAAGCCAATACTATGAAAGAGGATTGCAAAAGTGTTTTCAGAGATATAAAGTGTAAAGAGAAGCGAGAGTAGATATTGGACTGCAGGAAAATGATGCAGGAGAGATAGTAATGAGGGACAAAGAAATGGCAGACTAACTTAATATGTATTTCTCATCATTCCACACCCCCCCCCCCAGTCGATGAAGGGTTTCAGCCTAAAACATCAACAGTTTGCTCTTTTCCAGATGCTGACTGGCCTGCTGAGTTCTTCCAGTATTTTGAGTGTGCTGCTTGTATTTCCAGCATCTGAAGATTTTCTCATATTAATAAGTACTTTGCATCAGTCTTCACTGTGAAAGACACTAGCAGTATGCCAGAAATTCAAGAGTGCCAAGAGGCAGAAGTGAGTGTATACTTCATCCTGCTACTAAGGAGAAAATGTTTGGGAAGTTGAAAGGTTTGAAGGTAGACAAGTCTTCTGGACCAGATGGAGCTGAGGGGGCATTAGTAACGATCTTTCGAAAATCACTAGATTCTTGAATAGTTCTGGAGGAACGAAAAATTGCAAATGTCACTCAACTTCTATTCTCTCTGCCTTGGTTCTTTCTTTGCAACTTTCTGCGTTTTCTGTAAAAAAAAAGTATCTCCTCCCCCCCTCCCAATGTAATGAAAGACCACAGATCAGAAAAAGTACACTTGGTTCCCCACCAACACGCTACCTGATTTGCTAAGCATTTTCAGTATTTTGTTTTAAATACTGGGGTGAATACCTCTGCTGTTAAATCTACCAGAGTTGCTTATATAAACCATAATTTAACATCTCTTCCCAAAAAACTTTCTCTGGTGCCATAATGCTTCCTTGCTATTCCTGTTCACCTGCATAGGAAAGTTTTGATCTTGCACTCCAATTTGAAATGTTACATAAACCTCAAGACAAGTCTTCTTTAGAATGGATACTAGTAATGCTACCATTGAGGAAACAAAACATTTTAAAATACAATCAGCAAATTGGCTGACTCATGTCTTGACTTGTATGTTGAAGTTCTGGAACTGTACCCTTTTGCTTAGTAAATGTTTGCAAACAAAAAGTGACACCACCAAAAATCAGAAAAGTGTTGGAAATCTGACATAAAAACAGAAAAATGCTGCCAACACTCAACAGGTTAGGCAGAACCCAGAGGAGAAAAGCTAAAACTTCATGCCAATGGCCTTTTATCAGTTTGTCTTTTAAAAGATGAATCAATATACTCTGCAAATATTCTTCCATCTTGGCAAGCATGTCCTTGTTTTTAATCTATTTATGGAAGTTGGTGTCACTGCCAAAATTGGTATTTATTGCCCATCTCTAATGGGAAGATGGTTACAAGTTGCCTTCAAATTGTTCCAGTTATTGTGGCAAAAGTTCTTGCACAATTCTATTAGGCAGAGAGTTCTAACATTTAGAACAATATACAGTGGATTCCAGTCAATTTAGCTATCAGTTAATTGGGGCAGCGGCTTATTTGGCACAATTCTTAAGGAGCATAAACTAATCAAGAAAATAGCTGGAGTTTGCTTTGTGTAATTGGGACAGGAGACTGTTGAACAGTTTGTAATTAGAGTTAGTTTTGTGAACTTGTGGGTCCATTAGACACTATACCATGCTCCAAGTGAACAGCTTTAAATAGTGTCAGTTGTGCATATTTGTGTTCAAAAAACACTGATTTTTATCACTGAAAATTGGCAAGAAATAAAGCACAAGACAATTCAGAACTGTTTCACTCACAGCAGTTTCAAGCATGCGGGCTTTGAAATGCCAGGAATGGCCAAGTTTGAAAACTAAACAATTTCACTACTTCAACAAGTTAGGAACTAACAAGAATTTGAAAAGTATCAACAATCATTTTGAATGGTACAATGAAAATGAACATTTGGAGAATGCAATCGTCAAAAGCATTGTATGAAGTTAGTCCATTATCTACACTAAGTGTCTGCATTGATTTTGTTCATTTACAATCAAAAGAGCAAAGTAACATATTCCTCCATCGCTAACTATTAGACCCTACTACACAGTTTTATAGTACTGTAGTACTATTAGCAGTGTTCTAATTTGTTCTGTATTTCATTTAAAAACATAGTTTGCTACTCAGTTAAAAAGCAGTTTGTCTTTTTAGAACCTTTTTTACCATTTCAATGAAATGTTGGCTCATTGGGCCAAAATCTACTGATCCTGTGTCCCAATTAACCGGAAATCCACTGTACTTCCAAATCAAGGCTGTATGATCTGGAGGACTTCTGTAGGTGGCAGCATTTCTACATTCCAATTGCCCTTGTATTTTGAAGCCAAAACGTGCACTTTGAAAATAGCACTGAAGATGATCTTGAAGTGTTGCCTATTCAATCTACATTAAAAAGTGGTCAGTTGATCCTAAAACATTTCATGGCTTTGGACTGGCCAGGTAATCAATACAGAGCCATCTAACTAGAAAAACTATCCTACTTCAAATTTATTTGCTGACGAAAAATTACTAACTTCCAAAAATTACACAAAAACTGATTTCAAAGGAATGCTAAAAGATGGTTTCAATACACATCACATGATAAATAAAATACACACCCACAAATCTATTGATTTTTAACTTTTCTCAGACGTAATAAAAGGTCCTTGACATGAAACATTAACACAGATTCTCTCTTCATTGATACAGGCTGTAAAAATGAATTATTTCCCAACACGTTTTAAATCAAGGCATCTACTGTACTTTTTTTTTAAAAACAACTTCAAAGTTACTCAAATCCACATAATAATCTATTTTGTACCTGTGGGATGATGTGTAGTGGTATAGCCAGGCAGCTGGTGAGATGTTGCATAAGCCTGTCTGTGAATGAGGTCAGTTTCCGGATGTGATGCTCCATAGCCCAAGCTGAGAAGAAACAAAGTTAACAGATTTAGTCACTCACATACAATAAAGAGTTACTCTTAAACAGGGAGAGAGACTAAATGCAAAAATAAAAACAATTATTGTGCTAGAAGTTTAAACAAAGACCTTTGTATTGGAAAGTTACAATATAGACATTGGAGTATAAGAAGTATTTCACAGAACCACTGTAGAACAAGTGGAGATCATTTGGTTGTCCACAAAGGATCTATATAAAAGTAATCACCTAGTCCCACACCTCCATCCTCTCCACATAACCATAAAAAAATCCTTTCAGATACAAATATACATCCACTTTGAGTGTTACAATTAAATCTGCTACCTTTGCACAAGACACTCCAGATGCTGGTAACTTGAGCAAATAAACAAACTACTGGATGAACTCAGCAGCATCTGTAGAGGCAAAGGCTTGATCAAAATTTTGGGTTGAGGCCTTGAATTAGAACCAAGTGTAAACAAGAGTTAGCCAGAATATGAGGTGATGGAGGTGGGCGAGGGAGAAGCTAACAAGCAATGGGTGGATCCAAGTGAGGAGGAGTTCAAGGGCAGATGTAACAAGGTGGGGGAATAATAGTCAGCCCTTCATGAGTGCACCTCAAGGATGTGTGCTTAGCTTACTGCTCTACTCTCTCTATACTCATGACTGCCTACCTAATCATAGATCTAATGCCATTCATAAATTCACAGATGACATCACTGTTATTGATAAAATTTCAGATGGCAATGACAATCTCCATGGATCTGTTCTGGCCCCAATACACTGACACAATAATGCAGAAAGCATAAGAGCAGCTCTACTTCATTAGAAGTTTGAGGATATTGCTATGTTACCAAAGAATTCCTATAGATGTACAATGGAGAGCATTGTGACTGATTGTAGCCTCCATACAATTCTGTGATGCAATGTACAGGATTGCAAGAAACTGCAGAGGACTCAGCCAGCTCCATTCACAGGCACAACCCTCCCCACCATTCAGGAGATCTTCAAAAGGCAGTACCTCAAGAAAGGGCATCCATCATTAAGGATCCTCACCATTGAGGACCTGGCCTCGTCTCATTACTATCAGCAGGAAGGTGGTATAGGAGCCTGAAGACCCACATACAACAATTCAGCAATAACTTTCCTCCCCTTTATCATCAGGTTTCTGAGGGGTCTGTGAACTCATGAACACTACCTTGTTACTCCTCTCATTTTTGCACAATTAATTTTGCAATTTATAGTAACTTTGTCTTTGCACTGTATTGCTGCCACAAAACAACAAATTTCATGCTGTACAAGTCAGTGATAATGTGGCGACCCAATTACTAGCACACTCGAACCGGCTGACAATTAGCCAGAGCCAGAGACAAAGATACATAGCCTCAGGGAGTTTCAGTTACGTGCCTCTCCAAGTTTCGAGTGGGGGGAGACAGGCTTTTAAGCAAGACTGTGTTTGTGAAATAAACTTATTCCGTGGTTGCAGTTTACCGACTCCGTGTCGTAATTTCAGCGCTGCGCGTAGCACATCGCTACATTGGTGACCCCGACGGTCCAACCGTTTTTTTTGGACCGGAGATGGCAGACGCTGCGTTTGTTAACGCGGTTTCCTTGAAGCTGCCAAGCTTCTGGACGCTACAACCTCACCTATGGTTTCAGCAAGCAGAAGCCCAATTCCATGTTCGGCAAATAACCTCAGAGGACACCCGTTACTACTACGTGGTGAGCTCCCTCGACCAGGACACAGCGGCCCAGGTCGCAGAGTTCGTACAGTCTCCCCCGGCAGACGGCAAGTACACGGAATTCAAAGCCCTGCTCGTAAGGACTTTCGGGCTCTCCCGCCGCGAGCGAGCTGCCCGCTTACTGCACCTGGATGGCTTGGGAGACAGGCCTCCATCGGCTTTGATGAATGAGATGTTGTCTCTGGCCGACGGACACACGCCCTGCCTCATGTTTGAGCAGGCATTCCTGGAGCAGCTGCCCGAGGACATACGCCTGCTGCTGTCCGACGCGGATTTCAGCGACCCCCGGAAGGTGGCAGCCCGGGCGGACGCGCTGTGGAACGCCAAGAAGGTGAGTGGGGCGCCCATCGCACAGATCACCCGGCCACGCTCCCAGCAGCTAACCAGTCCAGGCCCGGCCGCAGCGCCCGCTAAACCCAGAGGCCGGGTTGTGGAGCCCAACGAACACTGGTGTTTCTACCACCAGCGGTGGGGCGCAGATGCCCGCCGCTGTCGCCCGCCCTGCCAATTCCACGGGAAACGCCAGGGCCAGCCGTCGCTGATGGCTACGACGGCTGGCCATCGGGATAGCCTCCTGTATGTCTGGGACAAACAGTCGGGACGCCGGTTTTTGGTCGACACCGGTGCCGAGATCAGCGTTTTACCTCCGACGAGTTACGACACCCGCAGCAGGGCGCCGGGTCCCCCCCTGCGGGCCGCGAACGGCAGCACAATAAGGACTTATGGCACCCGTCCGGTGCAGCTACGGCTCGACTCCAGCAAGTTTACGTGGGACTTCACACTGGCCGCCGTAGCCCAACCGCTTCTGGGTGCGGATTTCTTGCGGGCTCACAGCCTACTGGTCGACCTGCCCAGGAAGAGACTGGTTCACGCCGAGACCTTTCAGACATTCCCCCTGGGTGCAGCCCAGTTGCCGGCCCCTCACCTCGGCTCCATCACGCTGTCCGGCAACGACTTCACCAGGGTCCTGGCGGATTTCCCATCGGTTCTGGCACCACAGTTCACGGCAGCCATGCCCCGACACGGTGTACAGCACCACATCCTGACCCAGGGACCACCCCTCCATGCCCGCGCTCGGCGGCTTCCCCCGGACAAGCTCCGACTGGCGAAGGAGGAGTTTACACGGATGGAGGAATTGGGGATCATACGGCGGTCTGACAGCCCATGGGCCTCTCCCCTGCACATGGTGCCCAAGGCGACAGGGGGCTGGAGACCGTGCGGCGACTACCGCAGACTGAACGAGGCTACAACACCGGACCGCTATCCTGTGCCGCACATTCAGGACTTTGCAGCCAACCTGCACGGCGCGCAGATCTTCTCCAAGGTGGACCTAATCCGCGGATACCATCAAATCCCGATGCATCCAGACGACATCCCCAAAACGGCTCTCATCACCCCGTTCGGCCTTTTCGAGTTCCTCCGCATGCCGTTCGGCCTGAAGAATGCCGCACAGACGTTCCAGCGGTTGATGGACGCGGTGGGACGCGACCTGGACTTCGCATTCATCTATTTGGACGACATCCTCATAGCCAGCAGCAGTCGTCAGGAGCATCTGTCCCACCTCCGACAGCTCTTTGCCCGGCTGAGTGACTATGGTCTAACGATCAACCTGGCCAAATGCCAGTTCGGGCTCGACACCATTGACTTCCTGGGCCACAGGATTACTAAAGACGGGGCAACCCCTCTGCCCGCTAAGGTGGATGCGGTCCGTCATTTCCCCCGACCCACCACGGTCAAAGGCCTGCAGGAATTCGTAGGTATGGTCAATTTCTACCACCGCTTCCTCCCTTCAGCTGCCCGGATCATGCGCCCCCTGTTCACCTTGCTGTCCGGTCCGGGCAAGGACATTACCTGGGACGAGGTGTCCGCCGCCGCTTTCATTCAAACGAAGGATGCCTTGGCGAATGCCACGATGCTAGTGCACCCCAGAATGGACGTCCCTACTGCCCTCACGGTGGACGCCTCTAACACGGCAGTCGGTGGGGTACTGGAGCAGCTCATCGCGGGCCGCTGGCAACCCCTGGCGTTTTTCAGCAAACACCTGCGGCCACCCGAGCTCAAGTACAGTGCTTTCGACCGGGAGCTGTTGGCGCTATACCTGGCAATCCGGCATTTCAGGTACTTCTTAGAAGGTAGGCCCTTCACCGCGTTCACGGACCACAAACCGCTTACCTTTACATTCACAAAGGTGTCCGATCCCTGGTCGTCCCGCCAGCAGCGCCATCTGTCCTACATCTCTGAATACACGACGGACGTCCGGCACGTCTCGGGTAAGGACAATGTCGTGGCGGATGCGCTCTCTCGTCCTAACATTCACGCCCTTTCCCAAGGGGTAGACTTTGAGGCGCTGGCAGAGGCACAGCTGGCAGATGAGGAGATCCCGAGTTACCGGACCGCAGTCTCCGGTTTGCAGCTCCAGGACCTCCCCGTAGGCCCAGGTGAGAGGACCCTACTCTGTGACGTCGCCACCGGCCAGCCCCGTCCCGTCGTCCCGGCACCTTGGCGACGACGCATGTTCGACTCCATTCATAACTTGGCCCACCCCTCCATCCGCACTACCGTCCGGATGGTCTCCAGCAGGTTCGTTTGGCACGGACTCCGCAAGCAGGTCCGTGACTGGGCCAGAACGTGCCTGCACTGCCAGACGGCCAAGGTGCAGCGACACACCAAGGCCCCGCCGCAGCAGTTCCACCCCACCCACCGGCGTTTCGACCACATTCATGTGGATATCGTGGGCCCCCTGCCTGTGTCACGCGGGGCGCGGCACCTCCTGACTATCGTGGACAGGTTCACAAGATGGCCAGAGGCGGTCCCGCTCGCCGACACCACCTCCGAATCTTGCGCCCGGGCGCTGATCGCCACCTGGGTGTCCCGCTTTGGTGTCCCGGCCCACATTACCTCCGACAGAGGCGCCCAGTTCACCTCCAGCCTCTGGTCAGCGATGGCCAACCTGTTGGGGACTCAGCTGCACCACACCACTGCCTACCACCCACAGTCGAACGGACTGGTGGAGCGTTTCCACCGCCACCTGAAGTCGGCTCTCATGGCCCGCCTGCGAGGAGCTAACTGGGCGGACGAGCTTCCCTGGGTCCTGCTCGGCGTCCGCACGGCGCCCAAAGACGATCTGCACGCTTCGTCGGCCGAGTTGGTGTACGGCGCGCCCCTGGTCGTTCCTGGGGAGTTCATACCAGCCCCAAGGGGGCGGGAGGAAGAACCCGCAGCGGTCCTGGGCAGACTACGCGAGAGACTCGGTAACCTGGCCCCCATACCCACTTCGCAGCATGGGCAGCACCCGACCTGCGTACCCAAAGATCTGCAGAACTGTAAGTTTGTGTTTGTATGCCGGGGCGGGCATCGGCCACCGCTGCAACGGCCCTACGAGGGGCCGTTTACGGTGATCAGAAACGACGGGTCCACGTTCGTGCTGGACGTTGGGGGGAGAGAGGAGGTTTTCACGGTGGACCGACTCAAACCGGCCCACGTGGACTTGGCGCAACCGGTCGAGTTTCCGGCACCGCGGCGCAGAGGCCGACCTCCCAAACAGGGCCTGGCCCAGACTGTGGACATTGGGGGGTGTACCGCCGGTTCTGGGGGGGGGGGTTATGTGGCGACCCAATTACTAGCACACTCGAACCGGCTGACAATTAGCCAGAGCCAGAGACAAAGATACATAGCCTCAGGGAGTTTCAGTTACGTGCCTCTCCAAGTTTCGAGTGGGGGGAGACAGGCTTTTAAGCAAGACTGTGTTTGTGAAATAAACTTATTCCGTGGTTGCAGTTTACCGACTCCGTGTCGTAATTTCAGCGCTGCGCGTAGCACATCGCTACAATAATATACATGATTCTGAAACATCCAACAAATAATACTTAAATATCACCCAGCCTGGCATTACCTCATGTTGTCTGAAAGCTGTTTAAGCACATACAATTTGGCAGGAGTGGGACAGCCTAAAAGGATTTGATCTGAACCAGCATTACATATGTAGACTAAGACCTGCTCAGCACAAAATGGTGTAATTATAACCTAATTAGTGAACAACCCACACTGCTGCCCAGAAAATACATATGTGAATCGAAATCAAATTCACATCCCTATGCCCATAACAAAAGTTGGGCGCCAGAAGCAAAGTTTAATTGACATTTGCATGAGCCCATAAGGCACAGGAGCATAAATAGGCCATTTGGCCCTTTGAATCTGCTCCAATCTTTGAATCATGACTGATTTATTATCCCTCTCAACCTTTTTCAATAAGACCGCAAGACCATTTCTGATAGTTGATTAGCTGTAATAAATTAAAATTTTCTTGCCCTTTTCCTAATGTGGTATATTTAATTCAATTCAAGTGTAGACAACTGATTGGAAGAAAAAAATATTTAGAGCAATTATATTAGCTTTTTTAAAATTTGTTTGTAACTATGGAACACTGCTAATTTAATTTGTGGTTCTTTGAAACTTGTGACTGGTTCCCAATTGCTTTCCTTACACACATAACTGCTTCACAAAGATTTGTCAATACTAGTCAAATGTAAACTTGAGCAAGTTATCCACCAGAAATTTGCAAACAGCAGCAGCTTATAATCAAGAACACCCTGATGCCAGGAGAGTGAAGTTCAGTTACATACTTAATCCATTTCTAAAGCTAGGTCAATCTAAGCAAATGTTCAGGGAATATTTGCATGCTGTTCTGCATAGGTATGTTCCATTGAGGCAAGGAAGGATGGTAGGGTAAAAGAACCATGATGTACAAAGAATGCAAAAAATATAGTTAAAAAGAGAAGCTTATGAAAGGTTCAAGAAACTAGATATTATTAGAGCTCCAGAAAATTACAAGGTTACCAGGAAGGAGCTTAAGAATGAAATTAGGAGAGCTAGAAGGGGCCATGTGAAGGCCTTGGTGAGCAGAATTAAGGAAAACCCCAAGTCATTCCACAAGTACATGAAAAGCAAAAGGATGAGCCATGTGGGAATAGGACCAATCAGGTGCAATAGTGGAAATGTGTATGGAGGCAGAGGAGGTAGCGGAGGTACTTAATGAACACTTTGCTTCAGTATTCACCAGAGAATAGTACCTTGGCAATTGTGGGGATGACTTACAGTGGACTGAAATGCTTGAGCAAACAGACATTAAGAAAGATGATGTGCTAGAGCTTTTGAAAAGCACTAAATTAGACAAGTTGCTGGGTCCAGACAAGATATACCCTGGGCTACTGTGGGACATGAGGAAGGAGATTGCTGAGACTCTGGCAATCCTCTTTGCATCATCAATAGGAAGGAAAGAAGTACCAGAGGATTGGAGGGTTGCAAAGGTTGTTCTCTTGTTCAAGAAAAGGGAGTAGAGAAAACCCAGGAAATTGTAGACCAGTGAGTCTTACCTCAGTGGTGGACAAGTTGTTGGAGAAGATCTGAGAGGCAGGATTGATGAGCATTGGAAAAACATAATCTGATTAGGGATTGTCAGCATGGCTTTGTCAAGGGTAGGTCGTGCCTTGCAGGCCTAACTGAATTCTTTGAGAAAGTAACAAAACACATTGATGAAGGCAGAGCAGTGGATGTAGTGTATATGGATTTCAGTAAGGCATTTAATAAGTTTCCCCATGCGAGGCTCAGAAAGTAAGGAGGTACAGAATCCAAGGAGACCTTGCTTTGTAGCTCCAGAATTGGCTTGCCCACAGAAGGCAAAGAGTGATAATAGATGGCTCGTATTCTGCATGGAAGTCACTAATCAGTGGTGTTAAGCAGGGATCTGTTTTGGGACCCCTCTTCTTTGTGATTTTTATATGTGACCTGGATGAGGAAGTAGAAGGGTGGGTTAGTATGCTTGCTGATGACACAAAAGTTGAGGGTGTAGTGGAAAGTCTGGAGGGTTGTCAAAGGTTACAGAGAGACATCAATAGGATGCGGCACTGGGCCGAGAAGAAGCAGATGGAGTTCAACCCAGATAAGTGTGAAGTGGTTGATTTTGGCAGGTTAAATTTGAAGACAGTATATAATATTAATGGTAAGACTCCTGGCAGTGTGGAGGATCAAAGAGATCTTGGGGTGTGTCCATAGAAAACTCGAAGTGGCTGCGCAGGTTGCCATTGTTGTTAAGAAGGCATATGTTGTGTTGGCCTTCATCAACTGTGCGATTGACTTCAAGAGCCGTGAGGTAATGTTACAGCTATACAAGATCTTAAACCTCACTTGGAGTACTGTGTTCAGTACAGTGCTCTGTACTGAACTACAGGAAGGATGTGGATACTATAAAGGGTGCAGAGGAGTTATACAAGGATGTTGCCTGGATTGGAGAACGTACCTTATGAGAATAGGTTGAATGAACCTGGCCTTTTCTCCTTGGAGTGACAGAGGATAAAAGGTGACCTGATGGAGGTGTACAAGATGATGAGAGGCATTGATCATGTGGACAGCCAGAGGCTTTATCCCCAGGGCTGAAATGGCTAACATGGATGTGCTTGGAAGTAGGTACGGGGGGGGGTCAGAGGTAAGTTTTCCCACACAGTGTTGGGTGCATGGAATGCACTGCCAGCAACAGTGATGGAGGGCATACAATATGGTCTTTTAAAAGACCCTTAGGTAGGTACATGGAGCTTAGAAAAATAGAGGGCTATGTAGTAAGAAAATTCTAGGCAGTATCTAGAGTAGGTTACATGGTTGGCACAACATTGTGGGCCGAAGGGCCTGTAATGTGCTGTAAATTTCTATGTTCTATGTAATTTCATTAATTTATAATCCAAGTCCAAAGATTAATTACAACAATCTGAAAGGTTCGGACTACAGATCAAAGCTCCTCAACTTCAATATAGTAATTGTCTTAAAGCAGCTGCACAGGTGTATAATCAAACAAAATTTGTTACTTAGTTTTTAATTTTAAAAAAGAGCAGATTTTAAGGAGCACATTTAAGGAAGGAAGACAGACATCTAAGGAGGAAATTAAAGAGCCTGAACTTTAATAATTGCAGGTACAACCCACAATAGTGGCAAGAAACGTTCAAGAGCCAAAACTGAAGCAACACAAATGCTTCCAAAGGCCACAGCACTTGTAATGGAGTGGAGCAATTAGATTAAAACTATTTAGCAATCAAACAATGAAGGATTTGGAATGAGCATTTTCAAATCAAAGTAACACTCATCTTCGAGCCAGTCTACATAAAGAGTACAGGGGAGATTTGTGAATGAGATCTGATAGGAATTATGGCTGAGGCAGAGTTTTAGATAACCTCAGTTTTAAAAATAGAGTGGGACCAAAATAAGCATGCAAAAGGCATTGATTTGTAACCAACAAAATGTTGCAATGTGTTAATTTGGAAAGGTAATTGCTGCATGCACACACACGCACATAGCCTTACTGTATCTGTAACGCAAATACTTAACCCAGATCATGCACTTTCTAATAATGCAGTTGTGCAACAAAAGCTTTTATTCTGCATAGATTCCCAATGAAATATCTAATTGTATGGAAAAGTTCACTCTTAATGAAAGTTAAGTATTGACAGGGCATTAAAAATTCTACTCAGAGAAACTTTATCATTTTTCTTCCACAAAACATCATAAAATTTGACTGTACTATTGCACAGCAGATTAGTTTACCAACACTTGGACATATTTTCTGTTTCTCTTTCTGTGCAGGATCAAGACCTTCAAAATAACATAAATTTGATTTGGTGGAAATAAATACACCGACGGGGTTCATTGCCTTGAAAGAGGAAGTTTCTCAAACAGGGCCCCAAGTGTGACTTAAAACCATGAGAAATGTGTGCAAAATTCCACAAGGTGGAGTTCTGTGCAAAGCGAAAGTTGTAGTTGAACCATGATTTGGAAAAGAATCTTCCTTCATTTTCATGCACAGTCTGTGTGATAGCATGTCACTGTAACTGTCACTGTATGGAATCACCCCACTCAATACCACCCCCCCCCCACTCCCAGAATCTCAACTTTCCTTCCACTTCCCATAGCAAGGCTGTAAGTTAAGTGGCCATGTAAATCATGCGGTTGGTTAGAAAATTGTGGGATGTCTATTGAGCACGTGACAGAACGGCTTATTGGAAAATACACAGGGAATGACAATATTGTTCTGAGAATCAGCATTGACTCAATGGGCCAAATGTCCTCACCTCTGATGTAAGGAAGTACAGTACATATTGCTTGAATGTATAAATAAATGTCCTTTTAACTCTTCTGTCTCTTATTCATATGCACTTAGTTTAAAAACTCTTAAGATCACTGATAAATATTTGCATTTACAAATCTACTACATAAATCGCATGCAATGAGTAAATGCATGTATAAAATACTTATTTCACAAGAAATATTCAATATATGACTTATCAAATGGAAAACATTTTTGATTTAAAGGCACAGAATACAAGATCCAGAGATTATACTGAAGCTTCATAAAATAGTGATCAAGCCATTGCAAATTGCACATTCTTCACTTTAAATCATCATGAACCAGATTCTGAAGAGTCGGTTGAAAATTCCATTACTACAAGGACAATATACCAGTGCTGGAACATTCCAATAATGAATAAAGTTTAACCAGCATGGGGTACTTTCTTTGGAATAAAAGTTAACTAGGGAGATTTAGGGAGGCATAGAAAATTATTAAAGACCAAAACAAGATGAACAGAAAACCCACTGCTCTTTGCAGAGGGGACGGGAACTTATTGGTGGTGAAGAGAGTTTTAATAGTAGAAGGATCACAGAAGAGTTAAGAAAAATGGTTCACTCAAGTAGTGGGGCTGGGAATTAGTTGCTGGAAAGGATTGTGGAGAAATTTTCATCACATCTTAGAAGTGCCCAGTTGAGCCTTTGTAGAGCCATAACTTCCAGGATATGACAGAGTCGGGAAGTGGAATTAACCCACTTTACCAGAATGGCCACAATTCTCCAAACTGCCTTATTCTGTACTGGAAATTTATACGAGGATTCCATAAAAATATTGTTAAATGATTAAACGTAAAATATGAGTAATAAATACAATACTGTAAATGCTGGAAATGTGAAATTAACAGACAATGCTGGAAACACTCAAAAGAACAGGGAGCATCTGTAGAAAGAGAAATAAGTGCTAACTGCCAAGTCTGATGAAGGGATGTGAAAGATTAATTCTATTTTTCTTTCCAGAGATGCTGCCTAATTTGCTATTCTGTTCAATCTTTGAAGCATTTATGTGGCATTGATTACCCAACCAAATAATGAAAGTGAACCAAATAGTGAAAGTAAACACTGAACTTCATTTCTAGGCTCTCAACCTTGCAGAAATTTGATTTTTAGGTTTATAGAGGCTAAAATTCTATTATGAACAGTCACATGTATTATTCTGACAGTGTATACAGCTCTTTCACCATAATATAAGCTGTTTTAGTTTGAAAAAATGTGCTAAAGTTAAATGAATGGCGGAATGATCAAGTTACTAGGCTACAAATCAGAGGTCTGATTGAAAAATATAAAAACCGGAAACCGAATCTCGTTGCAGCAACAGTGGAATTTAAGTTTAAGGAATAGTCCAGATCTTTCTAAGAAATTAGTTATTCATGATGACAACCACAAAACTGCTGTATTGTTTACCAAGAAAAGTATTTGGTTCTCCAAAGGGGAAACTTGTCTTCCCAGAATTGATATCAGATTCACTAATCTGGTTGACACCTAAATGGCCTTTGAAATCGCCTAGCAAACCAATCTGTTCAAAGATAATCAGGAATTCTAGACTCATTAGTCATGATAGAATATTTTCCAATGAAGTTAATACTTTTCCACACAGGGCTAATTTTTAGCAATTACATAGAAACAGAAAACCTACTGCACAATAGAGGCCCTTCGGCCCACAATGCTGTGCCAAACATGTACTTACTTACATATATCCCAGCTTAAAAAAGAAAAAAAATTATGCTTAGGATTATAGTTGGAATGTCACTTTCTCTACAAAACCCCAGCACAGATGCAATTTTAATTGTTCAGATCATCTTAATGAAGAATAAAGTAATTAAAATTCTAGTGAATACAAAACTGGCAAGAACATAGATTACAAACACAAGAAATTCTGCAGCGGCTAGAAATCCAAAGCAACACACGCAAAATGCAGGAGAAACTCAGCAGATCAGGCAGAATCTATGGAAAACAGTAAGCAGTCATCATTTCAGGCCAAGACCCTTCTTCGGGACAATATAAATTGTTTCATTACCGCCAAAGCTACTGCCCCATACACTTGGTGGAAATTTGATAAGAATCTTTTGTATACAGAGCTCCTCGGTAGAGATCGTGAAGAGCACAAAATTTCTTGGTGTTCACCTGGTCCTTCAACACCAGCTGCATAGCAAAGAAAGCCCAGCAGTGTCTCTACTTTCTGCGAAGGCTGAGGAAAGTCCATCTCCCACCCCCATCCTCATCACATTCTACGGGGGTTGTATTGAGAGCATCCTGAGCAGCTGCATCATTGCCTGGTTCGGAAATTGCACCACCTCGGATTGCAAGACCCTGCAGTGGATAGTGAGGTCAGCTGAGAAGATCATCGGGGTCTCTCTTCCCGCCATTACAGACATTTACACTACACGCTGCATCCGCAAAGCAAACAGCATTACGAAGGACCCCTGCACCCCTCATACAAACTCTTCTCCCTCCTGTCATCTGGAAAAAGGCACTGAAGCATTCGGGCTTTCACGGCCAGACTATGTAACAGTTTTGTCCCCCAAGCTGTCAGACTCCTCAATACCCAGAGCCAACTTACTGCCCTCTACTGTGTCTATTCAGATTCAGTTTATTGTCATTTAGAAACCACAAATGCAATGCAGTTAAAAAATGAGACAACATTCCTACAGAATGATATCACAAAAGCATATGACAAAACAGACTACACCAGAAAATCCACGTAACGTTTGGCAATCTCCAATCCAGAGTCCGGAGAAGCTGCTGCGTATTAATATTGCGCTACCGTCTAGCGTGTTTCCCGGAAAGGAGCTCCAAATCCACCAGACAAGAACAAGACAAAAAACTAAAGCTACAAGACCTGCACAAAACCACATAGTTACAACAGTGCAAACAATAGCATAATTGATTTTAAAAAACAGACTATGGGCACACTAAAAATAGTCCAAGATGTTAAAGGACTGTAAGTTCAAAAGAAATCACCACAGTTTCCACAAGTCCCCAGGGTCCCGACAGACTCGCCATCCCACGCCGGCGGCAGAAGGGAGTACCCCCGCTATGGACTTCCAAGGCACTGCCCGGCTCAGCCTCGCAGACGCAGCACACACCGAAAGCGACCTGAGTCCGTCGAAAGGACTCCGAGTCTGTCGAACCTCCAAGCTGACGACCATCCCCTCCGACACAGCTTCTCCGAGCACCATCCTCTGCCGAGCGTATTAAGACGGCCCTGCCAACGGCCATCGGCAATGCGACCTCGAGGACTGGGGGCCTGATCTTCCCAGCAGAGTCCCAGACCTCACAGTAGCAGCAGCAACGAAGGTGGTCTTCCTGGAATTTCCCAATGTTTCTCTGTGGTTCCACGTCCGTTTCCAATTGATTATGATTGCGCACGGCACCCCACTTCACAAATAACAGATAATCAGTTCCAGAGTGGCCACTGCAAGCTGCGTTGCGCCGCCATCTTGGATCTGTCCATTATTAACAGCTATTGTCTTGTATATTCAGTGTAGTTTCTGTACTGTTTCATGTAGAACCATGGTCCTGAAAAATGTCTCGTTTTTAATGTGTACTGTACCAACAATTATGGTCGAAATGACAATACAAAGTGACTTGACTTGGTGTGCCCATCCTTCCATCAACTTCTGGAGTTTTTAAAGTGGACTAGATGTTAGAATAACAGCTTTCAAGGACGGAAGACTGTTTCCATCTATTCTGGAACCAACTCTACTTCTCCCAGTTAGCTCATTCCAATGAAAAGTATTAATCATTTAACATTGAGATACTGAATCTGTGCTAGCATCATTGGAAGACAGATGGAAGCATGGATTAAAGTAAATCTAAAATAAATGTTACAAAAATAGTGATTACAGGCAATTGGATATGGCAGTGTCACTTAAATTACATACACTGCTGCAAAATAATGGGCTTATCAGATAGAGTCAGTACACAAGAGAAAGCATTTCTTCAGATAATTTCTCACTGACATTTCAGCAAATTCACATGTTCTGAATTTCTAACTACAGAATTTTAATCTACCTTGTGGTCTAGTTATCCAATATTGTTGCTCCATGCCTGCACAAATGAAATGCTAATTTAATTCCACCAATCTCTGACACTGATCTCAACTGTAAATTTATAAATAGCATACCCTCTTGAATTATTGTAGCCTAACAGTATTAACAACTGCTGATAACAAATATCTTAATCAACTGAACCCCACTTATTACTTGCAAGCAAAACATTAAGTGCCATTAATTATGATTCTCATGACAACGATCAACTGTTACTTTAAGATGGTGTTCCTTGACTTTGCTATTTAGCAAGCGTTTAACTAAACAAACAACTTATTTAGATTAAGTGGAAAGACTAGTAACAAACCATAACATCTTTCATCTGGTTAAGCAAAAAGTTCAGAATCCAAACTCAGCCAGTATTAACAGCTAAACATAGGACAGTGGCAAAAGATAGCTTCTTAATGAAAGTCAAGTTTTATTTATTTATTTATTTGATTTATCTAATTAATTTATTTAGAGATACAGTGTGGTATAGGCCCTTCTGGCTCTCTGAGCCGCACCGCTCAGCAACCTTGGATACCCCCCTGCCCCACACCCCACGATTTAACTCTAACCTAATTAAGGGATAATTTACAACGACCAATTAACCTAACTGGTATGTCTTTGGACTGTGGGAGGAAACCGCCGCATTCTTTGGAAAGGATTACAGAAGACGCCAAGATTGAATTTCAAACCTTGGTGCCCCGATTGTCAAGAGCTTTACTATGAGCA
Source organism: Hemitrygon akajei (assembly GCF_048418815.1). Classification (NCBI taxonomy): domain Eukaryota; kingdom Metazoa; phylum Chordata; class Chondrichthyes; order Myliobatiformes; family Dasyatidae; genus Hemitrygon; species Hemitrygon akajei. Next base: position 177,937,211 of record NC_133129.1, read on the forward strand.
CATGGTATAGTATCGAAGATAGTTCCCATGTTGAAGACTGACCTTTGTATTTGTGGATAGGAAACTTAATGAAATACGAAGATACATATATACAGTGGATTGCAGTTAATTGGGATACATCGAGACCAATATATTTTGACCCAATTAAACAGCTGCCCCAGTTAGCCAAAGTTTCATGGAAATAGTTAAAAAGGTATAAAAGAAAAACTCATTTTAAGTGGGTTACAAATTATGTATTTAAATGAAATACAGAATAAATTGGAACACTACCAATACTACAACAGTACTATAAATTAGTTTCTCTAATTTAAACTCTAAACTGTGTATTAGTTTCCCATAGTTCCTGACAAAAGAATTCATCCAGTGCATGCTGCTTTGTACTTTTGACTGATTGTAAATGAACCAGATCAGCCCAGGCATCTAGTGCAGATAATGGACTACCTTCATACAGTGCTTTTGATAATTGCATCCTCCAAATCTTCATTTCGTTACAGGTTCCCCTGCTATCCAAAGGTAGAGTGTTCCTATGAAACTGTTTGTAAGCTGAAATGTTGTAAAGCGAAGAATCAATTACCATTAATTTATATGGGGAAAATTTTTGAGCATTCCCAGATCCAAAAAATAGCCTACCAAATAACACATAAAACCTAAAATAACATGAACATATAGTGAAAGCAGGAATGATATGATAAATATACAGTCTATATAAAGTAGAAATATTGTATGCACGGTGTAGTCTCACTTATCAAAAGCAGGAAGACAGCGAGCTGAAATCAATTTGGAGAAAACATACGCACATACACGCCTATGCACGTGCACACAACTGCCCACACCAGGCTTCACAGTCATGGTAGTTTTTCTCGGGTAAACACACGTATAAAGCAGGCGTCTTTTTTTCGTAAAAGAGAAAATGCTCTTTGGTTAGCGAAATCAGGTACTAATGCAGGTCTTTCGTAACAGCGAGCTGTCGTAAAGTGAACGCTCGAAAAACGGGGGCCACCTGTATAACATTCAAGATGATTGTCAATACCTTCAAATTCATCTAGTTACTAATTTGTTTAAGTAGCAAAAAAAAATTCAGATTCACTCCCAGCCGTTTCTGGCCTCTTGAAGCCTGAATGCTTGAAATCGCTTTGAGTGAAACAGTTCTGAATTATCTTACTGCTTATTTCTCATCAACTATCAGTGACAAAAATCACCTGCTTTTTGAACACACACTACTGATGCTATTTAAAAACTGTCTGCTCGAAACACGATGTAGTGTCTAACGGCTATTCAAGTGCACGTGACTGGTGCTAGTTAGAAACCGTTCAGCAAAAGTTTCCTGTCCCAAAAGCAACACATTGTCCCAAAGAAATGAAGAGAATCATGGCTACTTTCTCAATTAGCTTTTGTTCTGTAAGAATTGCTCCAAATGAGCAGTTATCCTAATTAACTGATGGCCTAATTAATCAGAATCCACTTTATATTTCTTCATAATGGTACAAAATTATTTGGGTACATTGATCTTGCAATCTGTAACAAATTTGGACACCATTGACAGACAGACAGACATACCGTAGATTCCGGATTATAAGCCGCTACTTTTTTCCCACATTTTGAACAGCTTTGAACTCTGCGGCCTATAATCCAGAGCGGCTAATACATGGTTTTTTCTCATGCCGCCTCGTAAACATTTTGCCTCGTAACAGTAGACCAATAAAATTGATGAGTAGTTCACAGAGGTCCAATGAAATTGTACGATAAATCAAGCGCACTTTCACAATTAAATTATTGTAAATCAGTCATTTGTACTCACCCTCATCAACATGGAAAATACTCGAAGAAAAGCAAGACCCGAGCGCGTCAGACCCGATTAGACCCGATCGCATTGCGCAAGCGCGTCAGACCCGATTAGACCCGATCGCGTTGCGCAAGCGCGTCAGACCCGATTAGACCCGATCGCGTTGCGCAAGCGCGTCAGACCCGATTAGACCCGATCGCGTTGCGCAAGCGCGTCAGACCCGATTAGACCCGATCGCAATGCGCAAGCGCGTCAGACCCGATTAGACCCGATCGCGTTGCGCAAGCGCGTCAGACCCGATTAGACCCGATCGCGTTGCGCAAGCGCGTCAGACCCGATTAGACCCGATCGCGTTGCGCAAGCGCGTCAGACCCGATTAGACCAGATCGCATTGCGCAAGCGCGTCAGACCCGATTAGACCTGAGCGAAAACGCTGCTTTTAAGTTAAAGTCGATCAATAACTTTTCCTGGTAGGCTGCAGTATATATATTTTTACCAGTCGCTAGGAGATATTGGAATGTTGTTCGTGCTGTTCAGTAAAAAAGTATATGCAACGTAATTTGTGTTACCGATACGTATGTATATTTAAAAGTAGCGGTGCGGCCTAAAATCCGGTGCGGCCTTTACAATTAAAAAATTGATTTTATTTCTAAAATTAGAGCCTGCGGCTTTTAATCAGGTGCGCTCTGTAGTCCGGAATCTACGGTACTTTATTGATCCCGAGGGAAACTGGGTTTCGTTACAGCCGCACCAATCAAGAATAGTGAAGAAATATAGCAATATAAAACCATAAATAATTAAATAAAAATAAGTTAATCATGCCAAGTGGAAATAAGTCCAGGACGAGCCTATTGGCACAGTGTGTCTGACACTCCGAGGGAGGAGTTGTAAAGTTTGATGGCTGCAGATAGGAATGACTTCCTATGACGCTCAGTGTTACATCTCGGTGGAGTGAGTCTCTGGCTGAATGTACTCCTGTGCCTAACCAGTACATTATGGAGTGGATGGGAGTCAGAGAGTCCAGTTCCGCCCCTGGCCTCAACATCACTGGTCTTATGAATAAGTTTGTTGATTCTGAGAGCTCAATTTCGGTAAAATTTACTCAAAACAGACAATAAGTGGTGGGCTTTGAAATGACCACTCAGATCAATATTAGTGTATTACATATAGTGATAAATCAAACATTTATAACCTTTTGTTTACACTTGTAAAACAACGATGTGAAGAAGGAGAGGTGACTTGATAGAGATGTACAAGATAATGGGCATAGAGTGGACTTGCATCACCTTTTTCCTCCATGATGGCATTGGCAAATAACAGACGACACTATTTTAAGATGAGTGGAGGAAATTTTAGAGAAGATATTAGGGGTAACTTTTTTTTAAAAGAACATAGAGTGTTAAGTGCCTGGAATGCATTGCTAGGGGTGGTGGTAGAGGCTGATGCATCAGGGACATTTAAAAGATTCTTAGATGGGCACATGGATGAAAGAAGAAGGGGCTATGGGGTATATAGTTAGGAAGGGTTAGATTGTGGAATAGGTTGAAAGGGTGGCATAACATTATGGGCTGAATGGACATACAGTGCTGTACTGTTCTATGTTCTATGATATAAAGGACATTTTGGTTTGAATGGTGAACCAAGTCAGTCAGTCCACAAGATAAAAACATTAGATAGATGTTTCTTCTCGTTGAAATAAAGAGTTTTAAAAAAAGTTATCTAACTTATGGTATTTCAATTAACGCTAACCACTGGATGCAAGTAAATGACCCTTTATCACAGGTAGGCAAGAAAAGATTTTTAAAAAACAATGTATTTTTGGTATTGAGATCACTGGACAAATCTCCAATTTAACACCATCTAAAATCTACTCACAGTACTGAAAGCAAACTGTAATGTCAACTAATTCTCACGGCTTGTTAGAAATAAAAGTACCCTTAGAATTTAAAGATTTTCTTGCAGAGAGCTTGCCTACCCATCTGCCTTTAAGCTTCAAAGGAGTTACATGATTATCACTTCCAAAAATTCTGAAATGAAGCAAAATAGACCTTATTTTCTTAGTAACTGAAATTTTCAGTTCAAGCTTAATTATTGAACCAGCTTATTTGTTCCATGTATTATTTATTTGTGAATTATTAAAGCAAAATTAAACTTGCTGTGGCAGTGCAATATTTCCCATCTCTCAGGAGACCACTGTAAGTGCAAACTATTTGATGCAGTTTGAAAATAATCATTAGATGTGAATTCTGCTTAATCACACAAGGTAGAGTACAAAGGTATTGGTTCCAATTCATAAGAGATTTGGTTTGATCATGGAAAAGGTCAAATTAAAATGAGGGGAAAGAACATTTTACTATATAGTTGCAAGAAAAAGTTGTGAACCTATGCAATTACCTGGTTTTCTGCACTAATTACTCATAAAATGTGGTCTCATCTTCATCTAAGTCACAATAATAGACAAACACAATCTGCCTAAACTAATAATACACAAGTATACTTCTTCTCGTCTATACTGAGTACACCATTTAAACAATCACAGTCTATGTGAATCTCAGGGGTAATGCCTTCTACAAAAGCTATCTGGAGTCAGCGGCTACAACTAATGACTGGAGGTGTGGGTTGCAAAGGAGCCCTGATCTATAAAAAAAAGACACACAAAATCATGTTACTGATAGAGCTTGCTCTTCTCAACAAACATCTACTTATGTACACCATGTCGCAATTAAAACAACTTTCAGAGGGCCTTAGAAGAGTTGTAGAGATGCATGAAGCTGGAAAAGGCTACAAAAGCATTTCTAAAGACCTGAGTGTTAATCACTCCATAGTAAGAGAAACTGTCTACAAATGGAGGAAATCCAATTCTGTTGCTACTCTCCCTAGGAATGGATGTCCTGCCAAGATCACACCAACAGCACATTGTGCAATGCTGGTGGAAAAAAAAACCCAAGGGTAACAGCGAAAGACCTGCAGAAAGCTCTAGAACTTGCAAAAGACTCTGTTCCTGTGTCCGCCATAAGAAAAACACTAAGCAAGAATGGTGTTCATGGAAGGACAACATGGAGGAGACCACTGTCTCCCAAAAACAAAAGTTGCTGCACACCTCAATTTTGCAAAAGACCACCTGGATGTTTCACAACACTTCTGGGACAATGTTCATGTGGACAGATGAAATAAAGTTGAACATTTTGGCAGAAATTTTTGGGAGAAAAAGGACACTGCACACCAGTACCAAAATCTCATCCCAACCATGAAGCATGGTGGAAAGAGCATCATGGATTGGAGTGGTTTTGGTGCCTCAGGGTTGGGACAGCTTGCAAACAATGAATTCAAAAACATATCAAGACTTTTTACAGAACGTCAGGGCAGCACAGAAGTAACTCAACAACAGAACGGTTTAAAAAGAAGAACATTTGTGATTTGTAGTGGCCAAGTCACAGTCCAGACCTTAACCCAATTGAGATGCAGTGGCATGACCTGAAGAGGGCTGTTCATACACGGTATCCCAGAAATACTGATGAACTGAAACAGTTTTCTATGAAGAAATGGTCGAAAATTTTCCTCATCATTGTGCAAGTCTGATCAGCAGCTACAGGAAATGTTTGGTGGAGGTTATTGTTGCTAGAAGAGGTTCTACCAGTTATTACATACAAAGGTATGCATACCTTTCCAGCCTAGACTATGAATGATTAAACAATGCGTTCATAAAGACATGAAAAGTACAATTGTTTGTGTGTTGTTAGTTTAGGCAGATCGTGTTTGTCTATTATTGTGACTTAGATGAAGATCAGGCCATTATATATGAGTAATTAATGTAGAAAACCAGGTAATTGTAAAAGGTTCACAAACTTTTTCTTGCAACTGTACTTCATTATGAATACAAACTTATAACCATGTTGTTATTACCTTATAAAAGTATTTTTCAAAGTTACAGACGATGTAGTTGCTCAATGACCACAATGACATGTAATAGGTCCACTCAATCCTAGTGTAGCCTGAAACTAAGCAGGGCACGTTACTGCACCAACCCCCCTTCTCAATCATCCTTAAAGCAACATTGCTTCTCATTTCCAAGTTACCTGTTACAGTGGAATTAATGTACAGGACTAATCAAGAACTGTTTTCGTTTTTTAAACATCGCTCCTGGCACTAAGTTCAGTCCAATTTCAGTCTTCAATTTACAGTATATAGAGGCTGTTTACCTATATATACATTCAGAGGCAATTACTGCTAGCTCCTTCCTCATAACACGCAGTGATGGAACTTGCACTGAGTATTCAATAGACCCTATAAATCTGCTCCTATAATGATCAATATTCATGATGAGAAATTGAAAAGATGGTTTAGTTTCAACATCTTGGGAGCCACCTCTCAGCAAAGGCAGGCAATATTGATCATCACCTCCAATGAGCCAATGCAGAGTTTCACCAATTGAAAAAGCCATGCAAAGACCAAGACCTCAAACCCATCAACAACACTTCCAATTCTCTATCTGCATTAGAGATGTGGATAACAACATTCTGTTCAAAACACTATAGAAGAATTACAAACATCACTTGGACCAATTCCTCCAAATCCATTGGTAATCCAACATCAGCATATTTTGCCATGGTAACATCAAGGTCCAATTGTACCGAAGTACATTCTATGCATAAGTCACCTTATTCTCATGTCTGACACCACCTCATTCTCATGTCTGACACCAAGCTTTTAAAAGAGGAAGCAATAAAAAGTTATAAAAGAAACAGCAAATGATGGAAACCATAAATAAAAACAGAAAATACTGGGAGCACTCAACAGGTGAAGTAGCATTGTGGAAATCAAGTAAGACACCCATTTTCTTTTCCATAGATGCTCCCTGATCAGCTGAATGCTTCTAACATTTTCTGGGTTTATTTCTTGAAATATAAATTCCACTCCAAGCTCCACGTGGCAGACGATTTGCAGGAGGATATACACAAGAGACTTCAAAGATATTCTCAAATCTCTCTGATGAGAACACAGATCATTCAGAAACAAAAATATTCTAAACAATCCACTCATTCACCCCATCAAAAACAACCTGTAGCAGAGTCTATAACTCTGCAAGGTACTCTCCAGGTAATTCTGAACCAACAGTACTAAGGAGAAGCAAGACACCCTGGACCCCAAATGACTGCGAAATAAGTATTTACTAAAATGGAGCAAACTTGTAATTAACGTAAACTGGGTCTCATACCCTTCCTCAGTTCAATGCTTACCCGATCAATTTGACATTCTATTTCAGATAATACAGTTGAGCAATCAGTTCTGTTGAAGGGCAATTCATTTAAAAGCATCATCTTTGTTTCTCTCTCCACAGATGCTGCCAAAGCTGTTCCTCTAAATGTAGGACATACACTTAGTAAGTTGTGGGCATACTATTTTGGCACCAAAACCATGGCAACAATCGCAGACTGCCCAGCACAATTCTCACTGATTTGACTCGAAGCAAATAAAACTAATCTTATCTTAAATAAACTAAATCACTGCATATTGTGACTTTTGTTCCCATGGTACTTCTGGTGTTAATTGGAGGTCATGCAACAAGATGTCATAATTTCCACCAGAGACAATAATACTAAGGTATGGTTCTAACACAATGTTTTCAGTAAAACCATAAGAAAGATACATTTAATTAGCTTTGAAACCAGTCCAAATACATCCCTCAAAATAAATAAAGCCACTAACATCTGGCAGTTCCCAGCACCTTCATAGGCTGCCCCCAAAAAACAGAAGTTTAATTAAAAGTGGGAATGGAAGTACATCTGTGCTTTGCCACAAACCAGTTACTGTAGTTAGATATAAAGAAGTGTGGAATGTGTTCAATGCAGACAACAAATACTTAACTTGACTTGTTCCTCCTCCAATTCATCAGAGAAGTCCACATTGACTTCAAACTCTCTTACAGGTAGCATCCAATGTAACTTGCAAGGACTACTTGCTCTACTAGTAGAAGATGTTGGCAGCCTTGAAGTTCAACTGTGGTCATAATTCATTACCATCTAACATTAAGCTCTTTTGCAGCAGATACCTAATTTTGCCAGTTGTTGAAGGTGGCCATTGCCTGTCAGAGCAGATAGATAATGAAAAGCAAAGGTAAAGGGAGGTTAGCTCTTCTGTAACCAATCAAACTCCTTCAGGAAGATGCAAGCTGTGCCAAAAACAGCTAAAAGTTGGGAGGTACAGACCTCAGTTATGAGTACCTGGATTTAAAAATAAACACAGCAACCACTCCAATATATATGTGTTAAAATATCAACACCATCAAAATGCTTACTGTTTCCAAACATCAACCTCATAAATCCATGACAAAATCTAATATTAAACAACCCAAGTAATTACACACTGCATCCAACTAGGACTCCAGCTTGAAAAGAACAGTTTAAAGATAGCTCCACTGTCATACATTTTAAAAGATAATGCAGTACACACTTAGGAGGTCTACTAAATTATCTGAAAAATGACAGAAGTAGTCATCTGCTTACCAAGACACTTAGGGATTTGCCAGGGCCACTCTGTTCCAGATTTCAGTCTTAATCAAAACATGAACATTGAAACTTAAATCCATGACGTGTGTACCTCAATACCATGATTGTACTTGATCACAAGCAGCAGCAAGGACACACAGCAAAACTGAAATCAATGTATAACTGCACTGACTCAAGTCATACCTGGAGATAAAGACTACACTTGTAGTTGTTAGAGGCCAATTATCTGAATTCCAGAAATACATTACATGAGGTCAGAAGAGTCTGCTTTGATTTTTGCTGTTCAGACTCAATTGTAGCTCAAATATTGAAACAACTGGTGCACATAAGATCTGTATAATGTTTAGGGAATAAAGTCACAAACAAAAACTTTAAACTACGCGAATTACATTTGAAATATTGCCATCACTAAATAGCTTCATTTTTTTGACATGATCCAAAAATTAACCATAGCAGCCATATATGCACTAGCCAGAAGGCAAAATATTATACAATGAGCGCTAAATTCTTTAAGCTGTTCAAACATATTTTAAAAATTAAGATTGCTGGGGAAACTGTGTTCCAGCATGAAATACCATGATTCAAATTTTTCTTAAAGTTTAATAAATATTTACTTTTTATTAAAAAATAAGTTTTCAATCAGGGGTTCACAACCTTTTTATGACATAGACCCCTACCATGAACCAAGGGGTACACAGACCCCAGGTTGGGAACCCCTGTCCTAACTGGTGACATAAGCAAATAGAACAGTGGGATCTGCATGATGCATTCAGAGAAAAAAATAATAATCTTTATTTAGGTCACCAAATGGTGCATCCTATGCAAAACATTTTACAAAGCTCTTACTGTTATAATTGGGGATGGAAGGGGGTAGACTCTTCCAAGTTATTTACTTGGGGAAATCAACATTCAACTGGGCATACAATAAAGCAATACTTTCTAACCAATCTGTAATGATTGTCAAAATTTACTTTACAACTGTGTTAGTTTCTTCATTCTTCTAACAAAGTCTCCTTAATAAATAGCAGATTCAAAAAGAGCAAATAATTTAGTGAGAATGGAATTTCTGAATTTATGTCCTTAAAAACCAGAATTTTTTTTAAAAAGTGTGGAATCATGAAATGTATTATAATTAATTTCCTTTGGTCTAGTGAACAGGGTAATGAATTCAAAATTGAAACAGGACAGACATTAGAAATTGCATAAGAAAATATTGCTAAATTACACAGACTGTTGTCAATGGGAAGTAATCATTGCCTATTTCAAGAAAACAAGATCACCAAATATGATGAGAGGCACTGATCATGTGGATAGTCAGAGGCTTTTTCCCAGAGCTGAAACGGTTGCCACAAGAGGACACAGATGCTGGGGAGCAGGTACAGAGGAGATGTCAGGGGTAAGTTTTCTTTTTTACACAGAATGCTGAGTGCGTGGAATGGGCCGCCAGCAACAGTGTTGGAGGTGGATACGATAGGGTCTTTTAAGAGACTTTTGGATAGGTACATGGAGCTTAGAAAAATAGAGGGCTATAAGTAAGCCTAGTAATTGCTAAGGTAGGGACATGTTCGGCACAACTTTGTGGGCCGAAGGGCCTGTACTCTTGTAGGTTTTCTATGTTTTTAAAATCAAAAATGATTGACAGGAAAAATATGAGGTAAAGAGCAAAACATGGAGAATAGTTTTGAACTGTTGTAGCAGAGCTGGGATTGCACTTCCCTAGAACAAAGGTGATCAAGGAAGACATATATACAAGGTTATTAAATAAGGGCTTACAGTAAACAAAAAAAATTTGATCCAATGGCTGAGAGGGACACTACTTAAAAAAGTGCACATTTGAAGTAATGACCAAATGAATCAGGAGGCAACACAAACAAAAATATTTTTATGCAATAAGTGGTAAGCGACTTCCTGACAGAAGCAAGATACAGACTGAATTGCAGCCGGCAGGGTGATGTACAGAGATTCAATGGCAACCAGATATATGGGAAGATTAAAGGATTGCACAAACTGAATAACCCTGATAAAGCTGATGGACCCTCTCTGAGGCAGAACATTCTGTCCTGAGTAAGGGCCTCACCTTTGTCCCCCTGTGCCCACACCTCTGTTCCATGCTCACCATGACATTGAGATTTTCTTCTGCTGCCACTGTCCCTGTGCCTACTTCTTTGGCAAGGACTCTCCACCCCACACATATGGTCCTTTCTCCCATCTTCAACCTTCCTCCTCTTCCTGGACACACCATTCTGGTCTTCTGCCTGCTCTAGATCTTTTCGTTGCTAGCTGCCGACTGGTTATCAACCATCTCAACTTCACCCTTCCTCTTTCCGATTCCAACCTCACTGCTCTCCACTTTCTCTGCACTAATCCTAACATCACCATCAAATCCACAGATAAGGAGGGTGCTGCAGTAGTCTGGCAAGCTAACCTTGTCCTTGCTGAGGCCCGATGACAACTGTCAGACACCTCCTCTTATTTACCACTCAAACAGGACCCCAATAAGGAGTTGGCCATTGTCTCCAACACCATCACAGGCCTTATTATCTCTGGGGATCTCCCATCCACTGCTACCAATTTCATAGCTCCCTCACCCTGCACCTCCCATTTCTACCTCCCACCCAAGATGCATAAACCTACCTATCCAGGTAGACCCATTGTTTCTGTTCAATGCTTTCAAATTCCCTGGCCCTGAGCATCTTATTTTCACTATAGATGTCCAGTCCCAATACACCTTCATCCCCCACCAGGAAGGCATCAAAGCCCTCCAATTCTTCTGGACACCAGGCCCAACCAGTTACCGTCCACCACCACTCTCTTCCATGTGACAGAACCTGTCCTTCGTCTCAATAATCTGTCCTTCGGCTCCTCCCACTTCCTTCAAACAAAAGGTGCAGCCATGGGTACTCGCATGGGTCCCAGCTATGCCTGCATATTTATCGGCTACTTGTTGCAAGCCTACCTCCCGAACTTTTCCTGTGCTACAGCGATGACTGAATTGGTGCTGCTTCTTGCACGTATGTGGAGCTCATCAACTTTGCCTCCAATTTCCACCCTCAAATTTACCTGGTCCATTTCAGACACCTCCCTACCCTTTCTCGACCTCTCCGTCTCTGGAGACAACTTTTCTACTGTTGTCCATTATAAACCCACTAACCCTCAGAGCTACCTCTTCTCACCCTGGTACTTGTAAATGGCATCCCCTTCTCTTAATTCCTCCGTCTCCAACACATCTGCTCTCAGGATGAGTCTTTTCATTCCAGAACAAAGGAAGTGTCCTCCTTCTTCAAAGAAAAGGGCTTCCTTTCCTCCACCATCGCTGCCCTCAATTGCATCTCTTCATTTTGCATACGTCTGTCCTCACCCCATCAGGGATAGTATTCCTCATGTCCTCACCAGCCTCCGCGCTCAGCACACAATTCTCTGTAATTTCCACCATCGCTAAGAAAATCCCACATTTTTCCCTCCCCACTTTTTGCTTTCCGCAACCATCATTCCCTATGGAATCTCTTGTCCATTCGTCCCTCCCCACTGACCTCCCTCCTGGCACTTATCCTTGTAAGCAGAACAAGTGCTACACTTGCTCCTGCACTAACATTCAGGGCCCCACACAGTCCTTCCAGGTGCGGCAACACTTCACCCGTGAGTCTTTTGGAGACATCTACGATATTCAGTGCTCCTGGTATGGCCTCCTGTATATTGGTGATTCCTGACGTAGATTGAGAGACTGTTTTGCCGAACACCTATGCTCCGTCTGTCAGAACAGGCAGGATCTTTCAGTGGCCACCCATTTTAATTCCACTTCCCATTTCCATTCTGACATGTCAATCTATGGCCCCCTCTTCTGTCGCGATGAGGCCACACTCAATTTGGAGGAGTAACACCTTATATTTCATCCGGGTAGCCTCCAATCTGATGGCATAAGCATTGATTTCTCAAACTTCCAATAATGTAATGCCACCCAACCCCTCCCCCCCCACCATTCCCACTCCTCTCCTTATCTGCCCATTACCTCCCTCTGGTGCTCCTTCCCCTTTTCTTTCTTCCATGGCCTTCTGTCCTTTCCTATCAAATTCCCCCTTCTCCAGCCTGTATCTCTTTCACCAATCAACTTCCCAGCTTTTGACTTCACCTTCCCCTGTCCCAGTTTCACCCCATCATCTTGTTTCTTCTCCCGCCCTACCCACTTTCTTACCATCTGTTTTTTCTTCCAGTCCTGATGAAGGGTCTCAGTCCAAAATTTCTGACTACTCTTTTTCATACATGCTGCCTGGCCTGCTGAGAGCCTCTCGCATTTTGTGTGCGTTGCTTGGATTTCCAGCATCCAGATTTCCTGCAGAGTTGGTGCAGGAGGGAGGCCTTCATGTTTCTGGACAATTGGGCCTTGATCCAGGGAAGGTGGGACATGTTCCAACAGGACAGGTTGCACCTGAACCGGAGGGGGACTAACATCCTTGCGGGAAGGTTTGCTAGTGCTGCTCCAGGGGATTTAAACTAGATTTGCAGGGGGAGGGGAACCAGAGTGTTAGAGCAGAGGTGGAGGAGGATAAAGGTCATGCGAGAACTGCAAGTATAGTGCATGGAGTAAAGCCAGATCTAACATATAAAAAGGTTTTGAGGAAAGAGAAGCAGAATAAAGGGTGCAAAAGTAGAAAGGCTAAAGTGCGTGTACTTCAATACAAGAAGCACCAGGAACAAAGGTGATGAATGGTGATGAACTGAGAGCTTGGATACATACATGGAATTATGATGTAGTGGCCATTACAGAGACTTGACTGGCACCAGGGCAGGAATGGATTCTCAATACTCCTGGATATCAGTGCTTTAAAGGGGATGGGGGGGGGGGGAAGGGAAGGACTGGTGGCATTACTGGTCAGGGATACTATTACAGCTATAGAAAGGGTGTGTAATGTCGCAGGATCCTCTTTTGAGTCAATATGGGTGGAAGTCAGGAACAGGAAGGGAGCAGTTACTCTATTGGTAGTATTCTATAGGCCCCCTGGTAGCAGCAGAGAAACTGAGGAGCAGATTGGGAGGCAGATTTTGGAAAGGTGCAAAAATAACAGGGTTGTTATCATGGGTGACTTTAACTACCCTTATAAACAATAGACAAAAAGTGCAGGGGTAGGCCATTTGGTCCTTTGAGCCAGCACCGCCATTCAATGTGATCATGGCTGATCATCCACAACCAGTACCCCGTTCATGCCTTCTCCCTATATCCCTTGACTCCACTATCTTCATCCAGAGAATTGGCCTCCACTGCCTTCTGAGGCAAAGCATTCCATAGATCCACAACACTCTGAGTGAAAAAGTTTTTCCTGAACTCTCTTCTAAATGGCCTACCCCCTATTCTTAAAACTGTGGCTTCTGGTTCTGGACTCCCCCAACATTGGGAACATGTTTTCTGTCTCTAGCGTGTCTAATCCCTTAACAATCTTATATGCTTCAATCAGATCCCCTCTCATCCTTCTAAATTCATTGATTGGCACCTGATTAGTTCCAATGGTTTAGATGGAGCAGAGTTTGTTAAGTGTGTCCAGGATGAATTCCTGTCATAGTATGCTGACAGGCTGACTCGGGGAATGCCATACTAGATCTAATATTAGGTAACAAACCGGGTCATGTCACAGATCTCACAGTGGGTGAGCATCTGGGAGACAGTGACCACCACTCCCTGGCCTTTAGCATTATCATGGAAAAGGATAGAATCAGAGAGGACAGGAAAATTTTTAATTGGGGAAGGGCAAATTATGAGGCTATAAGGCTAGAACTTGCGGGTGTGAATTGGGATGATGTTTTTGCAGGGAAATATACTATGGACATGTGGTTGATATTTAAGTATCTCTTGCAGGATGTTAGAGTTAAATTTGTCCCGGTGAGGAAGATAAAGAATGGTAGGGTGAAGGAACCATGGATGACAAGTGAGGTGGAAAATCTAGTCAGGTGAAAGAAGATAGCATACATGAGGTTTAAGAAGCAAGGATCAGATAGGGCTATTGAGGAATATAGGGTAGCAAGAAAGGAGCTTAAGAAGGGGCTGAAGAGAGCAAGAAGGAGGCATGAAAAGGCCTTGGCGAGTAGGGTAAAGGAAAACCCCAAGGCATTCTTCAATTATGTGAAGAACAGAAGGATGACAGGAGTGAAGGTAAGACCGATTAGAGAGAAAAGTGGGAAGATGTACCTGGAGGCTGTGGAAGTGAGCAAAGTCCTCAATGAATACTTCTCTTCGGTATTCACCAATGAGAGGGAACTTGATGACGGTGAGGACAATATGAGTAAGGTTGATGTTCTGGAGCATGTTGATATTAAGGGAGAGGAGGTGTTGGAGTTGTTAAAATACATTAGGACAAATAAGTCCCCGGGGACTGATGGAATATTCCCCAGGCTGCTCCACGAGGTTTGTAGGTAAGGGAAGAGATTGCCGAGCCTCTGGCTAGGATCTTTATGTCCTCGTTGCCCATTGGAATGGTACCGGAGGATTGGAGGGAGGCGAATGTTGTCCCCTTGTTCAAAAAAGATAGTAGGGGTAGTCTGGGTAATTATAGACCAGTGAGCCTTACATCTGTGGTGGGAAAGCTGTTGGAAAAGTTTCTTAGAGATAGGATTTATGGGCATTTAGAGAATCATGGTCTGATCAGGGACAGTCAGCATTGCTTTGTGAAGGGCAGATCGTGTCTAACAAACCTGATAGAGTTCTTTGTGGAGGTGATTAGACATATAGATGAGAGTAGTGCAGGGGATGTGATCTACATGGATTTTAGTTTGACAAGGTTCCACACGGTAGGCTTACTCAGAAAGTCAGAGGGCATGGGATCCAGGGAAGTTAGGCCAGGTGGATTCAGAATTGGCTTGCCTTCTGAAAGCAGAGGGTCGTGGTGGAGGGAGTACACTCGGATTGGAGGGTTGTGACTAGTGGTGTCCCGCAAGGATCGGTTCAGGGACCCCTATTTTTCGTGATTTTTATTAACGACCTGGATGTGGGGGTAGAAGAGTGGATTTGCAAATTTTTAGAAGACACAAAGGTTGGTGGTGGTGTGGATAGTGTACAGGATTGTCGAAGATTGCAGAGAGACATTGATAGGATGCAGAAGTGGGCTGAGAAGTGGTAGATGGAGTTCAATCCAGAGAAGTGTGAGGTGGTACACTTTGGAAGGACAAACTCCAAGGCAGAGTACAAAGTAAATGGCAGGATACTTGGTAGTGTGGAGGAGCAGAGGTATCTGGGGGTACATGTCCACAGATCCCTGAAAGTTGCCTCACAGGTAGATAGGGTAGTTAAGATAGCTTATGGGGTGTTAGCTTTCGTAAGTCGAGGGATACGGTTTAAGAGTTGCGAGGTAATGATGCAGCTCTATAAAACTCTGGTTAGACCACACTTGGAGTACTGTGTCCAGTTCTGGTCACCTCACTATAGGAAGGATGTGGAAGCATTGGAAAGGGTACAGAGGAGATCTACCAGGATGCTGCCTGGTTTAGAGAGTATGCATTATGATCAGAGATTAAGGGAGCTAGGGCTTTACTCTTTGGAGAGGAGGAGGATGAGAGGAGACATGATAGAGGTATACAAGATATTAAGAGGAATAGGTAGAGTGGACAGCCAGCGCATTTTCCCCAGGGCACCACTGCTCAATACAAGAGGACATGGCTTTAAGGTAAGGGGTGAGAAGTTCAAGGGTGATATTAGATCAAGGCTTTTTACTCAGAGAGTAGTTGGTGTGTGGAATGCACTGCCTGAGTCAGTGGTGGAGGCAGATATACTAGTGAAATTTAAGAGACTACTAGACAGGTATATGGAGGAATTTAAGGTGGGGGGCTATATGGGAGGAAGGCTTTAAGGGTTGGCACAACATTGTGGGCCAAAGGGCCTGTACTGTGCTGTATTATTCTATGTTATATGTCTATGTTCTATCTGTAGATTTTCTATTGTTTGTAATGGATCAAGTAGCCAGTATCCTATTCTATTATTCATAGACCTTGGCAATGTGATATGACAACCAACAGTGGGTAAGAATATGAACAAATCATGATACAAATCATAATGGGTCATATTGTTAATGGTCTATACCAAAAATAGAAATCAGTCTACATCTGAAAAACAATATTCACACAATTACTATGTTCAAATGGCACTCATGCAGTTATAAAGAAATATAGTTAACAAAGCCTGAGGGGTGTAGATAGGGTAAATGTAACTAAGGTCAGATGAGACTAAAACTAAAGGTCATAGGTTAAGAACAAAAGGCAAAATATTTAAAGGGAACTTCTTCACTCAGGGGGTGGTGCGAGTGTGGAATGAGTGCCAGCAGAAGTGGTGGATGTGGGTTCAATTTCAGCATTGAAGAGAAATTTGAATAAGTATATGGATGGTTCAGGTTCAGGTCAATGGAACGAGGCAGAATAGTTCAACAGGGGCTGGGTGGGCCAAGAGGCCCGTTTCTATGCTGTTGTGTTCTATGACTAAAATGAAATTTAAACATTACTTGTATGAACTACAACAATGGAAATGATAATTTGGCTGTGCATGCCTGTATGCACACATCATATGCACCTCTCTCTCAAAGCCTTGAAAATGTTTGTATCAGGCTAATTAGTCACTTATCCATTGCAAATAAAAGATGCTATATATTGCCTTTTTCCACTGAAACAAAATCTTAACTTGTAACTCCTATCCCAACTTATAAATATAATTGCAATTAAAGTATGACAGCTCTTATATTTCCTCAGGAGACTGAGGAGATTTGGCATGGCATCAAAAACCCTGGCAAGCTTCTATAGATGTGTGGTGGAAAGTGTGCTGACTGGTATGGGAACACCAATGCCTTCTGAGCAGAAAAACTGACAAAAGGTAATGGATTTGGCCCAGTACATCACAAGTAAAGCCCTCCCAACCATTCAGCATGGCTACATGAAACGTTGCCATAGAAAAGCAGCATCCACCAAAGATTCTCATCACCCAGTCCATGCTCTTTTCTCACTGCTGCCATCAGGTAGAAGGTACAGTTGTCTCAGGACTCACACCACCAGGTTCAAGAACAGTTACTCGCCCTCAAATTATAACCCTCTTGAACAAAAGGGGATAACTACATTCATTCTGTTTCTGGAGTTCCCACAACCAATTGCCTCACTTTATGGACTCTTTAGCTTGTTATGTCATGCTCTTGTTATTTATTGCTATTTATTTATATTTGCATTTGCACAGTTTGTTGTTCAATGATCCTGTTTACAGTTACTGCTTGAGAGATTTGCTAAACATGTCCATAGGAAAAAGAATCTCAGGTTTGTATGTGGTGACATGTATGTACTTCGATAACAAATTTTACTTTGAACTTCACAGCAAGAATTGGAAATCCAGCAGTTTTAACAAAGGAAATGCAGGATGCTGGATCCATAAAGTCTCCCTAATCAATGGAATAATTGTTGATACACTGTACATTTTGTATATTTTGTTAACTATATATTTTTCAACTGCATCTCTGTTCTTTGAACATGGTAATCGTGTGAGTATACAAAAGGCAAAAGATTCTTGCACATGGAAGCCTTCAAGTTACTACTACTACTGGCATAAAATTGATCTAAGCATTCATTATATGTCAAACTGCCTTAAAGATATTTGGCTGTCAGAACTTGCACAGGTGTAACCTGAGGCAAGAGCTTCCACAACAAACCACCTGGCTTCCATTTAGCACTGAACAAAAACAGAAGTGATTAGGAACTCAGTTATCCAAGTGCAAATACATGTTCATCTTAATTACGGCTGTGCCAATTTTTGGAATACTTGTTAGTCCGATTCAAAAACAATGCTGGGAATTTTTTTTAAAAAGGTGCTTAAAGTTACTCAGGCACAAAACAGGATACAAATGAAAGCTCTTGATCAAGCTTTTAAAATAAACATTCCTTTCCAAAACTGTTTCAGTTTCTGTCATTCCTTTGAATTCATCAGCTGCATGAAGGGCGAGCATGGGCAATAGTTTCTCTCCATATCATAATGCCCCAGCTTACGCATTACAGACAGTTTGGACGCAACATCCATGGTCGACTCCGTCCAATGAAAGGTCACCTTTCCAAATACGTAGTGAGTTAAAGTCAAGAGATAGTATGGGATCCAAGTTGTAATTCTACTGAAGCTCTCACAGCAGCAGAATATCATTGATTAGATAATGGGAAAATCACTAAAAATATCATATTGCATGTTTCTTTTAATGTTAAACTAAATTTCTAGATGATCCGTAAAGTGCATGTCTCCAAAACACCTTAGCTACAAAAATGTCATGAAAATTAGCTGTGATGATGCTGCAAAAAGCTAAATTTCAATATCATTTAGACCGTATGTATGTTTACTAATGACAACAATAAACTGAAACTAACCTGGGTGACCTTATTTGAACCTGTAAATAAGGGTATTCCATTTGACTTTCGTGTTTGAGTTGTCATAAACTAGGAATAAGAGTAAGAAACACTCATTTCTGCTGCTGAAAATCTGAAATTGGTATATGTAAGCATGTTGAACTGGAAACAGATAATGCAGCTGATTGCGATGTTCTTTATTGTCAACTAGATTATTTTCCAATGAGCTGTATTATTTGGACAGGTCATGAGGGCAAACAATAAAATTTTACCCCCAAGAGTGAAATCCCTCACTAGAGCAAAATTTTTTAAAAACCATAAGAATTTAATTCAAATAGGTAAATCTGGATTAACCAAAACACAGATGATAGCAAAATTCTTGGTAATTTATTGTGAAATCAGACTTCTCAATTGAAGACATTGAAGCTTTTAGATCCAATTTTATGCCACGAGTTCTCTATGATAGCCTTGCCACTTGATTGCTGCTATAAAACTCAGATAAATTGCTACACAATCTTTTTGGAAAACTAGATGGTTTGGCAATAGAATCACCTGGTTCTAATTCCCACATGAATTCCATTACCCACATTCCCTTTAAAAATCACTAGAGCCCCATTTCTTACACTACGTTTAAAGCCACTGGACTCCATTTCTTCCCTTTAAACTCACCAGGTTCACTGGAGAATTTATTACACTATGTAAAGAAAAGTGATTTTAAAATATATTGGGAAGATCCAATATACTACCAGTAAAGCCCTGAAGATGCTGGATTATTGGAGTTTTACTGTAATTATTGAAGAAAATAGTACATGGGTATTAATATTTCAGTTAGTGCATTTTCCACTTCATCTTGTAACAACATGGATTCAGGAGAAGAGCTGAATATAAATTTTGTGCTATCAGAAAACTTTGATTTTAATACTCATGCTGAGTCATTACAGCATACCATCATCACTGGCAATCTAAGGCATGAGTGATTTATCAGAGATTCCATCCTCACAATGGACAAAATATGAAGTTTGAAGTTCAGATCAGTATTACACCAGGCTCAAGGTGATGTACACAATATTCCCCTCTATTAAGAATTTAATTCTCAACATTAATTCAAGTTAACCATACATCCTGTATCTGTAATAACAAAAGAACTTTCTCATGATCAGAACCAAGGAAATGTTTTCATGTAATTTAGAGCTGCAGCACAGACTATACAGTACTGAACTAGTAATTCAGGGGCCTGGACTAATGATCTGGAAACACAAAACCCCCTCAAGTTCACTAATCTTATTTAGGGATCTCTGGTACAGCTTTTGTGAATCAGACCCACATTAACATGACAGACTCTTAAATGTCCACTGAAATAGCCCAAAACGCCTTTCAAAAGTAATTTGGAACAAATAAACTTGGTTCATTGCCATCAACAGCCTTTTTTTTAAATATAAAATTGAAACTATAGATCTTTTGTCAAAAGAACAGAAAGTGTGCAGAACACAGTGTATTTTACTTGAGGAAGATCAAAATAGTTAATAACACACAGAAATTTAAGTGCTGACAGCATTATTACAAGTTCACCAATTACTTCACTACTGATTTTGAAAAACACTAGCAAAAACTAACACAGGATGCATTTTAGTGTGCACTGATAGAAATCGGTAAGGGTCAACATGGTCATGCCAAATTTCTTTAGTCTCTTGAGGAAGGAGCAACTTTACTGACCTTTGTTGGCTGTGATGTCTATTTGGCTGGACCAGATATATTCCAAATAAGAAGACATTTTCGAATGGAAGGACACTACCGTGGCTGACAAGTCAGAGTCAAAGTAAAGGCGAAAGAGAGGGCATACAAGGAAGCCAAAGCTAGTGGGAAGATATAGGATTGGGAAGCTTTTAAAAACTTACAGAAGGAAACTAAGAAGGTCATCAGGAAGGAAAAGATGAATTATAAAAGGAAGCTGGTGTTGAATATCAAAGATACTAAAAGCTTTTTTAAGTATATAAAGGGTAAAAGACAGCCAAGGGTAGATATAGGACCAACAGAAAATGACACCGGAGATATTGTAATAGAAACATAGAAAACCTACAGCACAATACAGGCCCTTCGGCCCACAAAGTTGTGCCAAACATGTCCCTACCTTAGCAATTACTAGGCTTACCCATAGCCCTCTATTTTTCTAAGCTCCATGTACCTATCTAAAGGTCTCTTAAAAGACCCTATCGTATCTGCCTCCACCACTGTTGCTGGCAGCCCATTCCATGCATTCACCTCTCTCTACGTAAAAAAACGTACCCCTGACATCTCCTCTGCACCTACTCCCCAGCACCTTAAACCTGTGTCCACTTGCAGCAACCATTTCAGCCCCTGGAAAAAGCCTCTGACTATCCACACGATCAATGCCTCTCATCATCTTATACACCTCTTATCAAGTCACCTGTCATCCTCCTTCGCTCCAAGGAGAAAAGGCCCAGTTCACTCAACCTGTTTTCATAAGGCATGTTCCTCAATCGAGGCAACATCCTTGTAAATCTCCTCTGCATCCTTTCTATGGCTTCCACATCCTTCCTATAGTGAGACAACCAGAACTGAGCACAGTACTCCAAGTGGGTCTGACCAAGGTCCTATATAGCTGCAACATTACCTCTTGGCTCCTAAATTCAATTCCACAATTAATGAAGGCCAATACACCATATGCCTTCTTAACCACAAAGTCAACCTGCTCAGCTGCTTTGACTGTCCTAATGAACTCGGACCTCAAGATCCCTCTGATCCTCCACACTGCCAAGTGGCTTACTGTTAATACTATATCCTGCCATCATATTTGACCTACCAAAATGAACCACTTCACACTTATCTAGGTTGAACGCCATCTGCCACTTCTCAGCCTAGTTTTGCATCCTATCAATGTCCAGCTGTATCCTCTGACAGCCCTCCACACTATCCACAACACCTCCAACCTTTGTGTCATCAGCAAACTTACTAACCCATCCCTCCACTTCCTCATCCATGTCATTTATAAAAATCACAAAGAGTAAGGGTCCCAGAACAGATCTTTGAGGCACCCCACTGGTGACCAACCTCCATACAGAATATGACCCATCTACAACCACTTTTTGCCTTCTGTGGGCAAGCCAATTCTGGATCCACAAAGCAATGTCCCCATGTATCCCATGCCTCCTTACTTTCTCAATAAGTCTTGCATGGGATACCTTATCAAATGCCTTGCTGAAATTCATATACACTACATCTACTGCTCTACCTTCATCAATGTGTTTAGTCACATCCTCAAAAAATTCAATCAGGCTCATAAGGCACGACCTGCCCTTGACAAAGCCATGCTGACTACTCTTAATCATGTCATACCTCTCCAAATGTTCATAAATCCTGTCTCTCTCCATCAACTTACCAACTACTGAAGTAAGACTCACTGGTCTGTAATTTCCTGGGCTATCTCTACTCCCTTTCTTGAATGAAGGAACAATATCTGCAACCCTCCAATCCTCCGGAACATCACCTGTCCCCATTGATGATGCAAAGATCATCGCCAGAGCTTCAGCAATCTCCTCCCTCACCTCCCACAGTAACCTGGGGTACATTTCATCCGTTCCTGGTGACTTATCCAACTTGATGCTTTCCAAAAGCTCTAGCACATCCTTTCTTAATATCTACATGCTCAAGCTTTTCAGTCCGCTGCAAGTCATCACTAAATCACCAAGATCCTTTTCCATAGTGAATACTGAAGTATTCATTAAGCACCTCTGCTACTTCCTCTGGTTCCATACACACTTTCCCACTGTCACACTTGATTGGTCCTATTCGTTCACGTCTTACCCTCCTGCTCTTCACATACTTATAGAATGCCTTGGGGTTTTCCTTAACCCTGCCTGCCAAGACCTTCGCATGGCCCCTTTTAACTAATTTCCTTTTAGCTCCTTCCTGTTAGCCTTATAATCTTCTAGATCTCTAACGTTACCTAGCTCTCTGAATCTTTTGTAAGATTTTTTCTTCTTGACTAGATTTATTACAGCTTTGTACACCACTGTTCCTGCACCTTACATAACTTCCCTATCTCATTGGAACGTACCTGTGCAGAACTCCACACAAATATCCCCTGAAACTATGCCACATTTCTTCTGTACTTTTCCGAGAACATCTGTTCCCAATTTAAGCTTCCAATTTCCTGCCTGATAGCCTCATAATTCCCTTTAGTCAATTAAACACTTTTCTAAATTGTCTGTTCCTATCTCTCTCCAATGTTATTGTAAAGGAGATAGAATTATGATCACTATCTCCAAAATGCTCTCCCACTGAGACATCTGACACCTGACCAGGTTCATTTCCCAATACCAGATCAAGTACAGTCTCTCCTCTTGTAGGCTTATCTACATATTGTGTCAAGAAACCTTCCTGAACACGTCTAACAAACTCCACCCCATCTAAACACCTTGCACTAGGGTGATGCCAATCCATATTTGGGAAATTAAAATCTCTCACCACGACAACCCTGTTAATATTATACCTTTCCAGAATCTGTCTCCGTATCTGCTCCTCAATATCCCTGTTACTATTGGGTGGCCTATAAAAAACATAGGTACATTCGCTTGTTAATGCAAATATCTAATCAGCCAATCATGTAGCAGCAACTCAATGCATGTAAACATGCAGACATGGTCAAGAGGTTCAGTTGTTCAGACCAAACATCAGAAAGGGGAAGAAATGTATTTTAAGTGGCATTGACCATGGAATGATTGTTGGTGTCAGACAGGGTGGCTTGAGTATCTCAGAAACTGCTGATCTCCTGGGATTTTCATGCACAGTCTCTAGACCTTATAGAGAATGGTATGAGAAACAAAAAACATCCAGTGAGCAGCAATACTGTGTATGAACACAACTCATTAATGAGGTTAGAGGAGAATGGCCTTGAGAATAGTTCAAGCTGACTGGAAAGCTGCAATAACTCAAATAACAAACAAGAGAAAATCTGCAGATGCTGTAAAATCCAAGCAACACATACAAAATGCTGGAGGAACTCAGTAGCCTAGGCAGCATCAATGGAAAAAAGTACAGTCAACTTTTTCATAGATGCTGCCTGGCCTGCTGAGTTCCTTCAGCAATTTGTGTCTGTTGCTCTTAACTCAAATAACCACACACTACAACAGTGGTGTGCAGAAGAGCATCTCTGAACACACAATATGTCAAACTTTGAAGTGGATGGGTTACAGTAGCAGAAGAGTATGAACATATACTCAAGAGAACATTTAAGGTGTAAAATCATTCCACTACTGTAGAATTTCCATACACTTGTAATTATTTCCATTTTTGCTGGTATATTTCTTTTTTTTCCTGTGGTAAGGTACTTCTTCATTGATACTTTCAATAGTTAGGTATCTATGAGTCAATGTTCAACCTTAGAAGGAATGGGAACATATCAAGCCAATTTTGAATTTACCAGAAATCTATACATATCATTTCTAGCATGGCTGAATTTCCTAAAAAAAAAAAACACCCTGCTGGCCCACGTGCAGATGTTGGTTTCTCTATCTAGCAGGTATAGATCAGAATTTCTGTCTGGGTTTATAATGCATAAAAATGCTAAAGAAAATTCAGCATCACAGTTGGTTATTAAAGAAGTCATTTCCCGTCAGGCACCTAATACACAGTCATTGAAATGGCTAAATATGATAAGAAATATTGTACAGGTACTTTCATACATATAAAATTATGATACAACTGGTTGATTGTTATTAGTACATAATGGTATTTTAAGTGCAAGGCACTCTTCATTTATTCAACCATAGTATGTAGACTTTGCTGACAACACCAGCCTTTCTTGGCTATCTCTTTGAGAGGCCATTTCAGTGGATACCAAAGACAAAAATATTATTGGTCTTGTCTGTGACTCCAATCAATTCGGAGTAGGTATGAATGTTAGATTTACTTCCCAGAATTGTTATTACATTAAGTCCACTATCCAGACCACGAACGCTGTAAACATCCAACTGCAAGACAGGCTGCTTTTGTAAATTTCAAGTCATTATTTGTTGTATAATGTTGGGGGTTCTTGCTAGTTTACTGCTAATAACAGTTTTTTGATTTCTTCATAAAAAGAAAATGAATTATCTGATAGTGAAAATTAAAGATATAACTATTAGAATAAATTATTTTTTGCATATAGATATGCTGCTGTAACTGCAAATTACATCATCAGATCGCAAAAATTATGAGGTACATCAATAAAGCCACACCACTTTGCATGACTTTGAAAGATGCTGAATAGCAAGACTTGATGGACGACCTTTCTAGATAGAGCATATAGTGGCATAGTACAGGTTTCCCCTGCAATCCGAAGGTAGAGTGTTCCTATGAAACCGTTTGTAAGCCGAAATGTCATAAGGCAAAGAAGCAATTACCAGTGATTAATATGGAAAAAATTTTTGAACGTTCCCAGACCCAAAAAAATAACCTACCAAATCATACCAAATAACACATAAAACCTAAAATAACACAAACATATAGTAAAAGCAGGAATGATATGATAAATACACAGGCTGGAAAAAGTAGAAATATTGTATGTACGGTGTAGTTTCAGAATCAGAATCAGACTTTAATCGCCAAGTACCTATGCACATACAAGGAATTTACTTCCGGCAGATGTTGTCTCTCTGCTCATAACAATAATAATGATAAATATAAATGAAAATATAGATTATACATACAGGTAGTGCAATCCAAGTAATAGTTAGCCGACAGTTAACTGTTCAGCAAAGTGACCGCAGTAGGGAAAAAACTTCTCCAGTGCCTATTAGTCTTAGTCTGGAGGGATCTGAAGCGCCTACCAGACGGAAGCAGATCAAACAGTCCATGCGCAGGATGGGAGGAGTCCTTTATGATGTCTCACTGTGCGCTGTAGTCTGGTTCTATCCTGCTTGGTGGCGGCTCCAAACCACACAATGATGGAGGTGCACAGGACAGACTCAATGACTGCAGTGTAGAACTGCAGCAGCAATTCCTGAGGCAGACCGTATTTCCTCAAGAGCCGCAGGAAATACATCCGCTGCTGGGCCTTCTTCAGGATGGAGCTGATGTTCTGCTTCCACTTCAGATCCTGAGAGATGGTGGTTCCCAGGAACCTGAAGTTCTCCACGGTGGACACAGGGCTGCTGAGGACTGTGAGGGGAGACATAGCGGGGGGATGTCTCCTGAAATCCACTATCATCTCCTTTGTCAGATTGTTCCGACTGCACCAGAGCGCCAGTTGGTCCACCTGCTGTCGATATGCAGACTCATCACTTATCAAAATCAGGAAGACAGCGAACCAAAATCAATTTGGAGGAAAAAAATCGGCACGTATAAACATGCGCACGTAAACGCATACGCACAAGGCTTCACGCTCATGGTAGTCTTTCCCGGGGTAAACACACATATAAAGCAGGTGTCTTTTTTTCATAAAAGTGAAAATCCTCTTTGGTTAGCGAAAACAGGTACTAATGTAGGTCTTTCGTAACAGCGAGCTGTCGTAAAGCGAACGTTTGAAAAACGGGGGCCACCTGTATCATAAAAACCTTTCCCTCACTGTTCACAAAACAAAAGAGCTGACCAGCTGATCATTATCTTCTGGGGGGGAGGGGCACAATGCACATGCTCCTATTTACATCAAAGGCACTGAGGTCAAGAGGGTTAGGTTCAAATTCTAAGGAGTGAACTCCTTCAAGATCTAAGGAGTGAACATCACCAATATGCCTGTCCTGGTATAGCACATGGCCAAGGAAGTCTCTACTTCCTTAGGAGGCTAAAGAAATTTTGCTTATCCACTTTCACCGTCATCAATATTTATAGATACACCATAGAAAACACCTTATCCAGATGCATCACTGCTTTGCATGACAACTGCTTTGCCCAAGACAAAAAGCCACTGTAAAAAGCTGTGAGTGCAGCTCAGCACATCAGAGACACAAACCTTCCCATAATGGACTCTGTCTACACTTCTCACTGCCTCAGTAAAGCAGGATCAAAGACCCCACCCAACCCAGACATTCTCACTCCCAAGTCAAAGTGCAATTGTTGCCTTCCAGCAAGAAATTAAAAATACTACTTGATAGTGCACTTTTCTGCCCAGTTTGATTTGTCAATAGACTTTTTTTAAAAAAAAGCTAAAATAGCCAAAAAGTCCCTACAACAGAAGAAAAAGAATTAGCCAATAACATTTTCCAAACATTAATACAGTAATATTGTGGTGACCCACTTTCCAGCGCACTCGAACCAGCTCACAAAATGGCACGCGCCGGCAAAGAGGCCGGCCCCAAAAAGGGCGCCAGGCCTTCTTCACCAGCAAGGGGGAAAGCCCGCGCGCGGGAAGGGACTGTGAATACGCACCCCCTACAGCATTCCCGCCCGGGGAGGGCAGAAACGGGAAGGCTTAAAAGCGAGGCCGTGAAGTTTGAATAAATCTTTTACGCAACTGCAACTCGCCGTCTGCGTGTTGTTATTCCAGCGCTGTGTGTAGCACACCGCTACAATTGGTGATCCCGACGGCCCAAGCGATATTTGGACTGAATATGAATGACGCCGCATCTGTTCAAGCAGTTTCTGGACTGCCAAGCTTAAAACTGCCAAGCTTCTGGACGCTGCGACCTCACCTATGGTTCCAGCAAGCAGAAGCCCAATTCTACATTCGGCAGATAACCTCGGATTCCACATGTTACTACTACGTGGTGAGCTCCCTCGACCAGGAAACAGCCGCCAGGTTGAGGAGTTCATACAGTCGCCCCCGGAGGACAGCAAATACACAGCATTCAAAGCCCTACTCATAAGGACTTTTGGACTCTCATGGCATGAGCGAGCTGCCCGCTTACTGCACCTGGATGGCTTGGGAGACAGGCCGCCGTCGGCATTAATGAACGAGATGCTGGCCTTGGCTGAAGGACTCAAGCCCTGCCTCATGTTTGAGCAGGCGTTCCTAGAGCAGCTGCCTGAGGACCTACGCCTGCTGCTGTCCGACGCAGATTTCAGTGACCCCCGGAAGGTGGCGGCCCAGGCAGATGTGCTGTGGAAAGCCAAGAAGGACAGTGGGGCGTCCATCACACAGATCACCAAGCCACGTGCCCAACAGCAGACCAGACCAGGCCCGGTAGCAGAGCCCACAAAACCCAGGGGCAGGAGTGCGGAGGCCAACGAACAATGGTGCTTCTACCACCAGCGGTGGGGCACAGAAGCCCGCCCTGCAACTTCCCGGGAAATGCCAGGGCCAGCCGCCGGTGATGGCTATGGCGGCTGGCCATCCGGATAGCCTCCTGTATGTCTGGGACAAATAATCGGGATGCCGCTTTTTGGTCGACACCAGAGCCGAGATCAGCGTCTTACCTCTGACGAGTTACAACACCCGCAACAGAGAACCGGGACCCACCCTGAGGGCCGCAAATAGCAGCACAATACGGACCTACGGTGCCCATATGGTGCAGCTACAATTCGGCTCCAGCCAGTTCATGTGGGACTTCACACTGGCCGCCATGGCCCAAACACTCCTGGGGGCGGATTTTTTGCGAGCTCACAGCCTACTGGTCGACCTGCAAGGGAAGAGACTAGTCCACGCCAAGACTTTTCAAATGTTCTCCCTGGGTGAAGCCAAGTTGCCAGCCCCACACCTGGACTCCATCACGCTGTCCGACAACGAATTTACCAGAGTCCTGACGGACTTCCCATCAGTTCTGGCACCGCAGTTCACGGCAGCCATGCCCAGACACGGAGTACAGCACCACATCCCGACCCAGGGACCACCCCTCCACGCCCGTGCTCGAAGGCTTCCCCCGGACAAGCTCCGACTGGCAAAGGAGGAGTTCAAGAGGATGGAGGAATTGGGGATCATACGGTGGTCCGACAGCCCATGGGCCGCCCCCCTGCACATGGTGCCCAAAGCAACAGGGGGTTGGAGACCATGAGGCAACTACCACAGACTGAACGAGGCTACAACACCGGACCGCTACCCTGTGCCGCACATTCAGGACTTTGCAGCAAACCTGCACGGCGCAAGGATCTTTTCCAAGGTAGACCTCGTCCAGGGATGCCATCAAATCCCGATGCATCCGGACAAAATTCCCAAAACAGCACTCATCACTCCGTTCAGCCTAAAGAATGCCACACAGACGTTCCAGCGGCTCATGGACACGGTGGGACGCGACCTGGACTTTGCATTCATCTATTTGGATGACATCCTCATAGCCAGCAGTAGTCGTCAGGAGCATCTGTCCCACCTCCGTCAACTCTACGCCCGACTGAGTGAATACGGCCTAACAATCAACCCGGCCAAATGCCAGTTTGGACTCGACACCATCAACTTCCTGGGCCACAGGATTACTAAAGACGGGGCAACCCCTCTGCCTGCCAAGGTAGACACAGTCCGCCACTTCCCCCGACCCAACACACTCAAAGGCCTGCAGGAATTCATGGGTATGGTGAATTTCTACCACCGCTTCCTCCCTTCAGCAGCCCGAATCATGCGCCCCCTGTTCACCCTGATGTCGGGTAAGGGCAAGGACATTACCTGGGACGAAGAGGCCACAGACGCTTTCATTAAAACCAAAGAAGCCTTGGCAAGCGCCGCGATGCTAGTGCACCCCAGAACAGACATCCCTACCGCCCTCACAGTGGACGCATCCAACACAGCAGTTGGTGGAGTGCTGGAACAACTCATCAAGGGTTGCTGGCAACCCCTGGCATTCTTCAGCAAACACCTACAATCACAACTCAAATTCAGTGCTTTCAACTGGGAGCTGTTGGCACTATACCTGGCAATCCGGCATTTCAGGTACTTCTTAGAAGGTAGGCCCTTCACTGCATTCACGGACCACAAACCGCTTACCTTTGGGTTCACGAAGGCGTCTGATCCCAGGTGGTCCCGCCAGCAGCAACATCTGTCCTACATCTCTGAATACACAACGGACATCCGGCATGTCTCGGGAAAGGACAACGCTGTGGCGGACGTACTTTCCATACCTACCATCCAGGACCTGTCCCAAGGGGTGGACTATGCAGCGCTGGCGGAGGCGCAGCAGGCAGACAATGAGATCCATAGTTACAGAACTGCAGTCTCTGGTTTGCAGCTTCACGACTTCACCGTGGGCCCAGGTGAGAGGACCCTACTGAGTGACATAGCTACCGGCCAACCTCGCCCCATCGTCCCGGCAGCCTGGCGGCGGCAAGTTTTCAACTCCATTCACAACTTAGTGCACCCCTCCATCAGGACAACCGTCCGGATGGTCTCCAACAGGTTCATTTGGCACGGACTCTGCAAGCAGGTCAGTGAATGGGCCAAAACGTGCATGCAGTGCCAAACAGCCAAGGTGCAGTGGCACACCAAAACCCTGCTGCAGCAGCTCCACCCCACCCGTTAGCGTTACGACCACATTCATGTGGATATCATGGGGCCCCTGCCAGTGTCGCGAGGAGCGCGGCACCTCCTAACTATCATAGACCGGTTCCCAAGATGGCCAGAGGCAGTCCCGCTCACCGACACCACCTCCAAATCCTGCGCCCGAGCACTGATTGCAACCTGAGTATCTCGCTTTGGTGTACCAGCCCACATTACCTCCGACAGAGGCGCCCAGTTCACCTCCAGCCTGTGGTCAGCTATGGACAGCCTTTTGGGGACACAGCTACACCACACAACTGCCTACCACCCACAGTCGAACAGACTAGTGGAGCGTTTCCACCGTCACCTGAAGTCGGTTCTCATGGCCCGCCTGAAAGGGCCTAACTGGGTGGACGAACTTCCCTGGGTCCTGCTCGGAATCCGCACGGCGCCCAAAGAGGATCTGCACACCTCGTCGGCCGAGCTGGTGTACGGCGCTCCCCTGTTCGTCCCAGGAGAGTTCATACCAGCCCCAAGGGGGCAAGAGGAAGAACCCACAGCAGTCCTGGACAGACTACACGAGAGGCTCAGTAACCTGGCCCCATATTCACTTCACAGCATGGACAGAGCCCAACCTGCGTACCCAAAGACCTGCAGCACTGTAAGTTTGTTTTTGTACGACGGGGCGGACATGGGGCACCGCTACAGCAGCCCTACGAGGGGCCGTTTAAGGTGATCAGGAACAACGGGTCCACATTCGTGCTGGGCACTGGGGGGAAAGAGGAGGTTTTCACAGTGGACCGACTCAAACCGGCCCATGTGGACTTGGCGCAGCCGGTCGGAGCTCAGGCACCACGACACAGAGGCAGACCTCCCAAGCAGAGGCCGACTCAGACTGTGGACATTGGGGGGTGTATCGCCGGTTCTGGGGGGGTGTTATGTGGTGACCCACTTTCCAGCGCACTCGAATCGGCTCACAAAATGGCGCACACCGGCAGAGAGGCCGGCCCCAAAAAGGGCGCCAGGCCCTCTTCACCAGCAAGGGGAAAAGCCCGCGCACAGGAAGGGATTGTGAATATGCGCCCCCTACAGCATTCCCGCCCGGGGAGGGCGGAAACGGGAAGGCTTAAAAGCGAGACCGCGAAGTTTGAATAAATCTTTTACACAACTGCAACTCACCGTCTGCATGTCGTTATTCCAGCACTGTGTGTAGCACACCGCTACAATATCCCAATTGTATGAAACTAATTTAATTTGCAGTGTTAATGATAATTACATGCTCAAATGTGCCTTCATTCTCCCCAGAGAATTAATATTCTTAACTTATCACCACACAAATGCTTACAAAAAAGACTTCCTTATGACAAAGTCAAGTCGAACAATTGAAACTTCAATATGACAGTAAGTATATGTTAGAATGATCACTAACACATTCTTGTTCCTTAATTGCAAAACACAAAAATCTTTTGGGTTTGCCAGGTCAGGAACAAAGTACAATCCACGAATCTACTTTACACAAGCAAAATTCAATTCAAAGAAAACAATTTATTGGAAGTCATTTTCCTGTGAATCAAAATCAGGTTTATTATCACTGACGTATGTCATGAAATTTGTTGTACTGAGGCAGCAGTACAATGCAATGCATAAAAGTGACTAAATTACAATAATATAAAATAAACAATGCAAAAAGCAAAATAATGTGGCACTGTTCATGGACAATTAACAGTAGAGAAGCAACTGTTGTTAAAGACTTTGAGCGAGCAAATAAATGCAGTCTTAGCCTCACAATCTACCT
This sequence comes from Hemitrygon akajei, assembly GCF_048418815.1. Taxonomy (NCBI): domain Eukaryota; kingdom Metazoa; phylum Chordata; class Chondrichthyes; order Myliobatiformes; family Dasyatidae; genus Hemitrygon; species Hemitrygon akajei. The sequence goes on from NC_133129.1 coordinate 177,968,968, forward strand.
CATAACTTTAACATATTATTCTGCATTCTTATTGTTTTAACTTGTAATGCCTCAATGCACTGTTGTCGTGCATACTGTTCACACAGATCAATTCATTACAAGTTTTTCACTGTACCTCTCAGTGCAAGTGCCAGTAATAAACCGATTTACTTCAAAGTAAATTTATTGTTAAAGTATAGATGTGTCACTATGATATAAAATGTATTCATATTTATTATATAAATTTACTTTGGATCAACATCAACCCTGAGATTCATTTTCTTGTGGGGCAATCACAGTAAATACAAGAACCACAATAGAATCAATGAAAGACCGCACTCAACAGGACAGTCAAAGTACGAAGCCAACAAGCTGTATAAATACAAAAAGAAAAAAAGAAATAATAATAACAATAATGCATTTTCTAGGTAACTCTCCAAGCCCATGGTTTGTCCTGGTTTTGTCCAACTTTAAACCCGCTCTCTAATTTACTGTATCGGACAACCAAGCGAATTATACCTTGACAAACGAGAAAATCTGCAGATGCTGGAAATCCAAAAAACACACACAAGATGCTGGAGGAACTCAGCAGGCCAGACAGCATCTATGGAATAGAGTATAGTCAACATTTCAGGCCAAGACTCTTCAGCAGAACTGGAGAAAAAAAAATTGAGTCAGATAAAGAAGGTGGGGAAGGGAAGGGAGAAAAACAAGGCATAGGTGAAACCAGGCGGGGGGGGGGGGGGAATTAAAGAGCTGGGAAGTTGATTGGTGAGACTGACACAGGGCTGGAGAAGGAGTAATCTAATAGGTGAGGACTGAAGGCAATGGAAGAAAGAAAGGGGAGGAGCACCAAAGAGAGGTGATGGGTTGGCAAGGAGATAAGGTGAGAGAGGGAAAAAGGGGTGGGGAATGGTGAAGTGTGTGGGGGGGGGGGGGGGGGAGAGAGAGATAAGGTGGCCATTACCAGAAGTTAGAGAAACCAGTGTTCATGCCATCAGGTTGGAGGCTATCCAGATAGAATATAAAGTGTTACTCCTCCAACCCGAGTGTGGCTTCATCACGACAGTAAAGGAGGCCATAGATTCACATGTTGGAATAGGAATGGGAAGTGGAATTAAAATGGGTGGCCACTGGAAGATCCCACTTTTTCTGGTGGAGGGAGTGTAAGTTCTTGGCGAAGCGGTGTCCAAATCTATGTCCAGTCTCACCGAAATACAGGGGGCCACACTGAGAGCACTGGATACATAGATGACTCCAACAGACTCACAGGAGAACTGTCACTTCACCTGGAAGGACTGTTTGGGACTTGAATGGTAGAGAGGGAGGAGGTGTAGGGGCAGGTTCCACTTGCAAGGATAAGTGCCAGGAGGGAGATTAGTGAGGAGGGACGAATAGACAAGGGAGTTGAGTAGGGAGCAATCTTTGCAGAAAGCAAAAAGTGAGGGTGGGGGAAGGAGGTGCTTGGTGGTGGGGTCCCATTGGAGATGGCAAATTATACCTTGACACATGGACAATTTGAAATTATATGCTCCGTCATCAGTAAAGCCAAAGCAAATAATTCAAATAATATAACTATTTTCTAAAGATACAAGCATGAACTTTGGACTAGATTAGGGCAAAACATTAAACAAAGGTGCAACACAGCTAGTAAAATATAAAACAGAACAGCAGGAAACAATACAACCCATGGATGAATATGAAACATAAGTATCTAGAATAGCAACAAAGAAAATAGATCATAGTGCAATAAAGGAAAAACCTTCAACAGAATTTATTTCAAGGCTTAAGAAAACCTGTTAAACAGAGCTCAGTAGTGAAAATTTAACAAAGGCAATAAACACTTTCGCTATAGCCATATTAACATATTCTTTTCGCATAATATCTTGATCCAAAACTGATCTGCAAAATTTACAAAGAAAAATAACTGAAATGACCAACTTTAGAAAACACTGCATTTAGATTAACACTACAGAAGGAAGAGGAATAAAAAATTTACACAAGTCAGATAAAACATCAAGGATAACAAGATTCAGCACTCCATGCAAGCATATGCATTTCTGGTAAGTGCACGCCATTAAAATTAACTGAAAGCACAACTGAGAAAAATGAAGAATATTTAAAGAAAAAGTTTGAAGAGCATGACCTTCCATGGAAGGCATCACCACGATCTGAGCAGACTAGGTATCGACAAAGAAGCATTGAAAACCTGGCTCAAGATTGGAGACATCAGCCCAGAAACAGAGGGCTCCTTGTGGCAATACAGGACCAGGTGATCAACACCAAAAGATTATCAAAAATACTCAAGGGACCAACAAATTATATACGATAAATACAGAAACAATCCAACACATTACAGGATCCTGCAGCAGCTTAACTCTCTTTGATCGAGTGGCAAACATCATTCACCAAAATAAAAATTCATAAAAGAAACCATACCTTACTATAAATACAAGCCTAATTCAGTTTGAGTCAGTCCTACAAACTATATTACGACCAATCCATTATTACAGATGGGGCAATCCATAATAACTGGATATAATATTACTGGATAAACAACTTACTTAATAGACATTGCCATTCCAAATATTCATAATATACAGAAACCAAGCAGCGAGAAACACCAGAAATATATTGAATTAAAAGACAAATTTGAAAGACTAAGGAACATGAACTTTGTCCCAATAGCAATATCAACAACTGGGATCATCCCAAAGTCACTACACAATAGCATTAAACAATTAAGCCTACACAGCAACATTTATGTAAATCTCCAGAAAGCCACAATAGTGAACACTACTAGAATAATCCAAAAAGTTTCTAGCAAATTGAGAAATGCGTGTGCTTGGCTATGCCCATATATCTGTTTTTAACAGTTTGAGGAGAGCGAGAGAGAGAGAGAGAGAGAGAGAGAGAGAGAGAGAGAGAGAGAGAGAGAGAGAGAGAGAGAGAGAGAGAGAGAGAGAGAAAATAAATAAATAAATAATACCAAAGGCTTAAGCTGGGACCTCAGTGCTGCAGGTGATATGATGATGAAATTGGACAGAAATATATTCAACCAAGTCTAATTGAAGTCCCCAACATTGATTCAATTATCAATTTAGTATCATATGATGGGCTTGTGAGGGAGTAAAGCTATAGAGAAATTAAGGGTAACAGGATTTATCTGCTAGGAGCTCAATGACTTCTTCCTCCTCCTTCAATTGTCGGTCATCAGAATCAGGTTTATTATCACAGGCATGTGACGTGAAATTTGTTAACTTAGTTCAATGCAATATATAATATAAAAGAAAAAATAATAAAGTATTATCAATTACAGTATACATATATTGAATAGATTAAAAATCGTGCAAAAAACAAAAATACCATATATTTTAAAAAGTGAGGTAGTGCCCAAAGGTTCAATGTCCATTTAGGAATCAGATGGCAGAGGGGAAGAAGCTGTTCCGGAATCACTGAGTGTGTGCCTTCAGGCTTTTGTACCTCCTACTTGATGGTTAAGATTGAGAAAAGGACATGCCTTGGGTGCTGGAAGTCCTTAATAATGGAAGCTACCTTCCTGAGACACCGCTCCTTGAAGATGTCCTGGGTACTTTGCAGGCTAGTACCCAAGATGGAGCCGACTAAATTTACAACCTTCTGCAGCTTCTTTCGGTTCTGTGCAGTAGCTCCTCCATACCAGACAGTGAAACAGCCTGTCAGAATGCTCTTCACAGTACATCTATAGAAGTTTTTGAGTGTATTTGTTGACGTACCAAATCTCTTCAAACTCCTAATGGAAGTATAGCTGCTGTCTTGCCTTCTTTATAACTGCATTGATATGTTAGATCCTCAAAGATCTTGACATCCAGGAATTTGAAACTGCTCACTCTCTCCACTTCTGATCCCTCTGTGTGGATTGGTATGTGTTCCTTCATCTTACCCTTCCTGAAGTCCACAATCAGCTCTTTCATCTTACTGGCGTTGAATGTCAGGTTGTTGCTGCAACACCACTCCACTAGTTGGCATATCTCACTGCTGTACACCCTCTCATCACCACCTGAGATTCTACCAACAATGGTTGTATCATCAGCAAATTTATAGATGTTATTTGAGCTATGACTACTAGCCACACAGTCATGGGTGTTATAGAGAGTAGAGCAGTGGGCTAAGCACACACCCCTGTGATGCCCCAGTATTGCACAGAGGAGATGTTATCACTAATCCCCAGATTGTGGTCTTCCTGTTAGGAAGTCGAGAATCCAATTGCAGAGGGAGATACAGAGACCCAGGTTCTGCAACTTCTCAATCAGGATTGTGGGAATTATGGTATTAAATGCTGAGCTATAGTCGATGATCAACATCCTGACATAGGTGTTTGTGTTGTCCAGGTGGTCTAAAGCCCTGTGAAGAGCCATTGAGATTGCACCTGTCACTGACTTATCATCTCTGTATCTTTTTGAAATCTTTAACTATCCAAAATGGAACCCTCTCTCATTACCCTCACCACTTCGAAAAGAATCACAAGCTTCCTCCCTACACACTATCAAAAATGCCTCATGACCAGCACTGGCCAGGAATCCCATCACAACACACACAGTGGAAGGAATAAACACGTCATTGGCTGCTACAGGGAAAAAAAGCTAATAATTAGATGGAATTACTACAAAACCTACTGACTTACTTTCAAGGATTCAACAACTGATGCTTTCAGGATTATCTATTTGTTTTTTAAATTTACATAGTTTGTCTTTTGCACATTAGTTGTTTGTCAGTCTTCGCGTCTATTTTTTCATTGATTCCATTGTATTTTTTCTACTGTAAATGCCTGCAAGAAAATGAATCTCAGGCTAGTATGTGATGTACACTGTACATACTTTGATAATAAATTTACTTTGAACTTTGGGATTTAGCCAAAAATTTCAAAGAACCTTGGGAAAAGATGTTTGCCAAACTTTTTACAACTATTCACTGAAGCGCAAGAGTGTCAAAACCAAAGGAAGTAGGCCAAGGTCATCATCCCACTAATACCAAGAAATCATTGCACTCATTTCCCAAATAAATTAGGCAAATTCAGATCTCAGTGCAACTACTGCAATCAATGCCTATCCCTCACAACTTCCAAAGTTCGTTTCTGGCATGAGAGCAAAACTGAAAGGCTCTTCATTAATCTTTTCTCTCCCATCGACAAAGGTAGATATTTAATGTTTTGAGGACCTCTTGATGGCAGCTTATGGACAATCCCAAATGACAATAAAGTGACAGACACCCACAGTAAACTCCAACACTCGCAAATACCTATGACAGTCAGCCAAACTCACGGATGCTGAAAATTTAGCACTAGTTGCGCAAACACATGCCTTGAGCTTTGCTATTGTTCTACTTTAAAGTGACCAAAGAAATTTGCGCAACACTTTAATCCCTATAATAATGTCCCATTCCTCCAAAGTATCCATAAGTATAGATGCACCATACCACTACCTTAAAGTAACATCTGTTGAAAATTAGAAAAAGATACAGGCACAAATATTTGAAGAATCCACATAGGCTCCAAGAACAAAAAAATTATGAATTGCTTTGCCCTTGGTGAACTTTACTGTAGAGCATTTTATTTGTGTCCTGGTAAGACATTCACCACACAGAATAGCGCTGTGCAACTGATTATAAAAAATTCACTATTGAAATAGTGAAGTCAATAGCCTCAAATGGCTCCTGACTCTGGGAAATAACACTCCTGCACTGGCAAGATGGTTAAGATGTCACTGAGCTGTGGTCTCTGTCGAGGATGCAGCTCAGACTTAGCTTTTTGGCTTGGGGGACAGAGAGAGAGTTAGGGGTCAGGTTAAAGTTTAGGAGCAGGGCTGTGGGGGAGTTAGAGGACAGCCCAGAGCCCTGGCCTCCACTCTGCATTCAAAGGCCATTAACGTGGATGTGGCCGGAATTTGTGCTGATAGACCAGCGTAGACGAGGGCAGCTGTTCCCCGCCACAGATCAGTGAGTCATCAGCACGCTCCAGAATCTGAGTTCCTTGTCGACTGGAGGTATGAGGGCCAGTGACTCCCTAGGTACGAAAATCAGCGAGACCAGAATTACAGGCCCAGTGTTTGGGTCTTCCTTTCCTGTCATTGACAAGTCCTAAGTTAATACCAAATATCAAAGGGCAAAGTTCAACCAGAAGTCCATAAATCAAAGGTTAATAACCAAACCCTAAACTCTGAATTTCTCAGTGTACTGGAGAAATCGAAGGCCCAATGTCTGCGAATCAGTGAGTCTGCAGGAGGCCGAAGACAGCCTGTCTGCATCCTTGGGTGTATTAGTTGTTGACACAAATAACGTATTTCACTGTTTGTTTCTATGTACATGTGATAAATAAATCTGAATTTGCACACATTAGAAAGGAAGCGCATGTCACCTGCCTCACTGATCAAACCTTTGTAAACCTGTCATAACGTATGAATTATGGAAGGAATGCCAACGTTACAGATATACGTGTCCAACTTTTACATTAATGGAAATTTAAATTAATAGAGGTGATTACAGCAAAATTAAAGCAAAAAAGTCATATTTTATCCATGACAGAGTCAACATTCATACAGCTACTTCATTTAGCATAACCTAGCTCCAAAACTGGACCTTAATATACAAACTGATATAAAAGCCACACAATTAACGTACCACATGCTCTGTTCACTCCATTATCAACAGTACTTCCAGCCAAATTCCTACAGATAAAACCTACATTATTTTCTTCTAACAATGCAATACCTTTCTGGAAATATTTAATGTTAGATAAGTAAATGCAATATGCTCTTACAGCATTAATTAAGGAAAGTCACACTGGCTGTTATTCACAGATGGCAGACTGAGTCTATTACCTTATCAAGAGTGGTCACATTTCAAAAATCCTCTAATGGCTATAAAGAGATTTGGCATTCTTAAAGTCTTCAATATCAGTACAGTAATGCTTTATGTCTATTTTTTTATCCACTGGATTCTTCACAACCACTTGTATTCCTAAACGTACCATGACTGTAAAATGCAAACATGAGGAAATCTGCAGATGCTGAAAATTCAAGCAACACACACAAAATGCTGGTGGAACACAGCAGGCCAGGCAGCATCTATAGGGAGAAGCACTGTCAACGTTTTGGGCCGAGACCCTTCACTTTTGGCCTTAAATCTGGAATTTAGTAAACTCGAGCTGAAAGTACACCAATACAAAGAGCCTTGTAGAGAATAGTTTCACCCCTGCTTTGATTCAAAACCATTTGATCACTTACTAAATTGCATACATTAAACCATTTGAATGTATAAACTAGTAGATCTGAAAGCAAATTTAAGCAAGTTCTTCTCAACATGGTTTCTCACCATTTTCCACCAAATTTTGCTCAGTTCCATCAATTAGCTTAAATCTTTCAACCAGTCTCCCAACTCTCACATAATTGTAGCCAACTTTATTTGGCTATCTCAACTTAAAATGTTCCTATGTGATCTGATCATTTATCAATCACATAATCATCTCAATCCTATCCTTCTGCAACTTAGTTGTTATATTATGATCCAGGTGCACAGAATATATTACAGCTTGAGTACCCCTTGTCTGAACCTCCAAAGTCAAAATACCTCCAAAATCTTAATTTTTTCGAGTGTTTACAAGGCGCTGGGAAGGTTCCCAGGTGACAGTTCTGAAAGATGTAACAAATAGAAGTTAATGAAAAATAGAAAAGCACTGCATAAAGCAAAAAATGAAGATGCATTTGTAAGCTTCAGAGTGAACTACAGGCAGTCCCTGGGTTACAAACGAGTTCCGTTCCTGAGTCCGTCTTTAAGTCGGATTTGTACACAAGTCGGAATAGGTACATCCGGTATTATTTAGTGTCAGTTAGTCAAGTGTTGGTCTTAGTATATAGTATATATTTTACCTTTCTATGCATATAAAACAGAAGAAACATATGTATTTCAATAATTAAACCACTGCATTGCCTAGTAATAACTGTAGCTTTCATCGGGGCAAGGCCTTTCACATGCTCTATTTTTCTCACTTTATCCTTTAAAATTGTGCCGATCAGTGACCGACTGTAGCCTAACGCTTTTCCAATGACCGACGGCACCTCACCTCTTTCCGATCGTTTTATTATTTCCACCTTATTTTCAACTGTGATCGTTTTCTGTCAATGTGATCTTGTGACCTGGTGCTGGAGAATCAGGTTTTGATTCTGCTGCTGGAGAGGGCAGGTTTACTACTGGAGTCAATTTCTTGAAGTAGGCATCAAGGGAGGCTTGTACAGAGCTTTTCTTTTTTTCGTCATAAATGGCCTTGTAGCAGCTGAGGTTCTCAGTAACTGCACGGTCAATTTTGGTGAACCTCTCTGTATTAGGATCTTGCTCCTCTAACTTTGCCATCCCTGCTTCAATGAGATGAAAGGCTTCAGCTAACTTTTTCGTTGCAAACTTTTTCGGTTCCAGAGTTCCTAGGTCACAGACACCTTTTTCCTCAAATGCCACCATCTGCTGCTCTAGATCCATAAGGCCTTCATTGTCAGTTCTTCGGCATGGGAGTCGAGTAACTCTACAACATCATTTTCACTGATGTCTAACTGCAGTTCATTACCAATATCAACCACAGCTTGCTGGGCTTTGACGATATCGTTAGCTGTAAATCCCTGAGAAGCATGCACAAACTGGGTGCACAATTTAAACTACACTCCTTTTATATTTGACTAATTAACTTCATCCCAAAAATCAGCAATATTTTTGATGGCATCATAGATGTTATAATCCCTCCAGAACTCCCTTAAGCTCATCACATCATCTTGGGTAGCCCTGACTGCTTGTGAGAAGGTCTGTCATAAATAATAGGCCTTAAAGGAGGCCATGACTCCCTGATCCATTGGCTGAAGTAGCGATGTAGTGTTGGGGGGTAAAAATATGACTTTTATATTGGGGTGAAGGTCATCTAAAGTGCTTGGATGCCCAGATGCATTGTCAAGCACAAGGAGAATCTTGAAAGGAATTTTCTTGGCCAAGCAATAACGTTCAACAGCAGGAACAAAATGGTTCAAGATCCAATCTTCAAAGATGGCAACTGTAACCCAAGCCTTTGAATTTGCCTTCCAAATAACGGGAAGAGATGCCTTAATGATATGGCAAAATGCCCTTGGATTTAGGGAGCGATACACAAGCACATAGCACCATCCAGAGACAGAGAAGCAGTTTCAGCGACAGGTTGCTATCGATGCAATGCTCCTCAGACAGGATGAAGAGATCAATACTCCCCAATGCCATTCGGCTTTACAATTCAACCGCCAGGAGTAAGATATGTTAAAGTGCCGGGGTTAGGACTCAATGTATTTAAGTAAACTACTTAAGAACTTTTTAAAAGCTATTATTAATGCTTTTTGAGAGGGTGATTTTAGATGCATATCATATTTTTACTGAGTTAAGTATTGTATGTAATTAGTTTTGCTACAATAAGTGTATGGGACATTGGAAAAAATGTTGAATTTCCCCATGGGGATGAATAAAGTATCTATCTATCTATCAAGCAAAGGCTTGAGCTTGAAATCCCCGGATGCATTACCCCCAAGCAATAACGTTAGCCTATCCTTGATGCCTTATAACCATATAACAATTACAGCACGGAAACAGGCCATCTCGGCCCTTCCAGTCCGTGCCGACGCTTACACTCACCTAGTCCCACTGGCCCGCACTCAGCCCATAACCCTCCATTCCTTTCCTATCCATATACCTAACCAATTTTACTTTAAATGACAATACCAAACCTGCCTCTACCACTTCTACTGGAAGCTCATTCCACACAGCTACCACTCTCTGAGTAAAGAAATACCCCCCTCGTGTTACCCTTAAACTTTTGCCCCCTAACTCTCAAATTATGTCCTCTTGTTTGAATCTCCCCTACTCTCAATGGAAAAAGCCTATCCACGTCAACTCAATCTATCCCCCTCATTATTTTAAGTACCTCTATCAAGTCCCCCCTCAACCTTCTATGCTCCAAAGAATAAAGACCTAACTTGTTCAACCTTTCCCTGTAACTTAGGTGCTGAAACCCAGGTAACATTCTAGTAAATCTTCTCTGTACTCTCTCTATTTTGTTGATATCTTTCCTATAATTCGGTGACCAGAACTGTACACAATACTCCAAATTTGGCCTTACCAATGCCTTGTACAATTTTAACATTACATCCCAACTCCTATACTCAATGCTCTGATTTATAAAGGCCAGCATACCAAAAGCTTTCTTTACCACCCCATCCACATGAGATTCCACCTTCAGGGAACTATGCACCATTATTCCTAGATCACTCTGTTCTACTGCATTCTTCAATGCCCTACCATTTACATTATGCCCTGGTGCACTTTTTCCTCTTTCGAAATGTAGGTCCTTTCAAGCATTTTTTTCCAAAATAAGCCAGTCTCGTCTACATTAAGTATTTGGTCTGGCAAATAACTTCCCTCCTCAACAATTTTTTTTAAACATTTCAGGAAAATCACTCGTAGCACTTAAATCGGCACTCGCTGCTTCACCTCGCACATTAATAATATGTAAATCTGCCCTCACTTCGAAACGATTAAACCAACCCCTACTCGCAAGAAATTCTTCATCACAAGCACCTTCACTTGCTGTACATGCAGCTTTTAAATAATTGAAAAGGCTCCGATCCTTTTCTTGCAGTAAAGTAAGGCTAATAGGAATATTACGCTGATTTTGGTCGTCTAACCAAATTAATAGCCTTTCCATTTCAATAATCAAATCACTGTGTTGCTTAGTAATAATTGTAGCTTTCATCGGAATAGGGCCTTTCACATACTCAATTATTCTCACTTTATCCTTTAAAATTGTTCCAATTGTTGACCGACTGTAGCCTAATGCTTTTCCAATGACTGATGGCGTCTCACCTCTTTCTGATCGCTTTATTATTTCCATTTTATTTTCAATTGTGATCATTTTCTTTTTCTTTCATGCATCACCAACACTTGCATCGGATTTACGCTTTGGAGACATGGTTACAAGGGTAATTAAGAGAAAAGTTTAAGCCAAATACAAAGTTACACACTAAGCACAGTGTTAACGGCAACATGATCCGACTTAAAATGGTGGGACAGCTTTCCACAAGGCGACGAACCGCTGAAGCCGCGCAATGTTTTCATGAGTGTCACAACGTAGTGTGTGCGTTTGTTACTACGAACCACTGTACTTAACTCAGATTTTCAATATAATAAGTTTTATGGCAGGCCGTTCGTAAGTACGAGTTGTCCGTAAGTCGGACGTTTGTAACTCGGGGACTGCCTGTATAACATATGCGAATCACAAAACAAGCAAATTTTCAACTGAAAATTGAAAATAGTTGTGAATATTCTGCAGGCTGGCTGCAGAGATTTAAGAAAAAGCACATCATTAAATTTTTAAAGATTTTAAAGATAAACTCTGCTGATCACAAAGCAGCAGGTAACTTTCCAAAAATCGTCTCTGATGAACATCTAATACCAGAACAAGTCTACAATGTTGATTGTTTTTAATACCTTACATAAAACCTAAAAAAGAGTAAAATACAGATGCTGTGGAGTGTAACCTTTTAATTAAAACATGGCAGAGACTGAATTCCTGTTGTTATTTGCTGTTGATCAATGCTAATTCAGGTATTCTTTTGATGCTACTGGGCTTCTTTTGTTACCCTGCACACACTATAATTTTCAATATATTAATGGGATGTAATAATTTTTACTGTTAAGTACCCTATGCATGACGAACAAGTATAAGACACAGGCTGCTTACTGGTAACACATAAATTCAGACTGGAAATGATGGCGATCCCAAGTAATTTTATTATATATTCCAAAATCTGAAAATGATCCAAAATTCAAAACACTTCCAGCCTCAAGCATTTCGATTCAAATGAAGGGTACTCAACTTCTACTGCTCTTTTACTTCCGGGATGCCATGAAGACAGTGATCTCGTGCAGCACAGCTCGATGGATATGAATAAACATTCCCATTTCAGCCTGCTACAGCTGAGAATCATAGTTGCTTCCAAGGTCTGTAGAGTTATTAATTATCGCTGCTTAAACCCAATGGAAACAATGCTGATTGTGACCATACTTCTCACCGGATTCCTAGTAAGAAATGTGGCTTCTGTTCAGGGATACGGGTGCATTTAAGAAAACAGAGTTTACGACTCCCAATACCAACTATCTTGCTACAAACATACAGTCTCTAGTAAATAAATTTGAAGATCACAGAACTAGGGGTGTTGTATCAAAGGGACATTAGTAACGTTTGCATCCTTTGTTTTAAGGAATCCTTCTTAAAACACTTTCATACTAGATGCAGTGATTCAGATTAACGGGTTTAGTCTACGCCATCAGGACAGAACTGTCGAGTCTCCCAAAAGCAGAGGTGGAGGTATATGACTTATGATAAACTCCTCTTGGTGCATAAATGTATCAGTGTTGTTCCAATTCTACTCACCAGACCTGGAATATCTTGCAATTAAGTGCCATCCATTTTACCCATCTTGGGAGAGTTCTGTGATCATTTTGGTCGTGGTGTACATCTAACTCAGGCCAATGTCAAACAGGCTCTGGATGATTGGATCAATCCCCAAAACAGCACATCCTGACATCTTCACCATCATTTTGGGAAATTTTAACCAGGCCAGCTTGAAAAAGTCACTAAATAATTACCATCAACAAATCACTTGTAGTACTAGGGGAAACAACACACTGGACTACTGTTATACCACAATCAGGAATGCCTACCATGCTATTCCATGCCCTCACTTCAGCAAGTCTGATCACCTGGCTGTACTTCTACTCCCTGAGTATAGGCAGAGACTGAAGTCTGCAGCACCAAGTTATGGTCAGGTCCAAGTTATGGACAAGGAAGCACAGGAGCACCTACAGGGCTGCTCTGAACTGTCAGTGGACAGTCGGTGGACTGGCCTACATTCAAGGATTCATCTTTGAATCTGGATGAGTATACTGCAGTTGTTACCGATTTCATTAAAACCTGTGTGGTTGAATGTGTGCCTATGAAAACTTGCTGTGCATTCCCAAACCAAAAGTCTTGGATGAACCAAGAGGTTCATCATTTGCTGAGAGCTAGACCTGTGCCATTTAAGTCTAGTGTTCCAGGTCTGTACAAGAAAACCAGGTATGTCTTGGACAACTATTTCAAAAGTGAAGAGACAATTCTGAGCAAGGTTGGAGGCAACATTGGATGCACGTCAACTCTGGCAGGGTTTGCAGGACATTATTTCCTGCAAAGCAAATCCCAATAGCATGAATGGCAGCAATGCTTCACTACCAGATGAGCTCAACGCCTTCTTTGCCCACTTTGAAAAGGAGAATATAACTGCAGCTGTAACAATCCCCAATGCACCCAGTGACCTTGTGATCTGTCTTGGAGGCTAATGTTAGGCTATCCTTCAGGAGGGTGAACTGTTGTAAGGCAGCAGGCTCTGAAAACTTGTGCCAACCAGTTGGTGGGAGTATTCAAGAACATTTTCAACCTCTCACTACTACAGTCAGAAGTTCCCACCTGCTTCAAAAAGGCAGCCATTATACCAGTGCCTAAAAAGAGTAGTGTGAGCTGTCTTAATGATTATTGCCCAGTAGCACTCACATCTACGGTGATGAAATACTTTGAGAGAATTGGGCATGGCTAGAATGAACTCCTGTCTCAGCAAGGACATGGACCCACTGCAATTTGCCTATCGCCACAACAGGTCTACAGCAGATGCAATCTCAATCACTCCTCACACAGCCCTAGATCACCTGGACAATACAAACACCTATATCAGGATGCTGCTTGTTGACTATAGCTCAACATTTAACACCATCAGTTCCACAGTCTTTATTGATAAGCTACAGAACATGGGCCTCTGTAGCTCCCTCTGCAATTGGATCCTCGAATTCCTAACTGGAAGACGACATTCTGTGCAGATTCGTGATAATATCTTCTTCTCATTGACAATCTACACTGGTGCATCTCAGGGCTGTGTTCTTAGCCCATTGCTCTACTCCCTTTATACCTAAGACCATGTGGCTATGTATAGCTCAAATACCATCTATAAATTTGCTGTTGATACACCCATTGTTGGTAGAATCTCAGATGGAGATGAGAAGGTGTTCAGGAACAAGATATACTAGTTAGTTGGGTGGGGTCACAGCAACAACCTTGCAATCAATGGCAGTAAGATCAAAGAGCTGATTGTGGCCTTCAGGAAGGATAGGACGAAGAAATATGAACCAATCCTCAGTGGGATCAGAAGTGGAGAGATAGATCTTGGGTGTCAAGATCTGAGGATCTATCCTGGTCCCAAACATATCAGAACAGTTATAAAGGCGGCAAAACAGTGGCTAAATTTCATTAGGAGTTTGAAGAAATTTCGTTTGTCACCTAAAACACACAAAAACTTCTATAGGTGTACTGTCGAGAGCATTCTGACAGGCTGCATCAATGTCTGGTATGGCGGCGGGGGGAGAGAACTACTGCACAGGATTGAAGAAAGATGCAGAAAGTTGTAATAGTAGTCAGTTCCATCTTGGGTACTAGCCACCTTAGTAGCCAAGACACTTTCAAGGAGTGGTGCCTCAGAACGGCAGCATCCATTATTAATGACCCCCATCATCCAGGGCATGCCCTCTTCTCATTGTTACCATCAGGAAGGAGGTACAGAAGCCTGAAGGCACACACTCAGCAATTTCGGAACAGTTTCATTCCCTCTGCCATACGATTCCCAAATGGACATTGAACCCATGAACACTACCTCACCTTTTTTAAAAAAATAGCTATTACTTCTGTTTTTTTCACTATTTTAAACCTATTTAATATGCATATACTTACTGTAATTGATTAATTTTTCCCCTCTCTTATATTGTATTGCATGGTACCGCAGCTGCTAAGCTAACAAATTTCATGACACATGCCAGTGATAATAAACTTGATTCGGATAATACTGACCACTCCACATAGCACAGGTCTGGACTAACAATGAGTCATCATTGCAAATACTGGTAAAAATGCATTTGGCATGACTGAAAAATAAAATCCTGAAAATTACTACTGTTGGCAACTTAACTGGCAGGATTACAGTATAATAATTAAAAAGTTAGAGGATCAGAAATGACAGTGTGGTAGTATAGGATGCACCATCTTTTGAACAAGCATGTTAAAACCCACTCCTGTTGTGATGTGCAGTAATAATTTTACAGCACCAATAATGAAAGCTGGGCCATGTTGGTTTGGGCAACATCTTTTCACCCTCAAAAGGGAATTTGATTGGGTATAAAGCACTATGGAACTAGAGAGAAATTTACAAAATTGCTTAATCTTTCTTCACAATTTAGAAATCACTTTGTTTTCTTCCATCACCTTGTTAGTAACCTTTTCTTTCTAGCTTGAAACATTTTCCCTTCTTCTGTGGATACCAACTTGGAGGAGTTACATTTTTGAAATCATTTACAGTTGGGGTTGAAATTATTTACGAGACACTACAGTGCAATTCAAAGATACCAAATGTGGCTACACTGAAAGACAATAAACTATTTCAGTACCCAAAAATAGTTTCTTGAAAACTGGTCTGTACTCGAAATTACACCTTCAGGCCAACAATTATAGTAAGTAATTATAGGGGTTTTTTTTTGGCTAATCTGGGTGAAAAACCACACCACAAAATTTCATACAAATTATCTCTTCTAACACTAACTTCCTGTCATCAAAATCAAGATCTATGTGAACTAGGTTCATATACTTAAATACATTAGTTTTGACATGGTGTCACTGTAACTATGCTTGAGAGCCAAGTTTGGCTCAAAAATAATTAAATCAAAGTCTTCTTCAATTTTCCTTAAATGTTATTTTTTTAAAAATATGTTTTAACAGAAATATACAGAAACTGTTAGGATGGTGACACATTATACTTGGTTCCAAAGCAGTAGATACGACAATAGTTTTAAATGGCTCCTTCTGGAATATGAAAGCAGACTTGAACATGCATTAATGTGTTAAAATAAAACCGGAGTTTGTTCATCATTAGGGGAGGTGATTTGACAATGTGAAAATTGGTAACAAATAAAGAGGAACTAGGAATACAACCTGAAATATTCAGTAGGTCAGACAGTATCAAAGGGAACAAAGAGTTAATGGTTCAGTTGATGATCTTTCATCAGAACGGTCAGAAATCAAATGTTATTTTAAGAGGGAGATAAATTGAGAGATCACCAGGGAATATACATCATAGTGGAGGCCAAGAGACTCTGGATGACATTGATGGTGGCAGTGCCAGCTGAGAGTGAATGGCAAACAGTTTTCAATTACCAATTATCTGTATTGCATCTCTTGTAGAAGGGAGAAAAATGTGAAATGAGTTGAATGAATAAAAAAAACAGGAAAGATAGCAAATTAAAAATAACACTACATGTGCTGCAGTCTAAAACAATCAGACAGCAAAGAGCCAGAATTAATATTTCAAGTCTTAAAAACCTTCATGAGAAAACTAACAGAACGATGAAGCTTCAGATTCAAACTGGAGAAGCAAAACAATGCAAATGCTGGAAATCTGAAATAAAAGAAAAATACCAGAAACAGTCTGCATTGCAGGTTGATGGCCTTTTTTAAAGAATTGGCCAGTTCTGAATAAAAGGAAAAAGACTGTTCTAGAACTGTTGAATTCAATGTTGACACCTGGATCATAAAAGAAATTAAGAACAGAATCTAAACAATAACCAAAAGGTGTACCAAATTCTTAAGAATACCTTGCTAACAGCACTTAAGCTTTAATCAAAAATACAGATTAAAAAGTTAGATTCCCCTCTGTCCCTTGTGGTTGCAGCTGGTTAATGTAACTTAAGAACTATTCAAACTACATTGTAAATGCTGAATTAAGGACTAATGAATTGTTTGGAACCAAATGGTTCACATGCTGAGTTCACACAATGTCATTACAAAAAAAGGCTAAAAACCATTTTTATATTCCAGCAGGCAGACAGAGTGCTGGTACATTCAAAAAGTACAGCTTGTTAAAATAAAAATGTTTCACTTATAGTCCAATAGGGGAATTGCAAAAGTGGATTACAGAATTGAATTCAGATACAGATAAGTTTTTGCCAATATTCGATAAAACTCAATGAGATCCTCCCTCGTTTTTCTAAATTCCAGCGAGCGGAGACCAGAGCCATCAAATACTCCTCATATATTAACCCTTTCATTCATGGACTCCTCTAGCAAACTTTCTCTGAACACTTTCCAATAGCAACACACCCTTTGTTAGATAAGGGGCCCAAAACTGTTCACAATAGAGCCATAGAACACTACCACACAGAAAAAGGCCTTTTGGCCCTTCTTGGCTGTGCCAAACCATTTTTCTGCCTAGTCCCACTGACCTGCACTGGGACCATATCCTTCCATACACCTCTCATCCACGTACCTGTCCAAGTTTTTCTTAAATGTTAAAAGTGAGCCCGCATTTACCACTTCATCTGGCAGCTCATTCCACACTCCCACCACTCTGTGTGAAGAAGCCCCTTCTAATGTTCCCTTTAAACTTTTCCCCCTTCACCCTTAACCCATGTCCTCTGGGTTTTTTCTCCCCTAGCCTTAGTGGAAAAAGCCTGCTTGCATTCACTCTATCTATACCCATCATAATTTTATATACCTCGATCAAATCTCCCCTCATTCTTCTACGCTCCAGGGAATAAAGTCCTAATCTATTCAACCTTTCTCTGTAACTCAGTTTCTCAAGTCCTGGCAACATCCTTGTGAACCTTCTCTGCACTCTTTCAACCTTATTAATATCCTTCCTGTAATTTGGTGACCAAAACTGCACACAATACTCCAAATTCGGTCTCACCAATGCCTTATACAACCTCACCATAACATTCCAACTTCTACTCAATACTTTGATTTATAAAGGCCAATGTACCAAAAGCTCCCTATCTATACTCCAAGTTCTATCTGAATAATGCCTATAAAGCCTCAACATTACATCCTTGCGCTTATATTCTAGTCCCTTCAAAATGAATAACAACAGTGCATTTGCCTTCCTTACAACCGACTCAAACTGCAAATTAATCTTTAGGGAATCCTGCACAAGGACTCCCAAGTTCCTTTGCATCTCTGTTTTCTGAATTTTCACCCCATTTAGAAAATAGTCTAATCCTTTATTCCTTCTACCGAATTGCATGACCATACATTTCTTAACACTATATTCTAGCTGCCACTTTGCCCATTCTCCCAAAATGTCCAAGTCCTTCTACAGACACCCCTGCTTCCTCAACACTACTTGCTTCTCCACCTATCTTCATATCATCTGCAAACTTGATCACAAAGCCACCAATTCCATTATCCAAATCATTTTGACATACAATGTGAAAAGCAGTCCCAACTCCGACCCCTACGTAACACCACTAGATATTGGTAGCCAACCAGAAAAGGCCCATTTTCATTTCAAAGAATGAAATCCTTTCCAGGCATGAAGCTCACAGAATAAATAGTGTACAAACACCAGAACTGTACAAAGATTACAGTGCAAATCTGAAGTAGAGAAAAGCTAAAGTTCCAGAATGTCACATTGCAACAAATCAATCACCCTGTTCATCATACTCCTGATACTACAGACAGACATACTTTATTGATCCCGAGGGAAATTGGGTTTCGTTACAGCCACACTAACCAAGAATAGTGAAGAAATATAGCAATATAAAACCATAAATAATTAAATAAAAATAAGTTAATCATGCCAAGTGGAAATAAGTCCAGGACTATAAAGTCAAAAATATAGGAATGCCAGTTTCCTCTTTCTAAATTAATGAGTTGCATCAATAAATCAATGATGGCATGAGATCTCTTCAGACATTTTACTAAACACAACTCAGTTCAACTTGTTCTCTCATAATGCAACTTAAGTTTGAATATTCAAAATCAAAACTGTTGCATTTCCAGTTTATGTTTAAGGCTTGTGTCTATATTTAAATATGCCTTATTCTGTAAAAGCTACTTCTTGATGTCAAATGTATGATAATAAATCCATGTCCATAATAATAAAGGAAAAATCATAGAAGAGCACAGGACAGGATCAGGCCCTTTAGCTCATTATATCTGTACTGAAGATGACGCCAATCTAAACTGCGTATCTCCCAGCATGTGATCGAAAACCCTGTGTTCCCTTTGTCAGGCAAAAACTTTCTATTAATTCCATTAATATGCAATGGCGATACATGTTGAGGGCAGCACAGTGATGCAGGTGTTGCTGGGATTTTAAATATTAAGTGACACAAATTCAATCCTGATCTTGATGCCATCTATGTGGAGCTTCACTTTGTGATCATCTGAGGGGGACTAATATCCTGGCAGGAAGGTTTTCTAAGGCTATTGGGGAGAGCTTAAACTAGAATTGCTGGGGGGGGAGACACCGAAATGAAGAGATGGAGGAAGGGGCGGTTGGCTCACAAATAGAGAAAGCTTGGAGACAGTGCGAGAGGGAGGATAGGCAAGTGACAGAGAAGGGATATGCTCAGACCGATGGTTTCAGATGTGTTTATTTTAATGCAAGAAGCATCATGAACAAAGCAGATGAACTTAGCGCTTAGATCGGAACTTGGGAGATATGATGTTGTGGCCATTACAGAGACTTGGATGGCTCAAGAGCAGGAATAGTTACCTACAGCGCCAGGCTTTAGATGTTTCAGAAAGGACAGGGAGGGGTGCAAAAGAGGTGGGGGCACTGCACTGCTGATCAGAGATAGTGTTGGCTACAGAAAAGGAGGAAATCATGGAGGGATTGGCTACTGAGTCTCTGTGGGTGGAAGTTAGAAACAGGAAGGGGTCAATAACTGTACTGGGTGCTTTTTTATATATATAGACCACCCAATAGTAACAGGGACATCGAGGAGCAGACAGGGAGACAGATTCTGGAAAGGTGTAATAATAACAGGGTTGTCGTGGTGGGAGATTTTAATTTTCCAAATATTGATTGGCATCTCCCTAGAGCAAGAGGTTTAGATGAGGTAGAGTTTGTTAGGAGTGTTCAAGAAGGTGTCCTCACACAATATGTAGATAAGCTTACAAGAGAAGAGGCTGTACTTCATCTGGTATTGGGAAATGAACCTGGTCAGGTGTCAGGTCTCTCAGTGGGAGAGCATTGTGGAGATAGTGATCACAATTCTATCTCCTTTACCATAGCATTGGAGAGGGATAGGAACAGACAAGTTAGGAGAGCATTTAATTGGAGTAAGGGGAAATATGAAGCTATCAGGCAGAAAATTGGAAGCATAAATTGGGAACAGATGTTCACAGGGAAATGCACAGCAGAAATGTAGCAAATGTTCAGGGGATATTTGGGTGGCGTTCTGCTTAGGTACATTCCAATGAGATGGGGAAAGGATGGTAGGGTACAGGAACTGTGGTGTACAAAGGCTGTTGAAAATATAGTCAAGAAAAAAAGCTTACAAAAGGTTCAAAAAACTAGGTAATGATAGAGATCTATAAGATTATAAGGCTAGCAGGAAGGAGCTTAAGAAGGAAATTAAGAGAGTCAGAAGGGGCCATGAGAAGACCTTGGCAAGCAGGATTAAAGAAAACCCCAAGGCATTCCACAAGTACAGGTGGCCCTGCTTTTCGAACATTCACTTTACGACAACTCGCTGTTACAAAAGACCTACATCAGTACCTGTTTTCACAAACCAAAGAGGATTTTCGCTTTTATGAGAAAAAGATGCCCACTTTATACGTGTGTTTACCCTGAGAAAGACTACAATGACCGTGAAGCCTTGTGTGGGCAGTTGTTTGTGCATGCGTACACGTGCGTATGCATGTACGTGCCGATTTTTTTTCTCCAAATCGATTTTGGCTCGCTGTCTTCAGGAATTTGTTAAGTGAAACTACACCAAACCTACAATATTTCTACTTTATATAGTGTGTATATTTATCATATCATTCCTGCTTTTATTACATGTTAGTGTTATTTTAGGTTTTATGTGTTATTTGCTTTGATTTGGTGGGTTATTTTTTTGGGTCTGGGAACGCTCAAAAAATTTTCCTATATAAATTAATGGTAATTGCTTCTTCAATTTATGACATTTCGGATTACAAACGGTTTCATAGGAACGCTCTACCTTCAGATTGCAGAGGAAACCTGTATGTGAAGAGCAAGAGGCTAAAACATATCAAGTGTGACAGTGGAAAAGTGTGTATGGAACCGGAGGTACTTAATGAATGCTTTGCTTCAGTATTCACTACGGACAAGGATCTTGGCGATTGTAGGGATGACTTACAGCAGATTCAAAAGCTTGAGCATATAGACATTAAGAAAGAGGATGTGCTGGAGCTTTTGGAAAGCATCAAGTTGGATAAGTCTCCGGTTCTGGACGAGATGTAACTCAGGCTACTCTGGGAGGCAAGGGAGGAGATTGCTGAGCCTCTGGCAATGATCTTTGCATCATCAATGGGGATGGGAGAGGTTCCAGAGGATTGGAGGGTTGCAGATGTTGCTCCCTTATTCAAGAAAGGGAGTAGATATAGCCCAGGAAATTATAGACCAGTGAGTCTTACTTCAGTGGTTGGTAAGTTGATGGGGAGGATCCTGAGAGGCAGGACTTATGAACATTTGGAGAGGCATAATATGAATACGAATAGTCAGCAAGGCTTTGTCAAAGGCAGGTCGTGCCTTACAAGCCTGATTGAATTTTTTTGAGGATGTGACTAAACACGTTGATGAAGATAAAGCAGTAGGTGTCATTTATATGCATTTCAGCAAGGTATTTGATAAGGTACCCCATGCAAGACTCATTGATAAAGTAAGGAGGCATGGGATCCATGGGGACATTGCTTTGAGGATCCAGAATTGGCTTGCCCATATAAGGCAAAGAGTGGTTGTAAATGGGTCATATTCTGCATGGAGGTCGGCGACCAGTGGCGTGCCTCAGGGATCTGTTCTGGGACCCCCTCCCCTTCATGATTTTTATAAACGACCTGGATGAGGAAATGGACGGATGGGTTAGTAAGTTTGCTGATGACACAAAGGTTGGAGGTGTTGTAGATAGTGTGGAGTGCTGTCAAGGTTACAGCAGGACATTGATAGGATGCAAAACTAGGCTGAGAAGTGGCAGTTGGAGTTCAACCCAGATAAGTGTGAGGTGGTTCATTTTGGTAGTTTAAATATGATGGCAGAATATAGTATTAATGATAAGACTCTTGGCAGTGTGAAGGACCAGAGGGATCTTGGGGTCCAAGTCCATAGGACACTCAAAGCTGCTGCGCAGGTTGACTCTGTGGTTAAGAATGCATACAGTGCATTGGTCTTCATCAACCATGGGATTGAGTTTAAGAGCCAAGAGGTAATGTTACAGCTACATAGGACCCTGGTCAGACCCCACTTGGAGTACTGTACTCAATTCTGGTCACCTCACTACAGGAAGAATGTGGAAACTATAGAAAGGGTGCAGAGGAGATTTACAAGGATGTTGCCTGGATTGGCGAGCATGCCTTATGAGAATAGGTTGAGTGAACTCGACCTTTTCTCCTTGGAGTGGCAGAGGATGAGAGGTGACCTGATAGAGTAGTATAAAATAATGAGAGGCATTGATCATGTGAATAGTCAGAGGCTTTTTCCCAGGGCTGAAATGGCTAATATGAGAGGGCACAGTTTCAAGGTGCTTGGAAGTAGGTACAGAGGAGATGTCAGGGGCAAGTTTTTTTTTGTGCAGAGAGTGGTGAGTGTGTGGAATAGGCTGCCATCAACAGTGGTGGTGGTGGATACAATAGGGTCTTTTAAGAGCTTAAAAAAGGTACATGGAGCTTAGAAAAATAGAAGGCTATGGGTAACCCTAGGTAATTTCTAAGTTGAGGACATGTTCTGCACAGCATTGTGGGCCAAAGTGCCCATGTTGTGCTATGTTTCTATGTGGATTTCAGTCAGGGGCTATTTTCTTCTCACAACTGTAACGATAATTTGCCTTGAACATGGTGAGCGATAGGAGATTCATGTGAGGAGAATGTTACTGGAAAAGTGGATCAATCTTGCAATTGCTCTGAAAGCTAGAAAAAAACATGAAGGACCAAGTTTTGTTACAAGAACATCTAAAAACATTAACCCTACAGAGAGAGCTTCAACATCTAATTACAGCAGATTGGTCAGATGAAT
This sequence comes from Hemitrygon akajei, assembly GCF_048418815.1. Taxonomy (NCBI): domain Eukaryota; kingdom Metazoa; phylum Chordata; class Chondrichthyes; order Myliobatiformes; family Dasyatidae; genus Hemitrygon; species Hemitrygon akajei. The sequence goes on from NC_133129.1 coordinate 177,992,085, forward strand.
TTAAACTATATCACAAAAATAACTGATCATTACAATAAAAAAAATTGAACTGAGTCAAACTGAATAGCAGATAATATACATCAAGAGTGGGCCACAAGGGTCTCAGACCTGCTTGGATAATTGTCAGGTTAATTGCTGAGAATGTGGTTTGATGGCATTTAACAATTAAACTCTTGCATTCTAGAACACATTTTCTTTTCAATGAGCCACCTCTGGAGCCTCCATTTATTGATTGTACTTGCTTGCCCATAACGATCAGTTAAAACATCTGATGGGAATACCCATCCCCACAGAATGTTTATATTTTTTATGCCATAATCATCCTACTGGCTGATAAGCAAGATTAAATCATCAATATAGAGCCAATTAAATAGACAAAAGTAAAAAAAACATACCATTTCTTTGTCCATCTGTTTGAACTGCAGCTCATTTAAAAGCACTCCTAACTCCACATCAGAAGGTGGTTAGTTCAAGTCCCAATCCAATAGCTTCAGCAAAAATTTCAAAGCCAATGCAATGTTTAGGAAGCTGAAATTAGACAAGTCCCTTGAGGAATGTAAAGGAATCAGCAAAGAATTTAAAACAAGGGATTAGGAGGTCTTAAAAGGGGCCATAAGATCTCCTCAGTAAGTAGAATTAAGGAGAATCCTGAGGCACTTTATAAGTAGCTTAAACAAAAATGGAAGGTGCACTCAAGGACAAAGGAGGGAATTCCTGTGAACTGCAAGCAGGATACATGGCCTCCAAATTCTCAGATGGCAGAAAATGCCTGCAACCCCTCAGCAGCTGACTAATCTATGCACCAGTTTCCCTAATATGGTAAATCAGTTATATTTTGGCTAAAACTAGAAATAAAAGCTTTTCGCTCCCCCCCCCAATGATAAACCCAATAACTAGGCTAGCATCATGTGCAAGTTTTCTTTTGAATGCCGAGCTTCACTAAAATAAACTTCCCAGTTACCTACAAATAACAGAAAAGCCAAGAAAAAAAGCTATATGTATGTAACTGGATACTACAAACTAATTGAGTTCATAAATATTCAAAAATTAATGAATCACTATATGTTTTATTTCAACATCATGCAGAATCAAGTCTTACTAAAGTAATGACAAGGTAACTGAAACAGAGATTATAAACAGACCTTGAGTGCTATAGACTCAATACAGATGTAGGGGTGCAATAATTGTCCCCTTGAATCAAAGCATTAAAATATTTTCAAGCATTACCATTTAGAGATCATGGATATCTACAGAACTTAGTGATAAAACAGTTACTATCCATCTCACCCTGGAAAATAATATCACAAAGGCACATATCATAACATTAAACTGAAAGTATTGGGAATTTGTGGATGGCATGCACATGAAAATGAGTTCAGTTTCTGCTCACAAGACAAGTGAAAGTGGAAATGGAGAACTGAATTTTTGCACACTAGCACTGTAAACTAGGACCCTTAAGTTGCAGTTACTTAACACACATAGCATAACAGAACTTCACAGGAACATAGAACAGTACAGCACAGGAACAGGACCTACAACACACAATGTTGGTGCCAAACCAATTAAATTAGTAATCAAATGGCTAACTAATCTCTTCTGCCTACACAGTCGAAAACCTTCCACTTTCCTCACATTCATGTGCCTATCTAAATGTCTCTTAAAAGTAATTAATGCATCTGCCTTTATCACCACTCCTGGTAGCACAGTTCTGGCACCCACCACTCTGTAACAAAAAACTTGCCCCTCACATCTCCTTTGAAATTACCCCTCTTGTCCCAAAAACATGCCCTCTGGTATTAGACATTTCAACCATGGGAAAATAATATTGTTTTTTTACTCTGTCTAAGCCTCTCATAATCTTATAACCTCTAACAGATCTCCCCTCAGCCTCTGCCGCTCAAGAGAAAACAACTGGAGCTTGTCCAACCCCTCATAATAATACACATGCCCTCTAATTCAATCAGTATTCTAGTAAACTACTTCTTCACCCTCTCCAAAGCCTCAGCTTTCTTCCTATCATAGGGCAACCAGAACTGTATGCAATACTTACTGAGACGGCCTGACAAGAGTTTTATAAAGCTGCAACATAACTCTCTGACTTTGGAACTCAATGCCTCAATAATGCATTTAACAAAATTTCAAAATCAACATGTATAGAGACATGTCAGGATAGATGACTAAAGCCTTGAGTCAATTTTGGTTGGTTTGATAGACTATTATGATAAATATTGTGATATAGTGAGAAGCTCTTGTATGCATGCTATCTAGACAGATCTTCCATACAAAAGTGCACTGTAGTAATAAAAACAGAATGCAAAATATAATGTTACAATTAGACCATAAGACAAAGAAGAATAAATAGGCTGTTCAGCCCATCAAGTCTGCTCTGCCATTCCATCACAGATGATTTGTAATCCCCTTCATCATTATTCTCCTGCATTCTACCTACAACCTTTGATGCCCTTATTAATCAAGAACTTATTAAGCTCCATTTTAAATATACCCAAGAAATTGGCCTCCACAGCTATCTGTGTCAATGAGTTCCACAGATTCACCACCCTCTGGCTAAAGAAATTCTACCTTATCTGTTCTAAAGGAACATCCTTCTATTTTGAAGCTGTGACCTCTGGTCCTGGAATCTTGCACTATTTGATACATCCTCTCCACATCCACTCTATCTAGGTCTTTCAATATTCAGTAGATATACCCCCAACATTTTTCTAAACTCCAGCAAGTATAAGCCCAGAGCCATCAAATGCTCCTCATACATTAATCCTTTCATTCACAGGATAATTCTTGTAAATTTCCTCTGGACCCTCTCCAATATCAGTACATCTTTCCTTAGTAATCCTTCCTTCCTGGTCACCAAGTCATTTCATCTGCAGAAATTTTCTGATGACTCAGCAACAGTTAGGAAGACAGAAGGATGAATATAGGATCTTGGTGGAGGAATTTGTCAAATAGTGCAAACGGAATCATCTGCAGCTCAACATCAGTAAGACACAGGAGATGGTGATGGGACTTTAGGAGGACTAAGCCTGCATTTCTCCCTGTTACTATTGATGATGAGGTGATGACCTTCAAGTACCTAGAGGTGCACCTGGATGACAGACTTGAGTGGAGCACCAACACAGAGACTGTGTAGAAGAAGGGCCAGAATCCCCTCTACTTTCTGAGAAGACTGAGGTCCTTTGGAGTATGCAGGCCTCCCCTTCACATGTTCTCTCAGTCTGTTCTCACCAGTATAATCTTCTATGTGTTCGTGTGCTGGGGCGATGGTATCAACACAGTGATGTAAACAGGCTCAATAAACTGATTAGAAAGGCTAGCTCTGTTATAGGAGTCAGACTGGACACACTGGAGGCTGTGGTAGAACAAAGGACACTATGGAAAATCCTGCCAATTCCGGACAATGTTTCTCACCGTCTGCATGCCACCTTGGTTGAACGGAGGAGCACTTTTAAAAATAGGCTGAGGCAACTGTACAGCTCCAAAGAGCGCTATTCTTACCCTCGGCCATTAAGTTTTATAGCTGGGGAAGTGACCCCTCCTGCTAGACTGTTTGTGGGTTTTTTTTAATTCTTTCTACTTCTCTTCTAATATTTATATCTGTGCACTTGTAATGCTACTGTGACACTGCCATTTCCTGTGGGATCAATAAAATATCAATCTCTATCTTAGATATGGGGTCCAAAACTGCTTAAAATACTCCAAATATAGTCTGACCAACACCGTATAAAGCTTCAGCATGCCATCCTTGCTTTTATATTGCTCTCAAAATGAATGCTAATCTGGCATTGTCTTCCTTTCTATTAACTCAACCTGCAAGTTTACCTTTAGAAAATCCTGCACAAGGATTCTCCCAAGTCCCTTGGCACCTCCTATTTCTGAATTTGCTCCCCTTTTAGAAAATAGTCTATGCCTTTATTCCTTCTACCAAAATGCATGATGTCCCTATGCTGTATATCATCTATTGCTTCTTTGCCCATTCTCCTAACCTGTCCAAGTCCTTCTGGTGACTCCTTGCCTTCTCAACACTACTTGCCCCTCCACCTATCTTTGTATTGTCTGCAAACATGGGCACAGAACAATCTATTCCATCATCCAGATCATTAACATATAATGGGAAAAGCAGCAGACTCAACACCAACTCCTGCAGATCACTAGTCACAGGCATCCAACTAGAAAAAGCCCCTTTTAATACCACTGTTTTCCTTCTGCCACTCAGCCAATCTTCTATCCATGCAATATCTTTCTTGTAATACCATGGGCTCTTATCTTGTTTAGCAGCCTCATGTGCGGTTCCTTGTCAAAGGCATTCTGAATATCCAAGTAGACAACATCCACCTATTGTTCTGAATTTCTTCCCATTTCATTAATTTAAGCATGCATTATCAAAAGAGTAAATAAATCCAACAGGAACCAAATGGTGAAAAAAATTACAAGGCAGGTAGTAGGTCCAAATATGGAATAGATTCATAGAATATCACAGCACAGAACAGGCCCTTCAGCTCATTTAGTCTGTGCCAAACCATTTATCTGTGTAGTTTCATCAACCCAGAGCCAGACTATAACCCTTCATACTCCTCACCTTTTCAAATTTCTTTAAGTGTTGAAATCAAGCTTGCATCCACACTGCTTGCACTGGCAGCTCATTCCACACACTCGTGTCCCTCTAGTGAAGAAGCCTACCCCATAACAGACCCTCCTGGTGCAGGTAGGTACAGGAGAATCCCGAAGTTTATGGGCACAGACAGAGTATAGGCCACTAGATAATGGGACAGAATAGATTGTTCTCAGATGTAACAGGAGCTTGTTGTGTTGAATGGTCTCCAATGCTGCAAGAAATATGAAAGACATTGCAAACATTTGGCAAGATTTGGTCTGGCAACTGAAAGTAACAAACTCCTGAGGTCAAAAAATTGACACATAAACAAAAACGCTGAAAACACTCAGCATCTCTGCAGGAGTAGTGTTAACGTTTCAGCACTGGGAAAGTCAGAAAGCAAGTTAGTTTTCAATTGTAGAGAAGGAACTTCTGCACACATACTGCACAAATGGAGAATTTTGTTACTTTTACTGCACATTCCCATCCTTGCTCTCGCTTTCAAATGGTCCTCCTCAGACTTATTCCTTTCCTATCTGGATTTCTGTTTCCATCTCAGAAGACTGGTTAGCAACCAACAGGAAAGAAGTACTTAGTGGAGTTGCCCAATCCAGTGATTTGATCCACTACTCTGTCAGATGTATATGGATTATCAACACTGTATTTGCCTAAACAGGCACAATTTCAAACAAGCTGGAAACTTAAGAGATGTATCATGATGAGCAACTCAAGTAAATTTGTAGCAATGTTCTAGTAAAAGAATGAGAAGCAAAATGATTAACTTTAAAGCAGGTGATAGAACAGACAGAAGTGGAATAAATATTTACATGTTATATATTTGGTAATTAATACGCAAAATGTGAAAATCAAGAAAAATCCTAAGTTGCCAAAGTACAACCTTATTTAACAAAATGCAAAAGCAACAGGATGTAGTCACAGAACAGTATATCATATCAAGGAAACTCTTGCAGCTGCATTTTGAGAAGCTGAAATTGATAATGAGTTATGAGCAGAAACAGAAACATTCAAATGCCTAGTAGTGCCTGTAACAAGTTGAAATACATCCCAGCACTGCTCCAAAGAGTCCTATACGAGGTTATTCTTACTCTTGGCCCTATAAAGAGCCAACATATAGCCTGGGATGTGATCTTGTAATCTTTGACTTGTAAACATTGTATACATCTTATTTTATGGCAACTTATTTTTATTCTTTCTTACTTCTCTTTGAATATTTGTATAACTGTGCACTTATAATGCTACTGAGACGCTGTAATTTCCTTTGGGATCAATAAAGTATCTATATTCTGTGCTCTGACTTATGAAGACAAGCATCCTTATGCCTCCTTCATCTCCAATTGCCACTTTCAGGGGACTATAGCCTTACAAGCTAATTTCTAAAGAAGAGTGAATTCAGAAATTGTACGTGCAGAGACTTGGGAGTCCTAATTCAGGATTCCCTTAAACTTACAGGTTGAGTCAGTAGGAAGGAAAGCAAATGCAATGTTAATTTCAATTTCAAGAAGACAAAAATATAAAAGAATGCATACAATGCTGAGGCTTTATAAGGCATTTGTCAGACCACATTTGAAGTATTGTAAGCAGCTTTGGGCTCCATGTCCAAGGAAGAATGTGCTGGCATTGAAGAGGGTCCAGAGGACATTTAGAAGAATTATCCAGAGAATGAAAGGGTTAATATATGAGGAGCATTTGATGGTTCTGGGTGTGTACATGTTGAAGTTTAAGGAATGAATGAGATATCATTGAAACTTAATGAATATTGAAATGCCTGGACAGAGAAGATGTTTCAAATAGAGGGTGAATCTTGACCAGAGGACACAGCCTTGGAATAGGACGTCTCTTTAGAATAGAGATGAAGAGGAATTTCTTTAGCCAGACGGTAGTCAATCTATGAATTCATTGCCACAACTGGTTGTGGAGGTCAAGTCACTGGGTATATTTAAAGTGAAGGTTGATAAGTTCTTGATTAGTAAGGACATCAAAGGTTATGAGGAGAAGGCAGGAGAATGGAGCTGAGGGGAAAAATAAATCAACCATAATTGAATGGCAGACCAAATGGCCTAATTCTGCTCCTATGCCTTATAGTAGTGCCTTGTATGTCTAGGACTGTATGACAGTATCCTTTCATTTCAACTTTCTTAACAGCTGTCCATTTAACAAAACTTTTGTCCTGTCCTGATTGCTGCCTAGCAATCATACATGTGGAGCACTTTGGTACAAGTTAACAAATTGTGTGAATAACCAGAGATGGTAATCCAAAAACAGAGATCATAGATTAATATTTAATCTATAGAGGCGGCAGGGTCTAGGCCCCAGAGCATATCAAAACGACTGAATCTGACGTTTGGATGACGATTTAGGCACCAGGCCACGTTGAAAAGGTCAGGGTGTTGGGCCCAACGCGAGGGTTGGGCCAGTTCAAATTGTGACTCCACTCTGTGCTGAACCAAGGGTCTGTGGATGGACTCTTTGTGGACTTCAGTTCGGGTGCTATTTGCTAGTGGTTATTGTTTGCATGATTTGTTTTGTTCCCTCTGTACATTGGGTGTTTGACAGTCTTTTTTAAAGGCTTCTTTTGGGTTCCTTTGTTTTGTGGCTGTTAGACTAATCTCAATGTTGTATAATCTATATACAGATATTAAACTTCAAGATTTCAAAAAGAAAAAAATCATCAAGACAGGGTGGTTTAGAGAACGATGTCTGAAGGGTGCAGTGATTAAAATCAAGATGTCCAAATTAAGATTGCACACATCAGATGTCTTTCTAGGGCCTCAAGTAGCAAAAGAGAGTTTTGCAATGAAGTGTTGCTGATTTCATCCCAGAGCACTTACTCCTACCTTGATGTAATTCTTCCACTCCTTACCCAGTTCCTTCCCACATATACCCATAACAAGCCTCCTTCCATTTGCAAGTTTGATCATTCCCAGCTCTCAACCAGTTCATTTTCACTATGGGCATCTAATCTTTCTAATTTACCTTCCCTTACCAGAAAGGCCTCAAAAGGGATATTTTACTTATAAACAATATATTAGCTATTAAAAGTTAGCTTCTCCTTGTTTACTATCATATTATTTAAGCTACCATTGCCAAAACAAATGTCATATCTTTGTAGTTTGCTTTATTCAGATTCAAGACCTTGGTTTTAGATTCAACAAAATTACTTTCGGACATTATATAAAATTCAATCATATAACATTGACTGTTCCCTAAACAACCCTTACCTATCAGGTTCACCTACCCCATCGTACATTAATAGAGCTAAAATAGTCTACTCTTTCACTGTTCCTCAACATACAGTATATTAATTATACCACATATTTTATGAACTCACCCTTCACACTGTTGCTACTAATTAGGTTTATAGGTAAGATTCTCTATGATATTTTATTGTTATAGTTTGATACATCTCTACATTCCCCGATCTAAATTATGCCTACAAATGTCTCTGGTGGTTTTCATTACCCAAATTGATTCTCTCCTGTTCTTGTTTTTCCATTTTAGAACAGAGAACAGTACAGCACAGTAACAGATCCTTCGGCCCATAATGCTGTACTAAATCAGTTTAGCTAGCTGTTTGATTACTAATCTCTTCTGTCTACAGAACATCCATATCCTTCTGTTTTCCTCACATTCATGTGCCTATCTAAACATCTCTAATATATCTGCCTCAACCACCACCCCAGGCAGCACATTTCAGGCACCCATCACTCTGTGTAAAAAAAATCTGCCCCTCACATCTTCTTTGAAATTATCCACTCCCACCTCACATCTTAAATGCATGAGCTCTGGTCATTTCATTTTAACCCTTGGAAAAAGGTATTGTCTGTCCACTCTATGCCTTTCATAATCTTATAACCTCTATCAGATCTCCCATCAGACTCTGTAGCTCCAGAGAAAACAACCAAAATTTGTCCAACCTCTCATTATAGCACATGCCCTCTAATCCATGTAACATCCTGGTAAACCTCTTCCACACCATCTCCAAAGCCTCAACATCCTTCCTATAACGGGGCAGCCAGAACTGTATGCAATACTCCAGATGCTGCCTAACTAGAGTTTCACATAAATATAACTTCCAGACTTTTGAACTCAATGCCTCCTTGACTAGTAAAGGCAAGCATGCCTTTATTAACCATTCTATCAACCTGTGCGGCTCTTTCAGGAGCTATAAACCAGCCTGTCTGCAACGTTTCAATCTTAACCTTAATCTCTGTGCAACATTGTTTCAATGTTAGCACCTTTGTTGCAAATATTATGTGCATTCAGATTATTCTCTTGCACAATGAATAAATAAATTAAAATGCTTAGCCTACCCTATCCGCCCCATCACCACCCCCACTTTGCTGGAAATTTAAAAAATCTCCAAAGAACTTCCACACAGAACATTAAACAAGAAATTCTATGGATGCTAGAAGTGACACAAAATGTTGGAAGAACTCAGCAAGCAGGCAGCAACTATGGAAAAAGAGTGTACAGTTGCCGTTTCAGGCCGAAACACTTCTTCAAGACTGGAAAGGAAGGGGGAGGGGAAGGAGGATACCAAGAAGGTGATAGGTGAAGTCAGGTGGGTACAGAAAGTAAAAAGCTAGAGAGAAAGGAACCATATAGGAGGACAGTGGACCACAGGAGAAAGGGAAGGAGAGGGGACCCAGAGGGAAGTAATAAACAGGTGACAAGAGGGAAAAGGCCGAGTGGGGAATAAAAGAATAAGGGGAGGGATTTTTTTAAACTGGAGGGAGAAATCGATATTCATACAATCAGGTTGAAGGCCACACAGAAGCCATCGTGGCACAAGAGGACCGTGGACCGACATGTCAGAACAGGAATGGAAAGCGTAATTTAAATGATTGGTCACTGACGGACGAAGCAGAGCTGCTCGACAAAGCAATCCCCCATTTACCAATGTACAGGAGGCCGCATCAGGACCACCAGACACAATAGACAACCCCAGCAGATTCACAGGTGAAGTGCTGCCTCACCTGAAAGGACTACATGGGGCTCTGAATGGGGGTGAAGGAGGAGGTGAATGGGCAGGTGTAGCACTTTGGATGTTTGCAGGGATAAGTGCCAGAAAGGAGATTAGTGAGAAGGAACGAATGAACAAAGGATTCACTGAGGGAGCAATCCCTGCAAAAAATGGATCGGGGGTGCGGAAATATGTTTGGTGGCAGGATCACTTTGGGGATGGCAGAAGTTGTGGAGAATAATGTGTTGGATGCAGAGGCTCATTTGGTGGTAGATACATGAAAGAGGAACTGCTCACTGTTAAGGCAGCAGCAAGATGGGGTGAGTGCAGATGCTCAGGAAATGGAGGAGATGCGAGTGAGAGCAGGATCAATGATAGAGAAAAGGAAACTCCATTCTTTTAAGGAGGAGGATATCTCTGACATCCTGGAAAGCTGCATCCCTGGGGACAGATACAGTGGAAATGAAGGAACTGAGAAAAGAGAATAGCATTTATTTATTTTAAACACAGGAGACAGGAAGAGGTATAGTCAAGATAACTGAGGGAATTGGTACGTTTATAAAAGATAACACTCAACAATTTATCTCCAGAGATGGAGACAGACAGAGATTGAGAAAAGGAAGGGAGGTGACAAATGGACCAAGTGAATTTATGGGGAGGGTGGAAGTTGGAGGCAAAGTTGATGAAATTGAGGAGCCCAGCACAGGTGCAAGAAGCAACACCATTACATTAATATAGTGGAGGAAGAATTAGGGAGCACTAACAGGGAAGGCTTGGAACATGGACGTTTAAACGTAGCCAACAAAAAGGCAGGCATAGCTAGGGCCTTTGGTTACCCCTCAAGTCTGGAGAAACAGGGAGGAAATGAAGGAAAAATTGTTGAGGGCAAGGACCAGTTCTGCCAGACAGAGGAGGGTGGTGGTGGAGTGGATCTAGTTGGTTCTTTTATGGAAGAAGCGGAGAGCTTTAAAGCCTTCTTGAAATGGGGGATAGAAGTATATGGGGACTCGATATCCATGGTTAAAATGAGGTGGCAGGGCCAGGGAATTGAAAGTTAGTGAGGAGATCGTAAGTCTGAGAAATGTCATGGATGCAGGAGGGAAGGGACTGAACCAAGGGAGAAGGGATTGAATGGAGTCAAGGTATGAGAACATGAGTTCAGTGGGACAGGAGCAGCGACAATGTGCCTACCCTATTTTATATAACGTACTTCACCAAAGTCAAATAAACCAAAAATTAAAGCTTCATCCATTCATAGACATCAGTCCAATGTGTTTATCCAAGCAGTACTAGTCATAAGATATTTCTTTTGTTTTGCAAATTATAATGCACTTTAATTCTGAATTATGATTAAGATGATATTTAGTCACACAACAAGCTTTGCCAATGTCAGAAAAGGAATGCAGTCTGTTAACCAATTTAACGCTTGTAATTTTTGATTAAAAGCCTGTTGAGATTGCAATTCACTGTTCACAGATCCAAAATTATAACTATAAAAGGGCTCTGAAGGCACACTCTGTTTTTATTAAGTGATATCTGAATAGCCGGATGGTTTTGAAATTTGGAAGAAGTTAACATTTTAATATAATCAGCATATAAGAAGCATTCAGGTTTATGGATGGTTCCCAACAAATATGTCTTTGCTTGAGACTCAAATTGAAAAATACACATAAAGTTCACTCTTCTGGATTTCTACAGCACATTCCTTAATTTATGCTTTGGATGTGATCCAGTCAACTCTAGTTTATAGATGATTAAAAAAATGGCCTTGTACTTGACAGGAAGGAGAAAAGCTTTCAACTTCAAGAGGATATAGATTGTCTATCATTTGGGCAGAAGAGCTGCAAATGGAGCTTAATCCAGAGGAGTGCAATTAACTCATTTGGGAAGGTACAAAAAGGCAAGAGAAAATACAATTACTCAGAGGACACAGACGTGCAAAGGAACAAAGGAGCCTTTGAGTGTTTGTTCATAGACCAATAAAAGTAACAGGTGGAGTAGGTGGCTATAAGACATATGGGATGCCTTAGTTATAAGAGAAAATAAGGTTATGCTAGAATTACAAACAGTACATGTTAGACCAGGACTTGAATGTTATGTATTTGCCACATGTCAGATGAGTCTTCACCAGAGAGGGTGCAGAGTGGTTTATGAGGATCTTGGCAGGTTTGGAAACTTTTAGGCTAAAGGGGACTAAATCAAAGTGTATGAGGCCTGGCTGTAGGAAACAAGAAGGATCCTTTTCTTCTAGAAGGTAAAGTCTAAAATTAGAGGGTTTCCCCAAAATGTGAACAGTAGCAGGCCTGGAAGGGGTTTGAGGAAGAAATATCTTATACTAGAGTAGTCCTGGACACAAACTCAATTCCTAAAAGAAGAACAAGATAGGAAGCTTCATAATTAACGAGTGTTTGGATGTCTATATTACTGAGGTCCAGGATCTCTCTCCCTCTCTCAACTGACACCGACATTAACAGGCAAACAGCATCCTTCCAGTACTTCTAGTCCTTTATTTTCTTTCCATGATGAATGTTACTCTTCCCTAAATGTGTCAATGCCATTGTCTCCATTGTAATTCCATATGACAGCACATTCCACATTCATATCAATATTGAGTTCTTCAGCTTCACTCAATACATCACAACCAGATATTACACATCCTCTTCTTGGGATCAGTCTAACTAAATTAACATTGTTTTCCATAATCAATTTTCAGTACTTTTTAAATACAATTTCAATAATAAGAGTATTTTACCAATCATCAGACACCCAGTCCTTTAATGACATATTCTAAACATATTCAAATTAAAAATAAACTCAATTTTCATGTCATCTTCACAGTTGAATAATAAATTATTTACAGTCTATAAACATTTCAGACTTATTAAAGTCACTTAATCAAAAGGAATATGGTGAAATTGTACAAAAGCTGTTGAGATTTTGAATTGTTTAAATACTCCAAAAAAATATAATTACTTAAAAGATAATCACAAAGTTATCAACATGATAATTAACTAACTTACTAATTTCCTTTGAAGAAAATCTTTCTTCCATACCCCATGCAGCAATTGTGCAATCAGTCACAACATGGTCTTTAAGCAGCTTAGTGAGCTACTCAACAAATAACTAAACACTAACTTCATTCAGTTTAAGGCAGTGCTCTCATCTCAGGGCAATTAAGAATAAATGCCAGATCTGTTGGTGATATCACATCTCAAGAATGAATTTTTTTTTAGAAGTTGGACTTCACTGGTAAATAAATTGCACTGGCAGTGTTGAATCAATGCCTTGGCAGGAAAGAAACAAACGTTTCCAAATGAAATTTCATCTTCTACTAATTCTATGTACTCACAAAAATCAAAACTCCAATTTAATGCAGCCTTTTACATACTGATCTTCCAAATAACAGTTCAGTTTTAAGGTTTGAAATTATAAATTGAATAATTCTCAGAAAGCAACGAAATAAACTATATAAAATTGCTCCTTATTTTAGCAGGTCATATATTTATTGGAATATGATGAACAGGGTGGGTGATGTGGCAGTTAAACAATTCGGAAGACTGGATTAACAATACAGGGAAGAGACCACAGTTCAAATCCCAAGACATCAACTATAAAATTTAAATTCTGACAATTAGTAACTTATGGAAAAAAATGCTTTTAGTGATAACTAGATTGTTGCAAAACAGTCATATGGGAAAGGAAATGGGACACCTGATATGCTCTCTGTGCAATTTTTTAAGATCCTCTGAAATTGCTCACCATGTTACAATACATAGTTCAAGTACAGTACAATAAACATTGACCTTGTCATTTACATCCAGATATTTTTTTAAATCCTCTGCATATCCTAATTACATTTCATCTTGTGCAACTAAATTCATGTCAGATTTGCAGATCAAAGTTAATGTAAGCTATATAGATATTTACAATTTACAGTTTTGTAGCAATACACAAAATACTTGAGGAACTCAGCAGAACAGCATCCAAAGAGGAAAATGAACAGTTAATGGTTTGGGCTGAGATCCTTCATCAGGACTGGAAGGAAAGAGGGCAAAAAGCAGAATAAAAGAATGGAGGGGATGGTGAGAAATACAGCAGCACGAGCAGGTGGGTGACAGCTGAATCCAGATGAGAGGGGGAAGAGACAAAGTGCTAAAAAAAAAGATGCAACTTGATAGAAGAGGACAATGAACTTGGAATAAAGTGAAGGAGTGAAGTGATGGGAAAATCATGAAAGCAGGGAAGGGGAAAGAGAAGCAGTAAGAGGAGTTACAGGCCAGAGTGGAGTGTTTAATGGAAGTTGGAAATATCGATTTTGATGTCATCAGGTTGGAGATTACCAAAACAGAATATTACCACAACAGTTCCTTTAATCTGCAGCTCAGCAGTAAACAAGGCCATAGACAGACACATCAATATGGAATTGGGAAGTGGAATTAAAATTGCTGGCCACTGGGAGATCCAAGATATTACAGCAGATGGAACAAAGGTACTTGGTGAAGCAATTCCCTAATCTGCATCATCAGGTCTCGCAATGTAGAAGAGGCCTCACTAGGTGCATCAGATGCAATAAACGACATTCATGGATTCACACATGAAGTGCTGCCTCATCTGGAACAAAGGCTTAGGGTTCTGATGAAGGAGAAAGTGTCAAGGATGGTGTAACACCTACACACTTGTAGGGATAAGTACTTGGAGTGGGATCGGTGTGGAGGGAGAAATGGACAAGGGAGTTGCCAACAACCCAATCCCTGCAGAAATCAGAGAGGGGAGGGGAAGATGTTCCAGATGGTAGGATCCTGTTGGAGATGGTGGAAGACGCAGAGAATGATTTGTTGGATACAGAGGCCAGTAGAATGGAAGGTGAAGACAATGGGGACCCTACCCCTGATCTGTTGGTAGTGATGAAGCAAGGGGGTGACATGCACAAAACAGGAGATGCATGTGAGGGAACACCCTATTATCTGCCTAAAAAAAAATCTTGGAAAGCAAAGTCTCATCATACAAACAGATACAGCAGAAATTGAGGAACTAACAAAAGTAACATCCTTGCAAGTGAAAGGGTGGCAAGAAGTGTAGCCGAGGTAACAGCTGGAGTCAGTGGATTTGTAAAAATTGTCAGTAAATAATTTGTCTCTGGAGATGGAGACAGAGAGATCAAGCAGTGTCAGAGATGGACCAAGTGAATTTGAGGGTGGGATGGAAGTTGGTGGTAAATCTGATTAAACTGACAAACCCTGCATGGGTGCAGGAAACAGCACCAATGCAGTCATCAATGTAGCGGAATAACAGTTGTGGAGCATTACCAGTGCAACATTTTATACATGACTTGCATCTAATGATTTGCATATCTTGCTTGATCTAGTAGGCAGTACTTATAGATATGGGGGAGATGAAGTGAAAGAACCCCATTTTTTAAATGATCCTGTACCAACCCGATCAGTCATCATAGTAAATGTTTGAACATTTACCAAGAATTGCAGCTGAAATTCTAAACATTTAAGTTTAGCCCAATAATACAAAAACCTTAGATAAATCTTATGTTTCAGAATTCAGACAAATAATGTTTATTACAAATCTGCTTTAAGATAAACAGTATTTGGTATTGTTTGAATAAATTATAAAAGCAAGATTTCAAACTAGTGTGGGTCATAGATAAATAAGAATTTATAAATAAAGAAGCTCTTTGCTGTAGAGTGCAATTGGCATGCTTTGCTATGTTCACAATCAGGACTTAAGAGAACGTATTGGGGCTTAAGTAAATTTCTTTTTCTGTCACATCTTTGAAACCCCAGTGGAATATCAGATCTGAATTGCAAGATTCAGTAAAACAGATCAGCTTTCCAAAGTTCAGTATTTCCAGAGAGATCTTTCTTTTTATTGAGAAACTAAAGGCAGTCAAGGCTCAGTGTACACATGACCAAGAAGGTTTAAGAAAAGAAGGCATGTCACAAAGTATAAACATGAGAAAAACCTCCATCTTAAAATTAAGAAATTCAACAATTCCAAACTTCTAGCAAGTACGAGCATACTGCTTCTCAATAACAAAATAGTGATGTGGAGAAAACAAAGAAGAATTGTGAAAGAATTTGTGGAAAGCTTAACGAAACTACTGCATATTGTTGTATTGTGATAATCTCTCAGTATTATTACAGAGATATTTTAGAGTTGAAAAGGGGAAGTAGCTTTCATGCTAAAACTTGTTCAGGAATGCAAAAAAAGCTTTTGTAAGTATTTTCCCTGATCCAAGTGTATTCAAGCTAGTAGTAAAAGACCTGGCTTTCATAGGTAACTAAGACATTTTGAGGAAAAGCTGAGCTTTCCTGGAAACAGCTCCACAGCAGATACATAACATCAGGGTAGGTAGAAATGATCAAACAGCAAACTAATAGATATTTAAACAATGCAAAGCCACATCTCATTCATCATGGATTACAGCTCAGATCACACCATTATAAAGCTTCTTTGATAATGGGCAGAATTTAATTCAAATACTGAGGAGTAACAACTATATGACAACCAAAAAGATTTAAACAACAAAATCCAAATTTATCCTATTGGCATGAAAAAAGGATAAGGTAATAATCAACATAACAGAAATGGATAAACAATGTGAATACCAGTTCACTCCAGTTGACCTTGCACATTAAAAAATAAACAAAATTAAATGAAACTTTGAACCATAATTTAGTGAAACTGCAGATGCTGAAAATCCAAGCAACTCTCAAAATGCTGGAGGAACTCAATAAACCAGGCAGCATCTATGGAAAACAGTAGTCGACATTTCTGGCCAAGACCAAAAGGTGTAGCCATGAGCACTCACATGGGTCCTGTCTATGCCTGCCCTTTTTGTCGGCTATGTGAAACAGCCTATGTTCCAAGCCTGCTCTGGTATCACTCCCCAACTTTTCCTACGCGACACTGACAACTGCATTGGTGCTGCTTCCTGGACCCATGCCGAGCTCATCAACTTCTTCAGCTTTGCCTCCAACTTCCACCCTGTCCTCAAATTTACCTGGTCCATTTCCAACACCTCCCTCCCCTTTCTCAATCTCTCTGTCTCCATCTCTGGAGACAGCTTATCTAGTGATGTCTATTATAAACTCAACTGACCCTCACAGCTACCTGGACTATGTCTTCCCAGCGTATTATGTGTAAAAATGCCATCCCCTTCTTTCAATTCCTCCATCTCTCTGGATCTGCTCTCAGGATGAAGCTTTTCATTCCAGAACTAATGAAAATTAGTTCCAAGCCTCCCTCAAATAAAGGGGCTTTCCTACCTCTACCATCAACGCTGCCCTTAACTGCATCTGTTCCATTTTCAGGACGCCTGCCCTCACCCCATCCTCCTTCCACCTCTCCAGGGATAGAGTTCCTCTTATCCTCACCTACCACCCCACCAGCCTCCGTGTCCAGCTCATAATTCCGTAACTTCTGCCATTTCCAGCAGGATCCCACCACCAAGCACACCATCTGCTTTCCACAGGGATTGCACCCAGTGTAACTCTCATGTTCATTCATCCCTCCCCACTAATCACCCTCCTGGCACTTATCCTTGCAAGCAGAACAAGTGCTATACCTGCCCTACACCCCCTCCCCTCACTACCATTCAGGGTCCCAAACAGTCCTTCCAGGTGAGGTGACACTTCACCTGTGAGTCTGATGGGTTACCTACTGTATCCAGTGCTCCCGGTGTGGCATCCTGTATATCAGTGAGACCCAACGCAGATTGGGAGACTGCTTCTGCCAGAAAAAACTGGACCTCCCAATGGCAACCCATTTTAATTCCACTCCCATTCTCATTCCAACATGTCAATCCATGAGCTCCTCTACTGTCGCAATGAGGCCACACTCAGGTTGGAGGAGCAACACCTTATATCCCATCCGGATAGTCTCCAACCTAATGGCATCAGCATCAATTTCTTGAACTTCTGGTAATGCCCCCCATCCTCTTCACCATTCCCCATTCCCATTTTCCTCTCTCACCTTATCTCCTTATATGCCTACACCTCCCTCTGGTGTTCCTCCCTCTTCTTTCTTCCATGGCCTTCTACCTCTTCAATCAGATTCCCCCTTTTCCATCCCTGTATTTCTTTCACCAATCAAATTCCCACTCTTTACTTTTACCCTTCCTCCTTCCCAGTTTCACCTGTCACCTCGTGGTTCTTCCTCCCCACCCCACTTTTTTTTTTACTCTGACTTCTTCAGTCCTGATGAAAGGTCTCAGCCCAAAACATTGACTGTACACTTTTCCATAGATGCCACCTGGCCTGCTGAGTTTTTCAGCATTGTGTGTGTTACTTATTTTTGACCTCCTTATTTTACACTTTTCCTCCCTAACTCACTGCCTTTGTCCATAACGGAGTTTGATTATAAGATTCTTCACAATCACAGATTCAAAGTAAGGAAACTGGAAATTTCACTTTACAACACAGGTACACCTCAAAGATGTGTGCTTTGTCTACTGCTCAACTCTTTCTACACCAGGGGTTCCCAATCTGTTTTACTCCATGGGCCAATACCATTAAGCAAAGGGTCCATGAACCTCAGATTAGGAACCCCTGGTCTACACTCATGACTGTGCGGCTAGTCACAGCTCAAACACCATCTAGAAATCTGCTGATGACACAACTGTTGTTAGTAGGATCTCAGATGGCAACAAGAAAGTGTACAGGAGCAAAGTAGATGAACTAGTTGAATAGTGTCACAACAACCTTGCACTCAACTTCACCAAGACCAAGGAATTGATCGTGAACTTCAGGAAAGGGAAGTCAGGAGAACATACAACAATCATCACTGAGGGGTCAGCAGTGCAAAGGGCAAGCAGTTTCAAGCTCCTGGATCTCAACATTTCAAAGGATCTATCCTGGGCTCAACATATTGATGCAACCACAAAGAAGGCACACTAACAGCTATACTTCATTAGTTTGAGGATATCTGGCATGTCACCAAAGATTCTAACAAATTTCTACAGATGTACGGGAGAATATTCATACTGGTTACACTGCCATCTGGAATGCAGGCCCCAATGTGGAGGATTGCAAAAGTATTGTAGATTGTAGTTGTGTTGTAGATTCAGCAAGCTCCATCACTGACACAAGCCCCCTCATCATAAAAGTCATTTTCAAGAGGCAGTGCCTCTATAAAGCACCATGCATCATTAAAGACCTTCACTATCTAAAATATGAACATTAACACACTACCTTTTTTGCACTATTATTACAACTTAGTGCAAAAAAAGGAATAGTGTGCTAATAGTTATTGCAACTTACAGTATTGTATGTCTTGCATGGTACTGTACAAATTTTACAAATGTCAGTGATAATAAGCCTAATTTTGATTGTGGACAGCGATGATCTTGAAAGACAGCTTTATAGAATCTAAATTGAACGCAATTACTAACTATCTCGACAACTGAATTATAGAATCTTCCAATGAAGAATTAATGTTCTGTGAACAGAACTTCAACTTTAAATATTCCAATCAACAAATAAATGTGGGACTTGGATCATCAGGTTGTGTATTTGTTTCACTCCAGAAAATAAATATCAAACTTAAGGTGACACTGTCAGAGATTTCAAATGAGATTACAGCACAGTACAGGCCTTTGGGCCCACAATGTTGCACTGGCCCTTTAACCTACTCTACTATCAACTATTCCCTCCCATAGGCCTCCCTTTTTCTTGCATCCAAAATGCCCCCAAAGTATCTGCTTCCACCCCCCAGCAGCACACTCCACACTCCCAAATCACTCACTGTGCAAAAATCCTACCTTTGACATCGTCCCATAGTCTCCTCCGATCATTTTAAAATTATAGGTTTCCCCCGCCATTCAAAGGTAGAGCGCTCCTATGAAACAGTTCATAAGCCAGAATGTCGTAAAGTGAAGTAGCAATTACCATTTATTTATACGGGAAAAATTTGTGAGCGTTCGCAGACCCAAAAAATAACCTACCAGATCATGCCAAATAACACATAAAACCTAAAATAATAGTAATATATAGTAAAAGCAGGAATAATCTGATAAATACAGAGCCTATATAAAGTAGGAATACTTTTCTGCAATCATTGCAGCACTGTCCACCGCAGCACAAATCTGACGCAGGCACTCTCGGCAAAAACACTTGACACAGGAGCTCTCGGCAGCACTCGCGACAAAAACACTCGGTGCAAGTGCTCTCGGCAGAAGCACTCTCTCCAATAACCTTTAAGCTATGAAGCTGCCAAATCAAACCAAATAACACGTAAAAATACACAGCCTATACAAAGTAGAAATAATGTATGTACAGTGTAGTTTCACTTACTGAAATCGGGAAGACAGCGAGCACACTGATGATGGTGTATTAGGCTAAGTCATCAGAGGTTGGAGTGGTGGGACACTGGGATGTCACCTCATCGTCGCCTGTTTCCATCAGGGCAGGCAGGTCACCTTCTTCTATGTCTGCCTGCCTCAATGTCAAAGGTCGAGGCTCATCATCTGATGTGGAAGACTTGAAAAACGACAGCATGCTTGACTGCTTAGCCTCGCGCATTTTTCTATCATACAGTTCTTTGTAAGCACTCAAACCATCTTGCAAATATATCCTAAACCTACGTACCCTTTCAAAATAAAAGTCATAATTTTCTGCAATCATTGCAGCGTTGTCAATCGCAGTGAAAATCTCACGCAATTGCTTCACGTTCAGTTCCTGGACGACTTCACTTTCAGGTCATTCGTTACTGTGTTCGGTTTCAATTCAGAATCAGTTTATTGTCATTTAGAAACCACAAATGCAACGCAGTTAAAAAATGAGACAACGTTCCTCTAGAATGATATCACAAAAGCATATGACAAAACAGACTACACTAGAAAATCCACATAACATTTGGCAATCCCCAGTCCAGAGTCCGGAGAGGCTGCTGCGTATTAATATTGTTATCCTTCCCTCTTCATCAGCTCGTCATCTGTCAGTTTTTGGTCATGGGATGCCAAAACCACTTCAACATCATCTTCGTCAACTTCCACAAACCCAGCCTCCTTAGCCAAACTCACTATATCCTTACTTCGTTCACCACGATCGAAACGCTTAATTATGTCTAGTTTTGCGCTAAGTGTAACACCTTTATGTGCTCTTTTAGGCTTTTCGGATACCTTAGAACTCATCTTGCTAACGGATGCACAAAATAAATCGACATAAAGCACAGATGATCACAGGCACGTGTTTAAGCAATGCCGGCTAGAATGCAGTTCCAGGGGAGGAGCTTGGCTGCTTGGCGCGCGCTGCCTTTTTTCGTAACAGTGAGAACACCTTCTGTTAGCGAAAACAGGTAACTAATGTAGGTCTTTCATAACAGTGAGGTGTCATAAAATGAACGTTCAAAAAACAGGGGACACCTGTACGTTCCCTCTCCCCTTATAGTAGATGCAATGGATGCGATATTATTTCAGCACCAATAAAGCCCACAAGTTATACCTCAAGATGTCGGGAGGTAGGTAGGTAGATTCTTCTCTAAAGTCCACTGTTGACTTGGAAACATATCATCACCAGGTTTACATCTTTGAAATCCCTACCCAACAATGATCTGGACATATCTGATATAGTTCACTGCCTGTTCAAGAACAATTAGGGAGGTACAGTAACTGTTGGTTTTGAGTGTGAGTGGCACCCAAACTTTGAAAAGTGATTTAAAAAACTTTTCTTTTCAGATGAGTTATGGAAATTTTCCATGGCAAACTTCTAGCCATTGGCTGGTAATACTAAAGACATTGCTGTTTGTGGGATTTTGCTACGTATTGCCTTCATTACGGTAACTACATAGAAATAACAAAGATATGAAGTACTTTGGATCACCTTGGCATTGTGAAAAGATGCAAAACAGTGGTGGCACAAGTTAATGCTGGTGCCTCAATTCAAGATGTGAGTGCTGCCTTTGTGGAGTTCTGCCTGCTGTGCTGAATGCTCTAGTTTCCTCTCATATCACAAAAGTGTGCCAGGTGGCTTGTCTGAAGTATCCTTTAATGTAAGAAGGGGCAAAAAAAAATCAAAAGGGTATTCGTGAACATGTGAGTGCAGTTCCAAATCAGCCAACTGCCCTTCATCTGTACTGCAACGTGCAAGTAAAATAAAGACTTCGATATAAATTTGTAATAATCAACAATTTTGCCTAAAGGTATCAAAAACATTAAGCAATCTTTATGTCTTTGCATTAAAATGTAATTGTAAGGAGCACAATGAAAACAATTAAAACCATACAACTTGGGAAACAATTAATTAGCACCGTAACAAACACGAGAAAATCCCACATGAATTTTACGCGGGTAACCTGTCAATTTAACGCAAATTAACATCAAACAAACGGTTTGCCTTAGGAACAAAGACGTACACTGTTATAATACTCGTTTGGATTGAGTTGCTGTCGACTTAAGAGTTCTCGTCAAGTGTTTCAAACTTTTACAAGTCCCGGCAACAGAACTCGTGTGATTCGTGTAGACCACGCCTACTTTTGCAAACTCTTAAAATGTTTTTCACTCTTATTAACAATAAAAAGTCAAACGCCAATCCCTGAATTGACATCAACGAGCTTTCTCAAACAGTTTGCAATCACGATGGAATTGTTTATATATTTTTAAAAGGAATGGACAAAAATAAGGAACGATGGAAACAAAAATTCACTAAAGGCCCTGATCTGAATCCTGTTCAAGAACAGCTTTTTATCTTTCCCCGACCCCTGTGGACATGTTATCAATTGCGATCAGGAGGGAAATAATCATTTAATAATACCTGGAACTTGGAGAAAATGAAACTGAAAATAAGTAACTTTGAGATAAATTACTGGAAAAGGCAGTGGCCCAACCGCCTCGGACTCCCCTGTCACTTGGAAAGTGTAGCAGGCCTCGAAGCCCCCTACTCGATTTTTCCTATCGCCGTTAGATAGTGCGGAAGGTTGGCAGGCGGGGGGGAAGGAACACGTTCAAGCCCAGCCAGTCCTTCCAAACACACACACACACACACACAGAGGCGCCTCTCAGCCCGTCCCCACTTTCCTCACCTGGATTTGACGCCGCTCCCCGACCGGTCGTACGGCCACGCTTGCCCGCCTGTGACCAGCGGGTCAGTGAAGTTGGGCGCCGTGTAGTTCCTGTCCATGTTCCGAGTGTGCGCGGCGCTGGCGGGCGGGCGGGCGGGAGGCCCGGCCCTCACATGCCTCGCGCGGCCGTCGGGAGCCGCAGTCGTGGCGCGGGCGCGGGGCCTGCGCTGGCTCCGGACGAGAGCGTGAGTGAGTGAGTGAGTGTGGGGGGGCGGATATCCTCGCTATCCAAACGGGCCTCACTTTCTGATTTCTTTCTCTCTTCCCCCCCCCCACCCACACCCCCCCCTCCAACGCTGGTTCTTCCCA
Organism: Hemitrygon akajei; assembly: GCF_048418815.1. NCBI lineage: Eukaryota > Metazoa > Chordata > Chondrichthyes > Myliobatiformes > Dasyatidae > Hemitrygon > Hemitrygon akajei. The sequence continues at coordinate 178,015,052 of NC_133129.1, forward strand.
GGATGCACCTCCTCCTGCTCCAGACTTGGGCAGGAGGGAGCGGAGCGGGCGTAAGGGAAGCCAAACGTGCGAGCGTCAGGAATTGGGGAGGGACAAGCCTTGTGGCAGACTGCTGCCTGATTGTCCAGGCCCACCGTGCCGAAGCATCTTTATAACGTTCCACCGCTCAAACTGTACTCTCCCCGGCTCTCCTGACTCTCCACCTGCCTGGACCCCACCGTGCAGGATTTGGTTGTTAATGTTATATGTTGTCCGGTCTCATATTGCAGGATTTGGCAATAGTATTTGTTTCCAAAGACTATTAATTCTCGGATGTTGTATGGTCTCATATTATAGGGTTTGGTAATAAAGCTTGCTAATGCTTTGTAATGCAGGGTTGGTAATAATTTATTTACAATGCTTGCTGATGCTTGAGTATCTAATCTCATAACACAGGGTCTGGTAATAGTTTGCTTTCTAAGCTTGCTAACACTTTGATGTTGTCTGGTTAGTAATTTGGATTATTGCTGTCACGTGTTTTAAGGTATAGTGAAAAACTATTTTGCATGGCATCGCATTTAATCACATCAGTACATTGAGGTAATACAAGGAAGAAGCAGTAACTGGAAATGTTACATTTAGATAGAGTGGATGTAGTGAGTAAGTTTTGGACCAGAAGACACATCCTCCGAATAGAGAAACATTCATTTAGAACAGAACTTAGAAGGAATTTCTTTAGCCAGAGAGTGGTGAATCTGTGGAATTAATTGCCAAGTCACTGAGTATATTTAAAGTGGAAGTTAATAGGTTCTTGATTAGTCAGGGCATCAAATGTTATGAGGAGAAGACAATAGAATGGGGTTGTTTGGGTATAATAAATGAACCATGATGTAATGTAGTCTTGTTGGGCCAAATGGCCTAATTATGCTCTAATACCTTATGGTTTTATTTACAGAGTAAGTACTGCAGGCAGACAATAAAGAGCAAGGCTATGACGAAGTAGATTGTGAGGTCAAAAGTCCATCTTATCAAAGGGACTATTCAGTAGTGTTATAACAATGGGATGGAAGCTGTTCTTGGGCCTGGTGATATGTGCTTTCAGACTTTTTTTTATCTCTTCCACCCCCCCCCCCCACCCTATTTCTTACTAGTTCTACAATATCAGAGTTTTGCTTCTCTCCTGGTACCACAATAGTTTGCTGGTACTAGTCTTCAGTACCTAATTACTCAAGAACATTAATGTAAAACGACACACACAAAATGCTGGAGGAATGGAGCAGGTTAGGCAGCATCTATGGAAATAAATAAACAGTGGATATTTTGGGCTGAGATCCTTCATCAGGACTAAGGACTTTGCTCTGGATATGCTAATATTGCAACATTGAATGTTACACTGATGATATGTTTGTATGTTAAAAATCTAAGGCAAAGCATATAAATGAACAAAATACACTCAATGACTATGTTATTCATATATGGAACCCAGTGTGGTCTTCTGCTGCTGTAGCTCGTTCACTTCAAGCTTCAACATGTTTGGCATTCAGAGATGCTTTTCTGCACACCACAATTGTAATGTGGTTATCTGAGTTATTGTTGCCTTTCTGTCAGCTTGAACCAATCTGACCAATCTCATTATCACAGTGTTTTCACCCACATAACTGTCACTCACAGGTTTTTTTTGTTTTTCTGTTAACTCTAGAGACTCTTGTGTGTGAAAATCCCAGGAGACCAGCAGTTCCTGAGATACTCAAACCACCCCATCTGGCACTAACAATTATTCCACAGTCAAAGCCACTTAGGTTGCTTTAATTCTCATTGGTGATGTTTGGTTTGAAGAACAACTGAACCTCTTGACCATATCTGCATGCTTTTATGCATTGAATTGCTGCCACATGATTGGTTGATTATATATCTACATTAACAAGCAGGTGTACCTAATAAAGTGGCCACTGAGTGTATCTTCACTTCACAGATTATAGATCATTCAAATTGCTTAACAGTTTGCAACTTGCACAGTAACAAAACACATTTTAATGCTTATATAGTCAAGGAGAAATTCAGGACAAAACAGGCCCTTTGGTCTACTGAATCAGTGTGAATCATGAATCACCCATTTACCCATAGAAAGTATCTCTAAACAACTCCATGGCTCCCTTGTTGGATAAGGGAGCCTTTACAGATTATTTGCCAATCTCATTACCTTAAGTGCAACAAGATAACACACAACTCAAGCACAAGTATAGTATTATCTGAACTGAGCTGGACAGTTAATGATGTTTGTCTGCAACTATGAATCTGATAACCCTAGATGAATCATTTTTACCTAATCTCTACTGACTGAAATGCAACATTTAGACAGAGACTTAACGTAAAGATTTTTACTCCTCATGTATGTGAAGGATGTAAGAAATAAAGCCAATTCAATTCAATTCTCCATTCAATATCTTTTGGTGATAAACCAGAGAAGGTGCTTTCTATGGTATGTTTTTAATAAACAAAAAGTGATGACACGGTTAGTTCTTTAAGCACTTGTAATTAGTGACTTGTCTCATCTGTTTTGTAATCAGTTTAATCTGTCTATCATATCACAGACTGATTTATTCTCAATAGATATTTTATTACATATCACTGTTAATATATAATCAAAAGATAGAAGAAAATTGATGAAAATAATCAAAAGGATGTGCTTTAATAACCCTTTAAAGGCTGAAAGGGAAGGAGCAAAACAAAGATAAAGATCAAGATTAGGTGTATTTGTCACATGTACATTGAAATATGGTTTCATGGTTTACATCAAATAGGTGCTGGGGGCAGCCCGCAAGTGCCACAATGCTTCCAAAGCCAGCATAGCATGCTCATAACTTACTAACCCTAACCCATATGTCCTTGGAATGTCAAATGAAACCCACGTGGTCCGGGGGAGAATATACAAACACCTTACTGACAGCTGTGGGAATTGAAACCCAATCCTATAGCTAGCACCATGAAGCATTGCGCTAACCGCTACGGTAAAAGAAGTTTTTGAAGGATTCCTTTGTCGATAGAGCCAAAATGCTAATGCCCTGTCATCAAGTGAGGATCTCCAGTGTAAATATGGGTTATGGTATATGTAATCAACATTATAAAACACACAGAATTGCTCATTTGATCTTTTTGCAAAATTGGAATGGAATGTGACGTGCATGTAAATATGTACAGTACTGGCTGGTTAGGCAATGAAATAAAGTGCATTTTTCTCAACATTTCTTCTTGTGATTCATAATATCTCTAAAATAAGTTCAATTAGAATAAAAACTCAAATATATGGTATAGTCCTACCAGGAGGTGTAAGTGCTGGAGACCAAAAATAGAACTGAAAGGCTGATGAAGGAAGCAGAAAATGTGCAATATATTGGGCAGTGTCTGCAGAGTGAGACATACAGTGCCTTGAATAAGTATTCAACCCTTTGTTGCATAAATGAGTATTACAACCAGGGATTTCTATTAATTTAACTGATAATTTTATACAGTATTTGTGAATCACATGTTCCTTTTTCACAGTAGAGACCAAAAAACAGATAAAATCGTAAAGCATGAAAAACCAAAAAAAATTCAAAAACTTAAATATCTGCAGTTCAGAAGTATTCACTCTCTTTGCTCAGTACTTAATTAAACCACCTCTCACAGCTATTACAGCCAGTACAAGGTCTTTTTGGATAAATCTCTATTAGCTTTGCACAACATGTTGGAGCAAGATTTGCCCAATCCTCCTCGCAAAATTGCTCAAGCTGTGCCCAGTTGGGGAGTGGCAGAGGACTGTAATCTTGAGGTCTTGTCAGAGATGTTCGTTTGGGTTAAGGCCAGGACTCTGACTGGGCCACTCAAGGACATCAATTTTCTTCATTTGAAGTCATTCCATAGTTGCTCTGACAGTTTGCTTTGGGTTGTTGTTCTGCTGAAAGACGGACTTCCTCTCCAGTTTAAGCTTCCTGGCAGAAGCTAACAGGTTTTTATCCAGGATATCTCTATATTTAGCAGCGTTCATCTTCCAATCAATCCCGACTAGATTTCTCATCTCTGCTGTTGAAAAGCATCCACGCTACCTCTGCCATACTTTACAGTAGGGATGGTGTTGCCTGGTTAGCGATGAGGCCAAAAATTTCCACTTTTGGTCTCATCTGACCACAAGACCTTCCACATCTTTACAGAATCTTCTAAGTGATGCTTTGCAAAGTCTTTATGGACAAGGATATGCTTTTTTTTCAGCCAGGGCTTCTTCCTTCCAGTTCTACCAGTCTGTCGTCGCCAGTGCAATCTTCTATATGGTGATGTGCTGGGTCAATGACATCAACACAGTGATGCAAACAGTCTCAATAAATTGATTAGAAAGTCTGGATCTGTTATAGGAGTCAAACTGGATGCACAGGAGGCTAAGGTAGAACAAAGGACCCTATGGAAAATCCTGCCGATTCTGGACAATGTTCCTCACCCTCTGCGTGCCACCTTGGCAGAACACAGGAGCACTTCTAGCAATAGACAAAGGCAACTGTGCTGCTCCAAAAACCGTGATACAACGTCATTCTTACCCTCTGCCATTAGACTCTATAATCAGTCAACCTATAGTTGGGGAAGTGTTTGAGGTGGCCTATTTTTTTAATTCTTTCTTCTAATATTTGTATATCAGGCACTTGTAATGCTACTGTGACCTGTAATTTTCTTTGGGATCAATAAAGTATCTATCTCTCTCTCTCTTCCTTGCTATCCTTCTATAAGTACCCATTTTGTGCAAGGCGATCGGAGATTGTGGAGCCATGAACTTCATCTCTATTTGCGGCCACTGACTTCTGCAGCTCACTCAGAGTGACTGTTGGCGTCACAGTAGCCTCTCTTACAAGTGCCATTCTTCCCTGGCGACTAAGTTTAGAGGGGCACCCTGACCTAGGTAGCATGGTTGTGGTTTCATATTTTTTCCACAGTGGATTGCACTGAGCTCCAAGTTCAGTGTCTTTTACCCTTTCCTAGATTTGTGGTTCTCTATTATCATTGCCCTGATTTGTCTTGAAGGCTCTTTTGTCTTCATTTTGGTTTGGTCTGTTGAAAATCTACCATACTGTTGGACCTTACAGAGACGGGGGATATTTATTCTTATGAATTCGTTGAAAACAGGTGAACCTCCAATCTTCGACATCAACAAATCGGATGAGTTGGTAAGGCAATATATTGCTCCTGAGGAAAGTTAGTGTAGTAATTACAAAGGGAATGAATACTTTCTCAGGCTCACTGTTTTTTAATTTTTAGTAAATTGTTGACAGGTTTTTGGATTTTTTCATTTGATTTGATATGGTGAACAATGTTATGTAGATTAGCTCAAAAACCCTACTTCAATATATTTTAAATTTAGAAAATGAGACAGTAAAATGTGAAAATAGTTGTGAGGGCTGAATATTTTTTCAAGGCACTGTAGTTAGTAGTTCAGTATGATGATCTTTCATTGGAACTTTTGAGTTGCTGTAGAATAAAGAAAGTTCTGATAAAACTGAGAATACGAATGGAGATGTAAGAGCTGGGTGTTATCTGCATTTGTATGAAAATTGACCATAATTCATCAAAATGCAACATGGAAATGAAGAGAATAACATTCAGAAGTGATTGTGTAGGGACAAAAAGACATGCTGTTTCTGTAAATATGATAAATTTTATCATATGCAAGTTCTATAAATAACTGTAGTGGTGATACGGTATAAGGAGTCAATTTTAGAAAACCTAGTACATTTATTTTTCAACATAGTCCCCTCCTACATTTACACACTTAGTCCAGCGGTCGTGGGGCATACGGATCTTGGACCTCCAGAAAGTGTTCAAAACAGGGGTGATTGAAAAGTTTGTGGCATAAAGTAGAAGGAGATGAGTTAGACAGCTCTCATTACATGCACATGCAGTTCAGCTCTTTGAGTGATCATGCAGAAAGCTTGAAGTTAATAACTCATCTCCTTCTACCTTAGGCCACGAACTTATCAATTACCCCTCGTAAATCATTCTTTTTTACAAGTACTGCAGTAAACTTGAGGGTTGAATACCATTAAGGTTAATTCCACTTGATGAAGTTATCATGACTTTGATCACATCAGAAATAATTCACTTTGACAAATGTGTCAAAAATTAAATCATATAAAATAAAATATATCTACAATTCTCCTTTATAAAAACTTTACCTTCCCATTCCATTTTTCATAGCCCATGTTGAAAAGTCACATCAATTACCTTAAGTGTCAATAAAGGCGGTAGATTAGTTTATGTTCTGCTGAATTTACACACTAATATATTTAGCATTTATGCATTTAAACTAGTTTTAACTGGATTCCTACATTTCAAGGTTATGTAATACAGTCAATATTATACAGTTAACTATTAAAGTGTAAATAAGTGGCTTATTATGTTACATTTCTGTCCGTGGTTAAAAGTAGCCAGCCATCATATAAATATTATGGCAAAGAAAGCTTGACAGCGCTTCTACTTCTTCAGGAGTCTGAGGAGGTTCGGCATGTCATCAAAAACATTAGCAAACCTCCATAGATGTGTGGTGGAAAATGTGCTGCCTGGCTGCATTACGGCCTGGTATGGGAACACCAATGCCTTTGAGTGGAAATCCTACAAACGGTGGTGGATTTGGGCCAGTATATCATGGTTAAAACCCTTCCAACCATTGAGCACTTCTACATCAAATGTTGCCATAGAAAAGAAGTATCCATCATCAAAGATCTTCACCATCCAAGCCTTCTACCAGGTAGAAGGTACAGATGCCTCAAGACTTTCACCACTGGGTTCAAGAACCCCTACTACCCCACAACCAACAGGTTTTTGAACAAAAGAGGACAGCTACACTCATTTAAGGGCTCTGATACATTGTTGTTTTATGCATGTTATTTATTGCTATTTACTTATATCTGCATTTGCAAAATTTGTTTACAGTTTAAGGTTACTGTTCTATTGATTTGCTAAGTATGCCCACAGAAAAAGAATCTCAGGGTTGTATGTGTTGACATGTAAGTACTCTGACAATAAATTTCACTTCAAACTTTGTACAGATCTTCATACCACTAGGCATTTAAAATTTATTCAGTATATCTACCCATTCAATCAATAAGAAGTATAAACACACATATAGTGCAAAACTGGTGTAATGACTTTAAGGTGCTGCAGTCTGCAAATTAAATCTTAACTGAATTCAATATTTAACATGCTAATGATTAAAATTGATTTAATCAGAGCATTGAGTACAGAAGTTGGGATGTAATGTTAAAATTGTACAAGGCATTGGTAAGGCCAAATTTGGAATATTGTGTACAGTTCTGGTCACCGAATTATAGGAAAGATATCAATAAATTAGAGAGAGTGCAGAGACGATTTACTAGGATGTTACCAGGGTTTCAGCACTTAAGTTACAGAGAAAGGTTGAACAAGTTAGGTCTCTATTCATTGGAGCGTAGAAGGTTGAGGGGGGATTTGATCGAGGTATTTAAAATGTTGAGAGGGATAGATAGAGTTGACGTGAATAGGCTGTTTCCATTGAGAGTAGGGGAGATTCAAACGAGAGGACATGATTTGAGAGTTAGGGGGCAAAAGTTTAAGGGAAACACGAGGGGGTATTTCTTTACTCAGAGAGTGATAGCTGTGTGGAATGAGCTTCCTGTAGAAGTAGTAGAGGCCAGATCAGTTGTGTCATTTAAGGTAAAATTGGATAGGTATATGGATAGGAAAGGAGTGGAGGGTTATGGGCTGAGTGCGGGTAGGTGGGACTAGGTGAGATTAAGAGTTCGGCACGGACTAGGAGGGCCGGAATGGCCTGTTTCCGTGCTGTGATTGTTATATGGTTATATGGTTATATGGTATAACATTGTACGTTGGTCAATATTATGTAAATAATTGATGATTAGCTTAGAGATTCCAAGCAGTGTAACAAAAGGACTTAATCTGATACATTTGAATTTTATGCTTGGGGATCAATTGTGAAATTCTAAAATTCATGATGTCAACGGGTTTCTAACACAGCTTTGTTACATGGTAATTGTTAATGATTCTGAGTGTATTTCTTGGTATAAAACAAATACAAACATATTAAAGTACTATATTAGCGTGTCAAATCTGACACAATCCACATTACATAAATACTTTATGCCACAACCACATGAAGTTATTATTTAATTAACATAATAGATGTGTGATTATATCTGGCACAGTATTAAAATTTGGCAACATACCATACACCAAGACTCTGAATCCAAAACCCTTAAGAGCTTTTAAGCTGAAGTGCTGCTCAGGTAATTAGAGTTTTTGCCACCTGTTTACCATCTGTTAAGCTTTAGCAGTAAGCACAGCCTTGCTTGCTAATGCCGTTGGACTCTAAATTAATCTTTATAGTCCAGAATTTCAACAGTCGCAATGATAATTTGCAAAGAAACTAAAATGCCTCTGTGGGCAGAGATTCACCCAATTGTTTTGCTGTCTCTAGCTGGAAAGAATTCCCAGTCATGGATAACTTAACTTTGATTGATTCTCACGATGGCTTAACAGTTTCAAGACCACAAAACTGGAATTCTTTACCACCATTTTGGTGGGAGAAAATACCATTCAAAATTTTGATGTTTGATAGGAAAATTGGAGGAAGTTAAAAAGATGTAACATATTGGCAATATGTCCAAAAATCAACAGTTGGGTTTTGTATTTCATGATTTTCTTTTTCTTCTGGGTATAGGGTTGTCACTAGCAACATCAGCATTAGTTGGCCATTCTAAATAGTTTGTTTTCTCTGGTTGGACTACATCTGGAATACTGTTTGTAGATCTGGACACCAGACATGGGAAAGGATATTATGCTCATTGGATAGAGATCATCATATATACTGGACTCTGTCCAAGGACAGCCATCCAGTCCATGTTGACCAAGCTGCCCCATGCAAACTAGTACCCATTTGCCAGCATTTGGCTCATAGCCTTCTAAATCAGGGGTTCCCAATCTGTGGTTTAAGGACCCCTCAGTTAACGGTAGGGGTCCATGGCATAAAAAGGGTTGGGAGCCCCTGTTCTAAATCTAAGTTTTTCACTTCAATTGAAGGACTCTAGTACACAATGACTCAAGTATAAAATTAGCATTTCACTTTCCTCACCTTCTAATGACCATTGGAGTTTGGTTACCTGTTATTTTTCGCATGTTAATTCCTACCATAGCTTACTGTTGAAACCATCTTCAAGTCAAATTAACAACTACCCAAATTAAACAACAAATTTCTGATACCAATGGCAATTAACAACTCCATTACATTAAAGGTAAAGAATGAAACTATTGTCTATTTGCCTTTTTTCCCAATATTTGCAGGAGGTGTTATATGTTAGGGAAACCAAAAAAAAAATTAGGAAAACCTACAAGACCACAACACAACAAGAAAAAAAATTTAAGACATAATCAAAAGTGACAAAACAGAAGTATACTTACAGCTATTATTTTATATAAACTACAACCCTGATATTTGAAAAATATTATTTCCTGTTCTGCATTGTTCAAATGTGAATAAAATTAATATCAACAGCACTGAAGATTTGGTTTTAGAAAAAAGGTAGATGAGATCCAGTGTGAACTCACCAATTGGAGATAAATTTGACTTGGTGGTAGATGGCAGTGAGTGGTAATGAAGGGCTGCTTTTCAGATTGAAGGCCTCGGACTGGTAGTGAACTGCAAGGATCAGTGCTTTGTTCCCTGCCATTTCTTTATGTGCTGTGTCCCCTGTTGTTTGTCAAATATTTTAACAAATTGGACAAAAAGGTAAGTGACATAAGTAGTAGATTTGCAGATTATACCAAAATTGGTAGTGTAGAGGACAGTACAGAAGGTAATCTAAGGTTACAACAGGACTGGTAGTTATCAACTTATTCAATGCCCACAAGAAAATTAAATTCAGGGTAGTATGTGGTGACATACATGTACTTTGATAATAAATTTACTTTGAACTTAGAGGTAAATAAATTGCAGATAGAATTTAATTCAGACAAATGCAAAGTGAAGCATCTTGGGAAATTATGCCAGGGCAGGAAATGCACTGTGAATGCAGAGCCCCGGGGAGTGTTGTAGAACAGAGAGACTTACATACAAGTGCAGTTCCTTGAAAGTGGCGTATAGATGATCAATGCAGTGAATGAGGGATTTGGCATGCTTGCCCTTCATTGGTCAGGACATTGAGTAGAGAATTGGAATGCCATTTTACAGCTATACAAGATGTTGGTGAGACAGCACTGGGAACATTGTGAGCAGTTCCAGTTGTCATACTCTTGGAAAAATATGATTAAGTGAGTAAGGGAACTATTCAGAAGGATGTTGGCAAGACTGGGTAGGCTGGGACTGTTGCCCTTAACTGAAGGAGACTTAAGTGTGACTTTATACTGGCTTATAAAATTATGAAGGGCCATAGATAATGTGGTGGTCATGGTCTTTTTCCCATGTTAGGAAAGGCTAAAACTCGAGGGCATAGTTTTAAGGAAAGGGACCTGAAGGGTAAGGTTTTCACATCAGGTATGGTGGATCTATGGAATGCATAGCCAAGGGAGGTGATAGAAGCAGATACGATAGCAAAAGTTTTAGGTGCATTTCAATAGATACATGGACAAATGGGGATTAGATGTGACTAGTTCAACTTGGCATTGGGGTTAGCATGGACATAGTGGGCCAAAGGGTCTATTCCTATGCTGTACATTTATATGATGTAAATGAGGCCTTAAATGAACACTGTTCCTCAGTGTTCACTAGGGAGGAAGATGCTGATGGAGAATTGAAGGATCGGGGTACAACATGGAAATGAGGAGCTATTAGATGTCTTCGCAGGTTTAAAGGTGGGTAAATTTTTAGGGCTTGATGAATTGTATCCCAGGCTGCCAAAGGGGATTTCATATCTTCTCTGGCCCCAGAAGCAATGCTGTCTAACTGGAGGAAACTAAATGTGGCTTCTTTATCCAAGAAGGACCTGGCGATTACAGACATCTAACATCAGTGGTAGGGAATTTACAGTAAAGAATTCTGAAGGACAGGAATAATCTGCACTTGGATAGTCTGGAATGAATAAAGATAGTCAAGGTGAAGTCTTGTCTGCCAGTTTGATTGTTTTTTTAATGGAGGAGACTTTGAGTGCTATGAAATTTATTTCCATTTATATTTTATTTAGAGATACAGCACAGAATGGAATGATGAGTCAGAGTGATGATCTTAAGGCTTTAGTTCATCGGGGCTTCAGCAAAGAGAGGCTTTAGTCAGAGAAACCAAAAGAAAAGCTCGAGGTGAGCATGAGGAAATCTGCAGATGCTGGAAATTCAAGCAACACCCACAAAATGCTGGTGGAACGCAGCAGGCCAGGCAGCATCTATAGGGAGAAGCGCTGTTGACCTTCATCAGGACTAACTGAAAGGAAAGATAGTAAGAGATTTGAAAGTTTGTGGAAAGGAAAAATTATTGAGAGTATTTTCCCCTCCCCCTCCTACTTTCAAATCTCTTACTATCTTTCCTTTCAGTTAGTCCTGACGAAGGGGCTCGGCCCGAAACTTCGACAGTGCTTCTCCCTATAGATGCTGCCTGGCCTGCTGCGTTCCACCAGCATTTTGTGTGTGTAGCTCGAGATGAGGTTTCTTTTCCTTCCCTTCTTTATATCTGCTCAGTTAGGAGAGTAGAGATGCCAGGCAGGGTAATGGAATGCTCTTCTTGAGGGATGCAGGAAGGCAGGGAGACCTCCAATGTCCCTGACGATTACAACTGTACGAAGTACATCCAGCTGCAGCTTCTAACAATCCGTGTAAAGGAGTTGGAGCTGAAACTGGATGAACTCCAGAATATTCAGGAGGGTGAAGGGATGATAAATAGGACTATTAGAGAGGTAGTTACACCGATGGTGCAGGACACTGAAAACTGGGTGACAGGAAGGGGAAAGGGGTTAAGGAGCCAACGCAGAGTACCCCTGTGGCCATCCCCCTCAACAACAGGTATATCACTTTGGATACTGTTGGGGAGTTGACCTAACAGAAGAAAGTCACAGTGTTCGGGTCTCTGGCACTGAGACTGGCTCTTTGGCTGAGAACGGAAAGGGGGAGAAGAGACACACTGTAGAGATAGAAGATTCGTCAGTTAGGGGAATAGACAGGAGGTTCTGTAGGTGAGAACAAGATTCCCAAATGGTAATTTGTCTCTCGGATGCCAGGGCCCGGGACATCTTGGATCAAGTCCTTAGCATAAGGGTGAGCAGCCAGAGGTCGTGGTCCATGTAGTTACCAATGACATGTGCAGGACAAGTGATGAAGTTCTGCATAGAGAGTTCAGGGAGTTAGGTGCTAAGTAAAAGGGCAGGGTTGTGATCTAGGATTGCTACCTGTGGCATGTGCTGATGAAGCCAGAAGTAGGAAGGTTATACAGTTGCAAACATGTGGCAAAGGAGTTGGTGTAGGAAGGAAGGCATAGGATTTTTAGATCATTAGGCTTTCTTCCAGGGAAGGTGGGATCTGTACAGATGGAACAGCTTGCATTTGAACTGGATGGTGACTAATATCCTAGCCGGAAGGTTTGTTAATGCTGCACCGTGGGGTTTAAACTGGAGTTTCAGGGAGGTGGGAACCAGAGTGCCAGAACAGTTAGTGGAGAGGTTCTGGAGACAAATGTTGGGAAGATCTCAGAAAAGTTAGGAATCAAAAGGTTGAGCATGCTGCAACTAGTATCATGAGCTGTATATACTTGAAGGCATGAAATATTGCAGGGAAGGTGGGTGAGCTCAGGGCATGGATCAACACCTGGACTTGTGATGTTGTAGCTACTATAAAGTGAGAATTGGTTGCAGGAGAGGCAGGACTGGCATTTCAATATTCTGGGGTTCCGTTGTTTTAAACATGACAAAGTGGGAGGGATTAAAGGAGGACAGATGGCATTACTAGTCAGGGAAAAAGTCATGGCAGTGCCCTGTCAGGATAAACTGGAGGACTCAATCAGTGAGGCTTTATGGGTGGAATTGAGAAATAAGAAAGGTATGACTGCATTAATGGGGCTATATTACAGACCACCTAACAATGCTAGGGATTTAGAGAAACAAATTTGTAAGGAGATCACAGACTGTTGCAAGAAACAAAAGGTTATTATAGTAGGTGATTTTAAACTTTTCTCATATTGACTGTGAATCCATACTGTAAAAGGATTAAGTGGGATAGAGTTTGTCAAATGTGCTCGGGAAAGTTTTCTTCATCAATACATAGAGTTCCCTATGAGAGAGTGTATGATACTGGATCTGCTATTAGGGATTAAGCAAGGCAGGTGACAGAAGTTTCTGAAGGGGAACACTTTGCACCTAGTGACCACAATGCCATGAATTTTAAAGTAAATATGCAAAGATATAGTTCTGCATCGTGGGTTGAGATTCTAAATTGGAGAAAGGGCAATTTTGATGGTATCAGAATGGTCTGGCAAGTGTTGATTGGGACGAGCTGTTTTCAAGCAAAGGTATTCTTGGAAAGTGGGAGGCATTCAATAACAAAATTTTGAGAGTTACGAGCTTGTATGTGCCTATCAGAATAAAAGGTAAAGGTAACAAGTGTAGGGCACCTTGGTTTTCAAGAGATATTGAGGCCCTGGTTAAAAGAAAAAAAGGAGGTGATAGCAGGTATAGGCGAATAGGAACAAATGAAGTGCTTATGGAGTACAAGAAATGCAAGAGACACTTAAGAAAGAAATCAGGAAGGTTAAAATAAGAGCAACTTCATGCCTATCAGACAAGTTGAAGGAGAATCCTAAGGGATTCTACAGGTATGTTATGAGCAAAAGGATTGCTAGGGACAAAATGGGTCCTCTGGAAGGCCAGAATGGTAATCCATGTATGGAGCCAAAACAAATGGTGGAGATCTTAAATGCATTCTTTACATCTGTATTTACTCAGGAGATGGATACAGAGTCTCTAGAAGAGAGGCAGAGTGGCATCAACTTCATGAATCCTGTAAAGATTACAGAGGAGGAGGTGTTTGCTACTCTGAGGAGAATCAGGGTGGGTAAATCCCCAGGGCCTGAAAAGAAGTTCCCTTGAACCCTGCAGGAGGCAAGTGCAGAAATTGCTGGGGCCCTAGCAGAGATACTTAAAACACCCATAGTGACAGGGGTGCTTCCAGAGGATTGAAGGATAGCCAATGTTGTTCCACTGTTTAAAAAAGGCTCTAAACAGAAACCAGCGAGTCTGACATCAGTTGTGGGAAAGTTATTGGAAGGTATTCTAAAGGGCTAGATATATAAGTATTCGGATCGACATGGACTGATTAAGGATAGACAGCATGGCTTCATGTATGGTAGGTCATGTCTAACCAATCTTATAGAGTTTTTTGAGGAAGTTACCAGGAAAGTGGATGAAGGCAAGGCAGTAAATGTTGTCTACATGGACTTTAGGAAGGCATTTGTCAAGGTTTCACATGGGAGGCTGGTCAAGAAAGTTCAGCAGCTCGGCATTCAAGGTGAGGTAGTAAATTGGATTAGACATTGACTTTGTGGGAGAAGCCAGACAGTGGTAGTAGAGGTTTGCCTCTCTGACTGGAGGCCTGTAAGTGGAGTGCTGCAGGGATTGGGGCTGGGCCCTTTATTTGTCTTCTATGATGATAATATAATTAACTGGATCAGCAAACTTGACACCAGGATTGGGGGTGTAGTGGACAGTGACGAAGGCTATCATGGCTTGCAGAGGGATCTGCATCAGCTGGAAAAATGAGCTGAAAAATGGCAGATGGAATTTAATGCAGACAAGTGCGAAGTTTTGCACTTTGGTGGGACCAACCAGGGTAAGACTAAACACAGTGAACAGTAGGACACTGAGGAGTGTGGTGGAACAAAGATCTGGCAATACAGGTCATAATTCATTGAAAGTGGTGTTACAGGTAGAAGAAGAAGAATGGCTCTTGACTCGGCAGTGGAGTTATCGGGGCACTGACTATTGACAATGTTTCCGTAGCAAACTATTCTTGCTTTTACAAGGCTGAGTTGCTAGCTCGATGCTCAACCCAACTTGGATTCGAACTCAGGAACCTTCACTCCAGAGTCCGGCGCTGATATTTTTGTGCCACCAAGCGGGGCAGGTGTCACAGGTAGATAGGGTTGTAAAGAATAAAAGTATTGAGTACAGGAGATGGGTTATTATTATTGAAGTTTTATAAGACATTGGTGAGGCCTAATTTGGAGTACTGTGTGCAGTTTTGGTGATCTATCTAGAGGAAGGATGTAAACAAGGTTGAACGGGTACAAAGAAAATTTACAAGGATTTTACCAGGTCTGAAGGACCTGGGTTATAAAAGATTGAATAGGTTAGGACTGTATTCTTTAGAGTGTAGAAGATAGAGATTTGATGGAGGTATAGATAATTATGAGGCATATAGATAGGGTAAATGCAAGGAGGCTTTTTCCACTGACTTTGGGTGGGACAACAACCAGAGGCCATGGCTTAAGTGTGAAAGATGAGAAGTTTAAAGGGAACATAAGGGGAAATTTCTTTGCTCAGAGAGTTATGAGAGCATGGAATGAGCAGCCAGCACAAATGGTCCATGCAAGCTTGTTTTCAAAGATTAAGAGAAATTTGGATAGGTACATAGATAGTAGAAATACGGAGGGCTATGCTCCTGGTGTGGGTCATTGGGAGTAGGCAGTTTAAGTAGTTTTCGGAATAGACCAGATGGCCTGAAAGGTCTGTTTCTGCCCTGTACTTCCCTGTGACTCTATATTACAAATAATTATATTGCTTTAATATTGGAACAGAAGTATCTGACAGTCAAAACAATTAATGTAACATTTTCGATAGTACTTACTACAATCAAAATGTTCAATATCTTAATTTCAGAATCAGAATCAGGTTTAATGTCACTGGCATATGTCCTGAAATTTGTTAACTTTGAACAGCAGTATATGATAACATAGGGAAAAAACTGTGAATTACAGTAAGTATATACTGTATATGTGTATCAAATAGTTAAATAAATAGTGCAAAAACAGAAATTTAAAAAAGCAGTGAGGTAGTGTTTATGGTTTCAATGTCCATTCAGAAATCTGATGGCAGAGGGGAAGAAGCTGTTCCTGAATCACTGAATGTGTGACGTCAGGCTTCTGTGCCTCTTTCCTGATGGTATCATTGAGAAGTGGGCATGTCCTGGGTGAGGGGGGACCTTAATGATGGATGCTGCTTTTTTGAGACATCTCCTTGAAGATGTCTTAGAAACTACGGAGGCTAGTATCCATGATGGAGCTGACTAATTTTACAACTCCCTGCAGCTTACTTTGATCCTGTGAAGTAGTGCCCCCCCCCCCCCACCATACCAGAAAGTGATGCAGCCAGTTAGAACGCTCTCCATGGTACATCTGTAGAAATTTTCAGGTGGTTTAGGTGACATACCTAATTGTTTCAAATTCCTAATGAAGTATAGTCACTGTCTTGCCTTCTTTACAGCTGCATCGATTTGCTGGGACAAGGTTAGGTTTTCAGAAATATTAACACCCAAGAACTTGTAATTGCTCATTCTCTTCACTTCTGCCCGCTCCATTAGAATTGGTGTGTGTTCCCTCTTCTTACCTTTTCAGAAGTCCATATTCTGCTTTACAAAAGCTTGTGTACAGTCTTTTCCCTACAGCAAAAGTTCCCAACCTTTTTTATGCCATGGAACCTTACCATTACCTCTAGGGAACTCCTACCCTAGAGAAAGGGGAAAACTGAGGGGGTATCTCATAAAGGTTTCTGAAATTATGAAGGGAATTGATAGGATAGACTTCGAGAAAATGTCTTCTGGTTTGAGATAACCCTAGATTATGGGTGTAAGGTAGTCTTTAATATATCCAATGACAATTTTACAATAAACATCTTTAAAATAAAAAAGGAATAAGCAATTTACATTTTGTAGCAAAAAAGAGACTGAAAATGATATCCAGATGTTCATCTGATGTTAATGGGTTCTGATATTAATCCAAAAGACCACGATGAAAAAAACCCAGCAAGCACTGAATCCGCAGAGAGAGAGAGAAAAAAGCACAAATTGTACAAACATTAAGTTGCTATCTGGTCGGGGAAACAAAAAAACATGCCTCTGAATTTTCTGATCTATTGCTGTTAATTGTCTTTAGCAGTGACTTGCATTTCTGAATTTGTAATCTGTAGTCACATAATTAACCAGATTAAGAGAATTATTTGAACTTCTCAATTAACTTTGGCAGAGTTTTGAAAAAGGAGATGCCAGATTCGCGGGTAGATCTGTAATTCTATGTTTTTATTGGAATCGTTTTCTATCTGGACACTCCCTTTAATTGAAATCTTAGTCTTTAATACATGGAGGGAAAATGATTCCAGGATTGATGGCTTGTCATATGAAGAGCTTTTGATGTCTCTGGGCCTGTATTCACTGGAATTCAGGAGAATGAGGGGTGACCTGATTGAACCTTATCAAATGCTGAAATGCCTCAATAGGAGGGGAAGTTTCCTGTGGTGGGAGAGTCTAGGACCAGACACAGCCTCTGAGTAGAGGTGCATCCTTTTAGAAGGGAGATGAAGAGGAATTTCTTTAGCCACTGAGTGGTGAATCTGTTGAATTCATTATCACAGGCAGCTGTGGAGACCAAGTCTTTATGTATATTTAAAGCAGAGGTTGATTGATTCTTGATTGGTCAGGGCATGAAGGGATACAGGAAGAAGGCAGGAGATTGGGGCTGAGAGGGAAAATGAATCTCCTTTATCTTATGGTCTAATGTGAGAAGTGGTTCTGTTGAATAGAATATGTCCCATTTACTAGCATGGATTTCTCTTTATCATTTGGCTGAGTTTGTGCTATTGTTAATACTATCCATCGGAATAATTATTCTATCCATAAAGTGCTTTGGGCATTGTTTCCACATTATTTAATGATTATATAGTGGAGAATCAAAGGAGAAAGTACCTGTAACTATAAATGCTGCAAATTCTTGATTTAGTGGAAGGAGCTGAATTGAAATTTTGGAGATTTGGCCTCATCATTGCAGTTATTGCAAATACCTAGCCAGCCTTTTCTTTAATACCTTTCCCTTCCTCCTCCCCTTTCCCAATCTCTTCTACAGCCAGAAACTCCCAAGAGGGGATACTATTGAGACCTTTCAGAGAGCAAATGAGACAGAAATTGGACATTTCTCAGAAATTGGTAATGTATCAGCTTTGATCAGGAGTTCCCAACCTTCTTTTAATGCCTTGCACCACTACCATTAACTGAGTGGTCCATGGACCCCAGGTTGGGAACCCCTGGCTTAGATCGTGCATAAACCACCATTCAAACACAATATTTGGGGCAAGGGGAAATATCAGCTATGATTTTTTAAATTAACACATACCTGTTATTCATCAGCGATGCTCTGCATACATCCTTGAATCTTTTCCTTTGTCCATGTGGTAATCCCTTTCATGAACAGAGCATGATACTATTTCAGGAGTCCAGTGTCATGCCTGTGACTGAAGTCACTTACACAACAGCTCGGTGTAACCATGTTATGGCTGTAAGCCTGGGATGGAAAACCTTTGCTGAATTGCTTGCCGTTCCATTGAATCTGGATGATTTATAGAGTGGAGTTGGTTTTATCTCTCCCGTGCTTTGAGATACATGCTGGAGGTACTCCAGGTTGTAGCAGCGTCTGAGAGGACAGTGATCACTGCTGCCCTGTCATCCATGGGTTTTGTGCTAGGTCTGACGTTATTATCGTCAAGTAGGGATCAGTGTTTGGGTGTTTTTGATTTGTTTTATAGCTGGTTGGGTACAACATTGTGGGCTGAAAGGCCTGTTCCTGTGCTGTACTCTTCTATGACCTATGTTCTGTGTTCACCTTCATCCTCAGTTGAGCAAGGGTTGTGCTGGAACATTGAAGGTAATGGTGGACTTTCTCACTGATGACTGATTTCACCAAGTGATGGCTCCCAAAATCTGGGAGGTGGTCTGTATTTTCTGAGGTCTGCATGTGTAATCACTGTGGTATTGTAGAAAACATGGAAGCTAATTTGGACCTAGATAACAACTAGTTAATCTATTTAGTTGGTTGAAAGATAATTGAAAGCCAGAACACTGGGGAGTACTCTTATAAAGAACGTCCTAGTGATTAATGAGTAAAATTAATGGTAGACAGTGTCTATGTGGAATATTTAGCATGAAACACAGTGTCCCTGATAATGCAGTGTTGTCTCAGTGTTACACAAGATGATCAGCCTGTAGTTTGTGCTTAACGCTTGGGAATGGTTCTGGAACCGAGATGTGAGTTCTGACACTGAGCTGCAGCTGATACCTACTTGTGTGATTCATAATGACTAAATGAGATTAGTGCTGAATCTACCAGTACCTCCAGATTGCCTTAAACTTCTCCCTCTCCCTCTCCTCCTCTTCCTCCCTTCCCTTCCTCCCTTCCTCCCCTTCCTCCCCTTTCCTCTTCCCTCCTCCCCTCTTTCTCTTCCCCTTCCCTGCCACCCCTTCCCCTTCCCCCTTCCTGCTCAACTCTCTCACCTACTCTCTACCCACTCTAGCCTCTCCCACATTCCACCCCCTCCTTCCCCTTCCTCTTACCTCCTCTTCCACTCCCTTTCCCCTCTCCCTCCCCCTCCCCATTCCCTTCTCCCTCCCTGTCCCCTTCCCCTTCCCTTATCCCCTTCCCCATCTCTTCTTCCTCCTCCTCTCCCCTTCCCACCCCTTCTCCTCCCTCCTCCCCTCCCACTATACCCCTCCTCTTCCCCATTCCCCTTCCTCTTTCCCCTTCCCTCATCTCCTCCTCTTACTCTCCTCCTCTTCCCCACTGAATTCTCTCACCTACTCTCTACTCACTCTTACCCCTCCCCATATCCCTCCTCCGCACTCTCCAATCCTCTACCCCTCCCCCTCTCTCCCTGCTGCACCATCCTGCCCTATCTCCCCTCCCCTCCCCCTTCCCCCAACTGAGCACCATAAATGATGTATACTTCTCATTATTTTCTCACTGTACGATAACTTGCAATTATTGGTCTTTCATAAATCATTTAGGGCATGAAGTTTCAGAGTTGGGACATTATGTGGCAGTTACACAAGTCATTGATGAGACTGCACATGGAGTATCACGTAGAGTTTTGGTCACGCTGTTCTAGGAAAGACATGGTCCAAGCTGGAGAGGGTGCAGAAGAGATTTATAATGAAGCTGCCTGGACTAAAGGGCTTGGTGATGGCTATGTTGGATCTTTTTTCCTCGGAGTGTAGAAGAATGAGCAGTGATCTCATAGAAGTTTATAAAATTATAAGGAGTATGGATAAGGTGGACGGTCATAATTTTTTTCTCCAGGGTTGGGAAGTCCAGATATAGTAGGCTCAGATACAAAGATAAGAGGGGAGAGGTTTAAGAGACCTGAGGAATAACTTCTTTATATGGTAAGTAGTGAGTAAAGGAATGGGCTGCCAGAGGAAGAGGTACAATTGCAACATTTCAGAGCCATTTGGATCGGTACATGGAGGAGAAGGGCTTGGAGTGTTATGGGCCAAATGCTGGCACATGGGACTAGTAGGGAGGATGCTGAATGGCCTGTTTCCAAGATGTATGACTCTAACTGTCCACTTGAAAGAATTCTCTTTTTTTTTGTATATAATTCCCATTGTGTTGGCTTGCCTTGTTTGAAATTATTTTGTGCGCAAGCCCTGGTGAACTTCTAAAATGCTTCTGAATCCAGGTCACTTATTTAGGTTGGAAAGTGTGAGAGCCTGAATGTTCACCCCTGGGGCAGTCAAGTCTGTAGCATCCCTCCTAACAGCCTTTCTGACTGGTTTCCTTTCTACAAACTCTGCATGGAAAACATGTTTTCACTAACATAACTAATAGTTTAAGCTTGTCTTTCAGTCTTTTCCACTGAATTTGTTTTCCGTAAGTTCAACCATTTGCATACCTGGCATAAGATGACTTTGTTTTGACCTCCTTACGTAATACAACCACAGAACCTACTCAATCTGAATCTTACTTTGGCTTCTACTAACTGGATTCATTTCAAAAGGAAAATGTCCAACTTTGTTTCTGATGTTTAAAGCTTTTATTTTTTTTTTGACAGCTTTTAATGTGGTGTTAATAATTCTCAGGGCTTTGTTTCATCACCTTTAGTGAAGAATAGGTATTTTATTAGCTTGTTTTCATTCCACAGAGATCTGTCTTGTATTTACCTGTTATGACTTATTAAGTTTCACACCCAGTCTCAATAACTCGACGTGTGTACAAAATCTGTCTCAGGAGATTTATTGCTTTTGACTTTCATCCAAAACTTATTCTACTGTTTGTGACACCCAAGGATGTACACTTGGCATGAAGTCAGGCTGCAGCTGGTGCCACTTTAGTCTTTATGAGTATTTGACCGCACATGCCACATTTCATCACCATCTGAAAGAGAGTGTAAGGCAACACTACCCCAAAGGGAAGCAATGAACCTTACAAGGGCAGTCACAACAAGCTGTTTTTAATCACAAAATGGCTTCCTACCAGCTGCAACAAGGGCAGAGTTGGGTGAAGGCCTGCCCTCTCAGTCAGTAACAGGATATGCCACTGAGTTTAAAAATACTACCAAACTCATTTCAGTACTGCTTGTATATATGCATGATTTGTTATAACAAGTTTTACCCAAAGCATTGTTGAGGATCCCTACCACCCATCTCACAATCTCTTTGCCTCACTACTGACAGGAAGGAGGTACAGGAGCATTAGGACTAGGACTGCCAGACCGTGTAGCAACTTCTTCCCTCAGGCTGTGAGACTAATGAATACCCTGCCACCACCAAGGTCTTGTCACTAGGACAGCGAGCTGTTTACTGTACAGTTTACTGTTAAGCTGTACTGCACTTTACCACACACTTTTTGAATTATATTTTATTCAATTATGTGTTGTATAATATTTTGTTTTATGTACTGTGTGTGATATATGTTTTGTGGGTGCACCGTGCTCTGGAAGAACATTGGTTTGTTGTACATATGCACAGTGTTGAACTTGAACTTGAACCTTGTGGATCCTATTGCCATATTACTTTTGTCAATTAGGTGGTTCAACGGCATAGGCATTATATTATTAGATTTGAACCTTAGCAACCTATACTAATGATCTGAGGAAATCCGTTTGAATAACACTGTGGTAGCTTGGGAATTTAAAATAATTTAATATTATAGTTTCCTGTTGTGTTAGCTAATATTAGTAATACTGGATCCATGTAAAAAAAATCTGGTTACAAACGCATGAGATTCTGCAGAGGCTGGAGTTTTGGAGTAACACGCACAAAATGCTGGAGGAACTCAGCAAGTCAGGCAGCATCTATGGAGAGGAATAAATGGTTGGCGTTTCAACTCAAGACCCTTCACTAGGACCTGCCTGGTTACAAGTGAGGTTTAGGGAAAGATATATGCTTTCCTTACCCAGTCCAGCATATATGACTCCAGACCAACAGAACTGGAAGCCTAATCACCTTCTCCTGGCATTATAGCATTAGTATTGACATGATCCCAACATCAACATGATGGGGAATTACCACTACCAGCCATGTATAAACTTGGCGTCCACCTTATTAGGTCAACCTGCTCATTAATGCAAATATCTAATCAACCAATCATGTGGCAGCAACTCAGTGCAGAAAAGCATAAAACAAGAAGTACAGTTATTTTTCAGACCAAAGATCAGAATGGGGAAAAACGTGATCCAAGTGAACTTGACCGTGGAATGACTGCTGGTACTAGATAGAGTGGTTTGTGTATCTCATTAACCGCTGATCTCCTGGGATTCTCATGAACAACGTTCTCTAGAGTTTACAGAGAATGGTGCAAAAAGCTAACAGAAAAATCCTAGTGAGTGGTAGTTCTGTAGGTTAAAGAGAGAGGCCAGAAGAGAATGACCAGACTGGTTCAAGCTGACAGGAAGGTGACTGTACATCAAATAACCTTGTGTTACAACAGTGGTGTGTAGGAGAGCATCTCTGAATGAACAACACATCAAACCTTGAAGTGGATGGGCTACAGCAGCAGGTAGCTAATAAAGGGGCCACTGAGTGTACTTTATTTGCTCTTATTGTAAATATATTGTTTGATTAAGCATTACCTGTTTGCTTACTTAATTAATTATGGGTTATACGTAAGATATATGTGAATGGCAGATGTCATTACACACCACGTCATTATGTGGGCACCTCACCAAAGCAAAACTAAGTAGACATATTCTCCTGGATCCTGTGTTTTTCTTTCAATTAGTAGTTTCAGGAGATACACAACTTAACAGTAGCACAAGGAAATTTAAAAATGAACCCAAGTCGACTACCAACCAGTTGAAAGGCAGAATGTTTTTCTTCAGAAAAGGAGAGAGTTGTTCGGATTAAAACAAAAGGCAAAAAACAGATGAAATTAACAAACAAAGTGTACAGGCAAGGGTTCATAAACAGAGAGTACTGAGTGATAAGGATAGTAATAAAAATAGCAGAAATAAGCGGCTACATCAGAAAGATAGATGTGTTTGATGGCATAACAGATAACTGGATGATGTATAGTGAATGAATTGAGCAGTATATTGAAGCAAATGAAATAGCCAATAAAACATAAGTGTGAGTGTTGCTGAGAGAAATAGGTGGAAGAGCATACAGTTTGCTTTGAAGTGTATCTGCTCCAACCAAACCAGCCAAATGAGATTTACTGATATCATGAGCATAATGCAGGAACAATTAGAATTGAAACCATTGTTGACTGCTGAATGCTTTAGGTTTCATAAGTGAATTCAAAAGGAAGGGGAATCCATTTCAGCTTACATGGCTGAATTGAATAAATTGTCTGAGAATTGTCAGTTCAGTGATGGGCTTAATGATGTACTGAGAGATCATTTAATATATGGAATCTTACAAGAAAACATTAATAAAATGGCTCCTAACTGAAGCATAACTCACATTTAAAAGAGCAGTGGAAATTGCTGCGTTAATGGAAACACCAGCCAGAGACACAATTGTGTTGCAGTCAGGAATGAATGTGACTGTAAACAAAATTGCAGTGTCTAAAAAAAGAAATATGCCTGGGGAATAAAAGATAACTTTGAAAACCTTTCTGGAGGAAAACACTTTATCAAAAATGGACTTAGTTGAGGGCTACTTACAGATGGAAACAGAAGAAGAGTCCAAAATGTTTCTCACCATAAACATTCACAAAGGGTTTTATTGCTGTAATAGGCTTATTTTTGGAGTAGCATCTGCACCTGCACCCTGGCAGAAAGCGATGGACCAGGTGCTGCGAGGCTGCCCAGGTATTCAGTGTTACCTGGGTGAATCATTGTTACTGGTGAGGATGACAAGGAACATCTCCAAAATTTCAAGACGGTGTAAAAAGATTAGAAGATTATGGACTCAGAGCACGATGCAATTGTGAATTCTTTAAGCCAAGCTTCATGTACTGAGTCACACCATTGATGCACAAGGATTACACAAGTGTGCTGACAAAATTCAAGCAGCGGTACATGCCCCAAGTCTAAAGGACAAGTCACAGGTGCTGTCCTTTTTAGGATTTGTCAACAGGTTCTTGCCAAACCTGGCTACTGTGCTCAACCTTTTGAACTCATTACTATAGGTCGGGAAGAAATGGTAATAGACAAAGTATTGTGAGGTGGCTTTCCAGAAGGCAAAGTAAATGGTGACAGCAGACATTGTGCTTCACATCGTCCAATGAAGCTTGCTTGTGATGCCTTGTCTTATGGTACAGGTGCAGTCATGTGACACGTTATGAGTGATGGAAGTGAATGCCCCATAGCCTTTACATCACATTCCCTTATCACTGCAAAGAAAAATTATACACATATTGACAGAGAGGCCTTGAGTCTGGTCAGGGGTGTGTAAAACATTTCAGCCAGTACCTACATGGGAGAGAGTTTATCCTAATTACTGATCATCAACCACTGGTGTCCACTTTCAATCCACAGAAAGGGTATCTCACTAACAGCAGCACAATTGCAGAGATGACTCTCTTTCTCGGAGGACTCAATTACAAGATCAAATTCTAGAGGACAACTAATCATGGAAATACTGATAAATTGTCCCGTTTAGCCTTGGGAAAGGAAATATCTGAAAAATTTACAAAAAAGGACACTCCTCTCGATGTATTCTCCCTAATGTAAATCGAAAGTTTCTCTGTTATGGCAGAGACAGTTCAAAGGGAAACCAGAAAAGGCTCTATGCAGTCTCAGGTCTACATGGCAACCAAAAATGGCTGGAATGTGCAGCAGAAATTCCAGTTCTCCCTTTTTTACCAGTGCTGGAATGAACAATGGTTGCCTGATGTGGGTATTGAGAGTTGTACCATACAAGCTGTGAGCTAAAGTGTTAGAGGAGCTACACGCCAATCATCTGGGCATGATCAAAATGAAAGCTTTGTCTGGTGGCCTGGGATAGACCAGCTGACTGAGCAATTTGGCATGCACTGTTTGGGATACCACGGCCTCACACACCACTGATGCCTTAAAAAGCCTCTTCTCAAGGACTGGTGTTCTGGAGCACTTAGTCAGTGACAAGGGACCACAGTTTGTGTGGAACAGTTTCAGTCATTCCAGTCAGCAGAACATTGACACCGAGTCTGAAGCTCACCAGCTTCCTCCTATTAGCACACTCCTCAACCAACAACTCACCAGCAATGCTGTTACTGGGTCGCCCCTTGGTTATCCTCAAACCCAATCTCTGAAGGAGTATGCAGGAGAAACAGCTGAGATAAATCGAGGGCTCCTCAAACAAGGAGGTTCAATGTTTCACTCCTGGAAAAGCGGCCCTGGAGGGACTACTGAGGTGATCAAAAGTGAGTACTTTGAAAGGTTAAGGACAGACCTGGACCACACTCCGACACAGCAGAGATACACCCGATGTAATCTGGAGACTGCACATCGATCACATTGAGGAGAGCAGAGTCAATTGTTAGAGATGAAAGGTGGCCAGGACGGTCAGAACCACTTCCTCCAGTCCCAGAGCCAACTCCTACAACCACCAAAAGGCCCCAGAATCTGAGATTCTTTCACAACCACAAGTCTCACCTGCCAAGCAGATCCCCCCGTCAGAAAAGATGTTATCCCAGAAGAGTAAGAAATCCTCCACAATGATTAAATCTTTAAGTCTGAATAATGCTGTGGATGTCTATACAGTACTATATTGTATTATATAGTATATTGTGTGTGTGTGTGTGTATGTGGATGACTAGAGAGCAATACATTACAAATTTGAGTTGAGATGAATTCTACATTGAGTTGGAGTTTATGGCTAAGCAGGGAGGAATGTAGCACATTCAATATTTCAGTAATACTTGAGTAATATTGTTAATACTTAGTTTGTTTGAAACTCCTTTATTTGTTTACATAATTAGTTAATGGGTTATATGTAAGCATTACGTGAAAGTCATACGTCATTATGCCACTGTGTCATTTGTGAGCTCCTCACAAATAAAGATGAATGTAGTCAAGGTCTCCTGGCTCCTGTGTTTTCTTTTCAATTGGTTTCTAGAGTTACAAAACTTAACAGTTGTAAAGTACATTGAAGCATTCTGAGGTTGTGAAAGGTGCTATTATAAGACAAATTCCATTCACCCGGAATACATAGTTCTCCTCTGAACTAATGCAGCAAATATCTTCCCTCTACCCAACCCTAGCGCCCACTCCCTGTCCCTATTGTTTATAAATAGTCTGTTGCAGTAACATAGATGGATAGATACATTATTGATCCCAAAAGAAATTACAGTGTCACAGTAGTGTTGCAAGTGCACAGATATACAAATGTTAGAAGTAAGAAAGAATAAAGTTATCTTAAGAATAAGATGTACAAGATTTATGTCAAAGATTGCAAGATTTACATGATTTCCAAGTTCACACTGATAAGATGGTAGTGCAAAAATTACTGTAATATTATACAGTAATGAATGCACGTTCACACTATCTGGATAAGAAATGATGGTAGTATTGCTCAGGGTGCCTATAAAGCAGGTTGTGGCACACAGAGGTTAATAACCGTCTAACAGGAGGGGATCAGCACTTCCCTGGCTACAGGTTGACTCATTATAGAGCCTGATGGCTGAGGGAAAGAATGACCTCATATAGCGCTGTTTGGAGCAGCACAGTTGTCTTAGTCTGTTACTGAAAGTACTCCTCTGTTCAGCCAAGCTGGCATGCAGAGGGTGAGAAATACTGTCAAAAATTGCCAGGATTTTCCATAGGGTCCTTTGTTCTACCACAGCTTCCTGTGTGTCCAGTTTGACTCATATAACAGAGCCAGCCTTTCTAATCAGTTTATTGAGCCTGTTGGCATCACTGTGTTGATGCCATCGCCCCAGCAC
Organism: Hemitrygon akajei; assembly: GCF_048418815.1. NCBI lineage: Eukaryota > Metazoa > Chordata > Chondrichthyes > Myliobatiformes > Dasyatidae > Hemitrygon > Hemitrygon akajei. The sequence goes on from NC_133129.1 coordinate 178,042,356, forward strand.
ACCACCACACAGAAGATTGTACTGGTGACCACAGACTAGTAAAACGTGTGAAGCAGTCTCCTAATACTAAAATTTATTTTATTTAAACACAAGATCCAAATGGAGGATGGGTTGTCCAAACATGGACATGAAAAATATAAAATTATTCCAAATCTGCTCACCATAGAGCTCAGTAGTGTATTAGGAGGTACCCAGTAAAGTGACCACTAAGAGTATGTTAATGGTAGGTGAGGGGACTGAATAGAATGTTTCCAAACTGTAGTAGACCCTCTGACCTGAAACGTTAACTTGTTATTCTTCCCACATATGCTGCCTGAACTGAGTTCTTGTATTTTCTGTGTTCATTTTAAAGTGAAAGTAAACTTTGAGTAGGACTTAGAGCCACAAAGGGATATGGACAGAAAAAAAAAGATGACTTTAAGTATGATGTGGGCTATCATGGGGGTACAAGAAAAGGAGAATATAATTTCACTTTTTAATATTGCCATTCTGAGAAATCTGCCTATAAAGAAAAAAATGTGAGCAAGATGTTAGAAAGACAAATGGAATGCAGGCCTCTAGTGCAGGGGGGAATAGATTAAGAGAGAAATAAAAGTCTAGCTGCAACTGTTCACAGCTTTGGTGAGATCTACGTATGGCTTTTGGTCTCCTTGCTTAAGCAAGATTTACTTGCCTTGGAGGCAGTGCAAGAAATATCACTGGATTGATTCCTGGAATGTGTACCACGAGGAAAGATTGAGCAGGCTGAGCCAATATCCCCTGCACTATGAAAGAGTGAGAAGTGATCACATAGAAACCTGTAAGATTCTGGCAGGACTTGAGAGTTAAATACCCCACATGTTTCCCTTCAAGAGGCAATCTGTTGTCACAAGGCTCAGATGAGAAGAAATTTATTTTTTCAGAACATTGAGAATTTTTGGAATTTTGTACTGAATACAGTCAGTAAGCATATTCAAGGTTGAGACAGATAGATTTTTGGATGATCTTTTGATGTGGAGGATTAATGATTATGGCTAAAGTTATGGCTTAACTGGAGTCAAGGCCATGAACCAGATTAGCCACAATCTTATTGAATGTTGGAGGCCTAAGCCTATTAGGAAGCCAGATGGCCTATTCCTGTTCTTAACTCAGTAGGTCAAGTAGCATACAGATATAGAGGGAAAGAGAATTAACATTTTACGTTAATGATCCTTCCTCAAAATTGGAAGTTATCAGGGGTCCTTGGGTTATGTAAGGCCTCTATTCCTGAGAGCAAACAAACTTGCTGGAGGAATTCATCAGGTCAGACAGCACTTGTGGAGGGAAATGGACAGTAAATGTTTCATCTTGAGACTGTTACAAGGATTACCCCTTAGTAATAATGATCAGTAAGGCACAGAGAGAAACTGTGTTACTGACAAGTACCCTTATTGGCTCGGTTCACAAGCACCTGAATTTCCACAACCCATCTACACACCTACTAAGTTTCCCTGACCCCCCCACGAACAGCTGAAGAATAGTAAAGGTAATACCTGGGAAAGCAGTTTACACTGGCCAGGTGTTCCTCGTAGTCCCAATCTAATCTCCATGTGTCTGACCATGGGGTACTTTATTTCAGTGATCTGCAATGGTTCAACTCCAGAGAGCTGTCCCTCCTTTGCATTCAAAACCTCTCCTTTTATTTACTTTCTTTACCAGTTTAAATGTTGTATTTCAATCTCATTGGCTCAAGGTCATCTGACTAACCTGCGTTAGTTCTCATTGGATGTAACCCAGGGCTACAAGCAGTATTGTTTTATGGCCTTTGCCTTCAACTTTGTGCCTTAGGTGACTTCTTTTGACCTATTCAATTCTGACTGGTTCATACCAGTTGATCCAGGTCACCCAGCCACTGGCCCTACTGAGATCAGAAACTGCTTCTTCAAGCCTGCCGTTTTACACAATGAACAACTTAATCTGAGAATGGTCTCAGGTTCAGCAGCTCATTAGCTGAAACTCCTTGTGTTCGAATTCAATTCCTCTGATTAAATTATCCTAGAGCAAGAATCAGTTCATCAAAGAGTTCACAAAATGGTGGTTGCAAGGATATCCTCACAAAATGGCCACAGTCAATCCTGTTCATTGATTGTCATTCTTTCTGGCCAACAAGGCCCTTCATCTCAACTGAAAGACAGAGGTTACACTGGTGAGACCAAGCACAGAATAGCACTTGAGCTTCACCACTGTGGCCTTCTGCAGCACAGTTACTAGCCATATCTAATTCCCCATCCCACTCCCACAACAGCCTGTCAAGATACTACATCCTTTACAGCCAGGCTGTGGCCAAATGCAAACTTGAGAAATATTCACTCATATTCTGCCTGGGTAGTCTACAACCCAACAGTATGAACATTAAATTTTCCAGTATCAGGTAATCTCTGTCCCTTTTCTCCCTCAACATAGAACAGTACAGCACAGGAACAGGTCCTTTGGCTCATGGAGTCTGTGCTGAGCACATCACCAAATTCTTTTTCTGCCTGCACATGATCCACATTCTTCCATTCTCTGCATCTTCATGTGTGTATCTAAAAGCCTTTTGAATGCCACTACCCTGCTCTACCCAGTTCCTCCTACACCACCCCTATCCTTTACCATCTGTTTTTTTGACTTCTCCACTCACTCCATCTGCCCATCACCCATGCACTCCTCCCAGTGGGGTCCTCCCCCCACCACTGATCCCATCTGCCCACCCCATCTCCATGATTTGGTTCCATTTTTTATTATTACTTGTACTGATGTGCAGTGAAATTTTTTTTTGCATACTGTTTACAGAGATTAAATCATTACACAGTGCATTGAAATAGTACAAAGTAAAACAATAACAAAATGCAGTGTAATGTGTAAAAGCTATAGAGAAAGTGCGGTGCAGATAGACATTAAGGTGCAAGATCATAGGATGTATTCAATAGCCTTCTAACAGCAGTCTGAGAAACTGTCCTTGAATCTGGTAATGTTCTTTCAGGCTTTTATGTTTTCTGCCCAATGAAAGAGGCAATGTCAAAGACAGCTGGAGCCTTTGACTATACTGACTGCTTGACTGAGACATTGAGAAGTACAGACAGAGTCCATAGAGTCCACAAAGTCCATCACTGGTTTCCATGATGCCCGGAGATTTGTGCACAATTCTCTGCAGTTTCACAAGCAGAGCAGTTCCCATATCGAGCCGCGATGCATCCAGATAGGATGCTTTCTGTGGTGCATTGATTAAAAGTTGGTGAGGGTTTATGGGAACATTGGAGAAGAGGTCGAAGATCCAGTTGCAAATGGAGGTGTTGACTCCCAGGTCTTGGAGTTGGTGATGAATTTGCTTGGGATTATAGCATTGAAGGTGGAGCTGTCATCAATAAACTATAGCCTAATATAGGTGATGCACCATCAATAACTCTAGGAGACTGGAAGTGAATGATAGGCTTTTATTAACAGCGAAAAGGGAAGCACAACCATGTTGGAGACTGAGGGAGGAGCAGTGCCCCAATCGCCTTTATACAGGGTTCAGTGGGAGGAGCCACAGGAGCAGTCAGCAGAGGGGCATGACCAGACAGGTATACATAGTTTACCACAATAGGTGTCTTTACTGTCCTGATGCTGGAGAGGTGAGTCTAGGGAGAGGGAGATGCTGCCTATCATGGACCTGTTTTGGCGGTAGGAGAATTGCAGTGGGCTAAGATTGTCTGGGAGGCTGGTGTTAATGTGTGCCATTAAGCAGCCTCCTTTTCCTACCAGATTCCATTATCCACAGCCCTTTATTGCTTCAACTTATCACCTCCCTCCCTCTGTTACTATCTCCATCCTTTTAAAAAAAAATTTGTATAGTAGGGGAATTAAGGGCTATAGGGAAAAGGCAGGCAGGTAGAGATGAGTCCATGGCTCGATGGGCCAGATGGCCTACTCCTGCTCCTTTTTCTTATGTTCTTATAAGATGCACGATCTGTTGAGGGCCAGATCAGAGGCATCCAAGTCTGGCAGCCAAGAAAATTAACAAAGGTTCAGGTGCTATCTCCAGAAAGCCAGCTCACGGGCTAAGTGGCATTTCTGGACTAAACTTGAATTAATGAAAGGCGCTGAACAGCTGTGGCAGGCCTTGACTGCCATCACCTCTTACAAAGTGAAATCAAGTGACATAAGGGGACAACAGGGCTTCGCTTCCAGATGAGCTTAATGCCTGCTATGCTCACTTTGACCATCCAACCACGGAGGACCCATCACAAATTCCCACAGCCCCTGCTGACCTTGTGATTTCAGTCTCTGAGGCCAATGTGAGAGCACCCTTTAGGAGGATGAACCCATGGAAAGCATCTGGCCCAAATGGTGTACATGATCAAGTACTAAAGACCTGAAAGGTTCACTAAGATCTTTAACTTCTCGCTTTGGCAATCTGAGGTACCCACCTGCTTCTAGTAGGCTTCAATCATACCAGTGCCTTCGAAGAATGTGGTAACCTGCCTCAATGACTATTGTCCAATAGCACTTACATTCACAGTGATGAAGTCTTTTGAGAGGTTGGTGATGAAGCATATCAACTCCTGCCTGAGAACTGAATTCGATCCACTCCAGTTTGCCTACCGGCACAACAGGTCCACACAGATGCCATTTCATTGGCTCTAAATTCAACCTTGGAACATCTGGACAGCAAAGATGACTACAGCTTGGCATTCTATACCATTATCCCCTCAAAACCAATCAATAAACTTCAAGACCATGTCCTCAAAACCTCCTTCTGCAATTAGATCCTCAATTTTCTCACATGCAGGCCCCAGTCAATTAGGATTGGCCACAACATTTCCTCCACGATCTCCATCAGCTCAGTTACACTACAAGGCTGTGTACTTAGCCCTCTGCTCTATCTCCCTAAAACTTATGACTGTGAGGCTGAGCACAGCTCCAATGCCATATTTAAGTTTGATGATGACACCACTGTTGTGGGCTGAAATAAAGGTGGTGATGAGTCAGCATTGAGGAGGGAGATTGAATATCTGGCTGAGTGATGGCATAAAAACAACCTTTAACTCAATGTCAGCAAGATGAAGGAGCTGATTATTGACTTCAGGAGGAGGAAACCAGAGGTCCGTGAGCCAGTCTGCAAAGGAGGATCAGAATTGGAGAGGGGCAGCAACTTTAAGTTCCTTGGTGTTATTATATCGGAGGACTGGACTTGGGCCCAGCAAGTACAAAGAAAGCACGGCAGCACTTCTACTTCCTTAGGAGTTTGCTAAGATTCAGCATGACATCTAAAACACTGACAAACTTCTGTAGATGTGTGGTGGAGAGTATATTAACTGGCTGCATCGCAGTCTGCTATGGAAACACCAATTTCCTTGAATGGAAAATCCTGCAAAAAATAGTGGATACGGCCCATTCTTTCACTGTAAAGCCCCCCTCCCCCAAGCACATCTACAAGGAGCATTTCACAGGAAAGCAGCATCCATTATCAGCTCATGCTCTCTTCTCACTGCTGCCATCAGGAAGGAGGTACAGGAGCCTCAGGACTCACGCCACCAGGTTCAGAATCAGTTACAACCCCTCAGCCATCAGGCTCTTGAACCAGAAGGGGATAACTTCACTTGCCCCATCACTGAACTGTTCCCACATCCTATGGATTCATTTTCGAGGACTCTGCATTTCATGTTATTGAGATTTATTTATTTATTATTATTTATTTTAGTATTTGCATAGTTTGTTGTCTTTAGCACACTGGTTGTCTGCCTTGTTGCTGCAGTCTTTCATTGATTCTATTATGGTTCTTTGATTTATTGAGTATGCCCGCAAGAACATGGATCTCAGGGTTGTATATAGTGACATATATGTACTTTGATAATAAATTTACTTCAAACTTTTGAACTTTGACCTCTTTCTCCACCACTTCCCCTCACCTCTTTATATTGTCTCTTTATCTTTCAGTCTAGATGAAGGAATTCAACCTGCAGCCTCTTGTGTCTCTGTCCCTACCCATAAACAGAGTTTTATGTAAGTCAAAAACAAATATTTTCTTTCCAAAAATTAATGTGAAAACTTTAGCAATGCACACACAAAATGCTGGAGGGCTTGGCATCCCCGGAGACTGCTTTGCAGAGAATAGACTGTAAAAGATCAGCATAGGTGACAGGAGTTGTTACTGGCAACTGAACTGTGACAAATGTTTGTCTGAATGCAGCCAGGGCGGAGTGATCAAGCAAGCGGATCTGTTAATCAGTGAGAAAACTATCAGGAATTTAATTTTTTAAAAGTGTATGCTAACAAAAGGTGGCTCAGGTTTCATAAAGTTGATCTTACCTGAAGGAGAGTTTGGAGAAGGATTTGGACTTTTTTTAAATGGGGGATATCTGCATCTTTTTCTGGTGAAGAGATTCAGGTACTATACCTGAGGGCAGAGTCTGGGAGAAATTGACTTTTTGCAAGCTAGGGCAAATGGAACTTGGGGACCTGCTGTAGCTTAAACTGCCCGGAGGGTAAAGGATGGAGAGAGCGAACGAGGAGGAGTCTTGACTCAAAACATTGACCTTTCATTTCCCTCCACAGATGCTGCTTGACCCACTGAGTTTCTGCAGCAGCTCTTTTAATGCTCCAGATAACAGCACCTGCCATCTCTTGTGTCTCTAGGGGATTTGTATAACAGCATCGAACAAAGGCTGTCCAGATGAAGCAATGCTTTGTGTAAGTCAGAAAGAAATATTTTCTTCCCAAAACTTGAAGTGAAAACTTCAGCCACACACACAAAATGCTGGAGGGTATTTTTTATTTAATGTGGGGAAAATAAACAGAAGGATAGCTGGGCCAGTCAGGTGCAGAACAGAATTGGTAGACGTCCAAAAGAAATGAGAATCCAGATATACCCAGCAGATCATGCAACATCTGTAGAGTAAAACTGAGAATCTGAGTCAGATAATTAACTGACAATAATTAGTTAGATGACTCATGCTGCACGTAATAACACTTTTCACATTCCTGGGTAATACCACAGATGCTGCAACAGCTTGTGAGTGTCACTGCAGACACAAGAAATTGCAGAAGATACAAAATGCTGGAGGAACTCAGCAGGTCAGGCAGCATCGATGGAGGGACATGGACTGTCGATATAAGGGTCTCAACCAGTTGATGCTGCTGGACTTGCAGAGTTCTTCCAGCATTTTGTGTTGTTTATACTGTACTTCCAGTTCATTTGGAGGGCTTTGTGGAGACAGTGTTCATTGTTTGTGAAGGAGAACAGGATCGTTGCTGCACTAACGGAATAAGGAATAAACAAAAGGTGAATTCTCGTTGGCGGTGAGATAGACCATCGAGATGAAGCAGGTTTCAGAGATAGCGAGTTTGAGGTCATGGAAAGATTCTAAAATTCAATGTACTTATTTATAGTTTTAACTTTTGTTACAGCAGTTCAGCTTAGTGGCATGATTTAAATATTTTCATGAAGATGACAAGTGGAACCTATCAATTTGGATGGTCTTTGCTGAGGAAGTTCTTGCTGGAGATTCTAGGGCTGAGTGGGATTAGTAAGCATGTAAGTGTCAATTCTTCTGAGGAAAATCTAGTTCATTATTAATAGGCTGTACCATAAATGGAGCAAGTAAGAATGGTTATGGAAGTGGAAGCAAACAGTCTTTGGGATGTAAAGTGTAAAAGAAATTGGAAGCTGTGGCTGCCCTGCGACAGATGTTGTTCCGGGTGGGGGGGGGGGGGGGTCTATGTTATATGTCAATAATTTGGATGGTGGAATTAAAGGTTTTTTTCCTGCCTTTTTTGGGTGGCTGCCGGTGAGTAGTGGTGTTCCACAGGGCTCTGTGTTGGGACTGATTCTTTTTACGTTATATTGTGGCGACCCACTTCCCAGCGCACTCGAACCAGCTCACAAAGTGGCGCGCGCCGGCATTGAGGCCAGCCCCAAAGAGGGCGCCAAGCCTGCTTCACCAGCAAGGGGAAAAGCCCGCGTGTGGGACTGTGAACATGCGCCCCCTACAGCATTCCCGTCTGGGAAGGGCAGAATCAGGAAGGCTTTAAAGCGAGGCCGCAAAGTTTGAATAAATCTCTTTTGCAACTGCAGCTCACTGACTACGTGTCGTTATTTCAGCGCTGCGTGTAGCACACCGCTACAATTGGTGACCCCGATGGCCCAAACGATATTTGGACCGGAGATGAACGACGCCGTATCTGTTCATACAGTTTCGTTAAAACTGCCAAGCTTCTGGACGCTGCGACCTCACCTATGGCTCCAGCAAGCAGAAGCCCAATTCCACATTCGGCAGATAACCTCGGATGCCACATGTTACTACTACGTGGTGAGCTCCCTCGATTAGGAGACAGCCGCCCAGGTTGAGGAGTTCATACAGTCGCCCCCGGAGGACAGCAAATACACAGAATTCAAAGCCCTACTCATAAGGACTTTCGGACTCTCATGGCGCGAGCGAGCTGCCCGCTTACTGCACCTGGATGGTTTGGGGGACAGGCCACCGTCGACTTTGATGAACGAGATGCTGTCCCTGGCTGGAGGTCACAAGCCCTGCCTCATATTTGAGCAGGCGTTCCTGGAGCAGCTGCCCGAGGACATACGCCTGCTGCTGTCCGACGCGGATTTCAGCGACCCCCGGAAGGTGGCGGCCCAGGCGGACGTGCTGTGGAAAGCCAAGAAGGACAGTGGGGCATCCGTCGCACAGATCACCAGGCCACGTGCCCAACAGCAGACCAGACCAGGCCCGGCTGCAGAGCCCGCTAACCCCAGAGGCAGGGGTGAGGAGACCAACGAACAATGGTGCTTCTACCACCAGCGGTGGGGCGCAGAAGCCCGCTGCTGTAGCCCGCCCTGCAAGTTCCCAGGAAACATCAGGGCCAACCGCGGCTGATAGCTACGGCGGCTGGCCGGCCATCGGGATAGCCTCCTGTATGTCTGGGACAAGCAGTCGGGACGCTGCTTTTTGGTCGACACCGGAGCCGAGATCAGCGTCTTACCTCCGACGAGTTGCGACACCCGCAACAGAGAACCGGGTCCCACCCTGAGGGCTGCGAACGGCAGCACAGTAAGGACCATCGGCACCCGTACGGTGTGGCTACAGTTCGGCTCCAGCCAGTTCCCGTGGGACTTCACACTGGCCGCCGTAGCCCAACCGCTCCTGGGAGCGGATTTTTTGCGAGCTCACAGCCTACTGGTCGACCTGCCAAGGAAGAGACTGGTCCACGCCAAGACCTTTCAAACGTTTTCCCTGGGTGAAGCCCAGTTGCCAGCCCCACACCTAGACTCCATCACCCTGTCCGACAACGACTTCACCAGAGTCCTGGCGGATTTCCCATCAGTTCTGGCACCGCAGTTCACGGCGTACAGCACCACATCCCGACACAAGGACCACACCTCCACGCCCGTGCTCGAAAGCTTCACCCGGACAAGCTCCCACTGGCGAAGGAGGAGTTCAAGAGGATGGAGGAATTGGGGATCATACGGCGGTCCAACAGCCCATGGGCCTCCCCCCTGCACATGGTGCCCAAAGCAACAGGGGGCTGGAAACCATGCGGTGACTACCGCAGGCTGAACGAGGCTACAACGCCGGACCGCTACCCTGTGCCGCACATTCAGGACTTTGCAGCAAACCTGCATGGTGCACGGATCTTCTCCAAGGTAGACTTCGTCCGGGGCTACCATCAAATCCCGATGCATCTGGACGACGTCCCCAAAACGGCTCTCATCACCCCGTTCAGCCTTTTCGAGTTCCTCCGCATGCCGTTCGGCCTGAAGAATGCCGCACAGACGTTCCAACGGTTAATGGACGCGGTGGGACGTGACCTGGACTTCGCATTCATCTATTTGGATGACATCCTCATAGCCAGCAGCAGTCGTCAGGAGCATCTGTCCCACCTCTGTCAACTCTACACCCGACTGAGTGAATACGGTCTAACAATCAACCCGGCCAAATGCCAGTTTGGGCTCGACACCATCAACTTCCTGGGCCACAGGATTACTAAAGATGGGGCAACCCCTCTGCCCACCAAGGTAGACGCGGTCTGCCATTTCCCCTGACCCAACACAATCAAAGGCCTCCAGGAATTCGTAGGTATGGTGAATTTCTACCACCGCTTCCTCCCTTCAGCTGCCCGAATCATGTGCCCCCTGTTTGCCCTGATGTCGGGTAAGGGCAAGTACATTACCTGGGACGAGGAGTCCGCCGCCGCTTTCGTTAAAACCAAAGAAGCCTTGGCAAATGCCACGATGCTAGTGCACCCCAGAACGGACGTCCCTACCGCCCTCACAGTGGACGCATCCAACACGGCAGTCGGTGGGGTACTGGAGCAACTCATCGCGGGTCGCTGGCAACCCCTGGCGTTTTTCAGCAAACACCTACGACCACCCGAGCTCAAATACAGTGCTTTCGACCGGGAACTGTTGGCGCTATACCTGGCAATCCGGCATTTCAGGTACTTCTTAGAAGGTAGGCCCTTCACCGCGTTCACGGACCACAAACCTCTTACCTTTACGTTCACAAAGGTGTCCGATCCCTGGTCGTCCCGCCAGCAGCGCCATCTGTCCTACATCTCTGAATACACAACGGATGTCCGGCATATCTCGGGAAAGGACAATGTCGTGGCGGACGCCCTCTCCCACCCTAACATCCAAGCCCTGTCCCGGGGGTACTATGAAGCACTGACGGAGGCGCAGCAGGCAAGGAGATCCCTAGTTACAGAACCGCAGTCTCCGGTTTGCAGCTCCAGGACCTCCCCGTAGGCCCAGGTGAGAGGACCCTACTCTGTGACGTCGCCACCGGCCAGCCCCGTCCCGTCGTCCCGGCAAACTGGCGGCACCGCGTTTTTGACTCCATTCATAACTTAGTGCACCCCTCCATCAGGACAACTGTCCGGCTGGTAGCCAACCGGTTCGTTTGGCATGGACTCCGCAAGCAGGTCAGTGAATGGGCCAGAACGTGCATGCACTGCCAGACGGCCAAGGTGCAGCGACACACCAAGGCCCCGCCGCAGCAGTTCCACCCCATCCGCCAGCGTTTCAACCACATTCATGTGGATATCGTGGGCCCCCTGCCAGTGTCGCGAGGAGCCCGGCTCCTCCTCACTATCGTAGACCAGTTCACAAGATGGCCAGAGGCGATCCCGCTCACCGACACCACCTCCGAATCTTGCGCCCGAGCACTGATTGCAACCTGGGTATCTCGCTTTGGTGTACCGGCCCACATTACCTCTGACAGAGGCGCCCAGTTCACCTCCAGCCTGTGGTCAGCTATGGCCAGCCTTTTGGGGACACAGCTGCACCACACCACTGCCTACCACCCACAGTCGAACGGACTGGTGGAGCGTTTCCACCGTCACCTGAAGACGGCTCTCATGGTCCGCCTCAAAGGGCCTAACTGGGTGGATGAGCTTCCCTGGGTCCTGCTCGAAATCCGCATGGCGCCCAAAGAGGATCTGTACACCTCGTTGGCCGAGTTGGTGTACGGCGCACCCCTGGTTGTCCCAGGAGAGTACATACCAGCCCCAAGGGGGCAAGAGGAAGAACCCGCATCAGTCCTGGGCAGACTATGCTCGGTAACCTGGCCCGCATACCCACTTCGCAGCATGGGCAGCACCCGACCTGCGTACCCAAAGACCTGCTAAACTGTAAGTTCATTTTTGTACGACGGGGCAGACATCGGGCACTGCTACAGCGGCCCTACGAGGGGCCGTTTACGGTGATCAGAAATGACGGGTCCACATTCATGCTGGACATTGGGGGAAAGAGGAGGTTTTCACAGTGGACGGAATCAAACCGGCCCATGTGGACTTGGCGCAGTCGGTCGAGATTCAGGCACTGCGGCGCAGAGGCAGACCTCCCAAACAGAGTCTGACCCAGACTGTGGACATTGGGGGGTGTATCGCCGGTTCTGGGGGGGGTTATGTGGTGACCCACTTCCCAGCGCACTCGAACCGGCTCACAAAGTGGCACGCGCTGGCATTGAGGCCGGTCCCAAAGAGGGCGCCAAGCCTTCTTCACCAGCAAGGGGAAAAGCCCGTGCGCGGGACGGGACTGTGAATATGCGTTCCCTACAGCATTCCCGCCCGGGGAGGGCAGGAACAGGAAGGCTTTAAAGCGAGGCCGCGAAGTTTGAATAAACCTCTTTGCAACTGCAGCTCACCGACTGCGTGTCGTTATTTCAGCGCTGCGTGTAGCACACCGCTACAATATGTTAATAATTTAGATGATGGTTTTGATGGCTTTGTCGCAAATTTTGCAGATGATACGAAGATAGGTGGAGGGGCAGGTAGCTCTGAGGAAGTAGAGAGGCTACAGAAGGACTCAGACAGATTAGGAGAATGGACAAAGAAATGACAGGTGGATACAGTGAAGGGAAGCATATATTCATGCACTTTGGTAGAAGTGAAAGGGTTGACTATTTTCTAAATGGAGATAAAATACAAAAAGCAGAGGTGCAAAAGGACTTGGAGTCCTTGTGCAGGATTCTCTGAAGGTTAATTTGCAGGTTGAGTCAGTGGTGAGGAAGGCAAATACAATGTTAGCATTCATTTCAAGAGGACTTGAATATAAAAGCAAGGACGTAATTTTGAAACTTCATAAAGCACTGGTGAGGCCTCACTTGGAGTATTGTGAGCAGGTCTGGGCCCCTGATCTTAGAAAGGATGTGTGAAACTGGAGAGGGTTGAAAGGAGGTTCATTAAAATGATTCCAGGATTGAATGGGTTGTCATATAAAGAGCGTTTGATGGCTCTGGGTCTGGATTCACTAGAATTCAGAAGAGGGGTGACCTCATTGAAACCTATCGAATGATGAAAGGCTGTGATAGAGTGGATGTGGAGGGGATGTTTCCAGAGGACATAGCCTCAGAATAGAGGGGCATCCTTTCAGAGTGGAGATGAGGAGGAATTTCTTGATCTAGAGAGTGATGAATCAGTGGAACTCTTTGATGCAGGCAGCTGTGGAGACAAAGTATTTATGTATATTTAAGGCAGAGGTTGATAGATTTTTGATTGTTCAGGGCATGAAGGGATTACAGGAAGAAGGCAGGAGATTGGGGCCAAGAGGAAAATTGGATCCTATATCATACAGTCTTATGGTTTCTGGCATCTCCAAGCCTGAATACTTGAAACCACAGTGAGAAAAACTGTCCTGGATTGTCTTATTCCTCTTTTTTTTGCCAACTATCAGTGACAAAAATCACTGCTTTTTGAAGAGAAAACTGATGCTACTTGAAAACTGTTACTGTGCAGTGTATAACAGCCATTCAAACACGAGTCTTGATGTAGTTAGAAATTGTTTGGCAACTGTCTCCTGTCCCAATTGAGTGGCATAGTGTCCCAAACAAATGAAGGGAATCCTTGCTATTTTCCCGATTTGTACTTGTTCTTTAAGAGTTGGCCCAATTAAGCGGCTGTCCGATTAATCGATGGCCCGATTGACCAGAATCTACTGTATTTAGTAATGGGAGCCAAAGACAGTGTGGTCATTCTTCAGTATTATTAAGAGGAAGAAATTATGACTCATCCTTCAGAATGCCACCAAGCAAACACAAACAACAGTGTGAGGTGGTGGAGAGATTAAGGTTGGACTAAGAAAATGCACATTGGGTTAAAAATACAAGTGCACCTCAGGTAGTACAAAAAGTGCACTAACCAAGCACATTGCCAAAACTGCTCTAGCAATTTTTACAACATTTTGCTTTGTACATTCCCATTTTATTTCCTTACCTGCACATTTGGTCCCACTACGCAAGTACAATTACGAAGAAAGAATGGCATCTTCTTTAGAAGTTTGCAAATATTCAGCACAACATCTTAACCTTAGGCAACTGCTATAGTGTGTAGTGGAGAGTATACTGACTGGCTGCATCACATCCTGGTAAGGAAACACCAATGCCCTTGAACGGAAACTCCTATGAACAGTAACAGATACAGCATAGTCCATCATGGGTAAAGCCCTCCCAACCATTGAGAACATCTACATGACATGCTATCACGGGAAAGCAGCATCCATCATCAGGGACCCCCTCCTTCCAGAACATGGTCTCTTCTCAAAGCTGCCATTAGGTAGAAGGTACAGAAGCCTCAGGACTCACATCAACACATTCAAAAACAGTTATTACCCTTTTACCATCAGGTTCTTGAAACAAAGGGCTTATATACACACTGTACTGCTACTGCAAAGCCAACAAATTTCAAACAACAAGTCTTAGGTGGTGTGTGTATATATCACACACACACACACACACACACACACACACACACACACACACACACACACACACACACACACACACACACACACACACACACACACACACACACACACACACACACACACAATATATATAGCTGGGATATCCAAGACTTTTGCACAATACTGTAGTGATTTTTTATGTATTGCACTGTACTGCTGCAAAAAAAAATCATGGCCTATGTGAGTGATGATAAACCTGATTTTGGTATGGGTCTCTATTGTGGACTGAGAGTGGGAGAGGGAAAGGGGAAGGGAGAGGGGAGGGAGCAGGAAGCACTAGAGTGACATTCTGTACTGATCAATAAACCAATTGTTTGTAACCAAATGACCTTGCCTGGTGTCTCAGGGCTGGGTGTGTCTGCACCCATATAAACCCCCCCCCCCCCCAACCCTGGCACTCCTTCTCTGCCACCTATCCCACATCCCTCCCGCGGCACACCTGCCTCGCCATTCCCAACATCCTTTGCTCCTGCCAGTTTTACAAACTTGCTCTCCATTTGTAGAATTTCTACAGAATAATTGCATTTGTAAAAATTACAAGTACTGACTGCAGACCATTTTTTTGACAAAAATGGTTTTATTTAGAATCAAAACATTTTACAAATAGTTATCGACCTATTGGTGCAAATATATAAGCCATTGAATTAAACAGAAAGTGGAGACAGAGATTGCTCAAGCAGTCCATGTTTAGAATCTCAAATGTTGATTAATTGAAGGCAAAACTCTGGAAGCTGATTTCCTGAATAATAAAGCCAAACTCGTCAGAGATTATATGAAACAGAGGAACAAGAAACTGAAGCAAAATAGGAAAAATGTTTAATTTCTGTAAGGGGAACATTAATTTTTGTTAAAGGCAAGAGAAATTTGGAAAGTTCTGGTGTCAGCAGTTCCAGAGGGAGAGTGATTTGCCTCAAAATTTCTGAAGTCTTAAACAAAATCTAAATGTCAATTGCAATTGATGACAAACTCCAAAATAAACTTGGCAAATTCAGTAAAATAACATTATAATCATAGTTAAGTAAAGCCGTCTGTATTTCACAATAATTAAGGACTTACAGCACACAAAAAGCATGACTACACAGAGACTATGTATGTTATTCACAGTACGGTTTCATAACCCTATAGGGCATGAAAGAATTACCAGAATACCCTCCCTGGAATTTTGCACAGAGTAATTCATGTGTGAAAAGAAATGTAAGCAGGCCTAATTAGGGATGTGCGAGGTCTTCAAGTAAAATACTTCATCTCTTCCAGTCAGATATTGTGACCTGCACACCTTCAAGCTAATCTCCTTAAATGTAGGCACCCAAATCTTGAGGTAACTCACTAAAGTGATTTTATTTCCCTTCATGCTTTGTACGGGAAAATGATTTCCTGAGTCAACATTTTCAAGTTCAATTAGTCAGAACATTAGCAATTAATACTCAGAATACTAAAAGTGACAAGGCAGGTATTTTATGATCCAATTATCCCATTTACTGAAAGTGCTGTCCATCAAGGTACAGTTCCTCAAGTTCCATTCATATCATGAGCTTATCCAAGTGGTATTTTTCAGCAACAAGACTTTCTGAACAGTGCTAACAGATCGTACATTTGCAATGCCGTCTCATCAACTCAAATGAAACTTATAGTTGCAGTCTCTAAAATGTAATTAGGAGATGGAACTTTAAACTCTTGTTTGTATCACAAAAGTACAGAGAGTGACAGAAACACCAGCCTGACAGATGATATACATACTTGGAATGAGCCTGGAATGTTCCCGGTCTGAACTCAATTATGTGAATGGATGAATTTGATAAATAGTTTCCCAAAAGACCTACAGTACAGTTGAGTTGCTCTCATATTAAAATGGTACAGATTTCTTTAAAGAGGAAATAAAAGAAGTTGGTCTAATTCAGGGTTGATAAACCATCATCTGAACTTGCTCAAATTCAAATATGCTCCTGTCCATCAATGGTGGTAATAAGTGTTCTTGGATATGGAGGTCCAAATATTTGAAATGTACACCTTTCCCTCACTTCTAAAATTTATATGTGTTCCACAGCAAATGGAGCAATCCAAGCATAGAATACAATGTCAATTTAGTATTCTTATTGTGTAACTTAATTATCAAAAATTATTTTTCATGACTAGATCCTTCTCCATAATCCTTCATCAAAACCTGTGATTCATCTTGAATTGGTACATAAGGCAAAGCCCAGAGCAAAGGCGTTCTTTAGACCAAATATAACATTCTGACATTACAGGGACAAAAAATATTAAAACTATAACCAATCCATTTGGTGTCATAATACAGTATTGAATTCATGGGATAAAATCTCATTAAATTCATGGGATGAAATTTGGTATCATAATCTCATTGCATTCGTGGGATGAAATCTCATTAAATTCGTGGGATGAAATTTCATTGCATTCTTGGGATGAAATTTGGTATCATAATCTCATAGTATTCATGGGATGAAAGTAACAAGTTCTGGACACTGGCTAATATGATAGGGCAGTTTCCGATCGTGGTCAACAGCTAATGTTTCAGCTCAGTGCTGGCAGTGGATTTGCTTCAAATTCAGGCTGAAACACTGGAAAGACCATCTGAATTACAATGGAAACTGCAAGCTCAGAGCTGACTGGTATGAAGAATGCAGATCCGAGTTTTGATTATGGGAGCCACACTTGAAGACCCGCACTCAATGAAAGAGACAGTTAATAAAATGATCTATTAGGTAATTAGGCCTTGAAATTCCAGGGTCAGCACATTTTTTAGTGTGAAGCAGCTTCTGAAGACAGTATTTTTTGAGTCTGACAATGATTTGGCTGACTGAGCTGCTAGACTAACATGGAATAGTAGACGATTTTTGTGAGGAAAATATACTTATTATTGATGCAGGAGAAACATTACAGAAGACACATGCTTAAGTATTCAGCTGTACTTAATTCTAACCCAATATAAATATTTTCAATTTTCCAATCATCCCTGGAGCTGAAAATCCTGCAGCTTGGAAGAAATGAGACAAACTTCTGCCAAAAAAGACATTAGTTTGCAGATTTAAAGTCCGCATTAGTTAAAATGTTATTCCTTCATATAATAGAGTAAGAAAGTGTTTGAAAAAGGCTAAACTATGAAAATAAACCAACATTTCTGTATCATTTCTGGAGAATTTTACATCCACATAGTTACATACAAATATCACATATTCAAATACAAAGAGTAATTAATTTAATTTTTATAGTGCATATGTCTATATTAAAATACACTTAATATAAATGTTCACTATTAATGCCAATTTTTTAAAAAATCCATACTAATTTGTCCATTCATCTTCTGTAGCGATGGGATTTTCAGGAACCAGAAAATGACCTGTATAAACAATATATTTCAGGAAAAAAAGTTACTAAGAAATCTGTTATAAAATGAATAATCCTCACTGTGTGATGATGGACTAGTATCCTAACTCCTCCCTGTATCTCAGCTCCTGCAATTACATCCTACTAGAATGTGACTCCCAATTATATGATGCAATCTTCAATACTCCACTGAATAACAAAACTCACAGCCAAGTAACAATCATGCAGCCCATTAATCTGTGCCAGTATTTGAACTTCATATCATCCACCATATAGTATCTCATCCTCCCTTGTATTTATTTAACTTCTCCCCGAATGCATCTTTGCTTTTGACATCAACTGCTACTTGCGGTGCTGTGCTGTATATCTTAAGCATTTGTTAATAAAGAAATTGATCCTGAATTATGGTAGGCAATGCAAAGACGATTTACTAAATTGGTTCCTGGGGTGAAGGGGGTTGACATATCAAGGAAGACAGAACAGATGTGTATGCTCACTGGAATATAGAAAAAAATGTGAGGGAGTCCAGGACCAGGGCCCACAGCCTCGGAATAGGACATCCCTTTAGAACCGAGATGAGGAAGAATTTCTTTAGCCAGAGTGTGGTGAATCTGTGGAATTCATTGCCACACACAGCTGTGGATGCCAGGTCAAAGGGTATATTTAAAGCAGAGGTTGATAGGTTCTTGATTAGTCGAAGTGTCAAAGGTTATGGGGAGAAGGCAGGAGGATGGGGTTGAGAGAGATAATGAATCAACCATGATGGAATGGCAGAGCAGTCTTGATGGGCCAAATGGCCTTCTCTGCTCCTATGTCTTATGATCTCTTATAAAATTAGGGTGGATTTCATTGAAATATGATTTCAAGTGGGATGTTTCTCTTGGTTGTGATTTCAAGAATTAGGGGACTTGGTTTCAGGAAAAAGAGTCATCCAATTCAAGAAAGATGAGGAGGAACAACTTCTCTGAAGGTGAGTATCTTTGGAAATCTCTTATCAGAGAGACGTGGGGTGCAAATATTGAATGTATTAAAGAGATAGATTGCCAGACATTTAAACTGCAAGGGGGTCAAGGAGTACAGGGGAAGGATGGGGACAAAAGATTGAGGTTAAAATTGGACAAGCTCCGGTCCTACTGATTGGCAGAGAAGACTCGAGCAGCTGACTCCTGGTGCCTTGGCTTGAGGAACAGACAGAGTTTATTAGATCTTGGTTAATCTCCACAACAGAACCTCTGAGAGAGAGTAGCACTCCATCATTCCTGCACTGGAGTTCAGTCTGAAATGTTGGCCTCAAGACACTATCAGAAAGTGAATCTGGAACCTTGTGATTCAGAGGTGAGAATGCAACATATTCAATGAAACCTGAGCTTTATTTCCATCTCTCTACAAATTAAACCCAGTGCCTAGTTTGCTTATTTTATGGATCTGTAAGTTTCAAGTTATAATGACTTTTTCACACATCTGCATTAACCCAAAGCAATTTAAAGCCAATGAATTGTGAATTGTGAAGATTTTTCTGTGCAATGTTCAACATCTGCTAAACTAATGCAATAACCACTTAGTTCCTCTAAAAGACAGCAATTGTGCTACCTACTTGGGCGGTGAATCTGTGGAATTCATTGCCACAGACAGCTGTAGAGGCCAAGTCATTGGGTATATTTAAAGTGAACGTTGATAGGTTCTTGATTAGTGAAAGTGGCAAAGGTTTTAGGGAGAAGGAGTTTGAGAGGGATCGTAAATCAGCCATGATGGAATGGCAGAGCAGACTCAATGGGCTGAATGGCCTAATTCTGTTCCTATGTCTTAAGATCTTACCCTTGGTAGGGAGGAGGAGGAGCATCATGTTGTCCAGTTGCCATAAGTGCTTGCTCATAAGATGGCAGAAATGACTTTGTGGTCCCAGGAGTGGACACAAGATAAATTGTGTTTTCTTCAGTCCTCCTGATGAAATAAAGCCATTAACAAACGTAACTAAACATTTTCATTAGCCACAATTTTCGTAACAGTACAAAGTTAAACAGAATTGGTGGGCTAGGATAAACATACGGATCATTAGGCTCCATTAACTACAATGAAATAAATTTAAATTTAACAGCTTGGCTTAAATAAGTACCTGTGCAAATTACACTGCATACACGCAGAATTCTCATAAAACTACTGCAGTTGTATATAAAGTGGATCAGTTGATAAAACTCACTAAATATCTCCACTTTGTGGCAAATTATATATAGTGGTTTTTTTTCACAATTGTGTGGTTTCCCTACTTCAGTCAACCGACTGGAATCATGAGCGATTATTTTGCCTCTGTGTAGTAGTCCACTTTCACTACGGAACAACAAGAATATCCATGTTCAACTTCACGAACCTCCATGCTGGAAATTTAAATGATGAATTAAATGTAGAAAGAGGTGAAATCTACAACACTGCACTTCCAGTTGTCAAGACATTAGACTGTCTTACCATAAATGTGCATCTCACACTTTATGTCAATCTGTCAATTTTCAGGCCTTGCCACTCAGAAACTTGTGCTAATTATTATTTTGTGACTGTATGCGCTGGACTGTAACTACGAGAGGTGATTGACAAGTTCGTGGCCTAAGGTAAGAGTCAATTTTAGAAAACCTAGCACATTTATTTTTCAACATAGTCCCCTCCAACATTTACACACTTAGTCCAGCGGTCGTGGAGCATACGGATCCCTTCTTTGTAGAAGTGGTCCACAGCAGGGGTGATTGATAAGTTCATGGCCTAAAGTAGGAGATGAATTATTAACTTCAAACTTTCTGCATTATCACTCAAAGAAATGAACTGCACGTGCATGTAACGAGATCTGTATAACTCATCTCCTTCTACCTTAGGCTACAAACTTATCAATCACACCGATGAGTTATTAACTTCAAACTTTCTCCATAATCACTCAAAGAGTTGAACTGCATATGCATGTAACGAGAGCTGTATAACTCCTCACAGAGATATTGGCAAAAGTGATTAAGTTTTAAGCATTTATATTTTAGTCTAGGGGGAGGGAGCCTGAATGGAGGAAAGAGAATTACTTTAGAAGGGGATCCAGAGCATGGGACCCTGCCAGCAGAAAGCAAAGCAGCCAAACAGTAGAAAGGTTAAAATCAAGATAAGCCGATAGTGTTGTAAGCAGTTAGACAGGACCAGAGAGGGGTTTGCAGAGAAACATATACTGTAAATTATATAATTGATGCTTAATTGAGAGGCAAGGTAGGTTATTAAATACATCAGTAGTGGCAGCAGCAAGTGTTTAGAGTGGCAATTGAGAAGAACATTTTGTCTTAGATGGTGTCAAGCTTCCTAAGAATTATTGGAGAGTATTCCAATGTGCTGCCAACATTTACATTGATGATGCAGTGAGTTACTGGAGTCTTGAGTTACTCAATACAGGATACCAAACATCTGACCTTCCTTGCTCTTGAGGCTACTGTATTTACACAACTAGACCAGTTTCTGGCAATGATGGCTAAATAAGCAAACAATGGGGAACAGACAATGGAGAAATGAGCAGGGAGTTGGTCAGATTCAAGACTGTGTGGTGTGGATGCTTCTTATCATAAATCAGTGAGTGTCTGAATGTTATCTAGGATTTTCTTCACTTGAGCACAAAATGTTTCATTGTCATACAGTACAACCACAATGAAACATTAGAAGAACTGGAATGATTTTTAATTCTTTGGGGAAAACCTAGATTGTGAATGGAACTATGCAGACAAAAGCTCTTTTCTTCATGTTAGTCAAATTTTTAAAAGCAAGTTAACAGCAATAACTTTATTAGAATGGAACATCTAAAATATGAGAGCTTTTTCCAGATCAAAAAAGAAATTATTTTCTCCCAATGAAAATAATTCTTTCAATTTGCTATGAAATTTAAATTCTGGTCTTAACACACAGAACATGTACTGGGTGACCAGTTTATCAGGTACAGGGGTGGAACCTGGTGTGGTCTTCAGTTGTAGTACATCAAGGTTCGATGTGTTGTACATTCAGAGATGCTCTGTAACACGTGGTTATTTGAGTCACTGTCAGTTTGAACCACCCTACCATTCTCTGTATATATCTCCTTTGAACTTTGCCCCCCTCATCGTGAGTGCACATCCTCTGGCATTTCCACCCTGGGAAGAAAATTCCGACTATCCACTGTTTCTATGGATCTCATCATTTTATAAACTTCCATCAGGTGTTTTCTCAGCCTTTGATACTGCAGAGAAAGCCACCCAAGTTTTATCCAACCTCTCCTTATGGCTCATACAAAATAAATATGATTAAAGCTACAAATTCTTTATAAAGACATATGATGTTTTTTTCCCTCTGAAATCAATCTGTGGTGATTTATCTCAGCGAAGGTAGACAATTTCCTTCAACAACCTGGACATTAAATCCCACAGTCAGGCTTCCATCCAGTGAGTCTAATTGGAACTCTTCCATGCATATAACCTTTGTGTGGACGAGAGGGACTACAGTAGACTACAGAGTTGGCCACTGGGCAATGTTCCCTCTATTTCTTTCACAGCTGCTCACACCAACCATTGTTCTGAGCAGTAAATCTTTTTTACACAATCTGAAAATTGCATGGTACTTTAAATGTTTTTGTAATATGCATGCAAAATAATTTATTGAAATTTTTGAATGATTACTTACCAAAAAAAGTCAAATATAGTATTTTTCACATCAAATACAACACAAGTAGATGATGTCAGGCAGTCAAAACAACTTATAGGCACAATGGCAAAAGCAAAATGTTTTGACTAGATGGCATCGGTGTTCGGTGGACTGGTGGTTTATTTACAACGAACTATCGACTTCCATTCTGTGTTTATTGTTACAGTTCGTAACAGAGTTGCAACTTGAAATACTAACAATATAAATACATTGAAGGTCTATGTTTCAAAGTAAAGATAGTGGTACACTTATTATTTAGAAAAGATATAGATTATATTCATTAACACATACTTAATTAGCATAATTTCAAAATTATACACTAACATATAAAAGAACATTCGACCTGTGTGGCAAAAAGGTTACGTGCACGGAAGCACTGCAGTTACTGTGTGGCAATGTGTGGCTTAGAGGGAACAGTGCC
The DNA here is from genome assembly GCF_048418815.1 of Hemitrygon akajei. NCBI lineage: Eukaryota > Metazoa > Chordata > Chondrichthyes > Myliobatiformes > Dasyatidae > Hemitrygon > Hemitrygon akajei. The sequence goes on from NC_133129.1 coordinate 178,065,014, forward strand.
GTTGAGGGGTGTTGCATAGAACTATTACTCATCACTCCAATATCCAGAGGCAGTCACAGCAGGTGATGAGAAAATAAATTATGATTCATATTCTCAATACCTCCCCCGAGTTGACTTTGAGCTATAAACATCAATACATCTGAATATCTGGCAGAGAAATTTGGCTCTGTCACTTAGTATGTTGGCAGTTCCAACCCATTTAGCATTGAAATGCAATTTTGCATACAAGCACCTCAGACAAAAAGTCCAATGACTTATTCAGTGACTTCTTTCAAGTTGAGTAAAAGTTGGGCTTTAAGTCAGCTGGAAGAGAGCTGCTCTTTATAAACCTGTTCATTATAAATTGGTGACATCGCACTGAAAAAATAAGCATTCCAGCAACTAAGTCAAAGTTCAGAACTTATTAATTTGTAGATGATCTGTTACTGATTCAATTGACATTTGCTTTGTAATAAATGGATTGTGCTCAGCTTTAAGATTTTCTGAGCAAAGGTTGGCTTTACTTGTGACATCAAAACACGATGAAATGTGTCATTTGCAAACAGCCCACAAGTGCTGCCACCCCTCTGGCACCAACTTCCCCAAAATTTACTAACCCTAATCCAAGCGTGCCCACAACTCATCAGCTCTAATCCAGGCGAACATCTTTGAAATGTGGGAGCAAACTGGAGCACCCTGAGGAAAACCCAGGCAATCATGGGGAGAACGTACAAACTCCTCACAGCCACCGGCGGGAACTGGACCCCTAACAGTGATTCCAGATGCCCTCATTTCTCCAACTAATTTTTAAAAGAGTGAAGCTGGTTTGAATAATTAAAATCTTTCCAGGAGGTGAAAAGGATTTTAGAGAGCTGAAGAGAAAGGTGGGTGTGCATGTGTAAAAGGAGCAAGCAGAATACAGAGAAAAGGGAGAATATTAACTCAGATGATGTAGATCTGTAGAGCAAAAAAATCCAATGAGCAGGAATCTTTACAGATTACTTATGGAGTTAGCAGTGGAGCAGAAATGGCAAACATTTCAAGAGGGCATGGATGAACTACAATTGTTTATCTTTTGTGCCAATTTAATGTGTAAAGGTCTGTCGCCACAGATGCTGCCTGACCTGCTGAGTATTCCCAGTATTTTCATCTTTTATTTCAGATTTTCAGCATCTGCACGTTAAAATTGGCACAAAATTAAAACGGGAAAGGTAGTTCAATCAACAATGTAAACTAGGGATAGTATTTGGATTATTATGCAGCTTGGCCTGCAAAGAAAAGTTAATTTGAGGAAGTGGAGACGCAAGTTATTGCAGTTGCTGGAATCTAAAGAAACACACAAGGTGCTGGACTCTGTGGGTCAGGCAGCATCTATGGAAGGAAGTAGACAGTTGGATTTTGGGTTGGGACCCTTCATCTGGAGCGAAAGGCAGAGGGAAGGTAGCCTGTATTAGGAGGTGGAGGGAAAGTTGCAATGGCTGGGTCTCAGGCATTGTCTGGCTCTGTGGCTCAGAAGGGGAGGGGGGAGAAGAGGAGTGTAGCAGTGATAGGTGATTCCATAATTAGAGGAGCAGAAAGCAGATACCGTGGATGTGAAGGAGACACCCAGATGGTACGTGACACCCGAGGATGTCTCAGATCAGGTCTATGGTATTCTAAAGGAGGCGGGTGAACAGCCAGAAGTCGTGGTACATATTGTGCCAACAACACAGGTACAAAAAGGGAGAGCAAATGAAAGGAGTTAGGCAGAAAGCTGAAAAGCAGGACCTCCAGGTTAGTAATCTTTGGACTACTACCTGTGCCACGTTCCAGTGAGAGTAAGAATAGGATGATTTGGCAGATGAATTGGTGCAGGGGGACAGGGTTTCAGATTTCAAAGTTCAAAGGTTCATTTGTTATCAAAATATACAACTTTGAAATTCATCTTCCCTGGGTAGCCATGAAACCAAGAAAGAAAAGAAAGGCAGCACGACCATCAACCCCCAAATCCCCCCTCCCTACACAAAAAACAAACAAAATGGAACAGGCACATCAACCCCCAAATCCCCCCTCCCTGCACAAAAAAACAAACAAAATGGAACAGGCACACCAACCCCCAAATCCCCCCTCCCTGCACAAAAAACAAAACGGAACAGCCACACCAACCCCCAAATCCCCCCTCCCAGCACAAAAAAGGATCACTGCAATCTCTTCAGGGGAAGGTATGATGTGTACAAAAAGGTCATGTTACTTCTGAACATGACCGAGGACCAATATCCTTGCAGGCAGGTTTGCTAGAGCTGTGCTGAAGGATTTAAACTAATTCGGCAAAGGGGATGGGAAACTGGAGACAGAGTGTTGAGGATGGGGTAGTTTTTTTAACGACTAGATGCACTGTGTAGCGAGACTGTGAGAAAGGACAGGCAGATAAGACAAAATTGCAATCAGTGGGATGAGTTAAAGTGTAATAGGAGGTCCAAAATCAAAAATGGTTAAGGATACAGGACTGAAGGTGTTACATCTGAAGGCACACAGTATCTGGAACAAGGTACAGTAGATGATCCTGTAGCACAGTTAGAACTTGGCAGGTATGACGTTGTGGGCATCCCTGAGTCATGGCTGAAAGAACATCATAACTGTGAGTTTAACATCTAAGGATACACATTGTATCAAAAGGGCAGGCAGGTAGGCAGAGGGGATGACTCTACTGGAAAAAAAAATGAAATCAGAAAGAAGTGACATAGGATCGAAAGATGTATAATCCTTGTGGGTAGAGTTAAGAAACTGCAAGGGTAAAAAGACCCTGGTGGAAGTTACTGTATCTACAACAGGCCTCTGAAGAGAAGCCAGGATGCAGACTACAAGATACAATGAGATACAGAAAAGGCATGCAAAAAGGGCAATATTGCAATAATCATGGGGGATTTCAATGTGCATACAGACTGGGAAAATCTGGTTGGTGCTGGATCCCAAGAGAGCAGCTTGTAGTTGAGCCCATTAGGGGAACTAAAATTCTAGATTGGGTGTTATGTAATGACAAATTGGATTAGGGAGCTTAAGGTAAAGGAACCCTTAGGAGACAGTGATTATCATATGATAGAGTTCACCCTGCAGTTTGAGAAGGAGAAGATAAAATCGGATGTATAAGTCTTATAGCAGAGTAGAAGGAATTAAAGAGGCATGATAGAAAGTCTGGCCAAAGTTAATTGGAAGGGAACACTAGCAGGGATGATGGCAGTTATGGCTGGCATTTCTTGGGAAAATTCAGAAGGCACAGGAAAGATACATTCCAGAGATAAAGAAGTATTCTAAAGGGAGGATGAGGCAACCGAGGCTGACAAGAGGGCCATTTCTGGTTGGCTGCCAATGACTATGATTATGCAGAAAGTTTGAAGTTAATAACTCATCAGGGGTGATTGAGAAGTTCATGGCCTAAGATAGAAGATGAGTTATTAACTTGAAACTTTCTGCATAATCACTCAAAGAGTTGAACTGCATGTGTATGTAACGAGAGCTGTATAACTCCTCTCCTTCTACCTTAGACCACAAACTTATCATTCACCCATCTGTGGACACTTTCTGGAGGTCCAAGATCTGTATGCTCCACGACCGCTGGACTTAATGTGTAAATGTAGGAGGGGATTATGTTGAAAAATAAATGTGCTAGGTTTTCTAAAATTGATTCCCTTTACCTTAGGCCATGAACTTATCAATCACCCCTTGTACAACCTGAAATTCTTGTTCCTTGCAGACATCCACAAAAACAGAATGGTGCCCCAATGAATGAGTGACAGTAAAAACGTTAGAACCCAAGAGCACCCCCTACTTCCCCCTCCCACACACAAGGAACAGCAAAGCATCAACCCTTCCCCACTTCCTTCAGCAAAAAGCATCAGCACCCTCCACCCACCAAGCAATAGCAAAGCCCCCAAGGAAGACCATGATCTACAGTACAAAAAACCTTGACCCGACAATTTGACATATCACAGGCTCTCTCGCTCCCTAATAAAGGAACAGCGAGGCGTCACACAGTGAGAGGGGAGACTAACAAGACAAAAAAAACACTCACGAGGAAATCTGCAGATGCTGGAAATTCAAGCAACACACACAAAATGCTGGTAGAACACAGCAGGTCAGGCAGCATCTATAGGGAGAAGCGCTGTCGACGTTTCAGGCCGAAGGGGTCCTGACGAAGGGTCTCGGCCCAAAATGTCGACAGCGCTTCTCCCTATAGATGCTGCCTGACTTGTTGCGTTCCACCAAAAAAAACACTCGCCAATTTACGATGTTAAAGTCTGCCACGTCGCTTTTTTTTAAACAAATTCTCTGACTCAAGAATCGGCAACAAACTCTCCCCCACTGAGGGTGGGGGGGAGAGAGAGACCTGAGTACAGAGGCCTCTGACAGCTGATCACGACTTCTCTTTCTTTGCAGTCCTGATGAAGGATGTCAGACCAAAACGTCAACTGTTTACTCTTTTCCATAGATGCTTTTATCTGCTGTGTGTGCGTGTCACTCTTCCAGTTTTCCTCGCTCCATTAGTACCGCCTAACCTGTTGGCCATGACCCACAGTCCTACTACTGGCCACACAAAGCACAAACAAAGCAACTTAATCACCACATAATTGCCTCTATTAACCCAAGTGAAGACCTGGTTTCATGCTGTCACAGATTTTCCTTTTGTTCTCTCACCCCTCCCCCTCTCTGCAACTTAAAACTAACTTTGTTTTCTCTTGCCCTGTTCTGACAATGGAACTGCCTGGACCTGCAGTCTTTAAACTGGTTTATTGTTGTCACACGTATGCAGGTGAAAAACATTTGCATGCCATCCATACAGACCCTTTCATCACATCAGCGCATTGAAGTCGTACAAGGGAGAATGCAAAGTATTACAGTTACCGAGAAAGTGTTGTGAAAGTAGGTGATAAGGTGCAAGGCTAGAGGTCCCAGTTTGAAACGTCAACTCTGCCTTATCTGCTGAGTATGTGTTACTCTGGATTTCCCCTCCAAGAGGACCACAACCTTGTCATGGTTTGGAGGTGTGCGTGCCTATGCTGGCTGGATTCAGGGCTTTTATACTTTGGCTCTCAGTAGAAAATCAGAATTTTCTACAGCTAAACTGTTCAGTGTTTCGAACCAGCCAACCAGAACACAACGACTCACCAATGTCCATTCAGACCCCGGAGGAGCAGATAAGCTGGCATTTTGAGGAGACAGGTCAAAGGGTAGAGGCCAGGTTTAAGAACCCTGACTGGTAAAACAAAACTGTTACGGAAACAGCAGTGAAGAATCCTTCTACATCTGTGTGCAGTGATATTCCTGAGTCTTCACCCGGGACTTGCATGACTGGCAGGAGTGAAAACCGAGAGGAAGCCACTGACACGATGAAGGAAGCCCTGAGCACTGTCGGAGATGGAGGACATTTATTGCTGCCCGAAACGCCAGTGGCATAACAGGTAGTAAGTACATACTCTAGATTTCCAGCAGCTGCAGAACCTCTTCTGGTGCCAGTAATCTCAGTATCTGGATAGTGAAGCATACATTTCCAACAGACCTCCTTTGAAGCTAGCCAATCAGAATCTTCTACTACTAAACTGTTCACAGTGTTTTGAACCAGCCAACTAGATCACAACATCTAACCAATATCCATTCGGACCCCGGAGGAGTAGATAAGCTGGCATTTTGAGGAGACAACACCCACAGATGTGCACTGATGGCTTCTTGATTGGGAGATGAAACATCTGCAAATATTTTTCAAGCTCGGCAATCAACCAAACTTCCAAATAGCCAACCCGAGCCACCGATATTCCGCAATATATCCAACAATCTACCTAAACTAGTAACACACAAGTATACTTCTTCTCGTCAGTACTGAGTACACCATTTAAACAATCACAGTCTAGGTTCGAAAAAGTATGTGAACCTCTGGGGCAATGCCTTTGTTAGTTGGAGTCAGGGGTTCCAATCAATGAGTTGAGATTGGAGGTGTGGAGTGTAGAGGTGCCCCGCCCTATAAAAAAGACTCTCAAAGTTAGATTACTTAGAGCCTGCTCTTCTCAAGAAAGCTCTATTTATGTGCACCATGCCTCATTCAAAACAACATTCAGAGGGCCTTAGAAGAAGAATTATAGAGATGCGTGAAGCTGGAAAAGGCTATAAAAGTATTTCTAAAGACCTGAGTGTTCATCAGTCCACAGTAAGAGAAATTATCTACAATTGGAGGAAATTCAGTATTGTTGCTACTCTCCCTAGGAGTGTGCATCCTGCAAAGATCACACCAAGAGCACTTAATGAAATACAGCCGCTGTCGTGCCTTCTTTGTAACAGCATGGACATGTTGGGCCCAGGATAGATCCTCACAGATGTTGACACTCAGGAACCACTTTCTCCTGAAATCCCCCCATCTTTTCAGACTTCACCATCACACAGCTCCATTGAGTCAAATGAGCTCCAGTCTGTTCAGTTTTACTGGCTAATTTCTGGTCAATAATGAGAAATGCTATTTATCTGTTTTTAAGCCTGAACCATGTTTGCTCAGTCAAAAAGATACGATGACAAAAGAAATGTCCTGTGACCAGTTTTTCTTTTCTGCAAGGTAGAGTCTGGGTGGTGATCTCATTGGAGAAGTATGCACGATGATGAATGAGAGGTAAAAGGCTGGAACAGTAAATTACTGTGCACAGAAAGCACCGGGGCAGAATGAGAGAACACAGGCCTTTCTCACAGTCAAAATCCTTTTAAACATCAGCAGGGAAATTGGCCAGAGAAACTTTGAACACCCAGCAATTTACAACTCCTGAATCTGTAAGTAATTGATCTGACGCGCTTCAGGTCTTGCAGCAATTTTTCTGCTCTTCTTTGCAAAAAAAAATCAGCTCTATCTGGATCAAATATCTAGGATCAAGTTGGTCAGTGCCCTTGAGAAGGTCCTAATAAGTCATTTTCTTGAACCACTGCACTCCTTCTGATAAACGTACTCCCTCAGAGCTTTTGAGGAGGGAGAGCCAAGATTTAGAAGAAGGGACAACAAAATATCCGTGATATATTTCCACGTCAGAATGGTGTGCACCTTGGAGAAGAATGGAACGTGTATTCCCACTAGGGGGTGGCAGGACGGAGATACGTTTCTACCAAAGGAGGAGTGAAACTAATGAATACCTTGCCACCACCGAGGTCTTATCACGAGGACAGTGAGCTGGGCGCTACACGCATTTTTGAATTGTTAACTTATTTGCGGTAATATTTTAGTTTATGTGCTGTGTTTTGTGGGTGCACTGTGGTCCGGAGGAAGGGTTTTTGTTTGGTTGGATATATGTGCAGTCAGATGACATGAACTTCCAGCACAAGATCCATATCCCTCCATTCCTTAGGTATTCTAATTTATGATACCTACTTCCGCCACTCTCCTCTGCAGCTTGTTTCCTGTATCTACCACTCTCTGCACAGAAAACCCACACCTCACGTCTCCTTCAATGTTTACCCCACTCATCTTAAACGCACACCCTCCAGTATTTGATTGTTGTTTGTGGGGAAGAAGTTCCTGACTGACTCATGATGTTATGTCTTCCTGCAGCTTCTGCGCTCCAGAGAAAACAACCCAAGTTTGTCCAAGGGAGAAGACAGTCCACGGAAAAGAGTAACACTTGGCGTTGCAGGCTGTGACTCTCCGTCAGGAGTTTCTTTACTCTTTTCCAGGCTGCCTGACCTGCTGAGTTCCTCCAGCGTTTTGTGTGTGTTGTTTCGGATTTACAGCATCTGCAGATTACCTTGTGTTTTGAACATCCTAGTAAGTCACTTCTGCACCCGATCCAAAGCCTCCACATCCCTCCTATAATGAAAGGAGCTGCACACAGTAATGCGAAGGGGACGGTATTCTTTTCTTCCTGAGTTTGACACGGTGATAAAGATCACGGGCTTAGATGTTGTCAGGGTGGTGCAGACCAGTGACGGCGGTGCATCTTGTCGATGGTACTGCTGCCATTGTGTGCCAGCGGCAGAAGCAATTGCAGTTTAAGGTGGTGAATTTGGTACCAGGGAGAAGAAACTGCAAATGCTGGAATCTAAAACAGAAATAGAAGTGCTGGAAGAACTCAGCCAGGAGGACAGCACCTGTGGAAAGGGAAACCAGTCACTATATCAAAATGATCAAACTCAGCCCTCCCCAGAGTTGGGGGGAAAGTAGAAGGATTATAGTTTTCAAGGACCAGCTTCTTCTCTTCTCCCACCTGATCTCTGAACAGTCCATGAACCCTTGGACACATTCATTAGCATTCATCAGGACCAGTACATTTTGGCCCAACCAACCGGCTGCCCCGATGAGACGAAATTTCATGGCAATAATTAAAAAGGTATAAATAAAAACTACTGTTTAACTGAGTAATAAGTTATGTACAATCTTTAAATGAAATGCAGAACAAATTAGAACACTACTGATACTACTACAGTATTATCAAAATGTGTATTAGTTCCTAATAGTTATCGACAGAGGAATTAATCCAGCATATGCTGCCATGATGGGTGTCGAGGGAGGGGCATCTCACTCACCTTTGGCCCCCACCGGGCACTCAGCGCTCACCTGAGGCTCCAAGTTGCTGCTGGCATGCGACAGCGGCCACGCCTCGGTACACTGCTTCAACAGGTGGGCTCAACCAGGTGAGGGCAGCCGGTAGGTCTCATACCCTGGTGAGATAGGGACGTACCCGTCCTAGTGTGTGCAGTCAGCTCTGGTGGACTGGCCGCATGAGGTTAACGATGAGCTCTGATGGCCAAGGAGGCAGTTCTGCAATGCTTTGTGGAGAGTGAAGGGCATGATGGGGCAGAGAAGTCATGGTCACCCACGGCAACTATGGTAGACCCCGGTCTGTGATGAATACTCTTACGACCAAACCTGGAATTCTAAGGTTGAGAGAGTGGAACTGTCCCGGTGTAATGGCTTTTCCACATTAAAAACTCACTGTACAGGTTTCACCGTCATCGTCAGAAATGACAAACAACCAACATCCTGCCGTATTCTTTTGACTGACTGTAAATGAACAAAATTAGCACAGATACCTAGTGCAGATAATGGACTGTCTTCACACAGTGCTTCCGCCAACTGCATCCTCCAAATCTTCATTTTCATTGCAACATTTAAGATGATTGTCGATGCCTTCAAATTCTTCATTGTTGTAGTGAAATAATTTCATTTTCACTCCCAGCCATTTCTGGCAATTCCAAGCTTGAATGCTTGAAACCACAGTCAGCAAAACAATTCTAAATTGTCTTACTGCTTATTTCTTGCCAACTACCAGTGACAAAAGTCACTGCTTTTTGAAGACAAACACACACAGTTAACACTATTTAAAAACGGTTTGCTCTAAGCATGGTGTAGTGTCTAACAGCCACACAAGTTCACACAACTGATGCTAGTTGGAAGCTGTTCAGCAAGTCTCATGTCCCAATTAAGTGCATAGTGTCCCAAATAATCATAGGGAATCCTGGCTATTTTCTTAATTAGTTTTTGTTCCTTTAGAATTGTCCACATAAACGGCCAACACACACAAAATGCTGGTGAAACGCAGCAGTTCAGGCAGCATCTATAGGAAGAAGCACAGTCAATGTTTCGGGCCGAAACCCTTCGTCAGGACTGAAAGAAAAGATAATAAGAGATTTGAAAGTAGGAAGGGGAGGGGGAGATCCAAAATGATAGAAGACAGGAGGGGGAGGGGTGAAGCTAAGAGCTGGAAAGGTGATTGGCAAAAGGGATACAGAGCTGGAGAAGGGAAAGGATCATAGGATGGGAGGCCTCGGGAGAAAGAAAGGGGGAGGGGAGCACCAGAGGGAGATGGAGAGCAGGCAAAGAGTGATTGTGAGAGGGGCAGAGAGAGAAAAAAAGGGGGGAATAAATAAGTAAATAAGGGATGGGGTAAGAAGGGGAGGAGGGGCATTAACAGAAGCTAGAGAAATCAATGTTCATGCCATCAGGTTGGAGGCTATCCAGATGGAATATAAGGTGTTGTTCCTCCAACCTGAGTGTGGCTTCATCTTGACAGTAGAGGAGGCCATGGATAGACATATCAGATTGGGAATGGGACGTGGAATTAAAATGTGTGGCCACTGGGAGATCCTGCTTTCTCTGGCGGACAGCACCACCTACGCTCAGGTTTCACGACATACGTCAGTGATTCTGAATACATAGTGAAAATCAAAACAAAGCTTGCAGATGGCAGAAATCTGAAATAAAATCTACCGTAGATTCCGGATTTTAAGCCGCTACTTTTTTCCCACATTTTGAACAGCTTTGAACTTTGCGGCCAATAATCCGATGCGGCTAATGCAAGGTTTTTTTCATGCCGCCTCGTAAACATTTTGCCTCGTAACAGTAGACCAATAAAATTGATGAGTAGTTCACAGAGGTCCAATGAAATTGTACGATAAATCAAGCGCACTTTCACAATTAAATTATTGTAAATCAGTCATTTGTACTCACCCTCATCAACATGGAAAACACTCGAAGCATTGTGCTACCTACCCTCTTAGTTTAAACTATATTTGTTTTCTGTACTACATCGCGGGATGCTATGACGACACACCCGGTTTCGCGGCGTCTTGTGGGAAAATGCCGTTTGCGATGAAACGGAAAGGAGGGGGTCGAGCGGCGGAGCGGCTTTGGATCCGAGCGAACTCTGCTTTTAAGTTAAAGGTATCAATAACTTTTCCTGGTAGGCTGCAGTATATATATTTTTTACCAGTCGTTAGGAGATATTGGAATATTGTTCAGTAAAGAAGTATACGCAACGTATATTTAAAAGTAGCCGCGTACGGGCACGGTTCGAAAAAAAGCATTTGCAATATGTATTTGTTTTTGTTACCATATGGATTTAATTAAAAGTTAAAAAAATCCTCACGTGTAATATCTTTCTGTGTAAATATCTCATATTACAACGTGGGACACCTGCGGCCGAAAATCCGGTGCGGCCTAAAATCCGGTGCGGCCTTTACATTTAAAAAAATGATTTTATTTCTAAAATTAGTGCCAGCGGCTAAAAATCAGGTGCGCTCTGTAGTCCGGAATCTACGGTAGATTCAGTTTGTTGACGTCCCAGTTTTTCTCAGATGCAACTGAAGTGCCATCTAGTGGACAAATGGGGTAAAGCAACACAAACCATTACTTATTTTCCCAGCAACACACACAAAATGCTGGTAGAACACAGCAGGCCAGGCAGCATCTATAGCGAGAAGCACTGTCGACATTTCGGGCCGAGACCCTTTTCCCCTTGTATTTTTCTTCAGTTATTCCCCCCCACCACTGAAGTTTTTTAAAAAATACTTCTGAAGTGGTTCACATTTGAACTGTTGAAACTGTTTTACTGATCAGTGTACTGTGCACTTTTGTCCTACCTGTTGGTATGTGAGTAGACCCTGGTGCTACCAGCTCACGCATCACTGTCAGTGCCCTGCCATGGCATAGCTGCTCTGTATCTTCAACACTGCCACCACCTGAGGTCTCTGCCCACCTCTACTTTAACCTCTTTGATCATCACTGGCAAAAGTACCTTCGACCCCCTCCCCCCAAGGTCGCAAGCTCAGGAAAATCCAACCCCCCCAGTTTCTTTCAATCTTCTTCTCCTTCAGGAAAGCTCGTGGAGTCATAGAGCACAGAAACAGGCACCTTAGCCCACCATGTCAATATCCCAGAATGCTTCTGACCCACAACTATCAAACAAAACGTGACACAGCATGGTAGCGTAGCCGTTAGCATAACGCTATTACAGTGTTAGCAACACAGGTTCAATTCCTGCTGCTGCCTGTAAAGAGACAGTACGTTCTCCCCGTGATCACGTGGGTTTCCTCTGGGTGCTCTGGTTTCCTCCCACAATCCAAAGATGTACGGTTAGTAGGTTAATTGTTCACACAGGTGTGTAGGACGGCACAGCAGTGTAGTGGTTAGCACAATGCTTTACAGACCTGGGTTCAATTCCTGCCGCCGTCTGTAAGCGGTCTGAATGTTCTTCTCATGATTGCGTGGGTTTCCTCCAGGTGCTCCGGTTTTCTCCCACAGTCCAAATTTAATTGGATTAGGCTAGGGTTAAATTGGCGGCTGCTGGCCAGCATGGCTCGAACGCTGGAAGGACCTACTCTGAGCTCTCAATCAATCAATCAAGGTCTTGTCAGGCCAGAATGGCCTGTTGCTGTGCTTAGCTGAAATTTTAAAATAAAAATCTGATATTGATCCATTTAATAGTCAAATCCCAAGGTATGAAACATTGGTTGGGCCACAGCTGGAGTTCTGGGTATTAATCATCAGTATTAATCCCACTTGGTGATTGAAATGCTTATTTGGATCCTTGTTAGATGTGAGTGGCTGCCTCCATCACTCATGTAAGAAATGCAAACCAGATCCCAACCACCCTCTGAGTGAAACAGGTTTTCCCCAGCAAATCTCTAAATCCTTTACCCTTTACCCCAAATCTATGCCCTCCCGGATCCGGACACCTCCTCTATGGAGAAGTGTTTGCTACGATCTGTGCCCCTCAATCAGATTCTCCTTCTGAATTAGAATTGGGTTTAATATCATGAAATTTGTTGTTAGGCGGCAGCAGTGCATTGCAATACATGATTATAAAAAGTATATATATATATTTAAAATGTTAAGTTAAATGAATAGTGCAAATAGAGGAAAAAAAGTTCATGGGTTCATTGTCCATTCAGAAATCTGCTGGTGGAGGGGAAGAAGCTGTTCCTGAATCGTTGAGTGTGTGTCTTCAGGCTCCTGTACCTCCTACCTGATGGAAGCAATGAGGAGAGGGCATGTTCTTAGTGATGGGGGTCCTTAATGATGGATGCTGCCTTTTTGAGGCATCAGTCCACCCTGGGTATTTAGGGGGGGGGGGGTCTGGAGCCCATGATGGAGCTGGCTGAACAACATTCCCTGCCTCAATGCAAACTTGTTCAGTCTCTCTCCCTAAATGAAACACTCCATTGCAGGCAACGTCTCCTCGACACCATCTCCCATTCTTTCTACCGTGTGCCGGACAGCAGTGTGCACAGAACTCCAGCTCCAATGTCTTACACTCGAGCTTTTGACCATCTCATTAAGAAGATCAGAATCAGATGTTTAGTTTTCTTTAAATTGAGAGATACGGCACAGTAACGTCCCTTCCAGCCCAATGAGACTGCACCACTCAATTACACCCATGTGACCAATTAACCCACTAACCTGTATGTCTTTGGAACGTGGGAGGAAACCAGGGCACCCGGAGGAAACCCAGGCAGCCATGTGGAAATCATTCAAGCTCCTTACAGTCAGCAGCAGGAATTGAACCTGGGCTGCTGACTCTGTAATAGCGTTACACTACTATGCCGCCCCACGTTCTGTTGCTCAGAAGCACTCTGGGATAATTAACTTGAAAAGATTATATAAACAAAAGTTACTGTTCTTGCCATTCAATGAAAAGCAGGTAAGAGACACTTTATCACCTTTGCTCTGCGTGGTTGGTCTTCTTGCCTCACTCTAGGCTGTAAGCCGCCACATTTACTTTCCATGTATTACCACTTCAGTTGGTAGAGAGTTCGATGTCCAGTTAGGAGCAAGCTGGACAACTGCACACCCTAGTGTGTAGAACAGGGGTGGCATCATAGAGCACCAGTGGCCAGAGATCAGGGATTAATTCCCACCACTGTCTGTAAGGAGTCTGTACTTTCTCCCCACGACCATGTGGGTTTCCTCCAGGTTCTCTGCTTTCCTCTCACATTCCAAAGCTGTACAGGTGGGGTAAGTGAGTTGTGGGCTGCCCAGTACACTCCTTGGACTATGTTGGTCGTTGATACAAAACAACGGGTCTCACAGTATGTTTCGATGTACAGTACATGTGACAAATAAAGCTAATCTTTCAGTTAATAATTTATGCATAATTCTTAACTCACATTTCAGATTCGATTCAAACTTCAAAGAGTAAATCCAAGCACGAATCCCAAGGTGATTCCAAGGTGAAACATGTTCTGAAATTTCCCAAAAGCTCTGCCAACATCCGTACACACCAAAGGCAATGATTAACTCACCGTGTCCTATTTCGACGTTTGGATCTGTGCTTGCAACAACACCACAGGATCAATCCCAATGCAATTAAACATAGCACAGTGCCAAAGAAAGCTGTCAGGATTGTCGTAACATCAGATGTAGTTCCTGAAGAGAGAAAGTGAAGAGAGATGATCAAAGTTACCCAGCAATTTTTGTTTTACTTTAGATTCCCAGCTCCTGCAGTTCTCTTCCGACTTTCAAATAAACTTCCAAAAGTATTCTGCCCTTAAAGTGATCTGTCTTTGATCAACATAGTTCCAAAATTGAAATTTTTCATTCTAACTTATTTAAACTCTTCCCTTATTGCCCCTTGTAACTTGCTCTAAGGTAAAACTGAATTGAATTGACTTTATTACTTACGTCCTTCATATTCATGAGGAGTAAAAATCTTTACATCATGTCTCCAGATAAATGTACAATCATAGGAATTTATAATAAATAGTACGTACAACAATATAACATAGACATACAGTTGTGTCAGCATGAATTAATCAGTCTGGAGGCCTGGTGGAAGAAGCTGTCCCGGAGCCTGTTGGTCCTGACTTTTACGCTGCGGTACCATTTCCCAGATGGCAGCAGCTGGAACAGTTTGTGGTTGGGGTGACTTGGGTCCCCAATGATCCTCCAGGCCCTTTTTACGCACCTGTCTCTGTAAATGTCCTGAATAGTGGGAAATTTACATCTACAGATGCGCTGGGCTGTCCGCACCACTCTCTAATGGAACTATCAAACTGCCGCACTTGCGATAAATAAAAGAAAAAAAAAAGAAAAGTTGTTTGGTCATTGAGTGGAATCCGGTTAAAAATCCTTCGGGTAGGCGCATTCAATCCCTTTCAAGTGGGGAAGCTGCACGTGTTCAAAGAAGAACAAGAACTCCGACTTAAAGTACCTATATGTCACCATAGACAACCTTGTGATTCATTTTCTTGCAGGCATTTACAGGAAAATAAAGAAATACAATAGAATTTATGCAAAACTATGCCAAACGAAGACTGGCAAATAGCCAATGTGCAAAGGACAAGGCAGGGCAGTGGTTGACGCAACGCTTTACTGCACCAGAGACACAACTTCAATTCCCGCGGCTGTCTGTAAGGCGTTTGTACGTTCTCCCCGTGACCGTGTGGGTTTCCTCCACGTGCTCCAGTTTCCTCCCACAGTCCAGTTGGTAGGTTAATTGATCATTATAAATTGCTCTGTGATTAGGCAAATAAGGTCTTGCTCCCAGAGCAGGTGAGTTTAAAATTACTGAACAAAGATCTGAGGTGAAAGTGATGAGAATCGGAGGGTAAGGAAGGTTCCCACATGAAGGCTGGTAGCTACATGGAATGAGTTACCAGAGGAAGCTTAAAGACATTTGGACCAGTACAGCGGGATGTAATGGTGGTGGGGTGGAGATACATCTCTACCAGAGGAAGTGTAAGGTGCTACTCCCTCTGCTGACCTAATCTATAATGCTTATTTATAATCTATAAATCTCTATAATGTTGCTCTTCAGTCACCTACGCTCCTGGGAAAGAGCCCCAGCCCACCTGATCTCTCTTTATAACTCAAGCCTCCAATCCCAGTAACATCCTTGTGAAACTTCTCTGTATCCTTTACAGCTTCCATCGGGAAGAAGGATCAGGAGCCTCAGGACTCACACCACCAGCTTCAGAAACAGCTGTTACCCCCTGACCATTGGGCTCCTGAACCTAAGGGATAACTTCACTCAAATTCGCTTGCCCCATCATTGAAATGTTTGCACAACCAATGGACTCACTTTCGAGGACTCTTCATCTTGTGTTCTCGGTATCAGTGGAATGACGGGCTGGATTGCCGGGAACCTTACCATCAATCTGCGGGACACGTCACTCACGGTCTTAGACTATATACGTGTTTGTTTTTTTATGTGACTGTTCTTTCTGCTCGCTATTTTGAATACACTGTGTATGTTTAGCACTATCCATATATGGTTGAATGATAACTAAACTTGATTTGATTGATTTGTTTCTTGTTTATTTTTTATTATTATTTCTTATTTTGTATTTGCACAGTTTGTTGTCTTCTGCAGTCTGGTTGAATGCCCTGTTTGGGCAGTCTCATTAATTCTGTTATGGTTGCCATTCTATAGATTTATTGAGTATGCCCACAAGAAAATGAATCTCGGGGTTGTATATGATGACATATATGTTTGCAGTAATAAATTTACTGTGAACTTTAATGAAATCTTTCCTAGAGCTAGGTGACCAGAACTGAGCACGATACTGCAAATGAGAAGATCTGCAGATGCTGGAAATCCAACGCAACACACACGACATGCTGGAGGCCAAGGAATACGCAATCGATATTTTGGGGCGAGACCCTTCATCAGGACTCAAGATATTCCAAATGTAGTTTCAGCAATGCCTTATACAGTTTTAACATAACGTCCTTACTCTTGTACTAAAATCATGAAACTCCCTATCCAACAAAGCTGTATCTTTCACATGAATCACTTTTGAAAACCAAGGTGTCTGTGAGGTGACTTCCCAAAGGTAATACATGCCAGTGATGCCCTGGAGTTGAATGGCCTAACAAACGATAAACATTGGTAATAACAAATACACAAAAAAATCTGCAGATGCTGGAAGTCCAGAGCAACCAACACACACACACGCACACACACGCACACACACGCAGACCAGCAGACCAGGCATTCCTCCAGCATTTTGTGTGTGTTGACCATTAGCAATAATACAAGTATTTCTTACCTGACTTAGCGTAAGGGCCATTTGTTGAGTATGCTTTCCAAAAGTTAAGCTAAAATTAAAAAAAAAAGAGATAAAACTATTTCCTTTCCCTAGGTAATAAGACATATAATTTCAAATTACAACTTAAATCAATCTTCAAACCTAGAAGCATCGGAATTTGCATCATTTTAAACAACCATACATAAAGATTAAGGAAGTTCAGATATAATATACATTCATTTTTGAGTTAGAATGATCAATAATCAGGAGCTTTGGATGTGGAGAAGATGCTTCCTATAAGGAGAGGCTAGGACCAGAGGGCACAGCCTCAGAATACAAGGGTGGCCCTTCAGAACAGAGATGGGGAGGATTTTTTTTAGTCAGAGGGTGGTGAATCTGAAATTCATTGCCACGGATGGCTGTAGAAGCCAAGCTATTGGGCATATTTAAAGCGGAGGATGATAGGTTGTTGATAGGGTGTCAAAGGTTACGGGGAGAAGGCAGGAGAATGATGATGAGAGGGGTAGTACATCAGTCATGATTGGATGGTGGAGCAGGCACATTGGGCCAAATGGCGTAATTCTGCTCCGATGTCTTATGGTTGTAAGGTCTTTGAAGAAAGCTCTCATCTTCAGTCAGTGGAGATACATTAAGGACAAGACTCTATCTGAAAGTGAGAGGTAGATTGCTGATGTTTCTGTATAGGTTCTCTTCCTGAGACACAATCAGAGCATCAGGGAACAGACAGCAACATGCACTGTCTGATATGAGAGAGACTAAATTTCACTATGTTAACAATTTTTAAAATAAATTTTGAAAGTAGTATCAGTTATTAAACACCATTCCTTTTTTGAATTGCATGGATTATCAGTGTCATTCAAGTATAGTAAGAAAGAAAAACTCAACTGTTTTCTTGTCATCTTCAAAAACCTCTCGCGCCTCTTCAAAGTTACATATTTCTTCGTTACACTCTCTCTCAAGATTTCCTTTGGTGAATATCTCAAAGTCCCACTGATTGTATAGGAGACGCCGTCCCAGAAAACTGAGGGCCACATCTCCCTTTATTAAAGCTGTAAGCCGTGAACAAGTACACAAATATAAACACAACAAGCAAATAAACAACAATTAGTCAGCTCCATCACGGGCACTAGCCTCTGTAGTATCCATAACACCTTCAAGGAGTGGTTCCTCAAAAAGGTGGGGGTCCTTAAAAATCATTAAGAGGATGCCCTCTTCTCATTGTTACCATCAGGGAGGAGGTACCGAAGCCTGAAGACACACACTCAATGATTCAGGAAGAGCTTCCCCTTCGCCATCCAATTTTTGAATGGACATTGAACACATGAACACAACCTCACTACTTTTTAATTTGTTTTTGCACCACTTACTTAATTTAGCTATTTAATATACATATATATATTAAATATATGTAATTCTGTTTTTTCTCTCTGTTATCATGTGTTACATTGTACTGCTGCTGCAAAATTAACAAATTTCATGACATATGCTGATGATATTAAACCTGATTCTGACACTATCTTATAAACTGACTGTAGATGACAGTGTTTGGCTGACTCTATCCATGGAGTATTTAATTAGGAGACCAATCCATTGGCATCCTCAAACCAAACCGTGGCTGCTCTTCCAACTATACACATCCTCTTTTGGGAATCCATTCTAACCTCAATAATTATAACCATATAACCTCAATAATTATCTCACATGTATCATAAACACACAAAATTCTGCAGATGCTGGAAATCCAGAGCAACACACACAAAATGCTGGAGGAACTTAGAGGTCAGGTAGCATCTATGGAGAGTAATAAACAGTCAACATTTTGCCCCAAAACATCTATTTCTCTAACTTCTGGTAATTTGTCTGCCCTCTCCCTTTTCTCTTTTCCCATTCCGACCCCCCCTCTTACACTTCTCTCTTCTCCTCACCTGCTCATCACCTCCCTCTGGTGCCCCTCCTCCTTCCGTCTCTATGGTTAACTCTTCTCTCTTATCAGATTCCCTCTGCTAAAGCCCTCTTTCACCTATCCCTTCCCAGCCTCTCACCACACCGCCTTCTCTCCCACTCACCTACTTCCCCCTCTCCTGGTTCACCTTCTAACTTGCCCTCCTCCCCTTGCCCCCAAACTTCTTATTCTGGCTTCTTCCCCGCACCCCCCCCCCCACCCCGCTTTCCAGTCCTGATGAGTGTTGTGGACTGAAACATCGGCTGTTTATTCCCCTCCACAGATGCTGCCTGATGATTTCCTCCAGCATTTTCTGTCTGTTACTCCCAAGTGTTTCAATCATCACTGCCAGAGCACACTCACTGGTCGTTCCAGCATTTAATGCTCATGTCCCTAGAAAAAAGATTAGTGAAATTACCCATTTAAAACTAAAAAAAGGATTTAAAAATCAAAGCAAAAAATTTAAAACTTGAAGTTAAAATTAAATTTAAAACTAAATTAAAATTAAAAAGATTGAAGTAAAAGATTTGAAAATAAGATTAGTGAAATTACCCGTTTACAAAAGATTATTGCAATTACCCATTTAAAGTTTATAAAAATTAAAAATTAATGTTGAATTAAAAGTTAGTTAAACTGAAAGAAAATAAAATTGAATTTAAAATTAAAATTAAAAAGATTAAAGTAAAAAAATTCAAAAATAAGATTAGTGAAGTTACCTATTTACAAAAGATTGTTGAAACTACCCATTTAAAGTTTAAAGAAATTAAGAAATTAAAGTTAAAAAACTAAAAGTTAAAATTAAAAAGATTAAAGATTACTTAAAGATCTGAAAATAAGATTAGTGAAGTTACCCATTTACAAAAAGATTAGTGAAATTACCCATTTAAAGTTTTAAAGATAATGGAGGAACTGAAAACGTTGATGAAAGTAAATCGTTCAGGTTGATTAGAAAACAGAATACAAACTAACATTAGTAGTTTGGACCAGAATTTATGGGCAGGAAACAGTTACCCTTCACTTGTATATTGCTGATCATCAAAGGCTGAGTTTCAGTGGGAACTGCCACTTCCCACTGAAAGTGGCTCATCTTAATTATCCTTTGTCATTGAACCCATAATGGGATTGTGTTACAGAGTTCAATAATAAATATCTAAATATGTAGTTCCAAAATAAAAACAAAGGATGCTGAAAGAGAAGTTATGGTTTAGAACAGGGTTTCCCAACCTTTTTTTTAATGCCACTAACGGGTTCATGGAGCCCAGTTTGGGAAGCCTTGGTTTGAGTTATAAGGACAAGTTTAATTTGGAGGTTCAGCATTCAGCTTTTCATTGAGGGGAAAGTTGGTATTCAAAGGGCTGAGGGAAGACGTAAAGACACTTTTCATCTACAAGGCTCAGAAAAAGAATTAGAATTAGATTTATTATCAGTGACTTATACGACGTGGAATGTTGTTTTGCAGCAGCAGCACAGTGCAGAGACATAGAACTTACAAAAATAGATATACAGCACAAAAATAATAATGTGGCTCAGAAATCTGGGGACAGAGGGGAAGAAGCCGTTTCTGAATCACTGAGTGTGGCTACCTCCTCCATGATGATAGTCGTGAAAAGAGGGCATCTCCTGGGTGGTGAGGGTCCCTACTGATAGATGTGTTGGCAGATGCCCCCGATGGTGGGGGACTTTGCGTCTGTGATGTTTAGCCTGCTGTGGGAGCAGCACGGTGATGTATCTAGTAGAGTTCAGCTCCTTCTACTCAGTTCAGCAATCCTGACACTGGGTGCTGTCTGCGAGGAGGGTGCGAGCTCCTGCGACTCTGTGGGTGCTCCAGTTTCCAGCCACATCCCAAAAATGTGAGAGTCAGTAGATTAACTAGCCACTATAAGTCGCTTGTTGTACACTGGTAAGTGGTAAGATCTGAGGGGAGTTGATGAGTTTATTGGAGGGAATAAATCCAGTATTAGTGTAGGCTCTGGTAGATGGCCAGCACGGAGTCAGTGGGCTGAAAGGACTGTGGCAATGCTGTATCTCTCTCTATGACTCTTGCATTTCAGAAGGGATAAGAGACTGACACATACTGAGAGACAGGAACCGATACACTAATGGTTTATTGTGGTTCCCAGAAATGCCTTTAAGTGTCAGTAGGGATGCGGTTCAAACCTGATTTTAGACTCATACAGGCCCTTCAGCCCAAATGGTCCATGCTAACCAAGAAATCCATCTAAGCCAATCCCACTTGCCTCACATACCTTAAACCAGGGGTTCCCAACCGTTTTTATGCTTTGGACCCCTGCCATTAACTAAGGAATCAGTAGACCCCAAGTTGGAAACATTTGCTCTAAACATTTCCTGTCTATTTTGTATGTCAAAACAAGATGATCTGAGTCCATTCTCTCAACTGAAACTCCCACCAACTCTCCAAAGATTTAGATTACAGTCTCATTGCCCTCTATGTTACAGCACCATGATCAGTAAGCTTCAAGCAAACTTCATAGCGCTCTTGTCTCGCAGTCCAAAGGCTGTTGATTCAAATCCCATTCCCGTGACTTAAGCACATCATTAGAGTTACGTGGTAAATAATTAAAATTACTGCACTAAATTCCAAGGACATGTGTTCAAATCCATTATGTACTGTGCCTTCATTGATTCTGCACCAAAGATACTATTGGCCTCTGGAAAGTGACTGATGCCACAAGACACTGGAGCAGAATTAGACCATTCAGCCCATCGAGTCTGTGCTGCCATTCCATCATGACTGATTTACTATCCCTCTCAACCCCATTCACCTGTCTTTTCCCCAGAACCTTTGATACCCTGACTATCTACCTCCACTTTAGATATACCCAATGACTTGGCCTCCACAGCTGTCTGTGGCAATGAATTCCACAGATTCACCACCCTCTGGATAAAGAAATTCCTCTCATCTCTGCTGTAAAGGGAAGTACTTGAATTCTGAGACTGTGCCCTCTGGTCCCAGACTGCCCCGTTACAGGAAACATCCTTTCCACATCCGCTCTATCTCGGCCTAAGTCAAAGTCATATCGGTTAGAAGGTTAATTGGTCATTGCAAATTGTCCCATGTGTTAAATCGGGAGTTACTGGGGGTGCAGCTGAAAGGAGTGGAGGGGTCTGTTCTGCCCTGCATCTCTAAATAAATAAAATAAATAGGAACATGTGGTCTAGACACATTTCAGCAAGCTTTGATGATTTATTTTTGTTTCCTAATCCTTTTTAGCAAAAATATTGCCTCTCCTCAACCCCCAGTGTGATTTGCAGGAGTGTTCTGGCCAAAATGTGTCCCTCGATCAGCATCATCAAACCAACATTTCTCATCACCATTAGTGATACTTTGCTGCCTGTGTGCCTGCTGACTTCTATATTTTCCAAAGTTCATCAGTTATAGGGTCATAGGTTTAACAGTTACAATTCATTTACAGTAATTCATTAGCTGTAAAATATATTGCCAGATTTCATGAGGCTGTGAAAAGCACCATTTCACTACAAATCTACTTTTCCCTTCCAGTGCCATGGAAACTGAATGGCTTTGCAAAATATTGACCTGGAAATAGTGGCCTAGATCTCTTAGATTGTCTATCGTTAATGTTTATGAACTTTTTATTTATCTATGTATTTCTTTATCGTGATACAGCACAGAGTGATCCTTCTGCCCTTCAAAACACCAACCAGAAACCCCGATTTAATCCGAGCCTAATCACAGGACAATTTACAATGACCAATTAACCTACCAACCGGTATGTCTTTGGACTGTGGGAGGAAACCGGAGCACCCGGAGGAAACCCACGCGGTCATGGGGAAAACGTACAAACTCTTTCCAGGTGACAAACACCTTATAATTTCTTTATTAACATGGAAATTAAGATTACCACACAAGTCTGCAATACCTATTTAGTACTTTGATAATCATAAAACACACCTATTCTCTGTGGAAAAATTCTTTGGAATCAGATCACAGCCGAAACAAAACCTAATGAAAGATGAAAGATCCAGTCCTGATTAGAATAGATTCAACTTTATTGTCATTGTGCCGAGTACAGATACAAAGCCAATGAAATGCATTTAACATCTAACCAGAAATGCAAGGAATAGTGTTATTTACAAAATAACTGTGAATAAAAGGCGCTACAGCACACAAATATAAAAGTACTGAGACAGTACAATATGGGTGCAATACTGCTTAGCGCTGTGATGTGAGGTTCAGCTGGGTCACAGCCTCAGGGAAGAAGCTCTTCCTCTGCCTGCTGGTGTGGAAGCGGAGGCTCCTGTAGTGCCTACCGGATGGGAGGAGAGTAAAAAGTCCATGGTTAGGGTGAGATGCATCCTTGATAATGTTTTTCATCCTGCCCAGGCAGTGTTTATGGTAGATGCTCTCAATGGTGGGCAATTGGGTGCCGATAATCCACTGGGCAGTTTACACCACACGCTGGAGAGCTTTGCGGTCCAATACGGGGCAATTGCCATACCACACTGAGATGCAGTTGGTGAGTATGCTCCCAATGGTACAGCGGTAAAAGTCCATCAGTATCCTGGGACAGAGGCGAGCTTTCTTGATGCTCCGCAGGAAATAAAAGTGCCATTGCGCCCTTTTGATCAGGATGGAGGAGTTCAGGGACCAGGTGAGATCCTCGGACATGTGGACACCAAGGAATTTGAAACTTGATACATGTTTCACTACAGCTCCATTGATATAGATGGGGACATGAGTGTGGCTCCTAGCATGCCTGAAGTCCACAATGATCTCCTTGGTCTTCGGGACAAGGGTCTTGTCCCGAAACATCAAATATTTGTTCATTTCCATAGATGCTGCCTGACCTGTTGAGTTCCTCCACCATTTTGTGTGTTGCTCTAGATTTCCAACATCTGCAATATCTCTTGTGTTTAGATTCTGCAGACACTGGAAATCTAGAGCAACACAAAATGGTGGAAGAGCAAACACGAGGAAATCTGCAGATGCTGGAAATTCAAACAACACACACAAAATGCTGGTGGAACACAGCAGGCCAGGCAGCATCTATAGGGAGAAGCGCTGTCGACGTTTCGGGCCGAGACCCTTTGTCAGGACTAACTGAAAGGAGAGATAGTAAGAGATTTGAAAGTAGTGGGGGGAGGGGAAAATGCGAAATGATAGAAGACCAGAGGGGGTGGGATGAAGCTAAGAGCTGGAAAGGTGATTGGCGAAAGTGATACAGAGCTGGAGAAGGGAAAGGATCATGGGACGGGAGGCCTCGGGAGAAAGAAAGGGGGAGGGGGGAGCACCAGAAGGAGATGGAGAACAGGCAGAGTGATGGGCAGAGAGAGAGAACAAAACAAACAACTAAATATGTCAGGGATGGGGTAAGAAGGGGAGGAGGGGCATTAATGGAAGTTAGAGAAGTCAATGTTCATGCCATCAGGTTGGAGGCTACCCTGCCGGTATATAAGGTGTTGTTCCTCCAACCTGAGTTTGGATTCATTTTGACAATAGAGGAGGCCATGGATAGACATATCAGAATGAGAATGGGACGTGGAATTAAAATGTGTGGCCACTGGGAGATCCTGCTTTCTCTGGTGGACCAAGCGTAGGTGTTCAGCGAAACGGTCTCCCAGTCTGCGTCAGGTCTCACCAATATATAAAAGGCCACACCGGGAGCACCGGACGCAGTATACCACACCAGCCGACTCACAGGTGAAGTGTCGCCTCACCTGGAAGGACTGTCTGGGGCCCTGAATGGTGGTGAGGGAGGAAGTGTAAGGGCAGGTGTAGCACTTGTTTCGCTTACAAAGGTAAGTGTCAGGAAGGAGATTGGTGGGAAGGGATGGGGGGGGGGAAGAGTGGACAAGGGAGTCGCGTAGAGATCCCTGTGGAAAGCAGAAAGGGGGGGGGGAGGGAAAGATGTACTTGGTAATGGGATCCCGTTGGAGGTGGTGGAAGTTACAGAGAATTATACGTTGGACCTGGAGGCTGGTGGTGTAGTAGGTGAGGACAAGGGGAACCCTATCCCGAGTGGGGTGGTGGGCGGATGGGGTGAGGACAGATGTGCGGGAAATGGGAGAAATGAGCTTGACAGCAGAGTTGATGGTGGAAGAAGGGAAGCCCCTTTGTTTAAAAAAGGGAGACATCTCCTTCGTCCTGGAATGAAAAGCCTCATCCTGAGAGCAGATGCGGCGGAGACAGAGGAATTGTGAGAAGGGGATAGCCTTTTTGCAAGAGACAGGGTGGGAAGAGGAATAGAATTGTGAGAAGGGGAATGGAAGGGGAATTGTAAGAAATAGTGGAGGAACTCAGCATGTCAGGCAACATCTATGGAGATGAATAATTCATTTATATAGATGCTGCCTGACCTATGAAGTTCTTCTGGTATGTTGTGTGGTTTGCTCAGAATGAAACAGAGTGACTACAAAAAAAACCTTGAAAGCAAACTAGGCCTCAGACAAGTGTGAGGGGTGCACTTTGGAAGGACAAACCAGGATTTACACAGAGCTCTGAGCTGTGCTGTGGAACAACAGGACCTGGGAATACAGATCCATAATTCCTTGAAAGTGGCATCGGAGGTAGACAGGGTCAGAAACAGAGTTTTTGGCATATTGGCCTTCATAATCAGGACACGAGAGGTGTTGGGATGATATGTTGAAGTTGTATAAGATATTGATGAGGCTGAACTTGAGTATTATGTTCATTTCTGGTTACCCACCTACAAGAAAGATATCAGGAAGCTTTAAAAAAAAAAATCCAGGGAAATTTTACAAGGATGTTGCCGGAACTTGAGGACCTGAATTATCTGTAAAGGTTGAATAGGCTAGGACTTTATAACCTAGAATGTAGGAAAATGAGGAGAGATCTTATAGAACTATACAAAACTATGAGGGATATAGATAGGGTGAGACTAGAACTAGAGGTAATTGATTTAGGGTAAAAGATGAAATGTTCAAGGGGATTCTGAGGGGGAACTTCTTCACTCAGAGGGTGGTTCGAGTGTTGCACGTGCTGCCAGCGAAAGTGGCAGATGTAGGATCAATTGTAGCATTTAAGGGAAACTGGATAGGTACATGGTTGAGATGGCTAAGGGGGCCTTTGATCCAGGAGCAGGTAGATGAAAGTGGACAGAAGATCAGGTTGGCATGGTCTAGATGGGCTGAATGGCGTGTTTCTGTGCTGTATTACTCTATGCCTGTATTGTAGGACTTGAATTATGAGTAGTAGAGCTTTAGGGAGTACAATGCAACAGAGGGGCTTGTGAGCAAAGTTCACTGACAACACATCCCAGGTAGACGGGGTGAGGAAGTCCTGACGCATGCTGGCCTTCATCAGTCAGGCTCTGAGTGTAGAAGTTGAGACACTATGTCACAGTTGTACAAGTTATCAATAAAGCCTCACTTGGAAAATTGTGTACAGCATTGGTCACCATTATAGCACAGATGTGGTTAAACTGGATAGAATGAGACAAGATTTATGAGGACATTGGCAGGACTAAGGGGTCTGAGTTACAGGGAGAAGTTGGCCCAGTTACATCTTTATTACATAGGATGTAGAAGAATAAGGGGTGACCTCACAGAAATGTTTAAAAGGAGGATGGCAACAGTCTTTCCCCCAGGGCCCAGGGTAGGGAGACTAAAACGAGATAGGTTAGAGGAGAAAGTTTCGAAAGGAATCCAAGGGGCAACTTTCATGCAGAGGGAGATGAGTTGCCAGGAGAAGAATGGTTGAGGGAGGTACAATAGAATTTCTGAAGCACTTGGAGAGCTACCTGGAGGGAGGTGGGGCAAACACAGGAAATTGGGGCCATCAAGGGGTCAGCAAGCACCCGTTGGGCTGAAGGGCTTGAATCCATGCTGTTTTTCTCTATCACTTCATGATTTTACTATTTACAGTGAGAGAGAATCATTTACTGGGGACAAGAGAGGAAATGGTCTGTTTAGCAATTTCATCAGACCCATTATTTAGATTGCGTAAAAAGTAATACTTGAAAAATGTACCTTGGCTGAAACGCTCTGTGCTCTCACCTCCTGGCTCTGGACCCCAGTTACACCAACTGCACCATGAAAGAGGGTGCAGAGTTCAATGTAAAGCTGTGGAATTTGGTTTATTTTGTTGGAACTGTCTGTACTGTTAATATTCCACAGAGAAGTTGCTCATATGAATATTTACATTCACAATTAGTCAATTAGTTCCCAACATGAAAGTACTCGCACTCAAGAATGACCCACATATTGAAGTTTCAAAGGAAACATTGATGTGTGTCATTCCACTTCCTCCCACTCCTCCCTACGACATTCTGGTGTACCAGCGCAAACATGCATCAGGAGCAGATACTTGGCTGAATTTTCTTCATTGTCCAGAACACCTACAGGAAAAGTCACTCCCGTAACTCAAGGCCAAAAGTCTGGTCACAGGCAGACAACTGGATCAAACTCACAATCAATTCATGTAGGTTAAAATACACAAAATCACACCAAAAGCTAAAAGAACAACTTCATTTACACAGCACAAGCTGCCGATGTGGGAAAAATCAAAAAGGGGTTGGGGAGGCCTCACTTGGAATATTGTGAACAGTTTTGGGCACCCTATCCAAGAAAGGGTGTACGGAAACTGGAGAGGGCTCAGTGGAGGTTCACAAAAATTATTCCGGAATTGAAAGGCTTGTCATATGAAGAGTGTTTGATGGCTGGACACTCTGGAATTCAGAAGAATGAAGGGTGACCTCATTGAAACCTATCAAATGGCGAAAGAACACGCATAAAATGCTGGTGGAACACAGCAGGCCAGGCAGCATCTATAAGGAGAAGCACTGTCTTGAAAGACCTTGATAGAGTGGATGTGGAGAGGATGCTTCCCATGGTGGGAGAGCCTAAGATCAAAGGACACAGCCTCAGAATAAAGGGACATCCTTTTAGAACGAAGATGAGGAGGAATTGCTTTAGCCAGAGAGTGGTGAATCTGTGGAATTCATTGCCGCAGGCAACTGTGGAGGCCAAGTCATTGGGTAAACTTAAGGCAGAGGTTGATAGATCCTTGATTAGTCAGATCATGAAGGGATAAAGGGAGAAGGTACAGGCTGAGAGGAAAATTGGATCAGCCAAAATGGCCTAATTCTGTTACTATATCTTATGGTCAGATTAGTGCAAAGGAGAATCAATAGTGTGGGCTTGATGAGCTAAAGAACTTATTGCGCAAACACAAGAAATTCTGCAGACGCTGGAAATTTACACACACACACACACACACACACACACACACACACACACACACACACACACACACACACACACACACACACACACACACACACACACACACACACACACACACACACACACACACACACACACACACACACAGTGCTGAAGGAACTCAGCAGGTCCGGCAGCATCTATGGAAAGGAATGATGAGTCAACATTTCGGGCCGAGACCCTTCATCAGAACAAGGAAAGGAAGCCAGAATAAGGTGGGGGGAGGAGGAGAAGGAATACAAGCTGGCAGGTGATAGGAGAAACCAGGTTGGTGGGGGGGGGGGGTGAGGGGAGATAGGTGGTGAGGGAGCGGGTTGATGCAAGAAGCTGGGAACTGATTGGTGGAAGAGATAAAAGGCTAAAGAAGAAGGAATCTGATAGGCGAGGACAGTGGAAAATGGAAAGGGGAGGAGCCAGCAGGTGAGGAGAAGAATAGAGTTGAGAGAAGAGGAGAGCTAGAATGAGGAATATGATACTTGGCCTCAGGATATTCTAATCTGGATAATAAGATCAGTCAGAATTTAAAGACGGGGGAATTTAACAAGCGATATGTAGCCAGCAACTATTCTCCCTTTTACCAAGAGTTAAGGTGAGTCACCAGAAGACCAGATGGTAGCTAATTTTGTTTCTATATTCAAAAAAGGCAGTCGAGATAAGCCAAGAAACTCCAGGCCAGTGATTCCTACATCAATAGTTGGGAAATTATTGGAGAGAAAATGCTTAGGAAAGGACTTGTGACCATTTGGAAATCCAGGGCCTGTTTAGTGTGAGTCAGCAAGGTTTTGAGCTTGGGAAATCATTCCTCACGGATCTGGTTCTTTAGAATATAGAAGACAGGAGAGGCAGCCCTGCTCATGATACCAGTGCTGACCGTGATGCCAAGTTAAATTAAACTTTAATCCATAATCCACATTCTTACATCCCCCTCACGTTGGCGTGTCTGACCACCCTCCCCTTGGCAGTGTGTTCCAGGTACCGACCACTCTCTGTACAAAGAATGCAGCCCACACACATCTCCTTTAAACTCGCCCCCCCCTCACATTAAAGTGACGCCTCCAATATTTGACATTGCTTCTCTGGGAAATGGGTGGCGGGGTGGAAATACATCTCACCAAGTTGGCAGAGGTAATTTAAGTTTAAGGGAAACTGTAACAACTTCTTTACTGGCAACAAAACTCAGGACATAAAGAGCAGTAAAAACATTTACAGTGTCATGCCAGACCAACTCATAACCCAACTCAATTATGCATATGTTTCCACCCATTACCTTACACAACCACTGATGTCAGACAAACAATCTCTGAAGAGTATTGATAATGGCTGGGGTCACCTGTCTTGGCAATTTTTTCTACAGAAGTGGGATGCCATTACCTTCTTCTGGGCAGTGTCTTTACAAGACGTGTGTTCCTAGCCATTATAAATACTCTTCAGAGATTGTCTGCCGGGCATCAGATGTCGCATAGCCAAGACTAGTGATATGACCAACCACCACCTGCTCCTTTGGCTTCACATGACCCTGAATGGGAGGCTAATCAAGTGCTACACCTTGCCCAAGGGTGACATGCAGGCTAGCGGAGGGAAAGAGCGCCTTACACCTCCTTTGATAGAGACGCATCTCCAGCCCGCCATCCAACCTCCTCTCACAACTTCACCTAAATGTGAATACAGGTGGCAATGTTCATAAGTTGGCATGTGACACCAAATTTGGTGGTATAGAGGACAATGAAGGAGGCTGCCTAGGGTTACAATAGGATATACACTCAGTGGCCACATTATTAAGTGCCTCCAGTACCAAATAAAGTGGCCACTGGATGTATGTTCGTGGTCTTATCATGATAGAATTCATCCTGCAATTTGAGAGGGAGACATATCAGTATTACAGTAGGGTAAAAGGGAATTACAGAAGCATGAGAGAGGAGCTGGCCAAAGTTGATTGAAAGGGGACACTAGCAGGGATGACGGCATAACCGCAATGGCTAGAGTTTCTGGGAACTATTCAGAAAACACAGGGTAGATACATCTCAAAGATGAACAAGTACTCTAAAGGGAGGATTATGTGACCGTGTGGCTAACAAGGGAAGTCAAAGACAGCATAAAAGCAAAAGGGAGGGCATATAATACAGCAAAAATTAGAGGGAAGTTAGAGGACTGGGAAGCTTTAAAAAAAAACAACAGAAGGCAACTAAAAAAAGCCATAAGGAGAGAAAAGATTAAATATGAAGGTAAGCCATCCAATATCATAAAAGAGGACATCAAAAGTTTTTTCAGATATATAAAGAGTAAAAGAGAGATGGGAGTGGATATTGGACCACTGGGAAATGACACTGGAGAGGTAGTGATGGCAGACAAAGAAATGGCAGACAAACTTATTAAGTAGTTTG
Source organism: Hemitrygon akajei (assembly GCF_048418815.1). Classification (NCBI taxonomy): domain Eukaryota; kingdom Metazoa; phylum Chordata; class Chondrichthyes; order Myliobatiformes; family Dasyatidae; genus Hemitrygon; species Hemitrygon akajei. The sequence goes on from NC_133129.1 coordinate 178,095,305, forward strand.
CATCAGTCTCCACTGTGGAAGACACCAGCAGTATGCCAGAAATTTGACAGTGCCAGGGGGCAGAAGAGAGTGTAGTTGCTATTACTAGGGAGAAGGTGCTGGCACCAGAGGGCTTCAACCAGCTTCAGAACAGAGGGATGTTCATTTAGAACAGAGATAAGGAGGAATTTCTTTAGCCAGAGGGTGGTCAATCTGTGGAATTCATTGCCACAGGTGGCTGTGGAGGCCAAATTGTTGGTTATATTTAAAGTGGGGGTTGATAGGTTTTTGATTAGACAGGGTGTGAAGGGTTACAGAGATAAGGTTGAGAGGGATAATAAAACAGCCATGTTGGAATGGTGGAGCAGACTCAATGGGCTGAATGGCCTAATTCTGCTCCTATATCTTATGCTGCTGTAGCCCATCTACTTCAAGGGTCTCTCATTAACAAGGCAGTTTCACCCACAGAACTGCCACTCACTGGATGTCTTTTTCTTTCTCGCACCATTTTGTAAACTCCAGAGACCGTTGTACATGAAAATCCCAGGAGATCAGCAGTTTCTGAGAAACTCAAACCACCCTGTCTGGCACCAACAATTATGCCATGGTCAGTCACTTAGATCACATTTCTTCCCCATTTTGATGTTTGTTCTGAACCTCTTAACCATGCTTTTATGCACTGAGTTGCTGCCACATGATTGACTGATCAGATATTTGCATTAATGAGCAGGTGTACTTAATATAAAGTGGCCACTGAATGTAGATCAATTGGGAAAGCTGGCAAGAGATGGCAGATGGAGTTTAAGTCAATTAAGTGATGCTTTTTGGGAAGTTAAACTGGGTTCAACATACACAGTGAATGATAGGGCCCTGGGGTGTGTTGTTGAGCAGAAAGACCTTGGAACGTGGAAAGTGGAAACACACGTAGACAGGGTGGGGTAGAGACCCATGGCATGTCTGCCTTTGTCGGCTGGAGCACACTGATGTTCAGACAGTAGTGTGGTGGTTTGGCAGAAAGGATTAGTTTAGTTAGGTGTTTATTTTTGACTTTTGATTTGTAGAGATACAGCGTGGAAAAAGCCCTTTCGGCTCAGTGACCCACCAATTTAACACTGGCTTAATCGTGGGGCAATTGACAACGACCAATTAATGTAGTAACCAGTATGTCTTTGGACGGTGGGAGGAAACCAGAGCACCAGGAGGAAACCCCATGCCCACATACAATCTCCTGACAGACGGCATTGGAATTGAACTCTGAACTTTGACGTCCCAAGCGCTAACCGCTAGCTACCATAGTGCCACAATACTTTAATTACTAAACTTTTTGCACCAACATAACACGACAGGTCAAAGGTCCTGTCCCTGTTCTGTACTGTTCTATGTAACACGAGCTTGACTATAGGAGTAGGGGGCAGGGTTGATCATTACAATTACATTAAACTTGTATTAAAGGAACTTGCCTTTTCTCTCTGTGTGTGGAGTGTGATCAGTTTGTCTTGCCGATGTGTCGGTACACTCTGATAGTGCATGAAACAGGAAAGGCAGCTGGCTGGTAAACACAAGCAGATACAACTTGGCTGTCATCCTGCAAAGAGAGAATTTCATTAATACCAAGGGAATTGTCTCAAAACTTTATAGACAAGGTGGGGTATCAAAAACCAGAGGCCGCAGATTGAAGGAGAGGAGGGAATTTGAGGAGAACGTGTTTTTTATACACAGAGTGGTTGGCATCTAGAACTCCCTGCCAGGGGAAGTGCTAGGATCAGATGCAAAGACCACGTTTAACATCAACACAAGAGATTCTGCAGATGATGGGCTTCGAGAACAACGCATACAAATTGCTGGGGGAACTCAGCGGGTCAGGCAGCATCTATGGAGATGAATAAACAGTCAGCATTTCAGGCTGAGAATCTTTCATTAGGACTAGAAGGAAGCGGGCAGAAGGCAGAATAAGGGGGGGGGGAGGGGGAGGAGTACAAGCCAGCAGGTGATGGGTGAGACCAGGTGAGGGGGAAGGTGACAAGTGGATGACATAAAGGGCTGAAGAAGGAGGAATCTGATAGGAGAGGAGAGTGGACCATGGGACAGAGGGAAAGAGGAAGGGCACCAGAGGGAGGAGGTGAGCAGGTGAAGAGAAGGGGTGAGCGGAGCCGGAATGGGGAATGGAAAAAGAGAGAAGAGAGAAGTTACCGGAAGTTAGAGTAATCAATGTTTAATACAAGAGATTCTGCAGAAACTGGAAATCCAGAACACACACACAAAATGCCAGGGGAAGGATGGATGTGGAAGCCATAGAAAGGGTGCAGAGGAGATTTACAAGGATGTTGCCTGGATTGGGGAGCATGCCTTATGAGAATAGGTTGAGTGAACTTGGCCTTTTCTTCTTGGAGCGACAGAGGATGAGAGGTGACATGATAGAGGTGTATAAGATGATGAGAGGCATTGATCATGTGGATAGTCAGAGGCTTTTTCCCAGGGCTGAAATGGTTGCCACAAGAGGACACAGGTTTAAGGTGCTGGGAAGTAGGTACAGAGGAGATGTCAGGGGTAAGTCTTTTACTCAGAGAGTGGTGAGTGCATGGAATGGGCTGCCAGCAACGATGGTGGACGCGGATATGATAAGGTCTTTTAAGAGACTTTTGGATAGGTACATGGAGCTTAGAAAAATAGAGGGCTATAGGTAAGCCTAGTAATTTCTAAGGTAGGGACATGTTTGGCACAACTTTGTGGGCTGAAGGGCCTGTATCGTGCTGTAGGTTTTCTATGTTTCTATGGAACTCAGCAGGTCAGACAGCTCGAATGGACGTTTATAAACAGTTGACATTTTGGGCCGAGACCTTTCTTCAGGACTGGAAAGGAAGGGGGGAGATGCCAGAATAAGCTGGTGGTGGGTGGGGAAGGATGGCAAGCTAGAAGGTGATAAGTGAAGCCAGGTGGGTGGGGAATGGGGGGACGAAGTAAGAAGCTGGGAGGTGACAGGCTGGAGAAAGCGGAATCTAATAGGAGAGGAGAGTGGACCGTGGGAAAAAGGGAAGGAGGAGGGGCACTAGAGGGAGGTGATGGGCAGGTGAGCAGAAGAGCTCAGAGGCCAGAGAGGGAAATTCAAGAAGTGGGTATCAGAAGGAGAAAAAATTCCTGGAAGATGGAGAAATCGTTGGTCACGTCATCAGATTGACAGCTACCTAGATGGAATATAAGGTGTTGCTCCTCCTACTGTAGAGAGGCCTCATCGTGGCGAAAGAGGAGGCCGTACACTGACATGTTGGAATGGGAATGGGGATAGGAATTAATGTTTATAATTCCTTTAATAAAAAAAATCAATGTTTATGTTGTAGGTTGGAGGCTACGCAGATGGAGTATGAGGTGTGTAGGTGAGAGGTAGAATCTGAGACAATGGTGGGAATGTGAGGGGGCTAAAACAGCAAGAGTGAAGGGTTGATTTGAAACGAGTGTCTGGTGGCTGTTGTGGACGGTGACTTTAGGGGCATGTTTCCATGACACTTCTAGTATAAGCATCATGGGCTGAAGGGCCTGCACTGTGCAATATCACTTCCAGACAGTCGTTCCCCTTTGCATCCTCCCTGCCAATGAGCCAGCTGTTAATCCAAGTTATTGCCATCCCTCAGACCTCCAACCTGCTTGTCCTGTTGACCAAGCTGTCAGGTTGGAGCCTTGTCAAAGGCCTGGCTGAAATCTAATCAATTTCCTCTTCTGTGGCTCTAGGAGTATCTACCTTACAAGTGGATGTCGATAAGATGATAAGACATCAGAGCAGAATCTGGCAATTCGGTCCAGAGTCATCAACCTCTCAATCCCATTCTCCTGCCTTCTCCCCATAACCTTTGATGTTCTGACTAATCAGGAACCTATAAATATCCACTTTAAATAAATCCAGTGACTTGGCCTCCACATCCGTCTGAGGCAATAAATTCCACAGATTCACCACCCTCTGCCTAAAGAAATTCCTTCTCACCTCTGTTCTAAGGGGTCATCCTTCTTTCCTGAGGCTGTGCCCTCTGGTCCTAGACTCCCCCACTATAGGAAACATTCTCTGCACATATACTCTATCAAGGCCTTTCAATATTCAATAGATTTCAGTGAAATTCCCCCCTCATTCTTCAACTCCAGCAGAGCCGTCAAATGCTCCTTATACATAAATTCTTTCATTCCCACAGTCATTCTCATGAACCTCCTATGGACCCTGTCTCCAATGCCAGCACATCTTTTCTTCAATAAGGGGACAGAAACTGCTCACAATACTCCAAGTGTGGTCTGACCAGTGCCTTATGAAGCCTCAGCATTACAATCTTGCTTTTCTGGTGCTTTTGAGAACTACGGGTTGATTAAAGCAATATCCTTGCATAAACTATTCTATAAAAGCCACAATCATCAACGGGGAAAATGTGTTTAAAACTGAATGGACTTTGCAAAATATTAATTGTGCAATGGATTATGTAACTTTGCTGTTATGTAACAGGATCTCTTACAACAAACCGTTTCTGGTACTGACTCTCTCTGGAGCCTCTTTGATACTGTAGTACAATCCTTCTGGTAGGACAATACCAACTTGTTAAGCATTTAAGACTATTTTTGTTTTGTAATATTTGGCAACACATCCAGATGTTGGCTTCACAATTCAAACTGTGTTCTCCAGTGTCCCATCTACAGTTATCCCTTCTCCCACAACACAGTGCTGGTGTGGGATCTTGTGGTCCAGAAGCTGTTTACTGAGTTGCCCACAATAATGACTCCATTTCAAAAATATTTAATTGGCTGTAAGGCTGCTTTAGCTGACCCACAGTTCTTGAAAGCACCAGAAAAACTAATTATTTAATTGTATCCATATTTGTTCACCCACAGGATGTGACTATCTCAAGAGGTTTTTTTAAAGTTCAAAGAAAATTTATTATCAAAGTACATATAAATTACCGTACACAACCCTGAGATTCATTTCTTGTGGGTAACTCAATAAGTCCGTAATAGACTCAAAGAAAGACCAACCTGGGTGTTCAACCAGTGTGCAAATGACAACAAACTGTGCAAATACAAGTAGAAAAATATAATTAATTAATTAATAAGTAAGTAAGTACTAAATATTGAATCCTTGAAAGTGAGTCCATAGGTTATGGGAACAGTTCAGTGATGGGGCAAGTGAAGTTATACCACTGATTCAAGACCCTGATGATTGAGGAGTAGTAACTGTTCCAGAACCTGGTGGTGTTGGTCCTGGTTCCTCTGTACCTTCTTCCTGATGGCAGTAGCAAAAAGAGAGCACGGCCTGGGTGGTGGGTGTTGGGGAGAGCAGGGCCTGGGTGGTGGGGGTCCCTGATGATGGATCCTGCTTTCCTCTCATCTTGTATTTTCTTGGTTGGATTTAAAGCTCCGGAGAAAAGAGCTAACATTAAAACCAACGACACTTCAGAATGCCTCATGATATGCCAGTGAACTGAAAATGTTAACCTCTCTCTCTCTCCCCAAGGAAAATCTGAAACCAATGATATCTATTGACCAATAACATCGATGTTTTGGGCCAAGACTTTTCATGAAGGCGATGCTGCCTGGCCTGCAGAGTTCCTCCATCATTTTGGGTATATTACACCTACAAGAACCCCCTCAAGATAAAACCAGAAACATTTGTTTTTTTTAAAAAGCTGTATTTCATTTTCTTTGCTGATGGTACTAAGCAGGGAAGGCAGGTTTTGAAGCGGAAGGAATATTACCACAGATATACAGGTGTGAATATTTGGTGGAACCTGGCATGTCGAATATCAGCTGGACATAAAGAGTAAAAACACAGAGACCTTATAAGTGTTGTTGTACAGGGAGAACTTGGGGTAGACGTGCATAGTTTCCTGAAAATGTAAACACTGGTCTTGATAGAGTAGATGTCGAGAGAATGGACTGGGGGGGGTGGGAGGTCCCGAGTTCGAAAGCTCCCCTGCACACTTTCATCTGTGCTGGGTTAAGAGCTGGTGAAACTCAGCTGGCAGAAGGCAATGCCTCGTATGCAATTTCCCACTACGTCAAGAGCGGAGTGGGAGGAAGTCGTCCACTAACTGGAAAAATTCCGGATGTGACGTACCTTTCCTTTTACCCTCAATCTAACCATTCACTCCGACAGAGTTCTATATTTGTCTGTCATCCCTGCGTCTATCTAAGAATTTCTTAAATGCCTGCCTCTACGACCACCCTGGCTGGGCGTTCCACGCACCCACCACTCTCTGTGTAAGAAACGTACCTCTGATATCTCCCCTCTATTTTCCTCCAACCACCTTAAAACTATGTCCCTGGTATTAGCCATTTCCACCCTGGGGATAGTCCCTGCCTGTCCACTGGATCTATGCCTCTCATCATCTTGTACATCTCTATCAAGTTTTCACACAGAGTGCAGAATATTCGGGATGAGCTGCCACAGAGGCAGAAACAATTACCACCTTTGAACAGGAATGAAGATGGATATGGGCACACGGAATCAGCGTCATCAGTCATCACAATCCACAGAGGCAAGGTTGGCCAAAAGGGTCAATTTTTGTTCTGTGTGTTTAGAGAGACACAAGAGCCTGCAGGTGCTGGAACGTGAAACAACCATCTGCTGTACCTCTCCAACCTCCAAGGACGACAACCTCGTCACAGGGTTTGGAGGACTGCATGCCTCAATCACCCAGAGAGCTGTGCTGGCTGGAGTCAGGACCCTCTTGGTAGGGTCACCCATGCCAAGAAGGTCAAAGGGTAGAGGCCAGACTAAGAGTGATCCAGCAATCGTCCAGGTTCAGGGCTAACCACCCTGACTGCTAAACCAAAATTGTTACAGAGACAGCGATGAAGAATCCTTCTGCATCTGAGTGCAACGGTATTCCTGGGTCTCCACCCGGAACTGCCATGACTGACAGTGATGAAAACCGAGAGGAAGCTAGTGATACAACGAACACCCCCAGAAACAGAGGACTTTCATGGATGCCCTTAATGCCAGCGGCATAACAGGCCAAAAAGAGAGTGTACCTTTCTAATATTCTATTAAAACATTGAAACTTAACACTGTAGAACATATCTGAATGCTGAAGGGGAGCGTCTGGCAATACTGTAACAATGTAACTCCATATCAAAAGTAAAAATGCAATTAAATCAAACAACAACACACACAAAATGCTGGTGGAACACAGCAGGCCAAGCAGCATCTACAGGGAGAAGCGCTGTCGACGTTTCGGGCTGAGACCCTTCGTCAGGACATTAAGAAGTTTAAATCAAATAGTTTCACTTTGTATCCAACCTATTGTAGAAACACCCATAAGAATTGACTTCCCAAACCTTCAGAGCCCGACACTGAGAATTTCACTGAATGTGAAACCGAAACGTTTGGTTTATTTAGTCCAATAGTTCCGAACGCCCCAATACAGACTTCGAAGATGCTAAATAATTGCTGGATTGTGCCTTCTACTTGGAAGCCGGCTCTTATAGGAAGGGGTACAGTGGGCATCTACCTTTGGACGGAGTTCCTTCCCTTCAACAACGGATCAAATCCAGACAGAGCGGAACGGCCCAAGTCCACAGGTGAGACTGTCCGTGCCGTTGTTTGCCGCTGTGTTGGCTGCCGATCATGAAGCGCGACACTTCCGTAGCAAGCGGGGGTACTTTCACCGCCGGGAGGGAGGGTTTCCGCTGCGAAAGGGGGGGTCCCGTTTCTACCAACCTGGCGAAGAGTGCGGCGCTAGGATCGCTCGTCTCCGGTGGGCAGAGAGATAGGCGGAGTGAATGGGCGGAGCGACCCGGGTCGACGACGAGGAAGGTGGGAGGGGAGAAGGAGAGAGAGACGGGGAGCGTGATGATGCAGGGATTGGAGAGACGGAGTAACAGGGCATAAGAGATAGGAATACAGATTGGTATCAGGGAGTGGGTATTAAGTATCTGGAGGAGTAGGGGTTGCAGACATCCCACCCTGCAAAAAACTCATTTCAGGGAGGTAGCACCATCAATTTGCGGGAGACTCCCGGGAGAGGTGGGATGTCTGCAACAGAGTAGCTCCTTGGCAGCTAGCCAGCTAGTTTAAATAGCGTTAGCTATGCTAATGAACGAATGACACCTGTTAAACTCACCTCGACAGTCATTTAACCCTCCATGGGCAATAGAAAAGTCACTGTTGCAAACAGTGCAGCGAGCAACACTGTGATTATTTTTTACCCCTATTAGGCAGGGGTACACTTTAGTGTAGTCTGGGGTGAAGTACGTTTCATATTTTTTTTTGAACACTCTGCCATGGTGTTTTTTTCTTCTCTCTTTTTCCGGGATATTGTATATCATTTGCGGGCGTCAGGGAGCCGCTATCAATACGCGGGAGACTCCCGGAACTTGCGGGAGAGGTAGGTGTCTGGGGTTGGGGAGGGTCAAGAATGGGGGTGGGAGAGAGGGGGAACATGGAGGGGGTGGTGAGTGGGGGAGGGGAGGGGTTTGCGGAGGGTCGAGAATGGGGGTGAGGGTGGAGGGGTGAGGAAGTGGGAAGGGGTGACGGAGAGAGGGTTGGGGAGTGGGTGGGGGCAAGGATGGGTACAGGGGAGGAGAGGGGGTAGGAGTGGGGAGGGGAGAGTGGAGGAGGAGAGGAGAGGGTCAGAGGGGGGAGGGGAGAAGAGGAGGAAGGGAGGGGAGGAGCAACTACCTTGTTTATGCAACAAACCGCCAAGATTGTTTGATGTCATTTCCAGCACAGGTGTGAAAGAGAACAAAATAATTACTATGGATCTGGTGCAGCACAAAAAAAACACAAGATAAAGGACACAATAACCTAAATCAAACACAACAGATATAAGTACATAAGATAGCTTATATACCTAGATTGACTGTTCATAAAGTGACACTTGGTGTGTCTGTACAGAAGGTTTATTTTCTGAGAGGAAATGATAAAGTAGTGGTGGTTGGGGGTGTGGAGGGGTGAGTTGGGGGTGTGGAGGGGTGGGTCGGTGGTTGGGGGTGTTGATCAGCCTTACTTCTTGGGGAAAGTAACTGTGTTTGAGTCTGGGGGTCCTGGCGTGGATGCTATGTAGCCTCCTCCCTGATGGGAGTGGGACAGACAGTCCATGAGCAGGGTGAGTGGGATCCTTCATGATGTTACTGGCTCTTTTTCAGCACCTTTCTGTGTATATCCTTGATGGTGGGTAGGCTGGTGCCAGTGATGCGTTGGGCAGTTTTGACTAACCGTTGTAGAGCCTTATTGTGTGCCGCAGTGCAGTTTCTCTTCTGCGCACCTGTATAGGGATAGCTTTGTTCTATATACGCACCACCATCTGTGTGAATAAGTTCCCTCTCTGTCTCCTATGAAATCTTTCCCCACTAATCTTCCCTCTGGTTTTTGATTCCACAACCATGAGTAAAAGACTGTGAGCATTTACTCTGTCCAAAGATTTTATACACCTCTCTTGTCAGTTCCCTACACTCCACAGAATAAAGTCCCTATATATAACAGAGGCCCTTGAAACTTGGTAATATCCTGTTAAATATTTTCTGCATTCTTTCAAGCTTAGTGTAAGGAAAGCTTTGGGTGATGGGGTAAAAGAGGAAAGCGAGGGGATATCTGCATGGGGAAAGCAGAAAGGGTGTGTTAAAGGGAGAGGGGAGGGAATAGGGACTGGGAACAGGTTAGGAGCTAGAAAGGGAGGTTGGCAGAAGGTAAGGAATGGAGCTTGAAGAGAATTAGAACTTGGTATTTGTTTGATTTTTGTGAGCTCCATCATGGGCACATGCCTCCCCACCATTGAGGACATCTTGAAAAGGTGGCACCCATCATTAAAGACCCTTAACATCCCTTATCTCATTATTACCAACATTTTTTTTATTTTTATTTTTTAATTTTTTTTTATTATTAGTTTTTCAAAACATTTTACAAATTAAAAACCCCAAATCCCAATGAGGAACATTAATACAGTGCAAAATTAAGCATACAATGACAATATGCTACAAAGGAAGAGAATTTAACAAAAAAGCACCTAAATTAAAGACAAGTAAGCTTAGTATCCTCCCCAAGTCCCCCAACACAAGAAAAAACAACAACAACTCCAGACCAACCACAACACAATATAGAGAGTGTAAATCAGGACAGTCAAACTCCCAGACTGTGAATACACTTAGCAACAGAGGATAATAATGCCTACTACCAGAAAAAAAAAGGGAGCTGAAAGCAAGGGACCGAAAAGAGAAAAAAAAACCCTAGTCAAGAGGAAGGTTATGAAAGTACTCGATAAAAGGTCCCCAGACCTTATGGAACTTTAGATCCGAATTAAGAACTGAATAATGAATTTTTTCGAGGTCCAAGCAGGCCATAATGTCGTTAAGCCATTGTGCATGAGTGGGCGGGGCAACATCTCTCCATCTAAGGAGGATCAGGCGTCTAGCCAGGAGAGAGGCAAAGGATAATATTCAGCATTTGGTCGGATCCAGACATAAATCTGTCTCGCCCCAAAAACCGAACAGAGCAATTAAGGGGTTTGGTTCTAGGTGCTGATTCAGAATACACGATAGCGTAGTGAAGACATCTTTCCAGAATTTCTCCAAGCTAGGACAGAACCAGTACATATGGATGAGAGAGACCACACCCCTCTTGCATTTATCACAGAGCGGACTAATGCTAGGGTAGAATCGAGATAGTTTAGATTTAGACATATGGGCTCTATGAACAATCTTAAACTGTAAGAGGCAATGGCGAGCACAAAGAGAGGTTGAGTTAACCGATTTGAGAACTGAGTCCCAGCTCTCATCGGATAAGGAGATATTTAAATCCTGCTCCCAGGCCATTTTAATTTTATCCACAGGGGCCCGTCGTAAGGCTGCTAGTTTATCTCGGATAATTGATATTAAACCTTTACCTAGTGGATTAATGGAAAGAAATAGGTCCATAGCATTTTTTGCAGGCATTTCAGGAAAGTTAGGAATTAAAGGAGCAATAAAGTGTCTGATTTGGAGATATCTGAAAAAATGAGCGTTGGGCAGATTGAACTTAACAGAGAGCTGCTGAAAGGAAGCGAAGCGATTATCAATGAAAAGATCTTCAAAATGTCTAATGCCCTTCCTATACCAAACATGGAATGCTGAATCGTATGTAGTAGGTAAAAAAAGGTGATTATGTGCGACAGGGCTGGAAACGGAAAACCCCTGGAAACCATAGCATTTCCTGAACTGAGCCCATATACGCAAAGTGTGTCTAACAAGAGGATTAGCTATTGATCTGGGCAGACTACTAGGGAGTGCAGAGCCAAGAAGTGCAGAGATAGATAATTCTTTAGTGGAGCTCAACTCCATTGCCACCCAATTAGGGCACTCAGGTTGGCCGTGGAAGAAAGACCAAAAGGTAGCACAGCGTATATTAGCTGCCCAATAATATAAACGAAAGTTAGGTAAAGCCATGCCACCCTCTTTTTTTAGATTTTTGGAGATGGATTTTATTAATTCTAGAGCGCTTATTCTTCCACAGATATGACAAAATAATAGTCTAAGGAATCAAAAAAAGATTTAGGAATAAAAATTGGGATAGATTGAAATAAATATAAAAATTTGGGGAGAACATACGTTTTAACAACATTAATACGACCTACCAAAGACATAGATAGAGGTGACCATTGTACCAGACTCTGTTTTATAGTATATGAAAGATTGGCAAAGTTTTCACGAAAGAGATCTTTAAACTTCCTTGTGACTGTAATTCCAAGATAAGTAAATTGATTATGGACTACTTTAAAAGGGAGATCACGAAATGTTAGTTCTTGTGCTTCTTTATTAATTGGGAAAAGTTCACTCTTATGTAAATTAAGTTTATAGCCAGAGACCTGGCTAAACTGGTCAAGAAGTGAAAACATTAGAGGTAAGGATGTAGATGGATTTGAGAGAAAGAGTAATAAGTCATCAGCATAGAGAGAAACTTTATGCTCAACACCTCCTCTCCAAATCCCGGTCAATTCAGGACAGTTTCGAAATGCTATCGCCAGAGGTTCTATAGCCAAATCAAAGAGAAAGGGACAAGGGGCATCCCTGATGGGTGCCACGTTTGAGATTAAATACTTGGGATTTCTGAAAATTAGTTAAAACAGAAGCAGTAGGACACAGGTACAGCAATTGGATCCAAGAGATGAAACTTTGACCGAGGTCAAATTTTTCTAAGACTGCAAAAAGGTAGTTCCACTTGTTGGGCTTGAAATTCTGCCCTGTGTTCGTTTAGGAAGAGAGACAACCAACACCGGAATATTACAAAACTTGGCTTTAATGGTGAATCGTAACTGGCACAGCGAATACACGGAGTCGCTGGAGAAGGCGCGTTCTCCCCTCCCCTTACATTCTACGCTTATTTATACCCCTTTTCCACATTCCAACCCCTTGCTACACATATTTGGTAAGGCCGAACTTTGTGGTACAAATTAGGTAATGTCGGGCACTTGTGTCCTCCTTATTGGCCCGATGCCATTCACTCACGAGTTACCTGTTTCTTTTGTTTACTGAATCGCGTGACACTAGCAGTTTCGGTGTAGCGGAATCCCCAGTTTCGCTTCCCCCCTCCCTTGTATTCCTGTCTCCTAATATCACGTGAGCCACTCCTGACCTGTAGTGGCAGTCTCGAATTAACCCTAACATTAACCCTAACACTCCCTCCCTTGGCTTCCCTGAGACCACATCCCTTACAAGCTTTTCCGCGGCTGCCGGGATCAGGCAGGGAGGTGAGCGTCCCCCGGCACTCTTTGGCGTGTCCTCCCTATTTGCTTATCCTGATTTGTCCGACCTAGGGTCACAAAATATGGGTAGGGGTTCCCTAAACATCAGCAATTTTTACAAGTAGCACGCAACATTTCAGAAAACTTATTCAAGAACAAATTCACAATCCCCCCCTTGCCATGGTCCATTCCAGTCCGTGTCCTCCCATAGCGCGTCCGCTTTCCGGGAGGGCCGTGTCCTCCCCTTCCACCGGGAACAAGGGTGCCTGGTACGCCGGTGGAGGTCCATTCTTTCCAGTCAAGGCTCGATCTATAGTCCGGATGACTAGGGTCCTGATACAGGGTATGCAACAACAACCACACGTGATAAAGATAGCAATTGAAATAGACAGTCCTAGAGCCGACTGTCCCAGGAACGCTCCCCACTTACCAGAGGTCTTATTTAGCCAGTAGAAAATGATGCCAGTTATTGTCCCCCTCCCTTCTTACCTTTTAATGCCCTGTTGGAGACCTCGGTGACAGGGTATGGACCATGCCACCGTTTTCCGTTCCAGGTGAGCTTCCCCGGGCCTCGGAGGAACACTTCCACTCCTACCTTGATGGTGTCCGACCCCTGCGGCTGCTCACTGTTAGATTATTGAACTCGCACAGTTATCAATTTTACCATATTTCTAAAAACTCTCATATACTCTGTTACTCAACACACAAATGTCTGAGTTTTGGTAACTCGAAATTGAAGTGCTCCATGGCTCCCTAGTACACAGAGAGGATCAAATGTGGGATGGTCGCCTTTCAAAACCTGACCTTCGCGTGGGAGATTTCTCCTCTTAACAACCAGTCTAAGGTAGGCGCCGTCAGTATCCCTGTGTACTACGGTGTACCGCGACACTTTTCTCTTCTCCTCCTCACTCCTGAGACTTTTATGCCCTTCGTGGGCGGCGGGTACCCTCACTCAGAAGACTTTGCACCGGCGGAGGATCCTTCTAAAAACAGATAAGAAGAGTTAGTACTTACCAGTCACGATTCTGCACTGGGAATGATCTCTCCCAGGGTAATTTGGGGTTGGTGAGGATCCGTCAGCAGACAAGATCTAACTCGGTGATTTAACTATCTAGTGGAAGTCTTCGATATAACAGGCACTTCCTGACCTTAGTCGAGGTTGCGGCCGCAAGTTGTCTGCTGTTGGACCCGCCAGCCTGTGTTGTCTCTCCCTCCCCACGTCGGGGTCACCAAATGTTGGGCTTGAAATTCTGCCCTGTGTTCGTTTAGGAAGAGAGACAACCGACACTGGAATATTACAAAACTTGGCTTTAATGGTGAATCATAACTGGCACAGCGAATACACGGAGTCGCTGGAGAAGGCGCGTTCTCCCCTCCCCTTACATTCTACGCTTATTTATACCCCTTTTCCCCATTCCAACCCCTCGCTACACATATTTGGTAAGGCCGAACTTTGTGGTACAAATTAGGTAATGTCGGGCACTTGTGTCCTCCTTATTGGCCCGATGCCATTCACTCACGAGTTACCTGTTTCTTTTGTTTACTGAATCGCGTGACACTAGCAGTTTTGGTGTAGTGGAATCCCCAGTTTTGCTTCCCCCCTCCCTTGCATTCCTGTCTCCTAATATCACGTGAGCCACTCCTGACCTGTAGTGGCAGTCTCGAATTAACCCTAACATTAACCCTAACACACTCTATACGATCAAATGCTTTCTCCGCATCGAGGGAAATAACACATTCAGGAGTCCCAGTTGGAGGTGAGTATAAAATATTAAATAAACGCCGAATGTTAAAAAAAGGGAGACGGTTTTTAATAAAGCCTGTTTGGTCATCAGAGATAATGGAGGGAATAACGGTTTCTAATCTATGAGCCAACACTTTAGCTAAGATCTTTACATCAACATTGAGCAGAGAGATCGGCCTGTACGAGGAACACTCTGTTGGGTCTTTGCCCTTTTTTGATAGAAGAATAATAGATGCCTCATTGAAAGAGGGTGGCAATTTGCCGTAATTAAACGAGTCAGATAATACTGAAAGTAACTGAGGAGAAAGAAGTGAAGAGAATGATTTATAAAATTCTACAGAGAACCCATCAGGTCCAGGAGATTTCCCTGAGGACAGTGCAGAAATTGCAAAAGATATTTCTTCTGATGATATAGGCGCATTGAGTTTGGCTTTAAAATCAGATGAAAGTGAAGGGATATTCAGATTCTGTAAAAATTGATGAACAGAGATATTGTCATTCAAAGATTCAGAGGAATAAAGCCGAGAATAAAAATTTTTAAATGCGTCATTAATTTCTAAATGATCCGATGTAAAGTCTCCGTTCTCCTTCCGGATCTTTGTAATATGTTGTTTGGCTTTGGAACGCCTCAGCTGATTGGCTAGGAATTTACCAGACTTATCCCCATGAATGTAAAAGCGACTCTTGCTTTCGAGAAGTTGGCGTTCGACAGGTTGAGTAGACAGAAGGTTAAATTTAGTTTGGAGTTCAACGCGCTTCTTGTATAATTCAGGGTTCTTAGTTTGAGTATATATTTGATCCAATTCTTTAATCTGGTTAATGAGGGCTAATCGATCTGCACAGGATCTTCTGTTGAGATTTGCTGTGTAAGAGATTATTTGACCCCTCAGATATGCTTTCATGGCATCCCAGACAATCTGGGATGGCACTTCAGGTGATGTATTAGTGTTAAAATAAAAGGTTATCTGATCCTTAATAAATTTTTAAAAATCATCATCCGGTAATAAAGTTGAATCAAACTGCCAGTGTTTATTCCTCTGAGGGAGACCAGGAAAGTTCAGAGAGAGAGTAATTGGGGCATGGTCAGAAATCAGTATACTCTGATAGTCACAAGAGTGGGCAAATGGAATAAGTTGGTTATCGAGTAAGAAATAGTCAATTCTAGTGAAGGTATGGTGAACATGTGAGAAAAAAGAATAATCTCTCTCAGTAGGATGAAGGAAACGCCATATATCAGAGATACCAAAATTAGAGAGAAACGATTGGATAGCTAAGGCAGATTTAGTAGGTGATCTGGTAACAGAGGACGATCGATCCAGATTAGGATCCAACCAACAGTTGAAGTCACCACCCAGTATAAGAGAGTATGAGTTTCAGTCTGGTAGTGAGGAAAAAAACAGTTCAAAAAAGTTAACATCATCAAAGTTGGGGGCATACAGGTTTGCTAGTGCAACTTTAGTGTTATATAGTTTACCAGAAACAATAATAAAACGGCCATTTGTATCAGATATTTTATTATGGAGTTCAAAAGGAATATTTGAGTTAATAAGAATGGAGACTCCTCTAGCTTTAGCGGCAAAGGATGAATGAAAATGCTGAGCCACCCACTTTGACAGAAGCCGGGAGTTATCAAAACAACGAATATGAGTTTCTTGAAGGAAAGCAATGTCAGCTTTGAGTTGTTTGATATGTGAGAATACCTTCCTCCTCTTAACAGGGTGATTCAATCCCTTTACATTCCAGCTCACGAATTTAAGTGCACTAGCCATTATCAATTACTAATGCATAAAAGGCAGCAGACATATAAAAAGTTAAGCAGTATAATAGCAGTCTGGGAGCAGAGATGTAAACATAGATTCGTAAAATCAAAACATATACATGTCCTGAGCAATAAAGAGAGACAATAAATACAGTGAGTGATGTTGGAACTGGAAAAAACACCCCTCCCACACAACCCAAAACTAGACGGCTACCAAAACAAGTAGCTAGCTCTACCAAAAAAATTAACCCAAATACAACTTCCAGATCTGTGTCATTAACAGCAGTTCCATATAAATACTATAGCAAATAGTAACTAGTTTATGCACTAGAAAACATAACTACAGATTAGAACATCTTCTGCTGAAATATAAACCTTAATACAGAGAAAATCGGAAGAAAACCAAAACTAACCTACCCGCAAAAAATTATAGAAGAATAAAGTAAGAGAAAGGAGGAAAAAAAGGGGGAGGAAGGGGAAACTTATAAATTCAAGAAGAGTATTTATCAACCATTTACAGAGAGGAGAGAAAAAAATTCAGAGATTAGAAAAAAGGGTGAAGAAAAGAAAAAAATAAAATAAATAAATATTAAAAAAAGGAAAAATAAATCAGCAATTAAACTGTGAACCAACAAACAGGGAGGCCTTCACTAAAGACTTCAAACCTCCAAAACAAGTTAGAGTCAGTTGTAGAACTCTGTAGATAAAGTTATAGAAGAATAAAATAGATTACACAAGTACTATTTAAACGTCCATAGGGAAACATTAAGCACAGAATGTCTATTTAAAAAAGACACACCAAATTCAGGGAGAGATTGTCAACAGCCCTTAGAGTTTCAATGAATAATGTCTGAGTGATTCAAGTAAAGTCTGAGTCCAGAAAAAGTAATTTTACTACGAGAAGTACTTATCCACCATTTTAGGAGGTCCGATCGGGTTCCGAAGATGACTGGATAGCCGGAAGACTTGCCACAAATGCTTCAGCTTCCTTCACTGACTTAAACCACTTGTATTTTCCAGTATTAAGCTTGATTCGTAGATCAGCAGGAGTGCGAAGAGAGGGTTTAAAACCACGATCAAAAAGCACTTTCATTGCGCCTTTAAACTCAGCGCGCATCTTTAAGGTCTGGGGTGCAAAATCTTCCACAAAGCGAATGATTGTATCCTGGAAAGTAAAATAACCTCTGCGACGTGCCTCCACAATCAGACTGTGTTTTACCTGGTATTGATGGAAACACAAGATTACTGGTCGTGGACGGGATCCCAGAATTCCGGGGGGAACGTAGACTCTGTGTGCCCGTTCGAGCTCAGGTGGGTTCGGAAGCAAATCTTTCCTGAATATCTCACAGAGAAACTCGGCGAAAAACTTCACGGTTGATCCCTGTTTGGTGGCCTCTGGTAATCCAAGAATTCTCAGATTGCAGCGTCTGCTGCGATTTTCGAGATCCACTATTTTGGAAAGGAGTTTGTTACATTTTTCCTCTAAGCTGGAACAGAGAGTCTCCAAGTATCGAACACGACTTTCTAAATCTTCAGAAGTCGAATCGATGCGAGATAAGTGTTCAGCATGTTTGTCCACTCTATCGTTGATCCGATCCAGTTTGGCTTCCAACTGTTTGAAAGCCGTTTTGAATTCCTTTAAAATTCCGTCCCGGAGTTGTTCGAGCGCAGCCAGGGTCTCAGCCGAGAGAGCCGTACCTTCCTTTCTCCCGGATTTAGAACTCTTGCTAGACATTGTAAGTTAGATGTGTTCACAGGCAAGTAAGAGATACCGAAAAAGTTCCTAACTAAGGTTTATAAAATGGAGACATTTAGAGCAAAGATAGCGAAAGTAACGGAACAAAAGTTCGGAGCAGCTAAGCAATCGCCATCTTACCGGAAGTCCCCATTATTACCCACATTTGATATTTTAGGACAACTTCTTCCCCTCTGCCATCAAATTTCTGATTAGATGATGACCCGTGGATGCCACCTTGCTTCTTTGGCTCTGTTTTTGCATCTCTCTCTGGAGAGATACATATACACAGGTAGGGATATAGATATAGTACATCTATCTATATTGCAGTAACTCAATGCATGCAAAGCATGCAGATGTGGTCAAGAGGTTCAGTTGTTGTTCAGACCAAACATCAGAATGGGGGAGAAATGTGACCTAAGCGACTTTGTTGGTGCCAGGTGGGGGGGGGGTGTGCAAGGGGGTTTGAGTCTCTCAGAAACTGCTGATCTCTATAAGACCATAAGATATAGGAGCAGAATTAGGAGTCTACTCCACCATTTTATCATAGGTGATCCAATTTTCCTCTCAGCCCCAATCTCCTGCCTTCTCCACAATCTCTTCATGCCCTGACCAGTCAAGAATCTATTAATCTCTGCCTTAAATATACACAAAGATAGCTTTTACAGCTACCTGTGGCAAAGAATTACACAGATTTACCACCCTCTGGCTGAAGAAATTCCTCCTCATCTCCCTTCTAAAAGGATGCCCCTCTATTCTGAGGCTGTGTCCTCTAGCCTTAGACTCTCCCACCATAGGAAACATCCTCTCCACATTCCCCCTATTGAGGCTTTTCACCATTTGATAGATTTCAATGAGGTCACCCCTCATTCTCTGATTTCTAATGAATACAGGCTCAGAGCCATCAAACATTCATCACGTGACAAGCCATTCAATCATTTTCGTGAACTTCCTTTGAATTCTCTCCAGCTTCAGCACATCCCTTCTAAGATAAGAGGCCCAAACCTGCTCACAATACTCCGAGTGAGGCCTCACCAGTGCTTTATAAAGTCTCAACATTACATCCTTGCTTTTATATTCTAGTCCTCTTGAAATGAATGCTAACGTTGCATTTACCTTCCTCACCACAGACTCAACCTGCAAACTAACCTTTAAGGAATCCTACACAAGGACTCCCAAGTCCCTTTGCACCTCAGTTTTTTGTATTTTCTCTGCATTTAGAAAATAGTCATCCCTTTCATTTCTTCTACCAAAGTTCATGACCATACACTTCCCAACACTGTATTCCATCTGCCATTTCTTTACCCATTCTCCTAATCTGAGTCCTTCTGTAGCCTCTCTGCTTCCTCAAATCTACCTGCCCCCCTCCTATCTTTGTATCATCTGAAAATGTTGCAACAAAGCTATCAATTCCATCATCTAAATCATTGATATATAAAGTAAAATGAATTAGTCCCAACGCAGACCCCTGTAGAACACCACATCACTGGCAGCCAACTGGAAAAGGCTCCCTTTATTCCCACTCTTTGCCTGCTGCCAGTCAGCCACTGCTTTATCCATGCTAGAATCTTTCCTGTAATACCATTGGCTCGTAGCTTGTTAAGCAGTCTCATGTGGCACCTTGTCAAAGGCTTTCTGAAAATCCAAGTACTCAACGTCAACCGATTCTCCTTTGTCTATCCTGCTTGTTATTTCTTCAAGGAATTCCAACAGATCTGTCAGGCAATATTTTCCCTTGAGGAAACCATGCTGACTACGACCTATTTTATCATTTGCCTCCAATTTCCCTGAGATCACATCCTTAATAATTGACTCCAACATCTTCCCAACCACTGAAGTTTCTTTTGACCAACTGGCCTATAGTTTCCTTTCTTCTGCCTCCCTCCCTTCTTGAAGGGTGGAGTGACTGTTGGAATTTTCTGGTCTTCTGGAACCATTCCAGAATCTAGTAATTCTTGAAAGATCACTACTTGTGCCTCCATGATCTCGTCAGCCACCACTGTTAGAACTCCGGGGTATACACCATTTGGTCCAGGTGACTTATCCACCTTCAGACCTTTCAGTTTCCCAGGAACCTTCTGTCTAATTATGGTAACTTCACACACTTCCATCATACTACTAGTGTCTCCTGGGATTTTCATACACAACGGTCTCTAGAGTTTACAGAGAATGGTGCGAAAAAAAAAAATTAAGTCAGTGGCAGTTCTGTGGGCAAAAATGAGAGGGGTCAGAGGAGAATGGCCAGAGTGGTTCAAGCTGACAGGAAGGTACAGGAACTCAAATAACCACACATTACGACCATGGTGAGCAAAAGAGTATTTGAGAACACATAACACGTCAAACCTTGCAGTGGATGGGCTACAGCAGCAGAAGACTACATCATGTTCCATTCCTGTACCTAATGAAGTGTCCTTTTTTATTATATTTTATGGTATCTTTGCATTGTACCCCTGCCACTACACAACAAATTTCATGACATGTATCAATGATAATAAAACTGATTATGATTCCTTGTCCTTTGACACCAATAAATATTTGCGATTTCCTTACCTGGACAGTGTTTACTGTTCTGTTTGTTTGAGCTGTTCCCTTTCTATCTCATTGAACTTTGTCATTTACAAGTGCATCATATTTTCCTCTCTATTTGTTGTACTTTTTGCATTTTCACATTGGAATACATAAATACTACTAATCACATTTGCCTGTAATTGACCTCTAAATATTCCTCTCAATGTATCTGTCTGTTTGCCTTTTGAATGGTGTAATTTTACCTGCCCTTACCACTTCCTCTGGCAGCTCGTTCCATATACTCACCGCCCTCTGTGTGGAAAAACCTGGCCCTCAGATCCCTCTTAAATCTCAACCCTGAACCAACCCAATTTTCTCAATCTACCTGCAAACTGTAATCCTGCATGACCTTTTACATTGTTTTTCTATCTCCCATTGTATTTTGTACCCCACATCCTGCTACTGCTGGGAGTCAATGCTGTATATAACTTCTATCAGGGTCTTTTTACCCTTGCAGTTTCTTAACTCTGCCCACAATGATCCTACATTTTCAGATCCCATGTCACCTCTTGGTTTCATTTTTTACCACCAGAGCCACCTCAGTCCCTCTGCCTCCCTGCCTGCCCTTTCAATACAATGTGTATCTTGGATGTTAAGTTCCCAACTATGATTTTTTTCAGCCACGTCCCAATGATGCCCACAACATCATGCCAATCTGTAACTGCGCCACAAGATCATCTTCCTTATTCTGTATACTGTGTGCATTCAAATATTACACCATCAGTCCTATTTACGTCACCCTTTTTGATTTTGTCCCCCTTTTACACTTCAACTCATCCCACTAACTGCAATTTTGTCCTATCATCTGCCTGTCCATCCTCACAGTCTCACTACACACTGCCTCTGCTCGTATACCAACTTAGCCCTATCACTCCGGTTCCCATCTCCC
Organism: Hemitrygon akajei; assembly: GCF_048418815.1. Taxonomy (NCBI): domain Eukaryota; kingdom Metazoa; phylum Chordata; class Chondrichthyes; order Myliobatiformes; family Dasyatidae; genus Hemitrygon; species Hemitrygon akajei. The sequence goes on from NC_133129.1 coordinate 178,116,659, forward strand.
TGCCAAATTAGTATAAACCAGGGGTTCCCAACCTTTTTTAAGCCATTAACCGAGGGGTCCATGGACCCCAGGTTGGAAACCCTCCCTAACTATCTCTGAGGGGGACCAATTTCTTTGCGAGCATGTTTGCTGGAACTGTTGGGGAGGGTTTAAACTAATTTGGCAGGGGGTTGGGAACCGGGGTAATAGGGCTGAGAATGGGGCAGTTGGTATACGAGTTGATGTATTCTGTAGTGAGACTGTCAGGAAGGGCAGGCACAGGATAGGGCAAAATTGCAGTCAGTTCCTGCAATCACCTTAAAATGATGCCACCTTGTACTAGCCGTTACAGCCCTGTGAAGTAGTCTCTGGCTGCCCACTCTGAAAATACCTCTTACCTCTATCAATTCACTGCTCATCCACGCTTCGTTCCCTAGCTTGCTCAATGTGTGCGAATAGGAGGATGCTTGCTGGAGCTTTTACATGTCCTGTTTTAACCACTAGATGGCAGGACAATATTCAAAATTTTCTGATTGCCATTCTTTGGGATGCAGAGAGGATATTTCCATAGTGGGTGAGTTGACGGCACAGCCTCAGAATACAGTGTCCCTTTAGAACGGAGATGAGGAAGGTTGTGAACTCATTGCCACAGATAATTGTGGAGGCCAAGTTATCAGGTATATTTAAAGTGGAGGTTGATAGGTTCTTGATTATTAAGGATGTCAAAGGTTACGAGGACTATACAGGAGAATGTGGTTTAGAGGGATAATAAATCAGCCATGATGGAATGGTGGAGTACACTCAATAGGTCAAATGGCATAATTCTGCTCCTATGTCTTATGGTCATAAGGACTTTGAAGAAAGCTCTCATCTTCAGACAGTGGAGATTGGTTAAGGACAGGACTTTATCTGAAAGTGAGGAGTTAGATTGCTGATGATTCTGTATGGATTATCTTCCTAATACATAGTACATCCGGGAACAGATAGCAACATGCACTGTCTCATAACAGCAGCTGATATGAGGCAGACTATATTTAACAATTTTTTAAACAAATTTTGAGTATTGTTACGAATGTGCCACAACTCTGAGGGGCTGAAGGGTACAAAGTCGCCCCCTCCTTCTTGAGAATCGCAAGATCGCAATTAATTCGGGTCTTGGACCCAGGAAATGAGAGAGAATCCTCAAGGTTTTGGAATGTGTCCTGGCCCCTCAGCAAGACAAAGCCACGGATAACGGCCATTGTCTCTTGGAGACGGAATTGTGTATTGAGTACTGTACTATTCATTGAAGCCCTCAGGGGATGACCAGAGTGGGCTGGTTGAGGGATTGCATCATCCCAACCTGATTGACATCTGAGACCCCGTGACTAAGGATAAAAGAGGGTCTGGGGAACAACCCCTTCAGACACACCAGGAGAAATGTATGAGACCGGTGGGGGCTTGTGTGTGTGTCCATCCTTGCCTGGATGACAAGTCCTCCACGGAACGGCCTCGCTAAAGGACGAATACGGATCAAGATCAGATCAAGGAAAGCCGGCAAGTTTCTTTTCTCAAAATCTCTCTCTCTCCAACAATTGCAAACCCAGCGGTCCCCAAAGGCTGCAGCCTGCATGAACTGAGTGACTTTTATATTTCCATCGGACAATACATTATCCCCTGGACAACGATAGAGCTTATTTCTCATTGATTATTATTATACCCGTACTTTCAGATTTAGTATTGACGACGTATATTATCTGTATGTTTGCATTGATATTATTTTTGTGTCTTTTTACTTACTAATGGTGCAACTCAAACTACCTGCGTCTCAATATCACCAAGACCAAGGAGATGGTGGTGGACTTTAGGAGATCTAGGCCTCATATGGAGCCAGTGATCATTAATGGAGAATGTGTGGAGCAGGTTAAGACCTACAAGTATCTGGGAGTACAGTTAGACGAGAAGCTAGACTGGACTGCCAACACAGATGCCTTGTGCAGGAAGGCACAGAGTCGAATGTACTTCCTAAGAAGGTTGGCGTCATTCAATGTCTGTAGTGAGATGCTGAAGATGTTCTATAGGTCAGTTGTGGAGAGCGCCCTCTTCTTTGTGGTGGCGTGTTGGGGAGGAAGCATTAAGAAGAGGGACACCTCACGTCTTAATAAGCTGGTAAGGAAGGCGGGCTCTGTCGTGGGCAAAGTACTGGAGAGTTTAACATCGGTAGCTGAGCAAAGGGCGCTGAGTAGGCTACGGTCAATTATGGATAACTCTGAACATCCTCTACATAGCACCATCCAGAGACAGAGAAGCAGTTTCAGCGACAGGTTACTATCGATGCAATGCTCCTCAGACAGGATGAAGAGGTCAATACTCCCCAATGCCATTAGGCTTTACAATTCTACCGCCAGGACTTAAGAACTTTTTAAAGCTATTATTAATGCTTTTTGAGATGGTGATTTAGATGCATATCATATTTTTTTTACTGAGTTAAGTATTGTATGTAATTAGTTTTGCTACAACAAGTGTATGGGACATTGGAAAAAAGTTGAATTTCCCCATGGGGATGAATAAAGTAACTATCTATCTATCTATCTATCTATCTATCTCTAAATACTGTTAAAAATAGCATCAGACTTCAACGGACCTCTCCATCTTTGCTGGTAAGTGACCCAGTTATGGGGTTCGTAACAGTATAACATTGGTTATTTAATGCTATTCCTTTTTAGAATGTGCATGGATTATCAGTGTCATATAAATATAGCAAGACTGAAAAACTCACCTTCAAAAACCTTACGCACCTCTTCAAAGTTATTTCTATTGTCTTCTGGTTGGCTGCCAGTGACTAGTGGTGTTCCGCAGGGGTCAATGTTGGGACCACTTCTTTTCATGCTGTATATCAATGATTTAGATGATGGAATAGATGGCTTTGTTGCCAAGTTTGCAGATGATACAAACACTGGTGGAGGGGCAGGTAGTGTTGAGGAATCAGGTAGGATGCAGAAGGACTTAGACAGATTAAAAGAATGGGCAAGAAAGTGGCAAATGAAAAACAATGTTGGAAAAGCATTGTCATGCATTTTGGTAGTAGAAATAAATGTGCAGCCTATTTTTTAAATGGGGAGAAAATCCAGAAATCTGAGATGCAGAGGGACTTGGGAGTCCTTGTACAGAACAACCTGAAGGTTAACTTGCAGGTTGAGTCAGCGGTGAGGAAGGCAAATGCAATGTTAGCATTCATTTCAAAAGGTCTAGAATACAAGAACAAGGATGTGATCCTGAGGTTTTATAAGGCACCAGTGAGGCCTCACCTTGAGTATTGTGAACAGTTTTGTGCTCCTCATCTTAGAAAAGATGTGCTGGCATTGGAGAGGGTCCAGAGGAGGTTCACAAGGATGATTCCGGGAATGAAAGGGTTATCATACAAGGAACGTTTGATGGCTCTGGGTCTGTACTCGCTGGAATTCAGAAAGATGAGGGGGGGATCTCATTGAAACCTTTCGAATGTTGAAAGTCCTTTACAGAGTAGATATGGAAAGGATGTTTCCCATGGTGGGGAGTCGAGGACAAGAGGGCACAGCCTCAGGATAGAGGGGTGCCCTTTCAAAACAGAGATGTGGAGAAATTTCTTTAGCCTAAGGGTGGTCAATTTGTGGAATTTGTCGCCACATGCAACTGTGGAGGCCAGGTTGTTGGGCGTCTTTAAGTCAGAGATTGATAGGTTCTTGATTGGGCTTGGAAAGATTACATATCAAAGGTTTCGGGGAGAACGCTGGGAACTGAGGTTGAAGAGGAGACGAAGAAAAAGGATTAGCCATGATTGAATGGCAGAACAGATTCGATGGGCCAGATGGCCTAATTCTGCTCCTATATCTTATGGTCTTAAAGGATGTGGCCCTTGTACAGATCAGCAATTGTATGAAAATGGGAGCCCGGACAGCAACCGTGCGCTCTGTGGATCAGAGGGTCTGTTTCTGTGCTGACAATACCAGACTGTAGTCTAAGATAAAGCAATTTCTATTTCATGCGAGTTCCATCAAAGCACATTTTCCTTGTGCCTTTCAAAATCCAGCCCTTGTGAGAGGTGGAAACGGGTCCGGCCGGCCAACAGGTGAAGCTGTATAGGCCAATCCCCTGTACAATGGATCACAGAAGTGTTGATGAACTTCAACCATACCATCGTCTTTAGATGGTGGAAATGGGGAGGACGTCAATGGCCTATGCTACACTGGGAGCTTAGGGTCCAAGAAGAAGAGAGGACGTATCCTTTGCACATTCAGAAGCTCTCATGAGAATTATTTATGATCCTAGCGATATTGTTTTGACAAGCAGAGGGGGTTTGAAACAAATTTATTAAAAAATAAGTGAAAGAAACATGCATGGTAGTGTAGCGGTTTGTGTAGCACTATTACAGCGGCAATACCTCGGGTTCAATTTCAGCCGGTGACTGTAGGGGGTTTGTACATTCTCCCCATAACTGTGTGGGTTTCCTCCCACATTCCAAAGATGTACAGGTTAATTGGTCACTTCAGTGACATTGGGAGGTGCAGGCTCCTTCGGCTGCAAGGGCCTGTTACTGTGCTTTATCTCTGAGTAAAAATAAAATATAAAATAAAAGTGACTGACAGTGACACCAATGTCCTGTGAATACTTAAAGAAAGGTATCTGGTGTTGGCAAACCCATAACTGATTGTGCTGTAACATTGCTTGTTCAAACTCTCTGAGATCTGTTATTATGTAGTGACAAAGAACCAAGGTCTCAAAGAGGTCACAACCTTGTCGTGGGGTTAGGAGGCTTGCGAGCCTCAATGACCCTGAGAGCTATGTTGGCTGGAGTCAGGGCTTTATGCTCTGGCGCTTGGTAGGGTCACCCATGCAGAACAGGTCAAAGGGCAGAGGTCCTCCAGGTTCGGGGGTTCAGCTCAGGGCTAACAACCCTGACTGGTAAAACAGAATTGTTACGGAAACAGCAACGAAGAATCCTTTTACATCAATATTCCTGTACGAATATTGTCAGGAGTATGACAATATTCCTGAGTCTCCATCTATATCTTGTGTGACTGACAGCAGTGAAAACCAGGAGAAAGCTACTGACAAGATGAAGGATGCCCTGAACACCACCAGAGATGGAGGACCTTCATTGCTGCCCAAAACACCAGTGGTGTAACGGGCAGTAAGCAAGTAAGTAAAGAGCCAAGACTACAAGACAGATATTCCTTATAGGATTTAGAATAAATGGATCTTATGACAAGCTGGTGGTTTCAGAGTCACATTAAACAAAAGAGATTCTGTAGACGTTGGAAATCCAGAGCAACATGCACTAAATGCTGGAGGAACTTAGCAGGTCAGGCAGCATCTATGGAGAGAAATGAGCAGTCAACATTTTGGACAGAGTTACAATGCTTTACAGTACGGGTGACCCAGGTTCAATTCCTGCCACTACCAGTAAGAAGTTTGTACGTTCTCCCTGTGACTGCATGGGTTTCCTCTGGGAGCTCCGGTTTCCTCCCACAATCCAATGGCATACCAGTTGGTAAATTAATTGGTGATTATAAACATGTCGGCTACCCCGCAGAGTGTTATACAGCCAGCTACGTCATGGTCGACGCTCAGCTGGAAGGCTGAAGAAGCGCTATAAGGATCAGATGAAGAATGCTTTAAGGAAGTGCAAGATCAGACCCGAGGACCTGGAGGATGTTGCTGCTGACCGTAACACTTGGAGACAGCTGTGTAGGGACGGGATTCGTATTCTGGAGATGGAAAGAACAACCAGAAGACAGCAGAAGAGAGCCAGGAGAAATGCAGCCATGGTTGCCATCACTACCACCACCGCTACCACATATACATGTCCCACCTGCAATAGAGCTTGTGGGTCCAGGATAGGACTGTATAGTCATCAAAGATCTCACCGTTAAAGGAGTGGACATCATCATCGGATTCCGATGGACAACCGAAGAAGAGGAAGTAAACTGTTCTGTGATTGGGCTCAGATTAAATTAGGGGATTGCTGGGTGGCATGGCTCGAAGGGCTGGAAGGGCCTTTTCGGCACTGTATCTCAATAAATACATTGAATAAAATAGTGAAGACTATAGCATTTGTTATGCATAAATCTAAAATAATAGCAGAGAAAAGTGGGAGATAGGGCTGACAACTCAAATCATTGACTGTTTAGATGCAGGCTGACTTGTTCAGCATTTCATTATATTTTGGAGCCAGCTCATTGCAAATCATCAATTGCACATTCAGAACAGCAGGTGGCGGTAGTGGCCTTGCTTCTGTACTTGCGTTGGGTGCACTTGGTCAGGAACAGGATGACGAATGGCTGGGTCATTGAAGCCTCCTGAGTAGTTGTGATAGCCGGTGCTTCACGGTATATTTAACATGTACCAAATCATCTGATCTGTCCAATAGAGCTATAAATCCAGGAAAGAAAACAGGCCAAACACGAGGAAATCTGCAGATGCTGGAAATTCAAACAACAACACACACAAAATGCTGGTGGAACACAGCAGGCCAGGCAGCATCTATAGGGAGAAGCGCCGTCGACGTTTCGGGCCCAGACCCTTCGTCAGGACTAACCGAAAGGAAAGATAGTAAGAGATTTGAAAGTAGTGGGGGGAGGGGGAAATGCGAAATGATAGGAGAAGACCGGAGGGGGTGGAAAGGTGATTGGTGAAAGTGATACAGAGCTGGAGAAGGCGAAAACAGGCCAGTTTGTGTAAAACAAATCTCAGAATTGTTAATAAGAGAAAATCTGCAGATGCTGGAAATCTAGGTAACACACACAAAATACTGGAGGAACTCAGCAGGCCAGGCAGCAACTATGAACCATTACCCTTCAGCAGGACTGGAGAAAAAATGATGTGGAGTAGAGATAAAAGGTGGGGGGGGGGGGGGGGAGAGAGAATCGATCAGTTTTATTGTCACCGGCATGTGTCATGAAATTTGTTACCTTAGCAGCAGCGTTTCAATGCATAAGAAAAAGAAAAAATATAATAATGATAATGAATAAATAAGTAAATCAATTACAGTATACATATATTGAATAGATTAAAAATCGTGCAAAAACAGAAACAATATATATTAAAAAAGTGAAGTCGTGTTCAATGTCCATTTAGGAATCAGATGGCAGAGAGGAAGAAGTGGTTCTTGAATCGCTGAGTGTGTGCCTTCAGGCTTCTGTATCTCCTACCTGATGGTAACTGTGAGAAAAGGGCATGCCCTGGGCGCTGGAGGTCCTTAATAATAGATGCTGCCTTTCTGAGACACCGCTCCTTGAAGATGTCCAGGGTACTGTGTAGGCTAGTACCCAAGATGGAGCTGACTAGATTTACTATCCTCTGCAGCTCCTTTTGGTTCTGTGCGTAGCCCCCCCCCCATACCAGACAATGATGCAGCCTATCAGAATGCTCTCCATGGTATATCCACCCTCAGACCATTAAGCTTCCTGAGCACCTTCTCAGTCATAATTTTCACTGCACGTACTTCACTTCCCTGGCACTCCTGAATGTCTGGTATACTGCAGATGTCTTCCACTGTGAAGACTGATGCAAAATACACATTCCATTCCTCTGCCATCTCTGCAATATCTCCAGCGTCATTTTCTATTGGTCCTGTATCTACTCTCTTTTACCCTTTATATACTTAAAAAAGCTTTTAGTATCTTCTTTGATATTAGTTGCTTCTTTTCATAATTCATCTTTTCCTTCCTAATGACCTCAGTTTCCTTCTGCAAGTTTTTAAAAGCTTCCCACTAGCTTTGGCTTTCTTGTATGCCCTCTCTTTTGCTTTTACTTTGGCTCTGACTTCACTTGTCAGCCACGGTTTCCTCCTTCCATTCAAAAATTTCTTCTTATTGTGTCTTGCACTTCCCTCATTTTTCGCAGAAACTCCAGCCATTGCTGCTCTGTTGTCCTTCCTGCCAGTGTCCCTTTCCAGTCAACCTTGGCCAGTTTCCCTCTCACCATTGTAATTTCCTTTATTCTACTGAAATACCGTCACATTGGAATTTAGCTTCTCCTTCCAAATTTCAAAGTGAGCTCGATCATATTGTGATCACTGTACCCTAAGGGTTCCTTAACCTTAAGCTCTCTTATCACCTCCGGATCATTACACAACATCCAATCCAGCACAGCTGATCCCTAGTGGGCTCAACAACAAGCTGTTCTAAAAAGCCATCCCTTAGACATTCTACAAATTCTCTCTCGAGGTCCAGTACTGGCCTGGTTTTCCCGATCTACTTTCATGTTAAAATCCCCAACGATTATCATGACATTGCCCTTCTGACACGCCTTTTCTGTCTCCTGCTGTGATTTGTCATCCACATCCTGGCTGAGAGGACCGGACACAGTATATGACTCCAACAGACCTACAGGTGATGTGTCGCCTTACCTGGAAGGACTGTCTGGGGCCCTGAATAGTAGTGAAGGAGGAGGTGTAGGGGCAGGTGTAGCACTTGCAATGGTAACCAGGATATGTGCCAGGAGGGAGATCAGTGGGGAGGGATGAACAGACAAGAGAGTGGCATAGGGAGTAATCTCTGTGGAAAGCAAAAAGTGGGGGGAGGGAAAGATGTGCTTGGTGGTGGGATCCTGTTGAAGATGGCAGAAGTTGCGGAGAATTATGTGCTGGATGCGGAAGCTGGTGGGGTGGTAGGAGAGGACATTGTTCCTGTGTCTCCTTGAGAACAATCCGAGGAGGCTTTGTCTGGGAGACCGTGGCAGCCCTCGATTACTTTTTGTGCCTGCCTTAGCAGAAAGCTTAGTCGATGACACGGTAGCATAATGCATTACTCTGTACAGCGCCACCAATCAGAGTTCAATTCCCATCGCTGACCCGAAAGGAGTTTGTACCTCTTCCCTGTGAGTTTTTCCGGGTGCTCCGGCTTCCTCCCACATTCCAGAGATTTATCTACAGGTTAGGGTCAGTAAACAGTGGGCATGCTATGTTGGTGGCAACACTTGCCCCAGTACATCCTCGGACCGTGTCAGTCATTGGCACAAACGACACATTTTTCATTTTCAAATCTTTTTATTATTATTATTCTTATTATTCAAAAATACTACAAATACATCAAAGTAACAACACTTACAATGTCTCAAAAAAGAAATTATCTTAAGGATTGAAAATTTTTGTGGATATAAAAAAACCCTACTAAGCAAGAAAAGTGAGGGGGAAAAAAAGAAACCCATTGGAGGTACAACCCCAGAGGCGTGCATCATACACAAAGCTTCTAAAGATAAACATCAAACCACCAACAAGAAAAAAACATATATCAAAAAAAATGTACATTTAGATCTTGGAAGAAACGACACATTTTTACTGAGTTTCAATGTACATGTGACAAATAATTTTTTTTTCTTATCTTTTGCAAGGGGTGACCTCCGCCCAGCCAGAAATGGAATCATCTGTTACGGCGTTTTTCTGTGCCGAGCTGATAGCCACGATTGCTAGCAGGAAGGAGCACCCCCGGCATCTAACCTGAACTGCTTCCTTCCACAGTAAACTAGTGAGCTCTGATTCTTGACCTTATTTAGTTGGATCAAACTACTAAACTAAACGCAATTATTTCTTCCATCATTTTATGAACTACATTCAAGTCTAAACCCCCTTGTCTATGCTGCCCTAGGCTGTTCCTTCCTTCATTCGGAAAGTTATCTATTGTGGGTTAACAACTTCTGTGATAAACACTCTGAATTATCAGATTATCATCATTTGCAGAATTTAAAAATACATTATTTTTACATCTAACTGCCCCCACTCTGAGATTCCAGCCAATACTCTTAAATTTGTTGTTATTCTTCCTTCTACTGCTGCCAGGCACAAGATGCTGGATCAAAGATTCCCAACCTTTTTAATGGCATGGACCCCTACCATTAACTGAGGGGTCCCTGGACCCCAGGTTGGGAACCCCTGTGCTGGAGGAACTCAGCAAGTCAGGTAGCATCTATGTAGGGAAACAGGTACTGCAGGTGAAGGCACTTCATCTAGAGTAAAACAGGGGAGGCAGCCAGTATAAATGGTGGTGCGAAGAGGTGGAGCAAGAATTGACAGACAGACATACTTTATTGATCCCAAGGGAAATTGAGTTTTGTTACAGCCGCACCAACCAAGAATAGTGAAGAAATATAGCAATATAAAACCACAAATAATTAAATAATAATAAGTTAATCATGCCAAGTGGAAATTAGTCCAGGACCAACCTATTGGCTCAGGGTGTCTGACACTCCGAGGGAGGAGTTGTAAAGTTTGATGGCCACAGGTAGGAATAGATAGATAGATAGATAGATACTTTATTCATCCCCATGGGGAAATTCAACATTTTTTCCAATGTCCCGTACACTTGTTGTAGCAAAACTAATTACATACAATACTTAACTCAGTAAAAATATGATATGCATCTAAATCACTCTCTCAAAAAGCATTAATAATAGCTTTTAAAAAGTTCCTATGACTTCCTATGACGCTCAGTGTTACATCTCGGTGGAGATTGTCAGATGATGGATGGATCCAGGTGAAGATGGAGGAGTCGGGAGTGGAAATAGCAACAGAGGTTGGGAGGTGACAAAGAGCTGAGCTGATGGAATCTGATAGGAGAAGAAGATGGAGTGCAAAATTAAGGGAGGTAGGTGGGAGGAGCTGAGGGGAGCAGTGGGGGGGGGAGAAGTGTGTGGATGATGGATAGACGGAGTGGGTGGAGTGTCTTGTGTCCCCCTTCAAACAGTGCACATAGGGTCTCAAAACAATTATTTGCTGGCATTTGCCATTGGGATGCGCTGTTTCATTCACTTATAGAAGTTAGCATTGTGCTATTACAGCACGGACGACCTGGGTTCGGTTCCTGCTGCCGTCTGTAAGGAGCTTGTGCATTTTTCCCCAGACTGCCTGGGTTTCCTCCCACATTCCAGAGACATACGGCGTTAGTAGGTTTATTGGACACATTGGGTGGCGCTGGCTCATAGGGCTGAAAGGGTTTGTTACCCAGCTGTATCTCTAAATACATAAAAAAAAAGACATATATCTGAATATTATTCCAATTTTTGTTCAAGCTAAGTCTAACGGATTTTTACATGCCCTCCGTCCCAGTGAAGGCCAGTGGCAGGAAGACCCCAGTCTGGGGCCTTCCCCACAGAATCCTTGAACTAACGACACCGAACATCGGTACATCGCCCTACCCCCCGGTCATGAACTTGGTCTGTGCCAACGGCATTTGGTTCTGGGCAACTCCTTCCAATGGAATCCATCAAGTTTCATTTAGAGGGATTCTTTCAGCAAATTGACAATCTTCCAGCCGTAGGTGATACTTATCTTAGTGTGCGTGCCTGGAAGCAACATGCAGAGTACAGAGTTCAATGTGAAATCCTGACAAAGAACAATGCATCTTTTCTAGGTCTCCTTTGTAAGTAAACATAGTTTCATCCACAATACAGGAGTGTAGTGTGTGATGACCCTGTGATAGTCCAGTCAGATCCACAGAGCATTTGTCCTGTTGAATATATCTTTCAAATACTGTATTTTAACCCAGCTCCACCACTATCTTCTCCGTGTGGCCACTTGGGTTTCCTCCCAAATTCCAAAGATGTATGAGATAGTAGGTTAATTGGTCACATGGGTGTAATTGGGTGGTGCTCGCTCATTGGGCTGGAAGGACCTGTTAACGTGGTGTAGCCTTACAAAAATACTGTCAGCTCATCCCATATGCCCACTACCCACTGTTTGGAAAAACTTGCCTCTCAGATCACTTTTTAAATCTTTCCTCCAACCTCCAGGTCCAACATATAATTCTCAGTAACTTCCGCCACCTCCAACGGGATCCCACTACCAAGCACATCTTTCTCTCCACCCCCCTTTCTGCTTTCCACAGGGATCGCTCCCTACACGACTCCCTTGTCCACTCGTCCCCACCATCCCTTCCCACCGATCTCCTTCCTGGCACTTATCCTTGTAAGCGGAACAAGTGCTACACCTGCCCTTACACTTCCTCCCTCACCACCATTCAGGGCCCCAGACAGTCCTTCCAGGTGAGGTGACACTTCACCTGTGAGTCGGCTGGTGTGGTATACTGCGTCCGGTGCTCCCGGTGTGGCCTTTTATATATTGGTGAGACCCGATGCAGACTGGGAGACCGTTTCGCTGAATGGTCCGCCAGAGAAAGCAGGATCTCCCAGTGGCCACACATTTTAATTCCACGTCCCATTCCCATTCTGATATGTCTATCCATGGCCTCCTCTACTGTCAAGATGAAGCCACACTCAAGTTGGAGGAACAACACCTTGTATATTGGCTGGGTAGCCTCCAACCTGATGGCATGAACATTGACTTCTCTAACTTCCGTTAATGCCCCTCCTCCCCTTCTTACCCCATCCCTGACATATTTAGTTGTTTGTTTTTTTCTCTCTCTCTCTCTCTGCCCATCACTCTGCCTGTTCTCCATCTCCCTCTGGTGCTCCCCTCCCCCTTTCTTTCTCCCGAGGCCTCCCGTCCCATGATCCTTTCCCTTCTCCAGCTCTGTATCCCTTTCGCCAATCACCTTTCCAGCTCTTAGCTTCATCCCACCCCCTCTGGTCTTCTCCTATCATTTCGCATTTCCCCCTCCCCTCACTACTTTCAAACCTCTTACTATCTCTCCTTTCAGTTAGTCCTGACGAAGGGTCTCGGCCCGAAACGTCGACAGCGCTTCTTTCTATAGATGCTGCCTGGCCTGCTGTGTTCCACCAGCATTTTGTATGTGTTGTTTAAATCTTTCCTGTCTAGTTTTACACTCCCCTGCTGAGGGGGAAAAAATCAGAGAGTCAGTGACCATCTATCTTAACTAGGCACTCACAATTTTATAAACCTCTATAGCCTCGTAAAGTCAGAGTAACACAGTACAGAAAAAGATCGATAGGCCCAACTCACCCATAACAATCAAGATGTCCACATAAGCTCGTAGCATTTGTCTGTGTTTGGCCTCTCATCTCATAGGCTTCTTTTTAAACTTTTATTGTTATGTATCGTGATACAGCACAGTGTAGGTCCTTCAGGGTCTTCGAGCCTGACCAACCAGCGTTCCCTGGATTTAATCCTAGTCTAATTACAGGACGATTTACTCTGACCAATTAAGCTGCGTGCTTGGACTGTGAGAGGAAACCCATGCAGTAACAGGGAGAACGTACGGAACTCCTGACGAGCAGTGGTGGGAATTGAACCCCGGTCGCTGGAACTGTAAAGCAGTGTGCTAGCCACTACGCTACTCTAAACACATACCTAACCAAATGTCTTTTCAGCATTATAAGTGTATGCTTCTCAACAGCTTCTTGTAGAGTTACAGAACACTGCAGCTCAGAAACAGGCGTTCTGGCCCATTTAGTCCATGCCGAACTATTAATCTGCCTAGTGCCATCAACCCGCACCCGGACCATAGACCTCCATACCCCTCCCATCCATGTACCAAATCAAACTTCTCTTAAATGCTGAAATCGAACTCACATCCACCACTTCCACAAGCAGCTCGTTCCATGCTCTCACCCCCCTGAGTGACTTTCCCCCCTCATAGAACCATAGAACATTACAGCACAGAAACAGGCCTTTTGGCCCTTCTTGGCTGTGCCGAACCATTTTTCTGCCTAGTCCCACTGACCTGCAGCTGGGCCATATCCCTCCATACACCTCTCATCCATGTACCTGTCTGAGTTTTTCTTAAATGTTAAAAGTGAGCCCGCATTTACCACTTCATCTGGCAGCTCATTCCACACTCCCACCACTCTGTGTGTGAAGAAGCCCCCCCTAATGTTCCCTTTAAGCTTTTCCCCCTTCACCCTTAACCCATGGCCTCAGTGGAAAAAGCCTGCTTGCATTCACTCTATCTATACCCATCATAATTTTATACACCTCTATCAAATCACCCCTCATTCTCCTACGCTCCAGGGAATAAAGTCCTAACCTATTCAACCTTTCTCTGTAACTCAGTTTCTCAGGTTCCAGCAACATCCTTGTAAACCTTCTCTGCACTCTTCCAACCTTATTAATATCCTTCCTGTAATTTGGTGACCAAAACTGCACACAATACTCCAAATTCAGTCTCACCAATGTCTTATACAACCTCACCATTACATTCCAACTCTTATACTCAATACTTTGATTTATAAAGGCCAATGTACTGAAAGCTCTCTTTACAACCCTATCTACTTGTGATGCCACTTTTAGAGAATTATGTATCTGTACTCCCAGATCCCTCTGTTCTACTGCACTCCTCAGTGTCCTACCATTTACTTTGTATGTTCTACCTTGGTTTGATCTTCCAAAGTGCAATACCTAACACATGTCCACATTAAACTCCATCTGCCATTTTTCAGCCCATTCCTCCAACTGGTCCAAATCCCTCTGCAAGCTTTGAAAACCTTCCTCACTGTCCACTACACCTCCAATCTTTGTATCATCAGCAAATTTGCTGATCCAGTTTGCCACATTATCATCCAGATCATTGATATAGATGACAAATAACAATGGACCCAGCACTGATCCCTGTGGCACACCACTAGTCACAGGCCTCCACTCAGAGTAGCAATCCTCCACTACCACTCTCTGGCTTCTTCCATTGAGCCAATGTCTAATCCAATTTACTACCTCTCCATGTATACCTAGCGATTGAATCTTCCTAACTAACCTCCCATGCGGGACCTTGTCAAAGGCCTTACTGAAGTCCATGTATACAACATCCACTGCCTTCCCTTCATCCACTTTCCTGGTAACTTCCTCGAAAAACTCTAATAGATTGGTTAAACATGACCTACCATGCACAAAGCCATGCTGACTGTTTCTAATAAGTCCCTGTCTATCCAAATACTTGTAGATCCTACCTCTTAGTATTCCTTCCCATAATTTACCTACTACCGATGTCAAACTTACCGGCCTATAATTTCCCGGTTTACTTTTTGAGCCTTTTTTAAACAATGGAACTCCATGAGCTATCCTCCAATCCTCTGGCACCTGACCCATGGATATTGACATTTTAAATATTTCTGCCAGGGCCCCTGCAATTTCAACACTAGTCTCCCTCAAGGTCCGAGGGAATACCCTGTCAGGTCCTGGGGATTTATCTACTCTCATGTTCCCCTTAAATATTACTCTTTTCACCCTTAACCCATGACCTCTAATTCTAGTCTCACCCAACCTCAGTGGAAGATGCCTGCTTGTATTTACCCTATCTGTAATAATTTTGTATTCAATTCATCATTTAGTATACCTCTATCAAATCTCCCCTCCATTCTCCTACACTTCAGGGAATAAAGTCCTAACCTATTCAACCTTTCCCTATAACTCAGGTCCTCAAGTCCCAGCAACATCCTTGTAATGAGTACCAGCTTCTGGCTGCTTGTTCTACATACCCTGCTCCCTCTGGTATAAAGTTGCCCCGCAAGTGTCTTAAATTTTTTCCCTTTGCAACAGAAATCCATGCCCACTTTAGACTCCTTTATCCTGGGAAAAATACTGTAACTATCTTGATCCAAAACATCCCCTCCATAGATGCTGCCTGACTTGATGAGTTCCTCCAGCACTTTGTGTGCATTGCTCAAGACTTCTAGCACCTGCAGAATCTCTTTTGTTTATTCAGATTCAGTTTATTGTCATTTAGAAACCACAAATGCAATGCAGTTACAAAATGAGACAACGTTCCTCCAGAATGATATCACAAAAGCATATGACAAAACAGACTACACTAGAAAATCCACATAACGTTTGGCAATCCCCAATCCAGAGTCCGGAGCGTATTAATATCGCGCTACCGTCTTAGCGCGTTCCCCGGAAAGGAGCTCCAAATCCACCAGACAAACAAGACCAAAAACTAAAGCTACAAGACCTGCACAAAACCACATAGTTACAACATATAGTTACAACAGTGCAAACAATAGCATAATGATAAAAAACAGATCATGGGCACAGTAAAAATAGTCCAAAGATGTTAAAGGACTCTGTTCAAAAGAAACCACCACACAGTTTCCACAAGTCCCCAGGGTCCCGACAGACTCGCCATTCCACGTCGGTGGCAGAAGGGAATACCCCCGCTATGGACTTCCACGGCGCCGCCCGACTCAGCCTCGCAGACGCAGCCCACACCGAAAGCCACCTGAGTCCGTCGAACCTCCGAGCCGACGACCATCCCCTCCGGCACAGCTTCTCCGAGCACCATCCTCTGCCGAGCGTATTAAGACAGCCCCACCAACGGCCATCGGCAACCCGACCCTGAGGACTGGGGGCCTGTTCTTCCCAGCAGAGTCCCGGACCTCACAGCAGCAGCAACAACTTATGACTCACTTTCTGCAAAAGGTTTAGTATTGATTTGATGTTCCAGGGTTTCTTATAAAGCATATTTAAATGTACTCGAAGTGCAACAGTTTTCAAATACCTTTGAACATCAGAAACGTTTTTAAAAAATACTGAAATTATACATTTGAGACGGTGCTGATTAAACAGTGATGACTTGCTGGCAGCAAACAAAACTCCTAACTACTTCATTAATCACACTTTTTGTCAAAAACAATCACTGCAATCAATAGCCTGTAACTTCCCTTTTGGAGTTGAGCTCCTTGAACGATTTAAGCGCTGGGACAGACTGGGAAGTTCGAGTATGGGCTGTAACGAGTTGGGGGGTCTTGGGGGCTCAGGAGTGTATTGAAGCAGCAGGGGCCATGATCTGAGAGCGAGGAACACGATTTTTGACCGATTTAAGCGCTGGGTCAGATTGAAAAGGTCAGGGTGTCGGAGCTGGAGATGAGGGAAGGGTTCACAACTCTGCAAGGTTTACTAGCTCCTGCGCTGAACTGAGGCTGTGGCCTGCAACTAACGAGCTCCTGGGTTGTCTGTGACTGGCTTTGCCGCTGTGGACTCACTTTCCTGAACTTCAGATCTGAATGTTATTTACTTACTTTTTATTGTTTGCACAATTTGGATTTTTTTTTTGGTGCACATTGGGTGCTCGATGGCCTTTTTTAATGGATTCGATTGGGTTTCTTTGTTTTGTGGCTGCCTGTAAGGAAACAGATCTTGATAATAAATGTACTTTGAACTTCAGTAACTGGAAAGAATCTGACTCCAGCTTTGATTGTACCTGGGGCAGGGCTTTCACAAAGCCCGGTCCCAGTCTGGATATAGGGCTAGGATTTGGATTCAGCCAGACAGGGCATCTGGATCTGGCATGCTTTTTCAGCTGGTGGGTGTAGTCCAGCACAAGGAGGTTGTATTTGTAGAGAATACAACCGAACAAGTCACTACACATTTCCTATCTACTGTACCTTTCTCATATTAGATTACCTCCCCACCGTTACCAGCCCTACTTTTACTGGTTATTTTATTCTGACAGAAGTACATAAAATTGTGGGAAGTAGAGATTGGGTGAGTAGCCTTTATCCTGGGGGTAAAAATGTCAACTATTACACGGTGTAGCTTTAAGGTAATGGGGAAAGTTTAAAGCAGATTTAAGTGCTTTTCTACGCAGAAGATAATAGGACACCCACTTCAGGGGAACTGCACTCGTGAGCTGAGTCTGCTATCTGAGAGGATCTTTGATTTTGAATATCGATAGATCTTCCAGATGTATTAAAATAAAGCTGCTTACTGAAATGCCTCTGCCCCTGACTGTGGATTTCAGCTGTAAAAGTCCTGAACGGGAATATTTGATGATCCCCAACAAAGCTGTATGTAAACAGTCACCACTTAATGGTGCCATCTTGCTATTGCCCAGGGCCACTCTGGATCCTTGACTTCCTCATCGGGAGACATAGTCTGTGCCGATCGGAAATAACAGCTCCTCCTCACTGACAATCAATGCTGGCGCACCTCAAGAATGCGTGCTCAGCCCATTGCTCTGCTCTCTCTACGCCCACAATTGGGTGCCTTAGCACACCTCAATCACCATCTACAACTTTGCTGTCAACACAACTACTGTTGGCAGAATTTCAGATGGTGATGAGGAGGTGTACAGGAGTGAGACAGATCAGCTGGTTGAGTGGTGTCGCAGCAACAACCTTGCACTCCATGTCAGTAAGACCAAGGAATTGATCATGAACTCCAGGAAGGAGAAGTCAAAAGAACAGGCACTAGTCCTCATCGAGGGATCAGAAGTGGAAAGGGTAAGCAGTTTCAAGTTTTTGGGTGTCAACATCTCCAAAACTCTATCCTGATGCAATTACAAAGAAGGCATGACAGTGCTACATTTCCTTAGGAGTTTGAGGAGAATTGGTATGTCACCAAATACACTAGCAAATTTCCACAGATTTCTAATTTCTACTGTGGAGAGCATTCTTCCTGTAGTTTCTCCATGTGGGTGAACTGTTGGTTTTTGTGCAAGGGAGGGGTTGAGGGAAATTTGGGGATGCGAGTTTTTGTTTTCTTTTCTTTTCAAGTGGGGGGATTACAAGTAGAGGGCAAGAGGGGGGGGAGTGATGTCTTTCAATTACTTCTCTGGTTTTCTGTATTTTGTGGCTATCTGGAGAAGACAAATCTCAGAGTTGTATTCTGCATATGTGCTTTGATAATAAACTGAACCTTTGAACCTTTATTCTAACTGGTTGCATCACCGTCCGGTACGGAGGGGCCACGGCACAGGATCGGAAAAAGCTGCAGAAAGTTGTAAACTCAGCCAGCTCCATCATGGGCACTAGCCTCCCCAGCATCCAGGACTCCTTCAAAAGGCAATGCCTCAAAAAGGTGGCATCCATCATTTAAAGCCCCCATCACCCAGGACATGCCCTCTTCACATTGCTACCATCAAGGAGGGGGTACAGGGGCCTGAGGACACACACTCAGCATTTCAGGAACAGCTTCTTCCCCTCTGCAATCTGATTTCTGAATGGACAATGAACCAATGAATCCTACCTCAGTAATTTCCCCTCTCTTTTTGCACTACTTATTTAATTTTTTATATATATACTTATTGAAATGGATAGTTTTCATTGCACTGTACCACTGCTGCAGAACAACAAATTTCACAACACATGCCGGTGATATTAAAACTGGTTCTGCTTCCGTTTCTCCGCGTGCCTGGAACACACTGCCATGGGAGAAGGCAGAAGATAAAAATCAGCTTTATTTGTCCCGTGGAAACATGAAGTGAAATGTGCCGCTTTGCGACATTGCGCATTTAGACGGAGGCGGAACGTAAAGATTTTTACGCCTCGTGTATGTGAAGGATGTAAGAAATAAAGTCAATTCAATTCAGAAACCAGTACAGTCGAAGGAAGTGCTGGGGACACCATGCTTCTGGCTCCATCACAGCATGCTCTCAACTCTCCAACCCTAATCTGAATGTCTTTGGAATGAGGAAGGAGACTGCAGCACCAGGAGAAAACCATAGTGGAGAGAACATCCTATCTCCTCATAGAGTCCAGTGAGTATTGGACCTTGATCAGTGATTGCTGGCATAGTAAAGTGATTGTACTAAATGCCTGCGCTGCCATGTTACATCAATGTGATAGCAATGTTTAAGAGGCATTTAGATTGACACATGAATAGGCAGGGAAGTGAGGAAGGTAGACATGCGGTTTAAATAGACACCATGGTCAACACGAACATTATGGGCCGAAGGGAACCCACACATACCTTGGCGAGGATGTACAATCTCCTTACAGAGATTCCCAGGATTGAAATTGGAACTCTGGCGCCCCAGGCTGTGATAGTGTCGCATTAACCACTTCACTACTGCACCCCACCAGCCGTCTGAACAACCGGCTTTACCCCTACAATGCCAATGTAAAATTTGCTGGAAAACCCCTCTCCATGTCAGTACAAGCACCAAATATTTCACTCACAATTGCTGACGTAAGATTAGTTAGGAACAGTAATAACTCATCATCTTCACTGGTGTAAGACTAATTATGCTAGGTTACCAACATTAATAATTATCAAAGGGAGGTTTACAGTAATATCTATTTATCTGGTATTTATCACACACAAGATGACTAAATTTCAGATTTCTGATTTAGATTTATTTATCACATGTACAGTATATCAAAACCAGGGAGCCACGTTAGTGTAGCTGTTGGCACAACATTATTACAGCTAGGTGTGTCCAAGTTCAGAGTTCAATTCCAGTGCCCACTAAAAGGAGTTTGTACATTCTCCCCATGAACCACGTGGGTTTCCTCCCTTAGCCCACTGACATACCAGTTAGTAGGTTAAATGGTTATTGTAAATTCTCCTAAGACTAGTGTTAAATAGGTGTGTTGTTGGGCAATGGGGGCTTGCTGAGCCAGAGTCCACGCTGTATATCTAAATAAAATACATTTTAAAAAAGTGAAATATGTCATTTGCATTAACATCCAACACACACATGGACATAGTCCTTTAACCGCTGAACAGACAGTATTCTTCAACTTGAATTCTCTGGT
Organism: Hemitrygon akajei; assembly: GCF_048418815.1. NCBI lineage: Eukaryota > Metazoa > Chordata > Chondrichthyes > Myliobatiformes > Dasyatidae > Hemitrygon > Hemitrygon akajei. Next base: position 178,136,978 of record NC_133129.1, read on the forward strand.
GGACTTGTGGTTTCACAGACTCTGGGCTCAACTTCCCCAGCGGATGTTCAGACATGTACTTCTCACTTTGCAAAACTTTCAAGGTAAATGTATTTATAGAAACTTTATTCAGCGATTCACATGGTGCCATTATCTGGTAATACAGTAGTAGAACATTTGTTTTTACAGTTGCACGGAGCAACCACTGTTCTGAGCAGAAAATTTTTACATGGCCTGAAAACTATGCAGCATTTAAAATGTTTTTTTTTTGCAATAAGCATGCTATGAATATTTAGAATGAAAATTGAATATTCAAATACTTTTGATTTTATTTGTTAATTGAAGGGTATAATCAAGTCAAGTCAAGTACTTTTATTGTCATTTCGCCCATAACTGCTGGTGTAGTACATAGTAAAAAAGAGACGTTTTTCAGAACCATTGTGTTACATGACACATTTCAAAAACTAGACTGACCTACGTAAAAAACAAGAGAGAAAAAAAAACACACAACAACTACACTAGACTACAGACCTACCCAGGACTGCATAAAGTGCACAAAACAGTGCAGGCATTACAATAAATAATAAACAAGACAATAGGGCAGTAAGGTGTCAGTCCACACTCTGGATATTGAGGAGTCTGATGGCTTGGGGGAAGAAACTGTTACATAGTCTGGTCGTGAGAGCCCGAATGCTTTGGTGCCTTTTCCCAGACGGCAGGAGGGAGAAGAGATTGTATGAGGTGTCCTTCATAATGCTGTTTGCTTTGCGGATGCAGCGTGTAGTGTAATGAAACACAGTACAAGAAAAAAACTTTATTGTTTTGTACATTTTTTCTAGCTGAATCCAATCCCAGCTTCACAGCAACAAAGGCTATGTGCGTGGGAGCATTTCAGTTATTGCGTAGCCGTGCACCCTCACAGCTTAGAGCAAACAGTGGTTGTAGGGTGGTTGTCTTATTTTGTTGTGAATAACAGCTACATCTTTTCTAAGATAGTGATGTTGCTCACATAAGCACCATCTTTGAACTAACTTGGTATTTATAAACAGCATGGAGTCTAGAAAGTTTTCTACACATTGAAGTGGATATTTTTGAAGTCAAAGTAATTAGAAAATGGTGAAAATTTCATTAAATATATAATATGGAATTTTAAATAGAATACTTAGTTCTTGATAACACTGTTAAAATCAATAGGATCACGTAATTCAGGAGAGATACAATGGATTCCAGCTAATGGTCAATCAGTTAGTCAGGGCAGCCGCTTATTTGGAACAACTCTTAAAAAACAAAAACCGGGTGGGAAAATAGCCAGATTCCCTTCATGTATGTGGGTTCGTGAACTCTGTTTTTTTAAAAACTTTTTTTATTGTGTTTTCAAATAGTTACAGAATAAAAGTGTGTGAAAAAGAAAATATATGTTTCCCATCCCCCCTCCCCTTAACCCCTCCCCCCTAACATCCCTATAGAAAAAAAGAAGAAAGAAAGAAAGAAAAAAAAAGGAATGCCTGGATATTGGAAGATCCCCACATGCTCCATGGAGTTCGTAATAACTTTAGAATATATATTTATTTCTTTCCCCAAGTAACCAATTATTTCATCTTCGGAGCACCTATATATTTAATCCTATCTTTTGTAAATAAGGGTGCCAAATTTTCAAAAATGTTTCATATTTATCTCTTAAACTATAAGTAATTTTTTCAAGTGGAATACAGCCATAAATTTCTTTCTTCCAACGATCTATACTTAAATATGTATCCGATTTCCAAGTAACTGCAATAGCTTTTTTGGCTACTGCCAATGCAATTTTTATAAATTCTTTCTGATATTTATTCAATTTGGATATCGGTTTTATCCCTTCAATATCACCTAGTAAAAGTAATATTGGATTGTGTGGAAGTTGTATTCCAATAATTTGTTCCAATAAAACTCTTAAATTTGTCCAAAAAGGTTGAATTTTAGAACAAGACCAAGTAGAATGTAAAAAAGTACCAATTTCTTGGTTACATCGGAAACACTGATCAGATCAATTTGGGTTTAATTTATTTATTTTTTGTGGTGTAATATATAATTGATGTAAAAAATTGTATTGCACTAATCTTAATCGGACGTTTATTGTATTTGTCATACTCTCAAGACATAGTCTTGACCAATTTTTTTCTTCAATTTTAATATTCAAATCACTTTCCCATTTTTGTCTTGACTTATGGACTCCTTGTTTAATTGCCTGTTTTTGAATCAAATTATACATACAAGAGATAAATTTTTTAATCTTTCCTTTTTGAATTAAAGTTTCTATTTCATTGGATTTCGGTAATAACATTGTTTGACTTAATTTTTCTCTTAAATAAGCCCTTAGTTGAAAGTAACAAAAAAGAGTGTTGTTTGATACTTTATATTTATTCTTTAATTGATCGAATGACATTAATATATCTCCTTCAAAACAATCTCCTATATATCTAATCCCTTTTTGAAACCAGTTATATAAAAGTTGATTATCCATTGTAAAAGGAATAAGTCTATTTTGAATTAAAGATCTCTTTGCTAATAAGGATTTCTTTGTCTCATCGTCAACATTTATCTTATTCCATAAGTCAATCAAATGTTTTAATATAGGAGATTCTTTCTTTTCCCGTATCCATTTAGATTCCCATTTATATATAAAATCTTCTGGTGTGTTTTCTCCTATTTTATCTAGTTCTATTCTAATCCATGCCGGTTTACCTTTCTCAAAAAAAGATGCAATAAATCTAAGTTGATTTGCTTTATAATAATTCTTAAAATTTGGAAGTTGTAACCCTCCTAGCTCAAATTTCCATGTCAATTTTTCCAACGATATTCTTGACATCTTGCCTTTCCAAAGAAACTTCCTCATATTTATTTAGCTCTTGAAAAAACTTCTGGGGTAATTGTATTGGTAATGATTGAAATAAGTATTGCAATCTAGGGAATATATTCATTTTTATGGTATTTACTCTACCTACTAATTTTATTGGTAATACCATCCATTTATCAAGATCTTCTTGAATCTTTTTCAATAGTGGTAAATAATTTAATTTGTATAAGTTCTTTATGTCATTATCAACTCTTATACCTAAATATTTTATACCATTTGCTGGCCATCTAAATTGGGTTATTAATCGACATTGATTATAATCTCCTTTAGTAAGAGGTAAAATTTCACTTTTATCCCAATTTATTTTATAACCTGATATTTTCCCATATTCTTCTAATCTATAGGATAATTTACACAATGAGTGCAATGGGTTTGTTAGATAAAGCAGAACATCATCAGCAAATAAGTTAATCTTGTATTCTTCCTGATTAACTCTGAAACCCTTAATATCTGGGTCCATTCTAATCAATTCAGCTAATGGCTCTATCGCCAACACAAATAAAGCAGGTGATAATGGACAACCTTGCCTAGTTGACCTTGTTAACTGAAATGGTGTTGAAATTTGACCATTTGTCACTACTTTAGCTTTGGGATTAGTATTTAAGGTTTTAATCCATTTTATAAAAGATACTCCTAATCCATATTTTTCCAATACCTTAAATAAAAAATCCCATTCCAATCTATCAAATGCTTTTTCTGCATCTAAAGCAACTGCCACACTCATTTCCTCCCTCTTCTGCGCTAAATGAATTATACTACATAAGCGAGTTACATTATCTGCCAATTGTCTATTTTTAATAAATCCTGTTTGATCCATATGTACTAATTTTGGTAAGCATTTAGATAATTAGATAAGATTTTTGCTATTATTTTATAATCAGTGTTTAATAAAGAAATAGGTCTATATGATGTTGGCTTTAAAAGATCTCTATCTTTTTTTGGCAATACTATTAAAATAGCTGTCGAAAAAGATTCTGGAAGTTTATGCGTTCTTTCCGTTTGGTGTATTAACTCCATAAAAGGAGGAATTAATAAATCTTTAAACTTTTTATAGAATTCAGGCGGAAAACCATCTTCTCCTGGAGATTTATTACTTTGAAATGATCCTAGGGCTTCTTTGACCTCTTTCAATGTAAAAGGCATATCTAATCCCTTCTGTTCTTCCGTATTTAATTTTGGAAGAGTTATTTGTGATAAAAACCTTTCTATCTTGACATTGTCATTTTGTGATTCTAATTTATACAACTCAGAATAAAAATTCTTAAAAGCTTCATTAATTTCTAAAGGTTTATAAGTAATTTTATTTACTCTTGTTCGAATTGCATTTGTTTTAGAAGTCTGGTCTGTTTTTAACTGCCATGCAAGAACCTTATGTGATCTTTCACCTAGTTCATAATATCTTTGTTTAGTTCTCATAATTGCTTTTTCTGTTTGATATGTTTGGAGTGTATTATATTGTAACTTCTTGTTAATAAGTTGTCTTCGTTTTTCTTCTGTCATATTTCTTTGGGATTCTTTTTCTAATTTTGTAATCTCTTTTTCCAATTGATCTATTTCTATCATATATTCCTTCTTAATTTTAGAAGTATAACTTATTATCTGACCTCTCAAATATGCCTTCATTGCTTCCCACACTATAAATTTATCATCAATTGAATGTGAATTTATATCTAAAAAGAACTGAATCTGTTTTTTCATAAAATCACAAAAATCTTGACGTTTTAATAATATTGAATTAAATCTCCACCTATAAATTGATTCCTCTGGTTCATGAACTCTGTGAGTTCATTAGGACATGTTGGACAGTTTCTAACCAGCATCAGTCGCATGCGCTCGTGTGGCCATTAGACATTACACCCTGCTTAGATCCAATGATTTTAAACAGCGTCAGTTGCGTGTGTTTGTGTTCAAAATGCAGTGACCTTTGTCGCTTTAAAGAGCAAACATGAGGAAATCTGCAGATGTTGGAAATTCAAACAACACACACAAAGTGCTGGTGGAACACAGCAGGCCAGGCAGCATCTATAGGGAGAAGCGCTGTCGACGTTTCGGGCCGAGACCCTTCATCAGGACTAACTGAAAGGAAAGATAGTAAGAGATTTGAAAGTAGTGGGGGAAGGGGGAAATGTGAAACGATAGGAGAAGACCGGAGGGGGTGGGATGAAGCTAAGAGCTGGAAAGGTGATTGGCGAAAGTGATACAGAGCTGGAGAAGAGAAAGGATCATGGGACGGGAGGCCTTGGGAGAAAGAAAGGGGGAGGGGGGAGCACCAAGAGGGAGATGGAGAACAGGCAGAGTGATGCGCAGAGAGAGAGAAAAAAAACAAACAACTAAATATGTCAGGGATGGGGTAAGAAGGGGAGGAGGGGCATTAATAGAAGTTAGAGAAATCAATGTTCATGCCATCAGGTTGGAGGCTACCCAGCCGGTATATAAGGTGTTGTTCCTCCAACCTGAGTGTGGATTAATTTTGACAGTAGAGGAGGCCATGGATAGACATATCAGAATGGGAATGGGACGTGGAATTAAAATGTGTGGCCACTGGGAGATCCTGCTTTCTCTGGCGGACCATTCAGCGAAACGGTCTCCCAGTCTGCATCGGGTCTCACCAATATATAAAAGGCTACACTGGGAGCACCGGACGCAGTATACCACACCAGCCGACTCACAGGTGAAGTGTCGCCTCACCTGGAAGGACTGTCTGGGGCCCTGAATGGTGGTGAGGGAGGAAGTGTAAGGGCAGGTGTAGCACTTGTTCCGCTTACAAGGATAAGTGCCAGGAGGGAGATCGGTGGGAAGGGATGGTGGGGACGAGTGGACAAGGGAGTCACGTAGGGAGCAATCCCTGCAAAAAGCAGAAAGGGGGGGGGGAGGGAAAAATGTGCTCGGTAGTGGAATCCCATTGGAGGTGGTGGAAGTTACGGAGAATTATACGTTGGACCTGGAGGCTGGTGGGGTGGTAGGTAAAGACAAGGGGAACCCCTCTCGAGTGGGGTGGCGGGTGGATGGGGTGAGGGCAGATGTGCGGGAAATGGGAGAGATGCGTTTGAGAGCAGAGTTGATAGTGGACGAAGGGAAGCCCCTTTGTTTAAAAAAGGAAGACATCTCCTTCGTCCTGGAATGAAAAGCCTCATCCTGAGAGCAGATGTGGTGGAGACGGAGGAATTGTAAGAAGGGGATAGCGTTTTTGCAAGAGACAGGGTGGGAAGAGGAATAGTCCAGGTAGCTGTGAGAGTCTGTAGGCTTATAGTAGATATCAGTAGATAGGCCGTCTCCAGAGATGGAGACAGAAATATCAAGAAAGGGGAGGGAGGTGTTGGAAATGGACCAGGTAAATTTGAGGGCAGGGTGAAAGTTGGAGGCAAAGTTAATGATGCTATCCCCTTCTCACAATTCCTCCGTCTCCGCCGCATCTGCTCTCAGGATGAGGCTTTTCATTCCAGGACGAAGGAGATGTCTTCCTTTTTTAAACAAAGGGGCTTCCCTTCTTCCACCATCAACTCTGCTCTCAAATGCATCTTACCCCATCCTGACATATTTAGTTGTTTGTTTTTTTCTCTCTCTCTCTGCCATCACCCTGCCTGTTCTCCATCTCCCTCTGGTGCTTCCCCCGCCCCCTTTCTTTCTCCCGAGGCCTCCCGTCCCATGATCCTTTCCCTTCTCCAGCTCTGTATCACTTTCGCCAATCACCTTTCCAGCTCTTAGCTTCATCCCACCCCCTCCGGTCTTCTCCTATCACTTTTGCAATTCCCCCTCCCCCCACTACTTTCAAATCTCTTACTATCTTTCCATTCAGTTAGTCCTGACGAAGGGTCTCGGCCCGAAACATTGACAGTGCTTCCCCTTATAGATGCTGCCTGGCCTGCTGTGTTCCACCAGCACTTTGTGTGACTTTCGTCACAGCTGGTTGCCGAGAAATAAGCAGTAAGATAATCCAGAACTGTTTTGCTGACTGCAGCTTGAAGCATTCAGGCTTGGCGATGCCAGAAATAGCTGGATATGAAAAAGAAACAATTTCTCAACTTCAACAAGTTAGGAACTTCCCCATATTGCTCATTTTGCCTCCACGGAGCCGTTGGCTCTTTTATTTATGTAGTATGGGAATGTCCAGGGGTTTTTGGTTTGCGGGGGAAGGTTATCAGTGCTCTCACAGAACTAACGGGGGTACAATTACCAATGGACCCTGCTGTACATCTTCTAAATGATGACTCACACCTTTCCCTTACAGAAAAAACACGCAAAATCTGGCTGGCAGGCCTGACTGCAGCTAAGAAGATTGTAGTCCAGCGTTGGAAACCTCCCCATGATATTTCAAGTACTGACTGGCTTCAGAGCTTTTTTGGACATTTCTTACCTGGAATTATCATCAGCAAAAGTAAATGATGCACGACCAAACCCAATCTTAATGTGGACAAATTTGAGCTCTAACTTAAAGATCTTCTGTTAAAATAGGAATGCTCTGTCTGTGTATGCACTACTATTCAGTTTGTTGGGAGAGGGGAGAGGGGTGGGGATGAGGGGTGGGGGGGTGGCTGGGTTAAACAGTCAAAAGGTAATCGGCATCTGGTTGTCTTGAATGTAATTTGTTGGTGTTGCAATAAAAAAGTGATTAAAAAAACAAGTTAGGAACTTTGAACAAGTTCGAATTTGAAGGCATTGATAATCATCTTGAATGATACAATAAAAATGAAGATTTGGAGATGCAATTGTCAAAAGCATTGAATGAAGGCAGTCCATTATCTGCACCAGGTGCATCTATTCATTTACAGACAATCTAAAGAACATGGCAGTGTGCGCTGGATGAATTCCTCTGTCAATAACTACTAGGAACTAATATACAGGTTTATAGTACCATAGTGGTCTTGGTAATGTTCTAATGTGTTGTCTTTCATTTAAATACATAATTTGTTACTCAGTTACACAGTAGTTCGTCTTTTTTTTAAATAGCTTTTTAACTATTTCCATGGAACTTCAACTAACTGGGGCAGCTGCTTAATTGGGCCAAATGTGTCCTGATGTGTCCCAATTAACTGGAATCCAGCGAAACATTACTTTTGTGCTGCTGCTTGGAACACATAAGCAATGGGTGGCTTGGTATAATTCAAATAGTGAAATGCCTGACTTTTAAGATTCAGCCTTCAACCAAAATCACTGAAAACAAATTATCTACATAAACACAAGGGATTCAGCAGATGCTGGAAATCTGAGCAACACACATAAAATGCTGGAGGAACTCAGCAGGTCAGGCAGCATCTATTGAAATTGATAAGGAGTTGTTGTTTTGGGCAAACACCCTTCATCAGGACTGGAAAGGAAGGGGGAAGAAGTCGCTGTGTACGTACATCTACTGATGCCTCTGGACACATCTTCAGTGATGTTCCTGGAATCATCGGGTGTTTCGGGTCTTTCAGCATCATACACCCTCCTCCAGGAGACCCAGCCGGGACTGATCAGACCCCAGCTTGTGTCCAGATGGCTAGCTACTTCTGACTCCATTACTCCCCTCTTTTGAGCCACAGCCATCGAGGCCTTCACTGCCGCATCGGTGGTACTGCGGATGGCTCTCCTCTTCCTCTCTCCCTCGATGCCCAAATTGCTGTAGGCTCTGGCTAAGTAACGGGCTGCGAATTCCCTACACCCAACCTCCGCTGGGAGACACCTCGCCCTCCATCCAGCCTGCTGACCAGTCCTGCGTACTTCGATAGCTTCCTTTCAAAGGCCTCTTCCAAGTGATCTTCCCATGGGACTGTCAGCTCCAGCATCACCACCTGCTTGGTAGACTCAGACACAAGGACAATGTCTGGTCGCAGGGTGGTGGCTGCGATATGGCTGGGGAACTTCAGCTGCCGTTCATGGTCCACCAACAGCTGCCGTTCCCTTGCAGAGGTCAGGATACCTGCCGATATTCTTTTGGCGGGTATTGAAGAAGATGGTCAGGAGAGGGAAAGGAGTGGAAGCTGGCAGATGATCTGTGAGACCAGGTGAGGTATGACTGATACCCCTGTTCAAAGTTAAAGTAACTTTATTATCAAAGTATATGTATGTCACCATATACTATCTTGAGATTCATTTTTTCTACAGGAAAATAAAGAAATGCAATAGAATTTATGAAATACTATAAATAACAAAGGCTAACAAACAACCAATGTGCAAAAGACAAATCATGCAAGTAATAGAAAGTAAATAAATAATACCAAGAACATGAGTGAAAGAGTTCTTGAAAGTGAGTCCAAAGGTTGTGGAGTCAGTTCAGTGTTGGGGTGAGTGAACTTATCTATGCCGGTTCAGGAGCCTGATGGTTGAAGGGTGATAACTGTGCCTCAAGCTGGTGGTTAAAGGGTAATCCTCTTTAAAAAGAATGGAACTTAAACAGCACACAAAATGGAGGAACTCAGATGATCAGGCAGCATCTATTGTTTCCTGTGAGTTCCTCCAGCATTTTATGTGTGTTACTTGGTTTTCCAACACCTGCAGATTTTCTCGTTTGTGACTGGCAACCTAAATGTTCCCTTTGTCCTATCCCTCACTCCCTACCCTCTCTACAGCTTTAAACCAACTTGTTTTCTCTTTCCCACTACTGACAAGAGCTTTCAATTGCAAACGGTAACTGTGTTTCTCTTTCCACAGACACCTTGTCACTTGGGAATGTTTCCGGCTTTTGTTTCATTGACTTGCCTGGGTGGGTCTGATATTTTGTGGTGAATGATTCATCTTCTGACTACACAAACAATAGGCATATAATGGAATATTCTTTATTAGACTGGATTATAAGAGCTCCCAAAACAAAATTTATAGAAGCGATCTCATTAAAACATACTGTACAACATTCAAACAAAGCTTGATGGGGGTTACAGCCCAGAAACAGAATCATGTTTATTATTATGACATGTCATAACATTTGTTTTGCAGCAGCAGTACAGTGCAATGTATTAAAAATATAAATTACAAATATATACATAGTTAAATATTATATATATATAAAATCAGAATCAGGTTTAATATCACTGGCATACATCATGAAATGTGTTAGTCTTTGCAGCAGCAGTAAAATGCAATACATAACAACAGAAAAAATGTGAATTACTGTAAATATATATATATATGTAAAATAGTTAAATTAAATAAGTAGTGCAAAAATAAAAATAAAATAAAGTAGTGAGGTAATGTTCACGGGTTCAATGTCCATTCAGAAATTGGATGGCAGTGGGGAAGAAGCTGTTCCTAAATTGTTGAGTGTGTGCCTTCAGGCTCCTGTATCTCCTTCCTGATGGTAGCAATGAGAACAAAGCATGACCTGGGAGATGGGGGTCCTTAATGATGGACACCGCCTCTTTGATGCATCATTCCTTGAAGATGTCCTGGACACTACGGGGGCTAGTGCCCATGATGGAGCTGAAGCTTACAACTTTCTGCAGCTTATATCGATCCTGTGCGGTAGCCCCTCGCCCCCTTACCAGATGGTGATGCAGCCCGTCAGAATGCTGTCCGCGGTACATCTGTGGAAATTTGCGAGTGTCTTTGGTGATGTACCAAAACTTTGTGTCGTAAGGTGTAAGCGACCATGGTCTTCCATCTGAGTTTAATCTGATCATTGCCTGTGGGGAAGACCCCCTCCACCCTGTTCTTATTCTTTTCTCTATCCATGACCATGATTGTTCTCGGCAATTTTTTCCACAGAAGTGGTTTGCCATTGCCTTCTTCTGGGCAGTGTCTTTACAAGACGGGTGACCCCAGCCATTAGCAGAGGTTGTCTGCCTGGTGTCAGCGATCGCATAACCAGGATCTGTGATATGCAGCAGCTGCTCATACAACCACCCATCTCCTGCTCCCACAGCTTCACGTGACCCTGATCGGGGGATAGGCAGATGCTACATCTTGCCCAAGGGTGACCTGCAGGCTAGCTGGGGGGGGTGGGGTGGGGCGGGTGTGTGTGTGAGAGAGAACAAAAATAGTGAGGTAGTGTTCATCGACTGTTTATTCTTCTTTCCAGATGTTGCCTCACCAGCTGAGTTCCTCCAGTATTTTGTATGTGTTCCTCTGGATTTCCAGCATTTGCAGAGTATCGTGTTTATATTTTCATATTAATTTATGATATTCTTTGCAGTTTTTCTTAATTTGTGCCCAGTTTTCTGACGTCTGAATTCCGAACTCTGAACCCCCCCCACCCCCCAGCAATAATAGTGTTGCTCCCCCCCCCCCCCCCCCCCGGAATGAGTGGTTTTCTCCGGGTGCTCCGGTTTCCTCTCACAGTTCAAAGACATACCGGTTGGTAGGTTAATTGTCCTGTGATTGGTGATTGTCCGTTGTTTCTGACGATGTGCAGGAGAGTTTTTAAAAACCACTCTCTCAGCCTCGGAGGTCCAGGCACAGTGGTACGAGCCAGTGTGACAAGTTTTCTCCGTTGCAGTGGATGACCACGGCGTCATGCCCTTCACTCCCCACGGAGCACTGCAGGGCCGCCTTCCATCCACACGGTCCACTGGCCCTTCACTCCCCACGGAGCACTGCAGGGCCGCCTTCCATCCACACGGTCCACTGGAGCTGACTTTGCATACCCTTTCTCACCAGAGTACGAGGCCTGCTGGCTACCCTCACCTGGTTTAGCCCGCCTGCTGACGCGGTATACCAGCGTGTACCCACTGTCACATGCAAACAGCTACTTGGAGCCACAGGTGGGATCTGAGTGTCCGATAAGGTAAGCTGCCCCGGAACGAACACAAGCTCCCTCACCAGAGGTGCCACTCCTCCCTGGACGCCCCAAAATCCTGAGATTAGGTTAGGGTGAAATCAGGGGTTGTTGGGAGTTGCTGGGGTGGGGGGGGGGGGGTGAGCAGCTCAAAGGGCAGGAAGGGTTTTCTCCAATTTGTGTCTCTAAGTAAATAAATAAAATCTAGGGACTAGATTTTCATTGAGATTATCAAAATCAGGTTTATTATTACTGTCTTATTTGTTAATTTGCAGCAGTATTACAATGCAAAGACATAAACATTATTATCTTATTAATCCTACCTTGCATTTTTAGCCAGCTCCCCGTTGGCTGTAACAGTATGAACTGCACATATGTGCTTCTTTCCCGGTCACTTTCAGTACTGATTAGTTTGCTATAGGTGGGAATTCCTTAAGTGCTAAGAGCCCTGGCTCCATAGCATACTGAAGTGACAGAGCCTGGGTCTGAGATCGAGGAATGACCTGTTGTTTGGCCATTTTAAGTGCCGGGCCAGATTGAAAACTTCAGGGCGTCGGGGTCAAAGGTGAGAGGTGGGGTGATTCGGCTCACTGTTCTGCAACATTTACTCAGCTCCATGCTAAACTGAGGTGTGGCTTTGTGTCTGGACAGACTCTCTTCCATAAAATTCGGTTTTGCATGCTATTTGCTTACTCCTATCGTTTGCATGTTTGTGTTTTTTCTGTCTTTACATTGGGTGTTTGAAGGTCCTCCTTTCTTTAATGGGTTCTTTTGGGTTTCTTTGTTTTGTGGCTGCCTTAAAGAGACAGATCTCAAGGTTGTATGATGCCCTGTATAGATAGCTTCACAAGGATGTTTATAGGCCTGGATGGTATTATCCCCCCGAAGTTTAAGGCGGCTGAGGGATGAACTTGGAGAGGATTACAAAATCAGATATAAGGTGGATTGTCACAGCCTATTTCTCTGGACAGGAAAATCTACAACTATAAGACAAAGAACTAAAGGTGAGAGCACAAAGCTTTAAGGGGGAGTGGAGGGATGACTTTTCCCACACAGACAGTGGTCGGTACATTATATGGAATGAGCTGCCAGTGGAAGTGGTACAGGCATGTACAAAGTACACAGGTACATGAATTGGAAATGATTGGAGGGATAGTAGCCAAATACAAGGAAATGGGACCAGCTGAGTGGAATGGATGAACTGAGATGAAGAGCCTGTTTCCATGTTGTATAAAGCCAGGACTCTAAAATACCCAAGATTATTATTATTGGCATTCATAGCAAAAGGATTTGAGTACAGGAGCAGGGAGGTTCTACTGCAGTTGTACAAGGCCTTGGTGAGACCGCACCTAGAATATTGTGTGCAGTTTTGGTTCCCTAATCTGAGGAAAGACATTCTTGCCATAGAAGGAGTACAAAGAAGGTTCACCAGATTGATTCCTGGGATGGCAGGACTTTCATATGAAGAAAGACTGGATTGACTAGGCTTATACTCACTGGAATTTAGAAGATTGAGTGGGGATCTTATTGAAATGTATAAAATTCTAAAGGGATTGGACAGGCTAGATGCAGGAAGATTGTTTCCGATGTTGGGGAAGTCCAGAACGAAGGGGTCACAGTTTAAAGATAAAGGGGAAGCCTTTTAGGACCGAGATGAGGAAAAACTTCTTCACACAGAGAGTGGTGAATCTGTGGAATTCTCTGCCACAGGAAACAGTTGAGGCCGGTTCATTGGCTATATTTAAGAGGAAGTTAGATATGGCCCTTGTGGCTACAGGGATCAGGGGGTATGGAGAGAAAGCAGGTACAGGGTTCTGAGTTGGATGATCAGCCATGATCATACTGAATGGCGGTGCAGGCTCGAAGGGCCGAATGGCCTACTCCTGCACCTATTTTCTATGTTTCTATCCTCTAAGACCAGCTCTGTCCTACCTTGAAGTTACAACTATGTGGTTTTACACTTTCAGAAGTGATTTCTTTCTCCTATTTCTCAACCACATTAAAGCCAATCCTACACCCTGGTTTCCTTGGATTCCATCTCTTTTGTTCTACAGGTACATTCCTACACCTTCTCTTGGCTTCCTATCCTTCCCTCTCTTCTTGCTATTCCCATCGGGCAGGAGATCCAGGAATCTTGGGTCCACGCCATCAGGTTCAGAAGCAGTTGTTGCCCTACAACGATCGGGCTCCTGGACCAGCCTCGATGACTTCACTTGCCTCAGCGCCAAACTGACTCCACAACCTCTGGACTCACTTTTGGGGACCTTGCAGCTCATAATCTAAGTATTATTTGTTTACTTTTTATTATTTGCACAATTTGTCCTCTTTTGCGCAGTGGATGTTTGTGAGTCCTTGTTACATGTGTTTTTTCATGGATTCTGTTGTATTTATTTATCTTCCTGTGGGTTCCTGCAGAAAATTAATCTCAAGTTCTGTATGTAGCATATACATAACAAATATATTGATTATAAATTTTACTTTGAACTGTGAAATGTTCAAACTAAAGAAAACCATGGAACCTGTTCAAAGAAAAGTATCACTCATCCCCACACAAAAAACCATGCAAACTGGTAGCAAAAAAAAAAAGAGGAAGCAGGCATAATTCAGTTCAGCTCAATGTTCAACGTTCACTGGCTGTCCCAATTCAAAGTGGCTCAAAGTAGCAATAGAAAATGGAGCAACCAGAAACCAAAACAACACATCATAGCATGAACTACAGTCCAACCCACAAACTGCAGCACCATCCTCTGACATTGTGAGGGAGAGAGACTATTTAAATACTGGGACCTTCCTTCGGGAGCAGTGAGGGAGAGAGGGAGGGAGGGCGAAAGGGGAAGGGGTGGGAGGGACCATCACACGCAGACACCTTCCTCCAGCAGCAGTGAGCGAGAGGCTGGTAGACGGAGTTGAACACTCACTCGCCTCAATGTTTTCGATCCTCCTCGATGCTTTAACCGGCAAGATTGGTGAGAAATGGAGTCGATCACGGGCTTGCATCCCATCTTCAGGTTTCTTGGCTTCTATGGCGCTTGCCTCCCATAACCCTCTCAGAAATAGCAAAGCACCATAATCGCTCAATCGGCCCGAAAACACGCCATCAAACTGTAGCCGGCCCCAGCAGTAGCAGAAGCACATTTGAAAGGAAAAGGAAACCTAAAATTAGTATCTTTGTGGGCCATCTGGAGGAAGTTGCCCTTTTTAGCGATGTTTGCTGGCACCATCTTCATCTGGAAACATAGAAACATAATGTTTTCTTCAATATTAGGTCCCAAAATATATCATTCTGCAACCAAGCCTTGGGATGGACATAAGATTATGTTTAATTCTATTTGTGCCCTCAATTTGCTTTGAAAGCTACAAACATTTGGTTTTGTTTTTTTATTACAGCTGGTGTAATTATCTAGTGATTTAAGTTTTTTCCACTCTAGCCTTGACTACACCCTAAAAGAGGGGATCCCACTATTAACGGGTGGGGGGGGGGGGGTCTGTGAACCTCAGGATGGGAAACACTGCTCTCTGACACCTTTGCAAATGTG
This sequence comes from Hemitrygon akajei, assembly GCF_048418815.1. Classification (NCBI taxonomy): domain Eukaryota; kingdom Metazoa; phylum Chordata; class Chondrichthyes; order Myliobatiformes; family Dasyatidae; genus Hemitrygon; species Hemitrygon akajei. The sequence continues at coordinate 178,152,072 of NC_133129.1, forward strand.
AATCTGAATTCATTGTTCTGTCAACAGGGCAAACTGTCCGGGGCCCTGAGGCAGCAAAGCAGCCCCAAACCACAATGCTCCTTCCACCAAGCTTCACAGTTGGGATGATGCTTTGGTGTTGCTGTGCTGTGCCCTTTTCTCCCCCCAAACATAGCAATGTGCAATTCTACAAAAGTTCAAATTTGTCTTACTTCTCCACAGAACAATGTCCCAAAAGCATTGTAGATGAACATCCAGGTGTTTTTTTTTGTGTGTAGCAACGTTTTTCTTTTTGGAGAGCAGTGGTTTCTTCCATGATGTCCTTCCATGAACACCGTTCTTGTTCAGTGTTTTCTTACAGTGGACACATGAGCAGTGAATTTAGCAAGTTCGAGAGACTTCTGCAGGCCTTTTGCTGTTACCCTTGGGTTCTTTTTCATCTCCTTCAGCATTGCATGCTGTGTTCTTGGTGTGATCTTTGCAGGGTCCTGATTTCCTCCATTTGTAGACAATTTCTCTTGCTGTGGACTGGTGAACACTCAGGTCTTTAGAAATGCTTTTTTTTCCCTTTTCAAATCTTTTTATTATTATTATTATTATTATTATTCAAAAATAACACAGGTACATCAAAGTAACAACACCTACAATGCCTCAAAAAAAGAAATTATCTTAAAGATTGAAAATTTTTGTGAATAAAAAAACCCTACTGAGCAAGAAAAGTGAGAAAAAAAAAGAAACCCATTGGGGATACAACCCCGGAGCCATGCGTCATACAGAAAGCTTCTAAAAATAAACATCAAACTGCCAACAAGAAAGAAAGATATATCAAAAAAAATTACACTTAGATCGTGGAGGAAATCTATCAGCTAACTGAAATGATAATAACGAGCAAATGAGCCCCATCTCTTCTCAAAATCAAATAAAGGTTCAAAGGTTCGACTTCTAATTTTCTCCACTCTAAGACACAGCATCACCTGAGAGAACCATTGTGACAAAGTAGGAGCTGATATATCCTTCCATTTCAACAAGATGGCCCTCCTAGCTATCAATGTAACAAACGCAATAACATGTTGGTCAGACACAGAAATACCATGGATATTTTGAGGAATTATTCCAAAAAGCAGTCAATTTATTAGGTTGTAAGTTGATTCTGAGTGCTTTAGAATTCGTCGAAAAGACTGACTTCCAAAACTGTTTTAATATAGAACATGACCAGAACATATGTGTCAGTGTAGCTATCTCAGTTTTACATCTATCACAATACTTGTCAACATTGGGAAATATTTTAGAAAGTCTCTCCTTCATCAAATGGTAACGATGTACAATTTTAAACTGTATCAATGAATAACTAGCACAGATCGAAGAGTTAACCAGCTTCAGAATCCGCGTCCAATCCTCCCATATAAAAGTCAAATTGAGTTCCTTCTCCCAATCCTGTTTAAAGTTAAGGACGCTTTTCCCATTGTAATAATAAATTATAAATTCTTCCAACAGAATCTTTCATCGAAGGGCTCATATTCATAATAGTATCTAACAAGTCAGCCTCCAATATGTAAGGAAAATTACTTAAATATTTTTGTAAAAAATGTCTAACTTGAAGGTATTGTAAAAAGTATGAATATGAGAGAGAATATTTATCGACTAATTGTTCAAAAGATATCAATCTGCCTTCTTTAAATAAATCCAAAAAAGAATTAATACCTTTATTTTTCCAAAGTAAAAAAATTGGATCACTCTAGGAAGGTTTAAAAAAGTAATTACGATAAATTATACTACAAAGTTTAAATATTTTATAATTTAAAAAAATCGTGGAACTGGAGCCAAATTTGTAAAGAGTGCTTAACCACAGGATATAGGTTTAAATTAGCAACTTTAGCTAATTGTATAGGTAGAGCAACTCCTAATAACAAAGTTAAATAAAACTGTTTCACAGCTCTCAGTTCCAGGTCTACCCAAATTGGCCGATCATTCCTATCACTCCAATATAACCAAAAGGACATATATCACAAATTAACAGCCCAATAATACATTCTTAGATGAGGCAAAGTGAGCCCTCCATCTTTTTCAACTTTTGTAAATGACACTTACTAATTCTTGGTCTTTTATTATCCCAAATAAAAGATAAAATAATAGAATCAATCCGATCAAAAAACTTCTTAATCAAAAAAACAGGAATATTCTGAAATAAATATAAAATTTTTTGGTAAAATCGTCATTTTAACTACATGAATTTGACCAACAAGTGAAAATGTAAGTGGGCTCCATCTACTAAATGAGTACTTCATAGAGTCCACTAAAGGAGGAAAATTGGCCTTATAAAGATCCTTATATTTTTTTAGTAATTATGACACCTAAATAGCTAAAAGAATCTGTAACTTTAAAAGGAATATTATCATGTATAGAGACAGATTCATTTAAAGGAAGTGATTTACTTTCACTAAAATTTATTTTATATCCTGAAAAATCTTGAAATTTGTCAAATAATTTTAGCAAAGCAGGAATAGATTCTTCAGGCTTAGATATATATACCAATAAATCATCAGCGTAAAGAGAGATCTTGTGCATGGTCTCATTCACAAAAATCCCATGAATATTTTTGGCTTCACGAAGAACAATAGCAAGGGGTTCTAATATTAAACTAAATAACAAAGGACTTAATGGACAACCTTGTCGTGTCCCCCATGATAGCTGAAAAAAAGATCTACAGTTATTAGTGACAACAGTAGCAATAGGAGCTTTATATATCATTTTAATCCAATTATTAAAATTAATACCAAAACCAAGTTTTTCTAAAACATTAAATAAATATTTCCATTCGACTCGATCAAATGCTTTTCCAGCATCCAAAAGATACAATGCATTTAGAAATGCTTTTATATCCTTTTCCAGCTTCATGCATTTCTACAGTTCTTCTAAGGTCCTCTGATCATTGTTTTGATATAGGCATGGTGCACATAAGCAGATCTTCCTTGAGAAGAGCAAGCTCTGTCGGTAACCCGACTTTGAGAGTCTTTTTATAGGGCAGGGCACCTCTAGGAACCACACCTCCAATCTCATCTCATTGATTGGAATACCTGACACCAATTAGCTTTTGTAGAAGGCATTACCCTCTCAATGCAAGCCCCTTGCCACATTTGCTTATTCACCATAACTCGGAAGCCACAGCTAAGACTTACAAGAATATGACTTTTAAACTAGATTACTAGCTGATGGCCTCCTCTTGTGCCAAGATGAGGCCACCATCAGGGTGGAGGAGCAACATCTTGTATTCCGCCTGGTTACCCTCCATCCTGGTGGTATGAGTATTGCTTTCACTTTCCAGTGCACAAAATACCCCCCTCATTCCCCATGCTGACCCATCTCATCTGCTTATTACATGGGTCCCCTTCTCCTTCCCTTTCTCCTCTTATCCGCTCTCCTCTCCTAACAGATTTCTTCTTCTCCAGCCCTTGGCCTTTCCCAGCCAACTCACCTCAGCTATCATCTACCAGTCAATCTCTTTCTCCTCCCCCGCGCTTCCCACTCAGTCCTGAAGAAGGGTCTAGGCCTGAAATGTCGACTGTTTACTCTTTCCCATTAATGCTGCCTGGCCTGCTGAGTTCCTCCAGCATTTTGTGTGTATTGGTTTAGATCAATTAGCATTTTTAAAATTAAATAAAATCACCCAAGTCTTGTATGTTTTAAATGTATTTTAATAAAATATTCATATTGAAATATTTTAGCAATAATGACAGATTTTTGAATATAAAATTACATTATACCACAATTTTAAAAAATAAACCATTTGGTACCATCAAAACCAAACCAATAGTCAGTCCAAAAATGGCTGGTTCAATAGGATGATTACGACTTATGCAATTTATTATCTGGAAGATACCAATAACTACACCAATGAAAATGCCTGGCATTAGATTTAACCATCTTGAAGTTTCTGAAAAGCCGCCTGCTTTGCTCGATTCCTCTTCGTTTCTTTTAATCATTAAATTATCACATTTCGAGAAGTCATCATTCAGTCCAAACACAGAACTGCCAAGCTTCCTTAGCACGGTTGAGATTACACAGCAGAGTTTATGACTCAGGAAACTGAAGAAGAAACTGATGGGAACAGAAACGATGATAAATCCAGCCCACCAGCACAGCCACCAACCGTACCAAAACCCCAGCCAGTGGCCGTAAGAGGCTCTGCCTTTCTTTGTGGTTGCCTGAGATGACTGCTGATCAGTTATTAACAAAGAAACAGTCTTGGTGTGCATTGCTTCCTCACTCTGCATTCAGCCCTTCATCTGCACAAAATTAACAAAACAAAAAGCACTCATAAACCTTTCTACGAAGAGTTGCTGCATATCCCTTTAAAATTGGAATCCTCTGACAATAGAGGCAAACACCATGAGAATCTTTCAAAAGTTGTATGAAGTACCATAGTAAACAGGTCAAACATTCGTTAAATCAATTGTTGCACCATTACTAGAGATCACAAGTCAGATGCCCCAGAATCAGAGTAATTCCATTTTTTGTTTCCTTAGGCATTCAGAGACAATTTCAGAAGAATATTGCTTAGTGCTATGAGCCAGGCTATCCTCACAGATTGACATTAAGAATCAAGTATGCACACCCGTCTGGGTAGCTTTGTCCCGATGGTATGAACATTGATTTCTTGAACCTCTGGTAATTTCCCCGTTCCTTCCTTCACTGATTTGTAACAGGATAACATCCTCACAAACAGGTTTCGCACCTCAATCTCGCACGGCTGGTGGGGCCAGAGACTGTCTTCCCTAGATTTACGCAGCTGACAGAACCTGGGGGTTACACTTTGAACTTCCAACATCTGCAGATTTTCTTCATCAACCCCCTTCATCTTCAATTGACTTCAACTCCAAAATCCCAATGACCATTTTTGTAGGAAGTTCTTTCTAGTCTTGTTCATATGGGCCAATACTCATTTGCAATTCACCAACCAAATCAAATAGAAACATAGAAAATTGGTGCAGGAGTAGGCCATTCGGTCCTTCGAGCCTGCACCGCCATTCAGTATGATCATGGCTGATCATCCAACTCAAAACCCTGTACCTGCTTTCTCTCCATACCCCCTGATCCCTTTAGCCACAAGGGCCAAATCTAACTTCCTCTTAAGTATAGCCAATGAACCAGCCTCAACTGTTTCCTGTGGCAGAGAATTCCACAGATTCAGCACTCTCTGTGTGAAGAAGTTTTTCCTCATCTCGGTCCTAAAAGGCTTCCCCTTTTCCTTAAACTGTGACCCCTCATTCTGGACTTCCCCAACATCGGAAACAATCTTCCTGCATCTAGCCTGTGCAATCCCTTTAGAATTTTATATGTTTCAATAAGATCCCCCCTCAATCTTCTAAATTCCAGTGAGTATAAGCCTAGTCAATCCAGTTTTCCTTCATAAGAAAGTCCTGCCATCCCAGGAATCAATCTGGTGAACGTTCTCTGTACTCCCTCTATGGCAAGAATGTCTTTCCTCAGATTAGGGAACCAAAACTGCACACAATACTCTAGGTGCGGTCTCACCAAGGCCTTGTACAACTGCAGTAGAACCTCCCTGCTCCTGTACTCAAATCCTTTTGCTATGAATGCCAACATACCATTTGCCTTTTTCACTGCCTGCTGTACCTGCATGCCCACCTTCAATGACTGGTGTACAATGACACCCAGGTCTCGTTGCATCTCCCCTTTTCCTAATCGGCCACCGTTCAGATAATAATCTGTTTTACTGTTCTTGCAACCAAAGTGGATAACCTCACATTTATCCACATTAAATTGCATCTGCCATGAATTTGCCCACTCACCTAACCTATCCAAGTCACCCTGCATCCTCTTAGCATCCTCCTCACAGCTAACACCGCCGCCCAGCTTCGTGTCATCCGCAAACTTGGAGATGCTGCATTTAATTCCCTCGTCTAAATCATTAATATATATTGTAAACAACTGGGGTCCCAGCACTGAGCCTTGCGGTACCCCACTAGTCACTTCCTGCCATTCTGAAAAAGTCCCGTTTACTCCCACTCTTTGCTTCCTGTCTGCCAACCAATTCTCTATCCACATCAATACCATACCCCCAATACCCTGTGCTTTAAGTTTGCACGCTAATCACCTGTGTGGGACCTTGTCAAAAGCCTTTTGAAAATCTAAATATACCACATACACTGGCTCTCCCCTATCCACTCTACTAGTTACATCTTCAAAAAATTCTATAAGATTCGTCAGACATGATTTTCCTTTCACAAATCCATGCTGACTTTGTCCGATGATTTCACCTCTTTCCAAATGTGCTGTTATCACATCTTTGATAACCAACTCTAGCATTTTCCCCACTACCGATGTCAGACCCACCGGTCTATAATTCCCCAGTTTTTCTCTCCCTCCTTTTTTAAAAAGTGGGGTTACATTAGCCACCCTCCAATCCTCAGGAACTAATCCAGAATCTAAGGAGTTTTGAAAAATTATCACTAATGCATCCACTATTTCTTGGGCTACTTCCTTAAGCAGTCTGGGATGCAGACCATCTGGCCCTGGGGATTTATCTGCCTTTAATCCCTTCAATTTACCTAACACCACTTCCCTACTAACATGTATTTCCCTCAGTTCCTCCATCTCACTAGACCCTCGGTCCCTTACTATTTCCGGAAGATTATTTATGTCCTCCTTAGTGAAGACAGAACCAAAGTAGTTATTCAATTCGTCTGCCATGTCTTTGTTCCCTACGATCAATTCACCTGTTTCTGACTGTAAAGGACCTACATTTGTCTTGACCAATCTTTTTCTTTTCACGTATCTATAAAAGCTTTTACAGTCAGTTTTTATGTTTCCTGCCAGCTTTCTCTCATAATCTTTTTTCCCTTTCTTATTTAAGCCCTTTGTCCTCCTCTGCTGGTCTCTGAATTTCTCCCAGTCCTCAGGTGTGCTGCTTTTTTTTGCTAATTTATATGTTTCTTCTTTGGACTTGATACTATCCCTAATTTCCCTTGTCAGCCACAGGTGCACTACCTTCCCTGGTTTATTCTTTTGCCAAACTGGGATGAACAATTGTTGTAGTTCATCCATGCGATCTTTAAATGCTTGCCACTGCATATCCACCATCAACCGTTTAAGTATCATTTGCCAGTCTATCTTAGCTAATTCACGTCTCATACCTTCAAAGTTACCCTTCTTTAAGTTCAGAACCTTTGTTTCTGAATTAACTATGTCACTCTCCATCTTAATGAAGAATTCCACCATATTATGGTCACCAAGGGGCCTCGCACAACAAGGTTGCCAACTAACTCTTCCTCATTGCTCAATACCCAGTCTAGAATGGCCTGCTCTCTAGTTGGTTCCTCGACATGTTGGTTCAGAAAACCATCCCGCATACATTCCAAGAAATTATCTTCCTCAGCACCCTTACCAATTTGGTTCACCCAATCTATATGTAGATTGAAGTCACCCATTGTAACTACTGTTCCTTTATTGCACGCATTTCTAATTTCCTGTTTAATGCCATCCCCAACCTCACTACTACTGTTAGGTGGCCTGTACACAACTCTCACCAGCGTTTTCCGCCCCTTAGTGTTATGCAGCTCTACCCATATCGATTCCACATCCTGCAGGCTAATGTCCTTCCTTTCTAACCAGCATTAATCTCCTCTCTAACCAGCAATGCTACCCCACCTCCTTTTCTTTCCTGTCTATCCCTCCTGAATATTGAATATCCCTGGATGTTGAGCTCCCATCCTTGGTCACCCTGGAGCCAAGTCTCTGTGATCCCAACTATATCATATTCATTAATAACTATCTGCACATTCAATTCATCCACCTTGTTACAAATGCTCCTCGCATTGACACACAAAGCCTTCAGGCTTGTTTTTACAACACTCTTAGCCCTTATACAATTACGTTGAAAAGTGGCCCTTTCTGATTTTTGCCCTGGATTTGCCTGCCTGCCACTTTTACTTTTCACCTTACTACGTTTTGCTTCTACCCTCATTTTACACCCCTCTGTCTCTCTGCACTTGTTCCCATCCCCCTGCCACATTAGTTTAAAGCCTCCTGAACAGCAGTAGCAAACGCTCCCCCTAGGACATTGGTTCCAGTCCAGCCCAGGTGCAGACCGTCCTGTTTATACCGGTCCCACCTCCCCCAGAACTGGTTCCAATGCCCCAGAAATTTGAACCCCTCCCCCTTGCACCATTTTTCAAGCCACGTATTCATCTGAAATATCCTCCTATTTTAATAGTTTTCAACTACACATTCATAATCCTACAAACTGATCAAAACATCCCATGATCTTCGAATTTCCAGGAAAATGTAGTTTGTACAATCTCCTTTGCAATGTAACTGGTGTTCAGGAAACTATAAAGCACACATACTGTACAACCACCCATTATTTGTTTCTGAAAATTTGTTTCTCAGAACCCCATTATTGGCTGTGGCTAACTTGGTTAAGAGTGTAATTGCTGTATGTCAATATATAGCAATAAAGTCCAACATTACAATATTAAATCTGTGAAACACTAGAACAGCAAAGTGACGTACAATTGAAGCAGCTTCCCATTTCCAGAGGAAAGTAATCTATCTAAAATGGTGGGGGTGGGGAGCAATATAACGATTTTGTGGAGGAATTTGGATGGGTGTTCCAAAAAGCCAGATCAGCAGGGATGAGAATGCTGGTTAATTTGGTAAATTGACAACCGCTTTATTAGTATTACCACCACATGTACCAAAAGTACACGGAATGCAGAACAGTACAGCACAGTACAGGCCCCCTGGCCACGATGTTGTCCCCACCTTTTAACCTACTGTAAGATCAATCTAACCCTTCTCTCCTACATAACCCCTCCATTCTTCTATACGCCTATTAAGAGTTTCTTAAATGGCTCTAATGTATCTGCCTTCAGTACCAGCCCGGGCAGCGTGCTCCACGAACCCACCATGCACGGAGGCAGGTTTTTGTTCCGTTTGCATCGCCGCCCTCGGAGCGCCGGGTTGCGTGCAGACGCCAAAAGCACTGCATCTCTGTGACTCAGGCGCGCCCCGGAGAGCCAGCCATCGAATCCTCCACCCACACCGTTTAAGCCAAGGGAAAGGGGGAGGAATCCCTGAAGTGAAAGACACATAGCGGCGGTTTCCCTTCACTCCGCCGCCTCACGTGGGTCCGCGTCCCGCTGCCCTCCCGCCCGGTCAAGCCGCTCTCCCGCCCCTGCTGCCCACCTGCCTCCGCCTGCGTCCCCTCCGTCCCCTCCGTCCCCTCCGTCCCGGTCAAGCCGCTCTCCCGCCCCTGCTGCCCACCTGCCTCCGCCTGCGTCCCCTCCGTCCCCTCCGTCCCGGTCAAGCCGCTCTCCCGCCCCTGCTGCCCACCTGCCTCCGCCTGCGTCCCCTCCGTCCCCTCCGTCCCGGTCAAGCCGCTCTCCCGCCCCTGCTGCCCACCTGCCTCCGCCTGCGTCCCCTCCGTCCCCTCCGTCCCGGTCAAGCTGGGGTGCGCAGGTGCGGCGAGATTGATCCAACAAAACTCGGCCCGCGAATGTGAAAATAAAACCGAAACTCGCAGCTGTCGGGACAGCGACGCCGTTGGCAACATTAAAGAGTATCGGGTCGGAGACCTGACGACACAAGAGGAAAGAGTGATTATAGGATCACGTCAATGCATTGCAATCGCGTGAAGCTCTCTGACAGGTTTTACCAGGACACTGTCAGAAATTTTGTTTTACATTGCATCCACATAGATTATTTAATCACATCGGGGCATCGAGGTCGTGCAAGGCCATTAGACTGGTTTTATTATTGTGACGTGTACGGGGTAAGGAACACCATTCATACATTTCCAAGTGTCGATGCACTGAGGTCGCATAAGGCTCCTGGACAAGTTCATTATTTTCACCTGTATTGAGAAACAGTGACAAGCTTGTCTGGAGATTGGGAGCAAATCGTCTTATAGACTGGGGGAAGGGGGCAAATCACCCTCTAGACTGTGGAAGAGGGATGTAAAATCTCCCTTAGGGCAGCGTGGGGGCAATCATATCTTAAAAGTATAAATATTTGCTGTAAACCATTCAAGATTCAAGATTGTTTAACATCATTTCCAGTACACAAGTGTAAATTTAACAAAATAATTGTTACTCTGGATCTGGTGCAGCACAAAAAAGACACAGAAGATGAAGAACATAATAGTAATAAAAATTACACACAATGAATTCATAACTTAGATACATTGATTGATTGTATGTTCATGAAATGATGCCAGGCTGTACACAAGGTGACTGATGGGAAATAATACAGTTGTGGAGGTGTTGATCAGCCTGACTACTTGGGGAAGGTAGTTGTTTTTGGGCCTGGTGGTCTTGGTGTGGATGCTACACAGCCTCCTCCCTGATGGGAGTGGGACAGACAGTCCATGAGCAGGGTGAGTGGGATCCTTCATAATGTCACTGGTCCTTTTTCAGCACCTTTCTGTGTATATTTCTTAGAAACATAGAAACATAGAAAACCTACAGCACAATACAGGCCCTTCAGCCCACAAAGTTGAGCCAAACACGTCCCTACCTTAGAAATTACTAGGCTTACCTATAGCCCTCTATTTTACTAAGCTCCATGTACCTATCTAGAAGCCTCTTAAAAGACCCTATCATATCCGCCTCCACCACCGTTGCCGGCAGCCCATTCCACGCACTCACCACTCTCTGAGTAAAAAACTTACCCCTGATATCTTCTCTGTACCTACTCCCCAGCACCTTAAACCTGTTTCCTCTTGTGACAGCCATTTCAGCCCTGGGAAAAAGCCTCTGACTATCCACATGATCAATGCCTCTCGTCATCTTGTGCACCTCTATCAGGTCACCTCTCATCCTCCGTCGCTCCAAGGAGAAAAGGCTGAGTTCACTTAACCTATTCTCATAAGACATGCGCCCCAATCCGGGCAACATCCTTGTAAATCTCCTCTGCACCCTTTCTATGGCTTCCACATCCTTCCTGTAGTGAGGCGACCAGAACTGAGCACAGTACTCGCTTCCACATCCTTCCTGTCTTTCATTGATGGCAGATAGACTGGTGCAAGTGTTCTTTTCTATGACTCTAAGCTCAGTACCATCTGAGACAAGGCAGCCTGAGTGATAAGAGGCCCTTGCACCATCATAAACATTTATTCTCTCTACCAAATTCAGTATCGAGTTTATTGTCGTATGCGCAAGTCCGTGTGGGCACAGGTGCAATGAAAAACTTACTTGCAGCAGCATCACAGGCACAGAGCAGCAGATGAGCAGCATTCACAAAAAAACATCAGCTGTACACAGTTTTTACGAGAAAGAACATAACTACAAGATTACGATTACAACAAAAAAATCCAAGCCTATTTTTAAAAAATGTGATCAAAGTAGTCAGGGTTGCTAAGCTGTAGTGATTTAGGGTTGTGTTAGTTACATAAGGACAAAAGCAACCAGGAGCAGGAGTAGACCAGCTGGTATTGGAGTATAAAAGTATAAACTTTAACTATGAAGTCAGTTATTTGCTATGCATGTACTCAATTTAGTAGAATGAAATCTTAGGAATGTAGAGGTAGCTAAAGAGCTAAAGAAATGTAGATTAGAACATTGCTCAGTTCTAAGTTCTCAAGTGCTTAGCCTTTGTTGTATATAAACTGCGGTTGAGATCATCGACACCTTTCAGATCATTGTCAGGGATTTCAATCAGGCTTGTTTGAAGAGTTAACATGAACATAGCACACCTGCAGCACAAGGAGTCCCAACACACTCAACCATTCTTATACTAAGATTAGTTTCATGCCTAGACCACATTTTGGGAAATCTGATGAGCAACTGCTGTTATCCTTCTAACGGCCTGCAGAGGCTAATGAGTAAAATTCCGGAGATAAGGACAACAAGGAAGGCAGAGGAGCAGCTACAGGAGTGAGTTGAGATGGAGGACAGGGCCGTGTCCAAGGACTCATTAAGGGACTGGGCAAATACGCCATGGTTGCCACGGAGTTTCTAAAAACAGCCATAAATAGATGTGTCCCACAAAATCATTCGGAATCTTCCCACCCAGAAGCCCTGGATGAACCAAGATGTCTGCAATCTGTTGAGGGCTAAGTCAGTGACATTTAGGTTTGGCGAGCAAGTAAAATACAAGAGGTCCAGATACTACTTCTGGAAAGCCATCTCACATGTGAAGAGACAAGTCTGGTCCAAACTTGAGTTGCTGAAGGATGCTCGACAGCTGTGGCAGGGCTTGAATGCTATCACCTCCTACAAAGTGAGATCAAGCGACATAGGTGACAACACGATTTCGCTCCCAGATGAGCTCAATGCCTTCTGTGCTCACTTTGACCGTCAAAGCACAGAGGCACCTTCATGAACTCACACAGCCCCCGATGACCCCGGGATTTCAGCCTCTGAGGTCGACATGAAAGCATCCTTTAAGAGGGTGAACCTATGGGAAATATCTGGCTCAGATGGGGTAGCTGGCTAAGTACTTGTGCGGATCAACAGTGTTCATTGATTCTTTAACCTCTCTCTTTGGCAGTCTGAGGTACCCACCTGCTTCAAGCAGGCTTCAATTATACCGGTGCCTGGGAAGAACCGGGTAACCTGCCTCAATGACTATCGTCCAGTAGCACTTACATCCACTGTAATACAGTGCTTTGAGAGGTTGATGATGAAACGTATCAATTCCTGCCTGAGAGGTGACTTGGATCTGCTCCAATTTGCCCACCGGCACAGCAGATCAACAGCAGATAGTAGTTCATTGGCTCTTCACTCAACCCTGGAACACCTGGACAGCAAAGATGTCAGAATGCTCTTTACCGACTACAGCTCGGCATTCAATACGATCATCCCCTCAAAACTAATCAATAAGCTCCAACACCTAGGCCTCAATACTCCCTTGTGCAAGAGGATTCTTGTTTTCTTCACTTGCAAAACACAGTTCAGATTGGTAGCAACATCTCCTCCACAATCTCCGTAAGCACAGATGCGCCGCAAGGCTGTGTGCTTAGCCTCCGCTCTACTCATTTGATACTTATGACTGTGCGGCCAAGCACAGCTCCAATTCCGTTTTTAAATTTACTGACGACACCACTGTCACTGGCTGAATCAAAGGTGATGATGAATCAGAATAAAAGAGAAAATCTGGCTGAGCGGTGCCACAACAACAACCTCTCACTCAATGTCAGGAGGACCAAGGAGCTGATTATTGAGTACCGGAGGAGGAAAATGGAAATCTATGAGCCAATGCTCATTGAAGGATTAGAGGTGGAGAGGATAGCAACTTTAAATTCTCTGGTGTTATCATTTCAGATGTTCATCCTGGATCCAGCACGTAAGTGCCATAACAAAGAAAGCACGGTAAATGCCTCTACTTTCTTAGAAGTTTGTGAATATTCGGCATGTCATGTAAAACTTTGACAAACCTCTATAGATTTATGGTGGAGAGTATATTGACTTGTTCTATCACAGCCAGGTATGGAAACACCAATGCCTTTAAACAGAAAAGCCCACAAAAAGTAGTGGATGCAGCTCAGTCCATCACAGGTAAAGCCCTCCCCACCTATGAACTCATCTACATGTAATACTACAACAGGAAAGCAGCTTCCATTATCAAGGATCCCCACCATCTAGGCTATGTTCTCTTTTTGCTGTAGCCATCAGGAAAGAGGTACAGAAGCCTCAGGACCCACACTACCAGGTTCAGAGAGGGGATCATTTCACTTAACCTAACACTGAACTGTTCCCATAACCTATGAACTAACTTTCAAGTACTCTTTACTTCACGTTCTCAATATTTATTGCTTGCTTGCTTATTTATCTATCTATTTATTGTATTTACCGTGGAAGTCCACAAGAAAACAAATGCCAGGGTTGTATATGTTGAGGTTTTAATTATAATCTGAACTTCAATGTTTCCCTCCGAAGTGGACGACTTTGCATTTACCAACTCTGTACTCCATATGCCAGACCTTTGCCAACTCACTTAACTGATCTACTGTATATATCTCTCCGCATTCTCTGCACAATTTGCTTTTCTGTTCAATCTAGTCTCATCAGCAAACTTAGATACACTCCTCCTCCAAATTGTGAACAGTTGCAGACCCAGTACCAACCTTAATGGCACTTCACTCAATGCCAACCAAAGAAACACCCATTTATCCCAACTTTCTGCCTTCTACTGGTTAACCAATCCTCTATGCATTACCCCTAACTCCCAAGCATTTTAGTCTTATGGTTAAGTCTTTTATACAGCACTTTATTTGCCCGTTATGCTCTAACTGTTGCACTCATTATATCCTTGAAGAGCTCCAGTTAGTTTGTCAAACAGGACTGCCTTTCATGAATTCATGCTGTGCCTGCCTGGCAGAATCATTTCTATCTAAATGTCTTGCTCTTTCTTCCTTATTATAACTTCAACCATCTTCTGGAGTACAGACATTGAGTTAACCAGCCTATAGTTACCTGCCTTCTGCCTCCATCTTTTTTTAAAAGTGGTGTGACATTTGCTGTCTTCTATTTTCTGATTCTATTGTATTTCTTTGTTTTACTGTGAATGTCTGCAAGAAAACAAATCTCATGGCAGTATAGGGTGACGTATATGTACTGAGATTAAATAAATTTACTTTGGGCTTTGAAATTTAATATTGTAATGACATATCTTGAATCCCGAAGCTGAGTGCCAGGTGGCTGTTGTGCAGTGTTTTGGTGGATAAACAAAGGACTTTGAAAGGAAGACACAAGCCTTGAAACAGCATAAGAATGCAGGACCATTCTGAGTGTGACTCGGAGAACAAAATAGAGGCACAAGTCCAGGACTTGTGCCTCAATGGGTAGTGTACTGTGTAAATGGTAAGTACATGTACCTCGTTATTTAGTGTGCAACAAAGTACTGAAAAAATACTTTCCGTTAGTTCTCTGCTGTGATTTATTCAGAGGTTGAACTGGCAAACAAAATGGCACAATACCAGTCACAATGAGAGTTACAGGTTTCCTTCTCAGAGGGACAATACTGTGGTATTCTTTAAAGCCAAACTGGCATAATGATGCACCATCAATAACTCTCGGAGACGGGAGGCGAATGATAGGCTTTTATTAGCAGCAAACGTGACCACGACATCTTGGAGACTGAGGGAGGAGCCGTGCCTCCAATCGCCTTTATACAGGGGTCTGTGGGAGGAGCCACAGGAGCAGTCAGCAGAGGGGCGTGTCCAGGTAGGTATACATATAGTTTACCACACATAAATAGAATTCTTGGGAAAGCATTTTTTTTGCCTCCAGTTAAGTGCTACAGTGACAAGAGACTGCAGGTGCTGGACTCTGGAGCAGAACACCAACTGCTGAAGGAACGCAACGGGCCGAGCAGCATCTGTGGAAGGAGGTGGACAGCTGACATTTCAGGTGGAGCCCCTTCATCTCCATTGGATATCATGACAGTCTGTGATTGATACTTAATGTGCTAATCTCTGTGTGAGCCAGCAGCAGAATCTTCAAAGGATTGTGAGTTTATGACCTCCAAAAGTTTAAGCATAAAAATTGTAATAATCTGTTATCATAATATGGGATGGGAACTGAGCTAATGCTCTTTAATTTTTCTCCTCTTGACTCCCCCTGCTGGTTAACAATTGGTTACAACAACTCAGACACAGGCAATCATAATTAATTATACAGTACTAATTTCTCTTAGATTAAACTTCCATTCAAAAAAATTAACAGGTTGCGACAATTTAGCAATTCAGAATGTAGCAGTTACTAACTCCTGAAATGGACTGTTTAATCCCAGAAGAGATTTAATAGATTATGCTACCCAGTTATTGAACTTGTTGCTAACTAACAAACACAGTAAGATACTGTGTATCTAATTTATTGATCAAATGTCACCAGGGCATTAAATTGTTGTATGGGGTATCTTCGGTTGGAAGCAGTGGAGGCCGTTGAGGCCAGGTGGACAGATTAGCACGTGGAACAGGTACCACTGCAGAGCAGGAACATGGTCTTCTATGATTCTCCTTTGGTTTGGAAGAACACTAGCTGGGACATCGGTAAAAGATACTCTATGTGAATATGTCATGTCTTTTCTACCCTGCCCCTCTAGGTCAAAGGTTACTTCTGCTCGATGACCTGCCCCGAAATCCACAGGTGTTGATAAGGTCCTTCATGGTACAAGAACCTTGTACGATTCTGACTTCGTGAGTTGCTGTGGATGTCTGAAATCATCATGTTGTAAAGGGTACAACTTCCAACCAGACTGGTTATCTGGGTCATGAGCTCTATTACCTAAGACAATAAAACCATAAAATATAGGAGCACAATTAGGCCATTTTGCCTATCAAGTCTCCTCCGCCACTCATTCATGGCTGATTTATTTTCCCTGTCGACCCCATTTTCCTGGCTTCTCCCTATAAGCTTTGATGCCCTTACTAATCAAGAACATATCAACCTCCACTTTAAATATACCCAAGTACTTGGGCCTCCACAGCCATCTGTGGCTATGAATTCTGCAGATTCACCACCATCTGGCTAAAAAAAACAATTCGTCCTCATCTCTGCTCTAAAGAGGTCCTTGTATTCTGAGGCTGTGCCCTGCCCTATTGGAATCATCCTCTCCACATCCGCTCTATCTAGAGCTTTCAACATTCATTAGGTGTCAATAAGATCCCCCCCCCCCCCCATTCTTCAAAACTCCAGTGAGTACAGGCTGAGAGTCATCAAATGGTCCTCATATTTAATTATATCTCACAATGAGCTCACATGCTGCAAAGGGGTTGCTGGGCAGTGCAGCTTGAAGGACTAAAGGGCTTATTTTCCATGCTGTATCTCAATAAAGCAACCCGGATTCCGTCCTGTAAGGAGTTTGTATGCTCTCTCCATGACAGTGTGGGTTTCCTCTTAGGGCTCCAGTTTCCTCCCACAGTCCAAAGACGTACCAGTTGGTAGGTAAATTGGTCATTGTAAATTGAAATAGGCTAGGGTTAAATCGGGGGGATTGTTGGGTGACTTGGCTTGAAGGGCCTGTTCCGTGCTGTATCTCAATGAAAAAAAATAGATAAACAAAATCAGCAAGTTTCACCAACAATGTCACTGATAATAAACCTGACTCTGATTTTGATTATGTTTGATGCTTGGAAAAGGTAGAGGACAAATTGGACTTGAATAAGATCTGTAGAGTGTGAGGCTGTGTTTTAAAACATGCTGGCAGATGTCACTCCCTCAACTGCATTCCATTATGTAGATATCAACCGAGGCAGATTTTGGGCTGAAGGAATGGATTAAGAATCCTGTTATTTACAAGCATTCTCAAAGATTTCTACAGACCTCAAGCTGTAGGGTGATATGGTTGGACAAAGTATGGAAAGAGCCTATTTTATTTCAACCTTAAGTTCATGTACAACAAACTCTGAGTTATTGTCTGAGTGGGACTCTTGATAATCCATAAAATGCAAACAGATGTTTTTGCAATCCTGTCAGTAGTGCTCAGATACTGAAATTTCACTGTAAAGCCACTGTGATCTTTATTATAATTAGGAGATTGAGCCTATTACCCTGTCTGCATGTATTTTTTTGTAGGCCTTCTGTCGCCCCCTGCTGCTTAACAGTAGGTATGCCGGCACTACAGTCACCTGGAAGGACTGAATTGTTACAATCACAATCAGGTTTATTATCACTGACCTATGTCATGAAGTTTATTGTTTGGCGGCAGCAGTATTGTGTAATACATAAAAACACTAAAAATTGCAAAGGTTCTGAACTTAAAGGGTAACTTTGAAGGTATGAGACGTGAATTAGCTGAGATAGACTGGCAAATGATACTTAAAGGGTTGATGGTGGATATGCAGTGGCAAGCATTTAAAGATCACATGGATGAACTACAACAATTGTTCATCCCAGTTTGGCAAAAGAATAAACCAGGGAAGGTAGTGCACCCGTGGCTGACAAGGGAAATTAGGGATAGTATCAAGTCCAAAGAAGAAACATATAAATTAGCAAAAAAAAGCGGCACACCTGAGGACTGGGAGAAATTCAGAGACCAGCAGAGGAGGACAAAGGGCTTAAATAGGAAAGGGAAAAAAGATTATGAGAGAAAGCTGGCAGGGAACATAAAAACTGACTGTAAAAGCTTTTATAGATACGTGAAAAGAAAAAGATTGGTCAAGACAAATGTAGGTCCTTTACAGTCAGAAACAGGTGAATTGATCATAGGGAACAAAGACACGGCAGACCAATTGAATAACTACTTTGGTTCTGTCTTCACTAAGGAGGACATAAATAATCTTCCGGAAATAGTAAGGGACCGAGGGTCTAGTGAGATGGAAGAACTGAGGGAAATACATGTTAGTAGAGAAGTGGTGTTAGGTAAATTGAAGGGATTAAAGGCAGATAAATCCCCAGGGCCAGATGGTCTGCATCCCAGAGTGCTTAAGGAAGTAGCCCAAGAAATAGTGGATGCATTAGTGATAATTTTTCAAAACTCCTTAGATTCTGGATTAGTTCCTGAGGATTGAAGGGTGGCTAATGTAACCCCACTTTTTAAAAAAGGAGGGAGAGAGAAACCGGGGAATTATAGACCGGTTAGTCTGACATCAGTGGTGGGGAAAATGCTAGAGTCGGTTATCAAAGATGTGATAACAGCACATTTGGAAAGAGGTGAAATCATCGGACAAAGTCAGCATGGATTTGTGAAAGGAAAATCATGTCTGACGATTCTTATAGAATTTTTTGAAGATGTAACTAGTAGAGTGGATAGGGGAGAGCCAGTGGATGTGGTATATTTAGATTTTCAAAAGGCTTTTGACAAGGTCCCACACAGGAGATTAGTGTGCAAACTTAAGGCACACAGTATTCGGGGTATGGTATTGATGTGGATAGAGAATTGGTTGGCAGACAGGAAGCAAAGAGTGGGAGTAAACTGGACCTTTTCAGAATGGCAGGCAGTAACTAGTGGGCTACTGCAAGGCTCAGTGCTGGGACCCCAGTTGTTTACAATATATATTAATGAGTTAGACGAGGGAATTAAATGCAGCATCTCCAAGTTTGCGGATGACACGAAGCTGGGCGGTAGTGTTAGCTGTGAGGAGGATGATAAGAGGATGCAGGGTGACTTGGATAGGTTAGGTGAGTGGGCAAATTCATGGCAGATGCAATTTAATGTGGATAAATGTGAGGTTATCCACTTTGGTTGCAAGAACAGGAAAACAGATTATTATCTGAACGGTGGCCGATTAGGAAAAGGGGAGATGCAACGAGACCTGGGTGTCATTGTACACCAGTCATTGAAGGTGGGCATGCAGGTACAGCAGGCAGTGAAAAAGGCAAATGGTATGTTGGCATTCATAGCAAAAGGATTTGAGTACAGGAGCAGGGAGGTTCTACTGCAGTTGTACAAGGCCTTGGTGAGACCGCACCTAGAGTATTGTGTGCAGTTTTGGTTCCCTAATCTGAGGAAAGACATTCTTGCCATAGAGGGAGTACAGAGAAGGTACACTAGATTTATTCCTGGGATGGCAGGACTTTCATATGAAGAAAGACTGGATTGACTAGGCTTATAGTCACTGGAATTTAGAAGATTGAGGGGAGATCTTATTGAAACGTATAAAATTCTGAAGGGATTGGACAGACTAGATGCAGGAAGATTGTTTCCGATGTTGGGGAAGTCCAGAACGCGGGGTCACAGTTTAAGGATAAAGGGGAAGCCTTTTAGGACCGAGATGAGGAAAAACGTCTTCACACAGAGAGTGGTGAATCTGTGGAATTCTCTGCCACAGGAAACAGTTGAGGCCGGTTCATTGGCTATATTTAAGAGGAAGTTAGATATGGCCCTTGTGGATAAAGGGATCAGGGGGTATGGAGAGAAAACAGGTACAGGGTTCTGAGTTGGATGATCAGCCATAATCATACTGAATGGCAGTGCAGGCTCAAAGGGCAGAATGGCCTACTCCTGCACCTATTTTCTATAAGAAATGTATATTAAAAATTACAATTAAATAAGTAGTGCAAAGGACAATAAAAATTGTGGGGTAGAATTCATTGTTTGGTTCTATTGTCCGTTCAGAAATCTGACGTGGAGGGGAAGAAGCTGTTTCTAAACATTGAGTGTGTGTCATCAGTCTTCTTTACCTCCTCCTTGATGGTAGCCAGGAGAAAAGGGCACGTCTTTGGTGATGGTGGTCCTTAATGAAGGGCGTAACCTTTTTGACGCTTCACCTTTTTTTAAGATGGCCTCAGTGCTAGTGAGGTTAGTGTCTGTGTTGGAGCTGGCTGAGTTTGCAACCCTCTGCAGCCTTTTCTGATCCTGTGCAGCGACCCCTTGTTCCATTCAGCAATACCTCAACATACCTCAAAGATATTAGGTTATTATTTCATGGAAGCACGTACAAAATGCTGGAGAAACTCAGCAGGTCAGGCAGCATCTATGGAGGGGAATAGACAGTTGACATTTCAGGCAGATACCTTTCTTCATGACTGAGAAAGAAGTGGGAAGATGCCAGAATAAAAAGATAGGGGGAGGGGATGAAAGCTAGTTGGAAGGTGACAGGTGAAGCCAGGGAAAGGTCAAGGGCTGGAGAAGAAGGAATCTGATAGGAGAGGAGAGTGGACCATAGGAGAAAGGGGACTCAGGGAGAAGTAATAGGCAGGTGAGAAGAGGTAAAGGCCAGAGCAGGGAACAGAGGAAGGTGGGGGGAGGTGTTTGCAGGAAGGAGAAATCGATATCCATCAGGATGCACAGATGGAATAGAAGGTGCTGCTGTTCCACCCTAAAGGTGGCCTCATCTTGGCAGATGAGACGGCCATGGATGCTCATTGAATTTAGGGGTCAGGGGGTCAAGGGGTCGGGGTGGGTGGGTGGTGGGGGGTCAGGGGTCAAGGGTTAGGGTTCAGGGTCAAGGGGTCAACCGGTCGGGGTCAAGGGGTCGCAGGGTCAGGGTCAAGGGTCAGCTTTCAGTCATCTACAATGATCTTGTGGCATCATTTTATCAAAACTGGAGGATTTACCTCTCAGTCAACATCTGGAGAATGATAATTTGGGCATTACCAAATAAAATTTATTACGAGATACTGTGGTTTCCATTCTACTTTCAGAATGTCCCAGATCACCATACTGCTAATTAAGAATTTGTAAGCACAAGCAATTCTGTAGATGCTTGAAATCTTGAGAAGCAATATTTCCAAGATGCTGGCAGAACTCAGCAAGTCAGGCAGCATTCACTGGAGAGGAATAAACATCTGATATTTCGGACTGTGAAGGGTCCCAGCTTGAAAAGTCAGGCTGTTTATTCCTCTCCCTGGATGCTGCCTGACTTGCTAAGGTCCACCAGCATTTTGTGTGTGGTAATTAAGAATTTGGAAATGTAGTTATAGTCGCATTACATTAAACTTTTATGTTATGGCAGTCAGAATGTGCATAGTAAATTCTTGCAATGATGGCCTAATCTGTCTTAATTATGGTGATAGGGAATTAAATATTAACTAAGGGATCATTTCCCCTTTTCTTTGAAAGAATGCCATTGAATCTTTTACAGTGCCAATCATATCTTTCTTTTAATGTGGAACTTCTTAATATCAGATTCAAAAGAAGGCATATCCAACAATATAACACTCTTGCAATAAGCACTGTTGTTTTGTTCACCAGAGATTCAATAGAACCATAGTCATCTGCCTCAGAGATGCATCAGTTACCAACACAACTACAGCTGTCAAATTGGTAAGGCTTGAACACAAAATATTCTGCAGATACTGGAAATCCAGAGCAACAGATATCAAATGCTGGAGGAATTCACAAGTCAGGCAGCATCTTTGGAGAGAAATAAAGAGGTCAACATTTCAGACCAAGATTCTTCGTCAGGACTGGAAAGAGAGGGGAAGGAGTACAAGCTGGTTGGTGATAGGTGAAGGGGAAGGTGGGTGGGTGTGGGAGAGGAGATGAAATAAGAAGCTGGGAGGGGATAGGTGGAAGAGGTAAAGGGCTTAAGAAGAAGGAATCTGATAGGAGTGGAGAGTGGACCAGGGGAAAATGGGAAGAAGGAGGGGAACTGGAGAATGGTGATGGACAGGTGAGAAGAGAAGGGGTGAGAGGGGGGCCAGAATGAGAAATGTATAAAAAAGGGGAAAATTACCAGGTTTGAATAATCACTGTTCATGCCATCAGGTAGGAGATTACCCAGACAGAATATGAGGTGCTGTTCCTCCAACCTGACTGTGGCCTCATTGTGGTACTAGAGGAGGCCACGTCAGAATGGTAAGGCTACTGTTTGTCTTGACTGCACTTTTAACTCTGCCTGTGAAGCACTTTGGGACTTAACTGAGGTTGTAAATGGTCTATAAAAATACAGGTGTATCTTTATTGTTAACACAAGAAAATTAACAACCAAGGGGTGAGTGATGCACGTTTGTCTGTTATTAGTGGGCTGCCAGAAAACATCACAATCGGGATATATTGCAGGAACGGAACCAATAAAGCTGCATATGATGTCTTGTAGTCCCATGATAGGAAATATATTTCTCTCAAATACCGTGACAATAATGGGCTTGCTGTTCTCTCTACTGGCCATGCAGGAAATTGAATGACATTTACTGAAAAGAGACATAAAACAAAGAATGGCAGGTGGAAACAGGGAGCAGAGACAAGAATGTAGCTGATTTTAACAGATGTGAATCTGCTGGACATGAATGCTTTTGGAACTAATTTTGCACAATTGAAACGGAATCTCTTTCATTTTACTGTTTCCACTGCAAAACCTTACCTTGCTCATGGCTTTCCTTACTTTCAGTGTAAAAAGTAGATACATTTTTTCTGATCATCACAAAAAAAAAAATTCAGCTCTTAATTCTACATCACCCCAGTGACTACTGAAAATGTCACAACAAATATTAGGCATATTTTTTCTATCAGCTGCAGCTCAGTTTTTAATACTTTCAGTTAGAAGATTGTGAGTTCATGTGTGTTCAGAAGATATATTTCAGCTGCACTGTTGGTGCTGCCTTTTAGGTAACTTGTTTTTATTGTCAGTAGATGTAATGTCTCCCACGGCATTATTTTGAAGAAGAACAGGGGAATTACTGTCCAGGGTAATCCCGCAGCTAATACTTGTAAAGTGAGCTCGAGCTACTCCCACCTTTTTGTTGAATATGTGGAAAAGCGCCCGTTCCAAACTTACTCTGACACCCCTTCCTAACACTCTGCTACAAAAAAACCTCATCAATCCTTTGATATAAACCTCAATCCCGTCCTCAAATTCACTTGGTCTGTTTCTGATACCTCTCCCCCTTTCTGGATCACTCTGTCAGATAAACAATCCACTGATGTTTACAATAAACCCACTGACTCCACAACTACCTGGACTAAAACTTCTCCCACCTTGCCACTTGTAAGATGCCATGCCTTTGTCTCAGTTTCTGCTGCATTATTCTCAAGGTGAGTCTTTCTGTTCCAGGAGATATCGAGTGTCTTCCTTTTTCAGAAAATGTGGTTTCCCATTCATCATGGTTGGTGGGACCCTCAGCTGTTCCTCCATTTTATGTACTTCTTCTCTCAACAGTTTGCATTACACTATCATCGTGCCAGCAACTTTGGCTCAATTCAATTCATCATGACTGCAGTACTTCTACTATTTCTTAATGTTTCTCGATTGTACATATGATTTTTTTTAATGTTCTATCGCTGAGCAGCAGTGAACCATCCGATTGGCCTATCAGAGTTCTCTTTGGGAACTAGTTGACTTGATCAGCATTTCTGATCCGGCTATTGTTCACGATCGCACTTAATTTAAAAAAAATGTAATAAATTCTGCCGCAATCTGTAAGGAGTTTGTACTTTCTCGCCTTGATTGTGTGGGTTTCGTTTGGGTGCTGTGGTTTCTTCTCTCATTACAAAGGCGTAGAGGTTAGTTTGTTCATTGGTCAAGTGGCTGTAATTAGGCTGGAAGGGCCTGTTACTGTGCTGTAACCTGACCCGGATTAGGCTGTACCTTCCAAATATCCGGACCTGACTTGCACTACCTTACTTTCCCTTTTCTATTTTCTAATTATTATTTATAATTTAAATTTTTATTGTATTTGCTTCGATTTGTACTTCAGGGAGCGCGAAGCGCGGAATCAAATATCGCTGTGATGATTGTACGCTCTATATCAATTGTTTGGTGACAACAAAGTATCTCTAAATATATATAAAAAACCCCCACCTACCCAGAACCAGTGACAATTCAATTCCCGCCATTGTCTGTAAGGAGTTTCTTCGTTCTCCCTGTGACCTCGTGGGTTTCCTCCAGGTGCTCCAGTTTCCTCCCACAGTCCAAAGACGTACCAGCTGGTAGGTTACTTAGTCATTGTAAATTGTCCCGTGATTAGACTAGAGTTAATCGGGTTGTTGGGTGGCATGTTTCAAAGGGTTGGAACCCTCTGGCTGTACCATGATAAATAAATAAAATGACAGAGATACAGCTCCTTTGGTCCTTAACCACACCCGCCGCCACGTCATTCTTCATGATTTCCACCAGCTGCTCTGCAATCCCATCCCGAGTCAAATCTTCCCTGCTCTCTGCAGGGGCCACTCTCACCTTGTCTCCCTGGTTCCGTCATTCCTCCTCACCTAACCCTCCCCATTCCTTGGCACTTTCCCCTGTGACGAAAGGAGGTGCAATGTTTGTCCCTACACCTCTTCCCTCACCACCATTCACGGACTTAAGCCGTGAGGCAGAGATTCACGTGCACTTTCTCCAACCTTATCTATTATATTCAATATTTGCAGCATATGGCCTCTTCCACACCAAGGAGACCAGGCACAGGTGAGGTGATCACTTCATCAAGCACCTGTGCTCCATCCACCACTGCTGATTCTTAGTTGAAAGCATTTGAATTCCCTTTCTCTTTTCCCACACCGATTTGTCTGACCTCAGCCGCCTCCTGCTAGAGCAAAGTCCGATGCAAACCAAAACAACAGTACCTCATATTCCACCCGGCTAGTCTACAACTCAATGGTATGAATTTTCCAATTTCAGCCAGTTCACACTCTTGCTCTCTCCTCATCCACCCAGGTTCTTGCACCTCCACTTCTTTTCAACCCTCTCCCACCAGGCTCCATCTACTCATCACCCACACACTTTATACCCACTGGGCCTCCTACCCCTGCTCCCTCTGGTTCCTTTTATCCTCCATCCCTCCCTTAACTGGTTCCATTTATCCCTTCCAGTCACCCTTCAGCCCCACATGGCTCCATTTGCCCATCTTTCCCCTCCTCGCCTAGTACCATTTATTGCCTCTCAGCTCCTGCTTTACCCTTCCCCTCACTTCCACTTCACCAGTCCCAATGCGGGGTCTCAGCCTGAACCATGGACTTTCCCTCTGCCTTCAGAAAACACTGCTTGACCCAGTGAGTTCCTCCAGCAGTTTGTCTGAGCAAAAATATCTGCCCACTTTCATATTTCCAGTTGTTGACTTGACCTTGTGGACATCAATGACGTGTTTCCTAAATCTGAACATGGACTAGATGGCAAGATTATTTCATTGAATAGAAAGCAATCTGACGTGTCCTGAGGTTGTGAGTTAACTACATCTTTCTTTCTTTTGCAATAATAATAACGGATTTTATCCAAATTGATAAGTCTTCCTTCCGGCCCTCTTTTCCTCTGACTGCCATCTATTTCTTTTAGCTCAGTTCCGTATTGGTATTGGAATTGGTTTATTATTGTCACGTGTACCAAGATACAGTGAAAAGCCTGTCTCGCATACTGTTCATACAGATCAGATCATTACACAGTGCATTGAGGTAGAACAAGGTAAAACAATAACAGTGCAGAATAAAGTATAAATACCTTAACCATTGTGACAGGGCCCATAACCATTCTGAAGTTATTTTACTAATTCCCCCTTTCTCCTTTATGTTTACATCTTCTTAGCTCTTCTTTGCAACTAGGACTATCATCAATGTAAATATATAATGAAAGAATGATGAGATTATATAGGCAGCTCCCATTATAAATATGTATATTAGAATTTATATGTGTTTGTATACAGTATGCACTATGCATACAGTGTATATAATCATCTTCGTCATTATGTGCTCTGTCTCTTTGACATGGGCGATCATGGTCTCTCCATGACTATGGTTGTTCTTGGAAAATTTTTCTACACCAGTGGTTTGCCATTGCCTTCTTCAGAGCAGTGTATTTACAAGAGGGGTGACCCCAGCCATTATCAATACTCTTCAGAGATTGTCTGCCTGGCGTCAGTGGCCGCATAACCAGGACTTGTGATATGCATCAGCTGCTCATACGACCTGCAGGCTGGCGGAGGGAGGGAGCGCCTTACACCTCCTTTGGTGGAGGAGATAAAATTACATTAGTACCTTGGGTAAATTATCTCATTCACTCTAACCATTCTCACATTGTGATGATACTTGGTTTCTTTTTCCTGTGAAAACATCTTGGGAGAATAACAGGTACAAATGCTAATAGCAATTGCATTTCGTTTTTTACACCTCTGTATATCTGAAATTGAATTCGAAGTTGTCCAACAGAAGAAAGCTTAATATCATACCACAAAATTCTATAAGAACTTAAGTTTGATGGTAGAATAAGAATTTGGAATTTAATCTTTTATTTAAAAGGGATATTTTAGTTCTGCTAAGTTCCATTACAACACTTTAAGAATATTTCAGATAGCAGCAGGAGTAGTCCATCTGGTCCATGAGCCTGCTCCATCATTCATTAAGATCGTGGCTGATCTGGCCATGGACTCAACTGCAATAACCTCTAGTTCTTCTGCTATGCAAAAATCTTTCTAACAGTGGGTCGATAACTCCCACTTTTAGATGGAGCAGCATGGTATCACAGTGGTGAACATAACACTTTACAGTACAGGGTTCGATTCCCACTGCTGCCTGTAAGGAGTTTCTACGTTCTGCCCTTGACCACGTAGCTTTCCTCCAGGTGCCCTGGTTTCCTCCCACAGTCCAAAGACATACCGGTTGGTGGGTTAATTGGTCATTGTAAATTGTCCCATGATTAGGCGAGGGTTAAATTGGGGGATTGCTGGCCAGTGCGGTTCAAAGGGCCAGAAAGCCCTATTTCACGGTGTATCTCAATAAATAAGTTGCACAGCAAGGGAATTAAGGTTCACCTGGCAGAGAATACTTCTGAACTGTGATCGCTGCAGTCTGCAGCCTGTAGTTTCCCTTCTCAGGATATTCTTTGGAACTGAATAAACAATTTGGTGCTTTTGCGATCACCTGGGATAACCAGACTCTTGTGAGAGTACAGCTTGGGCGACCATCACTGGGTGCAGATGCTGTGTTGAAGCCTGATGATGGAAGATGAACCCATGGTCGACTCCATTACTTCGCATCAAAGCGTTGAGCAAGATTAAAATGGTTGGTGATGAAACCGGACAACAAACAGGTGTTCAGTGCCGTCTGCCTGCTTTTGATTGGTCTCTCTCTCTTCTCACTCCTACCGTCGGGTGTTAGGTGTAGGAGTCTTGGGTTTCATAGTGGCAGGTTCAGGAGCCGTCGTTGCCCTACAGTCATTGTGCTCTTGGACAGGTTTCACTCGCCGTAGCACCGAACAGGCTCCGCAGCTGTAGATTCACTTTCAGGGACTCTGTAGTTCATGTTCCATTTGTTTTTGTTAACCTTTTTCTTAATATTTGAGTGATTTGATCAAGGCCTCAAGGCTGAGGGTGAAAGATGAATCGGTAGTCAGCTCGTTACTTTGCAACGTTTACTTGCTTCAGTGCTGAACTGACCCTGTGGCTGTGGCCTGAAATCACTGGCACTCACCTCAGTGCTGAACTGACCCTGTGGCTATGGCCTGCAATCATTGGCACTCACCTCAGTGCTGAACTGACCCTGTGGCTATGGCCTGCAATCACTGGCACTCACCTCAGTGCTGAACTGACCCTGTGGCTATGGCCTGCAATCACTGGCACTCACCTCAGTGCTGAACTGACCCTGTGGCTGTGGCTATGGCCTGCAGCCATCAGACTCCTTGACTGGCTTTACTTGCCTCAGTGCTGAACTGACCCTGTGGCTATGGCCTGCAATCACTGGCACTCACCTCAGTGCTGAACTGACCCTGTGGCTGTGGCCTGCAATCATTGGCACTCACCTCAGTGCTGAACTGACCCTATGGCTATGGCCTGCAATCACTGGCACTCACCTCAGTGCTGAACTGACCCTGTGGCTGTGGCCTGCAATTATTGGCACTCACCTCAGTGCTGAACTGACCCTGTGGCTATGGCCTGCAATCACTGGCACTCACCTCAGTGCTGAACTGACCCTTTGGCTATGGCCTGCAATCACTGGCACTCACCTCAGTGCTGAACTGACCCTGTGGCTGTGGCCTGCAATCATTGGCACTCACCTCAGTGCTGAACTGACCCTATGGCTATGGCCTGCAATCACTGGCACTCACCTCAGTGCTGAACTGACCCTGTGGCTGTGGCCTGCAATCATTGGCACTCACCTCAGTGCTGAACTGACCCTGTGGCTATGGCCTGCAATCATTGGCACTCACCTCAGTGCTGAACTGACCCTGTGGCTATGGCCTGCAATCACTGGCACTCACAGTGCTGAACTGACCCTGTGGCTATGGCCTGCAATCACTGGCACTCACCTCAGTGCTGAACTGACCCTGTGGCTATGGCCTGCAATCACTGGCACTCACCTCAGTGCTGAACTGACCCTGTGGCTATGGCCTGCAATCACTGGCACTCACCTCAGTGCTGAACTGACCCTGTGGCTGTGGCCAGCAATCACTGGCACTCACCTCAGTGCTGAACTGACCCTGTGGCTGTGGCCTGCAATCACTGGCACTCACCTCAGTGCTGAACTGACCCTTTGGCTATGGCCTGCAATCACTGGCACTCACCTCAGTGCTGAACTGACCCTGTGGCTGTGGCCTGCAATCATTGGCACTCACCTCAGTGCTGAACTGACCCTATGGCTATGGCCTGCAATCACTGGCACTCACCTCAGTGCTGAACTGACCCTGTGGCTGTGGCCTGCAATCATTGGCACTCACCTCAGTGCTGAACTGACCCTGTGGCTATGGCCTGCAATCATTGGCACTCACCTCAGTGCTGAACTGACCCTGTGGCTATGGCCTGCAATCACTGGCACTCACAGTGCTGAACTGACCCTGTGGCTATGGCCTGCAATCACTGGCACTCACCTCAGTGCTGAACTGACCCTGTGGCTATGGCCTGCAATCACTGGCACTCACCTCAGTGCTGAACTGACCCTGTGGCTATGGCCTGCAATCACTGGCACTCACCTCAGTGCTGAACTGACCCTGTGGCTGTGGCCAGCAATCACTGGCACTCACCTCAGTGCTGAACTGACCCTGTGGCTGTGGCCTGCAATCACTGGCACTCACCTCAGTGCTGAACTGACCCTGTGGCTGTGGCCAGCAATCACTGGCACTCACCTCAGTGCTGAACTGACCCTGTGGCTGTGGCCTGCAATCACTGGCACTCACCTCAGTGCTGAACTGACCCTGTGGCTGTGGCCTGCAATCACTGGCACTCACCTCAGTGCTGAACTGACCCTGTGGCTATGGCCTGCAATCACTGGCACTCACCTCAGTGCTGAACTGACCCTTTGGCTATGGCCTGCAATCACTGGCACTCACCTCAGTGCTGAACTGACCCTGTGGCTGTGGCCTGCAATCATTGGCACTCACCTCAGTGCTGAACTGACCCTATGGCTATGGCCTGCAATCACTGGCACTCACCTCAGTGCTGAACTGACCCTGTGGCTGTGGCCTGCAATTATTGGCACTCACCTCAGTGCTGAACTGACCCTGTGGCTATGGCCTGCAATCACTGGCACTCACCTCAGTGCTGAACTGACCCTTTGGCTATGGCCTGCAATCACTGGCACTCACCTCAGTGCTGAACTGACCCTGTGGCTGTGGCCTGCAATCATTGGCACTCACCTCAGTGCTGAACTGACCCTATGGCTATGGCCTGCAATCACTGGCACTCACCTCAGTGCTGAACTGACCCTGTGGCTGTGGCCTGCAATCATTGGCACTCACCTCAGTGCTGAACTGACCCTGTGGCTATGGCCTGCAATCATTGGCACTCACCTCAGTGCTGAACTGACCCTGTGGCTATGGCCTGCAATCACTGGCACTCACAGTGCTGAACTGACCCTGTGGCTATGGCCTGCAATCACTGGCACTCACCTCAGTGCTGAACTGACCCTGTGGCTATGGCCTGCAATCACTGGCACTCACCTCAGTGCTGAACTGACCCTGTGGCTATGGCCTGCAATCACTGGCACTCACCTCAGTGCTGAACTGACCCTGTGGCTGTGGCCAGCAATCACTGGCACTCACCTCAGTGCTGAACTGACCCTGTGGCTGTGGCCTGCAATCACTGGCACTCACCTCAGTGCTGAACTGACCCTGTGGCTGTGGCCTGCAATCACTGGCACTCACCTCAGTGCTGAACTGACCCTGTGGCTATGGCCTGCAATCACTGGCACTCACCTCAGTGCTGAACTGACCCTGTGGCTATGGCCTGCAATCACTGGCACTCACCTCAGTGCTGAACTGACCCTTTGGCTATGGCCTGCAATCACTGGCACTCACCTCAGTGCTGAACTGACCCTGTGGCTGTGGCCTGCAATCATTGGCACTCACCTCAGTGCTGAACTGACCCTATGGCTATGGCCTGCAATCACTGGCACTCACCTCAGTGCTGAACTGACCCTGTGGCTGTGGCCTGCAATTATTGGCACTCACCTCAGTGCTGAACTGACCCTGTGGCTATGGCCTGCAATCATTGGCACTCACCTCAGTGCTGAACTGATCCTGTGGCTATGGCCTGCAATCATTGGCACTCACCTCAGTGCTGAACTGACCCTGTGGCTATGGCCTGCAATCACTGGCACTCACCTCAGTGCTGAACTGACCCTGTGGCTATGGCCTGCAATCACTGGCACTCACCTCAGTGCTGAACTGACCCTGTGGCTATGGCCTGCAATCACTGGCACTCACCTCAGTGCTGAACTGACCCTGTGGCTATGGCCTGCAATCATTGGCACTCACCTCAGTGCTGAACTGATCCTGTGGCTATGGCCTGCAATCACTGGCACTCACCTCAGTGCTGAACTGACCCTGTGGCTATGGCCTGCAATCACTGGCACTCACCTCAGTGCTGAACTGACCCTGTGGCTATGGCCTGCAATCACTGGCACTCACCTCAGTGCTGAAATGACCCTGTGGCTATGGCCTGCAATCACTGGCACTCACCTCAGTGCTGAACTGACCCTGTGGCTATGGCCTGCAATCACTGGCACTCACCTCAGTGCTGAACTGACCCTGTGGCTATGGCCTGCAATCACTGGCACTCACCTCAGTGCTGAACTGACCCTGTGGCTGTGGCTATGGCCTGCAGCCATCAGACTCCTTGACTGGCTTTACTTGCCTCAGTGCTGAACTGACCCTGTGGCTATGGCCTGCAATCACTGGCACTCACCTCAGTGCTGAACTGACCCTGTGGCTATGGCCTGCAATCACTGGCACTCACCTCAGTGCTGAACTGACCCTGTGGCTATGGCCTGCAAACATTGGCACTCACCTCAGTGCTGAACTGACCCTGTGGCTGTGGCCTGCAATCACTGGCACTCACCTCAGTGCTGAACTGACCCTGTGGCTATGGCCTGCAATCACTGGCACTCACCTCAGTGCTGAACTGACCCTGTGGCTATGGCCTGCAAACATTGGCACTCACCTCAGTGCTGAACTGACCCTGTGGCTATGGCCTGCAATCACTGGCACTCACCTCAGTGCTGAACTGACCCTGTGGCTGTGGCTATGGCCTGCAGCCATCAGACTCCTTGACTGGCTTCACTTGCCTCAGTGCTGAACTGACCCTGTGGCTATGGCCTGCAATCATTGGCACTCACCTTGGTGCTGAACTGACCCTGTGGCTATGGCCTGCAATCATTGGCACTCACCTCAGTGCTGAACTGACTCTGTGGCTGTGGCCTGCAGCCATCGGACTCCTTGACTGGCTTCACTTGCCTCAGTGCTGAACTGCCTCCATGGCTGGGGACTCACTTTCAAGGACTCTGCAGTTAACGTTCTGTGTGCTGTTTACTTTTACTGTTGTTTGTATGAGTTTAATCCAAGCCAACAATCCGAAAATGAAGGACTCTGAGATTGCAGTGTTCAAGTCTCTGGAGTGGTTGTTGATGAGATGCAAGTCCTTGATGAAGATGGCTTGGACCCCAATGGAGTATTTGAGGCTGGGATCGAGACACCATCTCAAACGGGATTGAGAAATTGAGCACAAAACAAATGCTAGGTAAAATCCCCGTTCGGCTTACAATTGAGCACTGAACCTGCACCAGCAGGTGAGATGGAGGGCTGAATGAAGCCCATGGTAGGAGCTTCCTTTATATTCTCCATTGCACTTCTCTCTGGGCCTGAGGGTACGTACAAAAGGCCCTGTGGGGGACAGGTACCGGGCAGCAGATCTGTGGCACAGTTGTAGGGTTGGTGTGGTGAAACAGTCGAGGCTTTTCCCTTGCTGAAGATCTCCTCCAAGTTCTTGTAAACAGAAGGGAGTTTGACTGGTTCAGGTGTTGCTGGCTCCTCTGGAACTCCCTTCAAGGATGACTTCTGAGATTTATTTGGTGACAAGCTTCAGAATCCTCTCTCTGAGCTCACCAATTTCATCCGTGGAAACAGTGGCCAAATCAGAGTCAGACTCCCCGTCTGTATTCACAGGCAACAGCAGTGAGGCATGAGGGGGTTCTTGTATCTCTGGGAATAGGCTTCAAGAATTGGTGTAATGGAGTCTTTCCCATCCTTGAGACCTGGCAGCTGGTTTCCTTCAGCTTAGCAGCAAGTCCCCCAGAATGCTCGGGATTCTCCGTGGTTTTCTTCTGACCTAGAAATTCCCTCTTTCTAGTTCCTGTGGGATTCTGACTGGACTGTGTCGGATCTCGCGCTGTCCTGTTGGCCACAACTGGCTTGTCCACTCTTTTGGACTGGACTAGGCTTCAGAAGGTCCCAGGTTCCCTTGCACTGAAGTCTGCCTGGTCATAGGTCATCAGTCTGGGTGTCGGAACACCATGCTGTAAACAAAGCCTCTGACAATGTCTGGACCAAGTAATAATTCTCCCCTCTCTCCAGTCCACAGATGGGTTATGCTGAGACAGCCAAGGCTACCAAAGGATAAGGTGTATGAGTGGAGAGTCAATATTGTAGAAACTAATGTCTTCCACGTGATCCCTTATCCTCATCTGCAATTCCACGGTCTTGCTGAATCTGCTCGGAACCTAGTGTTCGGCTGTCCAAGAAAGCTGTGGGCGAGGACTGGCTCAACTCTTGCAGTGGTATGTCGAACCGACAGGTGGTTTCTAAGTCCAGAAAATTACCCGCTTCCTCCGAGTTCACAAAAGCCTTTTCCTGCCTCAGGTTCTTACCTCAGGTGAACTCCGCCTTCAGCACAAAACCAGAATCCGTGGGGTTGGGTGCAGTGGCTGCTACTGTCACAGTCCTCCCAACACTGGGATGACCCAAGTGCTGAAGTTTCAGACATTCATCCCGCAGGTGACCTGCTTTCCCAGAGTAAAAGCAGCGACACTGACTCCAACACCGGGACCTCTCATCAGCAGAGAGTCTAGTGCAACTGGCCTGCCTGGGTTCGACTGGATCTTGAGCAGGTGATGGGCTGGTCATGGCCTGAGGTTGGGGAGTGGAACTGCGCTGTGTAGGGGTCAGGTTCAGACTGGCTCCCTTTGACCTCCTGAAGTGGTCCCACTCTCGCTGTCAATTATTGAGATGTCTGGACTGATCAATGAGAACCTCTGCTGGCTCTCCCAAGGTGAGGGCATCCTTCAGTTCAACTCAGAGTCTGTGGCGGTATAGCATGGCCAAGACCTCCCTGTTCCAACCACTCTCCTGGGCCAAGGTCCGAAATTCGATCGCATAGTCGGGCGCTGACCATGCCCCCATTGAATCTTCATCAGGCGATCTGACGTTCAGTTGGCTCCAACGGGATGATGAAACATCTTGCTCATGGTGGCCTCCGAATCCGCGTGGAGCTCTGACTTTCGTTCCCAATGTGCAGTGGTCCAGGCCAGGGCTCTTCCTGTCAGGAGAGATAATGAAGGCCACTCGTCCGCACTCTGAGGGAACTGGGATGGCTGAAGTTCATATTAACAAGCATTGAATGAGGAAGCTGGCACATTTAGGAGCATCTCATAACAGCTTCTTTTGTCAGAGGTGAGAGTAGTGAAGACTTAAGCAGACAGCACAAGGACATGAGATCCCCATAACCATGGTTATGGAGACTCAATCCCAAAAGAGACTATCAAACATAGATGCAGAATTAGGCCATTCAGCCCATCAAGTTTGTTCTGCCATTCTATCATCGCTGATTTATTTTTCCTCTCAACCCCATTCTCCTGACTTCTCCCCATAACCCTTGACACCCTTACTAATCAAGAACCTATCAACTTCCTCTTTAAATATGCCCAGTTACTGCCTCCACAGCCATCTGTGGCAATGAATTTCACAGACTCACCACTCTCTGGCTAAAAAAGTTCCTCCTCTTCTCTGTTCTAAAGGGATATCCTTCTACTCTGAGGCTGTGCCATCTGGTCCTTGAATCTCCCATTATAGGAAACATTCTTTGCACATCCAATCTTTTTAGGTCTTTCAATATTCATAATACATGATGTCCTGATACTAAATATTTTAGAGATTTCCCTTCATTCTTCTGAACTCCAGCTCGTACAAGCCCAGAGCCATCAAATACTTCCCACACATTAACCCTTTCATTGCCAGGATAATTCTCGGGAATCTCTTCTGGACCCTCTCCAATGCCAGCACACGCTTTCTTAGATATGCTCACAATCCTCCCAATGCAGTCTGACCAATGCTGTATAAAGCTTCAGCAAAAATCCTTGCTCTTATATTTTAGTCCTCTCAAAATGGATGCTGACATTGCATTTGTCTTCCTTACATAAGGGCATATTAAAAATTTTAAACTGAACACAAGAAATAGTTCTATCAAATCAATGGCCATCGGGAATTGGATTTCATTTGAATACCTGTCAGAAATTACTTACGCTGCATACGTTGTTACCCAGAAGCTCAAGTGCGGTGACCAGTATTTTAAAAACAGCACAGGTCTGAAGGCTAGCAACTGACAGTAAGATCATATATCGTTGCACTGTATTTCCATCAGAATGTATTGATTATGATGTAATCAATCTAACCTACCTGGTCTATTATTAAAACAATAATCAAATGATTCAAATCATAAGTGCTATCATGATTCCAGAGGCTGCATGCATATTTGTATATTTTCAAATGTTTTTGATAATTAGTGGGGTTCCTTAAATCAACCAATGAGTTGAGGGACAGTTCCAAGGAAGCAGGAGTGAATACTGGCAATAAACTCCATGTAAAAAAAGATAATTATCCTTTTCAAGACACACACACACACAATGCTGGAGGAACTGAGAAGGTCAGGCAGCATCTATGGAAATGAATAGATAGACAACGTTTCTGGTCAAGATCCTTCTTCAGGACTGAGATGGAAGAGGGAAGACGCCAGAATAAAAAGATGGGGGAGGGGAAGGAGGATAGCTGGAAGATGATAGGTGATAGATGGGTGGGATAGGTCAAAGGCTGGAGAAGAAAGACTCCATAGGAGAGGAGAGTGGACTGTAGCAGACAGGGAACACGGGAGGAAGTAATAGGCAGGTGAGAAGAAGTAAAAGGTCAGAGTGAGGAATAGAGGAAGGGTGGAGGTATCATCCTTTTGCCCTTTGCCATCCAGCTATTTGGGTGACTCAACAATAAATTGGGTTTTTAATGAATAAGGGCAAGGACTCTATCAGTTTGTCTGCAATAGACAAAGACATGAGATGACTTAAACCCCGGAATGAGATCTTTAGAAAACAATAAGAAAACAAATTATATTGTACAGGTATAACAAGATTTTATTGTAAGTAATTTCCAAGTTTTTTTGTATGAAATAAAACATTATCAGGTCTTCACTGGTTGTTGGAGCCATTATGTGTGTACAGCCAATTACTTGGCCAAACTTTTACTTTTCTTCTGCCACTTACCAACCTATAAAACTGTCTTTGAGTACTTCCACAGGAAGAAAGGATTTTGCAGTAATCAATGAACTTTTTGTAGGTGCTGTTAAATTCCAGAGTAACTTCTCAGAAAACTTTATAGCATTAAACTTTACACATGATTTCCGCTGCAGAGCGACAGATTCCATATTACAATCAAAATGAATAACTTTAACTGGAGAGAGTCTGGAAAATAAAGACAGAAAATGGTAGTTTTGAAAGAGATGGGTGAAAACATTTTTTTATCAATTCAACATAAGTCCTTGTAATGCAGGAGGCCATTGTAAATGCATCAAATCAATGTCAGTTCACAGAGCAATCACATTCTCCCTGTACTCCAATCAACTCCTTCATGTGCAATTACTCACCTGCAAACAAGCGCAATTTACAGTGGCAAATTAAACCACAAATCCAAAAATCTATAGGCTGAGGAAAGACACTATAGCACCTGTGAGAAACCCATGCAGACTCAGATTCCGTTTCCTTTATCTATCACATGTATATCGAAACTTACAGTGAAATACATTATTAGCATTAATAACAAAGTGAGCTACGGATGTGCTGGGAGCAGATCCCAAGTGTCGCCACATATTCTACCACCAACATAATGTGCCCACAATGTTCAGCATCAGCAAAACAGGACTCCTTCCTCCCTCCCACCCAGCCAGACACCTACTCACATGCACAGACAGGCCACCTCTGGGCCTTTAGCCTCCATTAGGCTCAGGGACTTGCAGACATCAGTCCTCCAACTTCCCCAGGGTGTCAGCCATCGGGTCTTGGCTTCCACCCTCGTCACAGGGAGTGGTCAGCTGGTGGCGTAGTGGCATCAGCACCAGACTTCAGAGCGAAGGCTCCTGAGTTCGAATCCAGCCGGCTCCCTTGCACACTTTCCATCTGTACTGAGTTGAGGGCCTTGTAAAGACAAGAAAGCCTGCTAAAAAAAAGTCACAATAGACAATAGATGCAGGAGTTGGCCATTCAGCCCTTCTAGCCAGCACCGCCATTCACTGTGATCATGGCTGATCATACACAATCAGTACCCTGTTCCTGCCCTCTCAATGTCACAATGGCATCCTGATGACTCCACCCAGAGTTAAGGGCTTTCTTCTTCTTTTTCATTACAGGGAATACAGGTGGTGAAGATTGAACAGTGAGGTGGTAACTACAGCTGTCACAACATACAGCTGATGTCATGATGTGGGTGTCACTTGCATTGTCTGCCCATCCTGAACTATCCCTGAGAAGGGACTGGTGAGCCAGCTCCCTGAACCATCCCAGTCATATTTGAAGATTCATCCACAATGTTCCTGATTGAATTTCAGGATTTAGACCCAGCTATGATAAAGGATATTAAATGGTGCTCTTCCCATGTGTCTGCTGCCCTTATCCTTCTTAATGGCAGGATTCATGGATGTTGGAGAAATTGTCAGATTACACCAGGCAACAGATGCCTTCATACAGGCAGAGGCAGAAGGGCAAGACTACACAGATAAAGATAATAAAGGGTGGTCGCAGGAAGCAGAGAGCAGTTCTGGGATTGCTTCAAGTTCAATGAATGGCCGCGTTCAAAGGCTCATCAGAGGATTTGAACGAATATGCCACAGCTGTCACAGACTTTATAAAAGGAGGACTGCTGAAGGGTCTTGGCCCAAAACGAAAACTGTTTACTCTTTTCCATAGATGCTGCCTGGCCTGCTGAGTTCCTCCAGCATTGTGGGGGAGTGTTCACTGATATCTTTAAACTCCCATTTTGGCAGTCTGAGGTACTCACCTGCTTTAAGCAGAATTCAATCATACCAGTGTCTAAGAACAACGCCTCAGTGGCTATCGCCCAGCAGCACTTACATCCTCTGTGATACAGTGCTTTGGTGATGAAACATATTGACTCCTGCCTGAGGAGTGTTTTGGATCCACTGTCACAACAGGTCAAGAGCAGATACAATTTCACTGGCTCTTCACTCAACCCTGGAACAGCTGGACAGTGAAGGTGCATACATCAGGATGCTCTCCATTGACTACAGCTAGCATTCAATGCTTTCATCCCCTCAAAACTAAAAAATAAACTCTAAGACCTAGGCCTGAATACCAACTCGAGCAACTGGATCTTAGAGTTCCTTATCTGCACACCCCAGTCAGATTGATAGACAACAACGTATCCTCCATGATCTCCATCAGCACAGGTGCATCACAAGGCTGTGTGCTTAGCTGCCAGCTCTACTCACTTTACACTTACGACTGTGAGGCTAAGCACAGCTCCAATGCCATATTTAAGTTTGTTGACAACACCACTATTCTTGGCCGAGACAAAGGTGGAGATGAATCAGCGTATAGGAGGGAGATTAGAAGTCTGGCTAAGTGGTGCCACAGCCTCTCACTCAATGTCAGTAAGATGTAAGACGACTGCAGGAGGAGGAAACCAGAGGTCCATGAGCCAGTCCTCATCAGGGGATCAGAGGTGGAGAGGGTCAGCAACTTAAAATCCTTTGGTGTTATAATCTCAGAGAATGTGTCCTGGGTCCAGCAAATAAGTACCATTACAAAGGAAGCACGGTAACATTTCTACTAGTTTGTGAAGATTCTGCAAGACATCTGAAACTTTGACAATCTACAGATGTGTGGTGGAGAGTATATTGACTGGTTGCATCACAGCCTGGAATGGAAACTCCAATGCCCTTGAATGGAAAAGCCTACAGAAGGTAGCCCAGCCCTTTACAGGTAAAGCTCTTCCCACAAGTGAGGGCATCTACATGGAGTGCTGTTGCAGGAAAGCTGCTTCCATCATCAAAGACCCTTATCATTCAGGCTATGCTCTCTCTCACTGTTGCCATCAGGAAGGAGGTACAGGAGGCTCAGGACCCACAGCACCAGATTCAGGAACAGTTATTACCCCCTCAACCACTAGGCTCTTGAACAGAGGGGATAACTTCACTCACCCCAACACTGAACTGTTACCAGTCTATGGACTCACTTTCAATGACTCTTAATCTAATGTTCTAGCTTTTATTATTATTATTTCTTTGTATTTACTGTGAATGCCCACAAGAAGTAAACCTCAAGGTTGTACAGTATATGGTGATATACTTTGAATCTTTGAACTACAACCTTTAAAAGTTCGAGAAATAAAATGTTGGTGATAAAAATCTGAAATAAACATTCGATATATTAAAACAAAACGCATCCTGACCTATTGAATGTTTCCATGATATTTTCTTTATTTTCCTTACTCTCTCCAGTTAAAGATTTGTTTACTTTGATTGTAACTGTGGATTTATTTATAAATGTGAATTTATAGACGTTAAACTTTGAAGGATTATAGAGTTGTACATCACGCATCAGGTCCTTCAGCTGTATTGGTCTATGCCGACCATGATTCCCTATTAATCTAATCCTACTTGGCCCATATCACTTTCAACTTTTCCCATACAGATAGCCATCTAGGTACCTTTTAAATGTTACAGGCATACCTGCCTCAACCGTTTCCTCTGGCAGCTCATTCCATGCACATGCAGCCCCTTGGGTGAAAAGTGGTGCTGCTCAGGTTCCTGCTAAATCTTTCCCCTCCTCTCGTTCTTCATTCTCCAACAGAGTTAACGACTGTGCGTATCAACCCTACGCAGCGAGATCATCATAAAACTTGATTTGCTAAATCAATCTCTTAGAGAACTCCATCTCCAGTCTCCAAAGAAAGGTCTCGGCCCAAAACGTCAACTGTGTAGGCTTTTCTATAGAAGCTACTCAACCTTCTGAGTTCCTCCAGCGTTTTGTGTGTTGTTGCTGTGTATTTCCAGCATCTGCAAACTCTCCCGAGTTTGCGATCTCTGGTCTTCATCGCACTTCTCCGTGCTAGTTGCATCATCAAACGGGTGTTTTAGATAGGACTGAGCAACAGACATAAAATGCAAAAGGAATTTAACAAGTCAGGCAATATCTCTAGAGGGAAATAAATCATGGACTTTTGGGTCAAGACCGTCCAGTATGGTGTCCACGTTATCCCGACATGCACAGCTCCCGAGAAAGCCCTCTATTACCCAGCGCAGCGCAAAGGCTCGTGGGACGGTTTGCGCTGTTACCCGCCAGTCGAGCACGAGGGGTGCCGATGGCGAAGGCAGGTAGGTGCGCGGTTACTGAAATATGTGGATGGTATTCTTTAGTGGGTAGGAGTCTCCTCAATTCAGCAACTCTTCGCGCCTCAGACACCCACTTCATGACCTCCCAATCAAACGACACTTGCCGGCTCTACCCCTAGTTTCCACAATATTGTGAACCGTAACCGTACTCGGAGAGAGAGAGAGAGGGAGAGAGAGAGAGGGAGGGAGAGCGAGGGAGGGAGGGAGAGAGAGAGAGAAAAAAAAAAACACCTTTCATCAATTATCAAAAATATGTCGGATACAGTGTGAAAAATCTGCTTGAGTTGTTGATTCGTGATGAAATCTCTCGGAATATGCTCAACCATAGCGAGCTCGAGCTCTCTCTTCGCACATGCCCCTCCACATTGCCCCTTCCTCAACCTATTCTATAGAATCAATTCCATATTCCCCACATCATTCAACCACAACTCCACACTCAATTCCTACTCCAACCCATACCATTCCACCACACCTAGTCCATTTTACACCCTCAACTTATTATACCACAACCCCATTCCCAATTCCCACCCCATCCCAGTCCACCATACCTCATCCCATTCTACCACGTCTTCACTCCCAATTCCTATCCCAAACCCATTCCACCTCAACCCAATCATCATCTACCACCCAACCCATTCCATTCCGTCCCTATCTCCCACCCCTATACTCACCCTCACGCCCACCCTCACTCAATTCCTCAGCCCTACTACCTCTTATCCTGCTGCAAACCAATTCCACCTCTGTCCCATCCCAGCCTGTTGCAGCCCAGCATTATCAACCCCTCGCTTCCACTCAATTCCAGCCCAGCCCATCTCATGTTCCTAACCCATTCATCTGCAGCCCCATCTCCTGCCTTCATCTTACTTCAATCCAAACCATCTGCCCTCATCTTGTTGCTGCCCAACTCCTACGCACATTACATTCCACCCTTCCCCATCTCCCACACAACCCATTATGCCCCAACCCTTCTCCTAACCTGTTCTAACCCAGTACCATCTACTCACACCAATCCCAACCACTTGGCCTTTTCTCCTTGGAGCAAAGGAGGATGAGAGGTGATCTGATAGAGGTGTACAAGATGATGAGAGGCACTGATCGTGTGGATAGTCAGAGGCTTTTTTCCAGGGCTGAAATGGTTGCCACAAGAGGATGCAGGTTTAAGGTGCTGGGGTACAGAGGAGATGTCAGGAGTAAGTTTTTTACACAGAGAGTGGTGAGTGAGTGGAATGGGCTGCCAGCAACGGTGGTGGAGGCGGATACGATAGGGTCTTTTAAGAGACTTTTGGATAGGTACATGGAGCTTAGTAAAATAGAGGGCTTTAGGTAAGCCTAGTAATTTCTAAGGTAGGGATGTGTTTGACACAACTTTGTGGGCCAAAGGGCCTGTATCGTGCTGTAGGTTTTCTATGTTCTGTGTTTTCTACATCTCCACCGCTCATCCCATTCTACTCCACCCATCATCAACTACTTGTTGACCCTGAACTAAATCTGGAGATATTGGTACTATAGGGATTGAATGGCCAAGCAAAATCCTGGATACTAAAATACTTAAATTGAAATTATAGCCTTTTTTTGCTGAAGTTTTGATTTATATCTCTTTCTGACATCTGTAACACTCCCTTGTTAAAATACATAAATATCTTCTTTCTGTAGAATGACATTTGTGCTTGTTGTGGGCTCTACATTTTGTCCTGGGTATTGGCATATTTTTTGGTTCTTGATTCTGCCTAGCTGCTCTGCTCTTTACTTCCATGACACCTTGTAGCAGGTTTTACTTTCTAGTCACTCTAGTTGTTAACAATTGCAATGCAATCCATATCTGTCAC
The DNA here is from genome assembly GCF_048418815.1 of Hemitrygon akajei. Lineage (NCBI taxonomy): Eukaryota > Metazoa > Chordata > Chondrichthyes > Myliobatiformes > Dasyatidae > Hemitrygon > Hemitrygon akajei. The sequence continues at coordinate 178,194,079 of NC_133129.1, forward strand.
CTTATGTTAGGTGATAATAGCTTTTGTATGCAAGTATTTTAACAAGAGAGCTTTGAAGCTATGCTTCTACAGTATTAGGAATCAGTTAAGCAGTTTTAAATAAATTGTCACCCTTGTCTTTGTTTCACTCCATAATCTTGTACTTCCTTATTTCTGTCATCTGTAGTATTTCCCCTGTCCACTTTCAATTGCCAGCAAAGTGTTGGATGGTGTTAATAGCCTGTTCATCAATATTCATTTGGGGGTTTACCTGGATCAGTTAGCTCTATATCTCATCTCACAGCAACAGTCATACACCACAGAAATGGCCCTAGCCCACTGAACTGGCAGGCAAAATGTGCAAATTCCATTCATCATCATCGGGGGCAGGACTGAACCTGGGTTGCTGGCTTTGAAGGAGCAACTCTGTTGGCTGCGGTATTGTGCCAACATTAGTCCAAAGATGAACCAAAAGCTCAATTCCGGAAGTTAGTTGAGAGTGATTGCCCTTATTATCAAGACTGGATATGATTGAGCGAGGTCCAAATAAAGCTGAAATCAATGGACATTAAGGGGAAAATGCTCATTTGCACAATGGGATGTTCTTCAGGCTCAACCACCTTGAACTCTTCATCAATGACCTTCCTTCCATTCAAATGTAAGTAAGGATGATGGTTCATGATTAAACTATATTAAAATCTATACTGAATGCCTCAGCAAAAGAAAAGCCTATGACTGCTTCCAACAAGATCTTAATGACTTTCAGACATGGGTTGATAAGTAGCAAGTAACATCTTGGCACAAAGTCCGTCTCCAATAATAGTCTGATCACCTACTCATGATATTTAGTGACGTTGTCATCACCAGGATCTCAAGCTGGGGTCATTAAAGCTTGACCTTTCCTTGATCTCAAAATAATGGACAAGAAAGGTCTCCCAGTGTGGCCTCAACACTGTTGTGACCTGATGTAGATTGGGCAACCATTTTGTTGAGCACAGTTGTTCCGTCCATCACAAAAGGCAAGATCTCCCAGTGGCTACCCATTTCTGTTCAACTTCCATTGCCATTCTGACATGTTCTAAAGCCAGTTTTAGGGCCACAAAAAGACTACACCCAGGTTGGAGGCAAAACACACCTCATATTTTGTCAGGGTAGCATCCAACCTTATGGCATTAACATTGATTTCTCTAATTTCTGGTACGTTCTCCTCTCCCCCTTTTTCCATCACCCATTCTGGTTCATCTCTTACCCCTTCTCTTTACCTGTCCATCACTTCTCTCTGGTGCCTCTCCTCCCCTTTCTTTCATTGTCCCTTGTTCTCTCCTGTTAGATTCCTTCTTCAGACCTTTACCCCTCACACCTATCACCTGCCAGCTTGTACTCTTTCCCCTCCCCCTCCAGCTGCTTATTCTTTTCCTGTCCTGATGAAGGGTCTCCGCTCAAAATGTTCACTGTTCATTTCCGTCTATAGGTGCTGCCTGATCTGCTAACTTCCTCTAGCACCTTGTGTGTGTTGCTTAAGATTTTCAGTATCTGCAGAATCTCTTGTGTTTATATAAGAAAATTCTTCCATTACTGTAACTCTGATAATATGTAGCTCTTTAGATCTGGTCTTTTCATTATCCTTCAATGTTAGATGGCCATGCCTTCATCTGACAAGTTTCTAAATTCTATAGTTCTCTCTCTACTTTCATATTTGTCATTTAGCTACTTTGTTCATGATTTAGTCCATCTGCCTCATGGTCAAAGCAATTGTGAATGGTGAGATGTCTCTTAGGATGCATGAAAATACACACGGGGTTTCCTTCACAAGACAATCACTGGTGTGGAAGTGCCTACGTACTGGCAGTAGACGATTGATACTCTTCTGCTATCTGTAATTTGAATTTTAATGACTTGAGAATAATGGAGAATACATGTAACTGGATAAGATTTTTAAATATTCTCAGGAAAATGTTACCTACTTCTTGATTACATTCAAAGGGAGAGTTTTGAGAAGAGACTTGGAGAAATGGGTAACTGAAAGTACAGGTAATACATCAGAAATTAGATGTTATAGTAAGTACATTGCAGTACCTGACCCTTAACATCTGAAGATTGAATTTCAATATTACACTCCTGGTCACCCTGCTGTAGGAAGAATGCTATTAAACTGGAAAGGGTGCAAACAAAAAAATTAACAGAACGTTGCCAGGTGTGGAAGGTTTGGGAAGGAGAGGCTGGAGAGACCAGGATTTTTTTCCCCTTGAGTGTAGGAAGTTGAGGGGGTGACCTGATAACAATTTATAAAATCATGAAGGGCATGTATTAACGTAAATAATCAAAGCTTTTTGTTTTGGCTAGAGGAGGCAAAACTACATAGCATAGATTTAAAGTGAGAGGGCAAAATTTTAAAGGTGTTTTTCACACACAGTTGGTATTTATGTAGAACATGCTGCCAGAGGAAATGGTACAGACTAGTATAATGCCTGGCCTTATCTCAAATAATAATGAGGCAGCCTACAGAAAAGAAGTCATCACCCTGACACAGTGGTGTCAAGAAAACAACCTCTCCCTCAATGTCACAAAAACAAAGGAGCTGGTTGTGGACTACAGGAGGAATGGAGACAGATGAACCCCTATTGACATACTATTGTACATACTATTTATTACAAATTACTATAAATTGCACATTGCACATTTAGACAGAGACAAAGATTTTTACTCCTCATGTATGTGAAGGATGTAAGAAATAAAAATTCAATTCAATTATAGGGTAGTTGGACAGGCATATGGATAGAAGAGTTTCAGAGGGATATAGGCTAAATGCAGGCAAATGGGTCTAGTTTAGTTAGGCACCTTGGTTGACATGGAGGATTGGTCTGATGGGCCTATTTCTGTCCTGTAGAACTCATTGACTATGACCCTGAAACATCTGGTAGGTAAAACACACTTACTCATTTAATTTATTGAGGTAAGTGCGGAATAGGCCCTTATAGCCCTTGAAGCCACAATGCCCAGCCTCCCCCAATTTAATTGAAGTCTAATCACAGGACAATTTACAATGAACAATTAACCTACCAACTGGTACTTGTTTGGACTGTGGGTGAGGAGGCCCACATGGTCAAGGGGAGAACTGGTAGAGGTGGAAATGAATCTGCATTGCCGGAGCTGTAAAGGGTTGTGTTAACCTCTATGCTAATTCAGTTTTGGGATATGAACTGTATTGTCAAGAATAGCTGAGCCACACAACCTTAGTTGCTGCGGCTGAGAGGCTTACTGAGAATTTAAAAATCTATATTCGTGTATAGTGGATTTGGAATTTGCTTCCACATGGACTGTTGAGATGAATAGTTCAGAATCATTTATTGAGAAGCTAGGAGAGGAAAAAATAATCTCTTGTTAATAGAAGAAAGTGATTGAAAGAAACCTCATTCAAACAGTGCAGACAGAACATCACAATAGGAATGATGGCACCATGAAGCTGTTGAAATCAGGTGCTATAATATGTGAATTTCATTTAGTGCTAGTTCCAATGTGCCAATTATGTCTTTATCTCGTAACTATGAATATATAGAGCTATAATTTAGATATTGAAAGTATACACGAGAAATTCAGTTGTATTCATGTCCAGAGTATCTAGATAATTCTGCAACAGTTGAATCACTGATATACATAATCCACTTGGGCATCTATTTCTGTGAGGATATTGTAAGTCTGCTTTGGTTGCAATTGATCTTAGCTCAGTTCTGTCTGGGTCTTCTTGTTTAGGTTAAGCTAGTACATTACACTGACTTTTCAGCACCAGCACGGAGCCTATTGCTGTGGTTATGTGGCTGCAATAGATGTTTTTTTTAATGAAATTTGTTCTTTTGAGTTTAGGGAGGAGGGAGACTTAATTACCTAACCAATTGCATGGAAAGCATTGTCATTGATATGCATAATGTTTGCATTATCTTATGTTTTGTGGTTTTAATTTGTTGTGATCAATAGTTTTGACGTTGCTGGTACTTTGCACAGTTCTCAGAAATTGTCTCCTGAGAAGATGCTACTATTTTTCTCCCCCCAATTGTTAAAAGATATCTAATGGTGGGGGGAGGGTTAACATTGATTGTTATGATGGTTAAGGGTGAGAACCTAAGTACAAAAAAAAGGAGACATTAAACTTTATGGCCCTTTGAGTCTGCTCTGCCCTTTATCAAGATTATTCAGATTTATTTATCATGTACATTTGAAACATACAGCGAAAGGTATTGTTTGTGTTAGCTACTAACACACTGAAGGGTATGCTGAGGGCAGCCTGCAAGTATCATACATATTTCGGCTCCAATATGGTATATCTACCATGCTCAACTGAACTACACAAAACACAACAAACTAAAACAGAATATACCAAATGGCAAAACAACGACTGCAAAACAAGTCTCGTTCATTCTTCCCACCAACACACGTACATAGTCCTCTAACCCCAGGATGGCCCATTGACAATGATTTACAAAATCAACAGAAGGAATAGCAGGTAAGTGCTGGAATATCTGGATATCTGTGGAGGAAGGTGATTATCTGGATTGGACAATTTATCTTGGAATAATCTATAGAGGTATTAAACATCTTTTTTGAGGGTGTTTAGAAGGATACTATTTTTTTTCCTAACGTTTTAACTTCATCTATGCTTACTTGCTTCTGGTATAGAATTTTGACATTATGCCAATGCATGTATGGGTTTGTAAGTCTGGCTGAATTGCAAGAAACTGCGATGGCCATACATTAAAAAGATGTACTGTAGATGAAACTGTTTTTGTAATATCAGTTCTGTTTGACATTCTCATTTAGCACACAATGGTTGGAGATTTACAAATTCCAATTTCTGCCATGACCTTGCACCCAAGTTTCAGAATTTAAGCATCTGAGTGCAGTTTAAAAGATAGGATCATAAAAGTAGAATCATAAAAATGTACAGCACAGAAAGAGGGTCTTCAGATCATCAATTTTTTTTTGCCTCCTCACTGGCAGATCTATTCCATTAGGGCTATTTCCCTACTCTTACCATAATAGCATTTTAAATCCATCCTTTTACTAGTGAATCTTCTACTATCACTGGCATCATGTTCCAATTACGACTTATAGAATTAACAATAAAATATGTCAGTGTTTTGCCACAGGTCTTTTAGCTGATCCTTTTAAATCTGTCTTTCTTGGTTAATGACCCCTCTGTCACAAGAAGCCATCCCTCCTTTTACTCGTACCACAAGTACACAAGATGTCGACCTCCTCTATTATGTCTCCTGGTCTTTACTGTTTGAAGGAGATCCAACTTCTCTAGTCTCTCTCATAACTGGTGACATTTATCAAGACTTAGATTCAATTTGTTAAATCCCTTTGGCCCCCTCTAAAATTTGCTGAATTCTGTCCAGAATGAAACTCAATGAAAATCATACCATCTATACTTAATAATTTTACATGTGATGAGGACAGCTTTTGACCCATTCTGGAAGTCCAAATAACCCCATGAAGTATCAAATCAAAAGCTAGGAAGCTGTTAGCATTTATTTCTAGAGGGATAGAATTGATAAAATAAATAAGCATTTAGTTGTAGCACCCTTGATAATGCCACCCAGTGGTAAAGTGGTATCTGCAGTGGACCTCGAGGCAAGTGGTCCGGGTTTCAAATCCGGCTGGTTCCTTGCATACTTTCCATCTGTGCTGGGTTTAGCATTGTAAAATGAATCTCGTAAAAAAACAGACAAATGCTAAAGGAATGGCAAGGTTACCTGCCGATGCCCCACAAGGCACGAAGAGGAATTCTATCTATCTCTCTACCCTTGCTGATACTGGCAATTCTATAATAAAGAGGCCATAAGGCACTAGAGAATACGCAACAAAAAAATCTTAGGTATTATACCATTAAGATGGTAGAATTTAAATAAGCTAGGTTTTTAAAAAATCTTTGAAAAGTAAAAGGCTGGTTTAAATTTTGAAGCATTGCTGATCGAAATGCAGGGATTCTATAAGTGGGAAAGAACAAAATCATAAATTATTAATATTGTCACTTAGGAAAAAAAGTCATTGAGAATAAATTTCTTACTTGGTGAGTGATGCGAAAATACAACCTCCTGTTGTGGAGTAGTTGAAACAAATAGTAAAGATATATTTAAGAGGAATCTCGACAAACAAATAATTGTGGAATGAGCTTCCTGTAGAAGTAGTAGAGGCCAGTTCAGTTGTGTCATTTAAGGTAAAATTGGATAGGTATATGGACAGGAAAGGAGTGGAGGGTTATGGGCTGAGTGCGGGTAGGTGGGACTAGGTGAGATTAAGAGTTCGGCACGGACTAGGAGGGCTGGAATGGCCTGTTTCCGTGCTGTGATTGTTATATGGTTATATGGTTAATAAGGAACATGGAAATAGAGGGTAGTGTGAAAGAATTAAATGAGGAATGATAGAAGGTTCAAGAAATTTTACCAGGAATTGGCTTGGTTGAGTGGCCAGCATCATATGTTTGTGTAATTCTCTGCAAATTATATTTTTAAAATAGTAAGTGTTAGGGACTTGAAAATGTATTTTCAGCAATCAATTTACACTGGAAATTAACAAAAATTTTGTGCCCATTTTAGTCCACTAGATGGTGATGCAGCTTGTTTCATGTGGTAGTAAAGCTCTGTGAGTATAATAGAAGTTTGGGTTGTGTAGGAATTTAAGTTATTCTGTTTCTGGAGGCAAATTAAACAGAAACGTAAATGACCAGTTCCAAGAGCAGGGCCTAAGCTCTGTGCAGTTAACTGAAAAGAATTAAAGATGCTATCAGACTTAAGGAATAGGCACATAATTATTCAAAGACAGGTTGATTCAAGATAGTTCGTCATTTTCAGTATACAAGTGTAAAGGAGGATGAAATAATTGTTACTTTGGATCCAATGTAGCGCACAAATAAAAATACAATAAGAAAAAGAATACAATAATAATAATAGTAATTAATAAAAGCACAATAAATATAAATATATAATATAGCTTGTATACATTGATCGTATGTCCATAAAGTGACACTAGGCAGTGTCAGTACGAAAGGTGACTCTGACAGGAAATGATAAAGTAGTGGTGGTTGGTGTATGGTGGGTTGAATTTGTGGATGGAGGGGTTGATCAGTCTTACTGTTTGGGGTAAGTAACTGTTTTTGGGTCTGGTGGTTCTTGTGTGGATGCTATGTAGCCTTCTCTCTGATGGGAGAGGGACACACAATCCATGATAAGGATGGGTAGGATGCTTCATGATGTTACAGGCCTTTACTGGCACCTTTCTGTATATATGTGCTTGATGATGAGGAGGCTGGTGCCAGTGATGTGTTGGGCAGTTTTGAGTACCTGTTGTAGAGCCTTTTTGTCTGCCACAGTGCAGTTTCCATACCATGCAGTAATGCATCTTGTCAGAATGATGTGAATTTAGATGTCCAGCTCTGTTCAGCCTCCTCAGAAAGTAGAGGCACTGGTGAGCTTTCCTAATTGTATAGAATGTGTTCTGGGACCATGAGAGGTTGTGCAAGATTTGCACTCCCAGGAGTTTGAAACTCCTCGCAGATTACACTGATGTGCTGCCAATGTAAAGGGTGTTGTTGTGAGTGGTGTACGTTCGTCTGAAGTTGTTACCTACCTCTTGTTGACATTGAGGAAGAGGTTATTTGTTTGGCACCAGCCTTTAAACACTTCCACCTGCTCTCTCTAGGTTCCCCACCACTGTCATAACATCAGTGAACTTGACAATGTGATTAGCCATGTAGTTGTGTGCGAGCAGAGTACACAGCAATGGGCTCAGCACACAGGCCTGGAAGGTGGACACCCATTTTGAGGATGATGGGGAGGGAGGAGCAGTTCTACATCCTGACTACCTGAGGTCTGTTGGTTAGGAAGTCCAACACCCAGTTGCACAGTGGTGCGTTTAGGCTAAAGAGTAAAAAATTAAAGATGAATCAGACTGGAGGAAAAGGCACATAATTGTGCAAAGACTGTTGGAAAGTCAGAAGATTAAATGGAGTAGAAAAAATTAATAAAGAGGGAAAAATAATGCGTGAATAAAAGCTAGGTAGAAATACAAAAACAGATCTGGAGTTTCTACAGGTAATTACTCTCCACAGTACATCTGTAGAAGTTTTTGAGGGTTTTAGTTGACAAATCAAATCTCCTCAAGCTCCTAATGAAAAATGGCTACTGTCTTGCTGCCTTTATAGCTGCATTGATATGTTGAGACCAGGTTAGGTTCTCAGCCAGGAACTTGAAATTACTCACCTTCTCCACTTCTGATCCCTCTGTGAGGATTGATTTGTGTTCACTTGTCCTAACCTTTCTGAAGTCCACAATCAGATCTTTGGTCGAAATGAAGTTGAGTGCCACACCTTCCCCAATGCCTCTCCCTGGTAGCTGCAAACGGGCAGCACCACAGCTTGAGGCCTAGTCCTTGCACATACAAGGCAGCAAGCACATACAGGATATCAGTAAAATACGACCATGCTATATATATGTATATATCGTCCAGACCCTGAGTCCATTGTTCTGCTGAGTGAACATTGGCAGGTGGTGGGGGGCAGCACCAACCAGAATTGATGCCACCTTCCTCCCGGTGGAGCACACAGGGTTTGATGTGTCTCTCACAGCGGCTGTAAACAGGTAATGCCCCCATTGGAGGCCCTGAATCCAAATGAATACCACTGAAATCTGCAGTCGACCACAATACAGCTTGTCTTCTGCCAAGCGAACTCTCGGGGGGCAGCACCAACTCCAGCCTGGTTGCCATGCCACACTGCCCCGTTGGAGGGTGCCGGCTATGACGCCCTCTCCTGTAGTTGTAGACAGGCGACACTGTGGCTTTAGGCCTATTCCTCACTGTGACTGAGGCCACACATTTTCCCTGCCATCCGCCAATAAATTAGTAAAGTGAACTTGCGGCATTCCGCATTAACAATGTTCAAAAGTGTCTTTCAGTCAAAAGAAAGGCGACCAAGATAGTCAATCACCATTAGTCTGTAAGCCTCCTTTGACCCAGGCAGCAGCACCATGTGCAGCTCCTTCATTTTCTCCACCAGTGAGCAACTCACTGATGGATAGACTTGCAGTGCTTAAAGTTCTTAATATTCAGCAGGATCTTGCGATCATTATAATACGACAGTAGCACCTTTTGTTGACCCTGTAGAAGCTGCTAAGACGAAATGCACCACCATCTTACCAGAAGATGGTTGTGATAGCAGGTGATTTTAATTTCCCATATATTGACTGAGACTTCCCTACTATAAAAGGGCTGGATGGGAAAGAGTTTGTCATATGTGTTCAGAAATGTTTCCTTAATCAGTACATAAAAACTCCAACTAGACGGAGTGCTACACTAGATCTCATATTAGGGAATGAGACAGGGCAGGTGACAGAGTTTATGTAGGGAACATTTTGCATCTTGTGATCATAATGCTTTTAGTTTCAAGGTGATTAAGGAAAAAGATGGGTCTAGTCTTCGGGTTGAGATTTTTAATTGGAGAAAGGCTAATTTTGATGGTCTCAGAAAGGATCTGATATGTGTGGATTGGGGCAGGTTGTTTCCTGGTAGGTTAGAGACCTTTGAGAGTACAGAGTTTGCACGTTGCTGTCAGAATAAAAGGTAAGGATAGATAATGGGTTCAGGGAACTTTGGTTTTCAAGAGATATTGAGGCCCTGGGTAAAAAAAAAATGGCACATAGCAGGTCTAGGCAGATGGGAACAGATGAGGTACCTGAGGAATATAAGAAATGCAAGAGAGTACTTAAGAAGGAAATCAGGAAGGCTAAAATAAGACATGAGGTTGCAGACAAGATGAAGAAAAATACTAAGGGCTTATACAGATATACAGATATTATATAGGTATTAGTATTGATGTAGTAAAATGGATTCAACAGTGGCTGGATGGGAGATGCCAGATAGTAGTGGTGGATAACTGTTTGTCAGGTTGGAGGCCAGTGACTAGTGGTGTGCCTCAGGGATCTGTACTGGGTCCAGTGTTGTTTGTCATATACATTAATGATCTGGATGATGGGGTGGTAAATTGGATTAGTAAGTATGCAGATAATACTAAGGTAGGTGGCGTTGTGGATAATGAAGTAGGTTTTCAAAGTTTGCAGAGAGATTTAGGCCAGTTAGAAGAGTGGGCTGAACGATGGCAGATGGAGTTTAGATAGATAGATAGATACTTTATTCATCCCCATGGGGAAATTCAACTTTTTTCCAATGACCCATACACTTGTTGTAGCAAAACTAATTACATACAATACTTAACTCAGTAAGAAAATATGATATGCATCTAAATCACTATCTCAAAAAGCATTAATAATAGCTTTTAAAAAGTTCTTAAGTCCTGGCGGTAGAATTGTAAAGCCTAATGGCATTGGGGAGTATTGACTTCTTCATCCTGTCTGAGGAGCATTGCATCGATAGTAACCTGTTGCTGAAACTGCTTCTCTGTCTCTGGATGGTGCTATGTAGAGGATGTTCAGAGTTTTCCATAATTGACCGTAGCCTACTCAGCGCCCTTCGCTCAGCTACCGATGTTAAACTCTCCAGTACTTTGCCCACGACAGAGCCCGCCTTCCTTACCAGCTTATTAAGACGTGAGGCATCCCTCTTCTTAATGCTTCCTCCCCAACACGCCACCACAAAGAAGAGGGCGCTCTCCACAACTGACCTATAGAACATCTTCAGCATCTCACTACAGACATTGAATGACGCCAACCTTCTAAGGAAGTACAGTCGACTCTGTGCCTTCCTGCACAAGGCATCTGTGTTGTCAGTCCAGTCTAGCTTCTCGTCTAACTGTACTCCCAGATACTTGTAGGTCTTAACCTGCTCCACACATTCTCCATTAATGATCACTGGCTCCATATGAGGCCCAGATCTCCTAAAGTCCACCACCATCTCCTTGGTCTTGGTGATATTGAGACGCAGGTAGTTTGAGTTGCACCATATCACAAAGTCCTGTATCAGTTTCCTATACTCCTCCTCCTGTCCATTCCTGACACACCCCACTATGGACGTGTCATCAGCGAACTTCTGCACATGGCAGGACTCCGAGTTATATTGGAAGTCTGATGTGTACAGGGTGAACAGGACCGGAGAGAGTACGGTTCCCTGCGGCGCTCCTGTGCTGCTGACCACTGTGTCAGACCTACAGTCTCCCATCCGCTGTAAGTTAATGCTGATAAGTGTGAGGTGCTACATTTTGGTAGGAATAATCCAAATAGGACATACATGGTAAATGGTAGGGCATTGAAGAATGTAGTAGAACAGAGTGATCTAGGAATAATGGTGCATAGTTCCCTGAAGGTGGAATCTCATGTGGATAGGGTGGTGAAGAAAGCTTTTGGTATGCTGGCCTTTATAAATCAGAGCATTGAGTACAGGAGTTGGGATGTTATGTTAAAATTGTACAAGGCATTGGTAAGGCCGAATTTGGAGTATTGTGTACAGTTCTGGTTACTGAATTATAGGAAAAATGTTAACAGAATAGAGAGAGTACAGAGAAAATTTACTAGAATGTTACCTGGGTTTCAGCACCTAAGCTACAGGGAAAGATTGAACAAGTTAGGTCTTTATTCTTTAGAGCGTAGAAGGTTGAGGGGGGACTTGATAGAGGTATTTAAAATTATGAGGGGGATAGATAGAGTTGACGTGGATAGGCTTTTTCCATTGAGAGTAGGGAGGATTCAAACAAGAGGACATGAGTTGAGAGTTAGGGGGCAAAAGTTTAAGGGTAACACGAGGGGGAATTTCTTTACTCAGAGAGTGGTAGCTGTGTGGAACGAGCTTCCAGTAGAAGTGGTAGAGGCAGGTTCGGTATTGTCATTTAAAGTAAAATTGGATAGGTATATGGACAGGAAAGGAGTGGAGGGTTATGGGCTGAGTGCGGGTTGGTGGGACTAGGTGAGAGTAAGCATTTGGCACGGACTTGTTATATGGTTATATTGTTATATGGTTATATATTAAGAGCAAAAGGACAGCAAAGGACAAGATTGGTCCTCTGGAAGATCAGGATAGTAATCTATGAGTGGAGCTGAAAGAAATGGGGGAAATCTTAAATGGATTTTTAAAGGGATCTTAAAGGGATACTCAGCATGGCTTTGTACATGTCAAACCAATCTTAGAGTTTATCAAAGAAATTACCAAGAAGGTTGATGAAGGCAAGGCAGTGGATGTTGTCTACATGGACTTTAGCAAGGATTTTGATAAGGTCCTACATGGGAGGTTAGTTAAGATTAAGTTACATGGCATTTAATATGCGGTAGTAAATTGGGTTAGACGTTGGCTTCATGGTAGAAATCAGAGATTGTAGATGATTGCCATTCTGACTGGAGGCCTGTGACTAGTGTGCCATAGGGATTGGTGCTATGTCTGTTGTTTGTCATAGTACCAACAATATGGTAAACTGGATCAGCAAATTTCAGTAAATTTGAAGATGTCACCAAGATTGGGTTGGAACCTGGACCAGATGGAATTTAATGCAGACGGGTGTGAGGTGTTGCACTTTGGGAGGACCGACCAGGATAGGGCTCAGAGAAGTGTGGTAGAACAGAGGGATCTGGGAATACAGATTTATAATTCCTTGAAAGTGGCGTCACAGGTAGATAGGGTCATAAAGATAGGGTACATTGGCCTTCATAAATCAATGTATTGAGTATAGGAGTTGGGATGTTATGTTAACGTTCTATAAGATGCTGGTGAGACTTAATTTGGAGTATTCTATGCAGTTTTTGGTCTTCTGCTTATAGGAACATGTAAATAAGATTGAAAGAGTGTAGAGATGTTGCTGGGACTTGCCCTAGAAAGTAGTAGTTTGAGGAGAGACTTGATAGATGTATACAAAATTATGAGGGGTATAGATAGGGTAAATGCAAGCAGGCCTCTCACACTCAGTTTGGGTGAGACTACAAATAAAGGTCATGGGTTAAGGGTGCAAATTGAAATTTTTAAGGATAACCTGAGGGGGAACATCTTCATTCAGAGTGGTGAGAGTGTGGAATGAGCTGCCAGCACAAGTGATTGATGCGGGATTTTATTTTAACACTTAAAAGAAATTTGGATGAGGGGGTATGGAGGGCTGTGGAGCTGGTTCAAGTCATTGTGACTAGGCAGATTAACGGTTCAACATGGAGTAGCTGGGCTGAAGGGCCTGTTTCTGTGCTATAGTGTTCTATGATTCTAAAAACAGAGGACATTATCTTAACGTTAAGGGATTGCATTGGAACTTGGACTCTAGTGCATGTTTGCATGCAAATGTAGTTACTAATTAAGAATACCTCCAGATTCGTATAAATTATTGATAGTGGAAGTTATGCTTCAGTTATACAAGGAATTCGCACAACTACATTTATGTACTGCGGTGGTCCCTTTACTTACGGAAGGTTGGTAATGCATTTTAAGCAGTTTAGACAAGGATTACTGGATTAGTATCTGGAATCAAAGTGTGGTTACATGAAGAGATGTTGCATAATCTAGGTTATATTTGCTGGAATATAGAAGAGTAAGTACTTTCATGGGGTAGGTATGGAGAGGATGTGCCACCCTATTGGAGAATTTACAATTATGTGTCATCGGTTAAAAATAATGCATAACTAATTTAAGTCACTGCTGAACCACAATATTTAATTTCATAGGATTTAAAATTTTTGGAACTTGATTTTCACTATTTTTAAGATAGAGCTAGAGAGATTCTTACTTTAAAAAATTATGTAAAAAGTTGCCAAATTTAGGTATGAAAACGGAATTAAATCAGCCATGATCTTATTAAATGGTGAAGGATCTTCAAAGGTCAGAATTGCCTATTTCTCTTAAATCGTATCTCAGTTAATTTATGTGCAGTCGTAATTTGCTTATGATGGAGATGTTTGTTCTTGCTGCCCTAACACTCCCTTAGTCTTGCAAAAATCTCTTTGTTAGTTGCTATACTACAGTAAAAACAAACATGATTTCTATTGGGCTTCGCAAAAAAGCGAAAATCTGCAGATGCTGGAAATCCAAGCAACACACAAAATACTGAAGAAATCAGCAGGCCAGGTAGCATCTATGGAAAAGAGTAAACTGTTGATTTGTTTACATTGACTGTTTATCTTTTTCATAGATGCTGCCTGGCCTGCTGAGTTCTTGTAGCATTTTGTGTAATTCCAGTGGGCTTAATCTTTTACTTTCAAAAATAATATTAAGCCATACAGGATCCAAGTGTTGGCAAACAAGGTCCAAAATTAGTTTGGTGTCAGGGTGGAGCGGATAGTGGTTGAGCAGTATTTTTCTGACTGGTAGGGGCTTTTGGGTGCAAGTTCGTTGTGCCTTGAAAATGGTGATGGGGTAAATAGCCTGTTGAAGAAAACATGTGGCATGTTTCTGTGCCTAGGTCGAGGTACTGAGTATAAGAACATAGAACATTAACATCTACAGCACATTACAGGCCCTTTGGCCCACAATATTGTGCCGACCACATATCCTACTCTAGAATCTGACTAGAGTTTCGCTACTGCATAGACCCATTTTTCTAAGCTCCATGTACCTATCTGAGAGTCTCTTAAAAGACCCTATTGTCTTGAATTGGGAGTTGAGATGTCAAGTACAGTTGTACAAAGCATTGGTCAGACTGTACTTGGAGTATTGAATCAGAATTAGGTTTAATATCACTGGCATATGTTGTGAAATGTGTTGTTATCTGGCAACAGTATTATATATAATACTGTTATAACATTATTATAATAAAACAAAATTTCATAAGTATATAAGGTTGAATAAATAGTGCAAAAAGAGAAATAAAAGTAGTGAGGTGGTGTTCATGGGTTCAATGTCCATTCAGAACTCTGATGGCAGAGGAAAAGAAGCTGTTCCTGAATCGTTAAGTGTGAGCCTTCATGCTCCTGTACCTTTTTTCTGATGGTAGCAATGAGGACATATTCTGGGTGATGGGGGTCCTTATTGATAGATGTTGCCTTTTTTGTGACATTGCTCATTGAAGATATCCTTGGGAGGCTCGTGTCCATGATGGAGCTGACTATGTTTACAACTTTCTGCAGCTTACTTCGATTCTGTGCAGTGAATCCCTCCCACCTTCCCCACCAACCCATATTGGATGGTGATGCAGCCAGTTAGAATACTCTCCATGATGCATCTATAGAAATTTGCGAGTGTCCTTGGTGACATACCAAATCTCCTCAAACAAATGAAATGCAGTTGTGCCTTCTTTATAGCTGCATCGATATGTTGGACCCAGGACAGATCCTCAGATGTTGACACCTAAGAACTTGAAACTGCTCACTCTTTCTATTTCTGATACCTCGAAGAGGACTTGCATTATTCCCTTGACTTCTCTTTCTTAAGGTCCACAATCAATTCTTTGGTCTTATTAACACTGAGTGCATTGTTTTTGTAACACTACTCAAATAGCTGACACATCTCACTCCTGCATGCCTTCTTGCTACCATCTGAAATTCTGCCAAGAATAGTTGCACTGTCAGCAAATTTATAGATGGCATTTCAGTTGTGCCTAGCCGCATAGTCATGGGTAGAGAGAGTAGAGCAGTGGTCTAAGAACACATCCTTGAGGTGCACCAGTGTTGATTATCAGGGAGGAGGAGATGTTATTTCTGATTTACACAGACTGTGGTCTTTCAGTGAGGAAGTTTAAGGATCCAGTTGCAGAGGGAGGTACAGAGGCCCAAGTTTTAGAGCTTTTTGATCAGATCTGTAGGAATGATTGTGTTAAATGCTGAGCTGCAGTCCATAAACAGCAGACTGACATAAATATTAGTATTGTCCAGGCAATCCAAGACCGCATTGAGATCGCATACACTGTAGAACTATTGTGGTGATAGGAAAATTGCAGTGGGTCTGGGTCCTTGCTGTGGCAGGAGTTGATTCTAGTCATAACTATCCTCTCAAAGCATTTCTTCACTGTAGATGTGAGTGCTATTGCATGAGAGTTGTTACGCCAGCTCACCCTGCTCTTCCTGGGCACTGGTATGATTGTTGCCCTTTTGAAGCGGAGGAGGGGACTTCCAACTGTAGCAATGAGAGATTGAAAATGTCTTTAAACACATCTGCTAGTACAGTCGGCCCTCCTTATCCATGGGGGATTGGTTCCAGGGTCCCCCGCGGATACCAAAAAACACGGATGCTCAAGTCCCTTATATAAAATGGTGTAGTATTTGCATATAACCTACGCACATCCTCCTGTATACTTTAATTAATTCATCTCTAGATTACTTATAATACATATTACAATGTAAATGCTATGTAAATAGTTGCTATGCTGTATTATTTAGGAAATAATGACAAGAAAAAAAAGTCTGTACATGTTCAGTACAGATAGAACTATCGTAGCTCTTCTGGGAACGCTGATGCTGCCTTGGCATCAGGTGATCCTGACTCTCCCATGATCTTTAAGCTCTTGAGACTGTAGTGCTTTACAGAGCTAGCCAGCCATCCCTTACTAGCTTTAAACTCCTTCCTCTCGCTCACAACACAAGTAGCAAATGAGATGAGAGGCGAACAATGCTCAAACAACGAGTAATACTTTTAATCAGTTCTAGATTACAGTACTTATAATACCTAATACAATGGAAATGCTATGTAAGTAGTTGTTACACTGTCTTGTTTAGGGAATAAGGACGCTTTGGAGGAGGCTCAATAAAGTCAGGATCTGTGGAGGTTGAGGGCTAAGGACCACTTTGGGAAGTGACATGCCACTTTTCAAAAGATCTAAGATTTCTACTTTCTTGGCAAGGGATAGCGCTTTATGCTCCCTCTTAGCCTTTGAGGAATTGCTTAGACCACTTAATTGCTTTTTAGGAGCAATTTTTTTCACAGAAACAAAGTAGCGACCGAACGAGATGAGAGGCGAACAAAGCTCAAACAATGAATGCTGGAGAGAGGACTTCTGGGTTTTCCCGATTCGCGGTTGGTTGAATCCGCGCATGCGGAACCAGTGGATAAGGAGGGCCGACTGTATACCATTCTTTTGCCATACTACAGGAAGGATATGGTGCTATTAGAAAGAGTACAGTGGTGATTCAGAACTTTTTGATTTAGAAGTGAGTGTTGACACTGAGGCACAGCTAATTAAGCAAAGCCATTGGATTCAACTGGCTATTGTGACTAGAGGTGATCAAGATAAAGTGCATTTCAAATAATTACATTGGCAGGTTGCACTCAGGATGTTTTGTAAACTTGGTGCTTCAATAACTACTTTGTCTCTATTTTTATAGTTTTTCTTAAATTGGAGGTCAGTCTTTCTGTGCTTTATGGATAGCATAAGACTAACTCAGCATACTTATGAATAAGTTATTTGCCAAAACTATTCTTACCAAAAGGGATTGTGAGACAAATCCAAGTACAGATTAATGAATTTTGATTATCAGTTGCGGATTCAGGACCAGGTAAATTAGTTTTGTCTTATCAATACATTTCAAGTCAAGAAATAAACAGAAAATTTTCTCCAGCTGAATTTTGAAAAAACTGAAGCCATCCACCACAGTCTCCATTCTATCTCCTAACAATGAAATTGTTCTATTTGAATACATTGTATCCTGTTTCACTCTATGATGTTCGGACCAGAAATCCACTGCAACATCTCACCTTTTGTTTGATAATGTTGCAGTGAAGCAGTGAGGGATATAGACATAGAACAGTACAGCATAGGACCAGGTTCCTTGGCCTATGACATTTTGCCAAACGAATCAAGTTAATAACAACTAAACCATTCTGCCAGCATGTGGTCCATATCCCTCCATTCACTGTATATTCACATGTCTATCTAGGAGTCTCTAAAACACCTCTACCAACACTCCTGGCAGTGCATGTTGCAAACTTTTAGAATCAATACAAATGCTGCAATTTCACAAACATGAGAAAGTCTGTAGAAGCTCCAATTCCAGGTAACTTCGCTATCTGGCCATTACTGCTGACAGATATTCGTCTGTGATACTGACTCAGGTTTTCTCTTTCAATTCTTGGGACTATTCTAGAGTTCTGCATTTCACATCTTTTATGTTCCCTTGTTAATGAATAAACAGTCAACATTTCAGGCTGAGAACCCTTCATCAGGACTGAAAAGGAAAGTGAAAGGAAGTCTTTCCTCTTGCTTTCCGGTTCTAATGAAGGGTCTCGGCCTGAAACATCAACTGTTTATACATTTCTGTAGATGCTGTCTTACCTGTCGAGTCCCTCCAGCATTTTGTATGTGTTGCTCTGGATTTCCAGCATCTGCGGGATCTCTTGTGTTTATGTTCCCTTGTTTGCACTTTGCTCTCTAACTGCCCTCATTTCACAGCTTTTGTTCAATTTACCTCTTGCTAATTTGCCCCATTACCGACTGACAGGTAACCTCTACAATTTCTTCCCTACAGCGACTCCTAGGCCACGTCCACACTAGACCGGATAATTTTGAAAACGCCGGTTTTGCATAAAAACGATAGGTGTCCACACTATGCGTTTTAAAAAATATCTCTATCCACATTGAAACTGAGATTTCGGCGAATCTCCTCCTCCTGCGCATGCGCAGGACACATCTACCAAAAACAAGCGACATGTTTGGTGTCAAATCTCGCCGTAAAAGTGCGCGTTTGTGTAGTTACAGACTAGAAAATCTTAAAACGACGGACAGCTGTTGACTTTCATGCAGGAGAACTTAAAAGTAAAAAAAAAACAAATACTGGAGTGTACAGAGGCAATCAACAGGAAGTTCACAGACAAATTGACCCGGTTGACGACGAACATTGAAAAACTGACTAAACTCTCTTGCATTAATAAAGCACCTTGTTAAATGTATAAAACATGTCTGCATCAGTGTTATCTTGTATTTCCATACAATGTTACATTAGGCTGTTACATATCTATTGTCAGAGAAGTACTTGCATAAATAGGTAAACCACCTTCATTACGAGCAAGGACAGAAAGCAGGGCAAAGTGAGTATGCTTATTTATTCAGTAAGTTATGGGTCAAAGTATTTGGTGAGTACATTTCTAACTCTTCTGGCGTAGATTTTGTTGCTGTCTGTTCTGAAATTGTTAGGTTGCATTCAAGAAAACAATGAAATAGTGCGCTGCCGTCTGACAGTGTTTTCAGATTTCTCCGGTTACACCGTCCACACTGATCCAGCCAATCCGGCGTTTTCAAAAATACCCACTTTGAAGAGCGTTTCTGAAAAGCTCCGGTTTCGGGGATGAAAACGCCATTTTAGTGTGGATGAAGGGTAAAAACGAAGAGAAAAAGCTTCGGTTACAGATTTATCCGGTGTAGTGTGGACGTAGCCTTAGTCTCAACCTATCTGATATTTTCTTTGTTCCATTCATTCATCTTCTCAGCAACCAAAAACTACCTGTTTCTGTCTTTCCCTATTCTGACAGTTTTGCTTCTTGCTGCCTATATAAGTGCAAATTGATGCTGGTTTACAGATGTAGACATCTAATAAGGTTTTAATGTAATTTCATATAACAAGGCTGATAGTATACTTGCAATATTTTGCAGTGAATGCAGTGCAGGTTAATATTGAGTGCATGTAACTGACTGATGCTGCAGTTTGATATATTTCAACTGGTCTAAAAATTGTAGGAAAAATAACAGCGGATGAATTTTAATGTTATAATCTTGGCATGATGCAGCAGATGTCAAGGGATTCTTTATGTATCCTTAAAACAAATAATAAATTAAATTTCAGTTTAGTGGGTTCTCACCTGCTGAATCTACCAAATATACATTTGTTCAGAAGGTGGGAATTTTGCCATCATTCTTCAGATCTTTAGTCGACAACCTGACCTTGAGGGGACCACATGAAAATGTGTGCATTGGACAGAATACATATATTACATTATACTCTTTTTTGATAAATGAAAAATCACTACCAGTGAACAAATTGCCCCTCTGTTAGTATTGTTTTTTTCTTTTACTATGATGATTGAATACTTCCAAATTTATGAATGGTGTGATTTCAAATTTTTAAACTGTGACATTCTCCTTTCAAACTTATGGGTGATACTGATGTGAAATTCCTAATTTGAAAAGCGATTGGTCTCCTGAGCTGTTATCAGCCGGGAAAATGAATGAGAATACTCTTGTCACAAAACAGCCAAGCCTTGTTTTAGATGAATTAAGGGCAGTATTTTATCTACATCATAAATTCTTTATTAAGCTGGTGACCGAATTTGAACAAATCCAGGATTTCAACCTGCTGTCCTCTTGCCCTACCCTGTGTAAGACTGAAAATAAACACATTTTCCACCATATGAATGCCTTTGGGAGGCCCATAAGCAGAATATTGGAGTAGATGTTGCATTAACTTTAGTGTTCAGCAGTCCATGAGGACTAATTTGTAGGGAAGAAATTGGTGAACCCTTGGGAAGTAATAAACGTGCACTTAGATTTTAAAGTGTTATTGAAGACCAAAACCAAAAGTAGCAATGTGGAAATAGAATAGACCACTTGGTAGCTATAAGAAGTGCCTATATAGGATTTAATGCCAAACAGAAATGACAAATAAAAGAATACATTTTTGATATATGTAAGGAAGGTACTTTCTGATTATGTTTATTTCTTGCAGACATAATGCATTTTTGATGGTGTAATGTTAACTAGCTCCAGTGATGATCTTTGAAACTTAATTAGAACCTCCAGAACTTAATTAGTCCTTATGAAGGGTCTTGGCAGGAAATGTCAACTGTTTATTCATTCATCTCCACAGATGGTGCCTAACCTGCTGTGTTCCTCCAGGATTTTGTATGTGTTGCCTTGGATTTCCAGCATCTGCAGATTTATTTGAATTTGTAGAACCTCATTTCCCATGGTTATACAGTGATCATGCATATAACTTAAGTGATATTGTGCTAGTAAGAAGAGAAAAATATCTTATGACACTGCTTATGATTTAGCATATAGTAAATCAGGCTCTAAATAGAATTTCATTTCCCAATTTGCAAACTAAATGAATAAGTAGGTCCAAACTAACTGAAAGTTAGGAATTAAGAAACTTGCCCATGTTGAATATTTTGTTGATGTGCTATAGTGCACTTCTGTTCCTTTTGATTTTCTTATGGTATTGTCTGCAAACAACCGGTCTGCATTTGGGTCAGCATCAAAGGTTATTTTTAGAGTTTCCAATTGGAGAACATCTAATTCAGCAACAATATAACTCGAGGACCAAATGAAAGTAAGTGTGTGTGTGTGTGTTTCTGTGTGTACTGGTAACATTACATGTATTGCCATGTACATTTCTTCTATATATTGGAAAATGAATTGCTAAGCATTCAAATGATTATGACAATAACTCACTTTACAAGTCAACACCTCATTGATGCTCCTGCTGAAATTATTAAAAACAGATACAACATGGGAAGAGATGAGCTTTGTTGACTCTGTTAGCCTTCCATTACTTTAAATAAGAAACTACCTCCTTCCTGATGATGATGGAGTATTGGTAACCATATTACTGTGGCTGCTAACAACTGCCAAATGTCTGAACGTATAGTGTTAGAGCATAGAACCGTATAACACAGAATGGGCTTTTCAGCTCTCAATGTTGTGCCAACCTTTTTACCTACTCCAAGATCAATCTAACCCCTCTCTTCTATATAACCCTATATATTCCATCACTGCCTCTTATCTCATACCTCTATATTAAGTTGCCTCTCATTCTCATTTTGCTCCAAAGAGAAAAGCCCTTGTTTGCTTAACCTTTCATCATAAGACATGCTCTCTAATACTGGTGGCGTTCTAGTAAAGCTCCTTTGCACTCTCTAAACCATCCACATCCTTCCTATAATGAGGACCAGAACTGAACACAGTACTCCAAGTATTCAAACCAGAGTGTTATAGAGCTGAGATACTTACAGTAATTCTTTTAGATAGGCAGTTTAACTGTTAAAGCTTAGCAAAGGTTCTGATCCTATCTTTGTATGTGCCATGTTGTATGATGTGGGTGATTATGGTCTTTCCATGACCATGACTGTTCTTGGCAAAGTTTTCTACAGAAGTAGTTTGCCATTGCCTTCTGAGCAGTGTCTTTTACATGACACGTGACCCCAGATATTATCAATTCTCTTTGGTCTCAGTGATTGCATAATCAGGACTTGTGGTGTTCACCAGCTGCTCATATGCCCATCCACTACCGGCTCCCATAACTTCATGTGACCCTGGTCAGGGGTGGAGGGGCTAAGCAGGTGGTATACCTTGCCCAAAGATGACAGCAGGCTAGGGGAGGGAAGGAGCTCCTTACCCCTCCTTTTGTAGTGGCGTATCTCAACCTCACCACCTGAAGCTTCTAATAAACATTCTGAAAAACTTCGGTCTGTTTGGAGGTTAAACCTTTACATACTTATTTTGACTTCATAGTAGCACGAGTTCAGGCAAATGGATAATCGTGAAGTGGATTTTTTTGTTTCAGGTTAGAGACTATTGCCTCTTTGTGGAGTGTATTCATCACTTGAAACATAGCTTTTTTTTTGCAATCTATTAAGAAATAAATAGAAGAGAATATAAGGAGCTCTGTGATAGTTTATGCCCAGCATTGTTGGGTATTTTTCTTTTGTTCTTACATTGAAGTTTAACACTATAAAGAGGGCTCCTCTACTTCAGTGAGGCTTGATGTAAGTTAGGGGACCACTTTGTCAAGCACCTTTGCTTTGTCAGCAATAAGCAGAGTTTTTTTCTGGTGGCCAACAGTTTTAATTCCAGCCCCCATTCCCATTCCAACACGTTGGTCCATGGCCGCCTCTTCTGCCACGATGAGGCCACTCTCAGTTTGGGGGAGCATATTCCATCTGAGTAGCCTCCAACCTGATGTCATGAACATCAATTTCTCTAACTTCTGGAAATAGTTCCCCTGCTCTCTTTCCTCTTTGTCCATTCCAGATGAAGGTAGGGCACTGACATGTGTAGGACATTGGTTGACAGACAGGAAACAAAGAGTAGGGATTAATGGGTGCCTTTCAGAATGGCAGGCAGTGACTAGTGGGGTACCGCAAGGCTCGGTGCTGGGACTGCAGCTACATTTATACATTAATGATTTAGATGAAGGGATTAAAAGTAACATTAGCAAATTTGCAGATGACACAAAGCTGGGTGGCAGTGTGAAATGTGAGGAGGATGTTATGAGAATGCAGGGTGACTTGGACAGTTTGGGTGAGTGGGCAGATGCAGTTTAATGTGGATAAATGTGAGGTTATCCATTTTGGTGGCAAGAACAGGAAGGCAGATTACTATCTGGTGTCAATTTAGGAAAAGGGGAAGTACAACGAGATCTAGGTGTTCTTGTTCATCAGTCACTGAAAGTAAGCATGCACGTAGAGCAGGCATTGAAGAAAGCTAATGGCATATTGGCCTTCATAACAAGGGGAGTTGAGTATAGGAGTGAAGAGGTCCTTCTGCAGTTGTACAGGGCCCTGGTGAGACCACACCTGGAATATTGTGTGCAGTTTTGGTCTCCAAATTTGAGGAATGACATTCTTGCTATTGAGGGAGTGCAGTGTGATTCACGAGGTTAATTCCTGGGATGGCTGGTCTGTCACGTGTTGAAAGATTGGAGTGACTGGGCTTGTATACACTGGAATTTAGAAGGATGAGAGGGGATCTGATTGAAACATATAAGATTATTAAGGGATTGGGCACGCTAGAGGCAGGAAACATGTTCCCGATGTTGGGGGAGTCCAGAACCAGAGGACGCAGTTTAAGAATAAGGGGTAGGCCATTTAGAACGGAGTTGAGGAAAAACTTTTTCACCCAGAGAGTTGTGGATCTGTGGAATGCTCTGCCTCAGAAGGCAGTGGAGGCCAATTCTCTGGATTCTTTCAAGAAAGAGTTAGATAGAGCTCTTAAAGATAGTGGAGTCAAGGGATATGGGGAGAAGGCAGGAATGGGCTACTGATTGTGGATGATCAGCCATGATCACAGTGAATGGTGGTGCTGGCTTGAAGGGCCAAATGGCCTACTCCCACACCTATTTTCTATTCCCCACTCTAGCTCCCCTCATAACTTTTCTCCTCACCTGCCTATCACCTCACTCTGGGGCCCCTCCTCCTTTCTTCCATGACCCACTCAACACTTTTGTCATATCCTTTTTCAGCCTTCTAACTTTTCCACTCTGACTTCCCAGCTTCTCACTTCATTCCTCTTCACCCACCCACCTGGTTTCACCTATCATCTTCCAGCTTGTAACTCCTTCTCCTCCCTCCACCTTCATATTGTGGCTTTTTCCCTGTTCCTTTCGAGTCCTGATGAAAGGTCTTGGACCAAGTGGTAACCATTTATTCTTTTCCATAAATGCGGCCTAACTTGCCTCACAGGAGGATGAGAGGTGATCTGATAGAGGTGTATAAGATGATGAGAGGCATTGACCTTGTGAATAGTCAGAAGTTTTTACCCAGGGCTGAAATGGCTGGCACGAAAGGGTACAGTTTTAAGATACTTGGAAGTAAGTACAGAGGATTTATCAGGGGTAAGTTTTTTTTTCACAGAGAGCGGTGAGTGCAGGGAACGGGCTGCCAGCGACAGTGGTGGAGGTGGATATGATAGGGTCTTTTAAGAGACTCCTGGATAGGTACATGGAGCTTAGAAAAATAGAGGGCTATGGGTAACCCTAGGTAATTTTTAAGGTAAGGAAATGTTCGGCACAGCTTTGTGGGCTAAAGTGCCTGTATTGTTGTGCTGTAGGTTTTCTATGTTTCTAACCTGTTGAGTTCCTCTAGCATTTGTGTTTCTCTGGATTTCTAGTATCTGCAGAATCTCTTGTTTTTATGATCTGTCGTTGAATAGCAATGTGTAAATGCTTAATGTGAATTTTTCCTTTTTAATTTTAATGAAAGGGTTAACAGATTAACAAACTAAGTGAGAAAGTAACTTCAGATGATCGTGTTCAAAACTTACTATCCTAAATTTGGATTTCATTTTAGTTGAATAGAAGTAATTGGAATATTAACCATTCTATGGATTTTGTAAACCTGTACTGTATGGAATTATGGTGTTACTGTAGCTGATGTAAATTGCATTGGATCAACAGGATACTCAGATTTGAAATTCCTCTTGTACTGTGGTGAAATTTCTACTAGGAGTTATAAGAAATAATTTTCCTAATTTTTGAGCTCATAGTTGTGAAACTTTGCTATTTAATATTTTAAAATATTATCATAATTAGTTAAATAATATGAAATCATTTTGTATAATGCACCTTGAAAAATTGGATAGAGTATCATTTAATTTTGGCTGAAGAAATAAAACCACCTTGGGGGGGGGGGTCACACTTTATTAAAGCTACAATGTGGAAGGAATATAAGTCCCAATTCCTTTTCTATCCTATCCTATTTCAAAAGTTGCAGTTTGACTGAGCCTATTGCTATTTAGTACAGTGTAGATTGAGAACTATATGTGGGGTGCTTCTGTAGTGTTAACTGCTATCAATAGAGCAGGTAAGGAACCTTTACATATTTTAGTGTGAAAGTTATCAGGATTACATATCTAGTAATAACATACAGAGCCAGCCTTGTAAGTTAGTATTTTAGTGAAGATATTTCCTCTATTCAAATAGATATATGATGAACTTTTGGAAAAATAATACCATGTTTGCTATATCTGAAATGCTGTCGATGTGTTGCTTGGGGCGTTATTGTCTAAAGGTTATGTGTATCTGGACTAATGTTTTTAACACTTGTCCTACAGGCACTTAACCACATTGTTAGCAATAAAGCATGTCTTTCATGACCTTTATACTTGGGGTCTTCCCTTCATCTTCAGGTCATTGTCTTAACCTTGTTTCAAATAACCAATTACAAATCCTAAAGGTTTGCTATTAGTGATTTCTACCTCCTTATAATTTGTGGAATTGTTGGAGCACCTTATTTGTTTCGACAAATAATTTTACAAGTATTTATAAACTCTTCCAAAAATTTTCACATGCTGTATTTTAAATTTTTTACATACCTACTTCTACCATCATGGTTGTAGCAGCTTAAACTTTAAATGTTGAGATTATATCACTTTACACCTTATATGCACTGTTGTTGTTGTTAGAATGTTTCCAGACATCAATATAATGGTTTGAAATAAATTCTCTAGATGAAATGAAATAAGAACAGATCAGCAAAGTGTGTGTTTCTACCACTGTTTAAAATATGCTTTCTGAGTATTAAGTGTCTGCAAAATGTACATCTTGTTAATATGGCTCTTATTGCTCATCTATTGATAAAGGAAAAAGCTTCTGGAGATTGAATCCACAGGAAATGGAATGTTCAAATGCACATAACTCTTGGAATTAGAATCAGTGCAGACATTAAATTCAGTAATAGTTTTGCCCATGTTTTTAGCAAGAGTTGGCATTTATCAGTATTATTGACATTGTTGGGACATGTTAACATTTTAAGAAAAAAGGTCAATAGATTGGAATGGTTTAGTATTTTTGCTTGAATAACGAGGGATTTAAAATCAGAAACAGATTCATTATCACTGATATATGTCATGAAGTTAGTTATTTTGCGGTAGTCATATATTGCAATACCTAAAAATGCTATAAGTTACGTTAAGAAATATATTGAAAATGCAAAACGAGCAAAATAGTGAGGTGGTGTCCATGGGTTCATGGTCTGTTCAGAAGTAGAAGAGAAGAAGCTATTCCTAAAACATTGAGTGTAGGTCCTCAAGCTCCTGTGCCTCCTCCTGATGGTTATAATGAGAAGAGGAAATGACTTGGATGATGGGAGTCCTTAATAATGGACTCTTCAGCCATTGCCTTTTGAATATGCCCTTGATGGTGGGTATGATGTTTTGTAATTCAAACAAAAAATAAGCAAAAAGAAAAACAAGGGATCCTAAGGATGTGCGTCTTAGTTTCATTATTTACTTTCAGCAAGATGTGCACGTATGATGTGGTGGAGTGATGACACGTGCCATTCACATACTTTTACATATAACCCATAATAAATTATTTAAACCAACAGGAATGTTTAATCAAACAATATATTTACAATATTGCTGTAATATTACTGAAATATTAAATACACAATCCTCCTGCCTGCTTAGCAATAAACTCCAACTCAATATAGAATGCATGTCAACGTATATATACATACACACACACATATATAGACACAGTGTACTACTGTATCGACATTCACATCACAGTGAATTTTAAATTGTTCCATTCAGGCTTAAAGGTTAATCATTGTGGAGGATTTCTTACTTTTGTGGGATAGCATCGTTCCTGATTTGGCGGGGTGGGGGGGGGGGGGTCACTCTGCTTGGCAGGTGAGACTTGTGGCTATGAAACAATCTTAGATTCTGGGGCCTCCCCCATGGTGAATGTAGGAAGTGGTTCTGACAGCTCTTGATACTTTTCTTCTCCTTTCTCCAGATGCTCCATCAGCATTTCCATGACTAGTTATCCTCTTGAGTTCAATCTTATACTTGTGCTTTCTACGAAACAGAGCCCAGTTCTGGATTTGTGCCGCTGCTGTTAGTGGAACACTCTCTTTGTGGGTTGAAAATGGACGCCAGTGTTGATGATCAGCGATGAGGGTAAACTGTCTTACATACAAGTACTGGTGGAAAGGTTTTACACCCCAAACCAGATTCAAGGCCTCTCTGTCAATCTGTACATTTTCTCTCCAGAGATAAGGGAACATGACACAAAGTCTATGGGGTGTTCACTTCTATCACTCATAACATGTGACATGACTGCACCTATACCATAAGCCGAGGTGTCACAGACAAGCTTCATTGGACAACGTGGATCATTATTTCAGTACAATGTCTGACATCATCATTTCCTTTACCTTTTGGAAAGCCACCACACACCGCTTTGCCATTGCCATTTCTTCCCGATCTGTAGTAATGGCATCAAAGGGTGGAGCACAGTAGCAAGGTTTGGCAGAATCATGTTATAGTAATGGACAAATCCTAAAAAAAGACCACAACTATAGCATGTCTTTTGGCCTTGGGGAATCCACCACTGCTTGAATTTTCTCAGCACACTTGTGTGTCAATGGTGTGACCACAGTTAGAGATGCTTGGTTTAAAAAACTCACATTTGCTGTGTCGGGCTCTGAGCTGATAATCTTCTAATCTTCTAACTGTCTTGAGATTTTGTAGATATTCCTTACTATCCTTAACAGTAACAATACACCACTGATGTCCAATTTGGACCAATCAGGACCACTTGGTTATGGACTTTATCTCAGCCTTGATCGAAATGTGGGTTACAGCTGAATTCTAGAAATTGATGCAGCGTCTGATCAAGTGCAGCATTGATATGCTCTGGTAAAACCTATGTCAGTGTGTATCAAAGAGAAAAGGCTTATGGTTTGAGTAATATCTCACCTAAAATAAGATTGTCATCAGAGGTCAATAATCCCAGCCCAGAATTGTAGGAGTTCCTCGGAGTGTTGTTGAACCAACCAAATTCAGCTGCTTCATCTATGATCTTTTGTCATGATACTAAACTGAGGATGTTCACTCAGAAATGTATCAATGCATATTGTACAAGCCTATTTGCAATTCATCAACTGAAGCAGCCTTGCATGCATCAACAACACCAAGACAGCATTCAGGCATGGGCGAAAAGAAACGCAATGTTGGAAAATGCATGGCTATGCACTTTGGTAGTAGAAATAAATGTGCAGACTATTTTCTAAATGGGGAGAAAGTCCGGGAATCTGAAATGTAGAGGGACTTGGGAGTCCTTGTGCATAACACCCTGAAGGTTAACTTGCAGGTTGAGTTGGTGGTGAGGATGACAAATGCCATGTTAGCATTCATTTCAAACGGTCTAGAATACAAGAACAAGGATGTGATCCTGAGGTTTTAAAAGGCATTGGTGAATTCTCACCTTGAGTATCATGAACAGTTTTGGGCCCCTCAACTTAGAAAAGATGTACTGGCATTGGAGAGGGACCAGAGGAAGTTCACAAGGATGATTCGAGGAATGAAAGGGTTATCATACAAGGAACGTTTGATGGCTCTGGGTCTGTACTCGCTGGAATTCAGAAGGATGGGGGAGGGGATCTCATTGAAACCTTTCAAATGTTGAAAGGCCTAGACACAGAAGATGTGGAAAAGATATTTCCCATGGTGGGAGAGTCTAGGACAAGAGGGCACAGCCTCAGGATAGAGGGGTGCCCTTTCAAAACAGAGATGCAGAGAAATTTCTTTAGCCAAAGGGTGGTGAATTTGTGGAATTTGTTGCCACATGCAGCTGTGAGGCCAGGTCATTGGGTGTATTTAAGGCAGAGATTGATAGGTTCTTGATTGGGCATGGCATCAAAGGTTACGGGGAGAAGGCTAGGCACTGGGGTTGAGAAAAAAAAGGATCAGCCATGATTGAATGGTGGAGCAGACTCAATAGGCCAGATGGCCTAATTCTGCTCCTATGTCTTATGGTCAATAATGTTATCCAGGTAACACTGAGTGCCTGGAGCACCTGGTCCATCGCTTTCTGCCAGAGTGCAGGTGCAGATGCTACTCCAAAAATAAGCCTATTATCATTATAAAGCCCTTTGAGTGTTTATGCTGAGAAACATTTTGGACTTTTGTCTCCATCTGAAGTAGGCCTCAGTTAAGTCCACTTTGATGAAGTGTTTCCCTCAGAAAGGTTTGCAAAGATATCATCTATTCTGTGTAGAAAAAAACAGGTAAAGTTTAGCTTACCTTTCTTGAAATTAATTATGTTTGTCTTAAGAGTTTTTAAAATTTATGAAAAGGAAAGAAAGATTAATTTCAAGAAAAGTAAGCTAAATAAAGGTTGTAAATTGATTTTAATTAATGTTATTTACAACATTAATTAAAATCAATTTATAACCTTTACTTAAATTAAATCTATCAAGCCTATCATTAGAAATATTAAATCCCATTTTGGCTTAAGCCAGTTATTTAACAGAAATTTATTATGTTTGTCTTATGAATTTTTGCTGTAGCCATTGCTGCATTTGTAGTTGCTTGCTACAGACTAGGCACAATGGACTAAGAGAACTTGGATCACCAGTCCATGTAAAACTCATTTGATAAGCAGCTTTCATTGTAATGACAGAATTTTTTGTGTCCGTTGTTGCACTAGTGCAGTGAAATGACTCAGAGGATTGTAATTCAAACATCACCACATTGGACCATCAGACATGTCTAGAAAACACGGGTTAATAAAATATAAAAGTGGGCGAGTCCATTCAATGCTCGGAAAACACACTTCACGCTCCTCATCAGCCTACGGTCCTCCTCCTGTACAATACAGCACTCACCAATTATCAATGGCCTCCCCTATCTCATGTCAAAAACTGAAATGGACTCAACCAACTAAACATAGTCTGACTGTGTACTGCCATACTGTGTTGAGAGACCTCTAACGAGATTGCTAACGGGACGGCTCGGTCACTGCCTACCACTACGAGCACTAGCATTGTGTGTTGTGGGAAGTTCAAAAATTTTTGTTTATCTTTTTAAATCGCATGAAACCCTAGGTTGAGAAACCCTGGTCTAAATGTTCCTGCATTTCTTTCAAAATATTAGCAAAGTTAACTTTGGCTGGTTTGGTTGGAGCAGTTAAACCTGTAAGAAAGCTATATGCCTTTAAATCCAATGCACTCAGCAAAACTGATATTTGCTTCTCATTGGCTATTCCATTTGCTTTAAAATACTGCTCAATTCACTCAATATACATATTCCGGTTATCTCTTATGCAATCCATCGCATCTATTGTTTCGCTGTAGCCCACCCATTTCTTTTTTGTTATTTATGATTATTAACACTCAGTACCAAATGTATATGAACCCATGAATTTGTTTGTTTTCTGCCTTTTTTAAATTATCTCTCCCTTCAAAAGAGACATGCTGTGCTGCTTTTTTTAAAACTCGAACATCTCGCTGTGCTTCAACAGGTAGGTAGTTGTTTCAGGTTCATTTTAAAAATACCTCATTACCACTGTTACGTTTAGTAATTCAAAAACATAAAACTATTCAGAAAAAGCAAGGGAGTCTTGAGAGACCTAGTTCTGTTTTTCACTTTTAGTGAGACACGCATGTATGGCATGGTGGCGTGATGACCTATGCCATAATCTAATTAATTATTTATATGAACAAGAGTGCTTAATCAAACAATATATTAACAATATTACTCAAATATTACTGAAATATTAAATACACAACTGTGGGGAAACTAGTGCCTTTGAATCTTGCTGAGTTTTTTAAGTCCTGTGCATTGATGCCTCTATACTGATGGTGATGCAACCAGTTAGAATGCTCTCCATGCTACATCTGTAGAAATCTGTTAAAGTCTTTGGTGACATACCAAATCATCTGAAGCATAATTTTTCATCAGGAAAGTCCCCGAGATTGAAGACCAAATTAAACCTAGTAGCATATAATTGATACAGAGTTGTGGATGTTCTTTGAGTATCACTGATCCAAGGGCACATCAGTTGACAAACTAGTTTAAATTGTTTTTATAATAATTATGATTAATGGAGCAAAGGGAGTGTTAGCCTGAGCTCCAGAAAGGTCCAGTGAAATGAATACTGGCTTTCTAAAATGAGGTGCTGTCAGTTCAAGGGGTGATGGATGATAACAAAATTTTTGGTGCAAACTTGATTCCTGAAACACCATATAAAATGTGCAAACTTCCCAGCAGTTTCTTATTTTCTTGCAAATTGTTTGTCTTGCAGAAACAGAGGAAGTGGAATATTTGTATTATTTCATTATGGATGTACATCATTCATTGGGATGTATATTACGCCATTGTGACATTTACTTGGTTTAAATACACGGGAATATTTTGAAGTAAATTGGATGACACTTTGTCTTGTCTGTCAAAAACAACATTCTCTGTAAGATTATTTGAAATAAAATTCAATTCATTTACTTTGTAGTTGATGTTCAGTGCATAATTTCCTTTTTTGTCAAAACTCCATGTACTGTCTTCACCAAACTACCCAAAATTCCTTATGTCTGTCACAGGTTGTTGATTACAGTACATTTCAAAATCATGCAGTATTTTGTAAATCTGGAACAAATTTTGCAACAAGAAATCAGTAAAAATTAATAAATAAACCTAGTGTAAACTCTTGGAATACAGCAACTTTAAAAATTTCTATCAAAGAATTTGATGTTAAGTGAAGATTTACAAGAAAAATTATGAAATAATTATGTTCTTCTGTGGGTATTAGACTCATCATGCCATTTTTTCACCAATTTGCCCTGTGATCAATAAGCTTTTTGAGCTTTTCTGCATCCTATAGTTCTGCAAAACATTTAGATTGTAGGTATAAGATAAATTAACAATCAATAATGCTATTGAAAGTATGATGTAAGATGAATTTAAAAATTGTTTTGATTTTATTGATGATTATATTCTAACTGGCTATCAATGCCTGATGCATAAGGTGCTTTAAAATGTTAAATATTCACCTAATTTGCAGTATTTTGTATAATTGTGATTTTTTTTGTGCAAATGTTACTACGTAGTATTTATGCATAATTGTTTTTGACTTGCATTTTCATGCACTATTTTATTTAGTATTAATGGATTTTGAAAATCATGGCTTTAAAATCAAGAAATGAGAAAGACCAGAATATCTGAAATTCATCAACGTATAATAAATATAGGCTCTCTTAATGTTTGTATAAATTGTTGTTATGATGCTCAGAGTAGGCAAATGTCACAGTAGATGTCCTGATCTTTGTAAAAAGGATACACATACCATTTACTGTTGCTTGCATTCAACTCTGGTGATAAATGGGGTTTTGCAATGTGATTAAATGCATATTAGTGTTTGCCCAAGGCACTGATTATTATCATTTTTATTTTCATTACACTGTTACTGTAAGACCATATAATTCATAAAGATAATACAAAATCACTTTGTTGCTGCTAGAAATAATTCTGCTTTATGGATGATGTCCTTTTAATTTTTCCTTTCATGGATTATAAAATTGGTTAATATCCACTGAACTGAACCAGTGGAGAAGCAAATAAAGATGTTGGCCTCAGGTCACAGTGTCATTTGTGATACTGGCAAATTCTTACGGGCTCATTTATCCCTGTACATGATTGATAACGTTATGGGTTAAATGGAGAATGGTTTGGTTCCATTAAAGGATCATCTCCAGTGAAGACCTCCCACTTAAAAGTCAGGCATGGCAACATTTGTGATGAGAAGACAAGGGACTATCCACAGGTCAAATTAAATAACTTAAATAATTTAACTGGAATGACAGTGTAATTTGTCCATTCTGTGTTATTACCTTGACCCCTATCAGACTTGTAGGCCATCTTGCATCCAACCCCAGGGTGTTTAAGATGTATTTTTTAATAAATAAAAGTTTGAGATTAGGCATTTATAGCAGTCTGTACTGTGAAGGGAAAATATTTGAAGGGAAAATAAAGTACTAAGCTTTGATGTTTATAGCTAAGAAAATATTTAAGTTACGGTATTTAAAGAAAAAAATGTTCAGGTTTAAACTACAAGTAGTACAACCAACACTTTTAAATAATGGAAATGGGTCATTAATTTCTCTGTTGTTTCTGGATATTGAGGAAAACAAATGTTGATGTGCTTGGATGTTGCTGCAAGTTGAAAGTAACATGAGGTGGTCTAAAGTGATAATGTAACATAATAATCCTTGTAAATGTGTTCGCTTAACTCTCCAGGCTTTAATGAGGGAATGCCAAAGTATTGAGTAAAATAGATTGAACAATTTTTGTCTGTACCCTGCCAGGGACAATTCTTCTATCCTGTCCTTCTTGCAACTTAAAACATGCTTACTTTCTCACTTTTCAATTTTCATGAAGGGTCCTTCACCTGAAATGCCAACTGTTTCTTTCCTGTCAGATGCTCCCTGACCTGCTGGGTATTTCTGACACTTTTTCCTTTTCTTTCCTATGTCCAGCATTTGCAGTATTTTGTTTCAAATCACATTTGCTTATGTGGGAGGATAGAATATTATAGCACAGTATAGGCCTTTCGGCCTACAATATTGTGCTGATCTTTTAACCTACTCTAAGATCAGTCTAATGCTTCCCTCCCACATAGCCCACCCCCATTTTTCTATCAACCCTGTGCCTATCTTAGAGATCCTTAAACTTCCTAAACTATCTGCCTCTACCACTACCCCTGGCAGCGCCTTCCACACACTCACTTGTCTCTGTGTAAAAGAAATTATCAATGATACCCCCCCATAGTTTCCTCCAATCACCTTAAAATTATACCCCTTGTATTAACCATAAGACCCTCATATTAGACATAAAATATAGTAAAATTACATTGGACATGAAGTGGACTGTTGGGACCAGATTTACTCTCTCCTGGGTATGAGAAAAACATCTGATCTTCACTAAAACTTGGCATTTCTCTGTCTCCATTGGACACTTAGTGAAAGATACAAAAATAATATCCCTGTGACTTCCTAGGAAAAATAGCTTATTGAACTAGTTCTTTAATAAATTGATTCCATCTTTGGTTTGGGAAACTAAATACATATATCTGGGACTACTTTTAAAACTCTTCATCATTGTTTTCAAACTTCCTCATGAAATTACCACTGCTTATCTAGAATTCTCTCCTTAAGCTTCTCCTTCCAGTGTCATTCTTTAAATCAATATAGATATAACATTTTGGCAATTTATCCTATTATCTCCTTATGTGAGTGTGTATCAACTTTTGTTTGCTGACATTTCTGTGAAGCGCATATGCTATATTAAAACACTTATTAATGCATGTTATCGTTACCATAAAACTTGTTTAGAAGTTGTCAGATTCACAATGTGGATCCATAATAATTTGCAAATGTGATGGATATTCACTTTCCTGTGCGAGCGGGTCTTTGCTTTTTGCCAAGCTCAGCTCTCTAAACATAACAGCTGACCCTTGTAAAGATCAAAGTGTTTTTGAATAAGGGAAAATCCCAACTAATTTTTTTTTTTGTTTAGCTTCTGGTTATAAATGGGAGTCAGCATTCCGTTCTTGATGTAAATGGCAAGCAGTAATCAGATTGAAGTTAAAAACATTGCTTTGCAAACACCACTGTACATAGAGCCACAGAGCTGCTGGCCCACATCACCTGTTTTATTGCTCAAGAGGTGCATTGTAAGACAATGGGTTATTTAATTGGACTTGTTATAAAATGGTTGATACTGGCTTAGTTGTTAGTTCAAGGAAGCTTGCAGACCAGAGGGATATTATTATTTAGCATATCAATAGCTGATCTATTAATAAGTTGGAAGATTTATGTATTCATGGAGTCAGCTTTACAGCATTAATTATGGGTACCTGGGAACTCTGTCTCCAGAAGCTTTTAGACCATTTGTGTTAAAAAGTATCTCCTGTATGAAATTATCCGAAAGACAGTATAAAATTAGAGAGCAGTTTGGGTTTTTAGGAATGGTCCAGAAATATCAAGAAACATGACAGAAACTAAAATCCATTGAGCAAACACGAGGAAATCTGCAGATGCTGGAAATTCAAACAACAACACACACAAAATGCTGTTGGAACACAGCAGGCCAGGCAGCATCTATAGGGAGAAGCGCTGTTGACGTTTCGGGCCGAGACCCTTCGTCGGGACTAACCGAAAGGAAAGATAGTAAGAGATTTGAAAGTAGTGGGGGGAGAGGGAAATGCGAAATGATAGGAGAAGACCGGAGGGGGTGGGATGAAGCTAAGAGCTGGAAAGGTGATTGGCGAAAGTGATACAGAGCTGGAGAGGGGAAAGGATCATGGGACGGGAGGCCTCAGGAGAAAGAAAGGGGGGAGGGGGAGCACCAGAGCGAGATGGAGAACAGGCAAACAACTAAATATGTCAGGGGTGGGGTAAGAAGGGGAGGAGGGGCATTAACGGAAGTTAGAGAAGTCAATGTTCAATATTGGTGCGGAGGGAGCGGAGAGCAGAGCGTTCGGAAGGAGTGAGGTTGGATTTGGAACGGTGTGGTGAAGTGAAATCCATTGCTCTGTTTTGATTTCTGTGACAGACGACTGGTTTGTCTGTGGATCGTGGGAATGTCTTTTTACCTTACAGGAACTATACCTGTGTTTTGGAAATCCTTTGTGTGAGAAATGGTTTGTAATTTGGAGGTCTTTTATAAGCTACAAATCCTCTGAGTTTTAAATGTGTTTTAAGAAAGCTGTTTAAATTTGAACGTGTATCACTGAAATTATATGAACTGTGTTTAGACTCCATTGTTAGCTAAAGCTATATTTTCCTTGGTAGGGAGGGGGGACACTACATCTATCACCTTCCTCTCCCCCCCCCCCCCCCCCCCACCTTTTTAATTCTGGCATCTTCCTCCTTCCCTTCCAATCCTGAAGAAGGTCTTGGTCTGAAATGTCAGCTGTTTATTAATTTCCGTAGATGCTGCCTGATCTGCTGAGTTCTTAGAGCACTTTGTGAGTGTTGCTCAGATAGTGGGTATTAGCAGCTGAACTTGCTATGGAGAATAAACAGAGAAGTGAACTAGTCTTTGAAGATTGGGTAGTTATGGTATAAATTCCCTTTAGTGAGAGTGCTGTGGATATTTATATTGACAGGGCTTAAGGTCTTCATTTGAGTTTAGAACTTTGCGGTCAGCAAACCCAATACCATCACACAGATGAGTGAACAATGAATTTTCTCTTGGCCACAAATGATGAACAGTTTTTTAGGCTGTGCGTGTTTGTAGCTTGCTGTGAATTTAAAAAAAATCTTTAGTAGAACTGTGGACACTAAACATTAATAATCAGGGCATCAGAGTAATGGCAGGTGGTGAACTACCTTTGAACAGGAAACAGAAGATTGCTCTTTTTTAGGGTATCTAGGCAGTTGTGTGTGCATTAGTGAAATAATATTTTTATTTAATTTAGTATATGAATTTATTGTATCTCTTTAATGACTTTTTAATTTCAGTGAGCTACACAAGAATAGTGAAATA
Source organism: Hemitrygon akajei (assembly GCF_048418815.1). NCBI lineage: Eukaryota > Metazoa > Chordata > Chondrichthyes > Myliobatiformes > Dasyatidae > Hemitrygon > Hemitrygon akajei. The sequence continues at coordinate 178,230,932 of NC_133129.1, forward strand.
TGAGGACATAAGAACATATGTCATCCTTGCCATAGCTGCTAAAATCATTGTTCACTGCAGGCATTGTTTTGCTGTTATCACAATTACTAATTTGGAGTAAAGCAATGCATAACTTACAAATAAATGCAGTGCTTAAGGTTTTCATTGGAGTTTAGGAGAATGAGATAAGATTTGATACAGGTATACAAAATTATGAGTGGTTTAGAAAGGGTATAGCAGATTTTTTTTCCATTGAGGACTGGAACTAGATGTCATAGGTGAAGGGTGAAATATTTAAGGGAACCTGAGGGGGAGCTTCCTCACTGAGAGGGTGCTGCGAGTGTGGAACAAGCTACCAGCAAAAATGGTGGATGTGGGTTTGATTGCAAAATTTAAGAGAGGTTTAGATATGTACATTGATGGGAGGGCTATGAAGGGCTACGCTGCCGGGTGATGGGATTAATACGGAAAGGTGTTTACTGATCAACCTGGATGAGTTGGACTGAGTGGCTCATTTCTACAACTCTGACTCATTAATTAACTGGCAATTCAGCTCTGGCCTTTTTAGTTCTTTTGCTGTTAGATTTATAAACCTACTGACGCATGTGGGTGTGGAATGGTAGGAGGATGATGAGATCTGCCAGATGAATACCTTTTAAATAGTCCATTGAAAATTTCTATAATAGTAATTTTACAGCAATTGACAATACTTTACATTTGTGCTCTTTAGTTGCGTAAATGTTGTAGGTACTTATGTTTTGTACCTCACAAAGGTGAAAATAACTTTTGTAATGTGATAACTTGATGTGAGTGGTGCATTGTTTTTCAAAAGTCAAGTAAGCTAATAATGCCAATGTATTTCCTGCAGATTTTATAGGCTTGGTGACAAGTGTAATAAGATGTTCCCGTTAACTGTACTGTTTATTTAACTGGTGCTTATATTCTTTGTGTGGTTGCTAATTAACTTTTGAGTCAGCTTGAATTTGGCCAACAGAAGCTGATTACATTGCCGACAATATGGAAAAAATCTACACGTTAGTAATCAGTTGCTGCACTTATCCATTTTGTTGGCAAATTACACTGAAACACAGAGCTACACAGAATAAAAATGTATATTTATCCAAAAGGCACAAATACAAGGATTATTAATGACCTGACTTATGGAAATCTGACATTATTAAACACTTATAGCAAGCATATGTTAGGCAATACAATATGGATTACTATAGAAAATATATGTTTCTGACTTATGTGTATTTTGGCTTACAATTAAAGGAATGGAACCAGTGTGTGTCTTGGGGGTTGCTCGTTTGTGGATATTGTGGCTGTGTTTAATTTCTTAACAATAAAACTATGGCCATTTTTATTACAATAAAGTCTTTCTGCATAAAATGTCCACTTGCTGAACTGGTCATTGAAATCAGCAAAAGGCATTCTTTGACCCAAGGAGTTTACAAGTAGCTAGATTACTAAGTTACTACAGTGGCGTATTTACGAATGAATACTGTTAGAGTTGTGCTGAAACATGTGGCCAAATGTTTGCAGAAGAGAAGCAGTAATTTATACAGGCATTTTTGAAATGTGTCTGACACCATAAATATTATTACATGCTATTTTTTTTTACCTAGAGCTAGGGGGTTTACAAAATTTTGGGCTTTAAGTCAGCAGTTATATTTTAGCTATCCTCAGGTTGTGGTTACTTAAAACTATTAGGTTATTCAGTACTTTACAAAAGCAAGTCAGCTTAAGTATAGGTTCAATATAGCATTGTGTTTATTGCAATGCTAGTACAGCTTGGGGTGTTCTGGAGTTAAGAATTCCGGTGTAAAGGTTTTACATTCTCCCCATGAACAGCATGGGTTTCCTCCAGGTGCTCCAGTTTCCCCCCCACAGTCCAAATATGTACCATTAGTAGGTTAATAGGTCATTGTAAATTGTCCTGTAATTAAGCTAGGGTTAAATAGGTAAGTTGCTAAGTGATAAGGCTTGTTGGGCCGGAGGGCATGTTTGGCAGAGTATCTCTGAGTAAATAAGTAAATATAATGGAATATTAGACTATAAAATTATTTACTAAATATCATACTTCTGTTATAAAAGTATATCTATTAAAAGAAAAAGATAGCTATTTGATTGGCCATCTTGTTAACAATACCTTGGTGTACATAGAATCATGTGGGATATACAATTTGGTACATAAAGAAACCATTGAACCTAATTGTACATTTCAAAGATTATGCTGACTCAAATTTCTCCTCTCTCCCTTTCTAAATGTTGCGCATTGCTCCTCTCTTTCCATCTTTCTTACATGATGTTCAGCTCCTCCCCCCCTTAAATATACCTAAGATAGTTGTGGCATAATGCCCCACATTTAACTAGTGCAGGTGAAGAACCTTACTCTCAGTTTTCTGTTGGATTTCCAGGTGACCATGTTGTATTGATTACATCTAGTTATATTCTTCCTCACATGGAAAACTTTTTTTTCTGCTCCATTCCATCAAAACCCTTCACAATAATCAGAATGCCAAAATCCTCTGCTAATTTCCTAGCTTGTACATGTAGAGTAATTGTTATTAATAAAACATGACCCTAAAGAATCCTGAATCCTCTCAAATTTTAAAATTATATATTTTGTATGACTTCACAATAGAATTTTCACTGGTGATACTGTATTGCATTCAAAGATGATGGACAATAACAATGAATAGGACCAAAAATAAATTTTGATCTTGTCCTCCAACAATAAGAAACATGCATATTCAATACATCTCATTGCTAATTTTTGTTTTTGGGCATATTTAAATTACTAATTCAAAGTTAAAAGCCATATTAATCTTGTGAAGGTGAGTAAGTGCAGCCAATAGAGTCTGTCAAAGACTCGAAACAATTAATTTAAACATGTTGGCAGCAGGACACTTTGAAAATAATAAGATTGGGGAGAGTCAACATGAATTAATGAAAGGAATTTATCGTTTGACAGATCTGTTTATAGTTCAAATCACATTTTAGCAAATAGTGAAAAGAAATACATTAAGAAATTTCAAAAAGCAAATGCTCAGCAGGTCAGCTGGAATCTGTGGAAAGAGAGAAAGAAAGTTTTTTTTTGGTTGGAGACCCTTCATGAGAATGGATGGTCTTTGACCCAAAACATTCACCGTGGTTCTCTTCACAGACTCTGCTTGACTGGCTCAGTGTTTCTATCGTTTTATTTATCGAAGCAGACTACCTGTATACCTTTAGAATGTGGAGGGAAACTGCACCACCCACAGGAAACCCACACAATCATGTGGAGAGCATACAACGGACAGTTGCATCCCGAATTTTCAAGTTAAAACATTTTCAAGTCTGGAAGCTGTGTATAATAAAATAGGACTCTCTGATTTTTTGGTGGGCACAACACATATCTCTGCATATGGGCAGACTGATTCTGGAAGATCATATATAATGAAGGGCTACACTGACAAGGAATCATGGTAGGATTCTGTGAACAGTTGTTTCCTTCTAACACAGCCTGAGCAGCAGGTTGTGTACTGCATTGAAGTCTACAATGAGAACATCAATTGAGAATGTGAAGAGGGTAAGGGGTACGTGTAGAGGGTGTGGGCGAGGGGTAAGTGTAGCAAAATATGTAGACAGGACAAGAGAGAGGTACGTCATTGGGGAAGTAAGGAGAGGTAGCTAAAATAAGGTGCCAGGCCAGCCGTGGAGACCACAAGGAAAAGAGAACCTGCAACCACAAGACAATTTTGAGGATACCTATTTCAAGTGTTTTGAAGTGCGTCAGTATTAATTCTAAGTATTATGCTTTAACCTTTGCTAATTTTGAGTATTTCGCATGCTTAGCTATGCAATAGCCAATCAATTGATGAATTCGAATCGGTAACCATATTTGCGAATGTAGTACCCTGCTTTTGGGTATAAGTATGACCTTTGTAAACTGACAAATTGGGAGTTGGCTACCTTACACCCGAAGTGTGTGAGGCTGCGAACTCCTCTCTGAATAAAAACCGTTTCAGAGGTAATTTCCTCAACTGAGCAGGTAACAGTTACAGGTTGACACAATGACTTGATGGTTCGTCGTATTTGACTTTTCTTGCTTTGTGGTTGAATTGCTAGGCTCTTTCTAATTTGCCTTTTAAATTCAATCTGTCTCTTCCAAAAACAATGGAGTAAATAGTTTAAAATGGGTTATGAGTGTGGCAAATAGTCCCTTGCTGTTCTAATTTCAAATAGTCTTGCCTTTAATAGTTGGAGAGACATAGCAGTTTGTTCTCCAAACTGGCTGCCATTTGGTAATGGAGATGGCAAATATATTGTGAGTGGATAGTTTTAATTCCAGTTACTATCCTGTTTTATGAGAAAAATATTTTGAGAAGTAGTCATCAAACTCAAAATTTTTATGTTGATAACTGTGCTGCATTTTATTATGTGGAACTAAGCCATGTGTTCCAGAGTGATGATACAGGAAATAAAAATGTGAAGTTTATTGACAAGATTAGGTCAACCAGTCCATGAAGTGTGCCCCATAATAAAGGAGCATGAAAACTAAACATTTCCCCTTTTCTAGTCAGTCATATAATTATGTAGAGTTAAAGAGTCATAGAACACTATAGCACAGAAACAGGCCCTTAGGCCAATCTGGTCTGTGGTCACCATTAATCTGCTTAGTCCCCATCAACTGCATCCTAACCATACCTCTCCATAACGCTCTCATCCACGTACCTATCCAACTTTCTTAAATGTTGAAAAGGACTCCACATCTACCACTTCCAATGGCAGCTCATTCCACACTCTCACCATCCTCCCATCCTCTGAGTGAAGTTCTCCCTCATGTTCTCCTTAAACATTTTACCTTTCACCCTTAATCCATGACCTGTAGTTGTAGTCTCACCCAACCTCAATGGAAAAGACTGCTTAATTTTACCATGTCTATACCCCTCTTAATTTATTTTATCTCTATCAAGTGTTCCCTCAATCTTCTGTGTTTTAGGGAATAAAGTCCTAACCTATTCGACCTTACCCTATTACTCAGGTCCTCAAATACTAGCAACATTCTTTTAAATGCTCTCTTTCAAGCTTATTGAAAACTTTACTGTAGGTAGGTGACCAAAACTGCACATAATACTCATCAGCATCTTATAGAATTTCAGCATAACATCCCAACTCCTGTACTCATTACATTGATATATGAAGACCAAAGTGCCAAAAGCTTTCTTTATGACCCTATCAACCTGTGACACCACTTTCAAAGAATTATGGATCTGTATTCCAAGATCCCTTTGTTTTATTGCACTCCTCAGAGCTCTACCACTCACTGTGTAAGACCTACCCCTAGCTGGTCCTCCCAAAGTGCAACACCTCGCACTTACCTGCATTAAATTCCATCTTCCATTTATCAGCCCATTTTTCCACTGGTCCAGAGAGTCTTCCTCACTGTCCACTACACCCCCAATCTTGGTGACACCTGCAAATTTGCTGATCCAATTTACCACATTATCATCCAGATTGTTGTTATAGATGATGAACAACAGTGGATCCAGCACTGAGGTACACCACTAATCACAGGACTCCAGTCAGAGAGGCAACAAACTACAACCACTCTCTGGCTTCTGCGAAGCTAATGTTTAATCCAATTCACTACCTTATCTTGAATGCCAAGCAACTGAACTTTCTTGACCAACCTCCCATGCAGGACCTCATCAAAGGCCTTGGTAAAGTCCGTGTAGACAATATCCACCACTTTACCTTCATCAATTTTCCTGGTAACTGCCACAAAAAAAATTCTATAAGATTGGTTAGACACAAGTTAGAATACCTTCTTAGAATAACTTTCCCACTCCTGATAACAGGCTCACCAGCCTAAAATTTCCTGGCTCATTCTTAGAGCCTTTCTTAAGCAATGGAACAATGGTCACTAACATCCAGTCTTCTCGCACTCACCAGTGGTTAAGGATGTTTTAAATATCTTTACTAGGGCCCCTGCATTTCTCCGCAGGGTCTGAGGCAGGGGTAGGCAACGTACGGCCCATGGGGTTTTCTAGCATGTGTTATTCATTAATTTGATGCAAAATATAACTAGATGTTTTTAACTGGATAATTCCCATTTTTCAGGTTTTTTTATGGCATTAATCTGGCCCACCGTCTGCTCATTAATACGTGATCTGGCCCACAGAGGCATAAAGGTTACCGACCCCTGAAAGAACACCTTGTCAGGCCCTGGGGATTTATCCACCCTAATTTGCCTCAAAACAGCAGACACTTCATCAGTTGTAATCTGTATGGGGTCCACGACCTTGGTGCTGTTTTGTCTCGCTTTAATAGATTTTGTGTCTGTCTCCCAAGTAAATGCAGATGCAAATAATTTATTTAAGATCTCCCCCCATCTCTTTTGACTCCACACATAGATTACCATTCTGATCTTCCAGTGGACCGATTTTGCCCCTTGCTGCTTTTTTGCTCTTGGTATATCTGTAGAAGTCCTTAGTATTCTCCCTCACCTTGTTTTCTAGAGCAACCTCATGTCTTGAATGAAACAAAAGGCAGCAAGCACTAGGAATGGGGGAAAAAGACTTGGAAAATTCTTTTCCAGTTCTCTCAGGTGATCTGGCCCACAGGATCACATGAAGCATTTGCTATTTGTAATATTTTTGTTGTTGTTCCTTTTGGCACACCAGGCAGCATTTTTGTTGTTTCCATAGCATTTGACTTTTTTTAAAATGAGGCCAAGTTGCTAGCTCGATGCTCAACTCAGCACAGATGGAAAACATGCAAGGAACTGGCCAGATTTGAATTTGAGACCATTCACCCTGAAGTCTGGTGCTGATGCCACTACACCACTGGCTGGCTATTTGTAATATTACTCAAAGTTTATTCATTGAAATTTTGCCCAAGTTAAGAGCTGGCTTGTTGCCCTCAGAGACACTGATAGTCAGTAACCATCATAATTACTTAGCCTTGAAACTGCATTTATAATACCATAAGGCATAGGAGCAGAATTAGGCCATTCACCCTATCAAATCTGCTTCACCATTCCATCATAATTGAGTTATTACCCCTCAACCCCATTCTCCTGCCCTGTCCCCATAACCTTTGATGCCCTTACTAATCAAGAACCTACCTACCTCCGCTTTAAGCATACCCAATGACTTGCCCTCCACAGACACCTGTGGCAACGAATTCCAGATTCACTACCCTCTGACTAAAGAACTTCCTCCTCATCTCTGTTCTAAAGGGTTTATTTTGTTATTTAGGAGCTGCAGCTTTAAACCATTGGTAATTTATTACATCTCAGCAGATTTGTTCCCTCTGGAAATTATGCTTTGTTGCTGAAGTGGGTTACACATTTTGGTACCAGAATATTACTTCAAATTATCTTGTAATTTTATTTGAGAGAAATCATTTCGATTTGCTTTCTAGTTGCATAGATGGACAACAAAATAACAGGAAACTTAGAAGGATCAAACACTGGATTAAACATTACATATAACCTTCAGAGCCCTGCTGCAGCCCTACTTTGCTCAGTTGATCAGCTTGAATTTAAAACAAGCCTTTTGGAGGTGGTTGAGGAGCTTCGTATTTGTCGTGTGAGTATGACATCTTTAAATTTAGTGAACAGTAATGCGAATATTCACATTTTCAACTTTTGTAGCATACTCTTAATATTTAGAAATTGGAAGTTCATGAACTTACATATTTAAATACAATCCAGAGTAACCTGAATTTACATATATGCAAAGTTATCTGTGTATGTTTTGAGGTGTTAAAAGTAGAATTAATAATCTTGCACCAAATTTTTTTAGCATTGCATTCTTTATAAACATCTTTTCATATTTTTTGCACTTTGCTTCTTGGTTTAATGGCAGCTATGGTTCAGTGGTGGCTAATTGCACAAAACTGTGTTCCAGATATTTGAGTATAAAAGCTAGCCACTCCAGACAATATAAAGAATATTGCCCTTCAGATAGTTTAAACTGAGATCCTTCTAAACTGTTGGTAGATGTAAGATCTTTTGGAACAGTTTGATGAAGTGCTAGAAGACATTCTGTGGCCCTCTGTCCAAGCTATTCCTCTCCAAATCACTAAAGCTAATCATTTAATCATATTGTGAGATATTGCTGTGTGGAAGCTAACAGAGGCACTTTTTTTTTACCACAACCACTATACTTCAAAAATACTTCATTGTCTGTTAAAAATCTTCTGGAATATCCTGGGGTGAAAACACTTGCTATAAAAATGCATTTATTTTCCTACCCAAGGTAGAAAGTTCAAGCCCACTCTATTAGTTCAGTAAAAGTTATATCGAAGGATACCATCCTCATGTGGGAAAATAGTGCAGGTGGACAGAATGATTGGCATGGACGTGGTGGGTCAAGGGTCTTATTTCTGTGCTATATAACTCTATGATTCTATGATAACACTACTTCTAATGCAATACCATTAATGGTTTGTCTTTATGGAGCTACTGTTTTCTTTGAAGTGGAGTAGGGAATTTTCTTAATGTCCCATAGAATATTTGTATTCTAACCTACACTGCTTTGAAGATTGTAATATGGCTAAATTCCCAGTGTCTTTTTTACTAGTGAAATGATGGTAAACACACTTTCAAAATAATTCTTTGTCACTAGAAATTGGAGTGTGGCTGACTTGGGTTGGATCATATTTATTACCTGTTTGTAAATGACATAGATAGATAGATACTTAATTGATCCCAAAGGAAACTACAGTGTCAGAGTAGCATTACAAGTGCACAGATAAAAATATTAGAAGGAAATTAGAAAGAATAAAAAAGTTACCACGAACAGTCTTACAGGAGAGGATCATCACTTCCCCGGCTGTAGGTTGACTCATTATATTACCAAGGGTAAGAATGATCTCATATAACGCTCTTTGAAGCAGCGCAGTTTTCTTAGTCTGTTACTAAAAGTGCTCCTTTGTTCAGCCAAGGCGGGATGCAGAGGGTGTGAAATAATATGCCAATAACTGGTGCTTTTCCTTGATCTTTTCTAGTCTTGGTGATGGTACTGTGCATTGATGTTTAAGTGTTTTGGCACAAGATGAGCCATGAATCGGTAGTAATAGGGAGATCATGCATGTCATAGGTCCTTACTGGTACTGTTGTGGTAATTGTTCAAATCAGTCCTTATTTTTGCAGTGCATGGACAAAGAAATCAAAATTTATTTACTATTATAATCATTTATCTTAATGATGAAGTTATGGACTGTAATAAAGAATATAATTTCAGCATCACACTTACACCCTGTCTGTTAATTATAAAAACACGACAAATAGCAGCCACATTTTAAGAACATTATGCACATTTTATTCCATATCTATCCTTTAACCTCTAACTTTAGCTTTTATATAATTCTTTATTCTTTGTAATTGTTGAACGTTATTGTTATTTTTATTGTTGCGCCTGACCACTGCCACAGCAGATTCCTAATACATTTAAATGTATATGGCAAATAAAGTTGATTCTTGAGAATGTTTTGTTATTTTGGGAACCACAGTGGTACTACAGAAAGTGAAGTTCTCTCACAGCTCCAGTGACCCAAATTTGCTTCTGACCCCTGGTGCTCCGTGAGTGGAGAGTGGAGTCTACATATTCTTCCAGTCACTGAATGGTTTTTCTTTGGTCACACTGTTTACCACCTACCTTCCAAAGATATCCAAATAAAACATGCTAGGGTTTTCTCTTTGGAGCGAAGGCTGATGAGCAATGATTTGATAGAGATATGTAAGATAAGAGGCATTGATAGAGTGGACAGCCAGCGCCATTTTTCCTGGGGTGGAAATGGCTAATGTGAAAGGGCATAATTTTAAAGTGATTGGAGGAAAATATATGGGTGGCGAGGAGAGGATGTCAGGTAGTTTTTTTTTTACAGAGTGGTGGGTGTGTGAAACAAGCTGCCGGGGTGATAGTAGAGACCGATGCATCAGAGAGAGTTAAGAGACTCAAAATCAAATTAATAAGTTAATTAAAGAGCACATGGGTGAAAGTAAAATAGAAGTCTATGTGGGAGGGAAGTGGGACAAAAGCTCAGCACAGCATCATGGGCCAAAAGGCCTATACTGTACTGTTAATTGGCTAATTGGTGGCTGTAAATTGATGTAATATGCATAGGTGTTAGACAACCAATTAATGGGCGTGTTTGAGAAAATAAATTACAGGGAATTAAGCAAGAGATTGGGATTCCTCTGAGAGCTTGCCTAGATTAGATTGGCTGAATGTCTTTTTTCTGGAGGATTAAAATTCACTGGGATATTACTGGGACCAGAGGGCTAGAGTAACAAGGAGAGACAGGGGCTTTTGTCCCTAGATCGTAGGAGGCAAAGGGTTGTCATTATAGTGGCATATAAAATCATGAGGGCCATAGACAGGGTGCATGGTCACAGTCTGTTTTCCTGAGTAGAGGAATCTAACAGCAGCAGTCATAGATTTCAGGTGAGAGGGCAAAGATTTAAAGGGGAGACTCCTTTCCACAGAGGGTTGTGAGTATGTGGAAAATGCTGCCAGATGATGGGACCTATTACATTTAAAAGACATTTGCAGAAGTTCATGGATAGAAGAAGTTTAGAGGGCCAAATGCAGGCAAATGTGACTAGCTTGGTGGACACCATGGTTAACATGGATGAGTTTGGCTAAAGAAACTATTTTTGTACAGTATTGTGCTATGAATGCATGTAAATCTATGTTGATATGCCATGGGAGTGGAATGTTGGAGGCACTTAGCAGAAAAGGAGCAGATGTGGAAAGAGAAACAGAGCTGTCTTTTAATGATCAGATGAAGAAATGTTGGCCCAAAATGTTAACTTCGTTTCTCTCCCCACAGATGTTGCTGAGTAAATCCAGAACTTTCTGTTTTGATTTCAGATTTGCAGCATTTGCAGTTTTGTTTCATCTTGCAGTTGCAGTTATACTGTACTTAGTTCATGGTGAGATTCTTGATTGTTAATTTGGTTTGATGATATCAGTGACAAGTTGGAAGACTATTACATAAACGCCTGCCTTTCTATTATCTTAGTCATATGACACTTGTTCAAAATTTTTCTGTTCCAATTTCCTTGTATTTTTGTCACATACAGTCACTGGCCACTTTATTAGGTACAAGGTGGAACCCAGTGTTGTCTTCTGCTGTTGTATCCCATCCAATTAAAGGTCCAATGTGTTGTGTGTTCTGGACACCGTTGTTGGTGTTGCTGATGTTGGTGTTGTTGTTCCTTTCTGCGCCTTGTGACGCATCAAGTGGCAACCTTACCATTTCTTTAGCATTTTTGTATATTTTGTGAGGGCACGTTGCTAGCTTGACGCTCACCCAGCACAGATGGAAAGCGTGTAAGGAGCCGGCTGGATTTGAACATGGGACCACTTGCCTTAAAGTCCAGTGAGGATGCCACTATACTTCTGGCCGGCTACCATTTCGGTAACGTATGGCTATTTGAGTTACCATCACATTAAGGACATCCTGAACGCTAAAAAGAGGGTGTTTAGAGATGGAAATAGGGAGGAGCTGAGGACAATACAGAGGGACCTGAAAGCCAAGATCAGGGAGGCTAAAGACAGGTATAGGAGGAAGCTTGAGTGGAAACTCCAGCAAAACAACATGAGAGAGGACTGGAATGGGATGAGGACCCATCACTGAGTTCCGGCAAACTAACAACAGAGGAGCTGAAGGCAGTGTGGACAGGGCCAATGAACTTAACCTGTTCTTCAACAGATTTGACACTGTGGCCCCTGCCCATTCCCCACATGATTCATCTGTTGTCAGCCCCCAACCAACACATACTCCACTCTCCCCTCCTACCCTTCCTCACAGACCCCACCCTGCTCTCATGACTACACCCCTCCCCCACCTGAAACCACCACGGTGGGCTTCACAGCTGAACAGGTGAGAAGACAGCTGAAACGTCTCCACCCAAGCAAGGCTGCAGGCCCTAATGGTGTCAGCCCCAGGGTGCTCAAAGCATGTGCCCCCCAGCTATGTGGAGTACTTCACCATGTCTTCAACCTGAGCCTGAGTCTCCAGAGGGTTCCTGTGCTGTGGAAGACGTCCTGCCTCGTCCCTGTAACAAAGACGCTGCGCCCCAGTGGCTCCAATGACGACAGACCGGTGGCATTGACCTCCCACATCATGAAGACCCTGGAGAGACTTGTTCTAGAGCAGCTCCGGCCTTTGGTTAGGCCACACTTAGACCCCCTCCAATTCGCCTACCAGCCCCAACTAGGAGTTGAGGAGGCCATCGTCTACCTGCTGAACCGTGCCTATGCCTACCTGGACAAGCTGGCGAGCACTGTGAGGGTCATGTTTTTTGACTTCTCCAGTGCGTTCAACACCATCCGCCCTGCTCTGCTGAGTGAGAAGCTGTCAGTGATGCAGGTGGATGCTTCCCTGGTGCCATGGATTATTGATTACCTGACTGGCAGACCACAGTACGTGCGCTTGCAGCACTGTGTCAGACAGAGTGGTCAGCAGCACTGGGGCTCCACAGGGGACTGTCCTGTCTCCCTTTCTCTTCACATTCTACACCTCGGACTTCAACTACAACACAGAGTCTTGCCATCTTCAGAAGTTTTCTGATGACTCTGCCATAGTTGGATGCATCAGCAAGGGAGATGAGGCGGAGTACAGGGCTACGGTGGGAAACATTGTCACATGGTGTGAGCAGAATCATCTGCAGCTTAATGTGAAAAAGACTAAGGAGCTGGTGGTGGACCTGAGGAGAGTTAAGGCACTGGTGACCCCTGTTTCCATCCAAGGGGTCAGTGTGGACATGGTGGAGGATTACAAATACCTGGGGATACAAATTGACAATAAACTGGACTGGTCAAAGAACACTGAGGCTGTACTCTATTTCTTGAGGAGACTGAGGTCCTTTAACATCTGCCGGATGATGCTGAGGATGTTCTACGAATCTGTGGTGGCCAGTGCTATCATGTTTGCTGTTGTGTGCTGGGGCAACAGTCTGAGGGTAGCAGACACCAACAGAATCAACACACTCATTCGTAAGGCCAGTGATGTTGTGGGGGTGGAACTGGACTCTCTGACGGTGGTGTCTGAAAAGAGAATGCTGTCCAAGTTGCATGCCGTCTTGGACAATGTCTCCCATCCACTCCATAATGTACTGGTTAGGCACAGGAGTACATTCAGCCAGAAACTCATTCCACCGAGATGCAACACTGAGCGTCATAGGAAATCATTCCTGCCTATGGCCATCAAACTTTACAACTCCTCCCTCGAAGTGTCAGACACCCTGAGCCAATAGGCTGGTCTTGGACTAATATTCACTTGGCATTATTTACTTATTATTATTATTTAATTATTTATGCTTTTATATTGCTATATTTCTACACTATTCTTGGTTGGTGCGACTGCAATGAAACCCAGTTTCCCTCGGGATCAGTAAAGTATGTCTGTCTGTATCACCTTACTGTTATCTTGAATCAGTCTGACTTTACTCCTCTGACCTCTCTCATTAACAAGGCATTTTGGCCCCATGGTACTGCCACTCATGGGATGTTTTTTTGCTTTTTTGCACCATTCCCTGTAAACTCTAGAGACGGTTGTGCATAAAAATCCTAGATCAGCGGTTTCTGAGATAATCAAACCTTCCTGTCTGGCACTAATAATCATTCCACAGTCAAAGTGATCACGTTTCTTCTCCATTCTGATGTTTGGTCTGAATGACAACTGAGCCTCCTGACCACGTCTGCTTGATTTTTTGCATTGAATTGTTGCCATATGATTGGCTAATTATATGTTTGCATTAACGAGCAGATGTACAGGTGTAGCTAATAAAGTGGCCACTGAGTGTAGAGTCATAGTTTAATATGGCATAGAAACAGGCCTTTGGCCCAATTAGTCCATGTCAACTGAAGCATCCTCCTTGCAAGTTCCAGTTGCCTTTTGTAATTATACCCCACCCCCCGACCACTTCCTCTGGCAAACTCATTCCAGGTACTTGCTACTCTGTGTAAGGAAGTTACCTCTCATGTTTTTTTCCTCTTATTTTGTATCTGTTTTTCTATATTCTTTAATAGCAATTTTAAAAATTTTTCTTCAAAGGTTGATTATGCTGGCAAAATTATGTTTGTTCATTAAGGATGTTCCCCTTTGAAGTAAAATCTAGAATTGGAGGCACCCATTTAAGACAAGTTGTGAGAAATTTCTTCTTTTAGGGGTAGTAAATCTTTGGAATTCCTTACCAGAACTGTGGAGGCTATATTCAAGACAGGGATAGACTGAAGCTTATATCATAGGAGTACCAAGAATTATGAGGAATGGTCAGAGAAGTTGAGCTAAAGCCAAGATCAGATCAGCCATGATCATATAGAAAGATAGCAGACTCAAGGGCCATATTTATCATATTCTTCGCACTCATTCCTAATTACTGCTGAAAGTGGTAGCCAGCCATTTCTGTGAAAGTTACAAACTCAGCCAGCTCCAACATGGGCGCTAGCCTCCCAAGCGTTGAGGACATCTTCAAAAGACGATGCCTCAAAAAGGAAATGGTTGTCATTAAGGTCCCTCTCCCCCTCCCATCACCCAGGGCATGCCCTCTTCTCATTGCTACCATCAAGGAGCAGGTGCAGAAACTTGAAGACACACTCAATATTTTAGGATCAGCTACTTCACCTCTGCCATCAGATTTCTAAATGGACAATGAACCATGTACACTATCTCAATATTTCTGTTTGCTCTCTTTTTACACTAAGTTTATTTAAAAATATATATTTCTTATTGTAGTTTATAGTTTTCTTTATTATGTATTGCAATCTACTGCTGCTGCCAAACATCAAATTTCATGACATAAGCGTAGGAAATTCTTTAGATGCTGGAAATCGAAAGCAACTCACACAAAATGTTGGAGAAACTGAGCTAATCAGGCAGTGTCTATGAAAATGAATAAACAGTTGATGTTTCAAGCCAAGGCCATACAGTAAGACTGGAAGGGAAGGGGGAAGCAGCCAGAGTAAGAAGGTAGGGGGAGCGGAAGGAATACAAGTTAGAAGGTGATAGGTGAAGCCAGTTGGGTGAGGGAGGGGGTTGAAATAAGAAGTTAGGAGGTGATAGTTAGAAAAGGTAAAAGGCTGGAGAGGAAGGAATCTAATAGTAGAGGAGAGTGGACCATGGGAGAAAGGGCAGGAGGGAGTGCACCACGGGGAGCTGATAGGCAGGTGAGAAAAGGTCAGAGGGTAGCCAGAGTGGGGAATTGGGGGGGGGGGGGGGGGGGAGAGGAGGAAAAATTACCGAAAGTTGGAGAAATCAATGTTTATGCCATAAGGTTGGGGGCTACCCAGACTATTTTGATTTCAGTCTACATTCTCATCCCGACATGTTGCCACGGACCCATGTGTCAGGATGGGAATATAGATTGAAATTAAAATGGTTAGTATGCCAGCAATATTAAACCTGATTCTGATTTTGATTCCGTAAGTGACATCTGATGGAGAGTTCCAGTATTTTGATCCAGAAATGATCAAGCAATGGGAAGTACATCCATGTCAGAACACTTGGTAATATTGAGGGAAGATGCCACTGATGGAGTTTCCTCAGGTTGTTGGATGTAATTCAAATGTTGATTAATGTTACTTGATTGTGTTACTGGAAATGTTGGTTAGTTTTACTGGAAATGAAGCTACAATAACAGCTTCAATTCCAGGCATGTAGAGAATTTGGCACTGGTGATGATGAGCATTACTTCATTGGACATAGTTTTTACATAGCATTTGATTTGTTTGCCACCCCATGCATGGAAAGTAGGTCTAATAGAAACCTGGGGTATGGAAAGGTTCATTACAAGAATAGTTTTAAACAGATGAACATTGCAAAGTCATTTAGTGAGCAACATCATTTGATTTGAAAAGATATAGATACAAGTCAAGATGTTCGGGCTAAGGGCACTTCCCTAAGGTACTACTTTAGTGAATGCAGTGGGCTGCAAAGTTTGCTTCTCTGAATCATGTTTATTTACGATTATATTTGGGAAATAATTCTGGCCACTGTAAAGATTCTGTGCGAATCCTGAATGATTTCAGTTGTTGAACGCCATCTTGAAGTATAGGTTTCTGCCATCTATAGGAGTAGGTATCATTTGATGTCATCAGATAGTAGAGTTTTCATAGTACTTGACTAAAAAATATTCAGAAAACTTGGCAATCCTCGGAACTCCTGTGATTGTAAATCTCCTGTTCATGGTCACAGGGCTGATGCACTGTTCCAGAATGGCAGGATTATCAATTTATTCAATCATCATCTGGCTGCTATAAAGTCTAACTGCTTCCAAAAGATCTAAATTTGGTGTATTTTTTGATGAGGGAACTTTCCAGAAGTGCTCATCTGCTTCAAATGCAGGATAAAGATAAATGGCAGAAGAGTAAGATGGAAAATAAAGAAAATTTATGTTGTGTTATGGGATGTTTTGATCTTAAATGCCTTGCCTGAGAAGGTGGTGAGCTATGTTTGTTCGACTGTAACTTCTGATGTGGAATTGGATATGTACTGGAATGGTGAAAAAAAAGTGTGGTTCTGTAGGCAAAGTAGCATTGGCAGGGGCTAATCGGGTTTTCAAAGAGTCAGAGCAGGGAACAATGGTGAATTATTAAAGTTGTAGAGTCATACAGCATGGAAACAGTCCTTTGGCCCAACTCAAGATGCTCATTTAAGCTCGTGCAATTTGACCATATTTAACCCATGTCTCTCCGATCCTTCCCTATCCGTGTACTTGTTCAAATATCTGTAAATATTGTTATTGTACCCGCTTTAACCATCTCCTCAGGTAGCTCAGTCTAATATATCCCCCACTCTTTGTGTGGAAATACTTGCCCCTCAGATCTAAACGTTATATGAACTTGCCCCTCAGATGATATGAACATTCCTGACTCAACCCTTGTATTTTTACGAGGTCGAGTGGCTAGTTCGACGCTCAACTCGGCACAGATGGAAAGCATGCTTGGGGGTGGCCCGACTTGGATTCGAACTCGGGAATCTTTGCTCTGGAGTCCGGCGCTGATGCCATTACACCACCACAGAGGGCCTTTACTGCCACTCTCAGATTGGAAGAGCAACACCTCATATTCCGTAGGGTAGCCTCCAACTTGCTGGCATAAACATAAATTTCTCCAACTTAAGGTAATTTCTCCCCCTTCCCCTTTCTCTCTTTTTTTCATTACCCATTCTAACTACCTCTTCTCCTCACCTAATCATCATCTTCCTCTGGTGTCCCTCCTCCTTTCTTTTGTTCCATGATCCACTGTCCTCTACTATCAGATTCCTCCTTCTACAGCCCTTTAGCTCCCAGTTTATTACTTCATTCCCCTCCGCTAGCCACCTACCTTCCTCCTCACCTGGCTTTACCCATCTCCCTTCCCTCACCACCTTATTCTGGCTTCTGTCTCTTTCCTTTCCAGTTCTGATGAGGAGTCTTGACCTAAAGACTTGTATTCAGTCTGGGTAGCCTCTAACCTGGTAGCATGAACATCAATTTCTCGACCTTTCGGTCATGGCTCCCCACCCTTCACCATTCGCCATCCCCTTTTCCCTCTCTCACCTTATCTCCTTGCCTGCCCATCGCCTCCCTCTGGTGCTCCTCCCCCTTTCTTTCAAGTCCTTCTCTCCTCTCCTATTAGATTCTCCCTTCTCCAGTTCTGTATCTCTTTCACCAATCTATTTCCCTGCTCTTTACTTCAGCCCACCCCCACCCCTGGTTTCACCCCTATCACCTTGTGTTTCTCCCTCCCCTTCCCCCCACATTTTAAATCTACTCTTCGTCTTTTCTCCTCCAGTCCTTCAGAAGGGTCTTGGCCCAAAATGTTGACTGTACTCTTTTCCATAAATGCTGCATGGCCTGCTGAGTTCCTCCAGCATTTTGTGTGTGTTACATGGAAAGCAGTCCTAGCTTATCCAGTCTCCACTTAAAGTTTAGCTCTTCAGTCCTGCCAGCATTCTTGTGAATCTTTTCTGCACTTTCTCTAGCTGAATGATATTCTTCCTGTAGTGATTAAAGTTGTGCACAATATTCCAGATACAGTTTTACCAATATCTTGTACAGTTATAATATGTCAGACTAGTTCTTATGCTCAGTGTCCCATCCAGTGAAGGCAAACACAGCATATGCCTTATTCATCTGTGTTTACCTATGTCACCACTTTCTGAAACCTATGTACTTGCACCCCTAGGTTTTTATTCTGCAGCACTCTCCTGGCCACTGTGAGTTAAAGTACTATCAGTAAACTATTTTTTTCAGGATTCATTGGGCTCATAAAAGACTGGACATTAGTTCAAAGTTATAAACTTGATTAAAGTATCTTGTAATAGGTACAGTTGGCTCCTTCTGGTCAGTAATAGCTCTAAATTACCTCTTGAGCAGACTGTGAATGACCTATGTTGTGAAGGGAATTTGAAGATGCTTTATAAAACCTCACATTTATTCATTGTGCCTTTTTTTTTATGTAGGCATTACAGAGTCAGTATTTCCTATACATTTTATTTCCCATGAATCATGGATACAAAGCTAATTTTCTGCTCAAAAATATTTCTCCCTTGATTCACACACAGAATGCTGGAGATACTGCCTGGCCTGCTAAGTTCCTCCAGTATTTTGTGTTTGTTGCTCAGATTTCCAGTATCTGCGGTTTTTCTCTTGTTTGTGATTTCTCCCTTGATTGCATGCTTTGTTTTTGAGAGGTTTGTTAATACATTCCCCAGAGTTAAATACAAGTTTTATAGGTTGTCAATGTGTGGTTTATTTACCATAGATCAGCAGTTCTCTCTGGTACTGTTTCTTATGCACTACTGCTTTCAGCAGATAGGCTGAGCTGATTAATTCACCCATGTCTTGCCTGTTTAACCAGTGTAGGTTAATTCACAATGAGAAATAAGCTTTGACCTCAAAGTGCCAACAAGTGGTGACGGTACTTGAGTTATTTCATTTCTGTTCTTGATAAAAACACATAGGTGTTGCAAAAGCAGTTTGGATTCTACAAATGATTTCATGTTTGACTTGACATAGGAAGAGTTCTTTGGATACCAAACTTAATGAATTACAGACTTTTTATACGCTTGTATTACCTGGCCTCCAGCTGGCACCTTGTGCACTAAAATCAGAATGTTGTGTGAAACCTTATTTTTGCTGAACAACATCAAGTAAGTTTTATTTGAACCTGAGTGGTTGACCCTAGAAAATAGAGTGGAAATTGTTCATCAGGAATTAGAGATCAGTTATTATATTATATGTAAAAGGGACCGACATAAATTAAGGTAGTTTTATAGGATTTTGTCAACTTTCTTTCCCATAAACTTTGGAAAAAGTATCATAAAGAGACGCTGTTATCAATATGATTTATTTTTTTTTGTAAGATGATCATGTTTTTATAACTGATGTTGTGTTGCCAGGAAATCTTCTTAAGCTTACCCTTTGTTTCACCTTTTTCACTGGGGCATTTTGAGATATCCCAATCAGTGTATCAAAACAGAGGAGGCTGTGAAGTATGAAAACTATTTGGCTTAGAGTCATGAGAAAGGAAAAATTGCAATTTTGTAGGAGGTAGATTATGAACACACAGAAAAGAGTAAAGTAACCTAACAGCAGATTTTTTTTTGGTGAAACTTTCTTGACCTAAGCCAGTTTGTCCCTAAATATGTTCAGGGTCAAGAATCAGAAGTCTCTCCAATCAAAACATTCTGCTTAGGAAATAAGTTTTTGCAACAAATAAAAGTGTGTTGGCTGTTTGGGGGAGTTGCTGTGGCATGGTACACAATCCATTGTCAGTGAGGTCTGCCATTGCGTGAAGCATCTAGATCCTTTCATGGGGTTAGACATTCATTAACTTTGTGCTTTCTGACTACTTGCATCCTCCTTCATTCATTTTTGATCTCCCTAATAGTGAGGAATCTTCAGTACATGTGCATCATGACCAACATTCGATTCTGTATTTAAATAGAACATTTTGCACCTGTAGTATTGACCACAATAGTGTTCTCTTGAATAGGTGATCTGTGAGGCTGGTTCACCTTTCTAATAAATTTGCCCTGAATTAGGGTCAAGGTGGAATTTCTATTGACAGCCCCTGCAGTTCAGCTCCTTTGTAAACATTGTAAGGATGCTACAAAGAGGTATTTTTTAACAGAAAATGATACCAAGCCAAAAATTGAGAAATTAGTTGAGGTGAAAAATGCGTGAGAGTGCAGGAGAGACACATATGTTTTAGGAGGGTGTTTCAGAGATTAGGGCTTAAATTGTTGAAGACATTATCATCAGACATGGAGTAAAGAAAATGGAGTCATTCAAGAGACTAGACTGAAAAAGAAACAAAAGCATTCCTGAAGGGATAGCAGAGCAGAGGAGATATTTACAGAAATTGCCAAGGTTAAGACTTCAGAGAGATTCAAAGAAAGAATTTAAAAATCAAGGCATTGGTGGACTGGTAGCCAATAGCTAGCTTCCTTGTTCTTCGACTGACTCCATCACTGCAGTTTAGTTTGTTGGATCAAGGAACTTATTCAATGGTTGAGGGGTGGAATGAACCTTAAAGGAGGCAGCTATGATTGGTGAAGTAATGGTATCACAGATAGAACTCAAGCTGAACTAAGGCTTAAATGGTAAGTGAGTAGGGGGTTGCTCCATGTTGTAATATAACCAGTAGTCAGCTTAAAACATTGTCAGCATGTAGCAGATCATTTTCTGAGAATTGTTGGTTTGTCATTTCTTCTTCTGGCTCCCTTTTATCATTGACTTGTCCAAGATTAACTGCCTGTGGAGACTTAGAGCTATGATCTTATTTCAATACTGATTTGTTTTGACCATTATTGAAAAATTATAAACCATATACCCATCCCCTCAATTTAATGATAATATATTTTCTCAAATGCCAAATATAAATTTGCTAATAAATTGCAACATTTGAATATTCCATTAAAGTTGTCTGACAGCAGTTATTGTCACTGGTGTTCCTGCAAAATCTGTTACTTGCAGTGGAACCAGGTAATTGAAAATCAATGAAAAAGGTAAAACAGATTTTGTCTATTCCAAGTTAAGCTGCAATGTTCCATTTCATTTGGTTGCACAATATACTTGATGTGCTCATAACTGCAAATGATGGACATAGAACATTGCAGCACAGTACAGGTTTCTCGGCCCACAATGTTGTGCCTCCTTTTTAACCTACTTCAGCATTCATCTAATACTTCCCTCTCACATAGCCCTCCATTTTTCTTTCATTCATGTGCTTATCCTAGTCTCTTAAATATCCCTAATGTATCTGTCTCCTACACCACCCCTAGTAGTGTTTCCATACACCCGTCATTCTCTGGTGCATTAGAAACCCTGCTTCTGACATTCCCCCCTCCCACTTTATACTTACCTCCCAACATAAAGTTATTTCCCCAATAATTTTCAGCTGATTATTTTCACGTTCAGCTGATCATTGCGAACTTTTGAAAGATCACTCCTTTCCTTAACCATTTAACTTAACTCCTTAACCACTTCTTCCTGAAGAAGGTCTTGGTCCAAAATATTTGACTGTTCATTAATTTCCATAGATGCTGTCTGACCTGCTGAGTTCCCCCAGCATTTTGAATGTGATTTGAGAAAACTAGGTTGTGGCTGTATTTTGTACATTACCTTTAAACTGCTGTTCTTTAACTTGTGAAGTTATTTTTGGAACATAACTTTATATAACTTGGTGACATTCCATTATACTTTTAAGTGAATAGAAAGTTTGGGTCCAAAGCATTTCCTACACAAGGGATGCATTTGAAGTGCAGCTAGTGTTACTGCCAAGTGAAAATTGCAACTGTTCGATATATGGCTAGATTCTAGATAAAAACAGTCTGATTAATGTCGAGTTGTTCTGTGTTCAGCTGGTCTTGGTTGATGGGAAAGTTATTGATCACCCTCAGGGAAGATATCTCCCTTGCTCTTCAAATAGTTCCGTGGAGTCTCTTAACATCTACACAAATAAGCAGACACAACCTTATTCAGAAGATGACACCTGCAACAGAGCATCAGAATGTAATAATGATAATCTGGATTATAGGGCAAATTGTGGCAGCTGATAGCTTAAGGGTTCCTTAAGCGGATCATTGGCAATCAACATTTTTTCCCATAGATTTCCTGAAATTTCATTTATGAACAGTCAAATGCTTGTCAGTGAACTTGAGCAGTGATGTACTAAAAAAGGAAGAGGGTCAAAATACATTTTTAGTTGGTCCTCAGCGTTATATCACAGATGGATTGGATGGAAAAAGTAAGTGCATTTAAGTGAGTAATTTATTTTGTAATAATGTTAATTATTAATATTCTGATGTAGATTTCATTAAATTTATTCTAAATATTTTTAAAAATGTGTTTTGCAGTTAAAGACTTGGGATGTGCTACCTGAGGTAGTATGCTTGTATCTTGCTCCACCTTGCAGGATATCTGCCTGATGTGTGGTTATTCAGTTTATCATACTGCTCTCATCCAGAGAAAGTCAGAGTAAGCAGAGTGGGGTATGTGGGCAGTGGGCCAGGAGCAGGGCAGTCTGCTGTATAATGTTGAAGTCTTGTTCCGTAAAGAAGATTGGTTGGTTTGATGAAATTAATCATATTCATGAAGTTGAAACAGATTTGTTTGGTGGGCAAGGTCATTTCAGATTTCGAATACTGTGCACACAACAGTTTACCTTTGTCGCTGTGGAAGTTTATTCTGCTGTTGTGGTGGTGAATAGGTGAAGTTAAAGGTTGCTGTGGAGTTTTCATTGTAAAACTTCAGCAATGAAGCATGACCTTTCTTTGGTGCATATTTTTTATCCTCTACTTTGAAATACTTAAGTGCTTTATCTTGTGTGTAATTTCTGCTGTTATGGTAGCAGCATTCTCTAATGACATCTTATAAATAACACAGCACTAGGTTTGTACTCCTACCTCTAAGTAAAAAAAATCAGGAGGTGCATGAGGTAATTTGCTTTATTTTTCCACCTTGGGGTAGTGGAGGAGGAATAATTACAGTTTTGTATGATGTAGCTTTCAGTAAAAATTGTTTGCTTTATAGTATAAATGTTACCAACTTTATTTTTATCATCACAATAAAAAGCTATGTATCATATAAAATATAGTTAGTCCGTTCAGTTTATTGAATTGTTTTGCCAAGTCATACAGCAAATTGGACTACTGCTGAGATAATTAAAGTTTGAATTTTACTAAGTTTTTATACTGATTTAGTGCATGTTTTAGGCAGCAGAAAGTCGGTATGAAGAACAAATCAGTAACCTTGTGGTGGAAAAACAAGAACTAGAGTGGCAAAAGGTATTGTATTGGTACACAGAAAACATAGTAAAGTGTTAGAAATCATACAAAATGCATACTTCTTGAGTAGATGTATTTAATAAGGAGCCATGAATAGATTGTGATTTCTCTTGTGAAATAAAAGAAATCGATGATGCTTATTTGTTTGTTCTTTCTAACACAATTTACTTTTGTTTGCTACCTCAACACGCATATATGCACTATTATTTGATGGGAAGTTACAGCTCTTTCTACAACTGGCCACTTATTTTTGGTGCCATGCTACTCTGAATAAATAAAATAGAATTATGACGGGTTGTTGACAGGTTGTTTGTCTCTGGGTAATCCCAACAGCAGGCTCCTATTGTGACTTCTGGCAGTCTGATGTACAATTGTTCTATAGATTGATTAAAACAGTAGCACCTTACAAAATTGCTTTTTCATCTATTTATTTTAAACTATTTTTATATTAAACTCTATAAGTTACAACTAACCAGATTAGACTGGGAGCAGTTGGAAAACTGTTCTTGTGCAGCTTCCATAGTGAATGGTCGTTGATTTAAAAAAAACAGAACTGTCTGTCATTTTAAAACATTTGATTCCTGTGTAGTGAACAAAATTAGTTATGAACTTGATCACAATGTACAGAGCAGAAATCCCTAATTCCATGTGCAATAAATATTTACAATGAATCTTGATGTATCCTGTTTAAAAACATGTCTGAAGGCATCCAGATTTATTGGTTGCCCTCTCGTACCTCACCTCCCCCTGCTTCAGTAAGGGTTTCTTTCTCTTCAGTTAACAGAGGATCTTTCTCCCTTGCCTTACTGCCTGTGCACATTTGAGTTGTCTTGGAGCCCAGAAAATCCCTTGGCTGGGTAGCTGAAGATCATGAAACACTTGGTAGGGGGTGTACTTAGAATTTAGTATGTTAGAAATTGATGTGGTGAGGCAAGCTGCCTGTAATAGGTATTGAGAGTTTTTGGATTCGAGCCTAGAAACATTAATAATTTTGTTTTCTGCATTGCTATTAATGGTTTTTGTCATGGTTTATGCATGTAAGAATTTAATTCCTGAGGAATATTATTGATTAGAAAACTGACATTGAGAAAAAAAGATCTGAGCTATATGACTGGTGACTAACAAATGTGAAATAAGCACTGAAAGACAGGTAGTCATTGAGGAAAATAAAATGGTCATGACATGATGACTGTCATGATGGAATTAGATACTAAACTATATATGCCATTTATTGATTTTGTAGAACCAATTGATGCTTGAATAATTTTGGAAGGAAGAGACAAAATGTTCACAAAACAGAAATTAAATATTTTATATATGAAACACCAGGAATGCTTTTTTAAAAATGTTCAATTGCTTTTTGTTGGGGAAATGCGTAGAGTTAAAGAGCATTAATAATGGACAGTATTCTTTAAAACAATTGCGGAAGTATTCGGCAACTTTGTCACAATAAACAACTTCATTTAGTGACAAACAGCATGTAACCCTACCTAGATGATGGATTTGTATGTTCCTACTTGAGAGTTTATTAAGATAAACTGTACATTCAGTCATTTCATAAAGAAGTTTTAGAGTTTTTTCTTCTTTCTGTCCTTGCCCCCTTTACCCAGAAAATTATATTTGCACATAATCTTTACTTAAAAATTCATGCCTGATCACTCTGCAAAGTGTGATAGTACTCATTAATCTCTGTTTTTAAGCCATATAACATTATTTAAAATTAGCAATTGCATTTGAATTATTGTATATAACAAGAACAATCCAAGCTCAAATGAACTGTACTACATTGAAATTTGATAATCTCAGTCATTTTACAATTATAATTAAAATATATTAACTTGTTTCTACACAGATGTATTGATTACAAAACTGTTGTATGTAAATATTGTCATCTCTTCTGGGTGTTCACAAAAGGCTAACATTTGCTTCCTTTAGTTATTGACAATAGCTTGGTTCACTGATGTTTATTTGCAAAGCAGGAATCATTACAGCATCAGTACAATGCATTATCCAGTCAGCATGAAGAAGCCGTAATTGCCCTAAAAAAGCAGGTATGTATCTTTTGTGATCGATTTAAAGAAAAAAAATGTTTGCCAATAAAAGAATTTCTGACATAAGATCATTAAATTCTAATGGTACATAAATTTTAATAATGCAAAAGCTCTACAGTTTAATCTATTTATATTGTTGGAATATGGGGTTTTAAGTTTTATTATTAAAGTATTTTTGTAATATTTTGAACCATTCCATTGTTTGCATAAGATGGATATAAGGCAGTACCAAAGATAAGTAATTATTACTGGTTAAAACCAAAAGGCAATATTCTTAATAGCATGCCTTAAGATTAAAATTGCATATTTTCATTTAGGTATATCATTTATTTTCACGTTTAAAGTATCTATTCAACACCACACCTTTTAAGCTGAAATTCTTAGAACAACATTGGGTTCTTGTGGGCTATCCAAAACTGGTTAAATCTAGTATTTTTCATTATGTCTTTCATCAGTTTAGATAAAATATTGACTTGCGCATATTTTATTTGTTGATCTTTCTTAGAATGTTCTGACAAATTATTTGTGGACATAGCAGTAAGACAGAAATTATCTTGCATAGATTTGTACCAATGCAAGCAAAAATACTTTATTTTAGATCTGATTTAAATTTTATTACATGCAACCTATGAAGTATAAAAGTAAATTGTGACCAAGTGGAAGGGAATTATGATATGAGCTTTTTTCACTTTATTTTAATAAACATTGATAATAACTGGAGTTGTTCCTTACAGTTTCAGACCCAGATAAATGCAGTGGAAGAAGAAAAGGTATTACTTACTTTGAATGCTATAGCTGCATAGAAGAATACACGTTATTTTAAAAACTTACTTCCTAAATTTTTGTTGCCTATATAAAGTCTTTCTGGAGCAGAGGTAAATAGAGGATGGACAGAGAAGAGAAA
Organism: Hemitrygon akajei; assembly: GCF_048418815.1. NCBI lineage: Eukaryota > Metazoa > Chordata > Chondrichthyes > Myliobatiformes > Dasyatidae > Hemitrygon > Hemitrygon akajei. The sequence continues at coordinate 178,257,146 of NC_133129.1, forward strand.
GGGGAAAAATCTCTGCTGGAATTGTGAAATACTGGACATAATAGTTTCTGGAAATCTGAAACTCAGGAGAATTCTGGGAAAGGCCAGCAGGTTAGGCCATATCTGCAGAGAGAGAAAAAGTTGCATAAGAACTGGCCAGGTATTGAAATGCAAAATACTGGCAGAATCTTGTAGCAAAAACTGAAAATGCTAGAAATGCTCATTAGGTCAAGCGGTATCCATAATAGAGTTAAAACCCCAAATATTTCTCTTACTCTGACTATAGCATGATTTGCTGGCATTCCTCCTTTTAGATATCCAGCAACTGCTGTGATCTGGTTATCACCTTTTCCAACAGGTTTTCTGATCCTCTCTGTTCTTCACTTTTCAGTCTTTTGGCTAAAATCAAGTGTAGTAAATGTTCTGTTCTTCTATTAAAATGCCCTCTGGACAGATTAATTGACATTAACAAGCCTGCAGCACCCTCTCCTAATCAATAGTAATCTGTGTCATCCATCTTGATCTCCAAGCTCACTTTGTTCTTCCCATCCCTCCCCCTTCTCTGCAGGTTTATACAAATCTGTTTGGGAAATGTTCTCAGCTTGGGAAAAAGTCAATTGACTTGAAGTGTTAATTGTATTTCTTTATCCTCAGAAACTACCTGGTCTGATGAACATTTCCCCTACATTTTCTATTTTTAAGTTTGTAGTTTCAATGCCTTTTTGACTTTATGGTTATTGTGTCTTTTTCTGAGGTAGCTATTGTTTCAGTTTTATACTTTTGTGAGATGCAACTGACTTTAGTAATTAATGATCAGTATATTACTCTTAAAGGGAGATCTACAAAGTTGTTCCTGCCAGGAATTTTGTCAACACAATTATCAAAACTAAAATTTAATAATGGAAATGGATCTTGATTTTAATTTGACTCTTCACAGAAATAAGCAGTTGGTAGCTGATAATTCACATAATTTATTACTCTAAAAAAAAGTAAACAAAAAATCTGCTTCTCCAATAATGTTTGTCTAATTATTCTTTGTTTGGATGAATGCTATACAGTGCATTAGAAAAAATAAATAGGCTGTTGGACAAACAAATATAAATTTTCTTTTGTTTTAATATAATAAAACTTTGTTCATTTTATTCAGCATCTCCTAATCAAGTTCTTTGCATGTAGAAGAATGCCTGTAGATCAGATGATAAGATAATGTATATTGTCTGTTACAGGGAAAATTCCAACTTACCTTGGAGTCAAAAGAAAGGGAAATCAGTGGGCTGAAGGAAGAATTAAAAGTATTACAGGTAACACATGGATCAGTATTTCACATTCTCAAAATAATAGTAATGATGCAGGATGTAGGATATGAAATAATGATGAATATGGTTGCACGGTAGTAGAAGCAGCAGAGATGCTGCCTCATACCTCCTGTGGCCAGGGACCAATCCTAATATCTGGTGCTATTTATGCCATCTTCTTATGACTACATCCTTCAACACCCCAAAGACTTTCAGGTCTGATGAATAGAGTGGTATGAACTGGTGGGGGTGGAAGGAAGAGAGGGTGGGGAAGAGTTGATGATGAGAATGTGGGAAGATTGAGTAGCAGGGAAAATTAGTGAAGATGACATAGATTTGATGAGCCAAATGGTAAGGAAACAATGAATTTAATCTGAAAAAAGCATTTTATCATAATTAAGCATTTTAACTTCAAATTTAACTTGAATAGTTGCCGAAATAAACTAGATGCTACAAAGACAATTTTTAAACTTTGTAATATCTTAAGGCAATTCTATTGCACTTTGTTGTGTATTTAATATTAGTAATATTTGAGTAATGTTGTAAGTATATTGTTTTTTTAAGCAGTCTTACTTGTTTAAATGATTCATTATGGTTATACTGTATGTACGTCAAGCCATCATGTCATTTCCGTGTATCTTGCTTAAAGTAAAAACGAAGTACATATGCTTATCTGCCGGCTCTTTGTTTTCCTTTCAATTAGTTTTAACATGTTGGAGTTACGAAATATTACAGACTTGATTAAAGTTATGCAATTGCCTGTTTTTAATCAAACAATTATTGTTTTGCTTATAAATTATCAATATACTAACACAAGGGTGATGTACAATTGAATATAAAACCAGTAAACCAGAGGCAGGTAATATTTTGTAATTATGTGAAGGTTATAAAATTCTGCATTTACCAATTGGAGTAAATTAACAAATTGTGTATCAGTTTGTTAACAAAAGATTCAATAGTAGACAGTAAATAAGCTATATTAGCAATTGTGTCCTATTATTATTTTTGTACAATAATATCAGCCTAGGAAGGTTGGGATTAAATTCAATGTATCAAAGAAGCTGGTTTTTGAATCTTTAATAATGTACATGCACAAACAGATTAATGTTTGTGCTATTTATATATACACTTATATTAAAATGGAATAAACAATAATTGTAATTTTAGACTGACACAGTGATAACTGTTATTGCTCCATTAATGCATCATATTAACAAGGAAATGAATAATTAAGTAAATATCATATAGAAGGACTAGACATAATTACTATTTTTTTTTAGTAAGAATGGATTAATTTTGTATAAAATACAAGTTGTTTCAAGCACATCAAGTCTAGGTAAAGAGCTTCTGTGGATAGATTACCTGAGTAATTTGATATCTAGCTCTTGAAAAAGCAGTATCCAAAATGAAGCCAGTGACTGGAACCTCTACATTAACTCTTGGACTAGATGGTTCTGACCTCATAAGTGCTGGCAAATATCATACTGTCTTATCTATATAGGTCTCAATATCATTTAATGTAAAAAATTCCATTATCTCACTTAGAGAAGGCCTGGAGTTCTTTTTATTACTCTACAATACCTATGTGTCATGTGCAGCAGAGCACAGCAAACCCTATACATCACCTATGCTATGTCACAGACTGAACAAGCCAAACAAATCCTTACAGCTACAGCGTAAAAGGTCAGGCAAGAGGAGGTATTTTGTAGATTTTGAAAGCACACCCTGTATTAAGTAGATGATTAAAACAAGCAAAAGGTGACACAAGTAACTAACTACTTTGTTTATACAAGAATTTTAATTAAATCAGAGTATGGAAAACAAAAAAAAAGGAATACTGAAGTTTGAAAAATAAACTGCTTTTTGCAATGATGCAGTAAGCAAAACATAGCTGTTCATTTGAGGGTTTGGGTTCATCCACCAGTTTAAATTGAAATATTTTTTTGCCAGCTGATCTTGCTTTACAGGATTGCAAAGTCTCCAAAGGTTTCTTTAAAACACATTGTGTGAGATTAAAAAAAAAGCATTTAATTCAAAATATGGTGAGTGCAATAAATTGAAATGAACCTAGTCCTTCACAATTTTCTTCTGAATTGGAGCATAATATTGTAATATATTTGGAAGTAATACGTTAAATATTGTATGTTAGGCATATTAACTAACATCACAGAGAAGTACAGTAGAACTGGAAGGGTAAATATTTTTATGCTTTCTATTTTTCCCTGATACTTTGCTCATGCTTATTACATTCATTACAAGAAAGAAGTGATGTTGAATCACATCATGCTTGTAGGTTTTAAAATGATTTTTGTGATACAGGTTTTGAGCAATTGTTTCTTTCACCCTCTGTTGTTTTCATTTGAGATATTAACAGCAAATATGCACCTTCCACACAGGTTTCCAAGTATAACCTGGAAAAGAAGCTAAGTGAATTGGTAAGGATTATGTTGTTATCCAGTCATTGTCAGGCCAGATAATGAAACACAAAACATAAATGGAATGGGCCTACAGTAAATTGTAAGAGGAAAGCAACGGTTGGAGACTCAAACTCAATCATTTACCTGATTGTTTAACTGATTTCAGGCAGTAGTTACTGATGATTCTTTTTTGTAAAATCTGCTTAAGACATGACTGTTGAAAATTTTCATTTTGTTGATCAGAATGAAATGCAAAAGTATTTGATACAAACAATATTATAAACTTGTTTATATTTTCTAATATAATAGAACTGAATAAATTGTGTATTGTAGTTATATATGCCAGGTTGAATGTTCATGCAGGTCATATCCCATTCCTTCTTGATGCCTCTGCTGTTGTCCCAAACTTTTGTTGTGAAAGAACCAAAATTTCATCTGTTTTCCCTTGCATTGATTCCTTCCTTTTTCTCTTTTTCCATTATCCTTCTCTGTTACCTGATAACCTCAAATCCGTGAACCCTGTCCTTCCCTACCAAAAGTCTCTGCTGATGAATTTTGCATCCAAAGTGACCAATCCCAGTGATCTCCTGGCTAGCTTCTCATCCTCTATGCTGTTTAATCCTTACTTCGTTAACACCACTCTCCATATTTCATCCAACACACTCTCACTCACCTCTGACCTTGGTAATCTGTATTGGTTCCTGATCTGCCATCGGAAGAATGTTAAAATTCTTAAATCTTGGCTCATTTCCCTTCAGGATCATTTTAATTTACTCCACTTTTTATTTCTGATCTATTATATATCTTCCACAGTATAACATTAGTGTTCATTGCTGGAATTTGTTCTGTAAATCTCTCTGCTTTCCTTTTTTTCCCTTTAAAAGTGGTCCTGCTGATCACCTTTTCAATCATTCGTCTTACCGCTTGGTTGAATTTATTTTTGTCAATTTCTGCAGAGTACCTTATAATCTCTTTAACAACATATAAATGCAGTTTGATGATTTTTTATTACTTGTAAACACATGAACCACTCAGCATCAATTGTTCCCTTCCTGGTCAGGTCCTGCTGGCTTCTCCTCCCCCTTTCAAACCCTCTTTAGTGGATTCATATGTACTCAGGACCTCATTTCATCATTGTGTGGTGACACTCTAACTTCAGGAGTGTTCGTAAGTTTTTGAAACTGAATTGGTGATAGATGCATTTATTTACTGTTTTCTAGGAGCAAAAAGTACATTTGCAGAACATAGCAAAGGATAATCAGCTTAGTCAACTGAGTAAAGTTGAGAAGCGATTTGCAGCAATAAGTCATCAGTGTGGATTAATCATACAAGCTCATGGAAAGTTAGAACAGAATGGTAAATAAATTCTGTAAATTTACACATCATGTATGTTCATGCATTATGATTGGTACACTGAAAGTAACATTTTGAAATCAGTTAGGAAGTTAAATGTGAAAAGACAATTCAGTCTATTTGAACCATCATAGGGTGAAATTTCCACATCAAACAGGTAGAGTGAACTCGGCCTTTTCTCCTTCGAGCAACGGAGGATGAGAGGTGACCTGATAGAGGTGTATAAGATGATGAGAAGCATTGATCGTGTGGATAGTCAGAGGCTTTTTCCCAGGGCTGAAATGGCTGCCAACAGAGGACACAGGTTTAAGGTGCTTGGGAGTAGATACAGAGGAGTTGTCGGGTAAGTTTTTTACACAGAGAGTGGTGAGTGCGTGGAATGGGCTGCCGGCAATGGTGGTGGAGGTGGATATGATAGGGTCTTTTAAAAGACTTTTGGATAGGTACATGGAGCTTCGAAAAATAGAGGGCTATGGGTAAGCCTAGTAATTACTAAGGTACGGACATGCTCAGCATAACTTTGTTGGCCGAAGGGCCTGTATTGTGCTGTAGGTTTTCTATGTTCTATATTAATCATTTCTTTCTTGGAATACAATCAAGGCTGGGAAACGATATTTTTTAAGCTTCTAGTAAGTTTATCTGCATTAGAAAGTTACAAATTAATAAAAGTTCCAAAAAGTATCTGCAAAAAAGTAGAATAATCAGCAAATTGTCTGTATGGACAATTGTTTGAATTGTTTTTAAGCACTTAAGGAGCCTCTGGGAAAGTGACAGATATAGTTTTAAGGAATGATGACGTTCACGTCATGGTGTGTAAGATCGAATGGAGTTAATTTTATTTATACTCATGATGTATGCTTACTACTGTTGAAAGACCTGATTTCTTGAGTATCTTCAGTTATTTAATTCCAAATTGATTCAGTAACCTGGAATTGCAATACAAAGTGAAGTGATAAATAACATTGAGCTATTAAACTATTCAGAAAGAACTCTTCTGCTTTATATACATGTAAGATGCATATGCATTGGTGTGTTAATCTTTAAATGCTTTTTAGCAAATGTAAAATAATAATTGCAGACTCCTATGATATGTACTGCATATTGTTAATATTGCAATATGCTTAGAGTCATTTTGTTTGTCCTTATTTTGAATCTGTACAAACCTGGAGCAAGTTACCAAGCAATAATTTTTTACAAAATTTGAATATTATTTGGAGGCACCAACTTTGACATAATAGAGCTCAAATTCTCATAGGATCATTGCATTAGCAAATTTTCTGACTGGTTTTCCAGTGCCTCTGGTGACCCTGACAAATTTCTGAGGCTGCCACTGGAGACCTGCCAGTAATTAGGTGGATTTCCCAGGGAAAGGGAAGAAACTGAAATGCTATGGTAGGATTACAATTTGTACAACAACCTGAAGGGGGTGCAATGAATATATTCTGTGAAATAAGATGGAAAATTACTACAAAAATGAAACCTACAGGAAGTATTACATTCAAAAGTACAGAATCAATGAGTATAGAATCTCATTGATTCAAAAGTATAGAATCAATGAGTACAGGGTGACTCTTGAGATATAGGAATAGTGTAGCCTGCAAATTGAAATATATTGGGAGTAGAGGCGACTGAAACAATTGGTGCTACCTCCATATACTCCAAATCAGCTGGATGGTGCAATAAAACATCCAAGGATTATTAATGTAAATACGCCACTTGCATCTTGCCATAATGATCGTCTAACAAACATTTTGAAGCTTCAATGCTTATACACTTGCCAGTCTATCAGCCGTGAACTGTCTAAACAGTAATGCTAAAAAAGTCTCATGCTGTTGTAAAACAGATTAGAGCCGGCTGCCTTCTGGCAGCCTCGACTATAATTTATGCTTTGATTGTTGTCCCACTGGTTTTGTAGGTCTTGTGTTTGACGGCAGGACACTGAATGATCTATAGCTCATACCCTTTGTCATTGCCAACTCCGCTGCTTTTGTATCAAGATTTGGTTACTAATTTTCTTCGATCAACTCAAAATTTCTACAACTGTTGAGACAGACTCTGTAACTCTGAATGGGAAGTTAAGGATACAGAACAACATTTTTCCCATATACGGTGTATATTTAACTATTATGGATAATTCCCCACCATCGATGATATCTACAAGAAGCAGTGCCCCAAAAATACAACGTCTATCAATAAACTCTCACCATCTACAACATGCTCTTCTCTCCTTACTACTGTCAGGGAGGAGGTACAGGAGCCTGAAACCCAATACTCAAGGAAGAAAAAGCACAATAAATATAAATACATAAGATTATTCCATGTAAATAAGCTAATCTTAATATTTTTTATTTATTGTGTTCTTTATGCTTATTGTATATTTATGCTGCATTGGATCTGGAGTAACAATCATTTCCTCCTCCTTTACTCTTATGTACTGAAGAATGACTGTAATCTATCTTACCTAGCCAAAATTCAACCAGATTTACTGACCAGGCTGGTGGTTAGGCTGATATTGCTATGAAGAACATGCCAAGACCAGATGGGTTTAATTTCTGATACTGAGATGGACAGTTAAATGTAGGGTTAGTTTGTGGATCCCACATTCTTTGAAAGAACATATTTATAAAAAGTTGGGAAAGGGTTCTGTTCTTTGCTACCTGCTCCCTGATCATGAATGGGACTAATCCTGGGCCTTGTGTGGGAGTGTGGGTATTAGTTGGAGTGGAAATCAGAGCCAGATTTATTGTCACTTACATATAAAGTGAAATTTGTTGCTTTGTGGCAGCAGTACAGTGCAAAGACTTAAAAATCTATAAACTACAAAAACGAATAAGTAGTGCAAGAGAAAGGAATAACAAGGCAATATATATCACATGTCTGTTAGATCGTCCGTTATGTGCAGTCCAAGGAACTTCGTGCTCTCCACTCTCTCCACAGCAGAACCATTTATGTGCAATGGAGAATGGTCAACCTGTGCTTTCCTGAAGTCTACGTTAAGACTCAGGTGGTTGTTCTCACACCATTTGACAAGACTCTCTACCTCCTCTATGTATGCCGAGTCATCATGGTTGATGTGGCTAACCACTGTAGTATCATCAGTGAATTTGATGATGTGTTTTCAGCTGGATCTGGCTGTGTAGTCATGAGTCAGCACTGTGAACAGCAGAGGACTGAGCACACAACCCCGGGGGGGGCGGGGTGCGTGGGGTTGGGTACCAGTTCTTAGTGTGAAGGAACTTGAGATGTTGCTGCCAGCTCAGACTGACTGGGATCTTTCCGTCAAGAAGTCCAAGATCCAGTTACAGAGAGGGGTGTTGAGTCCCTGAGGGATGATCGTGTTAAACACTGAGCTGAAGTCAATGAACAGTATCCTGGCGTACCAGGCATAGTCTTCGAGGTGGGATAGGATGGTGTGGGGGGCTGAGGCTATGGTATAATTTATGGACTGGTTTGAGTGGTAGACAAACTGGAAATGTCCCAATGTAGCTGGAAGGTGGGATCCATTACCTGCCACTCAAAGCATTCCATGGTTGTTGAAGTCAGTGTCATTGGGTGGTAATCATCTAGGCCAGTTACCATTGCCCTCTTGTGCACTGGAATGATGATGGTTGCAGGGACAGTGGACTTTTTCAGAGAGCTATTAAAAATGACTATTAAGACTTCTTTTAGCTGGGCTGCTCAGTTCCTCAGCTCCTGACCAGTTATGCTGTTCTGCCCTTCAGCTTTGCATGGGTTTACCGAGGCTAAGGTCCTTCACATCTCAGCTGTGGCCACACAATGTGCCTGTTCCTTAGGAAGAGAGGAGCATTCCTTGATATTACATCATTTATTTAGTCAAGTCATGCATAGAAAGCATTCGGCCTATCAGGAAGAGAGGTGTCACTATTGTTGACATGCTCTGCATGTCGCTGGTGACTATGGATTTTTGTGGTTTTCATGCTTTGCCTTCCTGATGGTATGGGAGAGTGCAGCTCTTGCTGACCGTAGAGCTGTCTTGTTTCTCAATCTGAAGGCAGTGTTCCAAATCCTAAGCAGTGCCCAAACCTCTGCAGTCAGCCATGATTTCCAGTTTGCTTGGGCAGTGCAGTGTTTAATCACGGTAATATCCAAAATGCACTTTCCTATTTAGCCAGTCACCGATCCCAAATCAATGTTGATGATTATAAGTGGCTGCCTCCCTGGATATGCTGCAGTCTGTGATTTCGAAGCAGTCCTGCAGTGCTGAGATGGCACCTTCTAACCTAGTCCTGATCCTCCTGTGAATAGGTTTGACTCGTTTAACTAGTGGTTTGTAAGTAGGGATTAGCAAATAGGATATATGGTCTGACTATCCAAAGTGAGGGCGGGGGATAGTGTTGTGTGCTCCACAAAAGTTGGTATAATTCAGGTCTAATATATCATCTGCTCTGGTTGTGAAGTTGACAAGTGAACTTTAGTAGGACTGTTTTTAAAGTTGGCATGATTGAAGTCACCAGCAATAATGAAGACACCATTGGGGTTAATGGCCTGGAGTTTGCAGATTGTACTGCAGAGGTCCTGCAGTACTTCACAAGCACTAGCACAAGGGGACATGTAAACAGCAGTAATTACAATGGCAGTGAACTCCTTCAGTAAGTAGAAGGGCCTGTACTTCACCATTAAAAACTGACTGTGGAGAGCAGTGGACCATTACTACCAAGACATTAACACATTGATTCATATTGATGTAGATTCACTGACCTCCTCCACGGGTCTTGTCGGAGGTCTCAGAATTTCTGCCCACCCGAAAGGAAACTAGGCCTTCTAGTTGGATGCTGAGTCTGGAAAGGTATCTTGAAGCCATGTTTCTGTCAAGATGAGTGTGCCACTGTCCCTCATCTCCCTCTGTTTTAGATGCAGATGCAGGTAATCCAGTTTATTTTCCACCATGCAGACATTAGCAAGTAGAATCGATGGGAGTATGGGTCTGCAAGGATCTGCTTTAGGTCTCGCTTTAATACTGGTATTCTTCCCATGCTTCTGTGTTTGAGTGCACTGCTTCCAGTGGCTGTTTCCATGAGTAGTAGTTATTGTGTGGAACGAGAATCCACTTCTCGTGTTAGTTAGTGTCTTGATTGCCTTTGTTATTTCACTCACTAGTGAGGTCAATTTTGTGCAGATTTAGTATGGGAATAAAGGGGGCCTTTTCTGGTTGGCTGCCTGTGACCAGTTCAATATTGGGACCGCTTCTTTTCACATTGTATGTCAGTGATTTGGATGATGGAATTGATGGCTTTATGGCCAAGTTTGCAGACTGTACAAAGATAGGTGGAGGGGCTGGTAGTGCTGAGGAAGCTGGCAGAATGCGGAAGGACTTAGGCAGATTGGGAGAATGGACAAAGAAGTGGCAGATGAAATATAGTGCAGGGAAGTGTATGGTCACGGACTTTGGTAGAAGGAATAAAGGTGTAGACTATTTTCTAAAGGAGGAGAAAATTCAAAAACAAGAGGTGCAAGGGGACTTAAGAGTCCTTGTGCATGATTCCCTAAAGCGTAACTTGCTGGTTGAGTTGATGATAAGGAAGGCAAATACAATGTTTGCAATTATTTTGAGAGGACTAGAATATAAAAACAAGGATATGATGTTGAGGCTTTATAAGGCATTGGGTGGTTTGTATGGAGTATTGTGAGTAGTTTTGAGACCCTTATCTAAGAAATGATCCGCCAGCATTGGAGAGGGTCCAGAGGAGGTTCACTGAGTGATTGTGGGAATGAAAGGGTTAACATATGAGGAGTGTTTGATGGCTCTGGGCCTGTACTGGCTGGAGTTTAGAAGAATGTGTGTGGGGGAGAGGGAATCTGTTTGAAACATATTGAATATTAAAAAGCCTAGATAGAGTGGATGTGGAGATGATGTTTCCTATAGTAGGTGAGTCCAGGACCAGAGAGCACAGCCTCAGAATAGAGGGATATCCACTTAGAACAGAGATGAGGAATTTCTTTAGCAAGATGGTGGCGAATCTGTGGAATTTATTAGTACGGATGGCAGTGGAGGCCAAGTCATTGAGAATATTTAAGTGGCGGTTGATCTGTTCTTTATTAGGTTATCTTAGGACATCTTGGGTTATGGCGAAAAGGCAGGAGCATGAGATAATAAATCAGGCATGATGGAATGGCGGAGCAAGTTCGATGGGCCGAATGGCCTGATTCTGTTCATATGTCTTAAGGTCTAACAGGTTACAAAGATTGAATAACCAACCTGCATTCTGGCATGAATTTTGTCACTTGCATTTGACATCACTCTTATGCTGATAATTGGCCTAATACCTCACCTGCTCTTCTGACCATTCTCTTTCAGTCTGTCTACAGAAATGTGGATGGTTCTTTCTTCTGGAATCTTTTCTAATGTCTTTGTATTTTCTTAAGAAGTATGATTAAAATTCAATGCAATGGGAGATTTAGGGATCTTATTTTCTCAGTGAAGCCTGTGTCATAGCAGACTAGGAGTTCAGTAAACTTCTGAACCCAGCTTTCTGAGAACCTCATTGATTTCTTCATTAGTGAAATTTTTAAAGCAAGAGAGATAAACTGAATTAATATTTATCTTAACTGCAAAATTTATATTATTCATTATGACTTGATATAATGTGCCCATTCAAAAGATTTGGTACAGAAAACAAGCAAATTTTATCAGAGGAAAATGATAAGCATACTTCAGTTATTTTAATGTTTTCGGTTGACCTGCTCTGTGATATCTTACAGGTATGGTTTTGAACTTCAGAATTTGTTGCCAGAAAATTTGAATAATTATTAAGCAAGAACTAGGTTCTAAATGTCAGTTCTTGTGATTGTTGGGTAATTTTGCAACAAAGTATAGCCATCCTGGGGCGACATAGTATTAGATATCACCATTGTCAGTATCAAATGAAACATTTTGTACAAAATTCCTGTTGAATATTAATATAGGCTGTGAGCAGTTTATACTGAATTGGTTAGTGCTTCTGCTGCTCAGTTGGATTTATTTGTAATGGTGTGTTGCGTATATATAAAATACTTTAAATATAAGGTACTGTTAAAAATAGAATTCTAGAGGAATATTGGTATGATTTTAAAAAGAGTCTTTCAGTTTCTAAAAACCTTGAAGCAATTTTTAGCATTTTCTAATCTGTCCTGAACATTCAAATACAACCGGATGCATTGTCTGTTAAATACAAAATGCTGCTGATGTTTGAAGCCTAAATTAAAAGATTCAAGTGTCCAAATCATTCAATAAGTCATCCAAAATGCTGGGCCAGACTTTCACTGTAATTAAGAAAAGAGGCTACAAGAGCTCATTAGTTTTGTGAACAAGGTTTGACAACTTCTGTGGTCTGAATGTGCATAACTAAATGCAGAAATCTAGAAGCTGATGTGAGATACCCTGCTTTGCAAAGGGTATATTGTTGCAGTACCAGGCTGTATGGAAGTGACTGTGTTGGTATGTCTTACACTGTACTGCTTCTGCAAAACAATAACTTTTGTGATATGTCAGTGATAATAAACCTGATTCTGATTCTGTACTTTGGACAATTACCCATTAATTAAGGATTGGAAATAGATGAAGAAGGTTATTGTCTTCAAAAATGTGAGTTTTAAATGGTGTATTGACTTATAAATATTGCTGAACAACTAAATTGTACAAACATAGAATTGAACTTCTTTAGAAGAAAATTAATCAGGAGATTTAAAATTATTTCTGTTATATTTCCTGTTCATTTCTCTCTCTTCACAGTTATTTCTTTCAGAAAGTATAGAAACTTCAAAGGTGAGGTAAAGGTAGAGCAAAAGCCTTTTAATCAGAAATGTTGCCTCATGATATGGCAGAGTTTTAAAAGAAAAATATCAAAGTAAAGTTATTAATGCGTGCCTGATAGAGTTGAACGGTGATGTAGGCATTGACCGTGACTGTACTTTTCTGGATGTTCTGAAGGCATTGTAATTTAAAGCTTTTTGGTGGAATCGGTGACCCTGACTAAAGTCATTCAATTAAATAAAATTGAGTGTTTCTTCAGGAAATTGCAAAATTACATTAAATATGTGAGCTACCCTTAAGGAAAAGGTGGTGAAGAACATTAGCTTGGAAGGGGAGATGGCTGAGCAATGGAAAGCTGAGTGAAGACTGTAATTGAAACCAGTTACAGTTTTGAGTGGATTAAGAGAGAGATGGAGGAGAAATTGTGCTTGTCAGATGTGTTGGGAGGGGAAGAAGGGGCAGTTAACTAGAGACTGTGCAAGTTGGCTTCAAAATTAGTAGGTAGCTAAAGATATAATGTGAGCCCATCCACAGTATGTTGAAGCAAATGGAAAGCAGGTGGAGCAAGTGGCATATAGTGGCATGATTATTCTCTGTAGCTGGTGGAGAAATGTTTGAGCTTTAGATAGGGTAACATAATAGTGTACAATGCAACCACTGCAAGGCAGGCTGAAAGATGGACAAGCAGACTTAAAAATCAACTTTTATATTATAATTGCCTTACAATTCTTTTAAATTTAAAGGATTGTTAAATATGAAAAAAATTCTTATATCTCAACTTCTACATTTTTGTTTTATTTCATTATGAAACACAGACATCTTTTTAATCATTCATGGATTGTGTGTCTTGCTGGTCTGATTCCGCGACTCAATGGAGAATAAAATACTTAATCATATTAAAGGTCTGCTTTATGAAACGTCTCGACCGAAGTGTTCATTGTTTATTCATTTCCATAGATTTCCTCCAGCATTTTATGTGTTTATTGAGATTAAAGTTATTCAGACTTAAAATCAGTATTTATTTACAATTTCCATATGTTTGAAAGTAAAATTTAAAAATTGTACTTCTTGTAGAGAGACTGAATAGGCTGGGACTGTTTCCCTGAAGTGAGGGAGACTGACAGGTGACCCTATAGAAGTTTACAAAATCATGAGAGACATAGATAAGATGTTAGCCACAGTTTTTTCCCCATGGTGGGGAATTGAAAACCAGAGGACATAAATTTAAAGTGAGAGGAGGCTTGAAGAGGAGATTTTTCCAAACAGATGGTGGTGGGTATAAGGGATGAGTTTCCAGCAGAAGTGGCAAAGTTGGAACGAGTATAATGTTTAAAAGATAAGGAAGGCTTAGAAGGTCAGGTGCTAAATGCAGTTATCTCAGGAGGGCATCTTGGTCGGCATGGACAAGTTGTGTCAAAGGGCCTGTTTCTGCGTGTATGAATAGCAAAGAAACTTTATGCTTGTAAAACTAAGTGCATGCCCCAATGTTATGATAATATTGTCACCAACAGTATCCAGAATGTTTGAAAAGCAGGTTCTGTAGATAAGGGTTTTGATGTTCAGCCTTTTGATTGCTTGTAACATTAATATTACTAGAATTAGTTAAGTTTTGATGTAATGTAAGTTGTGCAGGCAGATCAAAAAATCTGTGATTCTAGTGAATTAATACCGGGTTCTTAAATGGGATGGGGAAAATGGGCCATATTGGTATATCTAAATAAACCATAAATCTGCTACAATAAAATTAATAAATTTTCAAAACATTCTGAAAACATGCTCACATCTGTGAGTTAAGTCAGCCATTTAAAAAAAATTAAGAACCAATGCAGGACTAGAGGGGAAGAACTTTGGCTGAATCTTACAGTTGGCAGTGAGCTAATCTCTACTTAAAAACTGCAAGATTGCTTTCAGTAATCCTCTAAACTAAAGAATGGCCAATACGTTGCTCACTGCTAAATTTTGTTTCATGGTGATCCTGAGTTACACATTGGAGCTTTTTACTTCATTAACAGTACTGTTGTAAATAAACAATAAGTTGTTAACGAGTTTTACTTTTCAGAATCAGGTTTAATATCATTGTCTTATATGACATAAATTTGTTATTTTATGGCACCAGTACAGTGCAAAAATATAAAATTTCTATAAATTATGAATAGTCGAAAATAAAGGATTACTGAGGTAGTTTTTTGTGGATCATTCAGAAATCAGATGGCGGTGGGGGAGGTGGTAGAAGCTGATTCTGAGTTGTCAAGTGTGGGTCTTCAGACTCCTATAATGATATGATGGAACGTTCCAAATGGTGATGGAAGCTGCTTCTTGAGGCGCTCCCTCTTGAAGATGTTCTTGGTTACAGGAAGGGTTGTGCCGGTGATGGAGCTAGCTGAATCTATAACCCTCAGCAGCCTCTTGCATTGGAGTCTCCATACCAGTTTGTGATGTAACAGTCAGAATGCTTGCCACTATACATCTATAGAAATTTAAAGGGTTTTTGGGGACATACCAAATCTCCTCAAACTGCAATGAAGTGGAGCTGCTGATGTGCCTTCTTCATGACTGTATCAGTGTGTTGTTCCCAGGACAGATCCTCTAAGGCAGGGGTGTCAAACTCATTTTAGGTCACGGGCCGGATTGAGCAAAATGCAGCTTCATGCGGGCCGGATCAGTCGGACGCGTGCGAACGCAGCTTTCGTTGCCTCCGTTTTTTCAGCCTGCTCTCATGTGTCTCAGTCTCTGCTATAACTACAAAGTGTTTCACTTTACAAATTCCGTTTCTTATGAAGAAGACTGCCGAGCAAGACTGCCGAATAAACACTAAAAACCCTGAAAACCTGGTACCTGAATAAACTCAGCATTAGCCATATCATACGCCATAGGCGCTTCGATTACTGGGGCCAGCTTTAATAGTAATTAGATATTATCTCGCGGGCCAAAGATAATTCCACCGCGGGCCGGATTTGGCCCGCGGGCCTTGAGTTTGACATATATGCTCTAAGGTGTTGATGCCCAGAAACTTAAAGCTGCTCACCCTTTCCACCACTGACCCGTGAATGAGCATTGGCATGTTTTCTCCTGACCAGTCCTTCCTGAAGTCCATAATCAATTCCTTGATCTTGCCGATGTTGAGTGTGAGGTTGTTACTACAATATGACTCAACCAGCTGATCTGTCTTATTCTTGTATATCTCTTTATCACCATCTGAGATTTTATCAACCTCAGTAGTGTCATCAATGAATTTATAGATGGCATTTGTGCTGTCCTTAGTCATACCGCCGTGACTATTGAGAGAGTAGAGAGTGGGCTAAGCACACATCCTTAAGGTGTACAGTAACTGTGTTGATTGTCAGTGAGGAGATGTTATCACTGATCATATTGACTGTGGTCTTTCAATAAAGAAGTTGTGGATCCAGATGCAGAGATGTGTACAGAGACCATGGTTAAGAAAGTTTAATATAGAGGGGATAATAATATTGAACAACAAACTGTAATTGATAGACAGCAGTTGGATGTATGTTCTGCCATTGTTTAGGTGCTCCAAAGCAGAGTGGAGTGTCAGTGAGGTTGTTTCCTCTGTAGACCTGTTGCAGCAGTAGGTGAATTGCAGTGGGCCCAAGTCCTTAATTAGACGGGAATCAATTTTAGCCATAATCAACCTCTTGAAGTTAGTTGGTTAGCACAGGGTTTCGGTGACTGCCAGAAGCACTGTCAGGACCCGATGTTTTGCAAAGGTTCACATTCTTGATGTTCTGTCATCAGCCTCTGAGACTGAGATCATGGGGGTCACGAGATACTCTGGGTATTCACACAAGAGAAGTGTTATTCTCCCTTCAAAGTGTGCATAAAAGGCATTGAGCTCTGTGGAGTAAAGCATCACTGCTATTTATGCTGTTAATTTTCACCTTATAATAGACAATAGGTGCAGAAGTAGACCATTCGGCCCTTCGAGCCTGCACCACCATTTTGAGATCATGGCTGATCAATTCCTATCATTACCCGGTTCCTGCCTTGTCCCCATATCCCTTGATTCCCCTATCCATAAGATACCTATCTAGCTCCTTCTTGAAAGCATCCAGTGAATTGGCCTCCACTACCTTCCGAGGCAGTGCATTCCAGACCCCCACAACTCTCTGGGAGAAGAAGTTTTTCCTTAACTCTGTCCTAAATGACCTATCCCTTATTCTCAAACCATGCCCTCTGGTACTGGACTCTCCCAGCATCTGGAACATATTTCCTGCCTCTATCTTGTCCAATCCCTTAATAATCTTATATGTTTCAATCAGATCCCCTCTCAATCTCCTTAATTCCAGCATGTACAAGCCCAGTCTCTCTAACCTCTCTGCGTAAGACAGTCCAGACATCCCAGGAATTAACCTCGTGAATCTACGCTGCACTTCCTCTACAGCCAGGATGTCCTTCCTTAACCCTGGAGACCAAAACTGTACACAATACTCCAGGTGTGGTCTCACCAGGGCTCTGTACAAATGCAAGAGGATTTCCTTGCTCTTGTACTCAATTCCCTTTGTAATAAAGGCCAACATTCCATTAGCCTTCTTCACTGCCTGCTGCACTTGCTCATTCACCTTCAGTGACTGATGAACAAGGACTCCGAGATCTCTTTGTATTTCTCCCTTACCCAACTCTACACCATTCAGATAATAATCTGCCTTCCTGTTCTTACTCCCAAAGTGGATAACCTCACACTTATTCACATTAAATGCCATCTGCCAAGTATCTGCCCACTCACCCAGCCTATCCAAGTCACCCTGAATTCTCCTAACATCCTCATCACATGTCACACTGCCACCCAGCTTAGTATCATCAGCAAATTTGCTGATAGATAGATAGATACTTTATTCATCCCCATGGGGAAATTCAACTTTTTTCCAATGTCCCATACACTTGTTGTAG
Source organism: Hemitrygon akajei (assembly GCF_048418815.1). Taxonomy (NCBI): domain Eukaryota; kingdom Metazoa; phylum Chordata; class Chondrichthyes; order Myliobatiformes; family Dasyatidae; genus Hemitrygon; species Hemitrygon akajei. The sequence continues at coordinate 178,274,845 of NC_133129.1, forward strand.
CAAAACTAATTACATTCAATACTTAACTCAGTAAAAAATATGATATGCATCTAAATCACTATCTCAAAAAGCATTAATAATAGCTTTTAAAAAGTTCTTAAGTCCTGGCGGTAGAATTGTAAAGCCTAATGGCATTGGGGAGTATTGACCTCTTCATCCTGTCTGAGGAGCATTGCATCGATAGTAACCTGTCGCTGAAACTGCTTCTCTGTCTCTGGATGGTGCTATGTAGAGGATGTTCAGAGTTATCCATAATTGACCGTAGCCTACTCAGTGCCCTTCGCTCAGCTACCGATGTTAAACTCTCCAGTACTTTGCCCACGACAGAGCCCGCCTTCCTTACCAGCTTATTAAGACGTGAGGCGTCCCTCTTCTTAATGCTTCCTCCCCAACACGCCACCACAAAGAAGAGGGCACTCTCCACAACTGACCTATAGAACATCTTCAGCATCTCACTACAGACATTGAATGACGCCAACCTTCTTAGGAAGTACAGTCGACTCTGTGCCTTCCTGCACAAGGCATCTGTGTTGGCAGTCCAGTCTAGCTTCTCATCTAACTGTACTCCCAGATACTTGTAGGTCTTAACCTGTTCCACACATTCTCCATTAATGATCACTTGCTCCATATGAGGCCTAGATCTCCTAAAGTCCACCACCATCTCCTTGGTCTTGGTGATATTGAGACGCAGGTAGTTTGAGTTGCACCATATCACAAAGTCCTGTATCAGTTTCCTATACTCCTCCTCCTGTCCATTCCTGACACACCCCACTATGGCCGTGTCATCAGCGAACTTCTGCACATGGCAGGACTCCGAGTTATATTTGAAGTCTGATGTGTACAGGGTGAACAGGACCGGATGTTATTTTCTATGCCTTCATCCAAATCGTTAATGTAAATGGTAAACAGCTGTGGTCCCAATACCGAGCCCTGTGGCACCCCACTAGTCACCACCTGCCATTCCGAGAAACACCCATTCACCGCTACCCTTTGCTTTCTATCTGCCAACCAGTTTTCTATCCATGTCAATGCCTTCCCCCCGATGCCCTGAGCTTTGATTTTACCCACCAATCTTCTATGTGGGACCTTATCAAATGCCTTCTGAAAATCGAGGTGCACTACATCCACTGGATCTCCCCCGTCTAACTTCCTGGTTACATCCTCGAAAAACTCCAACAGATTAGTCAAGCATGATTTACCCTTGGTAAATCCATGCTGGCTCGGCCCATTCCTATCACTGCTATCTGGATATGCCACTATTTTGTCCTTAATAATGGACTCTAGCATCTTTCCCACCACCGATGTCAGGCTGACAGGTCGATAGTTCTCTGTTTTCTCCCTCCCTCCTTTCTTAAAAAGTGGGATAACATTAGCCATTCTCCAATCCTCAGGAACTGATCCTGAATCTAAGGAACATTGGAAAATGATTACCAAGGCATCCGCAATTTCCAGGGCCACCTCCTTTAGTACCCTAGGGTGCAGACCATCTGGACCTGGGGATTTGTCAGCCTTCAGTCCCATCAGTCTTCTCATCACCGTTTCCTTCCGAATGTCAATCTGTTTCATTTCCTCTGTTACCCTATGTCCTTGGCCCATCCATACATCTGGGAGATTGCTTGTGTCTTCCTTAGTGAAAACAAATCTAAAGTACTCATTAAATTCTTCTGCCATTTCTCTGTTTCCCATAACAATTTTACCCAATTCATTCTTCAAGGGCCCAACATTGTTCTTAACTATCTTCTTTCTCTTCACATACCTAAAAAAGCTTTTGCTATCCTCCTTTATATTCCTGGCTAGCTTGCGTTCGTACCTCATTTTTTCTCCCCGTATTGTCTTTTTAGTTAAGTTCTGTTGTTCCTTAAAAACTCCCCAATCATCTGTCCTCCCACTCACCTTAGCTCTGTCATATTTCCTTTTTTTTAATGCTATGCGATCTGACTTCCTTTGTCAACCACTGTGGCCCCTTTCCCCCCTTTGAATCCTTCCTTCTCTGGGGGATGAACTGATTTTGCACCTTGTGCATTATTCCCAAGAATACCTGCCATTGCTGTTCCACTGTCTTTTCTGCTAGGCTATCCGTCCAGTCAACTTTGGCCAGCTCCTCCCTCATGGCTCCATAGTTTCCCCTGTTCATCTGCAACACTGACACCTCCGAACTGCCCTTATCCTTCTCAAATTGCAGATAAAAGCTTATCATATTGTGATCACTACCTCCTAATGGCTCCTTTACTGTGAGATCGCTTATCAAATCCTGTTCATTACATAACACTAAATCCAGAATAGTCTTGTCCCTCGTCGGCTCTCGTACAAGTTGTTCCAAGAATGCATCCCGTAGGCACTCTACAAACTCTCTATCCTGTGGTCCAGCACCAACCTGATTCTCCCAGTTCACCTGCATGTTGAAATCCCCCATAATTACTGCGACATTACCTTTGCCACATGCCAATGTTAACTCCCTATTCTACTTGCACCCAATATCCATGCTACTGTTTGGTGGCCTGTAGACAACACCCATTTGGGTCCTTTTGCCCTTACTGTTCCTCAGTTCTATCCACACAGACTCTACTTCTCCTGACCCTATGTCCCCCCTTGCAAAGGACTGAATCTCATTCCTCACCAACAGGGCCACCCCACCCCCTCTGCCCACATTTCTGTCCCTACGATAGCACGTATACCCTTGTACATTCATTATAGGAAGCAATGGCTTACAAATCCTGCCACAGCTGTTGTGCATCTGATTGTGTTTCTAATTTCACACAGAATTACCTTTTTGCTCTCTTAATGGCTTTCAGTTGTACCTGGACTTCTTGTAGGACTCTCAATCACCAGTCTTGACTGCTATAACCATCAATGGACTGTGGATCTCCTTGTTCGTTCAGGCACTTTGGTGTGGGAAAACTTGGTATGTTGTTGAAGCCAAGAACTCATCAACACAGGTCTTGATGAAGTCAATGACAACCATGGCATATTCATTCAGATCTGAAGATCAATCAGTTCAAAGTAGTCATGTAAACATTCCTCTGCCTTGCTTGACAGTACCTTCCTGGTTCTCACCATTGGTGTTCTGGTGTTCAGTCTCTGCCTATATCTGGGAGTAGAAGTACAGTCACGTGATCAGACGTGCCAGTGTGTGGCATAAGATCGTTGCAAATGGGATTACATTATATGTTTTACTCAAATTATTGAAGGTTAATATAAAGATATAACAGGTATTGCAGAGGGCAAATGATGTGTTAGCATTCATTATGAGTGGTTTGATCATAGGAGTAAAGAAGTCTTCGTGCAGGTGTATCAGATTTAGTGAATCTACATTTGGAGTACGGTGTACAGTTTTGGTCTCCTTACCTAATAAAGTACGTACATGCTGTAGAGAGCTATAGCAAAGGTTTTATGAACCGATTCCTGGAATGGCAGGTTTGCAGTATGAGAATTGATTGAGTAAATTGGTTTGTATTCTTCAGAATTTAGAGTGATGACAGCCTAAATGAGGGAAGGATATTTTTCCATTGAAGGAGTTAAGGTTCAGGGATGCAGTTCGTGAGAATTATCATGGCTATCTAGGATTGAAATGAGGAGAAATTTATTCACTCAAGAGAGGTGAACCTTTAGAATTCTCTACTTAGAACGGCTGTGAAAGTTGCAGGTAAATTTATTTGATAGATTTCTGGATGTTAAGGGATTAAATCCAGAGTAACACAAGCAAAATGCTGAAAGAACTCAGCAGGTCAGGCAGCATCTATGGAGGGAAATAAATAGTCGACATTTGGGGCCAACACCCTTCGTCAGGATTGACAGTCGACGTTTTGGACCAAGGTCTTGATTCAAAAAGTCAACAGTGTATATTCCCTTCCATACAGTAGAAATGCTGAATTACACCTGCATTTTGTGAGTTTTACTTGGAACTTTTATATTTATGCTATTTTCCCAGTTATTTCAAGAACTAATCCCACTGCATCAAGTACCTCTTATTACTTTGTATCATCATCTGCTTAAAGTGCTTATTCCTTATTTGAAAGGTAGAGATTTCCATGCTCTAACAGCTTATTTGTAGAAATCCAGTCCTTAACAAGAGTTTGAAGAAGATCAAGATGATACTGAATAGACTGTACTGAATAGTACAGTCTAATCATGACATTCTGTATTTAAATAAGGATTCTAAATAGGATGCCCTATTTAATCTTCCAATTTAAATAATTGTAGAACAAAATTAAAGACACACACACACACACACACACACACACACACACACACACACACACACACACACACACACACACACACACACACACACACACACACACACACACACACACACACACACACACACACACACACACACACACACACACACACACACACACACACACACCTTCCCCCTCCCAAAGAAATTGGTTCTAGTTATCTTGAAAATATTTTTAAAGTGTATCACATGTTTTGTTAATGTGGGTAATTAAAATTCTTGTGTACAGTTAAAGTAGATAAAATAATGTTTAAAATAGAAACTAGCTTTTAAAACAGTTTGCAACTTTTATTTAGTTGTTTCCATTTTTTTCAGTGGAGGAAGCAATGAGATTGAACAAAAAGCTCATGGTTGTGAATGAAACTCAGGAGAATGCCATCCATGACCTAAAACAGGCAAGTGAAAATACTGCACCATTGAATTCTTAAAGGAGAATGGATCAATAATTCCTCTTGTTGCCTTCTAAATGCAGTTGAGATTTCTTCTGTTTAATGTTACTAATGTAGGAAGTGGATTCCTTTAGAATGTGGTTATGATTTCATGTGGAATAGTTGACAGAAAAAAATCTTCAGATGTGATTTACTATGTCTATATGTAATGATTGAGGAATTTTTACAGTAATGATAACATTCTTTAAGAAGCAGTGATAGATAACTTCTTTGAGTCAAGACAGTGATATATCTGAACCATTGAACTGCAATTCCATTCATTTATTTGGGTGAGCTTTAAAAGAACCTTACACAACTGTCATTCTCTCTGCCACTTATTTTCTTCTTTTTATTGCTTTGTTTTCTTGTAATAGACTTTTCGGTCCTTCTTTACTGGGTTAGCTTTAAACTACCCACCAGTTAGCATGCGGGAGTTACATTGATCTTATTGAATGAAGAATCACTGGGGAGGACTTACATCTTTTCAGTTTGGCAAAGTGCATCAGTGGAGCAATGCATCTGGCTACAATAAATTATCAGATTTTGTCAGATCACAAAGTGAGGGCTAAAAGGGGTTCAACAATAATCTGCAGAATTATAATAGTATACTTATTTAAATTCCTCACAGTATATGTCACACTGGCATTGTTATAGACATGTTTTCAACTGCAGTTAAAGTCAAAGTAAATTTATTATTAAAGTGCATATATGTTCCCATGTACTATCTTGAGATTCATTTTCTTGTAGGTATTTGCAGAAAAATAAAGAAACACAATAGAATTTATGAAAAACTACATTATATACAAAGATGAACAAACTAGCAATGTGCAACAGAAGGCAAATTGTGCAAACAAAAAAATGATTCCAAAAATATCAGTTGTAGAGTCCTTGATAGTGAGTCTGTTGGTTGTAGAATCAGTTTAGAGTTGAGCTGAATGAAGTTATCTACGCTGGTTAAGGAGCTGATGGTTGGAGGGTTCAACCATCAGCTGGGTTCCTGAACCGGCTGGTGTAGGACCTAAGTCTACTGTACCTCTAACCTAATGGTAACAGTTAGGACTGGGGGGACCTTCATCTGTGCCCTGAATGAACTATACTTTTCTAAAGTGAAGTTAACAAACACTGAAGCGCTTCTTTGCACAAACAATATAGAAACTGGATCTTTTCTGCAAAAAATAATTGAATCTACATTTATTTTGAATTTTCATTGAGAGGCTCATGGACTTCTGTTAGCCAAATATATTGAGAGATTTTGGGAAAAGATATGCATTTGGAGTTGGGTCACAGATCAGCTATGATGTCACTGGATGTGTGAAATTAGCCTGAAGGACTAAACTATCTGCTTCAGTGCATTTATTTGTGAAGATACATTACTAATGGAACGAGGTTGATGCCATTCAAAGCTTGATACATGGGATGTTTTACAAAAAGTATGAAAAGAGTATCCAGTTCTAAACTTACAGAGGCAGTTTTTCAAAAAATAGTCTAAGGAAGTAAGTTTAGAACAAAGGAGACATCCTTTTGGATTATTTTAGGTTAATCTTTGAAAACATTTCTATGGTATATTTAGATGTATATTTACAAGCAGAGGAAAATATGTTAGGAGGCTACTTGACTCTTATTTCCTGTGCTTAGTACAAAACTACTTTTCTGAGTAAATGCACTTAAATCCTCACTTAAATATTTAAACTACTTTCCCAAATGCTAAAATTAATGTAATATTAATATTTGAAGAAAAACATTCTGCTTTCCTTTCACTCCATCATTTGTAGCTGGCACAATCAAAATTAGCTTTTTGTACTATCTGATTCTGAAAAACCAAATCAGGATTGTTGTGATCAAGTGTCCTGAAAAATAAACTACAGGATCTATTAAACATGGTAGGATGGAGAAGTGCTGATAGATGTATGGTATCACATCTGTCTCTGTACTCCATAGCTGGATTCCATGAAGACTTCAATAGCAGAATCTTGTCTAAGTGGGGTGTTTCTGCTTTATGGTGGGAAATCCTAATTTCTGATCAAATCCAATCAAACTTAACATTGGATTGGTGACCCAATTCATTTGAATAAGGTTTGCTGTTGTTTTCATGTAATATAGCTTGATATGGTTAATTAGTTATTGTTTTAAATTAATATTATAACCTTTTAAAAAATTGATTCACATTTCTCTAAAATTTACAGACATTTTAATGGTTTAAATACCTCTTAAGATTAGAAATATTAAAACCCATAGGTTTTCAGAGAGTTGAAGGCTTTCAGAATTTTACAGCTAGGGATGGGGTGGTGTGCCCAATGAGGACTCAGAAATTCATTGATTCAGACTTAACTGCTGAGGCCTCACTGGGTGCCTCTCAAGTGTAGAGAGACAGCTTAATGAGATCTCTGCATCTGACCTAATGGAGTCTGGGTACTGAAGGTGGTGACTCTGGGTGGCGAGCTAAATGTGGCACAACTCAGCCAACTATAACTCTTGATTTTTCTATTACAGCTTATTTTAGGATGTTCATTTTTTGCCTTTTGATTAGCATACAATGTAAATAATATACCTTTCTATAACAGATTACTGCAAAGTTATAGCTCAGCTATAAAAGTGCATTGGCCTTTACCCAATAAATACCAACACTTCTTATTGTGTTTGGGAAGCATTCCTAATTATTTGTCTACGTATATTTGAGTGGCTCTTTTTTGATAACATCCTTTGTGGTGCAGCTGCAGTGAAAGATTCACCAGTTTTAACTTCAGCTTGGATGAAGTGCTTAAATGCTAAAGGACACCAATCACAGTTAATAACATTGAGAAAAAATGGAATTTTGTTTTGCTCAGAGGGCATGTAATTGCATTGATGGTCAGTATTAATGCATTATAATTATTCTTTGACTCTGAATTTTATAGTTGTGTGTTCACAATTATTTATTAAGATTATTATTAATAAATTCTGTTGTGCAATTTGATGTTCTGTGGAGATTTATATGGAGATATGAAATTATCAGTGCTAAAATCTAAATAGCTGGCAATTTGCTATAATTATAGTAATATTTTTAAGAGGCATAACAGCTACTTAATGATTCTGTCACTTGTTCAAAAAAATCTGATTTACACCCTTTACTGGAATATTTAGGATAGATTATTAACTCTAAATGGTGTGCACTTAAGGCCTAGAGTTCACCATTAGTAGATTAAAGCTAATATGCTCTTGTAACATTGCCTGCACCATTATTTTAATGAAAATTTCAACTGATTTTAAAATAAACCAAGTAGAGCTAGCTTTAAAATAACAGTAGGAAAACTGTGCACCATGCAAGATAATTATCCTCATATTTTTAATATTAACATATTTGATATCTGTGTGTATATGTGTATGTGCCTATATACACACAATATATTTTACATATGAGAGAGAAAATATTTGATTTAACAAATGTATGCACGGACCGTGACTAGATTATGAATATTTATCATTGTGAACTCTGATTTAACTCACAAGACTGTTCACACATTTTATCACAATGAAAAATGCAGTTAACAAAGTAAACTTTATTTGAAGATGGAGCCAAGCTGCTGTCTCTGTTGACGTTGCGGCCTCAGGCTTAGTTTTCATGGTTCCATCATTGGCAAATCTAGCATTCAAGGCCTGGAGGTCTGGCCTTCATCCAGCTTCCTTATTCATCGTCATCTGTGAATCTTGGGTTGATACTGAAGATCTAAGCCCAAGGTCGAATGGAAGTCTGGATTGAGGCCCAAAGACCAATCAGAAGTCGAGGTCTCTGGAAGCTGAAGAAGACAGCTTTCCTGGGGTTAGCGAACTGTAGGTGCATGACAGGTGGGTGGGAAGGAGGGAGGAGCAGGGCTTGTTTCACTGTTGTTGCTTTGTTGCTTGGTATATTCTGTTTTTCTGTATGCTGTGTTGTTCTGCGGAGCATTGTGGGCATGCTACGTTGGTGCCGGAATGTGGACCCCCAGCAGTTCCTGAGGTGTGTGATTATTAATGCAAATGACACATCTTACTGTTTATTTTAATACACATGTGATAAATTAATCTGTTTGAAATTACATGCATGGGGGGGGAGGGTTGGGTGGGGTGGTGGTAGTAGGAAATCAAATTTTAGCCTAGAACAGTAGATTCAAGTTCCATTTTTTCTGGTGTTGCTCCAAAGCAGTTTTAAACATTTAGCAGTTAGTCATTCCATGCCAGCAAACATTTTAGGATAGATGCAATTATTGGCCACGCTGCCTATAAATGCTTAATGCTCTTATGCTAAATTCTTCATCTGTAATTTAATGGAGGTGATAACCAGTTTATTTTACTGGAGTTATTAATGACTCTATTCCTTTATTCACTAACAGCGGATATGTGCAAATAGACAATACTCCAAACAGCTAAAAACTCATTTTCCTATATTTAAATATCATAGTCATTAGATATTACCCGTTCCCTACTAGCAGAGCAACCTAACTTGTGTTCTGATTGTAAGTCAGTTGTGAACTAAGTTTGACAGGCCCAGTAATTGTACTCATGTGAATAGAGCCATGGCATAAATTTCCCCAAGACTTGACACTGCCAATTAAAGGTTGGTGTTTGGAAGAAGAGTTATGAGATAAGATGCAAAGTTACTGATTAGCAAAAGAAGTTCTAGGAAAGGGTAGAATCAAAGGAATGATATTGTGGATTTGGTTGTGTTATATCTTTTCTGGGTACTCCTATATTGGTTCTATTTTGGCTTTTTCTTCTGTCATTTATCAATGACTCCAATTTCAGTCAGTTCTTCTCCCCCTACCACCCCTCCCACCCACTTGGCTATGTTCCTGAGCTTCCTTATCTTCAAGGCCTTCCTTGTGAGTGAACAACAAGTGTTTTCTTCCTTTGTGTTCTCTTTAAAATGAACACAATACACAAGCTAGGAGATGGTCTCCATAAAGATGATTTGGTTACAGCTGGTGCATTGTGCCAATTTTGGCACTGTATTAGAGGATAAAAAGAGGATTTAGTGGGAAAGCCTTCAGTTTTATGGATAGACTGAAGAATTTAGGATCATTCTTAGAACACAAGATTTAAAAATAATTTTATAGAAATAAATGTCAATAGTATTTATGGCAGAAGGGTTGAGAACCATAGGATACAGATGTGAGATTGAAAAAAGACCTAGTGATGATGGGGATATCGCTCAGATAGTGAACAACTATGATTGGAAGGTTATCTTCCTGAAGGGCTGGTGGAATGGGATCAGTCATCACTTTTGGAAAAGGATTGAATTGGGTAGGAAAAGGGTAAAATGAAGTTCTGCTATAAGGAGCTGGATAATGGGTTTAAAAGCAAAGGGCTGGTGCAGATTTAATGGTTAAATGGCATCTTTTCAAGCTAATGCAATACAGCGAGTGTTTAGACATTAACACAAGTGATTCTGCAGATACTGAGGCTACATCCACACTAGATCGGATAATTTTGAAAACGCCAGTTTCGCGTAAAAACGATTGGCGTTTGCACTATGCATTTTAAAAAATATCTCTGTCCACATTGAACTGGAGATTTCGGCGAATGCAGGACACATCTACAGAAAACAAGCGACATGTTTGGTGTCGAATCTTGCCATGAAAGTGCGCGTTTGTGTAGTTACAGACTAGAAAATCTTAAAATGACGGACAGCTGTTGGCTCTCGCGCAGGAGAACTTAAAACTAAAGAAAACAAATAGTGGAGCGTATGGAGGCAACCAACAGGGAGTTCATGGACAGATTGACCCAGCTGATGACGAACATTGAAAAACTGACTGACTCTGTTGCAGTAATAAAGCACCTTGTTAAGTGTATAAAACATGTCTGCATCAGTGTTATCTTGTATTTCCATACAATGTTACATTAGGCTGTTACACATCTGTTGTCAGAGAAGTACTTGCATAAATAGGTAAAACCACCCTCATATGAGCAAGGACAGAAAACGGTAAAGTGAGTATACTTATTCAGTAAGTTATGGGTCAAAGTATTTGGTGAGTACATTTCTAACTCTTCTGGCTTCAGTCTCGTTGCCGTCTGTTCTGAAAATGTTAGGTTGTGTTAAGGAAAACAATGAAATGGCGCGCTGCTGTGTGACAGCATTTTCAGATTTCTCTGGTTACCCCGTCCACACTGCTCCGGCCAATCCGGTGTTTTTAAAATTACACACTTTGGAGAGCGTTTCTGAAAAGCTCCGGTTTTGGGGAACAAAAAGGCCGTTTTAGTGTGGACGGAGGGTAAAAACGAAGAGGAAACGCTTTGGTTACGGATGTATCCTGTGAAGTGTGGACGTAGTCTGAGAATCATGAGACTCAAATTGTTAGTGTTCAGACATGCTTCTAAGTGCCTCAAATGGGAAATATTTTATTCCCCAGTAACATTCCTTACCTTGAAAAACCCTTTCAGGGGAAAAAGTACTGTCCTATTGATTAAAATTGACCTTTTGCATACAAATTGATGCTGGTGTTCTATATGTAGACAACAAACCTGTTTGTTGTGGACCAAATGGCCTGTATTGTGAGGCATTGTTCGGTACTATTAGCTGGATTACACCCAATCATGTATTAAAAATTAACATATAGATGACCAGTATCAATTGTTTTTTGTCTTACAATTTCAGTTATTTTCATTACGTACAGTTAGCAGTCTTTTTTTCTGTAAAATGGTAATTTATTTAAGGCATGATTGTGTGCAGTACAGATAATAGAACTGACCAGTGCCTCATAATACAGGCCATTTGGTCCACAATGTTAAGTCAGCATTTCAACCTATCCTAAACTTTACCTAATTTTAAGATATTTATTTACATTGTAATTTATTAACAATGTATATCTGCATCAGTTGGATAGGCAAAACATAATCAGTATGTAAAACTAATGATTAACCTTAGCAAACTTAGGGTTCAGTCTCACTGGGTCAAAGTAGAGTAAAGAAATCTTGAATTCATATAAGCTAATATTATAAAAATGTATTGTGCTACTTCAGTGTAGATTGAATACATTGTTTGAGATGAAAGGGTTGGAAAGCTGAGTACTCTGCCTGTTACAATAGAATAAAAGATTTGATATGTGGTGTTTGCCGAGCTTGGCAATTAGTTTGCAGATGTTTCATCCACCAGTCGAGGATGACATCCTCAGTGTGCAGATGATCACCACCATCCTAAAGAATAAGAAATGTCACTGTCATTCTCATGTTCAGTTTGTTCAAAAGGAAGCACGTATATCTTTTTTTATATCTCAGTAACCTTTCTTCCCACCGCCTAAAATGATTTATCCACAACAAACCTTTTCCTGCACATTTTGCACAAAACCTCACCTGCTTATCCACTAGGCTTGAGTCTTAATAGAGCACTGCTGAAATAAAGTCAAATTCACTGCTGAAGATCGAGTAGAGCTGTTGCCTTTTTTTTATCCAGATCTCTAGTGCTGTCGTTGTGAAGTTTGCCCCTTTTTTCTGTGATCATGTGAGATTCCTCCAGGTGCTGTGTTGCTCCGGGAGGTATGTGGATTAGTATGTTAATTGGCCATGGCAAATTATCCATCATATAACTGAATAGTAGAATCTTGATGGGAAGGTGGAGGTAATAGGTACCAACGATATAGGTAAAAAACTGGATGAGGTCCTACAAGGTGAATTTAGGGAGTTAGGAGATAAACTAAAAAGTAGGACCACAGAGGTAATAATCTCTGGATTACTACCAGTGCCACGTGCTAGTCAGAGTAGAAATAGGAGGATATTTCAGATGAATTGCGTGGCTTGAAAAATGGTGCAAGGGGGAGGGAATTCAAATTTCTGGGGTATTGGAACCAGTTCTGGGGGAGGTGGGACAGGTATAAACAGGACGGTCTGCTCCTGGGCTGGACTGGAACCAATGTCCTAGGGGGAAGCGTTTGCTACTGCTGTTCAGGAGGCTTTAAACTAATGTGGCAGGGGGATGGGAACAAGTGAGGCAGAGGGGTGTAAAATGAGGGTAGAAGCAAAAAGTAGTAAGGTGAAAAGTAAAAGTGGCAGGCAGGCAAATCCAGGGCAAAAAGCAAAAAGGGCCACTTTTCAACATAATTGTATAAGGGCTAAGAGTGTTGTAAAAACAAGCCTGAAGGCTTTGTGTGTCAATGCGAGGAGCCTTCGTAACAAGGTGGATGAATTGAATGTGCAGATAATTATTAATGAATATGATATAGTTGGGATCACAGAGACATGGCTCCAGGGTGACCAAGGATGGGAGCTCAACATCCAGGGATATTCAATATTCAGAAGGGATAGACAGGAAAGAAAAGGAGGTGGGGTAGCATTGCTGGTTAGAGAGGAGTTTAACGCAATAGAAAGGAAGGACATTAGCCTGGAGGATGTGGAATCGATATGGGTAGAGCTGTATAACACTAAGGGGCAGAAAACGCTGGTGGGAGTTGTGTACAGGCCACCTAACAGTAGTAGTGAGGTTGGGGATGGCATCAAACAGGAAATTAGAAATGCGTGCAATAAAGGAACAGTAGTTATAATGGGTGACTTCAATCTACATATAGATTGGGTGAACCAAATTGGTAAGGGTGCTGAGGAAGATGATTTCTTGGAATGTATGCGGGATGGTTTTCTGAACCAACATGTCGAGGAACCAACTAGAGAGCAGGCCATTCTAGATTGGGTATTGAGCAATGAGGAAGGGTTAGTTAGCAATCTTGTCGTGCGAGGCCCCTTGGGTAAGAGTGACCATAGTGGAATTCTTCATTAAGATGGAGAGTGACATAGTTAATTCAGAAACAAAGGTTCTGAACTTAAAGAAGGGTAACTTTGAAGGTATGAGACGTGAATTAGCTAAGATAGACTGGCAAATGATACTTAAACGGTTGACGGTGGATATGCAATGGCAAACATTTAAAGATCACATGGATGAGCTACAACAATTGTTCATCCCAGTTTGGCAAAAGAATAAAGCAGGGAAGGTAGTGCACCTGTGGCTGACAAGGGAAATTAGGGATAGTATCAAGTCCAAAGAAGAAACATATAAAGTAGCAAAAAAAAGCGGCACACCTGAGGACTGGGAGAAATTCAGAGACCAGCAGAGGAGGACAAAGGGCTTAATTAGGAAAGGGAAAAAAGATTGAGAGAAAGCTGGCAGGAAACATAAAAACTGACTGTAAAAGCTTTTACAGATACGTGAAAAGAAAAAGATTGGTCAAGACAAATGTAGGTCCCTTACAGTCAGAAACAGGTGAATTGATCATAGGGAACAAAGACATGGCAGACGAATTGAATAACTACTTTGGTTCTGTCTTCACTAAGGAAGACATAAATAATCTTCCGGAAATAGTAAGGGACCAAGGGTCTACTGAGATAGAGGAACTGAGGGAAATACATGTTAGTAGGGAAGTGGTGTTAGGTAAATTGAAGGGATTAAAGGCAGATAAATCCCCAGGGCCAGATGGTCTGCATCCCAGAGTGCTTAAGGAAGTAGCCCAAGAAATAGTGGACGCAATAGTGATAATTTTTCAAAACTCCTTAGATTCTGGATTAGTTCCTGAGGATTGGAGGGTGGCTAATGTAACCCCACTTATTAAAAAAGGAGGGAGAGAGAAACCGGGGAATTATAGACCGGTGAGTCTGACATCAGTAGTGGGAAAAATGCTAGAGTCGGTTATCAAAAATGTGATAACAGCACATTTAGAAAGAGGTGAAATCATCAGACAAAGTCAGCATGGATTTGTGAAAGGAAAATCATGTCTGACGAATCTTATAGAATTTTTTGAAGATGTAACTAGTAGAGTGGATAGGGGAGAGCCAGTGGATGTGGTATATTTAGATTTTCAAAATGCTTTTGACAAGGTCCCACACAGGAGGTTAGTGTGCAAACTTAAAGCACAGGGTATTGGGGGTATGGTATTGATGTGGATAGAGAATTGGTTGGCAGACAGGAAGCAAAGAATGGTGGGAGTAAACGGGACCTTTTCAGAATGGCAGGCGGTGACTAGTGGGGTACCGCAAGGCTCAGTGCTGGGACCTCAGTTGTTTACAGTATATATTAATGATTTAGACGAGGGAATTAAATGCAACATCTCCAAGTTTGCAGATGACACGAAGCTGGGTGGCGGTGTTAGCTGTGAGGAGGATGCTAAGAGGATGCAGGGTGACTTGGATAGGTTAGGTGAGTGGGCAAATTCATGGCAGATGCAATTTAATGTGGATAACTGTGAGGTTATCCACTTTGGTTGCAAGAACAGGAAAACAGATTATTATCTGAATGGTGGCCGATTAGGAAAAGGGGATGTGCAGCGAGACCTGGGTGTCATTGTACACCAGTCATTGAAGGTGGGCATGCAGGTACAGCAGGCGGTGAAAAAGGAAAATGGTATGTTGGCATTCAAAGCAAAAGGATGTGAGTACAGGAGCAGGGAGGTTCTACTGCAATTGTACAAGGCCTTGGTGAGACCGCACCTAGAATATTGTGTGCAGTTTTGGTCCCTAATCTGAGGAAAGACATTCTTGCCATAGAAGGAGTACAAAGAAGGTTCACCAGATTGATTCCTGGGATGGCAGGACTTTCATATGAAGAAAAACTGGATCGACTAGGCTTATACTCACTGGAATTTAGAAGATTGAGGGGGGATCTTATTGAAACGTATAAAATTCTAAAGGGATTGGACAGGCTAGATGCAGGAAGATTGTTTCCGATGTTGGGGAAGTCCAGAACGAGGGGGTCACAGTTTAAGGATAAAGGGGAAGCCTTTTAGGACCGAGATGAGGAAAAACTTCTTCACACAGAGAGTGGTGAATCTGTGGAATTCTCTGCCACAGGAGACAGTTGAGGCTGGTTCATTGGCTATATTTAAGAGGAAGTTAGATATGGCCCTTGTGACTAAAGGGATCAGGAGGTATGGAGAGAAAGCAGGTACAGGTTTCTGAGTTGGATGATCAGCCATGATCATACTGAATGGCGGTGCAGGCTCGAAGGGCTGAATGGCCTACTCCTGCACCTATTTTCTATGTTTCTATGTAATAAATTGCATTAATGTAAATTAGTGCACTCTGTCTGGTTGGGCTGAAGGGCCTGTTTCCCAGTGTGTCACTCTGTGATCTAGGCAGACTCCTACATATATTATGTGTTCTGTGTTGGGTGTCAGATGAGGAATGCCTGGGAGATACCCAGCCTCCCAGACGGCCACATCTGCGCCAGGTGCGTTGAGCTGCAGCTCCTTAGGAACCGTGTTAGGGAACTGGAGATGCAGCTTGATGACCTTCGTCTGGTCAGGAAAAGTGAAGGGGGGATAGATAGGAGCCATAGGCAAATAATCACACTGGGGCCTCGGGAGACAGATAAGTGGGTAACAGTCAGGAGAGGGAAGGGCAAGAGTCAGATACTAGAGGGTACTCCAATAGCTGTCCCCCCTAACAACAAGTACTCCTGTTTGAGTACTGTTGGAGGGGGGGGGGGGAAACAACTTACCTGGGGGAAGCAACAGTGGCCACGCCTCTGGCACAGAGTCTGGCCCTGTGGCTCAGAAGGGTAGGGAAAGGAAGAGGATGGCAGCAGTGATAGGAGACTCTATAGTTAGGGGGGGGGCAGACAGGCGATTCTGTGGATGCAGGAGAAAAAGCACAGGTGGTAGCTTGCCTCCCAGGGCCAGGGTCCGGGATGTTTCTGATGACATCCACCATATCCTGAAGATATCCCACCCCACTATGGTGACACCCCACGTGGGAAGGTGAACAGCCAGAGGTTGTGGTACATATTGGTACCAACGCCATAGGTGGGAAAAGGGAAGAGGTCCTGAAAACAGACTACAGAGAGTTAGGAAAGAAGCTGAGAAGCAAGACAACAAAGGTAGTCATCTTGGGATTAATGCCTGTACCACGTGACAGTGAATATAGGAATAGAGTGAGGTGGAGGATAAATCAGTGGCTGAGGGATTGGAACGGGACAGGGATTAAGATTTCTGGATCATTGGGACCTCTTTTGGGGAGGTGTGATCTGTACGAAAAGGACGGGTTGCACTTGAATCCGAGGGGGACCTGGCTCCTGGCAGGGAGGTTTGCTAAGGCTATTGGGGCGAGTTTAAACTAGAATTGCTGGTGGGGTGGGAACTGAACTGAATAGATGGTGGAAGGGATGGTTGGCTCACAAATAGAGAAAGCTTGTAGGCAGTGTGAGAGGGTAGATAGGCAGGTGGTAGAGAAGTCATGCGCTCAGACTGATGGTTTGAGATGTGTCTATTTTATTGCAAGAAGCATCATGAACAAAGTGGATGAGCTTAGAGCGTGGATCAGTACGTGGAGCTATGATGTTGTGGCCATTACAGAGACTTGGATGGCTCAGAAGCAGGAATGGCTACTTGGAGTGCCAAACTTTAGATGTTTCAGAAAGGACAGGGAGGGAAGCAAAAGAGGTGTGAGTGTGGCACTGCTGATCAGGGACAGTGTCATGGTTGCTGAAAAGGAGGAAGTCATGGAGGGAATGTCCACTGAGTTTCTGTGGGTAAAAGTTAGAAACAGGAAGGGGTCAATAACTCTACTGGGTGTTTTTTATTGACCACCCAATAGTAACAGGGACATTGAAGAGCAGATAGGGAGACAGATTCTGGGGAAGTGTAATAATGGGGTTGTCGTGATGGGGGATTTTGATTTCCCCAATATTGATTCGTATCTCTCTAGAGCAAGGGGCGGAGTTTGTTAGGTTTGTTCAGGAAGGTTTCCTGACACAGTATGTGGATAAGCCTACAAGAGGAGAGGCTGTACTTGATCTGGTATTGGGAAATGGATCTGGTTAGGTGTCAGATCACTGTGGGAGAGCATTTTGGAGATAGTGATCACAATTCTATCTCCTTTACCTGAGGGATAGGAACAGGCAAGTTAGGAAAGCGTTTATTTGGAGTTGGAGGAAATATGAAGCTATCAGGCAGGAACTTGGAAGCATAAATTGGGAGCAGATGTTCTCAGGGAAATGTACGGCAGAACCTTGCCTTTGACAAGGTTCTGCACGGAAGGTTAGTTAGGAAGGTTCAATCATTAGGTATTAATATTGAAGTAGTAAAATGGATTCAACAGTGGCTGGATGGGAGATGCCAGAGTGTAGTGGTGGATAACTGTTTGTCAGGTTGGAGGCCGGTGACTAGTGGTGTGCTTCAGGGATCTGTACTGGGTCCAATATTGTTTGTCATTTACATTAATGATCTGGATGATGGAGTGGTAAATTGGATTAGTAAGTATGCAGATGATACTAAGGTAGGTGGAGTTGTGGATAATGAGGTAGGTTTTCAAAGTTTACAGAGAGATTTAGGCCAGTTAGAAGAGTGGGCTGAATGATGGCAGATGGAGTTTAATGCTGATAAGTGTGAGGTGCTACATTTTGGTAGGAATAATCCAAATAGGACATACATGGTAAATGGTAGGGCATTGAGGAATGCAGTAGAGCAGAGTGATCTAGGAATAATGGTGCATAGTTCCCTGAAGGTGGAATCTCATGTGGATAGGGTGGTGAAGAAAGCTTTTGGTATGCTGGCCTTTATAAATCAGAGCATTGAGTATAGGAGTTGGGATGTAATGTTAAAATTATAAAAGGCATTGGTAAGGCTGAATTTGGAGTATTGTGTACAGTTCTGGTCACCGAATTATAGGAAAGATATCAACAAAATAGAGAGAGTACAGAGAAGATTTACTAGAATGTTACCTGGGTTTCAGCACCTAAGTTACAAGGAAAGGTTGAACAAGTTAGGTCTTTGTTCTTTGGAGTGTAGAAGGTTGAGGGGGGACTTGATAGAGTTAGTTAAAATTATGAGGGGGATAGATAGAGTTGACGTGGATAGGCTTTTTTCATTAAGAGTAGGGGAGATTCAAACAAGAGGACATAAGTTGAGAGTTGGGGGGAAAAGTTTAAGGGTTACATGAGGGGGAATTTCTTTACTCAGAGAGTGGTAGCTGTTTGGAACGAGCTTCTAGTAGAAGTGGTAGAGGCAGGTTCGGTATTGTCATTTAAAGTAAAATTGGATAGGTATATGGACAGGACAGGAATGGAGGATTATGGACTGAGTGCGGGCCAGTAGGACTAGGTGAAAGTAAGCGTTTGGCACTGACTAGAAGGGCCGAGATGGCCTGTTTCCGTGCTGTAATTGTTATATGGTAAATGTGGTAAATGTTCGGGGATATTTGCGAAGCGTTCTGCACAGGTACATTCCAACAAGATGGAAAGGTTGGTAAGGTACAGGAACCGTAGTGTACAAAGGCAGTTGAAAATCTAGTCAAGAAGAAGAGCTTACGAGAGGTTCAAAAAACTAGGTAATGATAGAGATCTAGAAAATTATAAGGCTAGCAGAAAGGAGCTTTAGAATGAAATTATGAGAGACAGAAGGGGCCATGAGAAGGTCATGGCGAGCAGGATTAAAGAAAATCCCAAGGCATTCTACAAGTATGTGAAGAGCAAGAGGATAAGATGTGAGAGAGTAGGACCAATCAAGTGTGACAGTTGAACAGTGTGTATGGAACCAGAGGAGGTAGCAGAGGTACTTAGTGAATACTTTTCTTCAGTATTCGCTATGGAAAAGGACCTTGAGCATATAGTCATTAAGAAAGAGGATATGTTGGGTAAGTCACCAGGACCAGATGAGATACACTCCAGGCTACTGTGGGAAGTGAGGGAGGAAATTGCTGAGCCTCTAGCGATGATCTTTTCATCATCAGTGGGGATGGGAGAGGTTCCAGAGGATTGGAAGATTGCAGATGTTGTTACCTTATTCAAGAAAGCGAGTAGAGATAGCCCAGGAAACAATAGACCAGTGAGTCTTACTTCAGTGGTTGGTAAGTTGTTGGAGAAGATCCTGAGAGGCAGGATTTATGAATATTTGGAGAGGTGTAAATATGATTAGGAATAGTCAGCATGACTTTGTCAAAGACAGGTCATGCCTTACAAGGCTGATTGAATTTTTTGGATAATGTGACTAAATACATTGATGAAGGTAGAGCAGTAGATGTAGTGTATATGGATTTCAGTGAAGCATTTGATAAGGTGCCCCATGCATGGCTTATTGAGAAAGTAAAGAAGCATGGGATCCAAGGGGAGCTTGCTTTGTGGATTCAGAACTGGCTTGCACACAGAAGGCAAAGAGTGGTTGTAGACGGGTCATGTTCTGGATGGAGGTCTGTGACCAGTGGTGTGCCTCAGGGATCTGTTCTGGGACCCCTGCTCTTCATACTGGACAAGGAAGTGGAGGGATGGGTTAGTAAATTCGTTGATGACACAAAGGTTGTGGGTGTTGTGGATTGTGTGGATGGCTGTCAGAGGTTACAGCAGGACATTGGTAGGATGCAAAACTGGGCTGAGAAATGGCAGATGGAGCTCAACCCAGGTAAGTGTGAGGTGGTTCATTTTGATAGGTCAAATATGATGGCAGAATGTAGTATTAATGGTAAGACTCTTGGCAGTGTGGAGGATCAGAGGGATCTTGTGGTCAGAGTCCATAGGACACTCAAAGCTGCTGCGCAGGTTGACTGGGTGGTTAAGAAGGCATACAGTGTATTGGCCTTCATCAACTGTGGGATTGAGTTCAAGACCCGAGAGGTAATGTTACAGCTATATAGGACCCTGATCAGACCACATTTGGAGTACTGTGCTCAGTTCTGGTCACCTCACGACAGAAAATATGTGGAAACTGTAGAAACTGTGCAGAGATTAACAAGGATGTTGCCTGGATTGGCAAATATACCTTATGAGAATAGGCAGAGAGAACTTGGCCATTTTTCCTTGGCCATTTTTCCTTGGTGCAACGGAGGATGAGAGGTGACCTGATAGAGGCATATAAGATGATGAGAGGCATTGATTGTGTGGATAGTCAGAGGCTTTTTCCCAGGGCTAAAATGGCTAGCTTGAGAGGGCACAGTTTTAAGCTGTTTGGAAGTAGGTACAGAGGAGATGTCAAGGGTAAGTATTTTACTCAGAGAGTGATGGTGGAATGGGCTGCTGGTGATGGTGGTGGAGGTGGATATGATAGTGTCTTTTAAGAGACTCTTGAATAGGTACGTGGAGCTTCGACAAATAGAGGGCTATTGATAACCCGAGGTAATTTCTAAAGTAAGTACGTGTTTGGCACAAAGGGCCTGTATTTTGCTGTCGGTTTTCTATGTTTCTAAATATAAAATTAGTGTATTTTTGAAAGGTATGTGATTGAGCTAAGTTTACACAGCATTCAGGTAAGCTGTGGCATGGTTGGACGCAGTGGCCATTCCAGATCCAATCAAAGGTGTATTTGTTCGTCCTGATGTCTCTTTTATGATCAAAAGTCATTGCTGGGTACTAAGAACATTGATTGCTGTAGGACTATCCCATCAGAGAACTGCTTGATAGGGATGGAGCTAGACTTATTGAGTACTGTTGTGTTGTTGCCTGGACTTGTGTACTGTTGGGCTGAGACAGTGCCTGGTCCAAAAAAAAGGTGCAACAGGTCATCTTGGATGTTTATATTGTGAACACAAGACCCTGTTGGGCATTGATAATGTAAAATACTGTAAGTCCAGTTCACTGGTTCATTAGCGAGACTGACAGGGGAGCTGTGTTGCGCAGACACAGCCATCATGCCCTGGAGTTGCGTATTGTGATTGCTGATGAAGGAGATGTTGGAGCTGGCTGTGTGGTGCTAGATTTCATATTGGGTCGGGGGCCGGCTCCTCCCGTCAGTGCATGCTCTCCAGTGTTCATTCGGTTGAAGAACAAGCTGGATCTGGACAACTCAGACATGGGATATATTTCTTTTCTCTTTATCTCTCTATATTTTTCTGAAATCATAGCTATATGTGCTATGTGCAATGTGCTGTTGGTAATGTGTTTTGCACCTTGACCCCAGAGGAATGCTGTTTTATTTTAATATATTCATGTATGGTTAAATGATGATTAAACTTGAATATTCAGCATTTCTTTTTTGTAATTATTCATTGTATTGCACTTCTGCAGTTCATTTACTTGCATTAGAATTGTTAGGTGGATAATCAATGTGTTTAATAGGAATTGTAACTTAAGTAGGGAAAAGTTAATTTGACATCCAAGAAGGTATGCCAGCTTCTCATATATAGAACAAAGTTCCACATTTTCCTTTTTATTGTTGGATTGGTTGTTCAATTGGTTGTTCATCAATCATGATGTATTGCTTTCCTTTCTTAGTAATGTGATTGATCCTTCAACCTCATCTTAAAGCCTAATTTCAGCTTTGTAACCTTGTCTGCTGCTGTCCTTGGTCTTAGCTTAGCTGGTGCTCAAAATCTCAGCCATGCACTTGTTTCCTCTTAACTATTTGACTACTCTCTTGACTGGCCTCTCAACTTCCATACATCTTAAACTTATTATCTTTAA